>NC_071993.2:30397500-31646250 GCF_028885655.2 Pongo abelii | reverse complement strand
ATATTATTATGAACTTTTAGAATTTAACGTATTAGTTAATCCATTTCAAGTATTACCATCATTGAAGCTCAAATTATTCCATCTTTGGCCAATGGAAGCCTCTTAAACTTGGCTCCTGAGTCCTAGATTCAGCTATTTCTCTTAGAAGCCCTACTGTTTAAGGGGTGATCATGTTTTCTCTCAGCCCTTCCTGTAGACAGAGATCAGATGTATGTGCACATATTGAAGATAAAATAAAAATATTTCATAAGTTTATATTGATGTTTCCAATTCAAACTTGAGACTATGGTGGAGATGATAGTGTGTTTAAATCTTCTTTCTGTATCTCTTTCCTCCGTTTTCAAGGATATGAGTGATTATAGAACTGGAAAGTTCTACAGTTATTCATTTATTTTCATCCTATAGTGCACACACAACAGTCTCAGAATGACAACACCACAATACTACTCAAAACATTAAAATCCATATTTTTGCATATATTCTCACCCCCTTAATCACATTTAGGACTGGAGATGTCTTCTGAGACTTTAGTTTATTCAGCAACTATTTAGAGCATCTTCTCTGTCTCAACTCACTGCTAGAAAGGGGATACAAAGAGATGTAAGATATGTCCCTGTTCTCTAAAAGCTAAGGGTCAGGGTTATTGGGTTATGTATTATTCTGGTATAGGAAGATGTGGCCATAGAATCTGGGATTCTGTTCTTCTTTAAAAGAAGTTAATGCTAATGTTAATTCTTCTTTACTTTCATGTTTCTTAAAATAAAACCCTTTCTCTCTACTCTTATCAGGGAGCAGCTTCCTTTTGGTGGAGCTCCTGAAATACTTTCTAATCTCCCTTACGTAGTGTATTATTAGTCAGGGTTCTCCAGAGAAACAGAGAGAGAACAAGAGAAAGATATAGAGTTTATTTTAAGGAATTGGCTTACAGGATTTTGGGAGTTCGCAAATCAAATGTGTAGAATACAGCAGCAGGCTGTATACTTAAGTAAGAGTTGATAATGGTCTTGAGTGTAAAAATTGCAAAATAGGCTAGTAGGTTGGAAACTCAGTATTTCTATGTTACCATCTTGATGTAGACTTGCCTCTTCTTCAGGTAACTTTTATCTTAGCTGTTAAGGCCTTCATCTGACTGAATAAGGCCCACCACAGTATGGAATCTGCTTTATTTCAAGTCAACTAATTATAAATGTTAATTACAACCACAGAGACCTTCACGCAACATCTAGATTAGTATTATACCAAACAGCTGGCCATCATAACCTATCCAAAGTGACTCATAAAATTAACTATCACATCTAGGTTAACTGTTTATTGCCCAGATTGATATTCTTTCTAAAAAACTGTAAACTTATATAATTTTATTGCTTGACTGACAAATTGGTTTCATCATATTGGCGAACCTATAAAATAGTCCTATTAAGAAATTATTTTAAAAATAAAGTTATTTCTAAAACACATTAACATATAGCTATATTCATTAAAGCAAAACAACTGTTTTAACATTAAAAATAACATAAATATAATTCTCAGTAAAAGCTTACATACATTATTTAGTTTCTTAGCTATAATTTGTACTAATATATTTATTAGGTACAATAATTATTATCTTGTTATCTCTTTCTCTGGGGAACCCTGACTAATAATATACTACATAGGGGAGATTAGAAAGTATTAAGGAGCTCCACAGAATACAGCTCTCTGTATTTTCCTGGAAAAAAAATTTTAAAAACATGGTTGTATTTTATCTTTAATTGCTTCATAAAATTGTAGTCTTTTTCAGGTTGCATTTTGTGATTGCTACATTTGAAATTATTGATTTTTTCCAAGTTACTATTTTCTATATAAATCGTGATTTTTAAATTTGAGAATGTAATCTCTATGTCGATAATGAGGTACCTGGTAAGTTCAAAGCAAATTCTATTAAATTTTTATTTTGTAATAGTTTAATATGTAAATATTCTATCACATACATTTTCACAGCTACTGTTTTAAAAAAACAGTAAACTCTATTTACAGCACCTTTATTCAATAAAATTTTTATGACAAAGCTTGTCAAATAAATTGTGTCTGTTATGGAAATCTTTTAAACATCTTAACCAAATTTAGCTGCTGCTAAATTGTAGGCATTCTCAAGTTCATTTTATTCTAGTACATAATATAAACTTATTTAAGTAAAAAAGTAAGTTCGCCATAAAAATTAAATCTTGAATAAAAGATTTCTGTCTTAGTTTGGGCTGCTCTTTCAAAATACAACATACTGGGTGGCTTAAACAACAATTCATTTCTCCTGTTTTGGAAGGCTGGAAAATCAAAGATCAAGGCACCAGCAGATCAGTTTCTGGTGAGGGCCTGCTTCTTGGTTTGCAGACCTGCTTTGATCTTCTCATTATGTCCTCACATGGCCCTTCCTGGGTGTGTGCACTTGGATGGGGGGTGGTGGGTGGGGAGAGAGAGAGAGATCTGTTTCTTTTTATAACAGCATTAATCTCATCAGGAGGGCCCCACCAACATGACCTAATCTAACGCTAATTAAAGGCACTACCTCTGAATACCATCACATTGGGTATTAGGGCTTCAGCATAAGAATTTAAAGTGACACAAACGTTTAGTCCATAGCTATTTTCAACTGACTTTGAATGTAATGTTTGAATGAAAAATCCGTTAGATTTTGCAAAGTCTAAGCCTCAAAGAATTTTAAGATAGATAACAAAGAGAAAACATGGACTATCATGCTGCAATATTTTTTTTAAAATTCAGCATCAGCTTTGTCACAAATATTTTAGTTTTTTTTTTTTTTTTTTTTTTTGAGATGGGGGTATACTCTGTTGCCTAGGCTGAAGTGCAGTGGTGTGATCACAGCTTACTTCAGCCTTGACCACCCGAGCTCAAGCAATCCTCCCATCTCGTCCTCCCAAAATGTTGGGGTTACAGGTGTGAGCCACCACACCCAGCCTTAGTTCAATTTTTTTAACCCTGTGTGTGTGTATAAACGTTTGTAAATTTTGGTTGGTAGAATGTCACATCTTTTGTGGATTCAGTTGTGAAATATGTTTCCCCCAATTTTGATTGGTAATATATTGAAGTTTGGGGCACAGTTGTGAATTATATGTGAACCACAGCCAAGTCCAAGTTTATTTCTGTTTCATCATTTTTTAAATTTAGTAAGAACATTGTTCTTTCTACGATGCTGTACTCAACCAAGGTTTGTAATTGTGTTATCACTGTAAAAACAAATAGAATTGACCCTTATTATTCACAGATTTTATTTTCATGAATTCGTCTGCTTACTACAGATTGAGCATCTCTGATCTAAAATCAGAAATGCTCTAAAATCCTAAACTTTTTGAGTGCCAACATGATGCTCAACACAATTCTCAAGGGTCATGCGCAAATGAAATACTCATTGGAGCATTTTGGATTTCAGATTTTTGGATTAGGGATACTCAATAAGTATATAATGCAAATGTTTCAAAATTTTTGAAAACTCCGAATTCAAAACACTTCCGACCCCAAACGTTTCAGGGTAAGGGATACTGAAACTATAAAATTTATTTGTAACTGCGAAATCAGTACTCATGACACTAGGCATTCAACTGAGTGCATGACTGCAAATGGTACAGAATGGTGAAAAATTTGGATTGCTCAACACATTCCTAGTTGACAAGCTGATTTCCTTCAGCTCTCATACGGTAAACAAATCTCCTTTTTGTGGTTTATATAGTGCCATGATTTTTGCTTTTTTAGGCTTCTTTGTGATTTCTGTGTTTAAAATGACTACCCAGTGTGGAACTGAAGTGCTGTATATGGCTCCTAAGTGCAAGAAGGCTGTGATGTGCCTTAAGGAGAAAATGCATATGATAGATAAACTTACAGTGCTGTTGGCTATGAGTTCAGTGTTAGTGACTCAACAATAAACAGCCATACATTGCTTAATAACAGGGTTAAATTCTGAGAAATGTATCATTAGGTGATTTTGTCATTGTGAAAATATCATAAGAGTGTACTGATATGAATCTATATAGCTTACTATACACATAGGCTATTTGGTATAGCCTCTTGTTCCTGGGCTACAAACCTGTACAGTGTGTTACTATACTGAATTCGTAGGCAATTGTAACACAATAGTAAATATTTATGTATCTAAACATAGAAAATGTACAGTGAAAATATAGCTTGATAATCTTGTGGGACCACCTCCATCATATATGCAGTCTGTTGTTGACTGACACATCATGCAGTGGATGACTATATATTAATAAGGTATCTTGAAACAGAAATATACATAAATTGAGGTTATGTTTGATCAGCTAATTAAAATGTAATCGGAGGCTCTCAGGAGCTCTCAGGAACCCAACCCTGAATTTCCCTTATGAGTAAACAGTTTGGTATTCCCTAAATCAGTGTTCATGGTGATTTCATAGAACTTAACTACTGTGAATAATGAGAACCAACAGTAATTTTGTCTTTGTTGTTGAACTTCTAAACTTATTTTTAAGTAGCAATTAAAGCAATGTCAGGTGTTTCATATTCTACAGAATGAACTTCCAAAAGCTTTACTTTGGTTTCATGAATTAGATGAAATCATCAAACCATTATTGGAATTAACTGATTTTTCTGGTTGGTACATCTCCTGATACTGACAGAAAGCTGCAACATTTAACTGTGAGTTTTTCTGTTAATGGAGACAACCAGATATCACTTTACTTTGATGATGTAAAAAAGACGCTTTAGAGTCAGAACTAAGTGCATTTTTTTAAAAGGTCGTTGGATCTAGATGAAAAGTCATGCTTTAGAGAATAATACGTAAAACACTTTCTCTGTCCTGTCTGCTTTCATTAAATCCGTGTCTTTAAGCTAGCCATGAGCAGGGAGCAGTATTCAATATTTCTTCTACCTTCATTCAAGACTGGAGGAGTTAGCTGTCCCTACCTGCTCCTGCCTAAGTACACTTTTTCTGCATGGTGCCTGGGTGCTGTCTTTAAGAATGAAGTATCAGTTACAGTACTTTTAGAAATGGGTTACTGCTAGGTGTCTTAAAGATTTAACTACCTGTGAAATTGACAACTGGCTTCATTGCACATGCATCTCACACATGGTTCAATGAGATTATGGCAGAGCCTAAAAGTACAAATAAGTCCTAGCATATTTTAATGCTATCATTAAAAAAAATCATTAGAAAATGAAAAATCCAGGACAAATGGTAAATCTGTGGGACACTGGGCCAATGGCCGTAAATTGGGACTGTCTCAGGCAAACTGACACACTTTACCAGACGTGTCCTTTTAAAAATCTTCAGATCTCAAACTCTTGATTACTGTTTTCCTGTCAAAAAGGCTGTGCCCTGAATATGAATCACTTGTTTGTGACTATTTACTAATTTCCACAGTATTATGCACATGGAAAAGAATGTGAAGCATTCTTCTTAGCCAGTTTTATTCATTGTGGCATTTCTTTTTTTCTGGAACATTTTCTATTTATCTTAAAACTTTTATTAAATTTTGCATGCTTTCATTTTTAAACTAAAGACATGTAATCAACTGTGGAATTATTTTCTTCTACATTAGTTCTTTTATTATCTTAATAAAAATATACAGTAATTAAAAATGAAACTTGAAAAGAAGGCACCTTTTACATATATTTGATGACAATGGATTATCTGAATATGATTATAATAATACTTTGTATTCTGTTACAGAATTAATTAAAAGGATTTACGGTATATCTTATGACTCTACAGGAGCCTTGGGATATAGGTAAGTGACAAGCATTTTTTGAAGAGAGATTTCTGAAACATTAAGTAATTTGATCTCATAGGTTCCTGGCAAAGTAGACAGTGGGGCATATCTTACTTCAGCAATTACCTCTTTTCTCTTCAATATAACATTTGTAGAAATATCACATTTACATGAATCTTCATGTAACATTTCCCTAATAGCTAACAAATCATATTTTCCAGGGAATTTTAGGCTTATTTTCTATAATAATTACAATGAGGATATTGTTTATAAGACATAGAAGTGTGGCAGGTAGCAAAATTTAGAGCATTAAAAAAAATAATTAAATGCAATATGATACCCTGGGTTATACCTAGGAACTAAAGAAAGACATTAGTAGAAAAACAGGTGAAATATAAATGAAGTCTATATTTAATAGTAATCAATTAGAAATTAATCAATGTTAATTTCTTAGTTTTGACAAATGTCCCGTGGTTATGTAAGATGTTTAACTTTATGGAAAACTGGATGAAGGGTGTATAGGAACTCTATACTATTTTTGTATCTATCTTGTAAATCTAAAATTATTTCAAAATAAGTTTACTTGAAGCACAAAAGTCAGTTTATTGATTCAAAATGTATAATTTAGAAGTAGATTTTCTGGACCATGGTTTAAAAAAATAAAAGAATTAATTTAAAAAATCCAGATTACATAAAAACAATTCAAGGAAATACATGGCTATAGGTTTCATTTTTCAGTTTATAGGAAGTATGCAATTTTATTTTTTTAACATTGGTGATATGCTTTGGATTTGTGTCCCTGCCCAAATCTCATGTCAAATTGTAATTTCCAGTGTTGGAGGGGGGGCCTGATGGAAGGTGATTGGATCATGGGGGCAAATTTCCTTCTTGCTGTTCTTGTGATAGTGAGTGAGTTCTCATGAGATCTGGTTGCTTAAAAGTGTGTAACACCTCCCCCTTCACACTCTTCCTCTTCAGCCATGTAAGATGTGCCTGCTTCCCCTTTGCCTTCCGCTGTGGTTGAAAGTTTCTTGAGGCCTCCCCAGCCATGCTTCCTGTGCAGCTCAAGGAACCATGAACCAATTAAACCTCTTTTCTTTATAAATTACCCAGTCTCAGATAGTTCATTATAACAGTGCAAGAAAGGACTGATACAATGGGCGTGGTGTTTGCGGACATCTCCTCGTACTTGGTTACAGGCTTTCTCTTTGATACTTTAAGCCACTTGTGTTCTTTGGTCCTTTTGTGTACCTTTTTCTGTTATTCCAAACAGGCCCTTTAAATGGTTCCCAGTACACTTCTTTTTCTTTTCTTTAGTGTATTTTTTAGAGACAAAAGTCCAATAATGTGACTCAGTGGTTTGGAGTTGAGACCCTGTTAGTGTAGTTTTGTTCAGTCACACTACTTGAGCTTCTAGGTCAAGTAGTAGACATGGTAGATGTATTGTTAGCGAGTACGAATAAAGATGAACATAACTCTTACATATCCATTTCTGTAATTGAGCTAAAATAATACAGAATCTATTGCTGTCAGATAATAGAAATTCTCAGTTTCTAAAATGGAGTCTAGCATGATAACTATTTTAAATTTCTATAAATATTAAAAGACTTATAAGAAGGAAACTTTGTAGTTTGCTGAAACTCTTATGTAACTTTTCATTAATAAAAGTAAAGTAGCCATGCGGGTCTTGTAGATGGTTTCCTGCTTCTGCTGACAAATTTAATGATTTTAGTTAAATTTCATAAAGGGAAATATAAATATATTATACTTAAAGGATATAGACACTTAAAACAACAGACTTATGCCTGAATAACTTTTGCAGAATAACTGTCCGGCTTGGAAATTTCTGTGTTGCTTGGTAGTCTTTAGCCAGAATTGGTGTTAACAGTCTCATGTTAATAGAATTAATAGACTTATAATCTATTTTTTAGTTGTTTAACATAATTGTGCTAACCTTGGTTGGGAAGTTGAGAAAAAGACAGGATGGCCGGGCGCAGTGGCTGACGCCTATAATCCCAGCACTTTGTGAGGCTGAGGCGGGTGGATCACGACCATCCTGGCTAACATGGAGAAACCCCATCTCTACTAAAAATACAAAAAATTAACCAGGCGTGGTGGCAGGTGCCTGTAGTCCCAGCTACTCAGGAGGCTGAGGCAGGAGAATGGCGTGAACCTGGGAGGCGAAGGTCGCAGTGAGCCGAGATCGCGCCACTGCACCCCAGCCTGAGTGACAGAGCGAGACTCCGTCTCAAAAATTAAAAAAAAAAAAAAAGACAGGATGGTTTTCTCAAGCCAAGTTTAAATTACATTGATCATGTAATAGTTCACACAAAACAAGCAAACAAGAAAAACTTTTATTATTCTGTGCTAGAAGAGCATTAAAAGTGTTGTTTTAGGGACATGCTTACCATTTAGCTGATTGTAATTTGTGGTCATCAAAGTGTAAATAAGAATAGCTAGTATATATTGAACTTTTTTTTTTTTTTTTTGAGATGGAGTCTCGCTCTGTCACCCATGCTGGAGTGCAATGGCGCAATCTTGGCTCGCTGCAACCTCCACCTCCCGGGTTCAAGTAATTCTCCTGCCTCAGCATCCTGAGCAGCTGGGATTACAGGTGCATGCCACCACGCCCAGCTAATTTTTTTGTATTTTTAGTAGAGACATGGTTTCACCATGTTGGTCAGGCTGGTCTCGAACTCCTGATCTCATGATCCACCTGCCTCGGCCTCCCAAAGTGCTGGGATTACAGGTGTGAGCCATCACGCCCGGCCTGAACATTTTCTATGTATCAGGCACTTTACATTATCTCATATAATCTTCATAATTACCTATGAGATAAGTTGGAATTCCCTTTACAGATGAGGCTGAGAGAGAACAGCTGTCTCCAGTCTAATTCTGAGATGGGGAGGCGGACAGAACAAGTGCCTATTATGTACAGTACCTACTGTTTGTTCATGATATAAGCAGCTCCCAGGAAATGCCATCATGTTTCCGTAAACACGTAGTAAACTTCAGATTACTTCAGCTTTTCTAGGTAAGAATATCTGATCACACTGGTTGACCTAGAGTGGATTCTCCTGGGGTGAGCAGCCTGGAGTAAGGACTTGTGTATCTTGTCTAGCTTTGCTCTGGCTCATTCTGCAGTCCCCTAACATGTCAGTTGTTCCCTGTCACCTGATTAATTGCTGAACACTCATTCATTGTGTGCTTCGTTGATCACATGCCAAGAACTTTTGGCAGCTCTGGGGAACACGCTCTCCACGTGCCTCCTGGTAACTGTTGGACAACTAGAAGTTCCTAGCTGTTGTGAGAACTCTGATCCAGAAACTGCAACACATGCCAGAGACCAGGGATGGGGTAGTTGAGCAGATGACATGTGAAATGTAGCTATTCAGATTGTTAGTTGGTCAGGAGTCAGAAATAGAGTAGGCATGTGACTCTAAAAAGTGGTTTTTGAAGAGGATTATGATGGTTGGCTATGGACTTCATAGTTTGTAGACATAAAATAATTCTAACTTCTTTTTGAGGAAGAGTCATAAAAGTACAAAATCTCCTTTGCTATCTTCTCTTCTTTATGGTCTCTAAAAGTTGACATTTCTCAGGGCTCAGTCCTTAGCCTTCTGTATTTATTTTCCACACGATCTCATGTGATCCCTTGTTTTAAATGCCATCTGTTCTCCCAAATTTACAATTTCTTTACTTTGGTCTCTCCCATGAGTTCTAGACTTATTTTTATGTCTTTTCAACATCTCCATTTTGGAGTCTAATAAACATTTCAAACTTAGTATGTCTAAAATGTAAATCTTGAACTTTTCTCCCTGGGTAAATGATACACCCAGTTGTTCCAGGCCAAAAACTCAAAGTCATGTGTGACTTTTTATTCCATATCCCACATCCAGTCCATTAGTAAGGCTTATATGCCTGCCTTTCAAAATGTATCCCAAATTACCCCTACTGCACTCCTCACCCTTACTGCCCTATTGTAAGTCACTGTCATAAAGTCACCTAGGTGATAATATCGTCTTCTAACTGGCCTTCCTTATCTCCTCATTGTATCTCTCCAGTCAGTCCTCCATATAGGAGTAAAAGGTGTTTTTTTTTTGTTTTTTTTTTTTTAATGTTAAACAGTTTCTGTCATTCCTCTGTTCAGAACCCTTCAGTGGCTACCCAGCACACACAGGATGAAACGTTGTCTCACATGTTCTAACAGGCCTGCTGACTTTATCTCCTGTCACTCACTGTCTTGCTCACTCTCTTCTAGCCACACTTGCCTTCTTGCTATTCCTTAGATACTCCCAAGTCTATTTGTAATCAGCTAACTTCCCCCGGTTCCGTGATCCCACACCCCTCACTCCAACCAGTTTAGCCTGGTACCAGTGGAGGTAGATTTAGAGAGAAGAAAAGTGCATATCCAAGACTCTCTAGCACATGTAGCAGTAGAGTCACAATAAAAATATTACAGCTTTAGCATTCCTAGTTTCGGTAATTTGGATTGCTTTCAAGAATAAGAAGGACTGGATTTAGAGCTACAGAAAGTCATAGCTAGAATCAATGGGGAAAAGTTACAGAGAGAGATTTCTCCTCAGTTTAAAGAGTGCTACAAAGAGACTTAGATTCCCACACAGTAATAGTGGGAGACTTTAACACCCCACCATCAATATTAGATCAATGAGACAGAAAATTAACAAGGATATACAGGACTTGAACTCAGCTCTGGACCAAGCGGTCCAGATCTGTCAAAGATCAGATGGTTGTAGATGCATGATGTTATTTCTGAGGCCTCTGTTCTGTTCCATTGGTCTGTATATCTGTTTTGGTACCAGTACCATACTGTTTTGGTTACTGTAGCCTTGTAGTATAGTTTGAAGTCAGGTAGTGTGATGCCTCCAGCTTTGTTCTTTTTGCTTAGGATTGTCTTGGCTATGCAGGCTCTTTTTTGGTTCCATATGCAGTTTAAAGTAGTTTTATCCAGTTTTGTGAAGAAAGACAGTGGTAGCTTGATGGAGATAGCATTGAATCTATAAATTACTTTGGGCAGTATGGCCATTTCCGTGATATTGGTTCTTCCTACCCATGAGCATGGAATGAAAACTGAAATAACTTTTTGTCCCGTAAGCTGCAGGAAGGATATCGTGTTAGCAGGCATGAAAACAACATTAATGTCCTTGTACATCTCCATTAGAGCTGTTGGGTGACTAGGTGCATTTTCATTGAGCAATAATATTTTGAAAGGAATCTTTTTCTCTGAACAGTGACTCTCAACAGTGGGCTTAAACTATTCAGCAAACCATACTGTAAAGAGACATGCTGTCATCCAGGCTTTGTTGTTCCATTTACAGAGTAGAGTAGATTTAGCATAATTATTCATGGCCCTAGCATAATTCTTAATGGCCTCAATGCAAATGAAACAGCCTTATATTCGAAGACAATATCATATAAGACTTTCATAGCTAGAGAGGGAGAGTCAATGCTTGGCTTCAAAGCTTCAAAGGAGAAGCTGACTCTCTTGCTAGGGGCTAATGCAGCTGGTGACTTGAAGTTGAAGCCAATGTTCATTTACCATTTTGAAAATAATACACACTAGAAATATGGATAAACTTCAAAAACATTATACTGAGTAAAATAAGCCAGATACAGAGCACCACAACTGATTCCATTTACTGCTCTAGGTTAGTATATCAGAAGTGTGAGAAAAGATAAATTTACTGTATGGTGACAAACAGTGGACAAGTTGTTGCATGCAGCTAAGGGTGGGTTGTGATTGATCTGGAGGCAGTACAAGGGAACTTTTTGGATTACTGGTTGTGTTCTATATCTTGATTCTGGTGGTGATTATATAGAGATATAAATCTGTCCAAGCCCACTGAAAAGCACACTTAAAATTTATATATTTTATTGTATGTAAACTACTATCTCAGTAACAATGCTTAAAAAAACCCTGGTACACAAATTTTGAAAGTTATTTTACTAACAAAAGATTAACTTCTGTCTAATGTCAGAAGACCTTTGTGTAATGCTAAAACTTAGTCACCCTGAAAAATCCATTTAGATAAATCAGTGTATACAATATACATAAAAAATATATGATTTAAAAGTCCTTAAATAAGGAAAGAGAGTAGATGAATTCTCAATATACTTTCTAGTCTGTGGTTTGATGTATTGGAATCCTCAGAATGAACTGATGTACATTTCCAGTTTCTTGAATCCATGTTTGGTAGTACCCTTGACACTAAGAAGCAGCCAGATAAAATGAAATAATTACAACCTGTTCTTGGTTCTGCTTTCGTGTTCTTAACTTCTTGAGTTGAATTTTATTTCATGTTTTTTAACTAGAAAAACTGGTTAGAAGACATACCAACATACCAGTGTCCCTTAGAATCTTTTTTTTTTTTTTTTTTTTTGGAGACAGAGTCTCACTCTGTCACCCAGCCTGGAGTGTAGTGGCACGATCTCGGTGCACTGCAACCTCTGCCTCCCAAGTTCAAGCAGTTCTCTGCCTCAGCCTCCTGAGTAGCTGGGACTACAGGTGCCCACCACCATGCCCGGCTAGTTTTTGTATTTTTAGTAGAAATGGGGTTTCACCATATTGGCCAGGCTAGTCTCGAACTCCTGATCTTGTAATCCGCTAGCCTCGGCCTCCCAAAGTGTTGGTATTACAGGCGTGAGCCACCATGCCAGGCCCAGAGTCTATTCCTTCTTTTAGGAATGGATCCCCTAGAGTTTAGCTAAGCACATGGCTGCCTATCTAGAAACTGTGCTTCTCTGCTTCTTTTACAGCAATATGTGGCTGTGTGACTAATGAGAGGTTAATGGTAATGTGTGTAAGATCACCTCCGTTAAGAAAAGCCACTTACCCTAGACTTTCTTTTTTCCTTTTCTGATGGCTGGGATGTTACACCAGTTACAGTAGCCATCTTAGTTGGAAACTACTTTGGAAACCACGTGGAAGATGGCAGAGCCAGCCTGGGTCCACAGATGATCTTGTGAAACACACCTTCCCCTGTCACCCCGTATTTTGGCATGAAAAAGAATTTCTTTCTCACTTGAGCTACTTTTGAGTCTCTTTGTTACGGCAGAAAGTTTATATGCTAATATAAAATGGAAAACATTTCAGAGTTTTAAGTTTTTCTTCATACTGTTTGGTTATATTCTCTATATATTGGTATGGTATTCTCAATTAAAGTAGTTTTTAAAATACATATGATTACATGCCAAGAGTTCCTTTTTGATTAATTATTTAAGAGAATGTTTTGCAAATTTCCAAGTTACTTTTAAGCTTTTGATACTAATAATAGAATGATGTTAATATATGGCATTCTGCTTTTCTAGATTTTTATGGTTGTATTTCTGGGCTAGCCTATGATCAGTTTTCGTAAAGTTACACAGACCTTTGTAAATAAGTTTTCTTTATGAGATACCTAAATACCTATTATGTTGTTGAACTTTATTATTTTTTTGTCTGATCTCTCAAAGGCTTAAAGTTGTAAATCACTGATTTCTTCCATTAATTTTAATTATTTATAGTTCTATAAGTTTTTATTTTGGTGTATGTGTTAATGTGTTATTTACTGTCAACATCTCAATTGAAGATTATACCTTTTATCAGAGTAATATGACTTTTTTTTTTCATTAAATAAAGGGTCTTGCTTTGTCACCAAGGCTGGAGTGCAGAGGCACGATCATAGCTCATTGCACCTTCCAAACTCTAGGGCTCAAGTGGGCAGTCCTCCTGGCTAGCTGGGACTATAGGTGTGCCACTGCACCTGGCTAATTTTTCTTTTTAATTTTTTGTAGAGACAGGGCCTTGCTATATTGCCCAGGCTGGTCTTGAACTTATGGCCTCAAGCGATCCTTCTGGCCTAGCCTCCCAAAGTGCTGGGATTACAGGTGTGTGCCACTGCACCCAGCCATGACTTTCTGATTTATGACTTGTGTTTTGTTTTAGCTGACATTGATATTGCTACCTTAGTTTATATTTCTCCATAAATCTGTGCTTCCTGTTATATTTACACTTTCTTTGTCATTACTTTTAGATATGTTTCCTAAAAGTAGAACATACTTGGATTTCATTTTTTATCCTAAAAAGAACTTTGTCTCTTAACAAATATTTAATGCATTTAAATTTGTTTCCAAATTGTTCTAATTGGTTTTATTGATCTTCTTTTCATCTTTTTGTTTGAAATTCTTCCGTGTTTTCATTGTGTTTTGATTTAAAGTTTTATGTTTAATTTGGTTTTCATTTTTAACTTATTGTGCTTCTAAGGCTTTGAAGTCTAAGGATTATTTTAAAGATTTTTTTTAACTTTAAATTTATATGATACCTATCATTAACAGTTAAGAATAGGATGGTATCTCTTGATAAATGAGAAATTTAATATGTTTTTACTTATCTGCTTCTCTGTTTTCATTAATATGATCTAAGATTTTTAACTCAGACTGTTACTAAATTATAATTTTAAATAATTTATGCACAATTTATTTTATTAACTTTTATATGGGCATAAAGAATATGAAAACCCTAAGTTGTCACAACCTTAATTTCTACTTTTTCAAGTATTTATCAAAAGGAATCTTAAACCATCAAAATTATACTCTGATATCCTATTACTTATTATTTTCTTGATTTATTTTCATATTATAGCTTTAAAAAATACTGTTTTCGTTTTTTCTGTTGCCCACATTCAAATTATTTCTTTGCTCATTAGATTAGGAGAAAAGAAGTAGAAATAGTCAGATTTGAAATTAAGATACCAAATTATGTATTTGGTATTTTCTATAGCAAAGTCTAAGGTCTGGAACATGTTTAGGATTATTGGATTAACGGATTTTATGGTGATGGGTTTTATGGGGAGAATTACCAGTTATTTAGTAGCTTGTAAGCTTGTGTTCTAAGATGTCCCTGTCAATTACTGCATCAGGTAACACAGGGCCTGGCACTTAGATTCTCATTAGTATTTGTTCAGTGACAGAAGCTGTCCTCTGTTACTTTCGAGTCTCTAAAACTGTTTTCCTCATCTTGAATGTGCCTAGTCATCTGACCTCCTCTCAAATGGGCACCAACTTCATTCTCTCTATATAATAAGGGACCTTGTATGGGGCTTTCCTAGTTTTTTTCAGAACATGCTTGAGGACCATTTAGGGAAGCAGGGTCTTAGAGGACATTCAGTCTTGTCTTAGAAACAGTGGGGAAGAACTCTGTAGCAGTTGCTAGGGGTAATATTATATCTTTAAGAAAACAATGCTGTCACTAAGTTACTTTTCGACATGGAAGGCTTCTCTTTAATTTTTTTTTCTTTTTTAGTGGATGATTATGTAGCTAGACTACCAAGAGGTAGGGAGTGAAGTAAAGCTGAGAACAGCCTCTCCAGGATTATCAGGTCAGGGTGAAGTTCTTGGCAAGAGACTCGATTTAGTGTGGTATTCTGGAAGGCACATGGGCTGAGGAGGCAGGAGACCTTTATTCTAATTTTGGTTCTCTGTTCCTGTTTCTAACTGTGGCAAACCATTTAACTTTTGTGAGTCTCAGACTAGATTTATTAAATGAGGAATCTGACTCAAAGATCCTTTCTAACTTTAAAATTCTGTGTCTGACCGGAGGACCAGGGTAGAACAAGGAGGTTTCTACTCGATAGAATTTTTATTTTTAATTTCATTTTGTGCAGTCAAGAGGAATAAACCATTTACTGCTTTGAACAGGAGGATTAGAAGAAGGAATCATATGTGGCTCACATGTTTATGTTCTGACTTCGTATTAGGTAAGTGACATGACGCATGTTGCAGTCAATTGTCCCTATTGTAACACATGGAAATAATCTGGTACTAGAATGACTCAGAGGAATGTTTGTTGTTGTTGTCGCTTGTTCTGTTTTTGTTTTCTTGAAACAAGATTTTACTCCATCACCCAGGCTAGAGTGCACTAGCTTGATGATAGCTTACTGCAGCCTTGAACTCACAGGCTAAAGCGATCCTCCCACCTCAGTCCCCTGAGTAGCTGGGACTACAGGCGTGCATCACCAGCCTCGGCTGATTTTTTTATAGAGACGGCGTCTCCCTGTCTTACACAGGCTGGTTTCAAACTTTTGGTCTCAAGCAATCCTCCTGCCTTGGCCTCCCAAAATGTTGGGATTATAGGCCTGAGCACCTGCACCTAGCCGGGAATGTTAAATCACCATTTTTTCCTTGGAGAAAACTTGACAAAACTATTTATCTAGATTCCCAGAAGGTTATCACCTTTTCCACTGGGATATGTGTGTGTCTCAAAATTGAGGGTACTGGGAGTAGGCCTGTTGTGTGCTACCAATCAGCCATCAGGCTGCAGGTCACACTGAACATCTTTCATTGAACTCCTGAGTGGTGAAACGGCTGCTAGCACTAAAGCTGTGTTTCACAAGGGCAGTAACAGCATGCCGCCCTAGCTAGCTATCTGTTGTAAGTTGAGCTGGGCATGGTCACACGCAGGGTGGGCAGAGAGAGTTTTCAAATAATGAACATGTCACAGTTGTGAAAGAGCTGGGAATGAGTGCTGACTGAATAAAATCTATGCAGCAAAGGGTGACTCTTTTTGAAGAAAGACTTTGTTCTGCCTGGATTCTGGAGGAAGAGCCACCAGAACAGCACAGAAAAGACTGGACAGTGGGCTTTGGTTGCTTTTCTTATCTGTAGTCATCACATTGAGGACTAAAAAATAGTTGAAAAGGTTTATTTCCCTCTCTATCAAGAGCTTCCAGGGGTGGGAGAGAGTTGTTTCATTTCAGAAATGTGTTTTGTTTTAGTAAACACATATCATGAATTGAATAAATGCAAATAAAATTCAAAATAAATTAGAAACTTGAATTTAAAAATGTATGTGATAGGCTTTTAAGTGCCACTGTATGGTAGGCTCTGGTAGGGATGCAGAGATCAACATTCAGTAAAGTCTGCCCTCAGGAACTTGGGTGAGGCCAACAGATAAATGGCTAATATTTATTATGTTTCATTCAGTTTTTGTGGAGCATCTGCTCTATGCAAGGCAACAGGACTTACAAAGTAAGGCAGAGAAGATTGAGTCTCTGTTCTCAAGGCATTTATAGTCCGGAGGGATATGAATAAATAGGTAGCTAGAGTACTAGGTACATGAGGGCACACAGGGGAGAATAATAGAATGTGTGGGATTGACTGTTCTGAGATTAGAGTGAGGCAGCCTCAAGATGCCTATACTTTCAGATTTCTAGAGTCTTTAAGTCTTCTAGAACTACAGCATTAACTACTGGAGGAAACATTATTGTATGTTTTTGTAGGTATAGCTGCTTTATATTAATGAGTCCATAGCTGAGCATCTGGAAGGAAAAAAAAATTGTTGATACATGTGCTTTCTGTATTCAGCTGATGATGAAGAAGATGATGATGATGATTGAATTGCCCTCTACTAGCTACAAATTATATCCAGAATTTTAAATTTGAAATTAAAGGGAGACACCTTTTGATCAAACATTGTTCCCTATTAAATTACAGTAAAAGTCTTTCTTGAACTTTAAATCTATTAAAAAGAGATTGCATGGCTTCCCATAATCATTGAATCCCATGGCTCTTTGAGGTAGGGATTTCCTATTCAGCCCAGTGTCCTCCTATTCAAGTACGAGGCTGCTTTCTCTCTGTCATCATTGAAGTGTTGGTCTTTTTGGACAACAGTAGAGGCCTGTAATTTTTTTTAAGCTGGATTTGTAAATTGAAGGGGCCCAGGCTGAGTCTGGCCCATGGTGCATGTGGCTTACCTCCATGCCCGAGCGACAAAAGGCCCACTATTTGCTGTTTTTAGGGAGTTAATAAGAGCTTTTGTGACATAGTTTATACACACTTTATTGGCTAAACTCTAGATGATATGAAGGAAAAAATAATAGGTTGCAAAAGTCAAAGTTATGGCTGTGAACTAGAAGAAAAGTTAAAAATATAAAAACTGTCACAAATGGTACAAACGAGAATTAGAAATTAGCAAGAGCATAGAAGCAGAGGTTTTTTAATTATAGCGCTCCTTAAGACATTTTAAATTGTTATAATGATTTTAAATAGGTAAACTTTTGGTCTTAAAAAGAATCAAGGGGCCGGGCACGGTGGCTTACGCTTGTAATCCCAGCATTTTGGGAGGCCGAGGCAGGTGGATCCCTAGGTAAGGAGATTGAGACCATCCTGGCTAACAAGGTGAAACCCCGTATCTACTAAAAATACAAAAAATTAGCCAGGCGTAGTGGCGGGCACCTGTAGTCCGAGCTACTCAGGAGAAGGAGACTGAAGCAGGAGAATGGCGTGAACCTGGGAGGCAGAGCTTGCAGTGAGCCAAGATTGTGCCACTGCACTCCAGCCTGGGTGACAGAGCAAGACTCCATCTCAAAAAAAAAAAAAAAAAAAAAATCAAGGGTTCTACTCTCTGTGTGTAGTTTATTAAATGTAAACACATACAAAATTTAAGGGGAAAAGGTAATCTTTTTATGTGAAACTGTTTTGATTTATGGCTTCCGAGACTTTGAAAGCCTCTTTGCACCTTGATTAAATACACTGAGTGGTTTTAAAACCTAATAAAATTGTTGGGGGGTGGCATAAGCAGATATTTCTAATATAGCAATTAGGAATATCATAAAGAAGATAATTAAAGCAGTTTATAACATAAGCCTTGAATAGTATTACTAAATAAAGAAAATGAGGTTTTGGAAATTTGAACACGTTAACTACAAAAAAAGTAAACTTTCTTTCATGTAATACTGAAATCAACTGTGGAATTGAAGAAACTATGATTTTTCTTTTTAAAATAAAATTATTTACAGAGGAAATTCATGAATACTTTGTTAAAAAAGCATTTATATCAGGCTAAAGTTCCATTTGACTACCACACTTCTGTCTCCCCAGAGAACATCATTTTGCTATTTATTCTTCCAAATTGTCTTGTAAATATTTTATGCATATATATGTATACATACCACAGATGTATATGTTTTTTGTTGATGTTTAAATACAGAATGTTGATTGCTGGTTCATTTTAAATATGGCCTTCCATTGTTATGTTTTATTTTTAATACTTCTGCAGTATTACTAATAGCAGCTGACATTTACCGCGTAGTTACTATGGGCTAGGTGGGATGCTTAGCATTTTTCATATAATTTAGCCTTATCTTCATAATAACCTTCAGAAGTAAAATAGTTTATTTTATATGAATAAAATTCTACCTTTAGTATACCTTTCATTTACAGTAAATTACTAATGCCAGTAGTTTAGCATTCTTTAATAAGATTTCAATACCAAAACATTTGGAATGATTTTTTAAAATTGCTAAGACTGTAACTGCCAGTTCTGTTACACTTTTTATTCTTGTGCAGTTGGCCTTTACCAAGTCCCCGGAGTCAGGTGTCTGCTTGCTAAACCAGAAAGCTGGAGATATGAGGGTGATTCTTGCTCAACTTTTAGGAATGAAGTGGTAGTATGTGTCCTATTTGACTGATTTTAAATAAGGAACAGACAACCCCAGACATTTCCTCACTAGTTAATGGTTTGAAAAGCCTATGCCTGTGATGATGTCCATTTTGGGGACAGTTATAGGATACAAGACTTAGATTGAAGGTGGTTCCCTTTCGAAAGAAGTCTTTCATTGTGCCCTTGGTCATACCGGTATGAAGAAATAAAGGCTGCTGCAATCGGAACTCCAAGAATTTTTATGGGAATTGGTAGAAAGGGTATTGGGTAGGTTGAGAGAAAAAAAGGTTGTGCTTATGTATACGCTGATTTTGGAGTTTGGATGAGGATATTTTCTACATTTCATGACAAAATAAAGAGCTGTTAGTGAATGGGATAGCTCTCAGAAAGTTTTAAGTCTGAGCTCTGCTGCTTAACTAGCTGTGTGACTTTGAACAGCTTCATGACACTGTTTTAATCAAATAATATTCACTTCATACAGCTGTAGGGTCGAAATTACACAAAGTACGTTAGACATTGCTAAGTGTTTTATAAATGTGCTAGTATTAGGTGGTGTTCTTACTGTTTTCATTAACATAACTGTTGTCAAAATCTTCTACAGTTCACCTCTGTACCAAAGACTTAACCTACTTGCTTCTATCCTTTATTACTTGAGAAAGGTTACTATATTAGGGTTCTGTTATTTTCAGAATAGTAAAAGAGGACCTATCACCTCTTTTAACATTTAACAAATACTGAAGGCCTAATATATGTGTGTGTATATATGTGTGTGTGTGTGTGTGTGTGTGTGTGTGTGTGTGTGTGTGTGTGTGTGTATCAGCCAGCATTTCTTCTGGCTGAATGTGTGTGTGTGTGTGTGTGTGTGTGTGTGTGTGTGTGTGTGTATCAGCCAGCATTTCTTCTGGCTGAATGCTAGTAAAGAAAGATCATTTATATTAATAATAACTCTGGAGGAGAGAAGAAGGTCCCAGTAAATATCATTTGCCAAAGGTCTCAGTAAATATCATTTCATTGTCATCATTAGTCTTCATAGGCTTTTTAAAATCTTTTTTGTCTTCAAGATTTAAAAAAGCATTAATTATTAATATCTGTCCATTTATGCAAGTATTTGTAAATAAATGAATTTGTAAATGGTTATGATGAGATACTGAAAAAAAAAAACAATAAAAACCTTGCTTTGGTTTGGTTTTGGTTTTGGTTATAATAGCTTTGAAGTCACAAATAACATTCAATGGGAGTATGAGGTTTTTATGTTTAATAGGATGGAACATGGGTTAAAAATGTTAAGAAGTGCTCATTTCCAGAGTAAGGTCTCATTTTCAGCTGAGGAGACTGAGCTCCACTGAGCTTGCATTTGGTATACTTCGGTGTCCACATTCTGATGGGGAACTGATTCTTGCTGGAAACCCAATCAAAAGTCTGGTTTATTCTGGGTTTGTTTAAAATTTTCCTTCCCACTGTTCTATTTTCCTAATATAAGTATTATAGCAATTTAGAATTCATGGAAAGAATGAGCACCTTTAGCTTCTTACAGTGTCATGAGACTGCATATTTGTGATTCAGTGTTAAAGAAATTAAACATCAGTTGTTTAAGGCAACTAGGGAGTCTACAGTTTAATCTCATTTACTGTTATTTAGTGATATGCCATTTAGTATATGAAAACACTGTGGGTATAGGCTGTTCCTTGAAGCAGACTATGTGTGCTTTGGAGGGGGCACTTTGCCAAGGGAAAATATCTTTTGGTTTTTTTGTTCCCTCTTCTGGAGAACTCAAAATATGTCCTTTTGACTTTTATTGGCAGTTGTCATTGTCATCGTCATCTCCATATTCTTTTATTTTTTTGACTTATTCTGTGGCAAACCATCTCTAGCCTGAAGTTATACCAATGAAAAAAAATCTTATTTCAAAGTGACCCATGAAATTCCATTCCATATTTTAAATGTGTCACATTGGAAATGCCACTTTTTTCTCCATTGTATTTTTGTTACCCTAACCCGTGCCCTCACCATCTGAGGACTGTGTGTATTTTTAAAATTGATAGCTCTCATGCTCACTGGTTTGTGGAAACTGAGCATTTCCCCTTTATCCAGAGGCAGTTGTGGTAAGTGTCTTGTTTTCTTCAGATCCCAACCACGGGTCCCTAAAGGTATCTAAGATCTGTATGGTCACATCTGCTTTTCCAAGTAACAGCCAGAAATATTTTACCTTGCCTTCACTATAGCTAGGCTATAACAAAGTTTGCAATCAGAGGCTGGGCGCAGTGGCTTACGCCTGTAATCCCAGCACTTTGGGAGGGCTAGGCGGGTGGATAACCTGAGGTCGGGAGTTTGAGCCAGCCAGACCAACATGGAGAAACCCCATCTCTACTAAAAATACAAAATTAGCCAGGTGTGGTGGTGCATGTTTGTAATCCCAGCTTCTCAGGAGGCTGAGGCAGGAGAATCGCTTGAACCCGGGAGGTGGAGGTTGTGGTGAGCCGAGATCGCGCCATTGCACTCCAGCCTGGGAAACAAGAGCGAAACTCCGTCTCAAAAAAAAAAAAAAAGTTTACAATCAGTTAAATTCTCTAAGCTTCTGGCTTAGAATATTGAAGAAACTTTTACATAGAGTAGATAAAGGATGGAGTAGGAATTTCTGATTTGATTGTGTGTTATTGTGGAAAGAATGCTTTCCCTACAGACTGACTAGGAACAAGATGTTTAAACATAAGCCAGGGTGGAGACCTGTTTGGTCAGCTTTATAGGAGCCACGTTTCCCTACTTAGGATGAGTTTGCCAACTATCCCATCAACCTACCACTGCTTGATCCTTCAAGTGTCTTTGGAATTTTTACTTAGGGCACTGTTGGGTAAGGCAGTGATATAGTACATATGTAGCAATTAGGCTAGAGGCTGTTTTGCA
Organism: Pongo abelii; assembly: GCF_028885655.2. Taxonomy (NCBI): domain Eukaryota; kingdom Metazoa; phylum Chordata; class Mammalia; order Primates; family Hominidae; genus Pongo; species Pongo abelii. The sequence continues at coordinate 31,624,176 of NC_071993.2, read as the reverse complement.
GAGCAGCATGATTTTATCATGCCGTTATAAATTTATGCTGTGCTCTGTGTGTATATATAAAATGTCTTTTTTTCCCTTTTTCTCCATCCCTCTCTGCTCTTGGCTTGTATGTTCACATAACTGGGCAGCAGCAGGACTTCATTTATCACAGGTGGTGGGAGGGGGTACAGAGATATGAAAGGGTTACTGTTCACATTTCCTGTGTAGTTCCTTCTGATCTTACTGAGTTGTAATTCCTTTCTTGATGTTAAACATTCCCAGGCTACAGTAACCTTCTGGCCTGCTTGCACTGGCCAAGTGTGTCCCAGGTGATCTTGTAGGCGAACCTCCTGTTTTTAAGACAAGAAATCGCTCCTTCCTTCATGAGATAGGCTAAATATTCATTCCTTTGCAGTCCCAGAAGAAATCCTTTAATTTAAAACAACACCAGAGCAGTAACATATTAGTTTTAAAATTAAAATTTAGCAGCCATATTTGTTGTCAGGTTAATTTCGTAGATTTTTGAATCTATTCATTTGTATTTAGTGAGTTTCTGGTTGAATGAAACCCTATTGATATATTAAAGATTACATCTTTTCTTCTTAAAACACACTTTAAAAATGGGTTTTAATTCTAAAAGGATAAATTTTGGCCCTACCATCTTACTTTTAGCCTACTTATCAGTAGATCATTTTAAGTTGCCTCAGATGCAAAGCAGCTTAGCTGAAACTACAATATTTCTGCTTTTCTTTATTAGTCAGGTATTAGAAGTTTATAGTTGAGCGTTGGGGAGATACTTATTTCCTTTTTCTCTGGTTTTAAAAGTATATACCAGCTCTTCTTTTCCCCACAATTTAAAGTATATAAATTTTTGTGGTTGGCAAAAAGGCTTTCTGTTTTTGCCTTTTCCTCTAAAGTTTTAGAAGAAAATATTACGCCGTGAAGCATAAGAATGGGTCAGCAGCTAATTTACAGGGAAAAGGAGTACTTTTGCCAATGCTGCCTTAATCTCAGGTAAAGAGCTTTTGTTTGGACAAGGCTCCAAGGGTAAGTTTATTCTTACTGCTTATAGCACATCTCTTTGTTCTCAGTCAACAACTTGGGAACCTAGGGACTTGGGGACTGAAATGAAACAATATCTCTTTGAAAGAGTTTCTAGGATAATTTTAAGTTTGCTAGTGTTTAGGCAAAGTAAACTGTCTGCATTGCTCTAAGCAATGAGATAAAATATTTTTAGTGCACCTTAACTGTCTGGAATACAGTTTTACAGGGGGGTAGATGAATTTTTGGATTAAATCTGTTTAAATCTGCTTTAGACAGCCAACATGAATTGCTGATATTAATCATTTACCTTTAATTCCCCAGTGCCTAATACAGAGCCTGTCACACAATAGGTTTTCTTTCTTTCTTTTTTTTTTTGAGATGGAGTCTTGCTCTGTTGCCCAGGCTGGAGTGCAGTGGTGCAATCTCAGCTCACTGCAAACTCCACTTCCCAGGTTCAAGAGATTCTCCTGCCTCAGCCTCCCGAGTAGCTGGGACTACAGGTGCGTGCCACCACGCCTGGCTAATTTTTTGTATTTTTAGTAGAGACGGGGTTTCACCGTGTTAGCCAGGATGGTCTTGAGCTCCTGACCTCATAATCCACCTGCCTCGGCCTTCCAAAGTGCTGGGATTACAAGCATGAGCCATCGCGCCCGGCCCCTTGATTCTTTTTAACACCAAAAGTTTGCCTATTAAATATCATTTTTTTCTTTTTTTTGAAACAGGAGCTCACTCTGTCACCCAGACCGTAGTACAGTGGCATGATCATAGCTCACTGTAGCCTCAAACTCCTGGGCTCAAGTGCTCCTCCCACCTCAGCCTCCTGAGTACCTGAGATTACAGGCAAATGCCACCAAGCCCTACTTATTTTTTCATTTTGTAGAGACAGAGTCTCGCTATATTGCCCAGGCTTGTCTAGAACTCCTGTTCTCAAGTGATCTTCCCACCTTGGCCTCCAAAGTGCTGGGTAATTTTAGGCAGTGGGTTTTCAATAATGGTTTGTTGAATGAATGAATGAGACTGCCAGATTACTTTTGTAGATTCTATTTTTTTTTTTTTACAGTATTGCTAATAGTAAAGAGTGATGCATTTAGTACATACATCTTTGTATTTTTAAAAATCATTTCAACTTTTATTTTAGATTCAGGGGGTACATGTGCCACAAGATTTGTTACATGGGTATATTGTGTGATGCTAAGGTTTGGGTTATGGATGATCCTGTCACCTAGGTACTGAGCATGGTACCCAATAGTTAACTTTTTCAACTCTTGCCACCCTCCTCCCTCTCTCCTTCCTCTAGTAGTCCCCAGTGTCTATTGCTGCCATCTTTCTGTCCATGTGTACCTAATGTTTCACTCCCACTTGTAAGTGAGGACATGCAGTACTTAATTTTCTGTTCCTGAGTTAATTCACTTAGGATAATGGCCTCCAGGGGCATCCATGTTGCTGCCAAGGACATGATTTTATTTTTTTATGGCTGCATAGCATTCCATGATGTATATATACCACATTTTCTTTGATGGACATCTTGGTTGATTCCATGTCTTTTTTTTTTATTATTATACTTTAAGTTTTAGGGTACAATGTGCAGGTTAGTTACATATGTATACATGTGCCATGCTGGTGTGCTGCACCCATTAACTAGCCATTTAGCATTAGGTATATCTCCTAATGCTAGCCCTTCCCCCTCCCCCCACCCCATGACAGTCCCCAGAGTGTGATGTTCCCCTTCCTGTGTCCATGTGTTCTCATTGTTCAATTCCCATCTATGAGTGAGAACATGCGGTGTTTGATTTCTTGTCCTTGCGATAGTTTACTGAGAATGATGACTTCCAGTTTCATCCATGTCCCTACAAAGGACATGAACTCGTCATTTTTTATGGCTGCATAGTATTCCATGGTGTATATGTGCCACATTTTCTTAATCCAGTCTATCATTGTTGGACATTTGGGTTGGTTCCAAGTCTTTGCTATTGTGAATAGTGCCGCAATAAACATACGTGTGCATGTGTCTTTATAGCAGCATGATTTATAGTCCTTTGGGTATATACCCAGTAATGGGATGGCTGGGTCAAATGGTATTTCTAGTTCTAGATCCCTGAGGAATCGCTACACTGACTTCCACAATCATTGAACTAGTTTACAGTCCCACCAACAGTGTAAAAGTGTTCCTATTTCTCCACATCCTCTCCAGCACCTGTTGTTTCCTGACTTTTTAATGATTGCCATTCTAACTGGTATGAGATGGTATCTCATTGTGGTTTTGATTTGCATTTCTCTAATGGCCAGTGATGATGAGCATTTTTTCATGTGTCTTTTGGCTGCATAAATGTCTTCTTTTGAGAAGTGTCTGTTCATATCCTTTGCCCACTTTTTGATGGGGTTGTTTGTTTTTTTCTTGTAAATTTGTTTGAGTTCTTTGTAGATTCTGGATATTAGCCCTTTGTCAGATGAGTAAGTTGCGAAAATTTTCTCCTATTCTGTAGGTTTCCTGTTCACTCTGATGATAGTTTCTTTTGCTGTGCAGAAGCTCTTTAATTAGATCCCATTTGTCAATTTTGGCTTTTGTTGCCATTGCTTTTGGTGTTTTAGACATGAAGTCCTTGCCCATGCCTATGTCCTGAATGGTAATGCCTAGGTTTTCTTCTAGGGTTTTTGTGGTTTTAGGTCTAACGTTTAAGTCTTTAGTCCATCTTGAATTAATTTTTGTATAAGGTGTAAGGAAGGGATCCAGTTTCAGCTTTCTACATATGGCTAGCCAGTTTTCCCAGCACCATTTATTAAATAGGGAATCCTTTCCCTATTAGCTTGTTTTTCTCAGATTTGTCAAAGATCAGATAGTTGTAGAAAAGCGGCGTTATTTCTGAGGGCTCTGTTCTGTTCCATTGATCTATATCTCTGTTTTGGTACCAGTACCATGCTGTTTTGGTTACTGTAGCCTTGTAGTATAGTTTGAAGTCAGGTAGCGTGATGCCTCCAGCTTTGTTCTTTTGGCTTAGGATTGACTTGGCGATGCGGGCTCTTTTTTGGTTCCATATGAACTTGAAAGTAGTTTTTTCCAATTCTGTGAAGAAAGTCATTGGTAGCTTGATGGGGATGGCATTGAATCTATAAATTACTGTGGGCAGTATGGCCATTTTCACGATATTGATTCTTCCTACCCATGAGCATGGAATGTTCTTCCATTTGTTTGTATCCTCTTTTATTTCATTGAGCAGTGGTTTCTAGTTCTCCTTGAAGAGGTCCTTCACGTCCCTCGTAAGTTGGATTCCTAAGTATTTTATTCTCTTTGAAGCAATTGTGAATGGGAGTTCACTCATGATTTGGCTCTCTGTTTGTCTGTTATTGGTGTATAAGAATGCTTGTGATTTTTGTACATTGATTTTGTATCCTGAGACTTCGCTGAAGTTGCTTATCAGCTTAAGGAGATTTTGGGCTGAGACAATGGGGTTTTCTAGATATACAATCATGTCGTCTGCAAACAGGGACAATTTGATTTCCTCTTTTCCTAATTGAATACCCTTTATTTCCTTCTCCTGCCTAATTGCCCTGGCCAGAACTTCCAACACTATGTTGAATAGGAGTGGTGAGAAAGGGCATCCCTGTCTTGTGCCAGTTTTCAAAGGGAATGCTTCCAGTTTTTGCCCATTCAGTGTGATATTGGCTGTGGGTTTGTCATAGATAGCTCTTATTATTTTGAGATACGTCCCATCAATACCTAATTTATTGAGAGTTTTTAGCATGAAGGGTTGTTGAATTTTGTCAAAGGCCTTTTCTGCATCTATTGAGATAATCATGTGGTTTTTGTCTTTGGTTCTGTTTATATGCTGGATTACATTTATTGATTTGCGTATATTGAACCAGCCTTGCATCCCAGGGATGAAGCCCACTTGATCATGGTGGATAAGCTTTTTGATGTGCTGCTGGCTTCGGTTTGCCAGTATTTTACTGAGGATTTTTGCCTCAATGTAAATCAGGGATAATGGTCTAAAATTCTCTTTTTTGGTTGTGTCTCTGCCTGGCTTTGGTATCAGGATGATGCTGGCCTCATAAAATGAGTTAGGGAGGATTCCCTCTTTTTCTTTTGATTGGAATAGTTTCAAAAGGAATGGTACCAGTTCTTCCTTGTACCTCTGGTAGAATTTGGCTGTGAATCCATCTGGTCCTGGACTCTTTTTAGTTGGTAAGCTATTGATTATTTCCACAATTTCAAATCCTGTTATTGGTCTATTCAGAGATTCAACTTCTTCCTGGTTTAGTCTTGGGAGGGTGTATGTGTCGAGGAATTTATCCATTTCTGATAGATTTTCTAGTTTATTTGTGTAGAGGTGTTTGTAGTATTCTCTGATGGTAGTTTGTATTTCTGTGGGATCGGTGGTGATATCCCCTTTATCATTTTTTATTGCGTCTATTTGATTCTTCTCTCTTTTCTTCTTTATTAGTCTTGCTAGCGGTCTATCAATTTTGTTGATCCTTTCAAAAAACCAGCTCCTGGATTCATTAATTTTTTGAAGGGTTTTTTTGTCTCTGTTTCCTTCAGGTCTGCTCTGATTTTAGTTATTTCTTGCCTTCTGCTACCTTTTGAATGTGTTTGCTCTTGCTTTTCTAGTTCTTTTAATTGTGATGTTAGGGTGTCAATTTTGGATCTTTCCTGCTTTCTCTTGTGGGCATTTAGTGCTATAAATTTCCCTGTACACACTGCTTTGAATGTGTCCCAGAGATTCTGGTACGTTGTGTCTTTGTTCTCGTTGGTATTGTGCATAGTGCTGTCATGAACATAGGAGTTCATGTGTCTTGTTTGTAGAACGATTTATTTTCCTTTAGGAAATGGGATTGCTGGTTGGATGGTAGTTCTGTTTTTAAGTTCTTTGAGAACTCTCCAAACTGCTGTCCACAGTGGCTGAGCTAATTTACATTCCCACCAGCAGTGTATAAGAATTCCCTTTTCTCTGCAGCCTCACCAGCGTATTATTTTTTGACTTTTTAATAATAGCTATTCTGACTGGCGTGAGATGGTATCTCATTTTGGTTTTGATTTGCATTTCTCTGATGATCAGTGATGTTAAACAGTTTTTCATATATTTGTTGGCTGTTTTTATGTATTCTTTTGGGAAGTGTTTGTTCATATCCTTTGCCCACTTTTTAATGAGGTTATTTGCTTGTTGAATTGCTTAAGTTCCTTATAGATTCTTGATATTAGACCTTTGTTGGATGTATAGTTTTTGGATATTTTCTCCTATTCTGTAAGGTCTGTTTATGCTGTTGATAGTTTCTTTTGCTATGCAAAAGCTCTTTAATTAGGTCTCACTTGTCAATTTTTTTGTTGCAATTGAGATCTTAGCTACAAATTCCTTGCCAAGGCCAGTGTCCAGAATGGTATTTCCTAGGTTTTTTTCTCGGATTTTTATAGTTTGAGGTCATTGTTCCATATGTGTATGACTGTGTGCATGTCTACATCCTTCCTATTAATCTGTAATGGTAGGTCCTGTTCAGAGTCCTTTTGTCATTGAACAGTTAATTTCCTCACAACATTCTGTGCCCAAGTCCTTAGGTGATCTATACCTGGCTGACCTATCCGTGACAGTGCGTGGTCATAGAAAAAAAGATTACATTTAGTTATCGATTAAAGATAATCTGTTAACATTTCCTGAACACTTAAATTTTCCCCCAAGAAAATACTAATGTCTGTCAGTCAACAAACACTTGCAGAATGCTAGTGTAAACAGCATTGTGCCTGGTATTGTGGGCTCTCCAGAGATGTGCACCACCTTGTTCCTGCCATCTGAAGTGTCTTAGACTTCTCAACGAAGAGGATATGGACACTAGTCAAGTTAAACAGCAACCTAAAATATGTTAAATATAGTTATGAGCTAAGTGAGAGGCATGGACAAGAATCAGGTAGCTTAGAGGAAGGAGAAATCATTTTTACTTGAATTAGAGAGTGATCAAAGATTTAATGGAAGCTTGAATAGGGCATTAAACAAATAGTTGGGGTTTGAGTATAAAAGAGTAAGGCTACCTGACATTTATAAGTAAGGGTGACAGTTATCACATTTCCTGTGCCGAGCAGCAATGAAGAAACAACTAAAAAAAAGAATGCTTGAAGTGTGTGGTGGAAACTTTTCTTCATCAGTGACTTATTTGTTCCTTATTTTCTCCTAAAGTAGAATTTCAGAAAAGCTTCCACCTAGGACATACAGCAGTCATTTCAGCTACTATAAGGATCACTTTAGTAGGAAATCCTTCCAGACTTTTCACCCAAGTAAAATTTCAGCAGGAAGACAGGAATAAGATACATTGAAAAGTTATTGTTCATGACTACAGTTTGATTTAATAAAGGCTTGATTCAATCTCATTGGCAAAATTTTTTTTTTTTTGAGATGGAGTCTCACTATGTCACCCAGGCTGGAGTGCAGTGCTGTGATCTGCAGCCTCTGCTGCCTGGGTTCAAGGGATTCTTCTGCCTCAGCCTCCCAATTAGCTGGGATTACAGGTGCCTGCCACTGTACCCGGCTAATTTTTGTAGTTTTTAGTAGAGACGGGGTTTTACCATCTTGGCCGGGCTGGTCTTGAACTCTTGAACTCCTTACCTTGTGATCCACTCGCCTTGGCCTCCCAAAGTGCTGGGATTACAGGCGTGAGCCACAGGGCCTGGCCTCATTGGCATATATACTAGTGGTCACTGCTGAGTTATATCTTGATTTGAATCCTAACATATAAAGAGATATTTCCAAGTTCACTATTTTTTTACATGTAGATAGGTGGCTATCGATATTTGTCACTATAGATAAATATCATAATTTGATAGGAGTTTCTATTAACCTCTTAAAGTTTCTTTTTTTTTTGAGATGGAGTTTCGCTCTTGTCACCCAGACTGGAGTGCAGTGGCACAATCTCGGCTCACTTCAACCTCCGCCTCCCGGGTTCAAGCAATTCTCCTGCCTCAGCCTCCTGAGTAGCTGGGATTACAGACGCCCACCACCATGCCCAGCTAATTTTTGTATTTTTGGTAGAGACAGGGTTTCACTCTGTTGGCCAGGCTGGTCTCAAACTCCTGACTTCAGGTGATCTGCCCACCTCGGCCTCCCAAAGTGCTTACAGGTGTGAGCCACTGTGCCTGGTCAACCTCTTAAAGTTTCTTTCACAATAAAGCATGTACTAATATTACAAACTATTTGAGTCCTATTTTTTGTTTTGTAAAGCAGATTTTAAAATGAATATAATTTATATTGAGACCCTTTGATTATATTTACTTATTAAAAGCAAACCCATTAGTGCATTTTAGAGTCAAACATCTTTCTCCTTGTATTCTTTTATTATATAGCTAAAGGAAAAATAATGCCACACAGAAACGAAACCAGTTTTTCCAAAAACAGTAAGGATAGAATCTTGAGACAGTCTGCTCACTTTAATTTTTATTTTATATTTTAGTCTTTTGGCCAGTAGCAAATTGATGTGACCTTGTGCATGTTTCTCTGAATATCCACAGTTGTTCAACTGCATGAATTGCTGCCAGTGTGACAATGAGCTGGAAGCTATATCCAGCTTGCTTCTCACACTGTATTTTTGTAAAGACCTAGATTCTTTCAAGATATTACTAAATGATCCATGATTAAAGGTTTTGGTGGTTTGCTAATTTTAGGAAAGGTGGGAGCAATCACAATGTATATTACATAGTGTATATTGGTATTTTATTTAACCCAGTGTTTCCCAAATGTATTTGAACTTGGGAACACCCACCCCCTGTCTTTCTTCCTTCCAAATTCCTTCCTTTCTTACTTTATTTTTTAAGAACACTTACTAAAATCTCTTATAGAACAAGTTTCAGGAATGTGCACTATGAAACTTTCATGCACACATGCATGTTATTTAGATATGTTGCTTATGTCTTTTTCTATTAATCTCCACCTTTTCCGGGGCATAGGTTGGGAGGAAGAAGGAAAATGAGTAACTTACAAGTTTTACTAGTTATTCTGATGTCAAATTTGGTGGGAAAGAGGCTGAAGCTTATATCTGAAATAAGGTTTGAGATTGATCTGAGTATTTTAAGAGTTCTTACTATCTGTATCTTCTATAGTTTGTTGCTCTGTACAAGCAGGAGTTGACAGAGCATAACAGAAGTTACCTCTATGGGAAAGAGAAAGGTGGGTTGGAGGTGAAATGAGACTTTTTGCTTTTGTAACCTTAAGAAGAAAAAGCAAATTAAAAGACCTAAACTGATGGAGAGAACCAGTACTTTACAACAGAATTTCTTATTTCAAACTTTTGTAAGTACTAGCCTCTCTGGTAGTTTTAAATGCATTTTGTTTAGAAAGTACCAAAATTTGTAAAACTTTTTTTAAGAAACAGGCTTATATAAAGTAAGATAAATCTGGTAAGATAAGATTAATATCTTTTGTCCTTTATCTTGTACATACCTGTTATTAATATACTATGCCATCATTGTCTATTTATGTGCTAAGTGAGTAACTATATATTATTTTTCTCTGTATCTTTGGCACCTAACCTTGCACTGTGCCTGGTACATAGTAGGCATTCAGTAAATGTTTGTTGATGTGAGTGTCGGGGGTGGGAAAACTTAATTTTACAGTCATTCCTAGGGGAATACATTAATGGTTGAAATCTTAAAAGGGTTATGTTCTTTTGAAAACATCTTTAAAATATAGCCTATTTTATTTTTGTATTTATGTCTATCTTGTCTAAGAAAGGATTTAAGGTGGTATTAATAAGTACACTTAGTACAGTGGGATCAAATAAAATTTAAAATAAATGGGTAAAAGAACAAAATTGGAGGATTTATACATCCCCATTTCAAAACTCAATCTAAAGTGACAGTATTCAAGACAACGTGGCCGTGGCATAGGATAAGCATATAGATCAATGGAGAGGAATTGAGAGTCCAGAAATAAACATTTACATTTTTGGTCCATTGATTTTTGGAAGAGCTGCTAAGACAATTAAATAGAGAAAGGGTTATTTTTTCAATAAATGGTGCTGGAAAAATTGGACATCATATACAAAAATTAACTTCCTCACCATAACCATACACAAAAATTAGCTGACAATGAATTATGGGCCTAAATGTAAGAGCTAAAATTATAAAACTTCTAAAAGAAAGCATAGAAGAAACTTTATGACCTTGGATTAGGCAGAGTTGTTAGGTATGACACCAGAAGCATGAGCCATAAGATACAAAATTGATGAATTTGACTTAATTAAAATTAGCATATTTATGCTACAAAAGACATTGGGAAGAAACTGAAAAGACAGGCTGCAGACTGGGAGAAAATATTTGCAAATCATGTGTGATAAAGGACTTGCATCCAAAACATGTAAAGAATTATAAGTAAATAATAAGGCAAACAACCCAACTTAACAATGAGCAAAAGAACAGAATAGACACTTCATCTGAAAAGACTTGAGAATGATTAATAGCCACATGTAAGCACAGTGAGCATCCTTAGTCATTAGGAAGATACACGTTAAAAACACAATGAGATACCACAATGAGATTACATCCCCTAGGATGGCTGTAATAAAAAAGACAGTATATAGTGTCTGGGATGTGGAGAAACAGGAACTCTCATATTATACATTGTTGGTAGGAATGTAAATTGTTACAGCCACTTTGGAAAATAGTTTGGCTGTTTCTTTTAAAGTTAAACCAACTTACCATATGTAGTAAGGTTCTCCAGAGAGACAGAACGAATCAGGTGTGTGTGTGTGTGTGTGTGTGTGTGTGTGTGTGTGTGTGTGTGTGTGTGTGTGTGTGTGTGTGTGTGTGTGTGTGTGTGTGTGTGTGTGTGTGTGTGTGTGTGTAGAAATTTATTTATTTGCTGAGACGGTGTGTGTGTGTGAAGAAATTTATTTATTTATTTGCTGAGACGGAGTCTGGCTCTGTCGCCCAGGCTGGAGTGCAGTGGCGCGATCTCGGCTCATTGCAAGCTCTGCCTCCCGGGTTCATGCCATTCTCCTGCCTCAGCCTCCCGAGTTGCTGGGACTATGAGTAGCTGGGACTACAGGCACCTGCCAACATGCCCGGCTAATTTTTTTTTTTTTTTTTTTTTTTTGTATTTTTAGTAGAGATGGGGTTTCACCGTGTTAGCCAGGATGGTCTCGATCTCCTGACCTCGTGATCCGCCCACCTCGGCCTCCCAAAGTGCTGGGATTACAGGCGTGAGCCACCGCGCCCGGCCGAAATTTATTTTAAGGAATTAATTGGCTCAGAAAGAGTTGCATTTTGAGTCCAAAGGCAGTCAGCTGGAAAACCAGAAGAGCCAGTGTTGCAGATGAAGTCTGAGGGGAGTCTGCTGGGGAATTCCCTTTTGCCCAGGGAGGTCAGCCTTTTGTTCTATTCAGGCCATCAACTCATTAGATGAAGCCCCCCCATATAATGGAGGACCATCTGCTCTACTCAAAGTCTAACAATCTAAATGCAGATCTTGTCCAAAATTACTCTTGCAGAAATGTCGAGAATAATGTTTGACCAAATATCTGAGTGCTGTGGTCCAACCAAACTGATACATAATTTTTAATCATTGTGCCATATAAACTCAGCAATTCCACTTCTTAGAATCTGCCCAAGAGAAATGAAAACATATGTTCACACAAAGACTTGTATGTAATTGCTCTTGGCAAAATTATTTATAATAGATATTAATAAAAACAAGAAAAAATACAATGTCCATAACCTGGTAAATGGATAAACAAAATGAGGCATATCTATACATTGAAATACTATTCAGCAATGAAAAAGGAAGAAAGTATTGATATATGCTGCAGCATGGATGAAACTAAAAAATATAGTGTTGAGTGAAAGGAACTAGACTCATAGACTACATATTATATGATTTCACTTATGAAATTTCCAGAAAAGGGAAACTGAGTTAGCAAGGAGATTAGAGGGGAACTAGGGGTTGGAGCAGGAATTGACTGCATATAAACTCAAGGGAATTGGGAGAGATAATGGAAAACTGGATTGTAGTGATGATTGCATCCATTTAGTACATTTTGGTCCTCTATAAATGGACTAAAACGTCATTGAACTGTCCCCTGTTCAATGGACAATGATTAATTTTATGGTATATAAATTGCACTTCAATCCATATCAAAATTATAAAAGTAGTACAAATGGAGTAAGGATGGGACACACATTATATCTTATAAAAGCTCCTATATTTTGCTTGAGGTGGATCGTGGATTTTGCTTTAAGCTCTCTAAGACATCTCTCAATATGAAATTTGTTTTCTGTTGTTCACAAGATCAAAATTTATCAATATTTTAGGAGAAGCCTAATAATTATAATTCAAAGGAAAATGTTTTCTTTTCGTTATAGTGCAGTGTAATCAAGTCTGTCCTTAAACAACATCCTCATAGTAAATAACTGAAGACTCTCTTCTGAAGACCTGTTTCTTGAGGCCCCTTTCTATACAATCTGGTAGCCTAACATCAAAGGCACATTGATAAATACAGCCCTGTTGAGTGAATAGGGAGGAGATCAGCAAAAGTAAAAGGCCAGGAATGCTATTCTTTGGTCGTATGACTCAGTCCCAGAAATGGAACTACAAAAGACCTCGAGTAGCCAAAGCAACATTGGGAAAAAGAACAAAGCTGGAGGCATCACACTACCTGACTTCAAATTATACTACAAAGCATTCCCAAACCTCAAGAAAAATATAAATATCCAGGCACAGGAAGGTCAAAGGTCATACAGCCTACCAAGACCAAATCATAAAGGAATAGAACACCTGAGTACAGCAATAATGAGTCACAAAATTGAATCAGTAATAAGAATTAGTCCATCAAAGAAATGCCCAAACCCTGATGCTTTTCCTGCTGAACATTTAAAATAGAAATAATGCCAATTCTCCTCAAAATATTCCAAAGAATATTAACCAATAGTAACCAAAACAGCATGGTACACACATAAAAACAGACACATAGGACAGTGGTACAGAATAGAGAACCCAGAAATCCATGTATTTACAGCCAGCTGATTGTTTGATGAACATGCTAAGAACACACATTGGGGAAAGGACATCCTCTGAAATAAATGGGGCTAGGAAAACTGGACATCCATGTGCAGAAACTAGATACCTGTTTCTTACCAACATCAACTCAAAATGGATTAAAGACAGACTATGAAACTATTAGAATGAAACACAGAAGAAACACTTCATGACATTGGTCTAGATAAGGTTTGTATGGGTAAGACTTCAAAAGCACAGACAAGGAAAGCAAAAATAGACAAATGGGATTACATCAAACTTAAAGCTCTATACAGCAAAGGAAACAACAGAGTGAAGAGACAATCTGTAGAATGGGAGAAAATATTAGCTAACTACACATCTGACAAGGGGTTAACATCCAGAATGTATAAGGAATCTAAACAACTCAATAGCAAAAAGCAAGCAAACAATCTGAATGCTAAAGTGGGAAAAGATCTGAATAGATATTTCTCAAAAGAAGACATGCAAATGGCAACAGACATATGAAAAAATGTTCAACATCACTACATCAGGGAAACGCAAATCAAAACAATAATGAGATTATCATCTTACCCCAGTTAGAATGGCTATTACCAAAAAGACAAAAAATAACAAATCCTGGCAAGGATGTGGAGAAAAGGGAACTCAATTTACACTGTTGGTGGGAATGTAAATTAGTACAGCCATAATAAAAACAGCATGGAAGTTCTTTAAAATATTAATAACAGAACTACCATATGATCTAACAGTTTCACTGCACTGCTTATATATCCAAAATAAGTGAAATCAGTATGTTGTTGAAGAGATATCTGCCCTCCTATGTTTATTGCAGCACTAGTTACAATAGCCAAGATATGGAATCAACCTAAGTGTTTATTAGTGTATGAATGGATAAATAAAATATGTCATATATACACAAGGAATACTATCCAGCCATAGAAAAGAATGAAATTCTGTCATTTGCAACGAACGTAGATGAACCCAGAGGTCATTATATTAAGTGAAATAAGCCAGGCATCTCATTTATATGTGGAATCTAAAAAAGTTTATCTCATAGAAGTAGAAAGTAGAATAGTGGTTACCACTGGCTGGGGAAGAGATAGGAGAGATGAAGAGAGGTTGGTCAACAAGTGCAAACCTACAGTCACATAGGAGGAATAAGTTCTGGTGTTCTATGTTACAGTAGGGTGACTGTAGTTAATAATAACATTTCAAAATACAAGAGAAGCTTTGAATGTTCTCATCAAAAAATGACAAGTATCAAAATACCACACTGTATTCCATAAATATATACAAGTATTATGTGTCAAAAATAAAATAAAACTTTAAAAAGATGTCAGTTTGGTCATACACATATTTACGTAAACATAGTTTATCATTTTACTCTTTTATATTTCATCACTTATCTCACATTGGTATTTTTTATGTTGTGTTTGAAAATCACTGCTGTAGAGTACCATAAAGGGTCTTAATTTTCTATTTGTAATCCCACTCTTGCTTCAATCATGAGAAAGTGACTGAATAACTGTGTTAAATGAACTGAAGGAGAGCCTGAGCATGAATCCTTTGGCTTGATTATCTATGTACAATAGTTTATTTAGTAAGACGAAAATGGTTGGTTATAATTGCAGTGATTTAGTTGGAGTATATTGTGTTTGGAAAATTGTTTGTTTTATAATATCTCAGAGAAAATTGGCCTCTCAGAAGTAATTTTGCCTTATAATGAACTTTTCAAATTGCTTCTGCAAAATCACTAGGTTCAGGTTTCTGCTTTCAGTTAGGTTGTAGAAGGTGGTAATGGGACATTGTGGCTTCTGGAACAACTAAAAAAAATAATAAGTTACAAAAATCAATGTTGTAATAATATGTTACTACCTAATAAAATGCCCCAATATTCAGTGGTGTAAAACAGCAAGTCTCATTTAGCTCATCGTTCTATGGGTTAAAAATTCAGGCAGGTCCCAGCTTGGTGATTTTTGGTTGCATGTTTCATTGACTGAGATCACTGGGTGATATTCTGCTGGTGGATGGAATGCTCTGGAGGATTCAAGATACATATATACAAGGTGCCTGGGCAGAGGTGGAAGGCTAAGTCTACATGACCTTTCTAGCATGGTAGTCTCAGCATAGTCAGACTTATTATTGTGGCTTCCGGCTTCTAGAGAGAATTTTCCTGGAGACAGAAAGTGGACGCTGCCAGTGTCTTAAAGCCTAAAACTGAAAAATGGTATCATATCACTTCCACTATATTCTGTTGGTCAAAGGAGTCACAGAGTTCTCCCAGTTTTAGTGAGAGAAGACATATGCATGACCTTCCAGTGGAAGAAGTATCAAAACATTTGTGGCCATCTTTAATCCACCACAGTCCACTATCTGGTCACAAATGATTCAGTCTCTTCCTGTGTTCCTTATATACTCACCCACTTCCAAGAATCCCAAGATTATTTTCCAACTCTTCTTTACCCTGAGTCTTAAAGTTCAAGAACTTGTTATTTACAACAAGTACACTGTTCAGGAATCTTCTCAGGTGTAGCTGAAGAGACAACTGCCCAACAATATAATGAA
The DNA here is from genome assembly GCF_028885655.2 of Pongo abelii. Taxonomy (NCBI): domain Eukaryota; kingdom Metazoa; phylum Chordata; class Mammalia; order Primates; family Hominidae; genus Pongo; species Pongo abelii. Next base: position 31,608,604 of record NC_071993.2, on the reverse strand, counting down.
GAGGCAGTCATAGAATAGCTGCAGTAAACATTCCCATTCACAAATAGGGAAACAGGAGACATATAGCTTCACTGGTCCATAGAAATTTTGATATCCTGATGTTAGTTCTTTTATTAGGCTATTCTTGCCTCCTGATAATGATTCTCCCTGGCTCCAGGTTTTGCTCTCTCAATTTAGAGTCATGCTTTTTCTGTAAGAAATGGTCATTTTTTGCAACTGAGTAGCCTTTTCAGCCTTTCTGCCTGTAGAAATTTGAGAGTCCAAAAGCCTGTTTTCATTTTGCACTATCTCTGTCCCTTTCAGCGCAAGCTGATATAATGTTTTTTAAAACTTTGTGGGCTTCCTGTGTATCAAATTGTAGCCCACTCCATTAATCAGAGGCCCACCCACATTTATTTTAAAGAGGCATTTTTTTCTTTCATACTGAGTCAAGGTATTTTGAAACAACACCCATAATATTCCTATGAGCTTTTCTGTCTATTTAAGAGTCCAAAGTGCACATCATCAAGATTCTTGGGGCCTTTTGCCTTAGAACAGAATCTAAGTGTCATACTCTTAAGATTCTTAGAACTGAACTAGATACGATTTTAGTTTTTCAGTCTCAACAAGGTGTTTTACAGCCATGCTGTAGAGATTTTTATCCTGAAACCATGCTTTACTGGTAGTAGGCCCCAAGCCTTAATAGTAATTCTGTAACTCTGAAGCTTTTTCTTAACGTTTCTCTCTAGAGATAATGGGGATGAGAAACTGTTTAGTTTTGAAAAGATCGAGTCCTGGTTCTTTAAAAATTTTCCTCTAACTTCTACTTGAAAATGAAACAGTTCTTTCATCAGTTTGTGTATGCATAACTTATAGATAGCTAAAAGAGACCACCACTTTCAACCTTCCGCCTAGAAATCTTCTTAGCCAAATTTACCACTTTATGGGGGTATATTTTGTCTTTTTTTTTTTTTTAAGACAGTCTCGTACTGTCGCCTGGGCTGGAGTGCAGTGGTGCGATCTTGGCTCACTGCAACCTCCGCCTCCCGGGTTCAAGCGATTCTCCTGCCTCAGCCTTCTGAGTAGCTGGGATTACAGGTGCCCGCCACCACGTCCAGCTAATTTTTTGTATTTTCAGTAGAGAAGGGGTTACACCGTGTTGGCCAGGCTGGTCTCGAACTCCTGACCTCGTGATCCATCCGCCTCGGCCTCCCAACGTGTTGGAATTACAGGTGTGAGCCACCATGCCCGGCCTATTTTGTCTTTTCTATTTCATGTGAGGAACAATGTTACAAACTTCCCACTGCATAAGAAGAGTTATTCATCTGTCCACCATAAGGTTTTCATTAATGTTGTTCAAACCTTCACTAACAGTCTTCTTAAGTCACTTCCAGTTTCTGCTCACCTCTGGTCCCAAAGCCAATGCCACATGTTTTAAGATTTTATTACAGAATTCCACTTCCCTTTATTAGATTCTGTTATGGTTCTCTAATTCTGTGTAAGAAAATACCTAAGCACATCCCCTTAAGACAACAGCCATTTTATTGTACCTCACAATTTGTGGGCCAGAGAAAAGGGCAGGTTCAGCTGGTGGTTATTCTTTTTCATGTAGCATCACCTGAGGTCACTTGGTGGCCTTCAACTCGAGAATGAGCTCAATGGGGTCTGGAGGATAGAAGACAGCTGTAATCACATTTCTGGCACTTTGGCAAAGATAACCCAAAACCTAGTTTTATCTGGGACTGTCAACCAGAGGACCTGCATGTAGCTTCTCTAGTATAACAGTCCTACAGTAGTTAGACTATGATGACAGTAGCACAAAAGACAGGAAGGAGGAAATAGATAAATTTTATTACAAAGTTTTTATATTTTGTATGTGAAGTGGTGTAATATTTGAAGTTATGTTGTTGCAGGTTAAATGTGCATATTTTAAACACGAGCGCAATCACTAAAGCTACAAAGATACAAGTATATTTATAATAGGCCAGTAGTGGAGATAAAATGGAAAACTAAAAAATATTCAATTTCAAATATGGCAGGATAAAAAGGGAAAAGGGAACAAGAACAGATTGGGACAAATAGGAAATAACAAGATAATTCATTCAGATCCAACCATATAAATAATTACATTAAGTTTAAATGATCTAAATATTCTAAAGACAGCAATCATCAGGCTGGATAAAGTAGCAAGACCTAACTATACTGTCTACAAAGTATTCCCTTCAAATATATACAAAGCGGTTAAAAGTAAAAGAATCGAGAGATACCATGCAGATACTAATCATTAAGAAAACTGGAGGGAGCTATATTAATAGCCAATAAAATAAACTTCAAAACATGAGATAATACTAGCAGTATTGAGAAATATTTCATAATGATGTAAGAATCAATTAATTAAAAAGACATAATTTTAAATGTCTGTAAGCCTAATAATAACAGAGCCTTAAAATACTTGAAGCAATAATGGACAGAACAGAAAAGAGAAATAGATAAAGCTATTACAGTTAGTTTTCTCAACACTTCTCTTTCTCACTTTTCTCTCAATTGATAGAACAAGTAGGCAGAATATCAGTAAAAAAAAAAAAAAAAAAAAATCTGGAAGAGTACTGTAAAGTAGAAAAAATCAACAAAACCACAAAACCAAAAGTTGTTTCTTTGAAAAGATTAACAAAACTGATAAACCCCTACTAAGAAAAAAAGAAAGTTCAAATTAACAATATAAGAATAAACAGGAAACATTAATAGAGATCCAGGAAATATATAAGGGATAAGAAAATATTATGAACAATTTTATGTCAATACATTTGACAGTTTAATGAAATAAACAGATTCCTTGAAACAACTGTTTCTCCTCTTTAACATGACTAACTGCACTAACGTTCTTGTTCCATCTTCTCTTGAATTTGTTCCATTATTTAGCATTCTCCCTTGAAAAATACAACATAAAAATGACTCAAAAGACGTAAAAAATCTGAATGCTGCTATATCTGTTAGAGATATTGACTCCTTAATTAGAAATCTCCCCACCTCTAGTGGCATTCATCAACTGAATTGGGTCTCAGTATTAAGTCCTTGAATGTGTCTAGAAATTTAAAACCACTGTAGCTGGAGAGTTCTCCCCTCAACTCACCCTGCATATAGTTTTCTTCATACTACTTTCCATTTATTTACTTTACATCCGTGTTGTTGGAGTTTGAAGGGACCAATTAATTATATCACTTTTTTATTCTTACCTCTGAACTCTTTAAGAAGTAGACTTAAGATAAGAATGAAAATGTCAGTTTTGTTTATAGAGAAACTAGGTAAAAGAGTACACCTAGCTTTCCATCTAGTCTTCCTACCCTTTCAAATTGGATTGACTTAACTTGCCCTGTAGTGTTTACTATGTAGATGACTGGACAATGCATTTGCATCTGGACAAGCAAGTTCTGAGAGTCAGAGACTGTTGACACATGGCCAGTCTTTTGCCGAAACAGATGTGTCAGAAAGAGGGAGAGAGGTTGGTGTTTTGTCACCTACAACTTAGGTGACGCCCTACTCTTATGGTCTCTTTTTCCAAGCAGTCGTGCCTTCCCAGTTCAGATGGAACCCACAGTTAGTCCACTGCTGACTTACTTTCAGTTCCTTATGTCATTTGGACCTTATGCTCTATTGTGAACAAGTTATTATAACTTTGATCTTTTCTCATAACTGTTTTCCCTTCTCTTCCCTAGAAATTTAAACCTGGCATTCAAAGGCCGCAGTTTTTTTGTTTGTTTGTTTATTTTACCATCTCAAGAAAAAGCATGGCGTTTTAAAAATCTAGATTTTCAGGGAGGCTTGATGTGTACCTTTGCTCACCAGTATCAATTCAAGGCTCAGCATGCCACCTTTGTTCATTAGTTCCTTTTCTTATAACTCTTTCACTACCGTCTCCCTTTTCTAATTCCTGTTACTGGTTGACTTGCAGGACACTGCTCCAAATTCTTCAATGATGTCACCACCAGGCTTGAAAGTAATGTCAACCCACACCATGTGACTATAATCTGTTTCTCCGAATTCATATTTTGAGTTTCTGATACTCAGAACTCATAGTGTTTTAACTGTCTCAGTTATGCCAATCAGAATTGTTCCAATATCTTAAATACTAAAAACTCCTCTTTTCTGTTTTCTTCTTCTCTGGCAATTTTTTTCTCTTAAACTCTTAAATTCAAATATTTTTTCCATTCATATACTTTCTCTTCATCTCTTTTTCTCCCTTCTTCTCTCCTCCTCCCTTTCCCTCTTTCCCTCTGTCTCAATAGATGGTCTTGCCATTGGGTCTGAATTCCCTCAGCTTTACTCCCTTACAGACAAATGTTTGTATTCATCACCCATCCTTTCCTCTATTTCTAACCATAGAGAAACAACTGTTTCTCCTCTTTAACATGACCAACTGCACTAAAGTTCTTGTTCCCATCTTCTCTTGAATTTGTTCCATTATTTAGCACTCTCCCTTATAATTTCTTCCTGTTACTAGCATTAAAAATGGAAAAAAACAACACCAACGACAAAAACCTTGTTAAAGATTCAGCTTCACTTTCAAAGTATACCAGACTTCTTAGAAGACTAAAATTTATTGGTTAATTCCACTTTTTCTCCTTAAAAAAAAAATCTTCCAATTATTGGAAGTCTTTGTTTACTTTTATTGCCTTTCTGAAATGTATTCCAAAGGTCACTAGTGATTGGTAAGTTCTTCTCAGTTCTTCTGCCCTGAAAAGGCAGGACAAGGCGCTCTCTTCTTTTGCTCTTCTTTCGTGACTTCATTGATAGATAGCAGTATTTTGTGGAAGGCCCCTTCTAAAATAAATAAACCTTTTAGGAGATGTGCAAACTGTTCTGTTGACTTAGTGCAGCAAACAAGACTACACAGATGATTCTGAAATGATACCTCCTTAGAGAAAATTTGTGTAAGATTTTTATTATAGGTTGGAGCTCTGAAATTCTAGGACAGGATATCAGAAATGATGCAAGTCATCAGATTGATTGATTTCTTAAGTTCATGGTTCATGTAAACAATGCATGATTCTGATTGGAAAGAAAGGTCTATTGTGGCCTAAGAATCCTACGTTTGTAACCATATCACTGAATGTTGGTGATGGTTTCACGTCTCAGTCTTGCATAATTATTTAGGCTGTTATTCTGCTTCTCACTTTCAAGTATACTTCAGAGAATTTTAAACTTTTTACTTTTATTGCAGTTACTCTGATTTCTTCTCATCTTGACTACTGTAGTAACAAAACAGATTTCACTGCTTTTTGAATTTTCTCATGGTAACTTACACTTGAAAACCAGAGCCATCTTTTAAAATACAAATTTGAATGTGTTTTCTGCCAAACACCCTTGGTGCCTCTTTATATATAAAATAAAGCCCCATGTACTGAATCTAGCATTCAACCTCTTACAGTATAATCTCAGCCCCAAATCCTAGTCTTTATCGCTCTCCCTCCCCATTTCCCTCTTTCTCTTTGTATTCAGTCCATAAGGCAGAGCCTTCCCACATTTTCCCTGTAGTAATTATCGTGCTCCAAAATCCCGTAGCGCCTTGTGTCACTTGTAGCACTTACTGCATCGCCTCGATATAGAGTTTTTCATGTTTGCCTCTTATTGCGGTTTGATTTCTTAAGAACAAAAACTGTCTCTTATTCAATTTCATAGCTCCCTGTTCCCCATGATACTGAGTAGGGCACAAATGCCAGGTAAATTTTAAATAATTCAGTTTAAATCAGGCTTAAATATCTAATAATATATTTTCTAGAATTTTTAGCAGGTTGACGTAAAAATATGTGAAGACAATATATCCCCTATTTTAGAAGTCTTTGAGCATGGCTTGAGATTTTTATTTTAGGTTCTTAAATTATACGTGATATAAGAACTGTAAATTTTATAGAACTTCGTAGAACTCTTTTATGGTCTTTCAGGTGCAGTCATCTGATTGGCTCCTATAAGGTACCTAGAAATTCTTTATAATTTTGTTATTTCCACTATGTTTATTTTCAGATAAAAATGAATGCCATTTCTCATCCAGTACTGAAGTGTTAAAGTTAGAAGACATTTGCTAAGTCAAATCACTTCAGGTAAGTCTGCTCACATCTAGCTTGGTACCAGCTTAAGGTTTATTTAAAATGCAAAGAATTAAGTTCACTAACTTGGACATCTCAACTCTCAAATTTCTCAGCATATCTTCTAGTCACCTTGTATATTGAATCACTGGTCTTGGGAAATAGTGGAAAGATGATTTCTTATTAAATTTTACATGCTTATAAAAATAAAATGTTCTGGCCAGGCATGGTGGCTCATGCCTGTAATGCCAGCACTTTGGGAGGCCGAGGTGGGTGGATCACCTGAGATCAGGATTTCGAGACCAGCCTGACCAACAAGGTGAAACCTCTTCCCTACTAAAACTACAAAAATTAGTTGGGCATGGTGGCAGGCGCCTGTAGTCCCAGCTACTTGGGAGGCTGAGACAGGAGAATTGCTTCAATCCTGGAGGCCGAGGTTGCAATGAGCTGAGATCATGCCACTGCACTCCAGCCTGGGCAACAGAGCGAGACTCTATGTCAAAATAAAATAAAATAAAATGTTCGGTTTTAAACTCATGGTGTTATTTGTCTAACTGAGACTAACACCTTAAAATCATCCTTGTATTTGTATCAAGTCTAGTCGTAAAGTCCTAAGTGCCAAACAATGCTTTTGCGTTGTAGCTTTTATATATATATATATATATATATATATATATATATATATATATAGTTTTTTAAGGCTTTATACAACTTTTCTAAATTATTTATATGTTCTTATTTAAAGAAATATTTTGTCAATTAACTAGTACTTGAACCTTAAATGTTTATTAACTGTTTGTGTAAAAAATCTTTGAAAGGTCATCTTAATCACCCTCAACTCTTACAGTGATCTCCTAATAATCTTTCTGTATTCATTCTCTCTTCCCCTGTCCTGTGTTCATTGTTAGATAAAGCTGCATATAGAACCACTTTTAGTAATTTTAAAACGCTTTAATGGCTTCCAACTCCCTCTTGGATGGAATCCATGTTCCTTTGCCTAGCATTCAAAGCCCCCCACAAAGGTCCTGAAAATGTACCCCACTTGAGCCAACGCGGCTTTTCCTATTCTCTGAACTCTCATTGTTCTTCATGCATCTGTCTTGACTTGTACTGGTTTTCCTGCGTGTGATGTCCCCTGCTGCCCTGACACTATTTCCTCTGCACGTTGAAACCCTGTGCAAGCCTCTCTATGACACGTTCTCTGATTACTCCAGCTAGAAGCACTAGCTCTTTCTCTCTCTGCCAGTGTCATCTAATGTTTTGTTTGTATCACTGTTGTGGCATATCTTACCGTGCAGCTTTATTGTTAGTGTTTATGTTTGTCTTATCTCCCACCCTAGATTGTAAGGACTATAAAATCAAAGATCTTGTCTGATTTTTGTCTCCTACAGCTTTCACCATAGCCTTTAATAGTGCTTAGTAAATATTTATGTAATAAATTAAGAGTGTGCTGGCTTTTTCTCTCATCATTTCCTTTGTCTTTCATCCTTATAAATGCATATGGTCCATATTCTTGGCAACCATTTTTGTTCTGCACTCCTGGTTGCCATCTTCTCCTAGGAAAATACTGACCTTAGTGCAGTTAACAAGATACAGTCAGTTCCTGACCCAAGAAATGCACTGTATTCCAAAAGTTCATGTCTAGTTCTGTTGTTTGGAATGCAGAATGTATTTTTCCACGAAAACAATGTTATAAATAGTGGTTAGGTTCTCAGCCAGCCCTCCCAAGACTATTTAACTCACCAGTACCAGCACCACTTTCACTATGGGCAGCCACGGCGTACAATGCTGTTTTGTGGAGAGATTGTAGCTCTGGATATGGAAATATATGTCCCATGCTCTAGAAACAGGACAGAAAGTTTCTGGGCAGGTTGAACAGTAGGAGAGTCTGAGCTGGGGCTCTGACAGCATTGGATACTCTCCCATCAGAAACTTCTCGGTTTTCAGTATTTACAGGAGAGACTTTGACCTGTAGGTTGCTGATACTCTCATGTCACCTAAATTGAGTGCAAAGGGACACTTGCTCTTCTGATCTTTCCCACAGTTGATTAGGATGGTAAATGGGGTTTTCTCTATCCTTTCACATGGGTGGGTTGTTTTTAAGTCAGGTATTGAAAGATCAGGGACTGTTTCACTACTTCCTCCTTTTGGATGCTATACAAACTTATGGGAATTGAATATGTAAACATGGAAAATACTTCTGTCTATAGGGAGAAAAACACATTTACAGGTATCACCCCTATATTTGACATCACATCAGTTTTTGTGGACAAGGGATTATCATTTACATAGGCATAATGATGCTTCTAGTGAGAAACACGTCAGTATGTATATAAATAACCCTCAAGGTTGACGGCTGAGGTTGTCATGCTGTAAGAAAAAACACTTCATAAATTTCAGAGAATTTAATTTATTCAGTCATAAGTATTGAGCACATGAGTGTCTACTTGATGCTTAATACTGTGGTCAATGCTAAGGGCTAGGAAGTGGGAACAAAAGATGTTATAGTTTGCCTTCAGGCCGGGCGCAGTGGCTCACGCCTCTAATCCCAGCACTTTGGGAGGCTGAGGTGGGTAGATCACGAGGTCAGGAGATCGAGACCATCCTGGGCTAACACAGTGAAACCCCGTCTCTACTAAAAATACAAAAAATTAGCCGGGTGTGGTGGTGCATGCCTGTAGTCCCAGCTACTCAGGAGGCTGAGGCATGAGAATCAGTTGAACCTGGGAGGCAGAGGTTGCACTGAGCCAAGATCATGCCACTGCACTCCAGTCTGGCAACAGAGCGAGACTCTATCTCAAAATAAGTAAATAAATAAATAAATAAAGTTTGCTTCCCTGGGAAGTCTGAAATATAGGGAGCAAAATATTAAACATTCACATTGAAAACAATATATGATTAATTGCCATAAAATGCTTCATAAACATAAAAAATGCCTTTTGGATTATCAGAATGGAATATCATATCCCCATGGTTGTAAGGATACTGGTGGGATTTCACTTAGCTTTAGAAGAATAGTGCTAGAGCTAGGCCAGGCGTGGTGGCTCACGCCTGTAATCCCAGCACTTTGGGAGGCCAAGGCGGGCAGATCACCTGAGGTCAGGAGTTTGAGACCAGCCTGACCAATATGATGAAACCCCATCTCTACTAAAAATACACAAATTAGCCAGGCATGGTGGCATACGCCTGTAATCCCAGCTACTCGGGAGGCTGAGACAGGAGAATCGCTTGAATCCGGGAGGCGGAGGTTGCAGTGAGCTGAGATTGTGCCATTGCACTCCAGCCTGGGCAACAAGAGAGAAACTCCATCTAAAAAAAAAAAAAAAAAAAGAGCTAGAGAGGAAATGATATTCCAGGTTGGATTAACAGCATGAATAGAGGACTGGCAACACAAGCAAACAAAGCATTACTGAGCGGAGCAGAGGGTTAATTCATGTTGGCTGAAACAATGGGGGTGTGGGGTGGGGAATTAGACCACTGGTTCAACCCTCGCAGTAGATAAGAGTCATCCGTAGATATTTTTAAAGATATTAAGTCCCTAGATCTTAGCCCATAACTAGTCAATAGAGTTTCAAGGGTGTGGAACATAAGCCTGTTTGTTTTTTAAAGCTCCCCTCGTGGTTCTGATATCATCTATCATCCAGGGTTGAAAATCCTTGAATTAGAAGAATGGGCCAAATTTAGGAGAACCATGAATGCCCTCCTGAGGAGTTGAGCCTCTGTCCCTCAAGCACTGGGAAGACTACAGAGGTTTCTGAGACAGGTGACATGATTGAATTGGTGTTTGCCAAGATAAATGATTTGTCAGCTACATGTGAATGGAAGAGAAATAAGAAACAGCTTGAATTAGAGAAGTGGTCATGGTAATAAAGAGAAGAGCCACCTTTTTAAGTGTAGTTAGATGTGTGGGAGCTAGTGATGTCAGCCTTGACCTCAGCATGATCTGTTTTATAAACTGATTATACAATTTCACCCTCATTAATTTGATCTCTTTACTCATTCAGCCTGGCAACTTAAATAGTAATTTCAGCCAGTTTGCATTTAATGGAAGGAGACCATTGTCTACTCATGTACCCGTCTAACTCATAATAGTAAGTGAAGTTATGTGTATGAGGAATATGACCTTTAACATAATCATTATAAAGCATTTAATAACCTCCCACATACGCAATAACACAACCCCAGTCCTGTATGATTGTGCCAAGAGCCAGAATCACATGTATAAAGTAGTTATTAGCACACAGTTCCCTAGCATTAAGTTGAAATTTGAAGAAATGTTCTAAATCATGTTATGTGTTTTAATATTTTTAGCATTAAATTTGATAATTGTGTAATTTTCTGATGTTAGACCCAAGTATGCCTCCTGACTACAGCACCTGTTCTTACTCTGAGTTTATGCTTCTCTTCGGCAAGGAGTGCAGCCCCTCACCCTCCATTTGGGCCCATCCCCTGTCAATCCATGAGCACCCCTGCCCTAGGCTCATCCAAAGGGATAACTGGGCCAGGAGAGAGGAGTTGTAAAGGAGTCAGAATTTCTTTTGTGGCACAGACACACAAAGGATCTTGGTGGCTCTTTTGCTTCTGGCCCAAGAGGAACATGATAGCTGCTAAGGTACACACACTGAGGAGTCCCAAGTCTCACCACAGGTGAAAAACATTTCATATCTCTTTGATGTGTTTAAAATTTTTTTATGTTTGGAGGCAATGAACCACATTAATCAGAGAGCAGAGAATAAGTTCAAAGCATAAAGTTTTGACGTGACCTGCCTCCTTTTTAAAAAAAAGCTCAACATCATAAAATATTTAAAAACAATGACTTTTTTGGCAATTCTTTAATAGTACACATGTGACAACAGTTTGTACCATGGTCTTCGTCCATGACAATACATTTATTGTTGTTTTATCAATATCTCCACATCCTATGAATTACATTTTTTTTTTTGAGACGAAGTCTTGCTCTTGTCCCCTAGGCTGGAGTGCGATGGTGTGATCTCAGCTCATTGTAACCTCCGCCTCCCAGGTTCAAGCAATTCTCCTGCCTCAGCCTCTTGAGTAGCTGGGATTACAGGCACCTGCCACCATGCCTGGCTAATTTTTGTATTTTTAGTAGAGACGGGGTTTCACAATCTTGGCCAGGCTGGTCTTGAACTCCTGACCTCAGGTGATCCACCCACCTTGGTCTCCCAAAGTGCTGGGATTACAGGCGTGAGCCACCATGCCTGGCCGAGTTACATTTCTAATAGCTATTTAGATTTCTGCTAATCACCCAAATGCTTAACCAGAAAGTGGATGGTTTGTTTAGATTTGAGGTTTGTAGTAGAGAGGGAAAAGAAAGGGGGTAACATTTATCAAGTGCCCACTTTGTGCCATGTTCTTTACATGTGTTTTTCCACTTTAACTCCATTTTGCAAATGAGCAAATTGGGCTTTAGAGGTTTAAAAAAACTGAAGTCATAAGTTGAGTTGGCAATAGAAACTGGATTTGATTACAGGTCTGGCTGTCTGACTGTCTCATCATCCTGGTCTCAGAAATCTTCATGGCTTTTATTTATGAGGTAAGATCAGTGAACTCAGAATTAGGAGGTTTGAGTACCGACTTCACCTCTTCTATAGTTTGGATGTTTGTCCCCTCTGATATGGTTTGGCTGTGTCCCCACCCAAATCTCATCTTGAATTGTAATACTCATAATTTCCACGTGTCTAAGGAAAGACCTGGTGTGAGGTGATTGGATCATGGGGCAGTTCCCCCATGCTATTCTCATGATAGTGAGTGAGTTTTCACAAGATCTGATGGTTTTATAAGGGGCTCTCCCCTCCTCACTCCTCATGCTTTCTCTTGCCTGCCGCCACCCACGTAAGACGTGCCTGCTTCCTTTTGCCATGATTGTAAGTTTCCTGAGGCCTCTCCAGCTACATGGAACTGTGAATCAATTAAACCTTTTTTCTTTATAAATTAACCAGTCTCTCGTATTTCTTTATAGCAATGTGAGAACAGACTAATACACTCTCCAAATCTCATGTTAAAATTTGATCCCCATGTTTGAGGTGAGACCTAATGGGAGGTGTTTGAGGCATGGGGGCAGATCCCTCATGAATGTCTTGGCACCCTCCTTGCCCTGTTCGTTTCCACCAAGAGCTGTTAAAAAGAGCGTGGCACCTCCTCCCCTCTTGCTTCCTCTCTTGCTATGTGATCTCTGCACATGCAGCTCTCCCTTTTGCCTCCGCCATTAGTGGAAACAGCCTGAGGCCCTCACCAGAAGCCAAACGGATGCTGGAATTATATGCCTTCTGTACAGCCTGCAGAACCATGAGCCAAAGAAGCCTTTTTTCCTTTATAAATCACCCAGCCTGACGTATTTATAGCAACACTAAATGGACTGAGACAACCTCTGTCACTAACAACCTTGAACAAGTTATTTAACACCACTGAGCTTGAGTTTCCTCATCTGTAATATGGAGATAAAACCTGCTTTACCAACCATTTGGGGTTGTGGTGAGAATAATAAGCTAGGGAGTTTCCAAATGATTTCATAGGTATAAAAACCAATAGAACTTTCAGAGATGTTTAATTCAAGCAAAACACAACAACAACAATAAAGATTAAATGAGATTATTTGGACATATTTTATGGTATTTTACTTCCTAGCATTGCTCTACAAACTTACTAAAAGTAATGTTGGTCAGATTTGTAAGTTCCAAACACTGTGGTATTCCAAGCTGTCTCACTGTGCATTTAATACCTCAGTGTAGTAGATATGTTCTGGCAACATATCAAGTACCTGTTTTCACTTGCCAGAAGCAATCATTAGTTTCTATACCATAGCAAATAGGTCTGAACTCTGGTAGATACTGAAGAAATGTTTGTAGCCAATGAGACTACTAACTAGCGATGTGGCTTATTGGACTAGAGTTGATATTAACATTCTCAGAACAATTTTTCTTACATTTTTGAAGTTTTAGAACAAACCTGAGGAATAAAGACATTTTGTAAAACTGTTTTTACAAAACTGCTTTTCAAAAATGTTTTCAAGTTTCTGAATAAGTTTTATAGGTTACAATATGGTGAATACTGAAAGACAGTTATGAGCTATTAATATCAACTTACAAATCCTTCAAATATATGTATACAAGAGGTAAGAAGTTTGGGGAACTCAATAAATTGTAAGGATAGTGCTGTGAATGAAGTGACAGTGAGCCTGAGAAATGTTAAAGTCATGTCCTAGCCTTACACAAAATCTTTACCCAGTTAAAGCTCTAAGTCTTTTCTACATGGGACACCAACTGACGAGTAGAGGAGCAGTATCACACTTCAGATACACAGATACAGATCAAGGAGAGTGCACCCATTTGGTCTTGGATTCCTGAGTGTGTGCAACTCTTCTGCATCTGCCAACTTAGTACATCCCAAAGAGGGTTCCCCAGTCCTCAAGTGCTGATTTCTCTTTTTTTTTTTTTTTTTTTTCTTTTTTTGAGATGGATCTCACTCTGCCGCCCAGGCTGGAGTGCAGTGGCATAATCTCAGCTCACTGCAAGCTCCGCCTCCCGGGTTCACACCATTCTCTTGCCTCAGCCTCCCGAGTAGCTGGGACTATAGGCACCCACTACCACACCCGGCTAATTTTTTGTATTTTTAGTAGAGATGGGATTTCACCGTGTTAGCCAAGATGGTCTCTATCTCCTGACCTCGTGATCCACCCGCCTCGGCCTCCCAAAGTTTTGGGATTACAGGTATGAGCCACCGCGCCCAGCCTCAAGTGCTGATTTCAATGTGGCTCCCAGTGCCCACGCTGTGCCTGCTTTCTATATCTGGTAGATGGGTAGCTGCAATTGGGGCCAGGTCAAGTGAAGTGCAAGGGGCAGTAGACATGGAAAACAAAGAAAACATACAACAGAGATTGCAAAAATCTGGACCTGTTGACAAGTTTGGTTCATAAATGTGTTTTCTGTAGCCTGCATAGCCTGCATAATGTTTTTTATTTTAATTATTATTAATTTTATAGACAGGGTCTCACTCTGTCACCCAAGATGAAGTACAGTGGCCTTATCATAACTCACAGTAGCCTTGAACTGCTAGGCTCAAGCGACCCTCCCACCTCAGCCTCCTGAGTTACTGGAATTACAGGTGCAAGTCATGATGCCTGGCTCTTTTGTTTTTAAAGCATACATTGCTTGTTAACAAGTATTATTTTAACTAGTAACTGATATAATTTGTTGTTAACTAATTTAATGCACAAATCCATATTTCCACATTCTCTTGGAAACTGGCAACTTTGGTCCTGCTCTTGCATGTGGCAGTAACCAGCTAGAGCTAAGTAGAAGTTGCCTCTATTAGATGGGAGGCTGTGCTTTTACATTATAGGTTGTAACCTATAACACCCCTGGCTGTTGTTTTTCTTTAAACAGAATTTAGAGAAAGGTTTAAATGTTACTTATACCACCATCTATGTTAAAATTGGAAATAGCAAATTGATTGGATGACATATTTTAATATAAGTGAGAGATGGTATTAATTTTCTAGGACTACATAAGCAAGTACTACAAACTGGGTGGTTTTAAATGACAGAAATTTATTCTCTTACAGTTCTAAAGGTTAGAAATCTAAAGTCAAGGTGCTGGCAGGACCATGTTCCCTCAGAGGCTCATGGGGAGGATTCTGCCTTGCCTCTTCTGGCTTCTGGTAGCCCCAGACATTCCTTGCCTTGTGGTAGCATGATGCCAATCTGATTTCATCTTATGACTGTCTTCCCTCTGTGTCTGTCTACATCCAAATTTTCCTCCTCTTGTGAGGCTATCAGTACATTGGATTAGGGCACACCCTAACCTGGTATGAACTCATTTTAACCTGATTATATCTGCAAAGACCCTAATCTGGTATGAACTCATTTTAACCTGATTATATCTGCAGAGACCCTATTTCCAAATAAGGTCATATTCACAGGTACTGGAGGTTAGGACTTCAACATATCATTTTGGGGTCATAATTCAACCCATAACTGATGGCATATTTCTTTGTAGAGTGCAGAGTAATGGTTAAGGGCAGGGTTCCTTGAGGCAGAGTGCTGCATTCAACTTCTCAACTTATTTGCTATGTGATCTTGGATAAGCTGATTACCCAGTGCCTCAGTGCTCTCATCTATACAATGGGATAGTGGCACAATCCTGTAAGGTTATTATAGGATTGCAGTAAGGACAAAATAAGTTAACATATATAAAGCACTTAGTACATTGCCTGGCTCAATGTACTATATGCTCAATAAACTGAACTATTGTTATTATTAGCTCTTATTCATATGTAATTTAAATGTATACAAGGAGTACCAGTGCCAAAAACTATTATTTAAGATAGCATTATGAAACCATGGAAAAACCAGGGATAGTAGGTAGAATTGCTGCATGAAAAAATAAAAAGAGAGAGACTAGAGTTTTAATAAGTTTTTTTTCAATGCATACAACTGTAATACTTTAAAAATGTTAGCCTGCTCACTCTTTTAGATTACCTGCCTGGCCCCTATATGCACTTGAAGCTAACTGAAGACCTAAAGAACTTCAAACCCAGAAGCTTAGATATTGCCTGTTGGGTTGCTGAGCACAATGGCCTGTAGATAATAATGAAGGAAGTTACTCCAGGGAGAGTGTCCAAGGAACACTGACTTCTAAGCCTTCCTACTTGTCTCCTTGGGAGCACGTTATTACCCTCTGCCTTCTCCTTATAAATCTTTAGATTAAAATTATCCTGGTCCCCAGTCTCTGGGTCAGAGATTGAGACTGAATAATTCTTTGAATTTAAATTATACGTTTCCTCCCAAGGGAACAAATATTTTGAGATATATTATTTCATTTTTCCACATAGACTTTACATGAAATAATTACACAACTTCATCTTTATTAAAAATCTGAGAGCTCTGATAGAGAAGGTGTAAAGAATTGGCAAGAATGTTTGACGTACTTGGAAGAAAACTGTTCAGTAGGTTAGTGGCTATTGGGTTTTTAGTACTATAGAGTATACATACACTTCATTCTCAAAGATACTGCTACCTTGAAGACGTGAATATTCAACTAAAGTCAAAGTATTTGACCTAAATGGTGAAAGGGACACATGCAAACGTTATTTCTGATTTGCGATTTTATTTGAATAAAAGAAGTTAGGGTATTTAATTTGGGGCAAAAAAAAGTGTTATTTCTGTTGTTCAAGTATTAGTAATTGGAACATTTAGATTCAATGATGTGTTCGTCAGGACTGCTTCAGTTGCAAATGAAAGCCAGCTCAAACCAGTTTATGAAAATAAAGGAAACTTAATTATTTCTGTAACTATGGTTTCCAGAGGTGCATCTGGCTTCAGGCATGGTTTCAGCCAAAAACTCAAATGATCTCATTTGGACTCCTTTTCCTCTGCTGGTTTCTTTATTTGTCATTTTTCAGACAGGCATGGTCAGTAAAATGACCACTAGCAGCTCAAGATGGTTGTCCATCCAATTTAGCAATCTCAACAGAAAGAGAACCTGTCACACCAAATGTCTACCTACTTGCCTCAGAGAAGATGTGGATTGACTCTCTTTGACCTCATGTGTCACTGTGGCCTGGGAATGGGGTATACTGGTGGGCCAGCCTTGGTATGTTTTCCCAGTGCTCCAGTAGAGGGGCATAGCCCAGTGACTGCAAGCCCCGTGAGGGTCTCACGGAATAGGAGAGGCTTTCTCCAAAGGAACCAGAAGAAAAATGGGAATGTGTGCTTAGCAGACCAAAACTGTCCTGACTTCAAACCATTAAAAATGGTATGTGAAATCATTCAGATGGCAGTTTCTGGTTTTAAGAAAGAACTATCTGCTTTTTTTTTTTGATTGAGTCTCTCTCTGTCGCCAGGCTGGAGTGCAGTGGCACGATCTTGGCTTACTACAACCTCCACCTCCTGGATTCAAGCGATTCCCCTGCCTCAGCCTCCTGAGTAACTGGGACTACAGGCACTCACCACCATGCCTGGCTAATTTTTTTTTTTTTGTATTTTAGTAGAGATGAGGTTTCACCATGTTGGTCAGGAGGGTCTTGAGAGGTGACAACGTGCTAGCTGCCCTCGCTTGCTCTCGGCACCTCCTTAGGCCATGGCGTCCACTCTGGCCACGCTTGAGGAACCCTTCAGCCTGCCGCTGCACTGTGGGAGCCCCTCTCTGGGCTGGCCGAGGCCAGAGCCGGCTCTCTCTGCTTGTGGGGAGGTGTGGAGGGAGATGAGCGGGTGGGAACTGGGGCTGTGCACGGCACTCGCAGGCCAGTGTGAGTTCCAGATGAGCCTGGGAGTGCCGGCCCTGGGCAGTGAGGGGCTTAGCACCTGGGCCAACAGCTGCGGAGGGTGCACCGGGTCCCCCAACACTGCCAGTCTGCCCACGCCGTGCTTGAATTCTCACTGGGTCTCAGCCATCTCCCTGCTGGGCAGGGCTCTGGACCTGCAACCTGCCATCCCTGAGCCCCGCCCTGCCAAATGGGCTCCCGCCAGGCCTCAGCCTCCCCTATGGTCACTGCCCCCTGCTCTGCAGCACCTGGTCCCATCGACTGCCCAAGGGCTGAGGAGTGTGGGCACGGGACTGGCAGGCAGCTCCGCCCGAGGCCCTGGCAAGGGATCCACTAGGCGAAGCCAGCTGGGCTCCTGAGTCGGTTGGGGACTTGGAGAACTTTTATGTCTAGCTGGAGGATTGTAAATGCACCAATCAGCACTCTGTGTCTAGCTTGGGGTTTGTAAATGCGCCAATTAGCACTCTGTGTCTAGCTAAAAGTTTGTAAATGCACCAATGAGTGCTCTGTGTCTAGCTAATCTGGTGGGGACTTGGAGAACTTTTATGTCTAGCTGGAGGATTGTAAATACACCAATCAGCACTCTGTGTCTAGCTCAGGGATTGTAAACGCACCCACCAATCAGCACCCTGTCAAAATAGACCAATCAGCTCTCTGTAAAATGGACCAATCATCAGGATGTGGGTGGGGCCAGATAAGGAAATAAAAGCAGGCTACCCTAGCTAGCAGTGGCAACCCGCTTGCGTCCCCTTCCACCCTTTGTTTGTGGAAGCTTTGTTCTTTCACTCTTTGCAATAAATCTTGCTGCTGCCCACTCTTTGGGTCCACACTGTCTTTATGAGCTGTAACACTCACCGCGAAGATCCGCAGCTTCACTTCTGAGGCCAGCGAGACCACGAACCCACCGGGAGGAATGAACAAATCCAGACAGGAGGAACGAACAACTCCAGACGTGCCGCCTTAAGAGCTGTAACACTCACTGTGAAGGTCTGCAGCTTCACTCCTGAAGCCAGCGAGACCACGAACCCACCAGAAGGAAGAAACTCCGAACACGTCTGAACATCAGAAGGAACAAACTCCAGACATACGACCTTTAAGAACTGTAACACCACAAGGGTCCGTGGCTTCATCTTGAAGTCAGTGAGACCAAGAACCCACCAATTTCAGACACAGTCTTGATCTGCCGACCTTGTGATCTGCCCACCTTGGTCTCCCAAAGTGCTGAGATTGCAGGCATAAGCCACTGTGTTCGGCCACCACCTGCTTTCTTCCATTAAAATCTTAGCATAAAACAAAGGAAATAGAAACAAAAATTCCAACTCTTTTTGTCAGAGGTAGGTCTCATCAGTTACCTTAAACCATAAAATCTGAAACAGAAGCCATATGATACAGTGACTTAGTACCAGAAGGGCAAAACCAAAGCACCTGCAGAGGAGCTGACAGTGATATCAGGAGGTTGAAGGAGGAAGGGGGGCATCGTGCTTAAAACAGATGATCAGCTGAAAGTCTGTAAAAGGACCAGCCAAACTCCCAGGTCTTCACCTCACTCCAGCTGGACAGCAATGTTCCCCAACTCCACGAGATGAGGGATTCGTTCTCTGAAAAAATCGAAACTACAGAGAATCTAGACCAGGACTCAGGGACAGTGGAGGGTAGAGTTAACTGAATGTCGGGTCTGATCTTAGAGCAGCAGGAAAAACAAATGTCAAAAAAAAAAAATGCTTTGAATAAGAACAAGTAAGACTTTTAAATATCAGTACTCAAATTGATAGCAGGGTTTGCAAAATGTTTGCTTTTTTTTTTTTTTTTTTTTGTCCAAACATGTTGTGATTTGAAGTGACAAAGTTTGGGTCCTATTCTCTTTGAATGTTTGGCCCTTATATTTATATTTATAAACAAGTATACCACTGGATCATGATAAATAACAAAGTTTCAATGTAGAGTTTTTGTCTTCATTTTCATCAGTGAAGAAGACAGAATCCTGAATGTTATTTTCTTCTGAAAGTTAGAGGAGACATCAAAAGTTGAAATTTAGCAGACATATTTTTCAGATTTTAATTACTAGAAAAAATATTATTTTTAGGATTCAGTGACTATTATTGACTATGTAACTAATAAAATGTTATTATGGTACTTTTAGATTAAAAGTCTATTCCAAATTGCATTTTGATTTTTCAGATGTTCTAAATTCTAGTGTGTAAATATTATAAAAGTATTGACATTTTGAAGTGGGTGGAGTTCCCTCCCCTCTCTTTGGATTAGCTTCTAAAACTTAATGAAATAGAAAGCAAGTGTCTTTTCCCACTGAAAAAAGGTTATATTTTATTCCTTGTTGTACTGAGACCCAAATAAAATAGACAAATCAGAAATAAGAGTGCCAGAATTTTTTCTTGCCAATGTAACTTCTTAGAATTATGCTGAATTGCTTTTGCTGTAAAAACTGGACCAACTAGTCTATTATGGATATTTTGTAGAGAATTTCTGTACTTTTTTTTGGCTCAATGAGGTCAAGAATTTTAAATTAGAGTTAAAGAACTGGAAGGCATCCTCTTATTCATTTCGCAAATGAAAGAACTGAAGTCCTGAGAAGTCATGATTTATCCAGGATCACACAATTAATAGTGAAGGTTGGATGAAATAAGAGCCTCCTGGCCATCAGTTCAGTGATCTTTGTAAAAGACCCTTCGGGTTTATTTTCACCATCACTTTATGTGCAATGTCTGTAATTTACTGCATTAGGCCAGTTAGCACGTTATAAGTTTGCGTTTAATCTGCTAAAACTAAGGGAACATCTAGGATTAGGAATACTGACAGTGACAAAAATCATGGATGGCAGGAAGCATGTTGAAGAATCTTTAGCTAGGGTGGGAAATGTTCCTTCATTAGCTTCTGATCCTGCTGTCTGGGAGGAACTTCTTTGTTTATTGTTCTCAGGACCTGATTCTGCCTTCTGGAAGGTTCTTCCTTGCCCATTTTTCCCCAAGGTCACATATATGTGGACATTGGGGAACATGCCCTTTGTGGAGACTATATAGCCTTTGTTTCCTTCTTTCTGTTCTTGCAATTCAGGGAGCTTGAGCATTGTTTTAAGGGTCAAACAGTCAAAGGCTTATAGGTATCACTTGTGGGGGTTTTGGCAATGCCATTCCTCCAAAACTGAGATGGCTTTTGACCTGTCTTGTAGTTAATATCGTGTGCTAGCATTGGAGTGACTGTGTGGACCAGGCTGGCAAGGCAGCCTTAGCTGAAATCTCTTGTCTTGGCACATTAAGTAATAATACTCTCTTCTGCTCTCAAAACTACCCCAGTTTAGACAACGTGTGTTATGGTCACTCTAGCCAGTAAGCACACCAAAAATTCCCAAGTCTAATATATTTCTTTATTTCCTTATTTTTATTCTCTTCTCTCCCAACTTACTGGAGACTCTTGTATGGCCATCAGAAAATTAACCTACTTAACTTGATTTGCAACAAGGCTGAGTCCCTCTGTTTGCCTGAGAAAATATAATGGGCCAGTTTTTTTCAGCCTTCTTTTTTACCATGTGAATTCCAGAAGCAGTCAGCTCTTATAAACCTGGGAGCTCCCCAAATTTCTGAATTTTCTATTTCCATTCATTTCTGCTCTCAAATCTGTCAGTGCTTGCCTGTGCACATTTCTTATTTATAATCTTTGATAAGTGCAACAAGTAGTACTTTGTTGTTCTTTTTTTTTTTTTTTTTTTCACTCTGTCGCTCAGGCTGGAGTGTAGTGGCACAATCTTGGCTCACTGCAACCTCTGCCTTCTGGGTTCAGGTGATTCTCCTGTCTCAGCCTCCCCAGTAGCTGGAACTACAGGCACCCGCTACCATGCCCGGCTAATTTTTGTATTTTTAGTAGAGACGGGGTTTCACCATATTGGCCAGGCTGGTCTGGAACTCCTGACTTTGTGATCCACTCGCCTCGGCCTCCCAAAGTGCTGGGATTACAGATGTGAGCCACTGTGCCTGGCTGTACTTTGTTATTCTAATATTGTTCCATCTGTTTTCTCCATAGACATGGGCTTGGTAGACACTTGTTCTGCTTTTGAAGTTGTATCAGACATTTTTAAAAATTGAGCTATAACTTACATATAGTAAACTCATAGCTCTTAAGTGTTGAGTTCAGCGAGTTTTGACAATTATGTACATCCGTGTAACTACTACCCAAAATATGATATCAAACATTTCCATTGCTCAAGATGGATGTCCATTTCTAGTTAATTGCCTACTTTAAACCTCTGGAGGCAACCACTTTTTCACTTCAGTCACCAAAGATTAGTTTTGGCAAGCAGTATTTTTAGTAAGTGTTTTATGACTGTGTGACATAAGTACCTTTCTATCCTTTTCTCAGTTTCTTCATCTCCTGCCGTTTGGCTGCTAAGCAGTCACCATATGTTTTAGTTTTGTTAAAGTCAGCATCCCCCTCAAAAATATCATTTTTCTTGTATTAGGGAAAGCCAGCTATTATGATAAAGGTACCCAAATTGTATAATAGCTAAATCCAGTTAAAGTGCATTTATTGCTAATGAAGCAGTGCATTGAAGGCACTCTTGATCATTTGGTGACCTTCCATAATGTGGGCGTTGGAGTCCTCTAGCAGCTGGGGAAAGAGAGCATGAACATACCTTACCTGCTGCTTCTGAGGAACCTTAACCTGGAAGTTGGCATTCAGTCATTCTCACTGACATTCTACTGGGGAGAACTACAAGGCCACATCTGATACAAGGTTGGAAAGGCTTGGAAAGGGTAATCACTTTCCAAGTGATTCACTTGGGCAGTGAATCACTGGGCAATCACTTCCCAGTAACAGTTCCCGCACTGTGAAGGGGATAGCAAAGTTTGGACAGGTTAATGCGATAACTTTTATTTTGTTTTAATAACATAATACTATATTGCATCTCTTTTTTGTCTTCATGTTACTTCTTTGTCTTTGTATTATACATTCTTTTATACTTTCTGGATAAACATTTTCAGTATTTGAAACTTTAAAAAATAGTATTGTTATCTCTGTGGTAGAAATGTTCAAAGCAAAAGCAAGTAATCTTCCCCAGATTATTCTGTGAAATTAAAGTTCTGGGCATCAACAGATACAATCTAACTCTTAAAAGGCAAAGCTGCCCAGTATCACCATTTCTGTTCAATATTGTGTCAGAGATCCTAGCCAGCAGAGTAAGTCAGGGTCGGGGGTGAGGGGTGGGGGACAACTGCAAGAAAAGATGTAGGAATGGAAAAGGAGAAAAACACTGTCATTATTGGCAAATGACTTAATTGTCTATATAGAAAGCTCCTACGACTCGACAGCTAAATTCTTAAAATTAGAGAGTTTAGCAAAGTTTTTAAATGTAAAGTCAATATA
Source organism: Pongo abelii (assembly GCF_028885655.2). NCBI lineage: Eukaryota > Metazoa > Chordata > Mammalia > Primates > Hominidae > Pongo > Pongo abelii. The sequence goes on along the minus strand of NC_071993.2, from coordinate 31,585,892 downwards.
GGGAAGCCAATTGCATTTCTATAGACGAGCAGCAACAACAAAACAGAAAATTTAAAAACCACTTTATTTTGAAATAATTACCATCCTACATAGCCGTAGTATATTTATGAAAACTAAGAAATTAACATTTATATACTAATATTAACTAAACTACAGCTTTTATTTTGATTTTTCCAGTTTTTCTACTGATACTTTCTTTTCATTGCAGGATCTAACCCTGGATACCACACTGCATTCAATAGCCATATCTCTTAACCAGTTTAAGGCAGTTTCTTGATCTTTTCTTGTCTTTCAGGGATTTGATACTTTTGAAGAATAGTGGTCAGGTCTTTTGTAGAAAGGATATCAATTTGAGTTTGGTGTTTTCTCATTATTATATCACATCATATCAGGCAGTAAATGTTATCAATATTGAAACCCACCCAATTATCCCATAGATAGTTTTTTGGATAAACAGAAATTGACCATTCTGGTCTTAAAGCTGGAAACTTATATTTGTTTTATCTGAGTTCCTTTCTCAGGAAATGACCTTCAGGCCTCTCAAAATAAGTATCAAAGAACTGAATCTCACCAGATCACCACATCCAAACAAGGAAATGCCGGACCCCTCATTCATCATGATTGCCTCTTTGTCTCTCCAGAGTTCCTATTTTCTCACACATTGTTACATTTCTTCCTTGGTATGTAAGCCCCTAGTTTTAGTCAGTCAGGGAGATGGATTTTAGACTGAGCTCCCATCTCCTCGGCTGCAGCACCTGATTAAAGCCTTCTTCCTTGGCAACACTCATCGTCTCAGTCATTGGCTTTCTGTGCAGTGCAACAGCAGGACCTAGACCAAACCTCTGGTGTTTCAGTAACAATATGACTTGTTACTGGTCATGTTAACCTTGATCAGTTGGTTAAGATGGTATCTGCAAGATTTTTCCACAGTAAAGTTACTGTAGAAATGTAATTTTTAAAAGATATAATTTACATAGCAACATACTACAAATAACTTTTGTAGAAATTTAACAAGTAATGTCTAAGTCCTTTATTGAGAAGTTACAAACTTTTATTGAAAGACATTAATGGATTAGAAGATTTAATGTTGCAAAGATGTTAATTCTCTCTCATTGCACATAGAATCAAATCCCTAACAGATTTTGAGATTGTATGATTACTATTAATATTATTATTTGGATGATACTTGACATTGTAATTCTGAACTTAAATGGAAGAACAATCATCCCAAAATCACATACAGATTCCTAAAGAAGGTGTTTTTCCTCCTATCGAGGAAGTGCTTTTGCTGCCTTTATATAATGACAATATAAAACCATAGTAGTTAAGCCAGCATATGGTATGAGAATATACAAATTGGCAGATGAAAATAATAGAAAATTTACAAACAGATCCACCTATATGTGGAAGCATGATTCATGACAAAACAGGTGTTGAAGATCATTGGGGGAAAGGGTGTGTACAGCTTTCAGTATATGGTGCTGAGGCAATAGAGTGTCCATAAGAAAAAGATGGAAAGTGGATTCTTACCTCATCATACACAAAATGGGAAAAGTTAAAATGTTATGTTAGTAATTATAGTTTAATTATAAAATCTAAAATTATGCATTTAGAAGCAGAGCTCGGGGAAGAAATTGAAGAAGAAAATGAAACTGTCAAATGAAAACAACATTGGAGAAAAAGATGATACAGGAAAAACAGTGAAGTCATGGAAATTAGACATGAGAGAGGTGAGCAAAGTCAAATATACATTTAAAAGAGTGACATAACACCTGAGCTTTAAAATGTCAGTGTTTACAATATGACAGAAACACTGCATCACTTACTGACTTGGCTCATCCTGCTGAGTTACATGCCAGAAATCATAATGTGATCTACAGATTATTTAATAATGTTTCTACTGACAACTCAATTACACCATCATTTGTAGAAAACAAAGGACTGGAAATCACTTAACTTGGAGAGGGATGTGCTATCACTTTCTCAGTTTGGGAAAATTTGTCAAAAAGGCTTAACTAAGACTTATCAAATGACCGTTACACTTACTATTCTTTTACTTAGGGGCACCCTGTTTAACCTAACATACTTAGAAAGAGTAGTTTAAAATATTATTAATTCCATTGTATACTTGGCAATGTACAATTTTTAGACAATGGTTTTTCTTTTTTTGAGATGAAGTTTCTCTCTTGTTGCCCAGGCTAGAGTGCAGTGGCATAATCTTGGCACACTGCAACCTCTGCCTTTCTGGTTCAAGTGATCCTCCTGCCTCAGACTCCCAAGTAGCTAGGATTATAGGCATCCTCCACCATTCCCGGAGGTATTTTTACTAGAGAAGGGGTTTCACTGTGTTGGCCAGGCTGGTCTCAAACTCCTGACCTCAGGTGATCTGCCCGCCTCGGCCTCCCAAAGTGCTGGGATTACAGGCGTGAGCCACCGCTCCTGGCTGACAATGGTTTTTCTTAATTTATGCCTCAAATATGTTTTTATCAAAACCTTGCAGCTATAAAGGTAGATCACTCAATTTAGGGAAAATGGTTGCCATTTAATCTAATTGACAAAGCTAGTATTTATTTTCAAACTTATCTTTTAAATCAGACATCCTTCTGTCAGTAAAAGTCCCACTTGATTTTTCATCTCAAATAAATATGTTAATATATGCCTCCATGACAACCATCACATGGCTGAATTCTAATTCTAATATAGATTAAGTAGATAAGGCACAGAGCGTTACCATGTGTTGCCTGGATACAGTAAGGTACTGCTGCCTTCAGTGTTTCTTTGCTTTGCGCTTACTAAAGTCTCCAGAGAGATACGTCTTTAACACTAATAAGAGTATAGAAGAGGTAATCCCTATAAGTAAAATGTCCTCACTGTGTATTGTGGAACTGCTTCATTCTACAATATACTTAATTTATATAATAATATGGGCCAAGTACTCCATTTCTTAATAAAATCTGTATGAGACATGGAAAGAACAAGGCCTTACTGTAGTGCTTTGATTAAAGGAGGTTTCATAGATAGCATTGTTATAATTTTTCCCCGTTTTTGGAACCCTGGAGGTTTTTACATCCCAGGAGGTATGCATTTCTTTTGTGAAGTGAGAAGAGAGGCCGCATGATGCCTTAGCTGCCAATACACTCTCAGAAAGATCGGTATTGGGAAAAATGAGAGTTGAGGACCTGGAAATAGATTGCCTTAAAACTATCTAGGCCTACATACCTCTTAAGAAGCATTAGAGCAGCCTCAGATGTTCCTCAGTTTCAAGACCATGGGTATAGATGACAGGCCGAGTAGATCCATCATACGCATAATCGTAGACCCAACAAAAAGTCCAGACTTAATGAAAGAAAACCAGCGTTTAGAACATAAACTTTTCTCAAATAAGTAACAACTTGAATCTAAACATTGAAAGGACACTGTGTGCCTGGCTCTAGTAAAGTTGCTGGACCTCAGAGATAAAATTTTGGGAGGGAGCCAGAAAAACAGGTCCAGATATTTATAAAGGAGAAAATTATGTTGGCCTCAGATTTCATTCAGTGCAAGAAAATAGGCCATACTTAAAAGACTTTTTTTTTTTTTAATGACATCAGAATTGTTTATTTCACAACTGTAACATGAATTCTATAACCATTCTAGATGTTGGACATTTAGGCTGAATCTATTTTTTCATGATTATAATTAGCAAGTTGCCTTTTGGAAAGGCTATACAACTTTTTTTCTCATTTCTGAACATAAAATGTTGATGAAAAAAATATATTGGGAAAGACTTTTAAGAAAAGGATAGGTAACTTACAGATTTTTTATATCTATCCAAATAGTCCTTCAACTATAAGTCAATAGGCAAATAGCTTTAAATTTAAAATCATATAAAAATGATTTATTTGAGCCTTTATTGAGGCAACACTGGAGGACAGATCTTTTTTACTTGACGTTGAAAGGTAAAGATGTACTTGAAGCTGCTAATCAACCACATAAATACACTTGTTTGCATACAGTTTCAACTTCTTCAGCACAAAGATAAAGCATTAAGTTATCACGATACCCATCTCCAAAGGTTAGTTCATTGATGAAGTAAATAGAATCTTGGGCATGGTGTTCGCTTGATACCACGAATGCTGTTACCAAAAATCTTCCCAAGAAACATTAACTTTGCCCCTTTCTAGGTAAAACAAATTAAATCTGTAAAAGATCTTATATGCTTGAGTTAGAAAAACCCTGAATATATTTGGGTTGGTGACAAAAGTGAAATATAACACCCCTGCCACTTTGAACAAAACTACATAGATTGTGAACTGTAGTAAAATATGTCATATATTCGTTTTTGAGAAGCCATCTGAAAAAGAGTATTATGTTTTTCTTCAGTGGTAAAGAGTTGCAGTGTCTAAACCAAGTTTTCTGCTGGCTACACTCTGCTATTTCTGTTCTTGACCTCTATGGTTGACAGCAGCAGATGAGAAAAATGAAGTCTGTGATAAGTTTGTCTGTAAGAGAGCTGCAGTGCTCTTTATTACTGATCTTGCAGCCAGGGTGCAGGATACCCAGGTCATGAATTGGGTTCCTTAGTTCAGTTGCCCAGAGGATGCCAACTCATATTCCCAGAGCAGATCAAACTGCCAAGTAAAATGAGGATAGTGAAGCTGTATTAATTTTACTTCTCTCAGAAGAAAAAAAGGATGGTGTAGCTACCTCTCAAAAAGAGATTACCTACGAAAGAAGGAAAAATTAATCCAGAAAAACTTAGGGGCATCCATAAAATACCAGAGTCGTTTTTAGCCCAAGATCAACCATTAAAAGGAAGACCTCAAAGGTGTTTCATTTCCTATGTACATTAGTGTATCTGGTAAGTATTTGATTTGAACAAGTTACCTCTACCTGAACATGCTGTGTCTCTTTGTCTTGCTGTGACACTTTGGATAAGGTCTCTGCAGAAAATATAGAAGCAACTGACCAAAGAGTTGTTAATGAGAATACAGCTCTTATCTCTCACCAATGACTACATGGAAGAATTTAGAGCCTGTTTCAATAACAATATGTTGTTCATCCTTCAGTCAGTTGGAAAGAGACCAGAAGCAGGAGAGACAAGAGTACACGCTGGCCAATGGTGTTAGTAATGAAGAGAGAGAGGAGGAGAAGGAAAGAGATAGATGAGACAGAAAATGGAAGAGAAAGTGTTGAAAACAGAGGAGCCTCAAACTCAGTCTGCCCCTAATACTGATGAGGCACAGAAAACCAAGGACATTTCTATAAAGTTCATGAACACAGATGAGGAGGCTGAAGGTGGCCCAGATGCTGATTTCTTTAAGGAGAAATAGTACTGTGTGCTTCGGTTGGTTGGATCTTGAAGAGAATTCATTGTAAAATAAAAATTTGTCAGCCAGGCGCGGTGGCTCACACCTTTAAAACAAATACAAAAATTAGCTGGGCATGGTGGCATGTGCCTTTAGTACTAGCTACTCCAGAGGCTGAGGCAGGAGAATCGCTTGAACCTGGGAGGTGGAGGTTGTGGTGATCCGATATCTTGCCACTGCACTCCAGCCTGAGCAACAAAGCGAGACTCTGTCTCTAAATAAATAAATAAGTAAATATAAAATAAAAAATTGTCTAAATCCATTGACAAGAAAAAAGTGACCAAAATCACACGCAAAAGAAATGAGAAATTTTACCTGAATAAGAAAATAATTCTTACTGATGAAGGGAAGTAGGTTCAGCGCTGGCCAGCGATGCAGAAATGCATCTTAAAGGATGCGAAGGAAGGGGATTGTAGTGGCATAAACCTTGAAAAATCAAAAGAAAGGCTTCAGGAAGTGGAAAAATTTGACAAAGAAGAGTAGAGGAAAAAAGTTAAGACAAAGCATATGGAGAAAAGACTTTAAAGGGGAAGCAAAAGGAGAAGCCAGCAAGGCCAAAGATGAAGGGAATGTCTTTTAGGATCTCAGTGGTAATAATGGGAAATTTGATTAATTCACTCTTAGATCCTCGTACATACAGAGGTCTGAAGAATCAGATAGCGAAGATATGGAAAATCAAATTAGTAGTTCCAGGAAAACCCATAGAAGGAAGAAAAGGAGCCACAGTAAAGTGGACAATGTGAAACTACTATTATAACACGTCGCAAATGAAAGAAGGCCAAGCGAGAATCCTCAGAGTCTCTGGATACAGTTCTGTCTTTAGCAGAAGACAAAGAGCTTAAATTTTATCTAAGAGCTTAAACTATATCTGCTCAAAATCAAAGCTAAATACTTCTGCTCTTCTCTCCTTGAAACCTGTGCTCATGACTGTGTGGGCCAGATGTCAAAAAAGCTTTGGAGTAGTTAAGTAACAAAAGTCCCATACCTAAAAGATCAGTGCAACTGCAGACTGAGGTAATGGTATGTCTGACACCCTTCTTCCCCATCAGATAATCTACTTAATATGAATGTGGATTATAAAAATTCCCCAGCCCGATTTCCAGCATGTGTATTGTTAGACTTTAGTCCATTTCTTTATTTTACTGCCAACTTGTAGAGTCTCCATTCATTTTTAGAAATTCTTGTCTTGTTTACTATACAGAATATAGTATGTACTATTTAATATTAAAGAAACTTTCTCACGATTTTGATGTTTTTAATGTTTCCAAGGAGTGAAAATGTGATGGAGGCACCCTGAGAAATGAATATTTTTAAATTGAGATGATCATTAATAGAACCTATTTCCTATTTCTAATAAAAGTAGAACATTTAGGAATAAATTCAACAAAATACATGCAAAATCTATAAGAACAACAAAACTCTACTGAGAAAAATTAAATATAGAAATAAATGAAGAGAGATGCCATATGGTTGGAAAACTCAATTAAATGACATTTCCCTCAAAATTGATCTGTAGATTCAACATAATCCCTAGCATAAATCCACGGGCCTTTTTGTAAAATTAGCAAGCTAATTCTAAAAGTTACATGGAAATGTAAAAGACTGAGAAAATCTGACAAATCTTAAAAACATAGCTGGAAGACTTGACTTTGCACCATAACTATAAAGCTGCAGTAATCAAGATAGCATGGTGCTGCCATAAGGATAAACTAATAAATTAATGCAATTGAACAGAGACCATAGACCCACTTATATAGTCCTTTGATTTCAAACAAATCCAAAGCAACCAAGTAGGGAAAGGAAAGTTTTGCAGTAAATGGTGCTGGGTCAACTAGATATCCACAAGCAAAAATATAAATCTCAATTTCTGTCTCGCATCATGCATATAAATCTATTTGAGATGAATCATACTACTAAATATAAAAAGCTAAAGCCATAAGAATTTAAGAAAACACCAGAGAATATCTTTATGACTTGGGGATAGGCAAAGATTTCTTAGGATGTAGAAAGCAGTCACTGTAAGAGAAAAGCTTTAAAGAACAGACTTCATTGAAAAAACCAAACTTGTGTTTATCAAAAGATACCACTAAGAAAACAAAAAACAAGCCACAGACTGAGAAAAATATTTGTAAAATGTATATTTGTCAAAGGAATATATAGCTAATTTATACAGCTCCATAACAAAAGGCCAAACAACCAGAAACTAAAAAGGAGGAATAGGGAACAAATGATTTGAAAAGACACTTTGTAACACAGACACTGCACAACGGAAGTTATTCAAATGGTCAGTAAGCATGTGATCAACGTCATTTGTCATCTGGGAAATGCAGGTTAAAATGAGAATGAGAAACCCACCATACTGTCTAAAATTAGATAGGATCTAGAGCAACTGGCATTCTTATACATTAGGTAAGAGGGTTAAATGGTACAACCACTTTAGGAAAAAGATCTGGCAGTTTCTTACAAAGTTAAATACACTTACCCAATGATTCAGCAGTTCTCCTAGATATTTGCCTAAGAGAAATGAAAATAAAAATCCACCAAAAAGATTCTTATGAGAAGTACATACATAATATATGTACATAATATAGCTTCATTCATACTAGCCAGAAACTGGAATAGCCCAGGTTTCCATCAGTAAGAGAATGGATAAACAGACTGTGGTTATTCATAAAATGAAACACTGGCAAATTATCTGTGAGGGAAAAGGATGAGAAAAGTCATTGCTTCTAGGGGATGGGGCAGGAACTGACTGGGAAGGATTTTGAAGGAACAAACTTTGGGTAGTGGTAATGATTTGGGTTACAAGGTATATGTATTTGTAAAAAACTTACGGAATGGTACACTTAAGATTGGTGCATTTCATTTATATAAATTTTGCCTCAAGAAATAAAAAAGAGCTTTAAAAAATCACAAGGAAGTACTTTTTTATGTCCATTAGATTGGCAAAAATGTTGGAGCATCCTGAACTTATCTTGCCCTGCTAGTGGTTATACAAATTGAATCAACCGTATAATACATTTGCATTAACTAATAAGTTGTGCATATATCAACTAAGCAACTCCACTCGGAGGCATAGAAACTCTTGGTAATCTACATAGAGAAATACATAATATGTTCCAGAAAACTGGAAACAACTCAGATATCCATCAATAAAAGACACAAATTGTGCCACATTCAAACATATCATCATGGATAAGTCTCATGAACAGAATAAAACCAAGAAACTTAAGAATACTTCCAATATGATTCCAGCCAACATAACTCCATCCAAAATTTTGCAAAATTAAGCAAGATATTTATTAGGGATATATATGGTAACACTATAAAGGAAAGCAAAAACAACAACAACAAAAAAGGATAGCTGGGGAGAAGGCATGGGAAAAAGGATTGGAATTGGAATGGGAAAGGCCATAAAAGGGACTTCAAAGTTATAAGTAATGTATTCTCTAAACTGGCTAGTGGGAAAACAGGTGTTCATTTTACTATTCTGTATAACTTGCACATATGTTGAAAATACTATTTGGTTTGTATTCAGTATTTAATTTCTTGAGAAATTAGAGGTACACTTAAATAATCTTTAAGGCTACTTCATTAACAAAATATGATATGCAAAATATGAGAAGTAGGCTTTCCACTGTCACTAATTCAGTCATTCAAGTGTTTATCAATTGCCTGTACAGCTTGATATGGATGTGACATTAGTGGCCTTATTTGGAAGCCACAGTTTTGGTGGCTGTATCTTAAAAGTGAATTAGAAGAACTACTGAAATCTAAAATGATTGGGATTTATATTGGTACAGTATACATCTTCTGAGACTGTTTCTCAGAAGTTCCGCCATTATTGCTTCAAGAAGGGAAAGAAAATTATGGATTTTCATTTATGTGATGGGTAAATGAAACCATCAGAAAAGGCAGAAGTAATTTTTTTGGCCTTTGGAATGAATCTCCTTCGATAGAATTCTTTTAAAATAGGATGGGCCAGATAACTGAGAGGGCCCGGCTTTGACCTCCTTCCACTAATGCTGGTTCAGCTGACTTCTCAAAGCACATTTTTATGAGTTGAGCTGATTATTGATCCATCAATGAATTTACCTTAAAACCAGGTCATGGAGAATGTCTCCCATAATATATTTTCTTGCAACTTCACTGTGATAAAAATTCTCAGGATGCTGTGGCTAATATCTAGATCTTAATGGTTATGTTGAATCCTAAACATTTTCAAGATATTTATAGATTTTTTCATCTCTACATTTCCTGAAAAATCTGTGAATATTTTTCATTAAATTAACTTGCCAAGAAAATTAAGGTTGGACACTGTGGCTGCAATATAGTCCTACATTTGTAGCTTTAAATGTTAAGGGCTTACCCCAACCCTTTACTCTTTGTAAGTATTCAAACATTCCTTTGGATAACAAATAATAAATTCATAGTGCTAGATATCCAGCAAGATGACAGTCTGGTTGCTTATATGAAGTACTTAAATATACACAATTGCAATTCCAAAGCCTTATTGCTTCATTTATCACAGGAAGTGCCAGAGTTCTGCAATATTTTGTAAGAAAAGCTACTCGACTTGCATGAACTCTCATAGGAATGACCATGAATATTATGCCAATTTCATCCTAAGTATTGAAGTTAAGGTTCTAAATGACATTTAATGGTATGATTTATTTTCTATCTTAAACTTTATAGGGCACAAAGCAAGATCCTATCCTTTCATATTGCTTTTTTATTTTTAAAGAGTCTGACTAATGATAAAAATCTAAACTTAAAAACTTTCAAATGATTTATGATATTTCATTTATTTTTCAAAGGATTGGGGTGTCACCAGTAAGCCTATTAGAATTGTAGGTTTAAAGTTCCTTGATTTTAAAAAAAGACCAGCTGCATAAACAAGTTTTGAGCTTTGTAATTTAATTCTATGTGATTTTTTTTAATACTTCAAAGTACCAAAGTAGGCAGTTTTTCTTAGGTCATAAATAGTTGTTTATGTCATTATGATTTCAAACTTTCAAGTACATTTTAAGATCTACTTTTTAAAAATATTGATTTTTTTAATTGTGTTCATTACAACCTCAGGACATTTCTTTCTGTCTACCTAAATCTCCCTTTCTTCATGGGCTGACAGCAACAAAGGTAGAACATGAAGAAACTGGAGGAAGCCTCCTTTTAAAAAATTGGAATTCTGTAGTCAAGTATATATAATCCAGTGTCTTTGAGAAGTGTTGTGAAACCACTTTAAAGCTGTTTTTTAATGATACTTTTAAGTTTGGGATAATTGTAAATTTGCATGCAGTTACAGGAGATAATATATGTTCCATGCACCGCTTACACAATCCTCCCAGTGGTAACATCCAGGATATTAACACTGATGCATTCTAGATCTTATTCAGATTTTCCTAGTTTTTCTCGACCTCATTTGTGTGTGTATTTATTTAGTTCTATCTAATTCTTATCAGATGTGTAGCTTCTTGTATCTACTACAGTCAAGATGAACATTTCCATCACAAAGATTCCATCATGTTGGCCTTTTATAATCACACTCATCTACCTTCCCACTTCCCACCCCTGTCCCTAACCCCTGGCAACCACTAATCTGTCCCCTATTTCCATAATTTTTCCATTTTAATAATGTTATTTAAATGGATCCTTAGATTTAACTTTTTTGATTTAACTTTTTTAAATTTAACTTTTTCATTCTCTTGAGATTATCTCGAGATTAATATTATTTCCTTGAGATTCATCCAACTTGTGTTTATTAATAACTTGTTCATTTTGATTACTAAGTGGTATTCCATTAAAATCAATTTTGATTTTTAGTTTATACGCACACATAAAATGTGAAGCAATAATGCAAAATATCAGTTTAAAAGGTGTTTAGGACATTGTTGAAATTAACCTATTAAAATTACATATTTTTTGTCATTTTAGTCATTTGGATTGGATTTGTCTATGGCTTAATATGCTAAGACTGAATGAATCATCACCTGTATACTGAACATATAGTTCCAGTGGGAACATTCTATTCCCTAACTCATTTTAATAAAAACTGTGAGGTTGGAGATACAAGAGAAGTTCCTTGTTCTTATTCCAGCAGATTTGCTATTTAGTTTTTTCTTTCCTTTTACAGCCTGTGATTACCCACATAACTCTCTTCATATAACCTGTTACCTAAGTAATTCTTCTTCCCCTTGTGCCTGTTTGCTTTTTCAACTAAATGATTAAGTGTCTTAATTTCTAGGCTGATTAAGATACTTCTTTCCTCCTTCCTCCCTAAATTCACGTACTCTTTCTCTGCCCTGAAAGAAAGGGGTAAGGTGATGAGTACCAAGAATAAAAGTATTTGGCTTCATGTGGGAGGCCGGAGAAGGCTTCCCTAAGGAGGATACGTTTAAGCAAAAATCTGATGGATGAATAAGAGTCAACTAGGAGAATAGGAGGAAGAAATAGCCTTTCAAACAGAGGAAAGAAAGGGCATGGGCAAAGACCCTGTGGTGGGAAGGAGCAAAGCAAGCAGGAAGAATTGGAATCAAGCCAAGTGGAGAATGGGCTCAGAGAACCAAGGGAATATATGGTATGAAATTAGACTGGAGAGGGAGGCGGAGTTCAGACCTTATAGGGCTTTTTAGGTCATATTTAATAAAGATCAGTGCTTATTCTAAGACTAAGGAGAAACAAATACAAGGTTTTAAGCATGAAGTTGACCAGATTTGCAATCTGTAAAGATCCTTTTGGCTGCAGCGTGGATGGTGCTTTGGGGTAAAGGGTGGAAGTGTCTTGACTGGTTACAGGCCATTTTAGTGGGGTACACTGGAGAGGATGGACCTTGGGGTAAAGTTATAGTGGTGCAGTTATAGAAAAGATAACAGATTTAATCCTTAAATCCCAACAGATATGTTGTATTAGAAATGGGAGAGGAAAGAGAACTATATTAAAAATAACTACTAGATTTCTGATTATAGCATTTAGACAGTGAGGGAATTCCAGCAGCAGATCACATTTTGGGAACATCATGCATTTCAGAGGTAGAACATTTCAGATGGCTTTGAGACACACAAGAGGAAAGGTCAAATAGTAATAATGATAATAGTCAATATTTTTGAGCATTTACAGTTATGACAGCATTTTTTAAGCTGAGGACATGGAAACACAGAAATGTTGAGAGACTTGTCCAATGTCAGACAGTAAGTGGAAGAAACAGGATTTGAATCTATGTAGTTCACCTCCAGAGCCCATGCACCTTATCATTCTGTATGCTGTCTGTGTAGACAGATATGGACCTACAGATATGTAGGTGTGGAGCTCATAGAAGGGGTCTGGACTAGAGATTAAAAGTACAGAACAAAAATGTTCATTTTTATTTACATCTCTTTGAAATGGATGAGATATCCTAGGGAGAGAATATAAAGTGAGACATGATGTTTACCTTGAAGCTCTTCAGCATTCAGTGGCCAAAGATGGCAATATAGGCAGAAGGAAAGACCAGGGACTTCTGATGGATATAAAATAAGAGAAAGGGGATGTTAGGGAGATAATGAACAATGGTGGTTTTACTGCTAACATGTCCAGTAAGATGAAGACTGAATGGTGTCTGTGGACAACTTTGACAGAAGGGTCTTGGAGGAGTGGCGTAGTGGGGCTCAAGCACATATGAGGAGTGAATAGGAGATGAGGCATGAAGTCAGAGCATTTAGGCAACTCTGTAGAGAAGTTTATTTGAAGCAGGAAGTGTCTAGATAGGCCTGTGAGCTATAGCTGGAGGGAGATGTGGGGCCAAATGGTTTTGTTTTGCTGTTATTTTAAAGGAAGAGACTAGGGTTTGTTTAAAAACCAGTGCAAAAAGATCTGCGTAAGAAGAAGAGGTTGATTATATAAACAAGAGAAGGAATAATTTTTTCATGTTGTTGGGAAAACGGGAGAGAATGGGATTAGGCATAGGCAGAGGGTCTGGCCTTTGGAAGGAGGAGGGGCACCACTTTTGTGTGTCAAGTCCGGAGTAGGAAGGACTGGAGCCACTTTGGTAGGTTGTATGTGATACCAGGAAGGAGAGTGACTTTCCATCAGATAACTTCTGTTTCCTTTGGAAAATGAAGGTGAAATGATCTAGAGAGAGCGTGAAGAGGAGAATAGTACTGAAGGTTTGAGGAGTTAAGGAGAGCAGGTTTAGTGTCAGGCATCAAAGAGGCTGGCTCTTGTGTTTCCAAAAATAATCTGGGCAGTGAGTTTCCTAGTTGACCACAAACATCCTTTTCTGAGCAGTTGCAGAGTTGGAGGAGATGAGAATTTGTAGGACACAGAGACTTAGGCTGCTCTAAATGTGGTTTCTGTATCGTGTGTGTCCGTTTCTCCTGAGAGTGAGGTCAGTATTAAAGCTGAGAAGGAGACGGGAGGCATGAGATGTTCTGTGGAAATTTTTAAACACATTTTTTTAAAGCAAACATCTGTAGTGATTTAAATTATTTTATTGAAAGTGTCTTCTGACACATCACATGTTATCTTACATTTTACTTATTTTAGAGAACAGTTTATTCACCAGCAAGGCTCTTCAACTGGCTTTTTAAGGACAGGGCCCCTATCTCACTAAGCAAGCTGCTGAGTGTGTGTCCCACAGGTATTCACTAAATAAATGGTGAGAAAAGCGCTAGATATTGCAACTCTGCTGGTACTGTGGCTACATTTTATTTGGCCAAGGGATTTTTTGCTTTATATTTTTTTGTAAACCTTACTAAATAGATGTTCTCATTTGAAATTATAATGATCTCCATTTTTTTAATGTGCCAAGAGAGTGATTTTCCCTTACCCAATTAAAAGTTTGATTTATTTAATGTAACTGAGAAGTGTGAATCATAAATGAAACATTATATGTATTTCTTTTTCATATGTTTTAAGTTATGAAAATGTATTTGCTTGAACTACCATATTCTAAGATTTTGATACATTTTGTAGTGACTCGTCTGGATGTTTTCTATTCCAGAAAATATGAAATTTTAGTTTCAATTTTTCATAAAAAAATATATTGAATATGATAGCTTTAATGTTAACTCTATTAATTTAGATTGGCCTAGGAACCACAGAATGCTTACACAAACATTCTAAAGAACATACTAAGAAATATTTTATTTTTACCATAGGTAAAAAGATGATGAGTTTCTCTAAATATAGGTGGCTTTTTTTTTTTTGGCCAATATACAAATAAAGATTCGTCTAAAGCTGGTTCTCTAAAGGTGTGGTATATCAATACTAACATATAAAGTTGCTTTCTGCCCCTTTGCAAGATTGTGTCTCCGTTCTTCATGCTGCCATGCCCCTGCTGAGACTCTCTTCATACTGACTAGATTGTTTTCTGTTTCAGTCAGGTTTTGAAGTGTTCGCATTTTTTTTTCTACTGTATCTTTGCCTCATTGTCCATCTATGGCTATAGGAAGCTCATCCTGGGAGTGGAGGAACAGATGTTCTGTCATTGCCACATTCTTCTGGACACAGACTGGAGGACTATAGGAATGTAAGCATTTGCTGAAACATAGTACTCTTTTCTGTTTCTAAGCACCTATTCATTATTGCTGTCATTGACCCTTATGTTCTCCATCTTTCCCAGGGTTCCTTGCTTCCTTCAATCTGTGATCACTTTAAGTATGGTCTTTCCTCTTCCCTTCACCTATAGTCTCAGGTGAATCTTCTTCCCCCTTTACCAAGTACACAAGGTAATTGTACTCTAACACCCTAGGAAAACCTGAAGTCTTTGTGCAGCCAGCCTGTCCTGGACAAGGGCAGAGAGCTTCAGGAGCTTGCCTTTCAAGAAGTACCCAGTTGAACCTAGGGAGCTTCAGTCCTCAGGAACAAATGTGAAAGAAGATCTAGCTAGACAAACTGTGAAAAGAATACATTTACCTGCCATGACCTTTACATTGGTTATGAGGATAGCTCAGAAGTCTCTTTGCATCACTATATGTACCCTACTTGTGTGGATATTTTGTGATATGGTCTTCAAAACTGGAACAAGGCATGGCATACCAGCTTGAAAGAATATTTTTAGATTCAGGCTCCATGGTGGTTACCATGTGACTGCTTAAGCCACAGCTGCTTCTAAAACACCTTTGCCATACTTAACTTTTTCTGATTTAATTAGATCATATAGTTAGTGTCATTAATTTGGGATGGAAGCACCCTTCTGTCATGACTACTGTGCCTCACAAGTTTGAAAATGATTCACCATGCAGTATTAAAAAGTAAAATGATTTTATTACTTTCATCAAGAGGCCATATGATACAAAGGTAGCTGTTCAGGATAAAGATGAAAAAGTGAGTAGGAAAAGAAAATTAAAGTTTTTTACTTTATTTCCTGAGATTTATTATTTCTGGCACTATTTTTGGATTTTGGGTTCTATATTTTAGAAGGTAAAATCTCAGTCGAGACTCGGGAGTTCTGTGTTTTATTCAATTAGAAAGTTTTGATGTATTTGGAAAGTCCTGTAATTTTCCTATTGTCCAAGTAAAAATGGCCATGATTCCATAGTAGAAGCTTATGGAGAATATGTGTGAAGGTACTGAAAGATGATTACATAATAATCAGAAACAAAAGTTAAGCATTTCTTTGGTTTTGTAACTTCATATAATTCAAGAGATAGTATTTAAGTCATATTCATGTATATATTTAAAAAATCTTAGTACTTTACTAAAGTGGTAAACTTTCATATTACACAGTTTGATAAGGCAAATATCTTTATGACTTTTGTGTAAGATCCTAAATACTGTTATTTTTTCAAAAAATATAGATGTGGCCTTAATGATATGCTAATAATACTGTTTTGTAGTTTTCTCTTAAAAGTTTGTAAATCCAGTTTTCTTTTTTTAGGTGTGTTGAAGAAAGTATGCACATCTTATCTTCTGAACATTTTGATGGAATTAACCACAAACTTCATGCAAGAACAGTAAAAGGTATTTTGTTAAATAATTTTTGCATATTGATGTAGTGCTCTTAATTTCTAGATTTGCCTCACAAAGGCCTACCTTAAATCAACTGCAATGGATACTGCTTCACAGAGTAGATTTTGTAAGAGAAGTTTCTTAATCATAAAATATATTTCTTCTGTACCAAGTCATATGATATTTCTTTCAGAAAGTGCTTGTGCAGACTAAATTTCAGTATTAGTAGTTGGAAATAACATCATTTATTTTCACCATGCACTTGTATATATTTTTATATGCAGAGTACATTGTAGTCATGTATTTAAAACATGCCCATGAGATAGATATGAAATTAATCAGGAAAGATAGGACAGCTGCATTCATTTCCTACCTTGCTTTCCTTGGAGTTCTTCAGAATAGATGTGTTTAAGAGCAAATCCAAAGCGAGCACCTTACTGTGCATACCTCTTACCATTAGGATGATATTAAATGGCATGGTGAGCCCTTAAAAAGGTAAGCACCCTCTTGAGAACGCCAGAATAGCTTGAGCTCCATTCCCAGATCCAACACTATAAGCCACATAGACCTAACAGACATCTGTAGAATACTCCACTTAAAGAACAGAACACACATTCAAGTGCATACGGAACACTCTTCAGGATAGAGTATTAAGACATAAAATTAGCCTCAATACATGTAAAAAGGATTGAAATGATACTAAAGTATGTTCTCTGACCACTATAGAATACAATTAGAAATAAGTAACAAAAGGAAATTTGGGAAATGCACAAATATGTAGAAATTAAATGATATACTCCTAATTTGGGAAATGCACAGATATGTGGAAATTAAATAATATACTTCTAAATAATCAGAGTCAAAGAAGAAATCACAAGGGAAAATAGAAAATATCTTGAGATAAATTAACCTAAAGCACTACATACCAAAATTTATGGGCTGCAACTTTAAAAAGCAGTGTTTAGAGAGAAATTTATAGCTATAAATCCTTATTTTTTTCAAAAAAAGAAAGATCTCAAATTGATAACCCAACTTTTCACCTTAAGAACCTAGAAAAAGAAGAGCACACTAAACCTAAACAAGCAGAAGGAAGAAAATAATACAGATGAAAGTGCAAATGAATGAAATAAAGAATAAAAACAATAGAGAAAATCAATAAAAGCAAAAGTTGGTTCGAAAGATCAGCAAAATTGATGAACCTTTGGCTAGACTAACCAGGGTAAAAGAATAATCAGCAGTGAAAGAGGGGATATCACTACTGACTCTACAGAAATTTTAAAAAGGTAATTATATGCCAAAATATTTGGTGACTTAGATGAAATGGATAAATTCCTAAAAAACAAAAACTACCAAAACAGAGTCAAGAAGACAGAGAAAATATGAACCTATAAGAAGTTAAGTGATTGAATTATAATTTTAAAAATTTCCCCCTTCACACACACAAAACCCAGGCCCATATGTCCTCACTGTGAATTCTACCAAAAATTCAGAAAAGAATTCATACCAATCTTTTACAAACTTCTCCAAAAAATACAAGAAGAGAGAATACTTCCTGACTGATTCTGTGAGGCCAGTGTATTACCCTGATAAAAATGGACAAGACAACAACAACACAAGAAAACTATAGACCAGTATCTTTGGTCTATAGTTCTGATGTAAAAATTCTTGGCCAGGTGTGGTGGCTCACACCTGTAATCCCAGCACTTTGGGAGGCTAAGGCAGGTGGATCACCTGAGTTCAGGAGTTCAAGACCAGCCTAGCCACCATGGTGAAACCGCGTCTCTACTAAAAATACAAAAATTAGATGAGCATGGTGGTGAATGCCTGTGATCCCAGCTACTCTGGAGGCTGAGGCAGATGAATAGCTTGAACCCAGGAGACGGAGGTTGCAGTGAGCCAAAATTACACCATTGCACTCCAGCCTGGATGACAAGAGCAAGACTCTGTCTTAAACTAACAAACAAAAATTCTCAACAAAATACTGGAAAATTAAATCTAGCGACATATGAAAAGCATTAAAACCAAGACCAAATGGGATATATGTAAGGAATGCAAGATTGGTTTGACATATGAAAAATCAGTGTTAACACCACATTAATAGAATAGAGAACAGAAGTCACCTGATAATCTTAATAGACACAGAAAAGCACTTGACAAAATCTAAGTCCCTTTTATCATACAAACACTGAACAAACTAGGAATAGAAGGGAACTTCCTCACCCTGATAAAGAGAATCTACAGAAACTACACAGCTAACATCATACTTAATGGTGAAAAACTGAAAGTGTGCCCTCTAAGATCAGGAATAAGACAAGAATGTGTTATCTTACTATTTCTATTTAACATTGTACTGGAGGTTCTAAGCAGGACAGTTAGGTAAGAAAAAGAAAAGCATCCAGATTGGAAAGGCAGAAGAAAAACGTTCTCTATTTGTAGATGACATCTTGTATGTAAAAAAATCTTAAGGAATCCACTAAAAAATTCTTAGAACTAATTAATTAATTCAGCAAGGTTGAAAGATACAAGATCAGTATAAAGATCAATTGTATTTATATACACTACCAAGGAACAATCTGGAAATTAAGAAATAAAACTGAGAAATTAAGAAAAGAATGACATTGGCAGTAGCATTAAAGAGAATAAATATGCAGGAATAAATATTTACAAATAAGCAAAAGAAGTGCAAGACTTGCACACCAAAAACTACAAAATATTGTTGTGAAAAATTAAATACCTAAATAAGTGGAAAGACATCTGTGTCTTTGAATTAGAAAACTCACAATGTTAAGATAGTAATATACCCCAAATTGTTCTAGTTTCAATGCAATCTCTCTGAAAATTTCAGCTGCTCCTTTTGTAGAAATTGACAAGCTGACCCTAAAATTAATATGGAAATACAAGGAATCCATAATAGCCAAAATAGTATTGAAAAAGAAAAGCAAAGTTTGAAAACTCCCCATTCTCAATTTCAAGACTTACTACAAAGCTATAATAAATAACAGTGTGGTAGTGGCATAAGGACAGACATACAGATCAATGGAATAGAATTAAGGGTCTAAAAACAAACTCTTACATCTATGTACACTGATATTCAACAAGGGTAC
Organism: Pongo abelii; assembly: GCF_028885655.2. Classification (NCBI taxonomy): domain Eukaryota; kingdom Metazoa; phylum Chordata; class Mammalia; order Primates; family Hominidae; genus Pongo; species Pongo abelii. The sequence continues at coordinate 31,566,514 of NC_071993.2, read as the reverse complement.
CAAGACAATCCAATAGTCTTTTCAGCCAGTAGTCTTTGGACAACTGGATATCCTCACACAATATGTAAAAATTAATTCAAAATGGATCAAAGACCTAAATGTAAGAGATAAAAACAGTATGAAACTCTTAGAGGAAAACATAGACTGAAATTTTTATAACCTTGTGATAGGCAGTGGTTTCTTAGATTGATACCAAAAGCATAAAAAACAAAAGAAAACTACGTAAGTTGGACTACACTAAAATTAAAAACTTTTGTACTGCAAAGGACACCATCAAGAAAGTGAAAAGACAGCCCACGAAATGGGAGAAAATATTTGCAAATCTTATATCTGATAAAGAACCTGCATTCAACGTATATAAAGAACTCTTACAACTCAACAATAAAAATAACCCAATTAAAACTGGTCAAAGAAATTGAATAAACTTTTTTCCAAAGAAGATCTGCAAATTGTCAATGAGCACATGAAAAGATGCTCAACGTCATGAGTCATTAGGGAATAGCCACAATGAGATACTGCTTCATGCCTCGTGGGATGGCTGTAATTTAAATATGGAGAAAAACAAGTATTAGTGAGGATTTGTTGACATTGGAAACCCTATACATTACTGGTGGGGATGGAAATGGAAAACTTGTTTGGAAAACAATCTGGAAAATCCTCAAAAGGTTAAACATAGAGTTACCCTAAGACACAGCCAGTATTTATATTGTAAACCTCTTCCATTCCTATGTGTAACACTGTGAAGGGGTAAATGTTACAGTATGTGAAGTATATCACAAATAGCTCCTCCTAGATGGTCTGTTACTGTGCCAAATTCTTAGGGTACCATATGAACACAAAGGGGTATGAACCCTACCCCCTAGAGCTTCTTGTCTGTTAGGAGTATGAGACATTACAATTGTGGTAAGTACCATCAGGGAAAGATACAGGGGCCACTAAGATTATTAACAGGGATATCTGAACCTAGGTCAGGGACAGTTCTCTTAAGGAGGTGATTTTCCCTTGTGATCCGAAGGATGAATCCAAGTTATCAAGGCAAAAAGGGCATAAGATAAGAGGGATTACAGGAAGTGGGGGGCCAACATGTGTAAAGACTCTGTTGAGAGAGTCACGGGGTGTTCAGGAAATGGAAGGAAGGTCAGTGTGAATGAGACAAAGAAAGTGAGGGGGTGAGGAGTGCAGGGTGCATCTGAGAAGAAGGTCCAGACCAGAGTGTGCACAACCTCATCAACATGTTACGGCTTTGAAAGGTTTTCAGTCTAGGGTGACACATTCTAATTTGTGTTTTGAAAACATCACTCTGGCTCTGTCAGTTAGAAAAGGGGCAGGAGTGGAAGTGGGAGGGACCAGTGAAGAGTACTCATGGTCTAGGCAGGGACTGATAGAGCAATTTGCACCAGACAGTTGGCAGTGGAGATGAGGAAAAGGGGACATATCTGAGGGCTTTTTGGAAGATAAAATTGATACTATTTGGTGGAAGCCAAGATAGGGGAAGTAAGGGAGAGAGGTGTAAGGCATGGCTCCCAGACATTGGACTTTGGAAAGTGAATGAGTTGGAGGGCTGTTTCTAAGCCAGAGATTTTCCTTCATGATAAACTTTGTTATGAACAACTTCAAGTAACATGAATGGATTTTGTTCTGTTGATAAGTATCTCTTTCTTACCAAGGCAGTTGCATATAACACAGAATTATGTGATTTGCTGATAGCAAATATTTGGGGAGAGTACAAATTTCGGAAAATTAGACAATGTTTTTTATTTGCCAGATGAATTTTGCTCTGAGAGTCTCTGTTGTTCTAGTCTGTCTCGTGTGTCATCTTTTTTTTTTTTTTTAATGTGGCATGAGTTGTTTTTAATTTGTTGTGCTATTACTAAAGTTCTGAGGGCTACAGTTAAAACATTCCAATTTCTCCTTTCCATCTTTATTGATTCTCAAGATTTTGCACAGAAAACTCTTTGGGGGCTAGAACAGCAGTAATTGCATCACACTGTTTTCAAGACTTCAAGTTTCAAAAGCAAATCATTAAAAAAAAATACAGTTCCTGATTTGAGTTAGATACAGGGACAAAAAAGTAGCACATACTTGAAAGTTACATGGTCTACAAATGGTGGCTATATTTTCCTTGGGAGAGTAGTTCTGTTGGTATATATTTTTTAAATACTCAAAAGGCTCAACCTCAAGCAGTAATAAACACAAGCAAAAGTCCTGTGTCTTCTTATAATGTGTTTGGCCTTGCTGATCCTCCTCAAGTGCTGTAGAGATCATCTGTCATGTGAGTGTCCTCATTTTTATGTAAGTAATGAAAGTAGACTCTGAAATAATTTTCTGGCAAGTAACTACCTTCCAATGAGAAATATCTGGACTGAATGTAGTTTTAGAAATTTCTTATTTCCTTGGCCAGCCAAAGTCTTAAAATGCCAAGTTCTTTGGGGGATGCTTTTATTTCCCAGTTACGTAGAAGCGATGGTGTTTTCTTATAACTTCTAAAAGCTGAGAGGTGACAGCGTGCTGGCAGCCCTCGCAGCCCTTGCAGCCCTTGCTCGCTCTGGGTGCCTCCTCGGCCTCGGCGTCCATTCCGGCCGTGCTTGAGGAGTTCTTCAGCCCGCCGCTGCACTGTGGGAGCCCTTCTCTGGGCTGGCCGAGGCCGGAGCTGGCTCCCTCGGCTTGCGGGGAGGTGTGGAGGGAGAGGCACGGGCGTAACTGGGGCTGCGTGCAGCGCTTGCTGGCCAGCCAGAGTTCCGGGTGGGCATGGGCTTGGCGGCCCCGCACTCGGAGCAGCCGGCTGGCCGGCCCTGCGGCAGGGCAGTGAGGGGATTAGGACCTGGGACAGCAGCTGCGGAGGGTGCGCCGGGTCCCCCAGCAGTGTTGGCCCACTGGCACTGCGCTCGATTTCTCCCCGTGCCTTAGCTGCCTCCCTGCGGGGCAGGGCTACCTGCAGCCCGCCATGCCTGAATCTCCCCCCTCCGCCGTGGGCTCCTGTACGGCCTGAGCCTCCCCGAGGAGCCCCGCCCCCTGCTGCACGAGGCCCGGTCCCATCTACCGCCCAAGGGCTGAGGAGTGCGGGTGCACTGCACGGGACTGGCAGGCAGCACCACCTGCAGCCCGGTGGGAGATCCACTGGGTGAGACCAGCTGGGCTCCTGAGTCTAGTGGGGACTTGGAGAACCTTTGTGTCTAGCTAAGGAATTGTGAGTACACCAATCAGCACTCTGTGTCTAGCTCAAGGTTTGTAAATGCACCAATCAGCGCTCTGTGTCTAGCTAATCTGGTGGGGACTTGGAGAATATTTATGTCTAGCTAAGGGATTGTGAATGCACCAATCGGCACTCTGTGTCTAGCTCAAGGTTTGTAAATGCACCAATCAGTGCTCTCTGTCTAGCTAATCTGGTGGGGACTTGGAGAATCTTTGTCTAGCTGAGGGATTGTGAATGCACTCTGTATCTAGCTCAAGGTTTGTAAATGCACGAATCAGCACTCTATGTCTAGCTCAAGGTTTGTAAATACACCAATTGACATTCTGTATCTAGCTGATCTAGTGGGGAGGTGGAGAACTTTTGTGTCTAGCTCAGGGATTGTAAATGCACCAATCAGCACCCTGTCAAAATGGACCAATCAGCTCTCTGTAAAACAGACGAATCAGCTCCCTGTAAAATGGACCAATCAACAGGATGTGGGTGGGGCCAGATAAGAGAATAAAAGCAGACTGCCGGGGCCAGAGTGGCAACCCGCTGGGTACCCTTCTACGCTGTGGAAGCATTGTTCTTTTGCTCTTTGCAATAAATCTGGCTGATGCCCACTCTTTGGGTCCACATTGTCTTTATGAGCTGTAACACTCACCGGGAGGGTCTGCAGCTTCACTCCTGATGCCAGTAAGACCACGAGCCCACTAGGGGTAACAAACAACTCCAGAGGCACCACCTTAAGAGCTGTAACACTCACCGTGAAGGTCTGTAACTTCACTCCTGAGCCAGCAAGACCACGAACCCACTAGAAGGAAGAAACTCCAAACACATCCGACCATCAGAAGGAACAAACTCCAGACACGCCACCTTTAAGAACTGTAACACTCACCGTGAGGGTCCGTGGCTTCATTCTTGCAGTTAGTGAGACCAAGAACCCATGAATTCCGGACACATTTTGGCGACCACGAAGGAACCATCGCCTATCGCCGAGCGGTGAGACCATCGCCTATCGCTAACCGGCAAGACAATTGCCTATCGCCAAGCGGTGAGTACCATCGGACCCCTTTCGCTTTCTATTCTGTCCTGTTTTTCCTTAGAATTCAGGGGCTAAATACCAGGCACCTGTCGGCCAGTTAAAAGTCACTAGCACGGTCCCCTGACTAAAGACAGAGGTGTCAGGCTTTCTGGGAAAGGGGTCTCTAACAGCCCCTGACTCTTGGGAACATCAGAAGGAACAAACTCCGGACATGCCGCCTTTAAGAACCGTAACACTCACTATGAGGGTCCGCGGCTTTGTTCTTGAAGTCAGTGAGACCAAGAAGCCACCAATTGCGGACGCAAAGCCACATTGGCGACTTAACACTACACTGAAATAAATTTTAATTTATACCCTAAAATCGTTTTCATATGATCCCTGAAGAGTTCCACTTGCATTTAGGATGCCAGCACACAGAACCAACTGACCACTAAAGATCTCATGAGAAAGAGTGTGCAAATGGGTTGTGACTTCAGTTATAACTGTTATAAGAAAGGTGACTTCCTGATTATTAGTGTTTATTGCTAATGTATCAGTAATGGGCAAATATTATAAATCTTTAAATGCCAAACAGCAAAGCTAGAGGCAAATTTGTATTAGGAGAATCAGGACAGTCATTTAGAGAAAATCATAGTGACCTGCCTTTTGCATTTTTCTCCTGGGGCATTTTTACTAAAATTTGTTCTCCTGAACCAGCACACACAGGAAGGAATCAGGGACTACTGTTCCTAATTTTTCAATGAGAATACTGATGCTCGCATCTATTTGAATCAAGTTTCCATTTTTCTTACTGCAGTATAGGCCATCTAAAAATTAGCTTTTTATTATTGATGAGCATTAACTATCATTGTTTTTCATGTGTACTTATTCTGTTGTGCATTTTAATTTCTGAGGCCACTGAGGGCAGAACCCAGTACCTGTCTTCAAACCTCAGCTCCACATTTTACTAGCTGGGTGAGCTTAAATAAGTTACTTAATCTCTCTGTGCCTGAATTTCCTTGTATGTAAAATGGGGATCACAAAATATCCATCCCAAGGCTGTGATGAGAATTAAAGAAATTAGCATATACTTAAAATGCCTAGAACACTGTTTGGAGCCATAGTAATCTCAAAATAAATGTTAGTTGCTGCTGCTGTTATACCAATAAAATAGCTCTGTAACTCCCACCTGCTAACTAAGAGGTTAATTCAGTTATGGTTATTGGTGGTGGTGGTTTTCTTTGTTGTTTGGGCTGTTTTGGTGGAGTGAGGGCAAGGTTACATAGCTAGTAAGTGGTATAAACCAGGTTTACTAAGTCATTGGTTTAGAGTAGGGATTAGCAAACCAAATTGGGCCTGGTTTTGTGTGGCCTGCAAGTTAAGAATGATTTTTATATTTCTAAATTGTTGAAAAAAAACAAAGGACAATATTTTGTGATCAATGAAAATGATACAAAATTTTGATTCAGTATCCATACATAGTTTTTATTGGAACTTAGTAAATAACCTTATATATTGCTTGTAGCTGTTTTCTTACCACACTAGTAGAATAGAGTAGTTATGACGCAGATGGTACGGTCCACAAAACTGAAAATATTTACCATGTAACCCTTTACAGAAAGTTTTCCAACGCCTGCTTTGTGGGGTTATCAGTTATGTTGATTAGAGTGAATGCCTACTTTTTATACTGCCCTATTTTGACAAAAGATGGTTGCATAAGAAAGTATATAACTTTAATTAGCTATCCTTGTGGCGAGAAAACTTTGGTTTGTTTTGTTTTGTTTTCAAAAGGATAATTTTCTACATTGGTTAAAATTTTCTTGAAACTGGCATACAAGTTCATGAGTAGAGTTAATTAAACTCTAGTAGATTGTGTAAGTATATACATGCCAAAAACTATACATATTCACCAGAGTATTAATAGATTTGGATTAGTCTCAAGAGCTGTCAAAACAAAAGTCTGACTCTGTGTGCCCTGTGTGTGGAGGGGTGGGGAGGAGGTTCATTACATTTGCTATTCTGTGTTTCTTTTTTAAAAGATTATTGAAATATAATGAATTCTGAAACAGCCTGTTAATAAGATGAATTTTTCAATGATAATGTACCTTAAGAATATAGTATTATAATCCCATTTTGGAAGTTACTTGTGGTTATTTCTTTAAAGCCTTTGTTTTTGTGACTGAAAGCCTGATATTTATAAAGTGGCCAAACTCTGGAGGCTTTTAGCAGTTGTGCTTGGAGAACATGTGCTTTAATTTTGTCACACCAATCATTAAGGCAAATAACCTTTTCTTCTATCTATGTGCTGTTTTTAAGTATGATGTGGATCTTTCTTATTTGGTTAGTTATATAATCTTTATTTAGCATCTTCTTTCCCCTTGAATATCTGCAAAATCTTGTAACTCCTTTTTTTTAAGGTTTATACCATTCAAAGTTAATTCATCAAATATTTTTGAAAGACTTCGTCCAAGGTCCTGAAGTTAAGAATGTGACAGACTTGCACCCTGCCCCTGTAGAGTTTTCAGTCTGGTGAGGAAGATAGATGTGAAGTTAACGTAAGTGTGGTCAGTGTTGGGAAAGGAGAATTAAATTGTGCAAAGAAAATGTAGAATAACGGGACCTTAACTAATCTGAAGAAGGTGGAGAATATTCTTTGGATTTTTTAAAAATTTGTGATGATTTTGAAGATCCATCCTTAACTAAAGATCTGTTACTAAGTTGAAATTATTTTGAGTTTAGAAAAAGTATTGAATGAGAATTATAGGAAATTACATACGGTGTCCCTCTTATTGATACAGGCACAATCTACTGAATTGCTATATTGGACGATTGATGGATGGACGACTTTACACATTTGATTTTGCCAGGAAATTATATATTGAGTGTAATGGTCACCATGAGATTGGAATGCAGAAAATACCAAAAGTGAAAGAAAGACTATTTGGAAATCAAAATATCTGTTCTTCTTAAACAGAAATATATTTTTAAAGTGGAATCTAACTAGGCATTTTCCCCCCTTTTAGAATGGTTATTATTTTTAGTATAAAAATAGATGGTTATGTAGTTATGTATTATATAAATATATACAATATATTATATAAATACATACAATATATACAAAAGCATATACACACACATACATGTATTATACCCAATTAAAGGTGGAAGTGCCACCAAGTCAAGCCCCAAAAGTAACCACTGTTGATAATTTGATGTTTCTCTGTGAGAATACAACTTTTTTTTCCTTTAAGGGCAAAGGAGATCAGAATATACGTACTGTTCCACAGCTTGCTTCACTTAAGATGATGTTATGGACATCTTTCCCTGGCAGTGTTGATTGAGAACCACCTCTCTCCCTAGATCTACTTTATTCTTGTTGTTCTCATTGTTGATACTGCTGTTTTAAGTTGTATTCTTTAAGGTAGAACATTCAAAAGATTTACAAAAAAGTATACATAGAAAGTCATTTTTCTTTCCAATTCTTCCTTTTTCACCCTTAGCAATTTCTTACCTCTTGAAATCATCCTGTTACTATTATATGCCTTTACTTAGACTAAAGTTAACCCCCCAGACTAATCATTCATGAGGAAACCAAATGCTTAGTGAATTTACAGCAGCAACCAATTGATTTTGTCATATTATATTTAATATTGTATTTAATTGTATTTAAGATTGTATACCAAAATGGTAACGGATTTCCCATTCGTTGTATTTCAGTTTCAAGTTTAATGCTGTGTGATTTTTGTTAGAGGTTGCAGTCTGGACGTGAACAATCTCTGTCAGCAGTTTAGATCTTTCAAGTAACTGTTTCAGGAGCAACCCCACAAGGCCTTGTGTGCCCCAGAGCACTGCCCCTGCCCCCACATGTCCTCACCACTGTCTGCTTATCTCACTGTCAGTGTTGTGAGTAAAGACCCAGGTCTTGAAGACCCCAGGAGGAAATGACCTTGCTGCTTTAATCTGAAAGCTGATTTAGGGGTTTATAGCTCATCTCTGTGATGTCATATTTTCATCTGATGATTGTAATCTGGAACCACTGGGTTAACCTGCTGTTTTCAGGCCAACTTTGTTAATGCCAGAGCCTGGGGAGTGGAGGTGGCTGAGTGGTGGTAGATTTAAGGGAGGTCAGGAATCTCCTCTGCCGGGACCAATCTGGAGCTGAGAAGGTGTTATTTGTTGAAGCACTTGCTCTATAGCACTGGATCTTTTGTCAGGTGCTGATACTAAGATGGCCTTATGAACAAGATTACCTGAAACTCCCTGCCTTTCTGATAAACTCACCAGAGAACATCGGGTGATAGTATTGGGGGGAATATAGAAAGAAGTTAACCAGATCCAATCTTCAGAGTGGCTGTGTTGATATCCTATGGCCTGAAGAGCCCTAGGCTAGTACTTCCCTTTTTATAGGCAATATTTACTTTTGTATAAAATATGTTCCTCAAAAAACTACCCAGATATACAGTGTGTAAAAGTAAAACAAACAAAAAGACATATGCTAAGAAGATATTCCTTTACCAGAGTACTAGTAAAACATTATACAATTCAAAAAGAATATGTCATTCTTTCTGACATAGATGTATGTCTAGTATAAATATTGTATACTTTGTAAATATTCTTTAGTTTTATCCTTTTTCTTTACAGTTGAGCACATGCCTGGCTTAAGTCAAGTATGCTTCCAGTAAAAGTTAAAAGACTTGCCACATAAAACACCCTGAGTGATTGCCATTTTTGCCTAAACTTAATATTGTTTGCAAGACCTACGTTTCATATCACTACTATGATCACATTTACTTTTTTTTATTGTGGTAAAAAGCACATAACTTAAAATTTACCTTCTTAACCCTTTTTAAGTGTACATTTCAGTAGTGTTAATTACATTCACATTGTTGTGCAGCCAAACTCTAGAATTTTTCATCTTGTAAAACTGGAACCGTATACCCATCAAACAACTCCCAATTTCTCCCTGGTTTCTTCTCTTCCGGCCTCCCCTCCTCCCCCACCACAACCCCCTATCCCCCAGAAACCACTATTCTGCTGTCTTTGAATTTGATTACTCTAGATACCTGATATATATGGAATCATACAATGTTTGCCCTTTTCCGACTGGCTTATTTCATTTAACATAGTCTCCTCAAGGTTCATGCATATTGTAGCATGTGTCAGAATTTCCTTTCTTTTTAAAGCTGAATAATCCATTGTATGTATATATCACATTTTGTTGATCCATTTATCTGTCAATGGGCAGTTGGGTTGTTTCACCTCTTGGCTACTATGAAAAATGCTGCTATGAACATGGATGTGCATATATCTCTTTGAGATCTTGCTTTCAGTTTTTTTGTTTTTTTTTTTTTTTGAGATGGCGTCTCACTCAGTTGCCCAGGCTAGAGTGCCATGGCGCGGTCTCGGCTCACTGCAAGCTCCGCCTCCCAGGTTCACGCCATTCTCCTGCCTCAGCCTCCCAAGTATCTGGGACTACAGGCGCCCGCCACTATGCCCAGCTAATTTTTTTGTATTTTTAGTAGAGACGGGGTTTCACCATGTTAGCCAGGATGGTCTTGATCTCCTAACCTCATGATCTGCCCGTCTCGGCCTCCCAAAGTGCTGGGATTACAGGCATGAGGCACCGTGCCCGGCCTCAGTTCTTTTTGATATTCACACAGATGTGGAATTGCTAGACCATATGATAATTCTATTTTTAATTTTTTGAGGTACTGCTATACAGTATTCCATAGTTTCTGCACCATTTTACATTTCCAATGGTAAATAAGAGTTTCAATTCCTCCATATCCTCACCAACACTTGTTATTTTCTGGGTTTTGTTTTTTAAATAGTAGCCATCCTAATGAGTGTGAGGTGATATCTCATTGTGGTTTTGATTTGCATTTTTCTAATTTGTGATGTTGAACATCTTTTAATATGCTTGTTGGCCATTTGTACATCATCTTTAGAGAAATGTCTATACAAATCCTTTGCTCATGTTTAAGTTGGGTTATTTGGGTTTTGTTGAGTCTAGGAGTTCTTTATATATTCTGGATATTAATCCCTTATCAGATAATTATTTGCAAATATTTTCTTTCATTCTATAAGTTGCCTTTTCACTCTGTTGATTGTATCTGTTGATACATGGAAGTTTTAAATTTTGGTATAGTCTAGTTTATCTATTTTTACCTTTGCTGCCTATGTTTTTGGTGTCATCTCAGTCACATTTACTTTTCATCTTTTCATCTCCAAACACCCAAACTAATTTTTCTAAAGTAAGAACAAAATGTAATGAAATATCTACATAATTATAAAATAACTACTGCAAAGATGACTACTCCTGAAAGTGAACTCTTGGCTAGCACCATCATGCCCTAACTTGAAGTGTTGCTTCATCCGCTAATGTGAAAATGTACACACTCGGAGTACAAAATGCAGTTGGAGGAGTGGATCTAGAAATAGATTGTGGGGACTTGGGCAAATACAGGAAAACAAAGGAAGAGGAAAGCACACCTAGTTGTATCCTTTTAATTAGGATCCTTGAGTATCCACAAGTAAACTATTTAACAAATCGTTGCAAGAAAAAAATGGTCCTCTAGGGCCTTCTGCATTCTGATTTTTCTCATCTTTCCTATGTGGTAATGCCTCATAGTCAGCTAACACTTCTAAACAGAGACCAGTTAGAAATTTTTGTTGTAAGGTTAACTTTCAAATTTAGAGAAATAAAGGTGCTCTTCAAATATTTAACTTTATCCCAACCTAAATTTTAATAAACTATTGCAGTTGACTAGCAACATAGCCATTTATACCAATTAGTAGTTATAGACTATCAAGACTATCAGCCGTGCACACAAAGTACTATAAGCATCTTTTCTAACTGCAAGACTGTATGAACCACTGATTGAATGGTTTTCTGAGATATTTAAAGAAACTGGAATTTAAGTGATGTTTTTCTTCAAATGCTATTTCTCCTTGTATAATAATGTTGCCCTTGTTCCTTTTTTCTTCCTACTTTTTCTTTCTTTTGTGATTGCTACTTACCCATCTTTCTCTTGATCGTTAGTCCTACACAGATGTTGATAGTTCTCCTTGCCTAATTTTTCTTCCCCACCCATTTATATCACTGTCCTCAGCCCTGATCGCTGTCTTCCAGCATTTACAAGGATTAAAATGAGCCTGCCAGAGTCTGTGTGGCTATGATTCTGGTTTCAGGGCACTAGAGGACACACACATTCATACTTCCCAGGTGCTGGGTCGGCGGCTTCCTCTCCCACCTGGTGCTCAGGCCAGGTGTTGGTAAGACGGTAGGAACCTGAACTGGCAGGAAATTATTAAGCTTAGATGTTGCCTCTGGACCGTCTTGTCCTCCCAACACCCGAAGCAGTTTGATTCTTAAAAACTTATTCAGAAAAAGAAGCTACTGAGATATTTCCCTCTTTATTTTCTTTTGGGTTTAAATAAATAGTAGTGGTTATTCTACCCATGTGAAGTTTTTACCTCTTAAATAAACCTGTGGAACAAATAGAGCATCTTCTGCAAAGAGAGTTCATGGATGCTTATTAATACATTAAACGTTCCAGTTAAGCTCTAGGTTAATGAAAATTCAAGTTTTTGAGTGGTTACTTTGTTCTAGTCTTCTGATGTACCATTTTGCTGTGTGCAACAGTACAGTATTATTTGAGTAGTTTTATTCATTAACAAAATGTACCAAAATAAATTTAGCTAGGGTCACAGTGTTTAATTTAATAGTATTACAATAATAACTACCATAATTAGTTTCAGATTGGCCTTCCTTCCCAGAGGATAAGACTTTTTTAGTTTTGAATGCGTTCTGAAGGCATGATAATGACAGCAAAATTAATGTCATGACCTTTATAGCCTGTTTATGGTTTTTCCATGTTGTACCCTAAAGGATTTAGGGAGCAGTGTACATCTAAAATGAACCACTTAGTATGGACAAGTTAAAAATTGGGTTAATTGGGTTCACATATCCTCAGCTGGTAGCACCTCAGTCAAGACACCATTTCATCTTAGATAAAGGAGCATGATTTTTACACTATAAATTCATCTTAAAACTGTACCTGTAATGTTTTAAAAAGAAAAACGTTTTAAAAGACTACTTTTTCAAATATGTAACAATGTTTTCTCTTATAACGTTATGTGGTGTGGTTTGATTTTTTCAATTAGGAAATCAATTTGTTTTCATTTTCATAGCAAGAAAATGTTGATACAAACTAATGGGTCATGCTGCATGAACACTAATGCTCACTTCCTTTTGGTGATGTTGGGCAGCAGCACTGTCTCTTGCAACGGACTCCTTTTCCCATTTGTAGTTTGTTGGTGGGACTTCCCATAAACAATCACCCTTCTAAGTCCTGGAGATGGGAAACTTGGTTTTCGTGGTTTGTATATTTCAGTAAAATGCAACGTTTGCATATTCAGCTAAAGTTGAGACAATTACATAGGCATGTTAGAATCCTTAAACGTTTTGAGTATTGGATTGAAAAATTCCTGTGGCAATTTTTGCAAGTGGTGGTTTTGAGGCACTTTCATGCATTGTTGGATAAATCAGTGCAACTTCTTTGAAGGACAATTTGGCAAAATCTAGAAAAATGTTAAGTCAACCCAGAAATTTCTTACTGTGACTTCCTGCAGATAGACTTCCCACATGTTAGCAAAGATGTACATGCAAGGGTGCACACTGTATGTAGCTTTGTAAGAGCAGAAGGCTAAGAACAATCTAATTGTCAACCAGTGGGTTAAAAAATAATGGTTCCACACAATCAAATACTATGCAGTCTTTAAAAAGAATGAAGATGCTTGATAAGTGCTGAGATAGCAAACTCTCAAAAACATATTAAGTGAAAAAAGAACAGTATGTATAATCTGCTTCAGTATGGAAATGCGGACAGGGGACAGAGCTTATTTCTATATGTGTGAGTTTCTGTAAACCTAAAACCATTTCTGAAAGGATGCCCAGAAAGGTGCAAAGAGCTGTTGAGCTGTTGCCTCTGAGGAGGGGAATTGGGGGAATAGAATGAGAAGGAGGCTTATTTTTCAATTTATTCTTTTTTTTAGTGCTTGAACTTTTTTTTTTTGGACTGGTACTTATATTTTTAATCAATATACAAACAGAATGTTAAAAAAAAGTTTTTGAAGACTGTAGCAATGTAAGTAAATGCTTAATATATCAATGCAATGGTCTTCCCTTATTTGTGGTTTCTCTTCTCATTTCAGTTACCTGAGATACAGTACAATAAGATAGAGTTTTGATAGAGAGACCACATTCACATAGCCTTTGTATGTTGTTATATATGTGTTCACATTCACGCATTATATGTCGTTATAATTGTTGTATTTTCTTATTAGTTATTGTTAATTTCTTCCTGTGCCTAATTTATAAATTAAACTTCATCATAGGTATGTATGTATAGGAAAAAATACAGTATATATAGGGTTTGGTACTATCCACAGTTTTAGACATCCACTGGGGATCTTGGAATGTATCCCCAGCAAAAATGGTGGAAATGTGATCATTTCAAAAGCAGTGAATTAAATCCAAACTGATCAAAGCCCTGCCAGCCAGATTGATTGAGGAAAACAAAATAAAGAACAATTTCACAATACATGTCTATATTATGGAAGTGTAAATGACAGCCTCTTTATTTTATGGCTTTTATTTTGCTGCTAAGTATCAGTTATTAGCAAATAATGCAATTCTTTTTTGAAAAGCATTCATCTTTGTTGTGATGGTAACTTCACTGGCCTGAATGCCTTCTGAACATTCTGTTAGCATTGGAAATCCAGGCTAGAAATTCCAAGGATGTTCTGCTTGATGTAGAAAGAATCAAATCTTTTTCTTATGACTGTATCCTAGACATTTGAACAAATAAAACAGAGGATAGGCCTGTTTGTTAAAATTTGCCATAAACGTGGGTCTTTCTAGACTTAACTAAAATGCGCTATGGCAGCATAGTCACTGTATTGTATTTATAGATAATATTGGAAATCAGTGTTTCCTAGGACTTGTTGTCTTTAGTTAGTGAAACTTAATATTGATATATCTGAAAGGCCCCCAAACCTGATGTTAGATAAATTCAAGAGACTAAGATAATTTTTACTTTTACATAAAATAAATTTCTTAAATTATTTTAAGAGTGCTGCAGTCCTTCTAAAAACACAACCAAGCAATCTATACAAATCAAATAAACTTAATTATCTGTCACTTTTAGTTACGGAAAAGTATATTAATGGCAGAATTAATAAGACATTGCTTCAAATTTTAAAAATCACAGATGGAACACATTTTTAACACTGGGAGGTAAAGTTAAGGAATTTTTCCAGAAAGAGCAAAAATTAATAAATAGAAAACAAAACATAATAAAGAGGAGAAAAGCATAACCAGCCAGGGAAGCCCAACATTTCAATAATAGGAATTCAAGGGGGAAGAAAAGAGAGCAGAGCAAAGTAAATGAGGAAATCTTAGAAAAATAATTGAAGAAAATATCCTAGGAATTGAAATGCACAAATTTTCTGATTAAGAGGCCCCACCAAACACTTGGAAAGTGGAAGAAAATAGACTGAGACACTTCACTGTGAAGTTTATAAACATTGTTTCCACAATAAAAGCAAATTATATACAAAGGACTACTCACAGTGGCTTTGGATTTCTTCACACCAACGTTGGAAACCAGAATATAGTGGAACATTGCCTTTAATTTTCAAGCTGGAATTGTGTACTCACAAAAATTATCCGACATTTTTATTGATGAGAGAGGAAGTAAATCTTCATCCTCCATTGTGGGACATCAGTTGATAATGCCTAAAATTGAACAATCAAGAAGTGAAATTATAAGCATGTTATTAACGATAATGGAGGTATAAATGCTGGAAGAATCAACTCTAAGAATTGAGAGTGCATGTCTCTGAGGAAGAGGACATGATGACTGCATTTTCAAAATAATAAGCTGTGTAGAAATGTTTACTTGACTTGAATATTTTTAGATTGCAAAGTAAAAGTGGAAAGATTATTCTAGTTGCATCAGAGAGAATAGATTGGACTGGAGGCAGGAAGACAATTTAGGAGCTATTGTAATACAGGCAACAGGCAGTGAGGACCTGACCTAAGGCAGTAAAGGTTCCCATAGAGCAAAGACAATGGCTTTAGAAAATAGAGGAGGAGCACATTTGGAGGCAGGAGCTGCCTTGAGTTTGGAGGTAGCCACTTAGAGATATGTAGGAAGGAGAGAACATTTCACCCTGGAACCTGGGAACTAAAAATATAAATTTGCAATTGTAGTTAGAACCAGATGAGTTGGAAGAAAATGAACAGAAAACCTATGAAGGAAAAATAAGGATCTAAGCTAGAACATATTTTCCTAATAGATTTTTATTGAGGCAGAAAAATGCCCTCTTAAACATTCTTAACCTACCAAGTGCAGTCATATGTGCAACACATGTTAACCAAACAGGAACACAGGTGCCTTTTTGTACATGGCATTTTATAACGGTCAATGATTAGATCATACAATTGGAAATAATGTTTTTTGTACTTCTAAGTATATTCTAGTACATTTCTTTCTTTTTTTGGGGGGGGGAATGCCAAAGATAATAAAACATTTCTTTTCTTTTTAAGGAATTCTGGAGAACATTATTAACATATAATGTAATATGCTGTTTTTTGAGTAATTTTTTTACAAAGTATTTTCAGCATGTGGTATCCAGTTTAATCCTTTCTCCAGCAAAAAGAGTTAAGTGTTTTATCTCTTAGCTTCTATGAGCAGAAACTGAAATGGAAAAAATGATTAAATGATTTGTCCAAGATCATACAGTAAGAAGTTTCAGTTAGAAATGGTACATCTCCCTACTCAGTTCCCCAGGTTTTTAACTCATTGCATACCTGAGATTGGGCAGGAAAATGATCCTGAAAATTAAGGGTGAGTCTAGTTCAATGGCTGACATTCAGAAATATGTGTTGATTCTGGACACGGTGCCTCGCACCTATAATCCTAGCACTTCGGGAGGCCGAGGTGGGCAGATCACTTCAGGTCAGGAGTTCAAGACCAGCCTGGCCAACATGGTGAAACCCCATCTCTACTAAAAACACAAACACGAGCCACGTGTGGTGGCACACGCTTGTAATCCCAACTACTGGGGAGGCTGAGACAGGAGAATCACTTGAATTCAGGAGGTGGAGGTTGCAGTGAGCCAAGATGGTGCCACTGTACTCCATCCAGGGTGACAGAGTGAGACTCAGAAGAGGAGAGAAGAGAGGAGGGAAGAGGGGAGGGGAGTTTTTTTTAATCAAACCCGTTAGCAGCATGCAGCCATTTAGGGAAGGAAGATGATTGCCAAACATTGATACATTGTATTAATGCAAATATCAATATAAGCATTAAGAATTTACTATGTGGATTAAAATTTATTCTGTAGATTAAGTTTTAGCTCCTCTAAAGCTTTACTAACATTTTGAGAATTTTGTTTTTATTTGTTTCTGAAATAGGACAGATTGAGATAAGAATAAGCATTACAGTTGAGCCAATGAAGAATACTGTTATTACAATTGAGCAAATGATGAGTACTATTATTAGTCAGGATTTATGTACTATAAGCTTCTATTAGATATGATTGTATATATATGTGTGTGCATGTTAGATGCTGACAAGGTTGCAGAGAAAAGGAAATGCTTATACACTGTTGGTGGGAGTATAAATTAGTTTGGTCACTGTAGAAAGCAGTGTGGTGATTCCTCAAAGACCTAAAAATAGAACTACCATTCGACCCAGCAATCCCATCACTGGGTATACACCCAAAGGAATATAAATAATTCTACTGCAAAAACATATGCAGACATATGTTCGTTGCAGCACTATTCACAGTAGCAAAGACATGGAATCAACCTAAAATGCCCATCAGTGGTAGACTGGATAAAGAAAATGTGGTACATATACACCATGGAATACTATGCAGCCGTAAAAAAGAATGAGATCATGCCCTTTACAGGAATATGGATGGAGCTGGAGGCCATCATCCTTAGCAAACTAATGCAGGAACAGCAAACCAAATGCTGCATGTTCTCACTTATAAGTGGGAGCTAAATGATGAGAACACGTGGACACAAAAGAAGGGAACAACAGACCCTGGAGCCTACTTGAGGTTGGAGGGTGGAGGTTGGGAGGAGGGAGAGGAGCAGAAAAAATAACTATTGGGTATTAGGTTTAGTACCTGGGTAACAAAATAATGTGTACAGCAGACCCCTATGACATGAGTTTACCTATGTATCAAACCCGCACATGTACTCCTGAACCTAAAAGCTAAATGTGTGTGTTTGTGTGTGTGTGTATGTATGTTTGTAATATTATATAACTAAAGTGGGCCTGAAGGTATTTGGGTTCTCTTGCTCTTGAGAAACATAAATTCCATCATTGCTTAGAAGAGGTAGTTTTTTTAAATAAATGAAATATAGTACAACCACTATGGAGAACAAGTAATTGCTTCTAAAGTTAAGTGGTCCATGCTTAATAGACCACTTAATAATTCCACTCCTAGGTTTTTACCCAAGAGATATTAAAACATTTATCTATACAAAAACTTGGACACACACATTTATATTTATATTAATTCATGATAACCAAAAACTGTCAGCAACTCAAAGGCATATCAATTAATGGATTAAAAAATTGTGTTATATTCATATAATGGAATATGATTCAGCAACAGAAAGGAATGATCTACTGATACACATAATAAGTAATAGTTACTGTTTGATGTATATGAAATGACAGGAAATTCTAGGACAAGCAAAACTAATTTATAGTGACAGAAAGCATCAGTGATTGCCTGGGGCCATGGGTGAGGGATGGAAATTTATTACAGAAGGGCACAAGGGGACTTTTGAGATGATACGTATTTTCAATAGGGTGATTGTTTTAAAATGTACTTGTGTTTGTTTTAGTCAGGTATGGTAAAGTGACAGGAGACAACTTTCTTTGAAAGAGGAGTTTAGGCCGGGTGCGGTGGCTCACGCCTGTAATCCCAGCACTTTGGGAGGCCAAGATGGGTGGATCACGAGGTCAGGAGTTCGAGACCAGCCTGGCCAAAATGGTGAAACCCCATCTCTACTAAAAATACAAAAAATTAGCTGGACGTGGTGGCTGGCATCTGTAATCCCAGCTACTCAGGAGGCTGAGGCAGGAGACTTGCTTGAACCTGGGAGCCAGAGGAGGAATCTGGGCTGGAGTACAGTGAGCCGAGACCTCACCACTGCACTCCAGCCCGGGCAACAGTGTGAGACTCCGTCTCAAAAAAAAAGTTTATTACTTATAGTCCCTTAGAGGAGGGGGCATAGCATACCATTCAAAGCCACAGGGAGAAGCACCTGGGTCAGTCAGGAGGCAGAAGGAGCCAGGGGAAAGCATGGCCTAGAGCCTTTGTTGTAGTTTCCCCAGGAAAGACAAGGTAGGATATGATATGAAAAGCTGTTTAACATTGGCTAGCTTGAATAATTTCAGTGGTCCCTGGCCTATAAGGTAGTCCATATCACTCCAGTGATTTAGGCTGGAGAAATATTGGCTTGGTGTGTTAGTTAGATAAAGGATGTGATTGAGGATATGGGCTTTGGATTGGTTGGTTTGCGTATGAAAGACATGCTCACAGGGGAGTCATTCGCAATATATAGGAATTAGCTAGCCCTGGAAGGGGCAGTATCTTCCCCTCTCTAGCAAGTCCTCTAAGACATCAAATCATCATAAAATATTACAAAAAGCCGTGATTAATACAGTGATCACTCTAAAGGGTATATACATTTTGTCAAAGCTCATCTTGAAGTGGGGTGCATTTTGGTGAATGTAAATTATCCTTCAATAATGTTACTTTAAAAGTAAAAAAAACAAAAAAAGTTAATGAAATGGACCAACAGTCCCTGCTGCACCTTAGTTCAACTCAAGATTTTTCAGCTTTACAATGGTGCAAAAGCCGTGTGCATTCAGTAGAAACTGTACTTGGACTAGCCATACTGGCAGCCATTCTGTTTCTCACTTTTAGTACAGTATTCAATAAATTACATGAGATATTCAACATTTTATTATAAAACAGGCTTTGTGTTAGATGATTTTGCCTAACTATAGGCTAATTTAAGTATTCTGAGCATGTTTAAGGTAGGCTAAGTTACGACGTTTGGTAGGTTGGGTATATTCAACACATTTTTGAATTATGCTATTTTCAAGACTTAGGATGGGTTTATCAGTATATAGCCCCATCATAAGTTGAAGGGGCATCTGTAAATGGGTACATGAAATTACTTAAAACAAGCCAGGAAAATTCATCCTCAAGTGCATTAAAAATTTTCAAACAACACCTAAGTATATAAAGGCAAAGAGCAGCATTGAATACTTCAGAATTACAAGTTCATCCAGGCAGTTCCTATTTTTCTTCCATGTGTCATAACCATTTTCATGTTATGACAAAAGAAAAAGGTGGCATTTTCAGTTATATGGTGTCTGAGTTTATACAACATTTTGGAGTTCTTTCCTGCCATATTCCTAAGGAATACTAATATGTATTTATTTTGATAGTTAACAATAAAAGGCTTCACTCAGTGTCTTCAAGTTTTTCAGTGATGAAGTTATATAGCATCCAGTCCATAGTTGAGGATCAGTAATCATGAGAAAGCTCTTTCTTATATCCAGTTGAAATTTGCCTCCTTGTAACTTTGTCTTCCTCACTGGTCCTAGTCCACTGGACTTACGTAGGATTCCTCTAATCCTGCTTCTAAAATAACAGTTCTTCAGATATAGCATCTTCCCTTGAATTTTTTTATTTCCCAGGTTCGTTCCTTTCCCAGCTTTTTTTAAAACTCACTTTTCCCTATTACTTTGTCCTTGCCATTCTTTGTTTTACTGACTTTCCTTTATTTTTAATAGCTGCACAGAGACATTCTACATTGATTTCCATCAGAACACACTAGTCTATATGTACATGTATGCATGGGAAAGGGATGGGGGCAGAGGAAGAGGGAGAAGCTGCACTCAGGAGAGCATAAGGAGTGTATATATGGAAATGACACACACCTTGGGAATGAATTCTGGCCCATCTGAGTGACCTTGAGCAAGTTGCTTAATTTTCTTTGAGCACTTCAGTTTCTTAACTTAACAGTGCAGATCCTCATATGAGGATGAGGTGTTTCTGAATTACCTAGTGGTAGGTCTAGCACATAGTAGCATTTGTTGCAAAAGAGCTACAGTGTAGAATACAATCTAGGTGAAGCTGTCATCCGTGGCTTCGCTGACTGGTTCTAGGCTGAAACTAAGATCTTGTGTGATTATCAACCTGTTACATTTTAAAATCAAGAGGCACAGCCTAACAGTAGAATCAAAACTGGAAGATGGCCTGTCAAAAGAGCAGCTGCCCAATCAAAGTAGGTTAGTAACATTATCTTAATGTATAAAGAAAAGCCTGTTATGAATTACCAGCTCTGAGACATTAAAAGACTCATTACCTTTTTTATATTTGCATGTTTTAAGTTATCCTGGCCAAATTTATTATATTATGGCGTTTATCTGAATGACAGTATGTCAGTGTGATGATATATGACGTGTTTATTCCCTAGGAAATAGTTTCCTAGAAATAATAATCTACACTGACATCTACATCACAACTCTGTGACTGGTGGCCACATACACATACAAGAGCGTGCACTTATACATGTACTCGCAACATGGGTTAAAGTTAATCAGCATGTTGAGCATGGAGCAAATTATTTTCTTTTATTCTCTTACATTTATCTACATTTATTTTTAGGAACCTTAGCAAAGCAGCATAACAAAGACAAAGCAGTGTCTGCCTTAGGTTTCTTCAACAAGGAATAAATAGAAAAATTTTCATTTACAGCACCATCAAGCTGTCACTTTGTCAGATAACCAATTCACCTAATTTTCATTTTTAATCAACTCTCTTTAAATGTGGCTTATTAACTAAAATGAAAAGTAATCATGTAACAGTGATTTACAAAGATCTATTGTATTAGATCTTGCTATAATTGATTGTATTTGCTGTTCGCGTTCTTTAATTTTATTCCTTTCTGATAGATTTTTCTATTTAATATACTTTTCAGCAATTTAAGTAAGAAAAGTCAGGTTATAATTTTCAGAGGTTTTTCCTTATAAACTATGAAGGATGCAGTGGCTGTTAGTGCTATACTATGATTCCTTGAGTAAAAATGCACACTTACTCAAGGAATCATAGTATAAGGTTTATTAAATACTGTTAGATTTTATGTAACTATTTAATGCATATTTTCCTCTAGCATATTTATATTATTATCCAGTCAAATCAGAGGATCAAATCAGAGGATGCAATATTCTAACTATCCAAAAAATTTTTAATAAGTGTTAGGTATATTTATTACATAACTTATTCATGTTTAATAATTATAATAGAATTAAATGCAACAATGCTTTATGTCACAGCAAAAGACAATACAACTTCATTTGAGTGGGTGTCCTACATGAAATACCAAGATATTAGGAATACAGTTAAAATTATTTTGATGGCACTCCTCATCTAAGATAGTATTTCAAAACAATGAAAATAAAAACATTTTTTTCTGATTGCAAAAGCAGTATTTATTCATTGGGGAAACTTTGTAATATCACTTTATAAGCATAAAAAGGAAGATTGTGTAGCACTTTAATGCCCCACTGAGAGATACATACTTTTAATATTGGGTAATTTTTCTCTTGAGTTATGAAAAAAATAACTGAACCATACTGCTCTGTAACCAACACTTTTTTTTGGAGTGAAAACAGGGTCTCAGTCTGTCACTTAGGCTAGAGTGCGTGCAGTGGCACAGTCAGGGCTCTCTGCAACCTCAGCCTCCTGTCGTCAAGGGATCCTCCCACCTCAGCTTCCTGAGTATCTGAACTATGGATATGCACGTGGACAATTTTTGTATTTTTTGTAGAGTTGGGTTTTTTGTATTTTTTGTAGAGATGGGTTTCACTGTGTTGCTCAGGCTGATCTCAAACTCTGGGCTCAGGCGATGCTCCCACCTCTGCCCCCAAAAGTGTTGGGATTACAGGTGTGAGCCACAGCTCATGGCTATAACCAGCCCTTTTATACAAAAACGTCATAAGCAATTTTTATATTTCTTAATATTTTAAGAAACATTTTTAAAAATGGCTTTATTATAAAAATATACCCTAATTCTAAGTTTTACATTTTCTGTATATTTTAAATAGCACCCTTAACATTTCTTTAAAGGTAATGAGGATGATGATAATGATGATGCCTTTACACATTACAATGATGATTTTTTGAGCAAAATTCCTACGTGTGGAAGGAAGGAAGGTCTGGGCCAAAAGCAATGCAGAATTATAAGGCTCAGGATGCACATTGCCAGAGAGTTTATACCAACTGTAATACAGGAAGTAAATGAGCATACCCCTTTCTCAGACTTCCCCCAAAGTTTGTATTATCATTTTTCTGCCAATTTAGAGGCAAAAAAGTAGTATTATTTTAGAAATTTGCAATTCTTTGATTTTTAGTAAGTCTTTTCTTTCTGATGCTTACTTGTTAAATGTTGTCTTTTATAAATTTTTTAAGTCCTTACTCATTTTTATAGTGCAGCATTATCTCATTGTTATATCTTTTATATTAGACAAGAATATAAGAACCATGTCTAGTATATCTTTTCCAGAGTGCATAGTAATACTGCAAACAACATCTGTTAAATGAATAAATGTATGTCTGTATGTCTATTAGAATTTTTAAATTTTTTCCCAATATTTACCTTTTAATTTTTAACAGCTGTATTAAGATATGATTGGCATACAGTCAATTGCATATATTTAAAGTACAATGAGATAAATTTTGATATACATATATACCCTTGGAACCTTAATCATAATCAAGATAATGAATATATTCTTCACCTCAGTGGATGGGTATATGTTTCTCAGGTCTGCTTACAGAGTCTCTCCCCCAACCTTCTCTGTCTCCCCTGTCCCCTGGCAACCATTGATCTGCTTTCTGCCACTATAGTTTACAGTCTCTAAAATCTTATGCAAGTAGAATCATAGAGTATTGCTCTTTAATGTCTATCTTCCTTCATATAGCATCATGTTTTTTCATTTCTGTTGTGATGTAGATCAACAGTTCCTTTAAAATGCTAAGTAATGTTCCATTGTATGTTTATATATTCCATCTGTTGGTGAACATTTGGGTTGTTTCTGGCTTGGAACTACTACAAATATAGCTGCTGTGAACATTCTTTGTACAAGTTTTTGTATAGACATATGCTTTCGTTTCTCTTGGGTTGGTAGGAAGGGATTAGCTGGATCCTAAGGCAGGTGTATCTTTTCTTAATAACCAGTGATGTTGAACATCTTTTCATGTTCTTATTTGCAAGCCATGTATCTTTTTTGGAGAAGTGTTATGTTCACCTCTTTAGCCCATTATAAATTGGGAGATTTGTTTTCTTATTTAGTTTTGAGAGTTTTTATATACAATTTCTTTATCAGATTATTTTCAAATAGTTTCTCCCATTTATGGCTTGTCTTTTCATTGTCTTATTGGTATCTTTTGAAGAGCAGAAGTTTGCAATTTGATGAAGTTTAGCACATTAGTTTGTTATTTTATGGATTATGTTTCAGATGCCATACCTTTGCCTGACTAAAGGGCACAGTATTTTCTTTTAGAAGTTTTATATTTCAGAAGTTTTGTGTTTTACATTTGGGTATATGATGCATTTGAAATTTTGTATATGGTGTGAGGTGTGGCTCAAAGTTCTTTTTTGTTTTTTGCATATAGACAAAGCATCATCATTTGTTGAAGGGACTATTCGTGTTCCACAGCTTTCCCTTTGGACTTTCATGAAAATACATATCTGTGTGGATTTATTTATGGACTCTGTATTCTGTTGCATTGATCTGTATGTCTCTTTCTTGAAACTAAAGTAGCATTAGTCCGATTTCTTTCTTCTTTTTTAAGAAAATTTTGATTATTCTGAGCTCTTTCTATTTTCATGTGAATTTTAAAAATTAAATCGGTTAATTTCTACAAAAAGTCTACTGGGATTTTGATTAGGATCACATTGAATCTATATATCTATTTGAAGATAATTGCCATTTTAACAACATTGAGTCTTCCAACCGTTGAATGTGGTATATATCTCTTCATTTGTTTAGATCTTTTAAAATTTCTCTCTATAAGTGTTTTTTAGTTTTCAGTGTATAGGTCTTTTGCATACTTTGCCAGGCTTATCCTTAATTATTTCATTTTTATGCTGTTACAAATGGTGTCTCAATTTCTGATTTATTGTCTCAATTTCTGATTATTTCTAGGATACAAAAATATAATTTATTTTTGCATATTGATCTTGTATTATGTAACCTTGCTAGACTCAGTTATTAGAAGAGCTTTTTTTGTAGATTCTATTGAATTTTCTAATTAGACAATCATGTCATCTGCAAATAAAGACCATTTTAAGTCTTGCTTCACAATCTGAATACATTTTATTTATTTTTGCTCTATTGCACTGGCTAGAACTTCCAATACAGGGTTGAATAGAAGTGGTGAGAATAGATATCCTTCTCCTCTTTGTGAACTTAGAGGGAAAGCATTCAGTCTTTCATTATTTAGCATGATTTTAGCTGTAGGTTTCTCATAAGATGTGTTTCACCAGAGTGAGGAGTTCCTTTCTATTCTTAATTTATAAAGGGTTTTTTTTAATTAGTAATGGATGTTGGATTTTATCACATACAATTTTTGTATCTGTTTAAATAATCATGTAGTTTTCTTTTATAACATTAAGATGGTAAATTACATTTATTTTGAATGTTAAACCAATTGTGTATTCCTGGATAACTCTACTTGGTCATGACGTATTCTCATATTGTTGGATTTGATTTGCTAGAAGTTTGTTTATTACTTTTGCATCTGCGCTTATGAGGGATATTGGGCCATAGGAATCTTTTCTCCTAATGGATTTGTCTGGTTTTGATATCTAGATAATGCTGACTTTTTAGATAGTAAACATTTCCTCCTTTTCAATTTTCTGGAAGGATTTATATATAATTGGTATTATTTCCTCCTTAAATATTCAGTAGAAGTCACCAGAGAAGATTCTTCATCAGGGCCTAGAGTTCTAAGAATTCTAGATTACAGTTGTTATTATTGTTTATTGTCTTTGGACTTGCATTATTTTTGTTTTTGTTTTTTTCTTTTTTTTAGATAGAATTTTGCTCTTGTTGCCCAGGCTGGAGTGCAATAGCACAATCTCGGCTCACCGCAACCTCCGCCTCCTGGGTTCAAGTGATTCTCCTGCCTCAGCCTCCCGAGTAGCTGCAATTACAGGCATGCACCACCACGCCCGGCTAATTTTTGCATTTTTAGTAGAGACGGGGTTTCTCCATGTTGATCAGGCTGGTCTCAAACTTCCAACCTGAGGTGATCCGCCCGCCTTGGTCTCCCAAAGTGCTGGGATTCCAGTCATGAGCCTCCGCGCCCAGCCAGACTTGCATCGTTTTATTAATAATAAGAAATCTACTGTTATCCTTATCATTGTTCCTTTATATGCAATGTGTCTTTCTCTCTGGGTGCTTTAAAAACTAGTTTTGAGCAGTTTGGCAATGATATACCTTAGTATGGTTTGATGTTTCTCATGAATCAGTGTTTCAAGATGTTTGGATCTGTGTGTTCACAGCTTCATCAAATTTGGAAAATGTTCTGCCATTCTTTCTTAAAATAATTTTTTTGCCCTTCCATCTCTCCCCTCTTCAAATACTGGTATATTAATCTTCTTAAAGTTGGCCTGCAGCTCCCTGATGCTCTCAGTTCTGATTTTTGTTTTTCGTTTTTTTAATTTTACTGCCTTCTCCATTCTGTGTAGTCTCGATAGCTGTGCCTTCAGATTTGCTAATATTTTCTTCTGACATGTCTAATGTGCCATTAATTTCATGCAGTATATTTTTCATCTTATACATTATAGTTTTTATCTCTAGAAATTTTATTTGAATTTTTTCATATCTTTTCTACCTGTACTTAACATTTTGAGCATATGAAATCTAGTTATACACTTAATGTCCTTGTCTGCTAATTCTAATATATGTCAGTCCTGGTCAGTTTTGATTGTTTTCTAAATTATGGATCTTATTTTTCTACATTTCTGCATGCTTGATAATTTTTATTAGATGTCAGTCATTATGAATTTTACTTTATTGGGTGGTAGATATTTTTGTATTTCTATAAATATTTTGTGATTTGTTCTGGTACATAGTTAAAATAGTTTGAAACAGTTTGATTCTTTCATGTCTTGCTTTAAGATTTATGTGAAACCAGAGAAATGCACAGTCTAGAATTAAGTATTCCCCCCTACTAAGGCAAGACCCTTCTGTATACTCTACCCATTCCTTTGTGGATTATGAGTTTTTTTACCCTAGCTAATGGGAACAGACAATATTCCTGTTCTTCTGTGACTGTAGTGTACCTTGGACCTTTCCCTGGTCTTGGGGTGTTTCCTCACTTGCCTGTGTTGATCATTACAAAGGTAAGTAACCCAGCGAGGACCCTCTCTGTTGTGCTGTGTCTGTGTGTAGCTCTCTTTTCCAGTATTCTGGAAATCTCTGCAAGGATCTTTCCTCACATAGAGCTCATCGCAGTTGTTTCCATAGGGCTCATTGCAATTGTTTCCTGGCTCTCGGGGATCAGTTTTTCTTGACCTGATGATGCAGGATTTTTCTCCACCCCTTTGTCAGATTTGCAATGGGGAGGCCCTGTTTACTCAGCCTGCCATACTCAACCCCTTGCAGGAGGGAGCACGTGAGCAAACCAGCGGGATCAGGCTGGCTGCTTTGGGTACCAGCAGGAGCAAGCTCCATGCACACACTGCGGTGGTGCCCAGGTGGGAGTGCCTGTGATCCCCAAAATCCCTGAGGGCATGCTACAATGCCCTCTTAGCTTAGCTTTGCCATTTGTGGACAGCAGTGTGTTATCAGCTCAGTGGGCCCCTTGTCTTGTCACATGGGGCGTCTACACTCCGCCAGCAAGGGCAAAGGGCTAGTGTGACAGCCTTTTTTGGGTACCTGCATCCAGTGGGTCCCAAGCCCTTGTGTGGTGTCCAAGAAGAACGAGGTCATGCTGACACTTGAAGGATGGTGGAGGCCGATAATTTTATTTAGCGATGGATGTCTCTCAGCGGAGAGAAGAGCTGGAAAGGGAATGGGATAGTCAGGTAATCTTCCCTGAAGTCAGAGCGTCTCTCGGAAGTTAAGCTATCTTTCCTCTGAAGTCCAGCTGTCCCTCTGAAGTCAAGTTGCTTCTCTCCAGTCAAGCTGCTTCTCTCCTCTACTGACTGAGTCCAGGGTCTTTATAGGCACAGAATGGGGGTGCAGGGCAAGCCATGGGTAGTTTTGGAAAAGGCAACATTCGATTGGTAAAAAGACATTATTCAGAAATAACCAATCAGGAGAGAACAGGCAAACAGGGATAGAAGTTCTCACCTTGGGCAGCAGGTTTCAGCCTACTTTGACTTGAAGGTGCTGTTTCACCGGGGACCTGTCCCTGTCTGCCTAGAATTTCTCTGCCTCCTGCTTCTATCACTGATGTTCAGTGTTTTGAAGACATTGTTTCATATGTTCTGTCTGTGTTTTGGTTGTTTCAGGCAGAAGCATGAATCTGGTCTCTGTTACTCCATCTTGACTAGAAGTAGGAATCATGCCTTTTAATTTTGTCCAATTTTCTTACTTTAAAAATATTTAAAATTTTAAATCGAAAAATTCATCAGTCTTTACCTTAATGGGCTCTGTACTTGGTGTCATGCTTAGGAACATTTTTTTGTTTAAGAACTTATTAAAAAATTTACTTCTATTTTTCAAAGATTTGAATTGTCTTATTCAGATATTTTATTAATATGGAACACTACATTATACACAATTTGGAAAATAGCTAAAATGTGGGGAATGGGGGAGAACACCTGTAATTCCATCACCAAACACACTGTAAATTTATATATTGACATATTTTCTTCCATGTGTTTTCCTGTGCCTTTATTTTTTGTATATTTGTAATGCTGGTGTCCGTCATTTAGCATGTTCATCCATGTTCATCCAGTGCATCGCATCATTAACATTTTTTATGTTGCTACATAATCTTCACAGTTAACATTTTAATGACTGAGTTATATTTCATCAAATGATTATATTGCAATTATATTACCTTTATACTGTTAAGCATTTTAGCTGTTTCTTCTTAAAGTATATGAAGCAATTATCAGAGAGTACATTTTCAGAGAATCCTAACTTTGCCTACTTACACATGACCCCATGAGAGCAGAAATGTGAGTAAGGCCCCTGATGTGTCGTTGCATCTGTCTGCAAGCCCATTCTGGTACATTCAATAAAATCCTATTTGTAGAAAAATGAGAAGAAAATAAAAACATCACTTCTTAATAGCTCAATCCATTTCTAATTACTCATGTAGTTATAAAACAAACTTTAAAAAACAGCTTAGAATTTCTATATTTAGTATGCATTAACATGCTCTCTCAATTACTTTCTTTTTTTTTTTTTTTTTTTATTTGTGCTTGCTTATTTTTAGAAAAGACACTGTTCAAGTCCGGTACATCATAATGCAGAATTCTTTATCAGTACCACCAAAAGATGAAGGTAAGATAAACTGCTGAGGAAAATGGTGATGTGTCTGTTAGATAGTTTTAATTTGATACATTGAATGTCATTGACCTCTAATCATAAGGTAACTTATTTCCTAGAATTAAAAACAAAAATTATAATTATATATGAAAACTCATTTCTTTTGGTAAATAATTTGAGTGTATATGGATTCCTGAGTTTTAAGGACCTGTCTCCTTTTCTAGGCTGTAGCGCCTTGAGACCCCAGCCATCTCATTCCGCCCAAAACTCACAGAGCCCTGCTTATTCACTGGCAGTTAACTGGCACTAACAGATATCAATAAAATTAAAAGGTATTGGCTTTATTGAAGGAAAATAACACAAGTATTTTAGTGAGTAGAAGAATATATGCATATATATTCATACACACATCTGTAGACATACACTTAGAGGATATAGAATTTGTGTATACATTTCTTTGCCTATTTCCCCGGATATCCATTTAAAAAGAAATAGAAAAACTATTTTACTCTACGCAATGTATAAAAAATAAAATAATGATTTTTTAACAGGCACTTCTGGACCTTCCAGAAGAACCTGGACCTCCAGGTGGAGGTAGAGTCCTTTCTTAATCAAGAGTAATTAAATTACCCTCACCATAAAGGGTACACTCTAACCCCAGGGAGAAATACCAGTCTTTGCCTGCCCCATCTAGTCTCTTCCACACGGAAGAGAAGTTCTGACATGTGTGAGAAAAAAGACATATCTTTAATGAGGCAAAATTAGGCTGCCTTAGTGGAACATGTAGCTTTTAGTGAAAGGAGGGAATTTGTTATGAAGGACCCTAAAATAGAGCAAACACTCTTTGATCTCTGCATCAGTGAGAAAGGTAGTATAATAACTCTTGAGTGCATGGAATCTGGATTTGAAACTCAGTCCTACCACTTAACTGTAAAACCTTAGGTGTATCACTTGACCTCAGCTTCCACATCTGTAAATCTATAAAATGAAGATAATAAGTTCCACTCTGTAGGATATGTGGAGACTAAAGGAAATAGCATATGTAAATCACCTAGCATATTGTTGTTTGCGTAGTAGGCACTTATATGATGATAAAACTACCATTCTTAATGGCTGTTATTCATATCTGGGACCTCCTCATCTTTGAGACTGGTCAGTGAGATGGCCATGAGGCCGCCTCTTGCTTGGGATGCCTAATGGCCTTGGAAGGCCAAACATGCTCCAAGGGGACCCATGAGGAGTAAGCAGAAAGCAGACCCCTTGGTTTGATTTTTATCCAGGAGTTGATCCAAAGAGAGTGAGAGTCCTTGAGACTCACACAAAATCCAGCCAGGAACACTAGGGCAAGAAAGGAGATGGGCAAACCCCAACTAGAAATAAAGAGCATGTGTTTTCCTTGAGTGTTCTCTGGTATATATCCTCTGGAAGATTTGTGCAGCACTAGGTAGCTGATCAAGGGTTTGAAATTCAGTGTCCTAGCTGGTATTACCTCCTTTTATCCAAGCAAGCAAGGAGAGGCTTAGGAGAAAAAATAATGGAACAAGTATCAGGAAAGCTGGACTCCATTCCATACCTGCCTCCAACCAGCTGTGGAACCCCAGGCAAAGTTATTTTGCCCCAGAGCCTCAGTTTTCTCATTTAAAAATCGAGAATGACTAGGTGTTCCTTTCAGGCTCTAAAAAGGTGAGTCTATGTGAGTAACTAAGCAATGAACTGCTTGGCTCTGGCTGATACAGAGGGAGAAAGCACTCACACCTCTTGGCTGCTTTGCTTCTCATCACAGTTTGTTTTGTTCTGATGCCTACCTCTCTGGGCTATCACATAAGCTTGGATACCTCCATTGACCGGAAAGTAAGACCCCTTGGCCCTACCCAGAGCTCAAGTAAACCTCCTAACCAGTCTTTTCTGGGACTAAAGATGCTTAAGCCCAATCCTGGCATTTGACAGAGGGTATATAATAGCTTAAAAAAACCTCAATCATGTGCCTCCATTGTGATAATCATTCTACCTCAACTTTACATCCTTTATTTAATCTTCACAATGAGTTAGACGTAAACCTTATTTTACAAGTTCAAGATTAGATACTTTTTGCCAAGACCACCAACCAGTAAGTGACTGATCCAAGATTTGAACTCAGATCTATCATAAAATTTATAAAGAATATTTATATAAATCATAGAGAATATATATTTATAAATAATATTTAATTTATAAAGAATATTTCTATAAGAATTTATAATTTATAAAGAATATTTCTAATAATTTTTGATCATCTCCTTTTTCTCTCATCAAACATACTATGCTTAATTACACATATGAATGCTTAAAGCCATTTTAAACCAAAGTGAGCAGAAATTATAACTTAAATTATGGAAAATTACATCAATAAGGAAAAATAATATAGATGAATATGTGTAAGTCCTAAGAATTGCCCAGTTATTCATTAATTTACTCATTCATTCATTCAAATGCTTTCTGTATGTCTTAGATTAATATTAATATTTTTTAACAAAAGCATCAGATGTATTAATTATGATTCTGTTTATGAGCAAATATAATTTATGGCTAGGTACAGCAGCTCCCACCTGTAATCCCAGCACTTTGGGAGGCTGAGGTGGGAGGATAACTTGAGGCCAGGAGTTTGAGACCAGCCTGGGCAACATAGCAAGACTCCATCTCTACCAAAAAATTTCAAAATTAGCTGGGTGTGATGGCTCGTGCCTGTAGTCCAGCTGCTTGGAAGGCTGAGCTAGGAGGATTGCTTGAGCCTAGGAGTTTGAGGCTGTAGTGAGCTATGATCATGCCATGGCACTCCAGCCTGGGCAACAGAACAAGACCTTGTCTCTAAATATATATATACACACACACACACACATATATATGTAATATATTACATATATATTTGTTTAATTACATGTACATAATTTGTGTGACATGAGAAGTTTGCTGGGCACATGCTATTTATTAATTAAATGCAGATTGATTTATTTAACAAACCATTGATGGCTAGCTAGAAATTATGATACCTTTGAATTTCCAACTTATAAACACATACACACATATTATATGCATTTCTGTATAAAATTCAGATAAGACATCACCAACAGAGTTGTGGGCCTTAAATTAAGGAAAATATGCTGTACTAACATACTGTCCCCAAACAAAGTTCATATGGTAGAAGCAGGTTTAATGATCACCAAGGTAATTCATACGAGGAACTATCAGATGCTATGAAGAATCCAAAGGTAAATCATACAGAGCCTGAGCTTTTAGGCTCTAAAATCCTGTTGGAACAGCATATATGCCTGTCCTCAATTAGAATAAAGCATGACTAATGCTTTACTAGAAGAGAGTATGACATACTTTGAAAATCAGAATGAAAGGACAGTTGGTTAAGCCAGAGATCCAGAGATTTTGAGGCTGGTCAGGAAACACAATGGAAGAGATGACATTTGTTCAGGATATTAACATGTATGTACAAGTCAAGCAAGTGGAATTTAAGCCAGGGGGTTTAAAGCTGGGAAGAACTGGCAGCATTATTAACGGAGAAAACAAATTTGAAATTCTGGTTTCTTCTATTTAAATGTTATCTAATTTCAGATAAAGAGATTTAACATTGTACTATCACTCTAAGTTATACTATATTGTAGATTTTTCTATTATAACCTAGTGTCACCGTTATTCCTTTCTGTGTGAGAATATAATTTATAGAATTTTGAGAAGTTCATGAGACTTATTTTGTTACAATTTTCTATATCATTCTTTCAGGATTTAGGGATAGGATTTAGTTTTCCATAACCTCCTTTTTTTGTCTGTTATTTTTAAATGATGAACTAAACTGTGTTTTTCAAAAAAGAGGCATGAAAACAACATAATAAGGCCAACTATTTAGATTTGATGAAAGAAAGACAAAGTCACCACACTGATTAAAAATGCAAGTGAGTTTATTTACTTGCCATATAAGAAAACTCACACAGGTGAGCAGTATCACCAAATTATTCTCTGACAAGGACAATGTATGTGTCTTATGTGCTAAGAAGTAGTTCACTGTGATTATGCCAATTGACCACTGAGGTTTGTACCTTGGGTAGTCAGAATGAATTTTAAGTTCCTACACAGTTGGTTAATGCAAGTCCCATTGTTCATTGGTCAGGAAGGAATCTTCATTTAAGTCAAGTGAGAGTCTGTTTTACTGGAGTCTCTCAATTCTTTTTTTTTTTTTTTTTTTGAGACAGAGTCTCGTTCTGTCACCCAGGCTAGAGTGCAGTGGTGCCATCTCGGCTCACTGCAATCTCCGCCTCCCAGGTTCAAGTGATTCTTCTGCCTCAGCCTCCTGAATAGCTGGGACTACAGGAGCGCGCCACCATGCCTGGCTAATTTTTGTATTTTTAGTAGAGAGGGGGTTTCACCATGTTGGCCAGACTGATCTTGAACTCCTGACCTCGTAATCCGCCCACCTCGGCCTCCCAAGGTGCTGGGATTACAGGCCTGAGCCACCGTGCCTGGCCGAGTCTCTCAATTCTTAGTCACTTGTCAGCCTTACAGTTAAGTTTGCCATTTCCTAGACAAGTTTTCTGCAGGTAGAAAAGTTTTCTTATACAGTTCTTCTACCACTTTTCTCAACTCTGTCATAACATTTGTATTATTTAAAGGTAGCTTTCAAATTGTGTTATTTCTATTTCATAAAAGTAAGAAGTCGGGGTGGAGAGAGCAAATGGTTTGAGGCAGACACACAGGCGGCCCCCTCTGGACCCACTGCAGTTAGCTGGACATGTGCTGTACAGCTACTACTAATTTCCCAAATCTTTACATGATTTGACTGCACAACCACAGCCATTACTGTCTATCATGTGAATTCATATTTGAATCTTTTAAAAAAACCCGTAGATTTTCTGATTCAATAAAAAATGGTTATGATACTGTCTAAAAATATATTCTATGTCTTGCAGACATAAAAGTATATACTTACAGCTTACAGACCTAACATTTTGGTATTCGTGAATAAGGATATTGGAACTCAAGTAAGGCATACTTAGGGAGGAGCTAGTTAATACTCATATCATTCTTAAAGTTTGAGGAAAAGACCTTACTTATTTTGGACTTAGTATCAGTTAGGTCTTTTATAAAGTTCTTGATGAATTTTCTATCTTTAGCAGGATTTAAAGCATCCCGGCATGTAGTAGGCTCTCAAATGCATATTAAATTATGTATAAAATGCTTTAAACTCTCAGTGTTTATAAATCAATCACACCTGTTGCTGTGAAAATACTGTCATCTTTTTTTTTAAATGAAACACCAAAGTGGATGGAATTCTAAGGCCAATGAAAGCAAATGTTCATTTAACAAGTATTTATTGCGTTTGAAGAGACAATGAGCAAAAGAAGCAAAGGGGGGAAAGTAAAACCAAACTAAGCTCCTCTCTTGCAGCTGTTGTAATTAATAACACTGGGCTGCCTATCCAAGCAGGGGTTTCCTTTTATGGGGATTTAACCTGAAAGTGTTTTTTCTTGTTACCTAATCATAGTTTCACTCTTTCGAACATGGTATGAAAGCTGTTTTCTTAAGCTCTCTATTTTTTTCTTTTCCTCCTTGCCCATATCTCCCCTTTCCTCTCCATCTGATGAAAGAACACTGATCTGGACAGCTGAGCTCTGGTCATTGTTATGTGCTTTTTAGGCTCTGTGATCTTGGCCAAATCAGTAAACCTCAGTCCCTTCATCTTTCCAATGGAGATAGTAATTCTCATCTTGTAACAGTCAAATGCAGTAGATATGGTTGATTCTCATTATTTATAGTATTTATATTCTAGAAGGCTATTAGGAACACTGAATTAGCAAATACTGAGCCATTTGTTCCTAGGCGATATTCAAGGTTAGGTTCTTGTGAGCCTCTAGTCACAACATTTTTGTCAACAACTGATACATGACCTTGTTATAAGTGTATTTCTGTTAAAAGATACTTTATTTAATAGACAGGGTTAATTTTTTAACATTGAACTCAGAGACACAGCACTATAACTCATGCCCCAATAAAGCTTCTCGAATACAAGTGTTTTCTCCGTAGAGCACATCACAGTTGTCTTGTGTGTAGGAGCACTAGACAGCACCCAGCACTATGCTGGAGACCGTAAGTAAACAGTAAAATCACCAAGAAAAAGAAGCACAAAAAATGCAAAAAAAAAAAAAAAAGGTGGCAGTTTTTGAAATGTAAAAAGGATGCGTGTTTACAGTATGAGAGCTGAAAGAAGAAAGCAGGACATCACCTTGTTCTGGTTCTGCCTAACCTGGGAATTTGCGTGTCAACTGGCTCAAACTTTTTTTTTCTCCACACATGTCCATGAATGACCGTGAAAGCACCACAAGTATTGATTTTGGGGTTAAAAATAAATTTTAGCAAGTAGGCAAATTCACAAATACAGTATCTGCAAATAATGAGAATCAACTGTATATGAATACGCCTTGTAAAAACTTAGAAAGCACAGTAGAAGCCTCAGGATAATTTACAGAATAAAAGCTATTTTTTATGACATTTTTCTCAGATAAAATGACTTTGTGCATTATAAATTTCAAGTTAATAAAGTAACATATTATTTGAAGGTGACCATAAATTCTTAGTTCAGTAAAGCTACAAAGAAAACTACTATTGCAAGATCTGTGACTCTCCAGCCCTCACATTGAACACACAGTAGCAAGGAGTACCACTGTAATTGGATGCTTTGCATTTAGTGCTTAACGTTGCTTTATGACCTCACTATTGGGGGAAAATATCATTCCCTATGTATTACCAAAATATTATGTTTCCAAATATGTGATATTCATATGGAAACATTTTAATCTTAACAAGTGGTGTAAATGCTGTTCTTGGACTTTTGGTACCATTTTATACTGCAGAGCAAGTACAGATTGACATTTGCAAGCTGGTTTTGGTTAACTCCTTAATGTTGGAAATTGGAACTTTCCGATGTAATAACTTCTACAAAATACCATTGTGCATTGTTAGTATGTTATACTGTTGACAGAAGAACAAATGGAAAACACACACATGCCTGTAGAAATATCCTTTTAGAATAAATGGAAATGACCTGGGTGGCCTAAAACCATAAAGTAGACCAGCCATATATGGAAGTTGAAATAAAATATTAGAGTTTAAAATATTAGTAAATTTAGATTATGAGTATTTTTGTTGTTTGAAATAGCTGTATGTCTTTCTTTTTTCTTTCTTTTCTTTTCTTTTCTTTTTTTTTTTTTTTTTTTTTTTTATTTGAGACGGAGTTTAGCTCTTGTTGCCCAGGCTGGAGTGCAATGGTGCGATCTCGGCTCACTGCAACCTCCGCCTCCCTGGTTCAAGCAATTCTCCTGCCTCAGCCTCCCAAGTAGCTGGGATCATAGGCACGCACCACCACACCTGGCTAATTTTTTGTATTTTTAGTAGAAACAGGGTTTCACCGTATTAGCCAGGCTGGTCTCGAACTCCTGACCTCAGGTGATCTACCTGCCTTGGCCTCCCAAAATGCTGGGATTACAGGCGTGAGCCACTGTGGCCGGCTGAAATAGCTGTATTTCTATTGCTTAAAAAGCAGGCTGGTGATCAGATAATTTACTTTGGGTATGTATCATTGTCAGTGTGGCTGCTTGGCAGCAGAGTCTCTCAGAAATTCCAATTAACCATGTAAATATATTTCATAGCATCACATCTCACTTTGTCAGAACCCCTGCTGCCTTTATATCATTAACATAAATGCAGGTGCAAATAGCATTTATGTACTTTGATAGAAAGCAGTTGGAGACATTTCACTGTGGGACACAACACTTCCAGATTGTGTACATCTGTTCAAATAATGTATCCAGCCCCAGTGACAGGAACACAAGGGTGGAAACATCTGCCCCTGAGACCATTTGCAATATAGCAGATGCTTGCATCTTTATTTATGCAGATGGTTAGTGTGATGGCTTGAGCAGGGATAAAAGCAAAGTAGTTTGACAGGGGTATTTAGGATTTTATGCAAGCCAAAAATAAAGGATAGGCATTTTCTGTTTTTAAAAATCTAATAGCAATAGGAATAGAAATTCATAAATCTAGTAATGCTTTTAAATAGAGTAAACATATTGTTCTTGTCTTTAAATTAATGGGCACCAAAATCTTAAAAACATTTATAGAATTCCAGCATCTAACTTGTATTAGGAAGAGCAACTTATGATTACTTTTATTTGGATAAAATAATTTTAAATGACTTTGAATACATTTTGTTTAAAAAAAATCCTTCAGGCCGGGCGCAGTGGTTCACACCTGTAATCCCAGCATTTTGGGAGGCTGAGGCAGGCGGATCACCTGCGGTCAGGGGTTCAAAACCAGCCTAGCCAACATAGTGAAACCCCATCTCTACTAAAAATACAAAACATTAGCTGGGTGGGGTGGTGGGCACCTGTAATCCCAGCTACTTGGGAGGCTGAGGCAGGAGAATTGCTTGAACCAGGGAGACGGAAGTTGCAGTGAGTTGAGATCGTGCCATTGCACTCCAGCCTGGGCAACAAAAGCGAAATTCCCTCTCAAAAAAGAAAAAAAAATCCTTTAAAAACACTGCTCTGTTTTCTGAAAAGATTATATACTACCAAGAGTATCTTGTCATTTGAATATAACTTATCTCATATTCCATAAATATAAATTTAAGTAAGATAAGTTTCTGAAACATTATATAAGATTTTTGTCAAGCATTTTATTTGGTCCATATTCTAATGTTGACAGCTAGTGATATTTTAATTAATATTTGTGTTAGGATGAATTACCTTTTAATACTTTATTATCAAAACTCTCTCCTATTGATCTGCCATGTTATATTCCCAAGGAAACAAAGGTGAAGGGAATAAAACCTAACAACAAAAAGTAAAACATTTCTAGATTTGATTTTCTATTCTCATTCACACAAACCTGCCCACTCACTCATCAACACACACAATTATAGAATCTCAAAAGACATAGGAAGTTAGATTTAATCTAATTCAGTTGTTCTCAGACTTTGTAGCTTCAGGACCCTTTACACT
Organism: Pongo abelii; assembly: GCF_028885655.2. Taxonomy (NCBI): domain Eukaryota; kingdom Metazoa; phylum Chordata; class Mammalia; order Primates; family Hominidae; genus Pongo; species Pongo abelii. The sequence goes on along the minus strand of NC_071993.2, from coordinate 31,528,657 downwards.
CTCAAAAATTATTGAGGACTCTAAAGAGCATTTGCTTGTATGGGTTGTATCTGTCAATATTTACCATATTGAGTGATTATAAAAAGAAAAATATATTTATGGATTAATTTTGAAATAACAATAAGCTCATTACATCTTAATAAAAATAACCTAGTTTAACCAAATTGACTATACTATAAAACTAATGACAAAAACCACAATTACTTTTGCACCAACCTAAATATTTTTCTAAAGCAAAAATAATAATAATAATGAAAAGACTGGCATTGATTTACGTTTTCTGCAAATATCTTTAAATTCTGGCTTCATTGAAGATAGTTTGAATCTCATATCTAGTCCTGCATTCAGTCAGTTGTGATGTTGTACATGTTGACATATTTTTTTAAAAGCCAGCTTTCCAGTAGTCAGAAAGGAAGGGGATATTTTGGTAGGCTTTTCAGATAATCATGGATATTTTTCTTTGATACTACGCCAAAATTTGTCAGATGGAAACTTCTTTCAGTTTAGTTTTACTGTGAAATTTGAAACCCTGTCCATGTACTTTTGTGTTCTGTTAGATTTTGAGTCTCATACTTGAGTGATTCTTTTATCCATGCATGTAACGTTAAACTAAACTGGTCATTTAGAAAACACTAGTTAAGTGAGTTATGCAGATCTTCCATATACTTCATTGTACAATATTTTAAAAATCATTTATTAATGTAAGCACAAGCTTTTTTTTGAGACGGAGTCTCGCTCTGTCGCTCAGGCTGGAGTGCAGTGGTGCAATCTCGGCTTACTGCAAGCTCCACCTCCCAGGTTCATGCCATTCTCCTGCCTCAGCCTCCCGAGTAGCTGGGACTACAGGTGCCCGTCACCACGCTTGGCTAATTTTTTGTATTTTTAGTAGAGGAGGGGTTTCACCATGTTAGCCAGGATGGTCCGGATCTCCTGATCTCGTGATCTACCTTCCTCGGCCTCCCAAAGTGCTGGGATTACAGGCGTGAGCCACCACGCCCGGCCCATAAGCACCAGTTTTACCTGTAAAGTAACTACTGGGAAACTTCAAGTTGCTGGTGGTGAATTCAAATTTTCCAAAATTCCAATTGCCACTTGAAAGAAAATGACTTTTATCATTGGCAACAAATACTGTTAGAAGTTATTTCTTGTAATGCCAAGCTCCATTCATTCACTTTTGAGAAAATGTCTGCCAGATACCCAAGTCTTAATATGTTCATTCAACATATTTCAACATATGTCTGTCAGGCATTTTTTTAAGTAAAAATGGTATTCCATGAGAAAAGTAGCCAGGTCAGCTTTATGGGTGAATTGAGTGCTTGTGCTCAGGACAACAGTCCTATTTCCATATGCAGCAGACATGTACTCTTACTGTGAATGATTTCATCACAGAATATTAAAAAGCCATGTACTCAAGGATCAAAATTTTGTAAAGCTAAAATTTTGTACTGCTTTTTTGTTGTTCCACTGTGAGAGTGCCACAGTGAAGAATATGACTGCTTGAACAGTTTGTGGGCACTACCTTACTTGGCTAAGTTGCTAGAGAAGTTTTACCCCATCAGTGCAACAAGTGCAAATGTTGACACAAGGCAAATGACATCTTGATATGAGTATGAAAAGAGTATTTGAGACCCTCCCTGAGGGTCTGCAAACCCTACTTTGAGAAACACTAATCTAATCTAATCCTCTCTTGCTAAAGAGAGGAAACTACAGCCAGGAAGGCCGAAGGATTATTATATTGCTCAAATTCATTCCAGCAGTATAATAAATAGAAACACCAAAGCCAGACGTCTACTCTCTTATCATACATGTAATGCAGTTTGTCTTGTTTTCTCTGAGGAACTCCTCCCCCAGCCTCCTGCAAAAAGAAAATTCCTCAGATCCAAATCATTACACCATAGCACTGATATATTATCAAGTTTTCTAAAGGAGCAGGACTTGCCACATAAGGAATTTAGAAATTCTTTTAGCATTTTAGACTTTTCTTTCAGTCCTAATGTTCTTTAGTGTCATCAGTTTTAGAAGAAGGTGGTGTAAGATTAAGAAGTATCTAAGAAATGTATATTATTTTTAAAATTATAAAAGACCTATGTCATTTTTTTCATTTTTACTCATTGAAAAATTACTTTGTCACTGCTTAAAAGTGTCATTAAATGTATTGTGTTATTGTTGCTTCAGAATAGTCAGATACTGGTGTAAGCCTGATTTGGTCACCAGAAGCTCTGTTAAAAGAAGGCCATAGATACAGTGCTGTAGGGCACTGCGCATTGCTATGTGTGAATTCATTAACTACCTCTCCGGTGACCATGCTGTAGATTTCTCTTAGAAGAAAGACATGTTCTCTCTCTCCTAACAGTTGCACTGTGATTGGAAAAAGGTTGTTCAAAAAGATCTTTCTTTTCTCAACATTAAGATGGATTATGTGGCACTCACCAGTCACTGGAAGAGACTGACATGTAAATAGATAAATTGCTAAACAACTTAGTTCCAAGTTCAGTGTGTTGGAATGGAGGGAGAACAGCTTTGGTGCCAGACAGACCTGGGTTAAAATCCATGTCTCAATACCTGCTTTGTGATCTTGCAAGAAGTGTTGTTTTCACATCTATGGACTGGAGGTGTTAATACCAAGAATTGGTGGAGGACTTGAGATAGTAGATTAAGCATTCGGTCTGACTTCTAACTGAGGGGCATTTTAGTTCTTCAAGATAGAACTTCAGGATTCTAGGGGTTCAAGGGAAGAATAGAAATGGATGAGTAGAGGCGGTGTATATATACACATCTACCATAGATTGTCTCAGGAAGAAAAGGAAGGAGATGGGGCCTAATGACTCTTTCTTGTTGCTGTTGTTTTTCTGTTTTTGTGTTCAGCAGTAGCATAGCAGAAGGAAACCATGTCAATATGGTTGAAAGTTAATAGTTCGTTCCTTCAGTAAAAATATGTTGTACAACTGCTAGCTGCTGATCTGGAGACTGGGACCCTGGCAGTAACAAAACAAGCCCCTGCTCTTTTGGAGCTTACATATTAGCGAGGAGACAGATAATGTAATATCATCGTGAAGGTAAGTACCTCGAAGGACAGTGAAGCAGAAAAAGAAAATAGCAAGTGATCACATGGGGCTGAGCAGCTCCTTTTAGATAGGATGGTCACAGGCCAGCCTCCCTGAGAGCTGGAGAGCTCACCAATGGTGCAGTATCCCCAAGGCACAAGGGGCCTGGAAGGAAGGGTAGCCTCCAGACCAGGGTTGGGAATACTCCATTTCCTTATTTTCACATGCACCTTTTTGTACATTTTAATATATCAGGATTTGAGCATTGCATATTTAGAGTTATAGTACTTCTCCTTTCCCCATCACAGAAAAGGTTTTTATAAATTTGTGTGGCATAATCAAAGACAAAAAGGGAGTTTACAAATAAAAGGGACAGTGAATGAGTTCCCACATAATAGCCTCTCTTTTTTCCACGAAGTCAATGTCAAAAAACATTGGCAAGAGAGAGATGGCCCTGGGGATAGGGCAGGGGTGGGGCAGAGGGAGAGTGCCTCAGAAGAGCAGGGGAAGGAACCTGGGCCACCAAGAGTCTCTTAGGGACAAGTTAAATAGACTGTGGAATCGGTTTTGAACTAGAAACTTTAAACTTAGAACATTGTCCAGTGTTCACAATGGTTGGATTTCTCCAGCACCAAATAACAGGCGGTGGAAGTGGAGAGCACAAGGTGGGGCCAGCTGGGCAAGGTTCTGTAGGAAGACAGCAAGGGGGCGAACCTACAATATGGGGGGAGTGCGTGTGGATGGTCCGCCAGGAGGCCGGCTCTAGAATGGGAGGATCTACCTAAGGAGACCACTCACGGGCACACATAGCCTTGGGGCAAGGAGAAGCAGTGGGCTGTGTCATCACTCCATCTCCAGGGAGGTGGGAAAGTTGACATACTCTTCATCTGTGGATGAGAGTAGATATTCCCTTCAACCCAGGTTTCGTAGTCATCACTAAAAGACAATAAACATATTGGTGGAGAAGAAGGATGGCAGAATTCAAAGGCAAAGGAATCCAAAGTAATCACCACAGCTTTCAAACTCCGCTGCCTTCACTCTTGGTACTGGCTCAGGTCAGAATCTGATGGCATCAGTCACACGACAGGATCTGTAGATGCCAGCTAACTCATAGACAATTAACCTAGTCAGCTCCTCAAAGGTGACTAGCACAAACCAGTCATCTCAGTACCCACCGGTGCCTGGGACTTCATGTTCTTTTTTATTATTTTCTTCAAAGTGTCAGTATTGTAGATGGTCCCTCTATGTTAAGGAAAGGTGTGTCTTCATTAAAGAAATAAGGAACAGTCAAGACTTACCAGCAGAAATTTAGGGAATAATTATCAGCATAACAAGGGAATACTTGACTTCTTAAAGATCCGTGGCTGTCCAACCTTGTGCATTTGTACTTACAAATCATGAACTATTTGACATAAAAGCTGAGGTATAGAAAAACGTGCAGCAAAAAAATGTTATAAATCACTGTGAGTTAAAGATAAATTAGCAGTGAAGATAAAGCATCTGTAAAACTACTATAAAGCAGTGAAACAATTCATTTTTTAAAATGTAGTTTGCACATTCCTCAAAAATACCTCTTTTAGATAAAGTGAACTTACTTTTGAAATTATAGTATAAAAGTGATACCTTTGTAATTTTGGTTCCCTGCTTTTTGAAACATTGTGATCTTTACCACTTTAGTTTCATAATCATAGTGTTTTGACCAAAGGCAAGAAACTTCCAGCCTTTTGCATGTGTTCTAGTTTAATTGTTTCAACTGACTTCACATTCTGATGTTGAAACCTTATCTTTCTGTTTATCCCACTGAGGAAAAGGTTTTTTTCACCAACTGTCATCTTGTTAGTCATCAAAGATACTTAACTGTTCCAACTGCTATTGAAAAATAAAAGTAGGCCGGGTGCAATGGCTCATGCTTGTAATTCCAACACTTAGGGAACTGAGGTAGGAGGACCTCTTGAGCCCAGGAGTTTGAGACCAGCCTGGGCAACATGGTGAGACTTCAACTCTACAAAAAAAATGTTTAAAAACTAGCCACACAGAGTGGTGTGCATGTGTTGTTCCAGCTACTTGGGAGGTTGAAGCAGGAGGATCACTTGAACCCAGGAGTTTGAGGCTGCAGGTGAGCTATGATCATACCATTGCCCTCCAGCCTGGGTGATAGAGCGAGCCCCTGTCTCAGAAGAAAAAGAAAATATAAAGAAAAAGGGCCCATTTTTAATTTGTTGGTGGAAGATTTCTTGCCATGCCATATCTGTGCAGCTCTTTTGTGGATGTTTCCATGTTCACCAGCCCTATTGAGAAACAGCTGACTCGGCAAATGTCAGAATGTCCTGGAAGGACAGTGTGCACAGGTATTTATGATGGTGATAGAAGGTCAAATGAAATGACCTGCTGCTTTTCACCATGTTGGAGTTCATTTATCAAGGTCCAAATTTCAATTGTGTGACTCAACTGAGTATTAACAATTTTAGTGATAATAACAACAAAAAGAATATTGAGAGAATGGGGTTAACAAAGCATTTCAGAAGTTTCCATTTGCCTGGCTTAGTGTCCATGGAAGGTCATTAGCTCTTAGTTAACTTCTTATGCTCCTCGGTCATTCTTAGATTTGAGTAAAGATACTGGCTTGAATGTTTTGTAATAATGAATAAAATCTTATGCGTGCTACAAATTATTTTTGCCAAAAGATAAACAACTTTATCTTTCTAAATGTATTAAAAACAAATGTATTTCATATGGCTTTCAACCATTTTTTATCAGAAGCATTCCAAATCAAAAACAATTCCTTCCAGAAATAAGAACTAATAAAAGCTTCATAATTAGAATGAAGAAGAAATTCATTGAAATTGAGAATCATTAAAATATATTTTAAATGGTAAAGCTTTTTAAATGTACTTTTCCCTTGGGAAATTAACTATATGGCCCTGAAAGAATAATTAGTTACTTCTGTTTATCAACCACATTGTGTTATTTTTTTTAATTGCCACTGGTATTCTAGGTAATTGGCTTTTAAATTCTTTCACAAAGAATGCTTGTTCCCTCTTGCAGCATGATATAGCCAGCCCTCCACATCCTGGATTCTGCGTCTGTGGGTTCTGCATCCATGGATTCAACTAACCACAGATTGAAAAAACAATTTCTAATTGCATCTGTATTGAATATGTATAGACATTTTTTTCCTTGTCATCATCCCTAAACAATACGGTAAAACAACTATTTACATAGTATTTACATTGCACTAGGTATTAAAAGCAGTCTAAAGATGATTTGGGGTATACAAGAGGAGGTATGCATAGGTTATGTGCCAACACTGTGCCATTTTACATCAGGGTTTTGAACATCTGTGGATTTGCATGTCTAAAGGAGGTCACTGCCCTGTGGAGGAACCAATCCCCCCAGATGGTAAGGGACAACTGTATTTATATATCTCATTTAGTCCATTTTAGGGGCTATAGTTCCTCTTTCAGTGCCTAACTTTTCTTTCTGTACTCAGGCTGTCTTAAAACTTATAATAATTTATTCGGCAAAATACTAAAGTCTACAAGGCAAGTGTCCCTAACCCCACTCTGGGCCCCATCCCCCATCACAGGGCCACTGAGATCTGTACTTACCCCACTTTCTTGAACAACTGCTAGGGTAGTTGCTTTCTTCCCTGCTAGGTTTAAGACCAACAATTGGCCTCATTACTTACTAGGTATAAACAAAAGTGGGAAGGAATGTCTCCATAAAGTAGCTCTTTAAAATGCATGTATGTTAACCCTATTCGCATTGAATTGTTAATCCAATTAGCACTTTATCAATTGGGATACAAAAATTTACAGAAGGGCAAGTGGGAGTGGGGTGTGGACAGGGAATCAAAGAGCCTGGCAAGACGGATTGGATTAGATGTAAGGAAAGATTGAGCTACCAGCGTGAATATCGGGAGAGAGGCAGAAGATTTAAAATACAGTTTCATTATTTACAAGCATAGAGGCAAAGGAAAACTTACTCTTCACCCCTCTGAAGGTTCACTGATAATGAGCTGACAGATCAGCAGATTAATTGGAGAAAAGGTATATACATTGAATCAGTTGTGTTACATGACACGAGAGCCTTCAGAATGCAGACCCAAAGATGGGAAACTGTCCGTTTTCGTGCTGAGGTTCAACAAAACATGGATAGCTGTGGAGAAATATAATTGAACAAAAGGGATGTGATCTAGTGCTAATGGAGTGAGTGAGGAAACCCAGCAAGGCTTGTCTGTTTTGGATTGCTGTTGACCTCTGTGCAGCATCCCTTCCTTCTGGATATGAGGCAGGACCCTCTCTGGAATGGAGGTCCGATGACCTACAATCAAACAAGTAGGTCAGATCATTTCTTTATGGCCAGGGTTAGAGTAATAATTTCAGGTTTTATGGTTGGCTTTGGGGAAAAGTGGTTCTGGTTTCTATGACTCACCTTGGGGAAGAGGGATTCTAGATTCTATGGCTAATCTCGAGGGAAAATGAAGGGCCAGGGACAGAAGGGCAGAGAGATTTTTGCTTCTGAGGTCTTCATTTTGGGAAACTATCTTTTGAGGCCAGCACAAGTAATAGCCATTTCTTTTCCCTGTCCTTCATTTACCTTTCAAAATAGAAACACTACTTTAAGGATTCAGAACTACTTCCATATGCTGAGCATTCAAGATTTGTGCCCTGTTTTCCCACCAGAAATAAATGTCAACAACCCGATAGTCTCTAGCAAGAGAAAGTGGAAAACTAGTATATCTGCTGAGCATCTAACATGTAGCACCATCATGGGTATTTTTCTCATTTAATCCTGACAGGGACCTTTGTAGGCAGATATTATTATGCCCATTTCATAGATCCTAACATTTAGGCACAGAGAGTGAAGTGCCAAAGCCACAGGTACATGACAAGAGCCAGGAGTTGAAACCAAATCTGTCTAAACCCCAAAACACACAATCTTTCTACTGAAGATCAGATGCTGGCCGTAACCACACGTAGTAGCTTACAGTCAGCATGCAGAGGTAGAAAGAGCCTTTGGAATAAAATGGGCTAGGATTTGAGTTCCAGCACTGTTACTTATGAGCTTAGAAATCCTTGTAAAACAGACTTGGCTGGGCACGGTGGCTCACGCCTGTAATCACAGCACTTTGGGAGGCTGAGGCAGGTGGATCGCTTAAGTCCAGGAGTTCAAGACCAGCCTGGACAACATGGCAAAACAATATATAAAAAATACAAAAATTAGCCCAGCATGTTGGTGTGCACCTGTAGTCCCAGCTAGCTGGGAGACTGACGTGGGAGGATCACCTGAGCCTGGAGAGTTTGAAGCTGTAGTGAGCTGTGATTGCACCACTGCAGTCCAGCCTGAGTGACAGAGTGAGACCCTGTCTCAAAAACAAACAGATACAACAGTGGTTCCTAATTCAGGTTTTTTGGGTATTAAGTGAGATAATGCATGTTATATATTTTGCACAGTAGCTAACCCGTAAAATCTGCTTATCATTGGGATAATATTAAAGAAACAGTATTGATAAAGAAGCTCAGCTCCTCAGAAAATGAGAATTTTCTTCCCTGCTAAGTGAGGTGATGGATGCACTGTTTGACAAGACAAATCTCAAAGGCCTGTGCTGAGTGGAAGTTGCCTGCATGTCACTGGTGGTGGTAAGGAGGGAGAGGGGAGTTAGCTAAGAGCAATAATTGAGCAGAACACAACAAGTATGTCAAGGAGAATGGACTAAACTAGACTCAGGATACAAGATCTCCAGTTAGGAATGTGCTTGTTTCCTTTGCATTGTCTCAAATTTCCTGAAATATAGGTCTGAGACATGATGACTCTAGGAGGTCTCCATGCTGCAGATATGTGGACTAGAAATGCATTTGGCATCCTGAGTCCTTAGAAACAAAAGAACACTTGTGCCTATTGCTGGCATGTTTTACAGTGCACGCTCTATAGTCAATGCTCAATAAATTCCTGTTGACTCTGACTGCTGCTGCAGACCCTGGACAGTGGCTTGGGGAGAGGGTAGGCAGTGGCTAAAGGTGTTTATAGGTTTTTCAACAAAATTAAGTTGCACTGCCTTGTGTTATGAGACATTGCTTTTATCCCAGACCTCTCCAGGGTTTTACCATATTTATTTTAACTAGAGACAGTCTTGGGGAACAGTTTGAACCCCAACTGGAATTTATTATTTAAAAGCCAAGTGGCAGGGAAAACAGGGATAACAACGAATGAAATTGAAAATAGCGTATTTCAGTTTAATAAAATTAAAACCAGAACAACACCTAAAATTTTTGGCTCTTTAGTGACCAAGACTTGGCAGAACTTTCCTCGTGAGCCTGGATCCAGGGGGCCTGTTTCAAGAGCAGGGGGACACGCCTCTCTTTCTCTGCCTGCTCCCTTCTGCACTCTTAGCAGTAGGCCTGTGGGCCCCAGCAGATGGAATAATGGAACTTTGCCCAAACCAGCGACCAGATGAGGTTGAACAACTTTATTCAGAAGCAACAAAGCAGGCTTTGGTTTTGCCAATGGAAATCAGGAAGTGAGCTGTTTGTAGCTATCTAGAGAATTGCCTCATGTGCTTGTCTCTTAATACTATTTGTGGTAGCTCCATTGTGAAGCAGTTTAATAAAGCTGGGTAAGACATTGGCACCTAGTGCTATTGAGCCCTCATTCTTTCCTCCACTGCCTTTAACATGTAAATGATATCCATCAGATCCAATCCTTTGATGGCAATGGAGGAGGAGGAGGAGGAGGACACACGTTGCACATTCTCCAAATATCCAGCAGCCTTTCTGGATTTCTCAGAGTCCTATGGATACTAAGTGGCAAATTCAAATATAAAAACATGCTTTTGCTTTCAAATGCCTATTAATTTTCTGTGAGTTATCTCTAATAAGTGGGCTTTCAGAAAGTTAGTATAATTTAATGGTAATAGAAATTTTAGGCCAGATGTGGTGGCTCACACCTGTAATCCCAACACTTTGGGAGGCCAAGGCGGGTGGATCATTGTAGGTCGGGAGTTCAAGACCAGCCTGGCCAACATGGTGAAACCCCGTCTCTACTAAAAATAGAAAAATTAGCCGGGCATGGTGGCACATGCCTGTAATCCCAGCTACTCGTGAGGCTAAGGCAGGAGAATCACTTGAACCTGGGAAGTAGAGGTTGCAGTGAGCCAAGATCTCACCACTACATTCCAACCTGGGTGACAGCAAGATTCTGTCTCAAAAAAAAAAAAAAGAGAAATTTTAGAATATGACAAGCCATTTCTATTTCAAAATTTCTTTATTTTTTTCTATTTAAAATTTAAATATGGTATTACGTTTTGTGATAAATTCGGACAACTTTACATATAATCCCCCCGCCCCTTTGAAGGAAAATGAAGAAAAAGGTCATTGCTTCGAATTGGAGTGGGACAGCTCTGGGTTGTGTGGACTTTGGCAGATTATTTAACTTCCTCAAACCTCATTTTTCTTAATCTATATAAGGGGAACAGTAATACTTATTCGCAGAGTTTGGATGAAGATTTAATTAAAAGACCTAGCACCAATTCTAGACCATAATAAGGGCTTAACACTTCCTAGTTTCCCTTTAATCCCAGCTAGATCAATTTCTCACCAACTGTAAATGTCAGTTTTCAAAATCGTTATTTTAGTATGCTTAACATATTAAAAACAGCCCATATTTAAGATCCTAATATTAAGTATTCCTGTTGAATAATTGTACAAAATTAATTTTACTGAGCAACCCTTTTATGTCTTCAGTTAATAAAAGTCCATGTTTAGTACCCGAGAGTCCTGTGAGTCTTTTTAACTGTGTTACGGGTAGTTGTGCAGGATTTCCAGAAATTATGAATGTCAGTGGAAATTTTTACTTCTCATTATTTAGGGCACAGTTCTGTAAGATCTATAATTTAGTGGGTGCAGGTGAGAATTTTTAGATCACACCATCTGTGAAAGGCCTTGTAAATGTGTAGTGGAATAAACCACTGTTGTATAACTATATTGCCAAGAAAGACTTTCTGCAGTCATACTATCTTAGTGTGTTAGAGTTTTTAAAAACTTAATGGCATTTTCAGCTTCTCTAAGGGCATTTTCAGCTTCTCTAAGGACTCCTGTTGTTCAGACTACTAAAAATAAATAAATAAATAAATAAATAAATAAATCACGAGTTATTCTAGCATAACTGACCTTTATTGCAAATTGCCTTATTTTATCTTAAAGAGCAAATGTTTGGAGGAATAATTCGTACAACTCCACTTGTCCTTGGGAGGTAATGAGCTCTAATACTTCTCAGTGCTTAACTTTGGTGGATAGTTATGCACTGCCTGTCGGATTACTTACTAGATTACTTCCCTGATCGTTAGCAATTCTTGTCATTAAGTAGTCAAGGAAAATAAGACATGAGCCATTCTCTGTGTGTACATCTAGACAGTCATTTATGCATAGACACACACTCATCACAAATATCCCGAAAGATACTGCTTTTTAAAACTAATTCAACTAGGGAAACTTTTCGTTTTCCTTTCATTCATTAAACAAATATGTCTAAGCACCTCCTGTGTGCCAGGCACAGAGGGTATTCAGTGGGAAATTAGCACTTATCCCATTCCTGACTTCTTAGTTCCCCCAGGTCCCTCCACCCAACAAGGGCCACCATCATCCTGATTTCTTTTGTTTCATTTCAGAGATATTCTGCACATGTAAAGGATATATTTGTGTGTGTATCTACTCATTTTTGTTAATCCAAGTGATAGCATACTGTACATCTCCCATCTTGGAGAGTATTCCAGATCACCCTGATTCATTCTTTGTTTTTTATTACTGCATGGTATTACATTGTATGGTTGGATGATAATCTTATTAGCACCCTGTTGGTGGACACAAGTAATTACCAGGGTTTTTTCTCTTCTGTTTCTGTGGCCTTGCTGTCTTTCTCCTGCCTTGCATTTCTACTAACACATTGGTTTCGTTTCCTGTCCTTAATGATTCTGAGAAATTGGATTCAACACCACCTTCACGGAGACCCTCACCCTTGTATGTACTTCCTGATAGATCCAGACAAGCATAAGTATGTTAAATGTACTCAACAAGACCTTATCTTTTCACCCCACAAACTCTTTGTGATTAGCTTGTGATATTGATCATGAACCACCTGATAAGCCTTTCAACCCCAGCATCCACTTCTTTAAATTGCAGGGACCTTGAGGAGCACAGACTCAGTTTGGCAGACATCATACCGGTCGTCTGGGCCTCTGTCACTTCGGGTTGCCCACACTGCTCACACTGATCGGTGTTCTCGCAGCTGGGACAGAGCTCAGGAGTGTCCTTTTGTTCCCAGGCCACAGTGGCCTCCTTTTCCTTTGAATGCCCTTGCTCTTCCTATGTGATTTTATTTCCACTATAATGTGGAGACATTTGAAGATCAGTTGAAGCACATTAACTTCAAATATATCATAATTAGCTTACTCCCTTTTGGTATGGCTCTATGAAGTATATCTGGTTTCATTTCTGGAAACCTTAACTGTCAGATGGTTGCTTTCTCACACTTGATCATAAAAAATAGGAAGCCCCTTCCCAACTTAAGTCTTTAGAGACTTCGAGGTGACCTTGACCACTGTTGTTGCTTCAGCTGCATCTTCTGCTGTCTGTTATTTCTGCCTTTCTTCATGTTGACATTACCATGCTCTGCCTCTGAGGTTCGGTTTCCCTTTCTATTGTTCCTCTGTCTTCGCTCTAATCCCCCCACTCTTCCTCTCTGTGTCTGTTTTCTGTAGAGCCTGTTTCTTTGACTATTTCAGTTTATGCCCCAGCAGCATAATTTACCATTCTCTTTTGTTATTTCCTCAGGTAGTTAGTTGATTATTAGCTCCTTATTCTGGCAATAAATAAAATTACATTTAAAAATGTCTCAGAGAAATATCCTTTGTTTCTTTTTTAATTTTCAAAATATTGAAATGTTAAAGGTCATTTTTAAATTGTGTTCTTTTTTCCCCACTGTTTACAAAATTTCCATTTATTTTTCTTATTATTTTTCTCTATTTATTTTTCTCATTGATCACTCTATTCCCGCTTAAAAAATTCAACAAATATTTAGTAAGTCTGTGTCACGTATTGGACACTGTAGGCCTTGAAGACACAGACCAACTCCCTGTCCTCTAGGAATTCTAGGGAAGGCAGGCATATATGTGATACTTTATTAATTTTTATTTTTTGAGATGGAGTCTCGCTCTGTCACCCAGGCTGGAGTGCAGTGGCGCTATTTCGGCTCACTGCAGGCTCCTGGGTTCACGCCATTCTCCTTCCTCAGCCTCCCGAGTAGCTGGGACTACAGGCGCCCACCACCACGCCCAGCTAATTTTTTTGTATTTTTAGTAGAGACGGGGTTTCAGCGTGTTAGCCAGGATAGTGTCGATCTGCTGACCTTGTCATCCGCCTGTCTTGGCCTCCCAAAGTGCTGGGATTACAGGCGTGAGCCACTGCACCCGGCCTATATGTGATACTTTATTCATTCATTCATTCATTCATTCATTGGAGATGTAGTCTCACTGTGTTGCCCAGGCTGGAGTACAGTGGCATGATCTCAGCTCACTGCAACCTCCACCTCCCAGGTTTAAGCAGTTCCCCTGCCTCAGCCTCCCAAGTAGCTGGGATTACAGGCGCTTGCCACCACACTCGGCTAATTTTTGTATTTTTAGTAGAAACGGTTTCACCATGTTGACCAGGCTGGTCTCAAACTCCTGACCTCAAGTGATCCGCCTGCTTTAGCCTCCCAAAGTGCTGGGATTACATGCATATGCCACCGTGCCTGGCTGTAGATGGAGCATATGTCGTAGAGAAAATGAAACAGGAAGAGGGAGCAGGGAGTTCACAATGGGATATAGTTTTAAATAAGGTCATCAGAGAAGATGCTCATTGAGAAAAAGCCATTTGTGCAAAACCTTGAAGGAAATGATGCAGCAAGTACTGGGGATTTATTGAGGGAAGAGTGTCCTGGGCGGGCAGGAGTAGCCAGTGCTCCTCCCAGCCAGGAGCCACCTCTCAGGAGGTGCATACCCAGAACAGCAAAGAGGCCACCATGGCTGGAGTGGAGCAAGTAGAGGAAATAGGTCAGAGAGGCTCCCGAGAACCTTTTTAAGCATGAGGCCTTTTAAGCCATTGCAGGGATTTTGGCTTTACTCTGAGATGAAGAGCCATTGGACAGATTTGAGATAAGGGAGTCATAGATCTTGTGCTATGATGTGTTATTGTCACATGTTCTTTCAAGAGGGTGAATTACTAAGCCTTTGTTCTAGCTCATCTTGCGGTAAATATTTTCTGCCCAATTAGGAGGAAGAACTAGTGATAAATGACCCAATATTTTCTCTTCTCTTCCTTCCACACCCCAGATCTGTTGTGTAAATGCAAAGAACATTATTACTGTTAATGTAATTATTTATTAAGCCACATCTCTAAGTAACCAAAAGCCATTAATAATTTTAGGCTTTCTGCAAAGTCTCTCAATCCTGATTTAAAGTATTTATTTATGACTTATTTTGGTACTTCTTCCAAAAAAAAAGATGAGAAGGTGAGGTTTAAAATGAAAAACATTTAAACTTAAAGGCTATGAAAATAAAACTTAAAAATTAAAATTATGTAGGAAGAAGTAGCAATCCATACAGATGACTATTGTGATTTACCACTCAATTTACCCATAAGTGGAATTCACGGTAACCAAACTCAGAAGGAAAACAACAAATAACATAATTATCTTTGTCTGATTTTTCCAGACAATAGCACTAGTCCTTGTACTTCTTACTCTAGTGCAGGCTATCCTGTGAACTTATGTTCCATAATGTCCTTTTTCTTCGCAAAACAATTACTTTCTAAAAATAAACTGGTCAATATAAATTTCACCTTATTTCTACTAGGTTGCTTGTTTATTTAGGTGGTGTCATTTCTGCTGAAAGAATCAACTTCCTGCTAAAATTGTTAATTCACTCACTGTAGGCATTAAAATCAAGGTTGACGGGCCGGGCGCAATGGCTCATGCCTATAATCCCAGCACTTTGGGAGGCCGAGGTGGGCAGATCACCTGAGGTCAGGAGTTCGAGACCAGCCTGACCAACATGGAGAAACCCCGTCTCTACTAAAAATACAAAATTAGCCGGGTGTGGTGGCGCATGCCTGTAATCCCAGTTACTTGGGAGGTTGAGGCAGGAGAATCACTTGAACCTGGGAGGCAGAGGTTGCAGTGAGCCGAGATCGCACCATTGCACTCACCTAAGCAATAAGAGCAAAACTCCGTCTCAAAAAGAAAAAAGAAAATCAAGGTCGATGTTACATTTTCTTTTCTTTTTTTTTTTTGAGACGGAGTCTCACTCAGACTGTTGCCCAGGCTTGAGTGTAGTGGTGCGATCTCGGCTCACTACAACCTCTGCCTCCAGGGTTCAAGTGATTCTCCTGCCTCAGCCTCCCCAGTAGCTGAGATTACAGGCATCTGCCACCATGCCTGGCTAATTTTTTTTTGTATTTTTAGTAGAGACAGAGTTTCATCACGTGGCCAGGTTGGTTTCAAGCTCCTGACCTCAAGTGATCCGCTCATCTCAGCCTCCCAAAGTGCTAGGATTATAGACGTGAGCCCCCGTGCCCAGCTGATTTTACATTTTCAATTGTCTGTTTCACTAGATTGTCTGCTACCTACCTTGTATCCTCTAACAGATAGTGTTCAGTCCCCTACCCCCAACTCTAAAATCCAAAAAACTCTGAAAACAGAAGTTTATGAAAAGTTGTTACAAACTCATTCAGAAGCAAAAACTTGAACTGAAATAAAGACAATTTAAAAATCTTCATTTGTCCAACTTGCGAATATTTGCATGTTTTGCTACAGAAGTGGTAATAGGTTCAATTATGGGTGCCGTGCGGAGTCCGCTGGGAGTTATGTAACATTTAGTACATGCATCTTACTACTTTTCCAAAATTTGAAAATATTAATTCCAAACCACATCTTCCTCCAAAAATTTCAGAAAAGGGATTGTGGGCTTGCAATAGCCAATCCTAGAATAATAATGATTGGAATAATGTAGGTGCCTTGTAAATGTGAATTGAAGTTTGATTAATATGAGATACTTAGAAATTAGAAACATTTCTGCAGCCGGGTCTTGTGACCTTGAGACCTCAGAGAATAAAATAGATTATTCAGTCTTCAGAAGCAGGACACCAAAATGTTTCCTTAATTGTTCTCTTAAGGTAGTAGTAATTGATCTTAGGTCAGGCTAATAAATCCAGAAAGAATGAAGTGTTACCCTGTCAGTCAAAATTGTTCCTATTAGTATCCTAGAAGGTGCTTTTTGTGCCATTCACATATTTTGCATGTTGTCTCTGTATCTTTACTTATCACTTTGTATCTTTCTGGTTTTTGTTCAACATTTTTTAAAGGTGTCACATCAGCTTTTTTAATACTGGTGATTTAATTGCAAAAGCACACATAAACAGTTTGAAAGGTGTGAGAAGAAATTCGCAAGTCACATGGGGAAACAGCAACAAAGCTAGCATTCAGTCTGGAATGCATCCACTGTGCAAAACAAATTCAACTGCCAGTGGGTCAAATGGTGTATCCTGAGATTGAGTGAAAAATGAGTTTGATACAAGAAGTGCTTGTTTTATACAAAGGATACAGTGGGAAATATCAAGATGAATTGAATATAGGCTGTACCCTCACAAAGCTCAAGCTTAACAGGGAAAGCAGAACGTGTATATAAAATAATAAACTACATAGCAGAACATACCAGACATCATGTGAAGATGAGTGGGGATAGGTTAAATGGAGAGGATGGACTTGCAGAATACATGGATGAGAAGGACAGAATCTTCGCTGTCAAGCAGTGTTGAGTAGTAGAGATACACATAAACACATAAATTATTATGGAAAATGGTAAATAACATAATAGGAGCTAAGGAACCATAGATAAGTATAGTAATCCGTGGGGAAGGTAGGCAGGAATTGACCTTCAAGCTGGTCTTGAGGGACACAAGATTTTGCCCAGAAGGCTTGGAGGTAGGTCAAGGAATCTGTTCTGGGCAGAGTAAATAAGATGCTTGTTGTTTGAAGTATCACTAACAGAACAGTTACATACAGTAACTCTTTATATTTTATTGTCATTGCAGGTGAATCAAACATCCCTTCTGGAACAATACAGAGTAGGAAAGGTTTGCAGAATAAGAGTCAGTTTAGGACCATCGCACCAAAAATTGTGCCCAAAGTCCTAACGTCCAGAATGCTGCCATGTCATTCACCATCACACTCTGATCAGGTGAATCTGGGACCCTCCATCAACTCCAAGCCTCTGGGGATGTCCACCCAGAACTATGCCCTGATGCAGGTTGCTGGCCAGGAGGGGACATTTTCTCTTGTTGCTCTGCCACATGTTGCCTCAGCTCAGCCAATTCAGAAACCCAGAATGTCCCTACCTGAAAACCTGAAACTTCCTATTCCTAGATATCAACCCCCTAGAAATAGCAAAGGATCAAGAAAGAAACCCATCCTGATCTTTCCTAAGAGTGGCTGTAGCAAAGCTCCTGCCCAAACCCAAATGTGTCCTCAGATGTCCCCTTCCCCACCTCACCACCCTGAACTCCTGTACAAACCCAGTCCATTTGAGGAAGTGCCATCACTAGAGCAAGCCCCAGCCAGCATTAGCACAGCTGCGCTGACCAATGGAAGTGACCATGGGGACTTGAGACCACCGGTGACCAACACCCATGGCAGTCTGAACCCTCCTGCTACCCCAGCATCACCCACACCAGAGGAGCCTGCCAAGCAGGACCTCACAGATCTTTCAGGGAAAGCACACTTTGTAAGCAAGATAACATCTAGTAAACCTTCTGCTGTTGTCAGTGAAAAATTTAAAGAACAAGTTTATCTTGCAAAAACCATGACCAGTTTATCACCAGCCATTCTTGGCAATGCAGTTCAGTTGATCTCTTCAGTCCCCAAAGGGAAACTGCCAATCCCACCCTACTCAAGAATGAAGACAACGGAGGTTTACAAAATCAAATCAGATGCTAACATTGCAGGTTTTTCTTTACCAGGACCTAAGGCCGACTGTGATAAGATATCCTCCACCACAGAAGGCTTTAATGCAGCCACCAAGGTGGCAAGCAAGCTACCTGTTCCACAAGTGTCACAGCAGAGTGCCTGTGAAAGTGCCTTTTGTCCACCCACCAAACTTGATCTTAACCACAAAACAAAACTGAACAGTGGAGCAGCAAAGAGAAAAGGAAGAAAATGGAAGGTACCAGATGAAATTTTGGCATTTCAGGGAAAAAGGAGAAAATGTATCATTAATAAGTGTAGAGATGGTAAAGAAAGAGTAAAAAATGATCCCCAAGAATTCAGAGACCAAAAGCTGGGGACCCTGAAAAAATATCGTAGCATTATGCCCAAACCTATCATGGTCATACCCACTTTGGCCTCCCTGGCTTCTCCAACTATACAGTCCCAGATGCTTGGGGGCCTAGGACAGGATGTTTTGTTAAATAATTCACTCACTCCTAAATATCTTGGCTGTAAGCAAGACAACAGCTCTTCCCCTAAGCCCAGCTCCGTGTTCAGAAATGGATTCTCTGGCATTAAGAAGCCTTGGCACAGATGTCACGTCTGCAACCACCACTTCCAGTTCAAACAGCACCTTCAAGACCACATGAATACACACACCAACAGACGCCCTTACAGTTGTCGGATATGTCGCAAGTCCTACGTACGTCCTGGCAGCCTGAGCACACACATGAAACTTCATCATGGTGAGAACCGTCTGAAGAAACTCATGTGTTGTGAATTTTGTGCAAAAGTGTTTGGCCACATCCGAGTCTATTTTGGCCATCTGAAAGAAGTGCATAGGGTTGTGATCAGCACTGAGCCCGCTCCCAGTGAACTGCAGCCAGGAGACATACCAAAGAACAGAGACGTGAGTGTGCAAGGCATGGAGGGATCATTGGAGAGGTGAGTGCCGATGGAATGGAGACCTGGCAAGAGAGTCTGTTTTGATTTGGGGAAGAGGGGAAGATTTCATATTCAGAAAGGAGAGTTTATAAAACATCTCTTGGTTTAAGATTTCATAAAGTAGCTATGTATACCTCCTAGTTCTGTGAAGAATAATCTTGTTTCTCTCTGGTTTCTGATCATCCATATTTGGAATTACCCTAACCAATCTAGTAAAGTATTGTATATAGTTCCAGTGGTCTTTACAAGTAATTTCCCCAAAATCACATCCACAGAATTTGCGTTATTTTAAACAGCATCATTTGCCCCAAAATGCGGCATGACCCATGGTTGGGGACTCACAGTGGGTGGGTCTGTCATGTTGACCCTACCTTAAGGTGCTCAGACCCCACCCTCTTCATTTGCCCTGTTTTTCCCATCAGTTCGGGTTCACTCTTTCTGGTGTCATTCCTTTTTGCAAGCACTGCTTCCTAGTATTATTGCTGTGGGATCCTTGGGGTGTCATTTCACCAGCCGGAAACCTCTGTGGCCAGTGGCGCCTTGGGCTGAGTTTTGCTCTGGCCCATTAGGCTTGTTCCACCCACTTGGCCTGGCAGGCTGCACTCAGCTCATGCTACCGGCCTAGATCCCACGCCTGCCAAGGGCGAGCCAGGCACAGAGTGGTGAGGGATGTGTGAGCGAGCGTGGGGTCTGGCCACTGCACATAGGCAGGCACACCGGCTGCTGCTGCAGGCCAGGCAGCTCCAGGTGCCACCTCCTTGCAAGGCTGTGGCTGGACCAGGCACATCACAAGCAGCTTCCACGGCTGGAACCAGGAACATGATGTTGCCCAGAAGCTTGGAGACTAGGGAGTCACTGCCCTGGCTCAGGGGGCTCCCAGGTCAGAGCTCCCCAAAGGGCCGCAGCTCTTCTCTTCACCTGCTGTGTGGCAAACAAGGGGTGTGTTTCAGCCTGTTTGTGTTACAGCTCTCTTAGCCCCACCATTTGGCAGGTCCCGAGTTCTTGTCCTGCGTTCAGGGAGAATGGTACACAGAGAAGTAGAGGATGAGCAAGATGAAGAGGAGCTTTATTGAGTGATAGAACAGCTCAGAGTTGAACTGCAGGGGGCAGTTCCTTTCTGCAGCCAGGTTTTCCCAACTAACATTCAGCTCTTAGCAGAGAGGGTGTCTCCTCTCTGCAGGCAGGTCATCCCCGTCATCTCTTGTGCTTTCAGCAGAGAGGGTAGCTCCTCTCTGCCACTGGTCGTCCCATTGTCTCTTCAAGTCTGGCTAAGTCCGGGGCTTTTATGTGCCTCAGAGGAGAGGAAATGCATGCAGTTTGTCCATGGGCGGTCATGGACAGACCCAGAAAAGCACCACAAGTTCCCACTCCAGTCCACATGACTGGCAGCCTGGCCCCTAGGCTTCAGGGCTTCCCTGGCTTGAAGGTGGGGCTTCACCGGGGACCTCCCCCTTTCTGCCCAGGAGCTTCTTTGCCCCCTGCTTCTGTTTATGGCACCCAGGCTGTTCATGCTGAGGGGGCACCTGCAGGCCGGAACCAAGCTGTCCTCAGCGCTCCTTCCTCAGCCTCCCTCCCATGCTTATTGGCACCCAAAGTCTGGAGCAGGCCGATGGGGTAGGAGGTGGGCATACCAGCACTGCCTTGAGTGTGTGCACACCCAGCCAGGTTACAGCAGTGCCCAGGCTCAGCCCCAGCCTTGCTTTGAGATTGGAGCAGGTACTGACAGCAGGGAGAAGCCAGGCAGCAGGAGCAGGTGCTTCTTGAGCCTGTGGGGGAAAGGGGCCTTCCTGGACCCCTGAGAGTGCAGAGATGCATGGATCTGCAGCCACAGCAGGGTAGCTACAGTGGTTCCTGGGAGGGCAGGAGGGCTCCTGCCTGCTCCCAGCTTCCAAGAGCACAGGGGTGCCTGGGTCACAGCTGCAGCTTGGGCAGCTGCAGGCAGTTGTGCCTGGGAAGCTCCCACACCGTCAACTTGGAAAGGGCAGGGCTCCTGCTTGTCCCCAGCTCCCACCGGCTCCATGAAGCATGGCACCACCCCTGGCCCAGCTCTGCCTCAGGGCCCCTCTCTACCCACTCCTGCATGCCCTAGTGTGCTGTTTTCCCTGCCAGCAGGTGACTCAGCCTGGCCCCATCGCAGTGGCTCTCAGGGAGGCAGGTTTCAGGGACTGCCCACCTCCTCTCCATGTTTTCCCAGCAGCAACAGCAGGCAAGGTGCAGGTGGCGCAGTGGCCCTGGCCAGCCCCTCACAAATGAACCTGACACTCTCAGGGCTAGCCCCACAAGTCCCGGCTGCACCTTCAGCCGGGTGCTCACTGGCTCCTTTCTGAATATGAAATCTTCCCCTCTTCCCCAAATCAAAACAGACGCTCTTGCCAAATGTAGTTTGGACATTGTACCTAAAAATCAAAATCCAACTCTAGGGAAAGAAGGAAGAAGTGAGGTTTCATGGTTCATTAGTGAAAGGCACAGAGGTCTTAAAGGGGACAGAAAAGTCTAAGAAAAAGGAGAAACTCTAGAAAAGCAAGGAAGAACTAGGGTAGGCACCCTTTATTTTTACTGAACATGACAGAGTGAGCCAAAATTGAATAGAAGGTATTGGTTCTCAAGGTTAGGGAGAGCCACAGTGGGTAGGGTGGGACTGTTACCTTCAACAGAACCGAGGGTGTTCCCGTGCCCTTCACGCGCTCTTACGTGACTCTTCCACGTGATTGCTCCTGTCCCTGTGGTAACCAAAGACGAGTTAGCTCACCTGGGACAGATGCGTGAAGAGGACTGTTGACTAAATGAACCCTGGTAGCTGGAGAAATGTGTGGCCGCAAGCAGGAGTGACAATTGGTATTCACCACGGTCCTTGCAGAAGGTCTTCCCAGGTACTCTCTGTTTACGCCAGCCCTGTCTTTCTCATCAGTGTATGTTTTAGATCCCTGAAGGCTGACAGCTGAGAGGAAAGGTTGCAATTGCATTTTTCCATGAAATCTTATCTTCACTATTTTTGGCCTTTTCAGGGAAAACAAGTCCAACCTGGAAGAAGACTTCCTTCTAAACCAGGCAGGTGAAGTCAAATTACAAATCAAATGTGGTCGTTGTCAGATTACTGCTCAGTCTTTTGCGGAAATAAAATTTCATTTACTTTATGTTCACGGAGAGGAAATTCAGGGCAGGCTACAAGAAGGGACCTTCCCAGGAAGCAAGGGGACTCAGGAAGAGTTGGTGCAGCACGCTAGCCACGACTGGAAAAGGCATCCTGAGAGAGGGAAGCCGGAGAAGGTTCATTCCTCCTCCGAGGAATCACACGCATGTCCAAGACTGAAAAGGCAGCTCCACCTTCATCAGAATGGCGTGGAAATGCCCATAGAAAATGAAGGACCCCAGTCAGGAACCAACAAGCCAAGGGAAACCTGCCAGGGCCCTGAGTGTCCTGGCCTGCACACAGTTCTCTTGTGGTCCCGTTCAGGCTTTAACTGCCTGCTTTGTGCAGAGATGCTGGGACAGAAAGAGGACCTCCTCCACCACTGGAAGCACCAGCATAACTGTGAGGACCCTTCCAAACTGTGGGCTATTTTAAATACAGTCTCCAACCAGGGAGTGATCGAACTTTCCAGTGAAGCTGAGAAATGAGACCCCAAGGCAGCCTGGGGTTAAGGAGAGAGCTCTGCCGCCACCTTCCTTCAGAGCTTCGTGCTTTATGGTGGTGCTTAGTCACAAAGATCAAACAACAGGATTGGTGTGAGTGAACAGAAATGATTTTTCGTACGTGGTTTTATTTTCTTACAAAATAAAATATATGTTCTCGAAGCATATTTTTCTAACTATATGCAGTCTTATTTTAAAATACGTACTGATTCTTAATATCTTAGACTTTCAGAATAAATAAAAAGATCAAAATTTGGAAATTGAAATTTAGAAGAATATAGGCTGTTCTTCAAATACAGCTCTCAGTGAAAACATGCGTGTGTCCTTCCTTTTGTTCAGATGTTTTCTGCTTATATAGATTGACAAATGTCAAAAATGTCCAGGCAGCAAAACCCTTTTAGTCTCAACCATAGTATCAAGTTAGATGGTAAATGCTGATATTTATTAAATTCTCTGGTTTATTTGAATATGATATAGAGCAGTATTTTAATAAGATTGTCATCTACAATAATTTAAATTCCGTGTTTTCAGGACTCAGATTTTTGCTTCTTGTAATTTTGCTGTTTTCTTAAATGCTCGTTTCATTGAAGATTAGTTGTTGGCAAGTCTTATAGCTGTAGTGTTCCATATCAAAATAATTTTTTAAAAAATTTAGTACTTCAGCTAATAAAAAGTCTACTTGCTTGGTAAAAAGTTATTTTCAAGTAGTCTTTGGGACCAGAAAATTTACAACCTGGAAAATGAACTAGATAGTTCAGTCCAGATGTGTAGGGGTCTCAACTGCTTTCCCTCACTCCCAAGTAACTTCAGAGGGTTGTTGCTAGCTGATCAATTTTAGATGAAACTGTGCTTTTCAAGCCCAGTTCTCTTTGAAAGTCAGAAGTAAATGATTGCCTCTTAAATTCCTGGGAAATTACCTCAAATCAGTAAAGTTGTCATTTGAAGTTTCTGGCCGTCCTGGCTGCAAAATCATTTTCTTAGAAAAGTGGAGTTTCAGCACTCATCCTGCTGAAAATCTCAGTCTTGGATGAAAGCACCATACGTGTGGCCAGCCCTGTTTGCTGAAACTCAGCCCAGGTATGGTCATAATATTTTGTGCTCAAGGAAGTTACCTAAACAGAAAGAACTAAATTCTAATTGACAAGCTGGTGGATCTTACATCTTTTTTTAATGTCTGATTTTAATATCCAGTGTTTGTAGACATGATTTGCCTCAAATAGTACAAGAGAAAACTTAATCTTTGTCTTTTTGCAAATAGTTTTGTAAATTTGGGAATAAGAGTAAGGATAGAAATATCTGAAAGATTGTGTTGTGGTTTGTCTGTTGATCACGCTTTACCCAGTTTCAAATAGGGAATATCAGACCTCCACTGTTTGATAGTTTTAGAACTTCTTGGTTAATAATGAAGTCGCTTTACCATTCAAACCAGTTCCCAGTTTGTTTTCTGAAATATTGGTCTCAAAGATATTACCAGATGACTTCTACAAAGAATACTACTTGAATTCAAACCATAAAACTTGAATTCAAACGGTGAAATAGTTTATAGACTGCTCAATCTTCAGATGCTAAGTCGTATTTTAGAAACACTGGCCGGTTGGCCAAATCACAGTGGAGTGCGTGGAGACAAAGGTGTAGGACAGAATACACCCACCCAGCACTCGGGGAAAGTCTCAAGTCCCCTAGGTTGTGCAGGAGCCCACCTGTGGCCTGTGTCTCCCCACATATTCTTACGGCAAGGCCATAGGCAGTCTCCAGAAAGGAGTACAGTGAGGAATGGGGAAAAGAGCAAAAGTACGGAGAAGATATGATTGGCTCATGATTCAGCGCTCTGGCTGAATCTCCATTTCAGAGCAGCTGCATTTCCGAGCATTTCAGAGCAGCGGCTCCAATGTACTAACTAAATTTAGATGACTCAACAGAGCACTGATCCATAGGGAGAGGGAGGGTGCAGGTGGGGACCCATGGAAAAGTGACAGTCATCTTTAAGAAAATTTTTGTTTTTTTGGAGTCTCGCTCTGTTGCTCAGGCTGGAGTGCAGTGATGCGATCTCGGCTCACTGCAAGCTCCACCTCCCGGGTTCACGCCATTCTCCTGCCTCAGCCTCCCCAGTAGCTGGGACTACAGGCACCCACCACCACGCCCGGCTAATTTCTTTTTTTTTTTTTTTTTTTTTTTTTTTGTATTTTTAGTAGATACGGGGTTTCACCATCTTGCCCAGGATGGTCTTGATCTCCTGACCTCGTGATCTGCGCATCTCGGCCTCCCAAAATGCTGGGATTACAGGCGTGAGCCACTGCACCCAGCCGAAAATTCTTTTTTTAAGATAAGGAAGGTTAGTGGGGCATAGGACCCTCCCTGGATGTCAGTGTGTATGGGTTCATTTGTGGTACAGTGTTACAGTTCTCAGCTTTTGAAAACTCCCCTGCCTTACAATGCAGACAGCCCCAGTGCCACCCAAAATAAGGAGTTTCTGGCCCTTACTAGTAGTGCTTCATTGAGAATGGTGGGAAGAGGGCCTCCTACTGGGGAGGCAGGAAGATGAGAGAGAGTACTTAGCTAAAGTTACTTTGGGAACAGCTCAGAGCCTTTCTTGGGTTAGAGATGTTATTGGAACAGTCCCAACCTGTATACTTACGCCAGAGATGGTGTGGTGTGCAACAAAGTGCTCCAATACTTACTGTGTGTGGCATTGAGAGAGTGTCCCCTCTTAGGCTCCATTCTCTCCTCTGTGAAATGGGGGTGACAGTCCTACGTCAAGGCACTGTTGTGAAGAGTAAAAGAGACACACATGAAATGCCTGGCACCCGTGGGCCATGTGATAACTGGTGGCTGGTATTTATTAGGCTTTTGGCCAGACTTGGGAGAAGAGGTATTTTGTACCATATAAAAGATTGTAAAAAGCTTGAGTAGACAGATCTTAAGTGCAGAATTCAAGGATGGAAACTACTAGGAACCACAGAAGTTGGCATTTTTGCAGGAAATGCATTTTATTTTTATTTTATATATATATTTTTTGAGATGGAGTCTTGCTCTGTCATCCAGGCTGGAGTGCAGTGGCATGATCTTGGCTCACTACAACCTCCGCTTCCTGGGTTCAAGCAATTCTCCTGCCTCAGCCTCCCGAGCAGCTGGGATTACAGGCATGCACCACCACACCTGGCTATTTTTTTTTTTATTTTTAATAGAAATGGGATTTCACCATGTTGGGCAGGCTGGTCTCGATCTCCTGATCTCATGATCTTCTTGTCTCGGCCTTCCAAAGTGCTGGGATTACAGGCGTGAGGCACCGCACCTGGCCATGAAATGCATTTTAATTTTTAAATAAAAACTAGGATTTGGATTGCATGGAGGTTTGGTAAGTGTCTATTCAATCAGAACAGAAAGCAACATTCACTAAATTATTTCCATGCCAGGCTTCACTTTGGGGCCTGTATTCCTTAGGTCTCAGCCCATGCAGCACCTCATTCCTGCGGTTGTCCCTCTGCCCTTCCCTTGCCCCTGTTATAGCTGTCATCATAGCACCCACCTTGCTGTCCAGAAGCTGAGGGTGGACTTGTCCACCTCTCACACTAGATAATAAACCTCATGAGGGCAGGAACTGTGCCTGTGAACAGAGGTTCAGCACAGAGCCCTAGAGGGTCCAGTGGCTGACATGGAATAGTGCACAGCAGATGTTTGTTAAAAAAAAAAAAAAAGGATACATCAGCTAAATAAAAACAAAATTAACACTTTTTATGAATAAACCAGCCTTAGAAGAAACCAAACTTGTAGCTAGAAAGGCATGGAGGCAAACTTGGTCTTAAATTCAGCACATTCATTTTGCTTCATGTCTTTTGCTTCTTGGAAAATTGTCCCAACGCCAGCAAAACTAGATTTTTTTCCTCTTCTTTTGGCCCTAAATTATTTCTGAAAGTTACAGCATTTTAGATTTGTATTGTTTTATTACCTGTCATTTTTATTCACGTCTGCTTTTGTTGCTCTCTCTCTCTCTCACTGGACCTCTTCCTAGTTTAGCTTGACGTCTGCTTTAGCTGCTCCTCATATGGAAAGTTGCCTCTTCATCAGCACACCATAAATAATCCAACCTGGGTGCATTCCACTGCCTTCTCTGGCTACAGACTCCTCCCCTTCCCAGCTGCGCGGCTCCAGTTGTCTGTGGCCCCAGTGACATGGTTGTTGGCAGTAAATGTTCAACTTCATTTATTTCCTAGAATTCTCAGATCTGGACTGGTTTGCTCCATTCAAGCTGCTGACAAGCTTTGTTAGGTACATATTTTATAGCATCTCCCCTTTTCACTGGGCTGCTGAGAAGAAGTGTCCTGGTGAGTATGACCTGGAATTTAGCAGAACAGGTTTTTAGCTTCAACTTTATTCTGACTTCTCTGACGTTGGACAATCAGAAGCTTATCTAGGCTTGTGGTTTAACCTAATGTATATTTAAACAATATCCACCTCTTCAGGAATATTACTTCTAGAGGTGAACTGTTTATTGTGTCTCATCTTTGGTCACGGTCATGGTTATTCCTATAATAAAACTATAGCCACAATTTTGGGGGCACATTTTAAATTTGTGTTTAGTATGCAGATGTTGGCTTAGGAATACATCACATTTTCCATGCTCTGAAGTGTGAATATATTTCAATGCATTGCTTAACTGTAGGAAAAATGCTACCCATTGAAGGAAACCAAATATGACAACTAAAAGGTGTACAGATTATTCCTTCTTATTTTAATGTGAAGCTAAACTTTCTTTTTCAATTACATTTGCTCCTGTCTTCAGAATTGCCTCACCCCCTTAACTTAAGAAGAAACAATAGGATGGCAATTCTTGCCATTTTAAGTATGTTCCTAAAACAAAATATCAACTTATTAGAATTATAATAGATCATATTTTTTAATAAATAGCCACTGAGCACTCCTCAATAAAAAGATTGTGCCTTCGTTCATTAAATATGAATTTAGTCTCTGCCTAGGAGTTGCAAAGAGACCACCAAGCCTTTGCAGAGACAAAGCACCGAATTTAATCTGATTGCTGCCTGAATTGTAATGCATATGTTACTCCAAACATTCACCCATGGAAGAGATCCAAGTAGCTCAAACACATGCACTGCACAACCAGCCCTAGAGCTCTGGCTGTCTCTGAAAGATATGTAAGGTTTTGTGCTTAGGAAACTAACATGCTGTCTTCTCCCAGTCTAATGCAAATTAAAGCACAGTTCAGGTTT
Organism: Pongo abelii; assembly: GCF_028885655.2. Classification (NCBI taxonomy): domain Eukaryota; kingdom Metazoa; phylum Chordata; class Mammalia; order Primates; family Hominidae; genus Pongo; species Pongo abelii. Next base: position 31,500,798 of record NC_071993.2, on the reverse strand, counting down.
TCATAAGGCATTCATTGAACCAAGCCTTTATGACAATGGTTACGCCCAAGGAAAGTTACTCTAAAATGTCCAAGAAAACTAAGTCTTTCAGTCTTTATTCCGTCTGGAAGTAAAAGGCGGGCAAAGAGAAGCAGGAGGACGGGAATAGTGTGTCAAGATGTGGCATGAGGAGCTTTCTGATGATGGAAGGCCCAATGGGGCACTGTAAGGGTAAGGGGGGAACATGTCTCTAGTGTCCAGGTAGCACAATGCCATTAATATTTTGTTGTAATGGAAAGAAATTTGACAATGCTTATCACAATCTAAAATGCACATTTTGACCCAGGATCTCTTAAGTATTTGTCCTATAGATAGTACCACACAAGGACACAGGTAGATGAGCAAGGATGTTCACTGCAGCATTGTTTATAGTTAGCAAAAGACTAGACCCAACTGAAATGTCTATCAGAGCTGGTAAAAAACATGACAGTGCACCATATAATGGAGTACCATGGTGCGGTCGAAAAGACTGAAGTGGCACTTTATGTGCTGGAATAAGTATTGTGTGAAGGAAGCAAGGTACAGAAGAACATATACCGTGTCCCCATTTACTGTTTAAAAAGGGGGAAGAAAGAGGGAGAGAAAGGATATATGTGTGCTCATATACGCAGAGAAAATTTACAGAAGGTGACTGCACTATTGGAATGTTTTGTTGCATTTTCTTTAAAGACTTTTCCTTATATTTCATATATATGCTTGGCATAGCAGAATTTAACATTATTTACAATCAAATCTGGCAGTATTTTCTTGCATGGCCTTTGCATTTCATAATATGCTTAGAAACTCCAATGCTTACTCAAGTGTTCATAATTATTTTCGTCTAGTATCATTACAGTTTCCTTTTTTTTTTTTTTTTTTTGGGGAGAGTCTGACCGTGTCTCCCAGGCTGGAGTGCAGTGGCGCGATCTCAGCTCACTCCGCCTCCTGGGTTCAAGCGATTCTTGTATCTCAGCCTCTCAAGTACTTGGGACTACAGGCATGCGCCACCACGCCCGGCTAATTTTTGAATTTTTAGTAGAGATGGGGTTTCGCCATGTTGGCCAGGCTGGTCTCAAACTCCTGACCTCATGTGATCTGCCTGCCTTGGCATTCCCAAAATGCTAGGGTTACAGGCGTGAGCCACCGCGCCCAGCCCATTATGGTCTCCTTTATACATCACAGTGGTTAGAAACATGAGCTTTGTTGTCTTATGGTTTTAGATTTCATTCCTGATTCTACCAACTATTTAGCTCTGTAATTCTGGCAAGTTCCTTCAATTTTTTTTAACCTTAAGTTCAGGGGTACATGTGCAGGTTTGTTATTTAGGTAAACTAGTGCCATGGGGGTTTGTTGTACAGATTATTTCATCACCCAGGTATTAAGCCTACTACCCTTTAGTTATTTTTCCTGATCCTCTCCCTCCTCCCACCCTCCACCCCACCCTCCAGTAAACCCCAGTGTGTGTTGTTCCTCTTTCTGTGTTCATGTGCTCTCATCATTTAGCTCCCACTTACAAGTGAGAACACGTGGTATTTGGTTTTCTGTTCCTGTGTTTGTTAGTTCCTGTGTTGGTATGCCTGGCTGCATAGTGTTCCATGGTATATATATATATATATATATATATACCACATTTTCTTTATCCAGTCTACCATTGATGGGCATTTAGGTTGATTCCATGTCTTTGCTATTTTGACTAGTGCTGCAATGAATGTGTGCATGTGTCTCTATGATAGAACAATTTATATTCCCAGTGATGGGATTTCTGGGTCAAATGGTAGTTCTGTTTTTAGGTTTTTGAGGAATACCACACTGTTTTCCACAATGGTTGAACTAATTCACACTCCCACCAACAATGTATAAGCCTTCCTTTTTCTTTGCAACTTGCCAGCACCTGTTTATTTTTTTACTTTTTAATTATAGCCATTCTGACTGGTGTGAGATGGTATTTCGTTGTGGTTTTCATAAGGCATTCATTTGATTTGCATTTCTCTAATGATCAGTGATGTTAAGCTTTTTTTCATATACTTACTGGTCACATGTATGTCTTTTGAAAAGTGTCTGTTCATGTCCTTTGCCCACTCTTTAATGGGGTTGTTTTTTTCTTGTAATTTGTTTAAGTTCCTTAGAAATGCTGGATATTAGACCTTTATCAGATGCATGGTTTGCAGATATTTTCTCCCATTCTGTAGGTTGTCTGCTACTCTGTTGATGGTTTCTTCTGCTGTGCAGAAGCTCTTTAGTTTAATTGGATCCATTTGTCAACTTTTGCTTTTGTTCCAGTTGCTTTTGGCATCTTTGTCATGAAATCTTCGCCCATTCCTATGTCCAGAATGGTATTGCCTAGGTTGCCTTCCAGGGTTTTTGTAGTTCGGGGTTTTACATTTCAGTCTTTATTCCATCTTGGGTTGATTTTTGTATATGGTGTAAGAAAGAGGTTCAGTTTCAATCTTCTGCATGTGGCTAGCCAGTTATCCCAGCACCATTTATTGAATAGGGAGTCCTTTCCCCATTGCTTGTTTTTGTCAGCTTTGTCAAAGATCAGCAAGTTGTAGGTGTGCAGACTTGGCTTTACCAGATTAAGCTGAAGTCATGCTGTTTTCATTAGGGTAGGCCTCAGCAAAATTGTGAAGGAGGGAACATCTGTCGTAGTCCCTCAATTGTGGTGCCCCTGTGCATTTTCTCACTTGAGTCCCTACTGCCTGACGACCCACAAATAAAAAAAGATATATTTACAACCCAAGACACACATTAATACATACATATACTATACACAGATAGATACCTATACAACTGAGACAAAAGGTTTTATTTTATAAAAATAATACAGTATACAAAATAATTTACATTGTGTTTTGATATGTCCTGTTCTAATTCGTTTTTAAAGGCTGGATACCTTGCACTAAGTTGATTTCATGACCCACTAATAAGCAAATAAAATCTGAAATATTTGGCTACAGACTTTTGACTTTCTGACCCCTCCCCTACATCATGGCCTTTTTGGGCTGTCACCCAGTCTCTCAGATCCCTGCTATCAGAGGCTTGATGAGTGACGCTCATCTCTTCCCACAAACTTAAATTTCATAGACCTTTTGAAGGATGACCTCACGCCAAAGGGATAACTAATGCTGGAACTTCAGACATCCCATGGCCGACCATAAGGCCTCTGGGGGATACTTCAGTTAATGCCCTGGGTGGCTCCCCTCTGCCCCTTCGGAAAAGGGACATTACCACCCATCTAGGGACTCACCCCAGTAAGCTGCCAGGCCTTGAAATCCTTTTCAAAGTTTTACTTGACTAGAGTTGCCAACTCTTTGGGTTTGGGTTGGGTTTGAAATTGTCTCTCATTTCTTTTTTTTGAGATAGAATCTCGCTCTCTCGCCCAGGCTGGAATGCAGTAGTGGGATCTCAGCTCACTGCAACCTCCACCTCCTAGGTTCAAGCGATTCTCCTGCATCAGCCTCCCATGTAGCTGGGACTACAGGCTCTTGCCACCATGGCCAACTAATTATTGTTTTGTCTTTTTTTTTTAGTAGAGATGGGGTTTCACTATGTTGGCCAGACTGGTCTTGAACTCCTGACCTCAGGTGATCTGCCCGCCTCGGCCTCCCAAAGTGCTGGGATTACAGGTGTGAGGCACCGCACCTGGCCTAAATTGTCTCTCATTTCTTATCCTAATTCAAACAAAATGGTGTGGCAGAAATTAAGTCCTCAGAAGAAATTCAGGCAGCATTGGAGCCAGCAGCCTTCCTCTACTCTCCACCCTCTCCTCCTCCGCTTCCCTAGGAAGCCCACATCTGGGCAGTTTTTCTGGGTGTATGGGTAGGACCCCTCCCTTCTCCTCCCCCGGCCTCACTTTCCTGTGGAATGTTCTGCTGTTCACCAGGCCTGCTGGGTCACAAAGGTAGAACACGGTCAAAAAGGGCTCGTAGGCTTCAAGGTAATCTTTGTCTTTCCATCATCTCTCCAGGAACAGATTCTGAAATGAGTCTGAAACTTCCATTGAGGGAAACTAACGCTACTGTCTCCTCACAGGTCAGATGCCCAGGGCCACTGTGAAGAGAAAACTCTGCTTTTCATTTAGCTGTCACTTGGCCCAAACCAGTCAAAGGTAACACCTAGTTAATTCACATTCTCCCCTGTGGATTCCTCCGAGGTCCCCCTTTTTCAATTTTACTGTGTTGGCTTAAAGAAAATGGGTCTGGTTTCCCTTTTAATAGCAACTTAAGTCCATTCCAAGTCACCAAAAGACTCTATGGAACGACTCACAGGTCCTCCAGGGGTCTCCCCAAATCCACACACAGGTCCTGGGTGCCCAGGTCACGTAAAAAACCGGGCACCCAGCGTGCCCACCTGGGGGTCCCGGGCATGAAGAGCCAGCCTGGCACAGAGCCGTACTGGCCTTGGGAGGGTCCTCTAGGCTTCCGGGCAGATGGCTTTACCTGGGAGCTGCTGCTGCTAAGCCGTACTTTTCTATTTGCACATCGATGGGAGAATAGAATCTGGCTCTTGCAATGATAGTAAAAGGCACTAGGGGAGAAGGAAATTGGCAGGTATTAACGAATAATTGAATGTTTTCATTTTGCTTTGATTTTCATCAGTGTGCTGAAATACTACCTCAAACGTTCATCGTCTTATATGGGAAATAATAATTATAGTAATAATAATTGTTATAACTCCAAGGGCCTTTATTGCTGAAGAGAGCAAGCTTAGGCAATTATCACAAAGAACTCAAATGCTTTCCTGGGTCCTGTGGGATTAATTGGGGATTTCAGCCCAGTCACAATTGGGGAAATTTCCACATCACAAAATCCATTGCTATAATGGACACTAATTGGCCTCCTTGTTGACAGTCCCAGAAGAGAAAGCCCAGAGCCCTAAAACTGAGCGATTTTGCTAAAGGGTTGAGACAGTAGATAGGAAATCATGCTGCTGCAACCTTAAGTTTGCTCTTTTCCAGGGATAAGGAGAGTGTGTTGGGCTGCAGGGCTGTCAGTGTCTCAGGTAATTGATTCAGAAATAGCAAAAGGCCTTCTAGTGGTACAAGGAACTTATAATATGTTCGGCAAGATCCTAAGCTATTCCAGCATTAATATTCTTTTAACTTAGGAAAGAAACTGCTGAATTTCAGTTGGTGACAAAGCAGACAGAGATGTAGATGACAGAGCTCGTTCTCCTTATGTGAGAGTGTTTGACTACCTTTCAGGAAAACAGGCTGACTGCTCTCTTGCTACACGAAGTGGCTGGGAGGTGTGATTTGCAGGGACCACATTAGTCCTAAGTAAAGAGAGCAGGCTCTGGCACATTGTGAGGTTGAATTAAACCTTTCACACTCTGAAGCACTGCATTCTGAATCACATCCAATCATTAGCTAATACCTGCCAATTTTCTACTAAGTGCAGTCTGACATTGGTGCCAGTACACCAGGAGCAAGCTCTTAGATCATCCCAATATTTTCTGTCAGATTCATCAACAACGTTGTGAAAATGTCTTAAATGGACAATGCTTCTAGAAGACAATTAAAATAAGACAGAAAAGATGGGCAACCGCTGAAAAGTAAGTTGTACCTGAAGCACGAAGAAAATCTCCCCCCACCCGCTCCAAGAGCTATCTTATTTCCCCCAATTTTAAACTAATATTTATGGTGCAACCATGGCCCTACCGGCCACACCATCCTGAATGTAAACCGCCCAGGGAATAGGGCTGAAACTGGCAGTCCTCTCATGCTGAGGTCTCACCTTGGAGCTGCCCGCTTTTGTGCTCCCAGTCATCTTGCCAGCTTTCTCCTCTGGAGATGGGGCTACCCTGGCCCCACTTTGCTGCCTCACCTCTCCCATGTCCCCAGTTCATTTGCTTACTTGTGTTGTCACTTCCCATTCCCTAGGAGTCCCCAGGCCCTGGGAGGTCCCAGTTGTTCTCCACTTCAACCGCATGGGGCCAAGTCCTCCCCTTCGAACAGGGACAGTTTTTTATTAGGCCCCAAACTTGGAGGTAGCCCTCAATTTCTTACAACAACCTTTTGTTCCTTGTTTACCCTCTTTTTCTGCCCAAAGTTAAGTTAAGCTCCACAGGAGCTTGGTGAGAAGGCCCTGTGACCATATTCCTCCCCCCAGCAGCCTGCAAGCTCCACGCAACCTTCATCACTTTGGGGCGAGCTCTCTGCAGCTGGATTCCCCGCCTGGGGCTGTCTCCTCCAGCTGGTGTCAGTTTCCCCCAGCCAAGGCCTGCTGTCATTCCCCAGAGCACCTCCCACCCTGCCTCCTGCTACGGAGTAATGTCTTCAAAGTACACAGTAACATGGTTTCCAGCAGAACATAGGCAAAGCAAAAGTTTACAGGATTCATCATTAGGAGAGAGGGAGGCTGAAGACTGAAATTGTAAAAGGAAAACATTAAACATTCCCTGAGTGAAAGGTAGGGGGACCCCACTCACTTAGGGAACAGCTGTGCCACCTCTCCAGACTCTGGCTCAGTCCAGACAAATTCCATGGGTGAGGCGGACATGAAGGCATGGCCCATGGTACTTTAACTGTGGTGGCTGTCCCTGGCTTGCCCACTCTCTTGCTGTCCAATCACATGCAGTTCAGTTCTCCCAAGAAAACTGCAGGCGCGATTGTTCTCCACTGATTGTCTTTGTTGCAGTCCTTGAACTCTCAAGGTTGCAGAAGTTGCTAGGGTTCTAACTGTCGAAGTGAATCGTGTTCCTCGGTGTCGAGGGTCAGCATGCACTGTTTCTTTCACAGAACATCATTAACAACTAAAACAAAGGAAAGATCAGACCGGGTGTGCGGCTCAGGTGACAATGGGGTTCCTGTTCAGGTCAGTTTCCTGCTCTTCCTACCAAACTGGTCAAAGCAATTAAATGTGTGAACTGTGTTATTTATGAGTTTCCAGGGCTGTAAAAGTCATGTCTGTGCTAAGAGACCAAAAATACATATCCCTTGAACACCACAGCAAACACCCTCTTCTGTCAAACAAACAGATATTCTCTTCTCCAAAGTCAAAACCTCCACCAACTCAGAAAGTTAGCACAGGACAGATTTCTCGCAGGGAGTGCCTCTCTAGGCAGGTGAGCCGTGCATGGGGCCCAGCGACAATTGCCGATTGTGATTTATTAGTGGAGGAAAATTTGGAATTGGACTTTACCGTTGGGATTTACTTGCACTTGAAAGCAATGCAGTTAGCAGTCCATCTTTCAACACTGAATGTATTTTCTCTGCTTTTATATCTTTCTGATGAATTAAGCGCTTATGTGAGGTGAGGGATTGAAAACACTAGCAGCCTAATCTCTCAGTAGATCTGCTTGCCAGAAACAGCTGTATGGAAAAACACGGGGACCAATTTTACATTGTTTCTCCACCAATTCATACCAGCCGTGAGCTGTGATGCTCCCACCAATTCTACAATGGGTGGATAATAAGAGTTCCTTGCCCTCCAGTTCTCCAAGCTGTTTTGAAGAAGGCCTGCTAATTGAATTCAGTTGTTTGCAGTTTTAAATGTTCATGCTTTCCACAAAACAAGAATATATTAAACTTATTTCATCTGTCATCCAGGAAGAATTGGAGCCTGCATTTTTATTACCAACTGACTTGTGTGTTCATCTTTATCCCAGATTTTTTTTTGAAGTGTTTACAATGTAATTAAAAACAATCAAGTCAAATGATGTATTTGAATTGTTCCCTTCGGGGGAAGATAAAGGAGGAGAAAAGATAGCTACAATTGCTTCATTTTTGCTGAGTATTTCGGCCTTCTCAACAGAAATACATCATGTATCTGCTCACCAAGAGCGTTTTGTAATGTCACTAGTGATTTAACAATTACAAAATATTGTAATTAAATGTTTGAATGCTCTCTTCTGTTTTCCCATTACAAATGTTCATGGAACTTGATTAATTTCAGCCAGGACCTGGCTTTGGTAATATTGTTTCCTGCAATGCACACCTCCAGGGAAAACTATGATCTGAATCCTGAAGTCAGAACCAATTAAACTCTTCCATTTTCCCCACTGCAGCCTGAGGATGAGCCACATTTTTCAGGCATGGCTCAAACAGGCTTGTCAGGTCTCTGGGGCTCAGTGCCCCTGGGCACTGCCTGCCTGCTGCCAGCTGTGAAGAGCATTCTGTAGGTACAGGCGCATAATAGGGAAGAAAATGATAAATCCACAAAGGCAGGGGCCACAGTGGACAGTTCTGAGCTGCAACGCTTACTCAGCATCAGGGTGGTCTGGTCCCGGTCTGGAAGCCCTGCCTATGGGCACAAGAATCTGAGGCTGATGGTCAGAAAGAGGTGGACAGCTAGGAAGTTGTGGAGCAGAAAAATGAAACCATTGTATTCTTAAATGTCAGAAGGGGAGAAATGCTTCAAACAAAATTAGCCTTTGGGCTGATGAAAAGCAGGAGCATATCCTTAGGTATTTTTTCCTTAGGTATTATAATGGAATTTTTATCCTGAAGCACCAAGATGGCTTACCTAAGGCCTGAGAGCAAGCACCAGGGAGAATTTCAGTGTCCAGAGCTCCGCGGGCCAGTGGGAATGTGATGGGAGGCACCGGAGGCTGTGAAAGAGAAAGAAAACTGGGTAGAGAAGATGGGGGGTCTCTGGCTAGAAGAGAGCTGGGATGGCTTGAAAGGAAAAGACCAGTTTGGAAGAAGGGACCCTTCCCAAGCCCTGCAATGGGCTCAGCCCTAGGCAGGTTCAGGCAGAGGCCCTGATGGCCACAGCCAGAGGCCGCTGGGCCTGCTAATGCCCCTCCAGCCTCCTCCACCCAGGGAAATAACAAAGGCAAATGCTGCTACACTCAGCACTGTTCTTGAATGTAAGGGATGCTTGAGCTAAACCAGATTCTCCATCTTGGTGCTTTGGGTAAAAATTCCATTATAACTTCTGAAGTCCCGGCAGATTTATGACTGGAGAGGGCTGCATGCATGGGAATTGAGCTGTTTGTTATGCCTGCCCTGCCTCCCTCCCCCAGCCATCGCCCCGTAACGACAGGTTTACTCTCAAAACCCCTGAACTGGTCTGAAATGTACCTTGCTCTGAGACCGAGGAGATAAAACAGGATTTAAAGGCAATGCATTTTCAACTGGGCAACCTTATCTGGACTGACTGCTCCGGGTTTTCAGCTAAGTGTGAATGTGAAGGATAATTACCGTCGTGTGTTACCTGAGATTACAGGGTTGTGTTCCAACTAATGACACCGCAAGAACCAAGCATTTGTTAATATTTAATCAGTCTCTTGGCCTAACAATTGGATAAATGAGGTGTGTAATTACACAATTATAAAAGACATTTCAGTTAGGAATGGTACTGTTATTAATACTGAAGGTGAAAGATGGGAGAAATAGACCACTGGGTCATTTCAGAAACGCCACCAAAGAAGACCCTTCGAGGGGGGCCTCCCTTATGGAATTTTAAGGGCAGACCTCAAATGCTTTTCCGATATGTACTTGTTCTGTTCCTTCTGGGGCTCTCAACATCGAACATCAGGCCAGATGTTTTGTTGATCTCACAGATAACTACCATCAGAGTCTTCAAATGGGACACGCTCCAGAGTTGCATTCTAAAGGTGAGTTTAGTAGCTCTGTGTGCTGGTGGATTTCTGCTTGCTATCTTATTTTTTTATTTTTGGTTGATGACACTGAGCCAAAGCCCAGGACAGTGAACCCCAATGTCACCTTCTGGGAGCAGGTTTTTTTTTTTTTTTTTTGTGGCTGTTTCTCCTCATTAGTCACTCGGTCTGTAGCACTGCTCCCTACCCTGGGTGGCACTTGCCCACCAAAGGGAGCAGCTTGCACCATCCTTGCTAGAGGATGCTATTGGCAGGCAGTCACCCTGTGACCCACCTGGGTGTTCCATCTTCTCTCAGATGCTGACAATTTCTCATGGAAAAATGTCATTTTCTCATTCAGGGGCTCAGACAGTCAATTAGCTGAGTACTCCTCCATGGCTAAGGCCTGGAAAACACAGTCAAGAGCCATGAAAAGCACCTGGCACATTTCAGCACCCACACGAGAGATGTTGTCCACCAGGATGATAGCAGTTGCCTTATACGGATCAGAGTGATATGTGTGGAATTTATTATGCTCTGATCCGTATCCCTCAAGGATCATTTGTCAGAGCCGCAAGAAAGCCCTTATCCCTTTGCACAAATTGTTGATCATTTTCAGAATCGCTGGATTGACACATCTGCTGTGCCCAGAAATGCAGTCATGGCGACGAGGGTCGCCCCTCCTCATCTCCCCTGCCTAGCAGCCCAGCCACCAGCCACCAACCTCCTCCTCCAGGGATTGGGCCCAGGTTTCATGGCCTTTCCTTTCTTTCTGGGCTGAAGGGATGGATCTTTTAAGGAGCATCTCTTGCACCTCACCTGTCTAGCAGCATCCCTCAGTATCCAAGGCCAGGCCATTGACGTGTGCTCCAGTGCCTTCTCCGGGGGCGACCACTATCACTCCAGGAGATGGGAAATGAGTGGAAAGGAATCTGGAGACAGGGAGTCAGTTTATGTTGCAGTTCAACCATCACCCTCTCTTTGTGGCTTTCCCCAACTTCCCTAGATAGGGAGTCCATCTTCCCTTGCTCTGGGAATCCTGACTCCTGTGCAAGGCTGACTGGCCCAGGAGACAGGCAGATCTGGATTTGCATTCTGGCTCTGCCACTTACTATCCCTGTGAACTGGGGGTGATTCTCCTTCATACACCTCCATTTTTTCACATAGGCTGGGGTGAGGCTGCACTAGTTGGAGTTTGTTGTGGGGGGAGATAAGAGAAACTCAGCCCTTGGCAGGCACCCCGCACTTATTATGCCTTTTTCTCTCCTTCCAGCACTCCTCATTCTGGCTGAAATCATTTATTAATGCCACAGACTACAAGTTCCTTGAAGGCAAGGAACGAAGGCTGTTTCAGCTTTGGATTTCCAGCTCTTAACACCATTCAAGGCCACGGTCAGTACTCAGTGAACCTAGCAATAATCCTGGGGTATTTTGTGTTTTTATGGGGCTCCTCTATCTTTCCTAAAAATTAAAGCTTCACATTTTACTATCTCTTCTTAAGAGCTGAGAGGAAACACCCAACGTGAGCTTTACTAACAGTTTGATGAATAATGAACTGGACTGAATGCTTGGTGCTGCCACACCCCTGTCACTTTAGCACCATCGAGGTTGCACTGTGGAGGCTCCCTGCAGGCTATCACATCTGCAGGGTCACTGGTATACGGGTGGTAGAGCCTGTACCGTGACAACTGTCCTTGGACCAGGCTCATGGAGACACACCATGGGCAAGTCCATCCACAGCAGGCACGTTATCAAGTTTGCAGAAAGAGTCGTCCGGTTCCATATGTTTTGGCTTCACATATGAAAAGAAGCCCATTCAGCCTCTTTGGAAACTCAAGGATCTGGCACCAGAACATTTCTTAACACATTTGCACTTCAGTTGTTGGGGATGCAAGAGAAGTATTTAAATCATAATAATCACTATTAACTATTTGGAAAAAGTAAGCAGGTGGAAGCCTCTGCTGCCCAAGGGCGACATCGGTTGCTGATTATGTGCCTGATGAGGTGGTTCTTCCTTACAGAACACAAGTGAAGCCCCCCATCTCTCATGCCCCAGTTAGAGGGCTGGCCGAGTAAGAGACCCCTCTGAGAACCTCGCCATGGCTGTGCATTGCGTCCATGTCGGCCCCCTCTCCTCCCCTGGTGCCTCCCCGGCGCTCAGCCTGGCTTCCTCACTGGCTGGTGTTGAAAGGCAGTTCTCAGCTGAGTAAATAATGTTGGTATGAAGCCAAGGCTCTTGAAAGTGAGTTAATCCTTTCTCTGTCAAAATCCCCAACAACAATCTGGGTTTGTTTAACCATTTGGTGTTGGTATTTCAGTGCTTTTTTACAAACATGAAGGGAATCACCCACTTTGGCCAGTGTCCAGAGTGGCCATCACAAATGCACATGTAGTGACTACTCTTGCTCACAATGGATGGCCACATCGCACCCTTCATACTAGAGGAAGGTGGATGGGCATGGATCACACCTGTAATCTCAGCACTTTGGGAGGCTGAGGTGGGAGATTGCTTGAAGCCAGGAGTTTGAGACCAGCCTGAGTAACATAGCACGAGCCTATCTCTACAAAAAAATAAAAAACTAGCCGGGTGTGGTGCCACGCACCCATAATTGCAGCTACCAGGGAGGCTGAGGTAGGAGGACCACTTGAGCCTAGGAGTTTCAGGCTGCAGTGAGCTATGATTGAGCCACTGCAGCCTGGGTAACAGAGCAAGAATCTGTCTTAAAAACAAACAACAACAACAACAACAAAAATAGAAGAGGGTGGTCATTACTCTGCATGGTCCAAGAGCACCCAGGAGGTCATTATAGAGAACTTGGTTAGCGCTTCACATGTGCTAAGCACAGGACTAAGCTTTTTGCATATGGCAACTCCTTTAATCTCACTACGTCTCTTGGAGTTATAAGGAGGTAGGTATTATTATTATGTTCACTTTACGGATGAGGAAACTGAGGCACTGAGAGGTTATGTAGTTGTTACGAGAGTCAAACCCAAGAGCCCAATGTACAGATATGCCCATTATTACACTGAAGCCTCACCAACAAAAACGCCCTCTCTTGATGCCACATACTTGCTGTTCTGCAGCTGTTTCCAAAGTCTAAGTCTCCAAGCAGGCAGGGGCCCAGGGAGGGGATCTTGGGATGGAAAGCCTGACCAAGGTTTGAGAGGCCTCTGTCATTGTGTTCTTGCCACCTGGGGACATGCCCTCCTTGCCTTCTCCCACTGCCACCTGACCTGAGGTTACTCAACATCACAGACACACAACTCTAGACTGGCCTGCATGTCTTTGTCCCAAGTCATCATCCGTTCATCCATCTCTCTGCAGGGACTTGCGCCCTGCCATGACCTGGTGTGAGGAGTGAGAAGGGGAGGCAGGTGTTTGCAAAGTGACCTACCAGCTTCCAGTTGCAATCTCAATGAACCTATGATGATGCACCACGGCACAGGAAAAGCCCCTTGTTTGTGTCACGGAGCTGGGAAATGGCCTCTTCCTGCTGGTTCTGCACAATGCTGAGCTTTCCTGAGTAATTTTCTAGAGTAGTGCAATTTGCATTTTTGATGACTACACTTTGAAGTAAGTTTTCTGTGTTTCTCTGTATATTTATTTATTTTTGGGCAGAGTTTTGCTCTTGTTGCCCAGGCTGGAGTGCAATGGCGTGATCTTGGCTCACTGCAACCTCCGCCTCCTGGGTTCAAGTGATTCTCCTGTCTCAGCCTCCCGAGTAGCTGGGATTACAGGTGTGCACCACCATGCCAGGCTAATTTTTGTATTTTTAGTAGAGATGGGGTTTCACCATATTGACCAGGCTGGTCTCAAACTCCTGACCTCAGGTGATCCACCTGCCTTGGCCTCCCAAAGTGCTGGGATTACAGACATGAGTCACCACACTGGCTTGTGTATTTATTTAAACATCGACTTGTGCTTAGTTAGGGTCCTTTGTCATGGTTGCCATTTGTGTATTGATCTCTTCTGCAAGACAATGAGCTCCTTGGGAAAATGCACCTTTTGCATTTTGGTGGCCTGGTTTTGAGCTTGGTACAGAGGAGGTGCTCAGAAAGTGCTTGTTAACCAGAAGATAAGGCTTTATGTGATAGCTGAGATTAAAGTGGCAGAACGGGAGAGGAGAGAAAAGGGGTCACCAGCAGATATTTAGAAAAGGAGAATTATCTCTTGTAATCATCCCCAGACCTAAACCATCAACCCAGGAGCCACAAGTAATGCACGATTTAAAAAGTCAGAATACAATATCTCTTTACTACCTCTTTCAATGCTGCCATATTGCCTCTTTCAATGCCACCATATTGCCTCTTTCAATGCTGCCATATTGTCTCCGCTCCATCATTCCTCACTCCAGTTGGACACCATCCCTCCTTTCCAGCTTTTCCATCTGTTCACTGATCCTAACTCCAGATTCTGTCTCATCCTGCACTGGCTGATGTAATGTACAGTTGTTTATCTCAACTCTCCTTCCCAGTGGCCTGTTTTGGCATCTTTTAAGGGATTGTCATCATTTGCCCATGGCTAGAAATAAAGGGATCTCTTGCTATGAGCTTCTTAAGAAGGATCAGTGTATCAGTCCACACAGGTTGTCAGTGACAACAAACCAATTCAGCCCACCTCAAGCCAAAAATAATGTGGGGGTGGGCAAGAGGTTGGTCTACCCCACCCAAAATGTTCAGGCAACTACCTCTAGATACTCAAACGATGTTATCAAGGTCCCATCTCTTGTTCCAAATGTCTTTGGGACAAAGTTTGGGCTGTGTTGGGTCTATTCTCCAAGCAGACTCTGCATGCAGAGATGGGATGGATGCTGGTGGCCCCAAGCATGTCCTATATCTCACAACTGCACAGAAGAGGAGATGGCATCCCCGGTGGCCAGCAAATTCCTAGGGAGGACATGGGGGGTGGTGATCATGGGTTTAGGTGGTGTGCCCATTTTTGTCCAAGTCTAGGTCACAGGCCCACCCTGGGTTCACTCGAACTTTGTTCACTAGAACAAAGAAAGCCCCACCCGAAGCCAATGGGAACATACACACTATGGAGAGAGGGCTCAGGCCCCCTCAAGGAAGACATGCCGAACAGACAAAATCAGAGTTCCTTTCCAATAGCACCGTCCCCTATGCGTCCTCCTGCCTTCTTGGATCTAACACGGATTTCCTGCAAAAGGAGTTTGTCTTTCCTGCCCTTGTTCACACAGCCGGGTCTAGAATGCAGGTTTCCTAATTGCAGGTGAGGTCCCCATTCCTCGTCCCACACCACTCCTTCACACATAAAGACGCAAATGCACACAAACATGTAGTGCACGTTCACCGTCGATCCCTGGTCAAAAGCACCCACAGCACAATTCACCATTGTGAAGATATGGAACCCACCTACGTGCTCAATGGCCAATGGTGGACATACACCATGGAATACTACTCAGCCATAAAAATGAATGAAGTAATGTCTTTTGCAGCAACTTAGATGGAGCTGGAGGCCATTATTCTAAGTGAAGTAACTCAGGAATGAAAAACCAAATAGCACATATTCTCACTTGTAAGTGGGAGCTAAGCGATGGGTACACAGGGGCATACAGTGACATAACGGACATTGGAGACTCAGAAGAAGGAGGAGGAGGAGGGGAGGGATAAAAAACTACATGTTGGGTACGATGTACACTATTCGGGTGATAGCTGCACTAAAATCTCAGACTTCACTGTACAATTCATCCATGTAACCAAAACCCACCTGTACCCCAAAAGCTATTGAAATAAATATAAATCAATCAATGAAATTAAACGCCCATGTCAGCAGCAGCTATGTACATGAGGTCCTGGGGGCTGGGTTAGCAGGCAGGCTCTGTTGACAGCTCCAAGCACAGGCCCTCAGCCTTGCTGCACAGGGGGATCTCTGGGGGAGCTTTCAAAACCCTGAGCTGGTCCCACCTCAGAGACTTGGATCTACTCGGCCTGCGCTGCGGTGATTTTTAAAGTTTTCCAGGTAGTTCTGGGGTGTGGCCAGAGTTCATTAGCACTGCCTTGGGTGGAGTTGACTGGTCTGTAGAAATGAGATCTCAAGTTCAAAGGGGGCTTGGCATTCTCCATCTGGTCCTCCAGTCCCTCACTCAAGCTCCGCCCTTCATCCTTTCCATGCACCAGGCAAGGACTTTGCAGCCAGGAAGGGAAGGGCCAGGGTGAAACAGGGCTCTTGCGCATTTGAATAAGGTGTGTGGGAGAACAGAGGAAAGATGGATTAACTCTGCCCTGGAGACTTGGGGAGGGCCTCCCAGAGGAGGTGGCATTCAAGGGGGACCTGGAGGCCTGTGCACAGAGTCGACAGCACAGGTGATGGCACAGAGGTGGACCATGCTGATGACACAAGCTGTGGGGGCTCAGGGTGTGTGCAGGGGAGACAGGCTGAGCTGGGTCCACCCTTATCCTTGGAGTCATGGAGAGCATGGGGGATTTTTTTTTTTTTAAGTAGAATGTCAGGATCTGTTTGGTGTTTTGTTAATTTGTATTATTATTATTATTATTATTATTATCTTAGAGACAGGGTCTTGCTGTGTAGCCCATGCTGAAGTGCAATGGCATGATCACAGCTCACTGAAGCCTCCAACTCTTGGGCTCAAACCATGCTCCTACCTCAGCCTCCTAAATAGTTGAGACAACGGGCATAAGCCTGGTTTGTTTGTTTGGTTGGGTTTTTTTGTTTAGTTTAGTTTAGTTTAGTTTTTTGCTTTTTTTGTCAGCAGCAGCTAAGTACATGAGGTCCTGGGGGCTGGGACAGCAGGCAGGCTCTGCTGACAGCTCCAAGCACAGGTCCTCAGCCTTGCCGCACACAGGGATCTCTGAGGGAGCTTTCAAAACCCCGTGCCTGGTTCCACCTCAGAGACTTGGATCTACTCGGCCTGTGCTGCTGTGATTTCTAAAGTTTTCCAGGTCCAAAATATATTTTGACCTCAAAATATATTAATTTGTTTGTTTGCCCTTGACAATGTTAAGGTTGGATCATCAAAGGCAAGGAAAGCTTTTAGGAGGCAGCTACTTTAGTCCAAGCCAGAAATGACAGAGGCCTAAACTGAGAGGTGAATTAGACACATTGTCGATTGACAATTCCTGGGTGTGGGCCATGCACACCAAGAAGGACACACCGGTGGGAAGGGTTGAAGGTGGATGCAGCAGGGCCTGGGGACAACTGGATTTCAGGAATTAAGGAGAGGAAGGAAAGGGGGCCCACTTCCCCACGTCCAGCCATGCTGATAGTGACACCATTAACAAAGACCAGCAATCCTAGAGGCTACTGGGCGAAGAGAAGGCTGACGAGAGTGCCTGTGACATGATGAGGTTGAGGTGCCTGTGGTCATCTGGGTGGAGAGATCATCTTTTTCCTTTGCGTTCTCTTTCCTTCCAGTACCCATCTGTCACCCTTTTGTCAATGCCACCCTTGGAGGGATTCAGAAGGGGCGATGGGTGTTCAGAGTGAGGGGGACACCATTCTCTGGCTTGGTGTGGATGCCATGGGCTCATCCCAGGACCCTCCTAGTGTGATGAGCGCCGCGGCCCCTTCTGCCCCCCCTGTTTGCTCCTCCTGCCCCTGAGAAGCCCTGCACCCACACTGGCCAGCCCTGAGAGGCCAGCAGGACCAGAGGGTGGCTAAGTAGTCCCGCAGAACAGAGAGGATGGCACAGAGGCTGCAGCAGATGGCCACAGTGGCACCCAACATGGGTTTATTTAAAAACGTGAATTGTTCCAAGGATGGGGCTTTATACCTTCAGCAGGGAGGGCACTGGAGCAGTTTATGGTCTTGTGTCATTGTGCATGCACGATCTCCACAGAGATTTGCTTTTGTGTTCTGTTGAAACCCGCACCGCTCTAGCTTCTGCATTAGGCCTGCTCCTCTGGAGGGAGACAGAACTCCTCCTGAGGAAGCCTGCACTGCCACCGGGCAGGGACAGGGGAAAGAGCTCAGGGGATAGAACTGAAATAACGCGCGCCACCTTGAAGCTCAGCCATGGATTGCAGAGGGCGGGAGTGGCTCCTTCCCTCCCATCCGACGCCTCTGACTCCCTCCTCTCTCCCCATCTGCTCCCTTCTCTCCTGGCCCCCTCTCTGAATCCTTCTTCCTGCTTTCCCTGTGGCTACCCATCTCTTCTCTTCTCTCCCTCAATCTTCTTTAGAGAATTTCCGACATGGAAAGTTGCTGGGGGTGACACCTCTCATGCACACTCCATTTCCTCATCTCAAAAGAAAGCCCTTGGACTAGATCATTTCTAAATTCCTCCCCAATTCCATCACCCAGCCCCTGCTGGAGCCCTGCCCCGTCGCTGGCCCCTAGCCCGAAAATTATATTTTACAAGTGCTGTCCCCCAGTAATTCTAGATTCACAGTAAATCCCTAGTCACCCTAAAATATCTAGAAAAGTTTCTTCAGCTTTTTGGTAGGAAAACTTTACTGCCGTAGGCACACAATTTACTTGCTTGTCATTTTTCTTTCCTGGCTAGGCAAGAGCCAAGGAGATAGCGCTTTTCTTCTGCTTCACTCCTAGGTACGCATGTCACTGGTAACACTCCCAGAAAGTACCCATGTCACTGGTAGCACTGAATACAAAGCCACCAATGCACAGAGAAGCCTTATCTTGACTGGGGTCGCCTTATCTCTGGCCACACACTAAATGCTGTGTTGTGATCTTGCTTCTGAACTTGCCTGAACTTGAGAGACTCAAAAGGAAGCTGTTTCTTTAATCTCTTGTCACAAGCAAAAGGCATTTCACTCCGGTCGTTCTTTAGTGACGTCGCTGTCGAAGGTCTCTTAGGAGAGGGACTTCCAACAGGAATTAGGAAGCCACATTAGCAAGGTTAGTTCCAGGCCTTTTGCTTTGAAAGGGTCACGGGCTGGGCGTGGTGGCTCACATCTGTAAACCCAGTACTTTAGGAGGCCGAGACATGGGAGGATCACTTGAGCCCAGGAGTTCGAGACCAGCCTGGGCAATATAATGAGACCCCCATCTCTACAAAAAATTTTAAAAACTAGCCAGATGTAGTGGTACACACCCATAGTCCCTGCTACTCAGGAGGCTGAGGTGGGGAAATCACTTGAGACCAGGAGTTCGAGGCTGCAGTGAACTGTGATCACGCCACTGCACTGCAGCCTAGGCAAGAGTGAAATGCTGTCTCTATAAAAATAAAAAATAGAAATAAAGAAGATTCCCCAGGAGGAAGCAGATGCTAACACGGGATTCCTTCTGAAATTCTCCAGGAGCTGGTGAATGATAAACACAGCTATAGCAAGGAGTTGTTAGAGGGAGGGCTTTATCAGTCACACACGTTATCGGATTGAACATTTCTACTCTGGCCTGTTAGAGTCTGTTCCTAAAAAATACCTCAAAATATATTAAGAGAGGCATGTCTCTGAATAAAAAGTTCAATCCAAAATTGCATTTAATCAAACGCAGTCACTTTCGAGGCTGGAGGTTGAAGGCATACCCAGAGAAGGGGGAAATGGGAAAAGTGAACTCAGTTGGCAGGAACGAACCATGACTAAATCCATCTCATTTCAGTAAAAACAGGCATGAGAGTGAAAGCAAGTTTTAAAACCGAATTTTCCCAGCATGACTCAGGGATTGTCTTTCTTATGCCAGTTTTCAATTTGTTTTTACAGACGGAGGAATGGGGGCTCACAGCCTTATCTAATCTCCAAATGAAGAATGGGCCCATCTGACATATCCTATGAGCACAAAGCTTAGGGGACTCTTCACCGAAACCTAGACAAATATTTGAATGCATTTTTTTTTTTTTTTTTTTTTGGAAAGGGAGATAACATCCAATGGGTCTGTTTTATAATGCATTTGTGTAAGGGGAACAGGGGAGGAAATGGGATTTAAAAATAAAACTGTTTACTTCAGAGGCTTGGGTTATAAAAGCATAGGTTTCTCTTTCAGGACTCTCTGAAGTTGGAAAGTATGAATTACATATACTCATTAACATGTTTTATGTTAAATTCAAAGAGTAAAATTAGAAGCCATGTTAATGATTCAACCATGCAACAACTGGTCAACAGATGTTGGAACCTTACGGTTAAGAGACTACATGGTTTGAGCTGACAATTTACTGTATGTGTCCCTGGCAGAGACGAGGTATAACAAACATATTATCAGACACAGAAAGTATGCAGCCCCAGAAAGAGGGGACGTGCAAATCGGACTGCCTTCGATGCTTTCAAAGCAGCACATTTTCCCCCTAAACTGATATTGCAGAGAGCTGGGGTTTTTTTCTTTCCTTAAGAATGAAGAGTTAATCTTATCCAAGTTCACAGAGCCAGAAACCTGTCATATTAAATCCCAGTGAAGCCCAACATTCTTTCCAACTTGCTTGCTTGAAATGTAGTTGAGTTTTCCAGTGATCTGCTGGCTAACTAGCTGTCATGCAAAATGGAGCCGTTCCTCATGGCTTTGGAGGTCTCTGGGATTCCAAGCTGGGGACTGCTCTCATTTTGGGGAAAAAGCCTGGGACCATGAAGGGAGGAAACCGGAGAGAAAGGCTGGGATGGACTCGGGGCGGCTGGGCAGAGACTGTGTGCAGGTTCATACAGCGCCGGGCGGTTACAGTTCTGGTCCCCGGCAATGCCAAGCACCCTGTGGAAAAGTGGCCCAGGCTTCAAGCTTCAGAATCGGACTCCTGCCCCTTAAAGCTGCAAGCCAGCAGGAAAACAGAGAGCTGCAAGGGAGCTGTGAAGGGGAAGGGGTCTCCTCCGGAGGGAGAGACGACTGGGATAGACCGTTCGGGACTGAGTGTGGGGAAATGTGACAAATCCAGCCTTTTCATCGTGCGCCCTGAGCCGAGCAGAAGGGGCGCGGTAGGAGATGATTCCGCTTGCTCCGAGTTTCCAAGCTCCTTGCTCCTTTCCAAATTGCTTGCGGCAATGTAATTCTTTCCTTCGGGGACAGGCAGAGCTCCACTGTTTTTCTGGTTTCCAGGGTGTGCCCATGGGTTACCCAGAGTGGGTAGAGCGGTGGGGCCGCTCTGGAATAGCCTTGCGGCAGACGCGGCTGACTGCCCTCGTACAGAACTGGCGGATCCCAAGAAACCAACCACGCGGCAAGATTTGGGGAGCCCACAGCTTCTACTCAGGCACCCCTGCAGAGTGTTTGCTCATTGCTAAAAACGTGCAGGCGTAGGAAGTGTCCCCAGAGGCCATTGCCTAGCTTGCCTGCAAGCCCTTAGTGAGCACCTGCCCTGTGCTAGGTTCCCAGCTCAACTCATGCAGGTCCTGCCCTCAGGAGCTCACTGTATTGCAGAGACACAAGAGGACACCAGGGTGGATGTCTGCTCTGTGCTGGGGAAGGCCAAGGGACTCCTCACCTGCCCATCTCTCAGGAGTTTCCAACCTCTCCCCGCCAGTCCAGTCTGTGACTGGCAAATTTCCAACCGCCCCTCTTCCTTGAAAAGAGCTACCTTCCTAGGTGGCTCCTGGGTCTCTGAGCTTTCCTGAGATCTAGAGAGAGGAGGAAAAAGTGTCTCTGTCACAGCTGGGGCTTCCCTAGCTGACCCTCCTCCCCTGCCACCTCTGGAGCTGAGGTTAGCAACGCGGTGCCTACATCAGCTGAGCTGGGGAGTTTGCTGGAAGAGCAGGCCTGGTGCAGTGGTGACGTTTGAAGGTGTCAGGTGGACAGTTGTATGTCAGGAGGTGAGAGGAGAGGGGTTGGCTGGAGAGAGCAGGTTGGATTCACCAGCACTTGGAGCACCCAGTGGGAAGGGGACCCCCCAGAGAGGGCGAGGCCAGGCGAGCCCAAGGGCAGTGAGGTCAGCCCCTCTACCCGCCAGCCTGCAGGGATGCCTCCGAGTCAAGGCTGCATGAGCAGGGTCCTGCTTGGCCACTTATCAGCCCCTACGGCCTTAGAAGCCAAGCCCCAGCCCACTTCCTCCTGTCGACAGCACTGGCTCCAGGCCAGTAGCTGTAGTCATGGCCTGTTGACCAAGGGCTACACGGGCCAGTGGCAGGAAGCTGCTGGTAACTCAATGAACAGACACCAGAGCTTGCAGAGTGGACTCCACAGCCTGCCTTGATTTTAGGTCCAAAGGACAGGTCCAGAACTGCACAGTACTGCACTTCTGCACAAAATGGGTCCCTCTGCACCATGGTTGGGTTGACTTTGAGGAGTGAGTTGAACCAGCTTCCCTCCAATACCCCAGTACCACACATGGGGTTCCCTGGCTGCTCACGGGACAGAGCTTTGGACTGGTTCTCTCTCCAGAATCTAACCCTAGGATGAAGGTTGAAGAAGGGATTTCTCAACTCCTGAGCTCATTTCTCCCTGTCTCCTGGCCGTCTCCCCAGTGGGGGGGACTCGGGGATCACAGACACATGCCTCAGTCTCGTTTTTTGAGGGCCATGGTCACATACCTAAAACCCAGCCACCTGGAGAGTCCTCTAGATGTTTAGATTCCCATGCTACTCTAGAGGAAACTTTTTGTTTGTTTGTTTGTTTTTTGAGACAGAGTCTTGCTCTGTTGCCCAGGCTGGAGTGCAATGGCACAATCTTGGCTCACTGCAACCTCCGCTTCCCGGGTTCAAGCAATTCTCTGCCTCAGTCTTCCGAGTAGCAGGGATTACAGGCACCCGCCACCACGCCCAGCTAATATTTTTGTATTTTTTAGTAGAGACAGGGTTTCACCATCTGGGCGAGGCTGGCCTTAAACTCCTGAACTCGTGATCCACCCACCTTGGCCTTCCAAAGTACTGGGATTACAGGCATGAGCCACCGCGCCCGGCCTCTAGAGGAGACTTTTTGGTAACCTCAATCCATAAATCCATACTGAAAAATATTTGGCTGAAAATCCACAGGTCTGGTGTTTTTTTGTTTTTGTTTTGTTTTGTTTTGTTTCTGAGCATATGACCAGAAAGGATACAGGTCTTAAACCTTCTCCCCAAGGAGGCAGTGTAGTGAGTTAAAGACTTGAAACCCCAGCTGTACACCTTGCTGGCTGTGTGACCTTGGGTGTGATTTAGCCTCTCTGTAAAATGGGAGTAGTAACAGTCCCTGGCTCACAGGGTGAAAGGAGTTAATACGTCAAGTTCTTAGAATAGTGCCTGACACATAATGAGCCCTCCCCAAGTCCCAGGGACTATTATTACTCTCTGCAGGAGAGTGATAAATGTACACAGCCCTCTCGCCTAAACCAGGTTGGAGCCATAGTCAGAAAATAGAACGTTTTACATTATTTAAGCCTGGCCACTTGCGTATGCAGAGAGTCTTGTGTCAAACTGCAGCATTAAGGGGTCAAAGGGAGACCTATTTTGAGTTAACTGAAGGAGTTCTCTCTTACATTTTAGTTTAAATACAGCTTCTGCCAAAGGTGTACTTGGGAACAGGACGTATTAACATAATCTCATCCAGTGAATTAAATTCAGGCCTTGGAATGCAAAGAGAAAGAAGCCAGATGGGAAGGCTGGGTAGGGAGCTACGCACAGCCTATTTGCTCTTCATCCTTAGACTTTCTTACACATCCGCAGGCCTGTCACTTCGGGGGACCATCAGCTCTGTCTCCCAGCCCCAGTGACCTGCTGTCCAGCGATCAGGAGGCGTACTTTCCAAGAATTTTGGATTTCCCTGAGTCTATAACTTCAGTCCTCCTTTACCTGCTGATACAGTTTGGATGTTTGTCCCCTCCAAATCTCATGTTGAAATGTGATCGCTGATGTTGGAGGCGAGGCCTGTTGGGAGGTGTTTGGGTCATGGGGGCAGATGCCTCCCTCTGACGGTAATGAGTGAGTTCTCGCTCTATTAGTTCACATAAGAGCTGGTTGTTTAAGGGAGCCTGACACCTCCTCTTTTATCTCTCTTGCTCCCTCTCCTGTCATGTGACATGCCTGTTCCCCCTTCCCCTTCTGCCATGAGTGGTAGAAGCTTCCTGAGGCCTCACCAGAAGCAAGTGCTGGTGCCATGCTTTTTTTTTTTGAGGTAGAGTCTCACTCACTCTATCACCTAGGCTGGAGTGCAATGGCACCATCTCAGCCTCCTGGGTTCAAGTAATTCTGCCTAAGCCTCCCGAGTAGCTGGGATTACAAGTGCCCGCCACCACGCTGGGCTAAGTTTTGTATTTTGAGTAGTGATAGGGCTTCACCATGTTGGCCAGGCTGGTCTTGAACTCCTGACCTCAAGTGATCCACTTGCCTCAGCCTCTCAAAGTGCTGGGATTACAGGTGTGAGCCAGTGCACCCAGCCCTGGCACCATGCTTCTTATACTCTTTGCTGAACCATGAGCTAAATAAACCTTTTTTCTGCCTAAATTACCCAGCCCCAGGTATGACTTGACAGCCACGCCAAGCAGACTAACACACCTGCTCACAGTTTTTGCCACCTCTCCTCCTACCTGGGCATGATTCTGGAGCTGAACACAGCCAGGAGCCCCAGGTCCACCTGCATTAGCCTCCCTTAAAGCACAAACATCTGTGAAAGCAGAGGCTCAAGGGACCATTCACTTTTGTTTTCTTATAAATGGTAAAACAAGTACATAACCACTAAAATTTAAAAAAAAGTGTGTGTACCTAGACTTCTAATGTGATGGCATCACACTTAGGACATGCTGTTCTAGCAGCTTTGACTGTCAGACCTGGAGTGTCCTTAGAGCCACCTCACTACCTTGGTTGGGAAGTGGTAGACTGAGGCAGGAGGGAAGCGAAGGGGACTAGATGCACGTCTAGGTCTTGCCTAGTCTGGGCCTGCATGGGACATCCATGCATTGCCCTTCCCCACGAGCTCTCCTTCCTCCCACACAAGCAGAGGGCTCCTGGAGCTCTGCACACCCTCTAGCAAGGGCAACCCCTCCTTGCTGATTCCCCACATTCACCCGAACCCACATATGTAGATGGCTCCCTGTGGGCCACTCTGGAGACACACGGGGAATGAAACTAAGTCCCCACCGTGCACCTGCAGGACTGTGGGATGATTCCTAAGTCTTGGCCACTGAGGTGACTCTGTAGCTCAGCCTCTGCACCAAACTCCCAGAGATGGTCCAAGTCTTAGCCAAAAACTTTCCAGAACTTTCTAGAATTTTCTAGAACTGTAATTCCAGAGATGGAAGGTCTTGGTGTCTGATCATTTGGGGAACCAGCCCACAAGGAAGGTGTTTTCCCAGGTTTAGGGATTGAATCAGGCCTTCTAGTCTTTGGTCATACCACCCTAAACGTGCCCGATCTTGTCTGAATCTGGTGCTCTAGAGCTGGGGTTTGATCAGCTGCTTGCAGAAGTCAGATTCCATGGACTTCTAGTGTTCCTCAAGATGTTTCATGAAAGTGGACTCTATTTAAGGAAGTTTGGGAAACATTGCAGATGCTTATTACCTCTGGGGGAGTTATAACCATATTATCTCATAAAAGGCTCTAAGAAATCCTACAGGAGAGAAGTTTGTTTAACACTGCATTTTCCTAACACACTTGATCACAGAAGTCTTTTCTTGCAGAACACACAGGGAGAACACAGGATTATATTCAGGACCTTCCCATTCAAAGCCCCAATATCTTGTTTTCTCTGGTCTGGTGGTGAGCTCTCACTCAATAGACCGATTTTTCATGATTGCAATCGTGGAAGCCTTCCTTACCCTTCCCTCCCATAAAAAACTTAAACACAGGGAAAAAAAATAAGTTTCTGACCTCAATGGAAGTAAACAGCTGGAACTGATGAATTCCAGAAGCAAGTGTTCTTTTTTTCTGCAAGAATCTATGAGAGAGAGAGACAGAGAGAGAGAGAGAGGTTGGGGGGAGAAAACACAGAGGCTATGTAAATATAATTATTTCTAAGTAGAGTACCTTCAACATTTTCCATTAGGTAGCAGTGAGGTCACTGTAAGGCCAGCTGTCCAAATATGGGCACTGATTCCCCTGAGTCAGCAAAGCAAATAAAAGAATTTCTCTTTGGGGACAGAAATTTCTTGCCACACATTAAAATAAGTACCTCCAACTGCATGGGGTATTATATTTAGGGTTGTGGCTTTCAAACTTCTTTTCAAAGCAGGATAAACCCTTTTTTCCAAGAGAAATCTGATTCAGAAACCCCTTTGCACAGCCCCCCAGGCCAGCACCTGAGTCATCTTCAGGAAACCCAGGAATCTAGTCAGGAAACCTGTGGTCTAGGGCCCTGCTACTCAAAGTGTGGTCCACAGACCAGAAACTTCTACATCACCCTGGTTAGCCATGCAGAGCCTCAGCCCCACCCGGACCTGCTGAATCTGAATCTGCATTCCTACACCATCTCTAGGGGATTTGCATGTACATTAAAATTTAAGAAGCAGGTCTAGGGGATTTACTTCTGAATATTTCTTCTGCTATTGGCTCATCCTAAGTACTTGGATGAAGCTTCTTGAAAATTAGTCTGAAAATGTTAGGCTTCCAACCCGTCTACGCCTCTAAGTAGGGTAATCCAGGATCGTCATGTCATTGGCTCAGTGCTTCTCGCCTGTAAAATCTAATCCTTCCCTCTCCCTTCACAGACACAGTGGGAAAAGAAGCAAGGTGTGTTTGGGACGAGGCAGAGAGTAAAGCCGAGACTGTGAGCAGAGGCCCTGGGTTTGAGCCTCAACATTCCTGCCTCTCCTCTGCTGACCTTGCACAGGCTAATTAAAGTCTCTGCCAGTTTATCCTCATAGGTCTACAGGGGTGGGAGATGACCATGATGATGATGATGATGATGATGATGATGATGATAGTGGTGGTGGTGGTGGCGATTATGGTACCAGTACCCATTAAATGCCTGGATGGGCCAGAAGCACTTAGAATCGCAAGGTACCTGGCAAGAGCTTTTATTCCCGAGTCAGTAGGAGCTAGCTTCATCCAAGGGCTTCACTTCAAGGAATGCACAAAGGAAAATCTGGGTCTATCAAACAGATAAAATAGGAGTAATAGAGAGTCACCATAGGTGATTTGCAAATAATCCCACACTTAAAGTGTGATGGAAAGAACGAATGCAACTTAAACTTTCTGATTTACGTTGTCACTTTTTTTTAGACTTAGAAAAATCTGTTTCTGCTTGGACTGCTCTACTGATGAGCTCCATGACCTTAGACAAGTCCTTCAGAGCTTTGATCGCACTTTCCTCATCCAGGGTCGGGTAGGAATCCTGCCCTGTCCAGCTTGTGGGAATCTAGGAGGAGGGCCAAGGGAGAGAGTGGGCATGCAAGGGCTGGAAGTTTCTGAAGCTCACATTAGAAGCGAATAGAAGCGCAACCGGTGCCCTAGCCTTCCAGTCTCTGATTCAGCCTCTGCAGAACTGGAGAATGAGAACGTGCAGAGGTCCTTTCCTGCTGGGGCAGGGCAGTGGCAAGAAAGAAAGAGCTCAAAATAGGAACGTGCTCTCTGAAGAGTACAGTGCAGGCAGGAAGTCTTATCCTGCCAGCGTTTCTCCCACGAACACGTTCTCTTTATTCTATGAGACACCAGCATGAGGTCACCTGCACGCTGAAACAAAAGGAACCCCCCCCACCCCACCGCCCACTGGAGCTGAGGCTGGGGAGGCAGCCAGGCCAGGGCATAGAGGGGTCCCTGGGGAGGCGGTTGTTGCCAACACTGAGCCAGGCATCCTGTTGGGCCTGGGTGTATGCATGGGCCACCCTGTGCTGACCCCAGGGATCCCGTGTGCCAGCTCCAAAGGCAGCCCCTCAGCAGGGGCAGTGGGGGACGGTGCTGGCAGGCGGAAAGCTTTCTTCCATGGCGCTCTGAGCCTCTGCAGCCTCTCTGGTTTCTTGGCACCATAAACTGCTTGATCTCCGTCCAGTGATTTGCTCCTATAAACAACAGAGAAGAAGGAAAAAAAAAAATAGAAAAGTTGTGAAAAACAGATACAGGGAATTAGGTCACCCTAGAAATTCTAAAACATCAGCAAAGCTCTTGTTTAGCATGATTCATTCAGCGACCTCTGACCACAGCCAGGCCTTGAATGTGGAGGCAGAATATAACAGTGGAGACTGAATGGAGCAGACAGGAAGAAGGTTAAGGTGATCCTTGGCTCGGAGGTGGAGGAAGTGCTGCCGACCGCTTTTGTTCTGATGCATGGGTCTGCTGGAACCGGGGAGCAGAAGGTGGGGGTGCTGGACGTTCTTTTGGATCCTGATGTAGTAACTGATGCAGGCTGGACCTCTTCATGCAATTCACCGTCAAGCTCTCCAACTTACAGAACACCAAGCCAAGATGTTTGCATGGGAACACACGCCGCCCCCATCTTTGCGAACTTCATCACTGCACTTCCGTTTCCTTGATCTTGATGCCAATGTGGTGTTTACCGGAGACCAAGTAGTCGCCAGAGATTTATGCAGCAAGAACACCTCCACTGATGAAAGCAAGCCTTCCGCTCGGCTGCAGCCTGGAAGCCACTTAGAAGACTATTTATTCTCTATGCGTCTCTCCATAGACAATCACCCATCGTGGGGAGCACATTTACACCTTAGGCAATGGAATGCATTTTAATTGCGTTAATAAGAGTTGGGATAGGACTAAAGACAAAAGGCTCACTCTGTACAAAATTAAAGACTGTTGCTTGTGCTCAAGATCCTGTGGCTAGAGGAGCTTAGACAACAGGACTGCCTGTCTCCTGGGAGCCAAGAGCAGCAAGGAAAGGGATCTTGTTTGCCTTGAGAGAAAATGCAGCTAGCGGCCTGTTGCCTGGCAGCTGAGGGTCTGGAAGGGGAGGGGGCTTATTGGTGGAAGTTGGATTTAACCTAAAGGGAAACAAAGGAAAAAAGAGTTGTAATGTTGTAGAATGGGCACTCGTCTTAAGATTAGCATGGAGGCAAGCTATTTAACCTTTCTATTTCCTCTTCTGTGAAATGGGTATAATGATATTTATCTACTAACATGAGGAAGGTGAAGGAAGAGAAGGGATGGAAACGTAATAGATCCATAAAGTAGAACATACAGATGATCCCCTTCTTCAGCGTCTACCGCATATCCTGCCCTAGTTCCGAGATGGGCTCTGTGCTCATGATTTTACAGTGCTTGCCTTTTTGCATGTTTACAGCAATGCTGAGAGGAAGGCAGTAATTGTCATGCCCATTTTGCAGATAAGGAAAGCAGGGAAGTTAATTTCACATGCTCAGGGGCCCACGGCTGGTACATGAGAAGCTGAGCTTTGAACATGGAGCTGCCTGGCTGCGTTCTTCACTTCAGGGAAGGACGGGTTCATTCTGTGCTTTTCTAGTGACTGTTGGGGATACAGGCCCACGTGCCACAGAAACAGTAGCAGAGTCTACAGGATGCTGTCCTCTTCTGCATAGCTCTTTGCCCTGCCTCCAGTGCCCTCCACCTGTGAGTGGTCAGAGGCTCTGATGTTGCTCCCTGTGCTAGCCCCCAGCCAGAGCAATGAGCTTGACTTGAAAAAGCCCTTTAAAAGCCACCGTTCCTGGCTCGGCTAGACTTCAGATGGGACCAGGGAGCTCAGACTTGGAAGGGCACTTCACTTGGTCCCTGTACAACCTTCCCCTGGCACGGAGCCAGCTTCCCTGGGGGGGGTCTGCATTTCCAGAGAGGAGATCGCAAGCCTCCCTCACATCCATTCCAGGGTCACTCACTCCCTTGGGCACAGTGACGATTCTTTAGTCATTCCCAAAAGGGTACTTAGTTGAAGACAGCCTCGTCCCCATTTTCCATGTAAGGAAATGGGAAAGCCACCTCCATCCAGGCCCCTTTAAGTGAAACCTCCCTTTCTCTGTCTGTGGGGTTTAGGGGACCAAATTCTCCAAGAACAACCTCTGCAGCGGGAACATGAGGATGGCCTCCTGCATCCAGGGCTCCTCTTCTTGCCCTGTTTACCACCAGGCCTAGTCTCCATCCCTACCAGCCATGCCACTAGAGATGACCCAACCTCTCTAAGCCTCCACTGCCTCACCTGAAAGGTGAGGATGCTGAGCTGCAGCGGGAAGCTGAGAGGGTGGGATGCTGCAGACACAGGAGCCGTCACCCCAGCAGGAAGATGGACTTTTCCATAGTTGTCACCTCACGTTGCTGATTCTTCATCTGCATTTACAGACCACCCCCCCAACCCCCTGCCCACCACTTCTCCAATTCCCAGGGAGCCTGGAAAATCTGAAATTCTGATCTGAAATTCTATCAACGCTTTTCCTTCCAGAGCCCATGAAAGCAGTGGGCAAAGCCACCAGCTAGGCCCCTGTGCTCCATGGCTGCGTGTGGGGCGACTTCAGGTTTATTGAGTGCCTTCTGCATTGGGGATAGGGGAATGCAGAGAGCAAAAGAGATTTGCCCACAAGTGAATGAGCTGGAAACTAAATCAAGGCGGACTCCAAAGCCTGTGTCTTTTGCTCACATCCCAGGTCCTATGGCCTGTGAAATTCATCTGTTTAATGAGTAGCATCAGGATTAAGTCATATTTAGGAGGGGGTTGGCATTCCATGACCCTACAGTCTGCTTTGCCACCTGAAGTGGAACAGGGGCTTCTTTCTTCTCCTCTTCGCTGCCCTCTTCTCAGCTTTATTAAAGCACAACTATATAATTAACACACAATAAACTACACACTTTAAAAAAATAGTTGATTTTGTTTAGAAACAGTGTCTTGCTCCATCATCCAGGCTAGATTGCAGTGGTGCGATTGTAGCTCACTGCAGCCTCAAACTCCTGCCTCGGCCTCCCGAGTAGCTGGGACTATAGGTGTGCATCAGTCCTGGATAATTGTTTAAAACTTTTTTGGTAGAGATGGGGTCTCACTGTGTTGCCCAGGATGTTTTCAAACTCTGGACCTCAAGCAATCCTCCCACCTCAGCCGCCCAAAGTGCTGGGATTACAAACATGAACCACTATGCCCAGCCAAACTACACCCATGTAAAGTGTTCAGTGTGCTGAGTTCAGGGACCCCTCCTGGCACATGAAGCTGGCAGGCCTTGTCCTTGCCCTGCCCCTGCCTGCACAGAGCTTACAGTCCTGGTGGGGACCAAGAAGGACGAGGGATCTGGACAGGACTTTTTGAGACCAGACTTGGAGAACTCCCAGAAGAAACTGCACCCAAACTGAAGCCTGCAAGGAAAGGGTAAGAGGAGGAGAAAGCAGGCCAGGCACAGTGGCTCACACCTATAATCCCAGCACTGTGGGAGACAGAATCAGGTAGATCACCTGAGGTCAGGAGTTTGAGACCAGCCTGGCCAACATATCGAAACACCATCTCTACCAAAAATACAAAAATTAGCTAGGTGTGGAGGCACGTGCCTGTAATCCCAACACTTCGGGAGGCTGATACAGGAGAATTGCTTGAACCTGAGAGGTGGAGGTTGCAGTGAGCCGAGATGGTGCCACTGCACTCCAGCCTGGGTGACAGAGTGAGACTCCATCTCAAAAAAAAAAAAAAAAAAAAAAAAAAAGGAAGCGAAGAAAGCAGAAACCAAGAGAAGGCTCATACAGAAAGAAGAAAGGCACACATCATGTGGATCCAATTAAACTAGAGCTTCTTTCATTTTGGTCAAATCGTAAGTTAATTCCTGCCTTCTGGAGTATTTAATTAAAGGCAAATCCCATAGGCCACCTGTTGTTTTAACCATTTTTTTTCCTTTGGTGGAGTCACTAGGACCCTTTGGAACAGGGAACATTGAGCAGTAACCGACCATTGGATTCTCCTGGGGGAAATAGGGATTAACAGCAATGATCAACATCTTGTCTTCAGAACATCATAAATTCTTCAATACCAGACCCAAAAAGCATTAGATGTACATCCTTAATTGGAATGCAGGCTACTTGGTAGTCCAGCTTAGACTTCCCACGTGTGTTTTATTTTCTTTATGGGGTCAAGAAAGAAAAAAGCAGACAGACCTCTCCCCATCCTGCTTCCTTCTGCACAGTGTGGCTGTCGGCTGGTTTTCTTTGATTAAATCATTATCTCCTCTCTCTCAGTTTCTTTATTTGAGGGAGGGACATGGATCGGGTTTCTGTGCTTGTATACCTGACATAACAATTATTTGTATTTCTCGACTGTTGTTGCAGCTTGTGCCTTGGGAGATAATTCGCCAACCCAAGGTGTCCATGTGTGGCCCTGGGGCTGAAATTTCCAGCTAGAAGGTGGTCAGCCTGACAGCCACTCTGGGGACCAGGGGACCAGGACAATTGGCTTCATCATTGGTGTTTGTATTACTTCGCTTCATGTTGTCAATGTCATCCTATTATCAATCAGCAGCCACCATGACCCCAATAACTGGTATAAATTCCAATTAAATGACATAGATTAGGTTCCTGATGCAGGCTGCTCATTGTGCCAGGAGAATGCAAAGGCCATGTTCCTGTTTCATTCTTACAGTGAACTTCCAGGCCCAGAGAAATCAGGCCTTCCGCGGGGGCTTTGCAGAAAAGAGCTGCACCAGGCCTTTTGGCTCCAGTTCCAGAATCTTCCTCCACCAGAGCTTTGCCAGACTTCACTCGTTCAGGGTCATTATTTGTGCTCTGTCCTCATTCTACCACATACAGTTTTAACGATTTTCGCCATGGCCACTACCACCTATAGTCTGTTGTTTATTCAACCTTTAAAAAAAAATTGACATTTTACTTAAATCAGTTTACTTAAAAGTTTCCTATGATATGCTAAATGTGAAAAGTAATGTCATTTGTCAGACCATTAAAAATGCAACATAAATTCTAGAGATCTGCTGTTCAACATAGTGCCTAGAGTTAATATAGGCATTGTGCTCCTACAAAAATTGTTAAGAGAGTAGGCCGGGCACAGTGGCTCATGCTGTAATCCAAGAACACTGGGAGGCCGAGACAGCAGATCACTTGAGGTCAGGAGTTCAAGACCAGCCTGGCCAACATGGCGAAACCCCATCTCTACTAAAAAATACAAAATTAGTTGGGCATGGTGGCAGGTGCCTATAGTCCCAGCTACTCGGGAAGCTGAGGCAGAAGAATCGCTTGAACCTGGGAGGCGGTGGTTGCAGTTATCCGAGATCATGCCACTGCACTCCAACCTGAGTGACAGAGTGAAACTCGGTCAAAAAAAAAAAAGCAAAAAATTATTAAGAGAGTACTCTCGTTAAATGTTCTTACTGCACAAACAGAACAAGACACAGCCCCCCAAAACGAGGAAACTTTTGGAGGTGATGGATGTTTATGACCTTGAGTGTGATGATCTTGCGGGTGTTTGTGTATGTCCACACTCACCAAATTGCACATATTAAATAAGTGCAGTTCTTTCATATGTCAGTTACACCTCAGTCAAGCTTTTTAAAAAATGCAATGAAGACAAAACAATGTCATTCAAATGCAGCTGTTGCCGGCTGGAGCCTGGAGGCCCAGGATCTGCTCCTGCCAGTGATGAGGAAGGTTGGCCAGGGACACACTAGTGTGAGACAGAGGCTTTTCTCTGATGTCACCAGGGGGACTGGAAGAGAACCGAGGAGGGAGCTGTGTCTCATCTGGAATCTTGGGTCCCTGGAGGCCCACTTTCTACTCCTAATGCTGGGGATACTGGTTTCCCCAGCATCCCAGTCCTTGCTGTCCTGGCCGCTTGCTTCCCTGTGTTGGATGCAGTGGTCGGCCAGGGTATAGGAGATGCCTGTTCACCACCAGGACGTGCTCCCCAAGTGATCATCTACCCTCTCAGGGTGCAGCTGAGCCTGCACCCTCCTGGCAGGGCCCAAGGCCCTATAGAGGTTGTCTCTGGACAGACAAAGGTGCTGTCACCTCTCCTGCTCCCTCTCCATGGTGGGGAATTCTCTTCAGGCAAACACACCAGCTCTAAGGTTCTCAGTTTTCATGAGTCTTAGCATCCACACCTCCCACTGCCCTAATGTGTTTTTTTAACCGGGAGTGTTCTGGAAACAGCTCAAGAACTCCAAGGTGAGGCATTCTACTTGCCCGGTGGGAGCGGGTGATCAGGGGACAGGTCAGCCTGTCCCTCTGTGACCTGTCACACTCTTGAGGCAGCACCCCCTCTGCCCTCCATGTCTCCAGCCGGCTGAGCATAGGGGACCTCTGTCCTCGAATTCCCAGTGCCTCCCCGCCTACCCCACAGAGGCCCTGCAAGGCTGGGCTGCTGCCTGCCCCTGAGCACTTCCTGGGATGAGGAGGCCCCTTTGCAAGCAAATGTTTTCAGTGTCGCAGGTGGTTTCACGCTCCATCAGGGACAACATATGTGAAGTCACTACTTCACTTAGGCCCACTCCCAGGTGAGACCTCGTTGTGTCATGCTTAAATTGGTGGGAAATCTTGAACCCACGTCCTGGGCCTTTCAGAGTGGGAGATGCACAGAAATGAAACAAAGGTCAGCTCAGAGGTGATGGTAGGACCTCAGACAAGTGTTTCCACAGCCCTTTACAGTGACCACCCCTCCTTGCTACTGAGGGGTGTGTGCCTCCCAGCGGCTTGTTGAGAGAATGAGGAGGTGACTCCCAAAATTGACAGAGTCAGGCCTCCACCCCAGCATTGGATTCCCAAGCCCCTGCTCTCTCACTGAGGGGCACACAAACTCACTCCACCTACAGGTCATATTTTAGCTCTTAGTGAAATGCTAACACGATTCCCTTAGATTATGATGCCAAGCAATTAGACTTACTCCATAACTCCATTTTTCCTTGTCTAACAGGTGTTTTGCTAAGCTGATCTGGCCCATGGGTCCCAGGCTTGCCTCAAAAAAGAGAAGGAGCAAAGGCCAGGCCAAGAATCACAGTTCTTTTTGAGTGAACTTGAGACTTTGAAAATAAATAATAATGCCCCCCCGCCTTTTTTTTTTTTTTTTTTTGGAGATGGGGTCTTGCTCTGTCTCCCAGGCTGGAGTGCAGTAGTGTGATCATAGCTCACTGCAACCTTGAACTCCTGGGCTCAAGCCATCCTCCTGCCTTAGCCTCCTGAGTAGCTAGGACTACAGGTATGCACCACCACATCTGTCTAATTATTTTTTATTTTTAGTCTTTAGAGAGATGAAGTCTTGTTTTGTTGCCCAGGCTGGTCTCCAACTCCTGCCCTCAAGCAATCCTCCTGCCTCAGCCTCCCAAAGTGCTGGGATTATAGACGCAAGCTACTGTGCCTGACTCAAAAATGCGTTTTCCTGTCAGTCTTAGGTCAGTCCCATGCTGAGGGCTTGGTATGGGGGACTGGATGAATCTGGAAAATGTTGGTGTTGCGAAGTCTGCACCAAGCGCTGGGGCCCTATAGAATGCTCACCTTGATCCACCAGAGCCACACTCTGCTCCATGCCAACCACCCCAGCAGTGACAATGCAGACCGTGGGCTCAGCTGTCCAGCAGATCCCGGGTGGACCCAGGGCAGCCTCCAGGACCCCTGGAATGACTTGTGCCAACGTGGGACATGGAGATGAGCAGGAAGCTCCAACATGCAACTGTTCTGATTTATAGTTCCAAGACTTTAATAACGCAGCTCTTTGACACAAAACATAGTAATGGCTAATTGGATCTGTTTCAATGTATCATGTCACCCTTTGCTTTGGAGATGTTACAAAGCTGTTATGGACACCATCCAGGGTCTGGTTTTACAAGTGTGTTGCTTAGAAGTGCAACTGTGTGTTGGCTCAGCTGACGTTCAAATCTTTGGAGGAGTTTAGTGGGGAGGAAGATTAAAGTGACTATAAAACCACAAACTATGTACAAAATGTATCATGGATTTTAATTTGAGAGCTGTTCTTTTTTTTTTTTTCTCTTGCCTCATACAGCTTGAGGCAATGGTGTCTAGAAGAGTCTTTTGTTTGCATTTAAAGCTGCTCTGGAGAAACACTCTGTTTTCAACGTTTCTGTGGGTCATAAAACAGTTGGTCTGAGTCCTGGCTGGGTCCCCTGGGTGACGCAGGCGTGGGTTGAGGACTGGAGAGCACATGTTCTTTGTGGAGGAGTCCTCACCACAGACAGGAGGCTGCCTGGTGGGGATGGGGCCCTGCCGGGGGCGGCCCAGAGGCTGCAAATCATGGAGCTCCAGCACCTCATATGTGCTGGGTGCATCTCCCTCCCTGGCTTCAAGTTAAAGAAATTTGGGTCCTAGGGTTTTGTTTTGTTTTGTTTTGTTTCATCCTAAAACGTGAACCTTCCAGTGTGGCCTTTAGACTTGAATTTCATAAACGATTCTGACCTTCTGAGTCTCCAGTTGCTTCAAAGGGAGTTTGGAGCATGGAGGACAGTATCGGGAGGCCACAAGGGCAGGAGTGTCAGTTTCCTGTTGATGATGCCAACACATCATGCCTCTGCACGTCCTGTCCTCTTCCTGTTCTGTGGGAGGTGAGATTCCCATATGTGATGTATTGCTGTTGCATATCAGGCTGGGCGATGGGTCTTGCTTCACAGGCAGAGGGTCAGCTTTACCAAGCCAGACACCGTCCCTTCCATCTCCTTTTTATGCCCAAATGGTAAGAGGACTCAATACACAATCTGGATTGAATTAAAGTCCAGGACCCAGCGTTCCTGCCTGAGACATCTGGGCCTGGAGGAGGAATGCAAGCACAGCTGCCAAGTGCCTGGGAGAAGAGTGTGGTCAGCACTTGCTGTTTCTGTCTTCATTAGAAAACCCTACACTGGAGGGCAACCTGCATGCTTCAAAGGCCGCATCCCACAGCCTCAGGGGCTGCCCTCCTGCTGCCTCTAACTCAGGTGAGAGGACCTTCCGCACCCATTTCCACCCTCATGGGTTAACCTGGCAATCTAAGCCCCGCGGGACCCTTCAATTCCAGTCCAAGTTCCGATCTCAGCTTGGCTTGGAGTTCAGAGTAAGTTCTGTCCTGAACATGAAAACCACAAAAATCTCCATCCGGAGAGGGTTCAAGAACTTATTTACTCAGGAAATGTCTACTAGACGTTGCAGTATGTTAAAAGATCTCCACGCTGGGCTGAGAGTCAGCTCACCTGAGTCCAGTTCTGCTTACCACCTGTATTCATTTGCTAGGGCTGTCATGACAAAGCACCAGAGACCAGGGTGTTAACCAACAGAAACTGATCGTTTCAGCATTCTGGAGGCCAGAAGTCCAAGATCAAGGTGTTGCACGGTGGGTTCCTCCTGGGAGCCGTGAGGGACAATCTGTTTCATGCCACTGTCCTAGATTCTGGTACTCTGCTGGCAATCTTTGGTATTCCTTGGCTTGTAGAAGCATCGACCCAACCTCTGGCTTCGTGATCACATGTTCTCCCTGCAAGCATGTCTGTGTCTGTGTCCAAACTCTCCCTTCTTGTAAGGACACCAGTCATATTCAGCCAGTCAGTTGGATTCGGGCCTGTCCTAATGACCT
Organism: Pongo abelii; assembly: GCF_028885655.2. Classification (NCBI taxonomy): domain Eukaryota; kingdom Metazoa; phylum Chordata; class Mammalia; order Primates; family Hominidae; genus Pongo; species Pongo abelii. The sequence continues at coordinate 31,464,059 of NC_071993.2, read as the reverse complement.
CACCTTAATTAATTACATCCAACAGTGACCCTATTTCCAAATAAGGTCATGTTCTGAAGCACTGGAGGTTAGGACTTCAACATATGAACTTGGGGGATGCAATTACATAACACCACCTTATCTCTGAGACCTTGGACGAGTGGGTGAATATTTCTTTTCTCCACCTGTGACATTTTTGATCTTTAAGATTCTTTTCTAGTTCTTAAGCACAGTCACTTTTAAAGTCTTTAGAGTATGATGGTCTATTTTGTTTTTTTTTTTTTGAGACAGAGTCTCGCTCTGTTGCCCAGGCTGGAGTGCAGTGGCGAGATCTTGGCTCACTGCAATCTCCACCTCCCGGGTTCAAGTGATTCTTTTGCCTCAGCCTCCCGAATAGCTGGGACTACAAGCACCCACCACCACGCCCAGCTAATTTTTTGTATTTTTCTTAGTAGAGACGGGGTTTCACCATGTTAGCCAGGATGTTCTCCATCTCCTGACCTCGTGATCCGCCCACCTTGGCCTCCCAAAGTGCTGGGATTACAGGCGTGAGCCACCGCGCCTGGCCTGACGGTCTATTTCATTTTCACTGTCAATGGTCTCCAAACAATTCTTTTCATGGAATGTCACTTTTAAAAACACTTTATCCAGGCTTTAAGAAATTTATCATTTCCTGCCTTTGACTGTAGTTATTTGCGTGAGTGATATTAAATATATTTAATGATCTGTCAAGGGTCCAGCTAATCAAATGGCCACTGGTCATTTTGGCCACCCTGGGACATGATGGAGTCTCCTGGTGTGTACTGGCTGAATCCCAGTCCCGCTCACTTTTGTATTTGCCTTAGCTCTCCTTTTAGACTTCATATTCTTCCTTCAAAAATTAGTTTTTTCTGATTTTAAAATAAATATGGAATTATTATTTAAGGTTTTAAGGAATAAAATAAAAATCTAGGCTGGGCACGGTGGCTCACACCTGTAATCCAGGACTTAGGAAGGCCGAGGTGGGTAAATGGCTTGAGCCCAGGAGTTGGAGACCAACCTGGGCAACATGGTGAAACCCTGTCTCTAATAAAAGCACAAAAATTAGCCGGGCATGGTAATGGGCACCTGTAGTCCCAGCTACTTGGGAAGCTGAGGCAGGAGAATCACCTGAACCTGAGAGATGGAGACTGCAGTGATCCAAGATGGCGCTACTGCACTCCAGCCTGGGAAACAGAGCGAGACCCTGTCTCAAAACAAACAAACAAACAAAAAAACTACAATAACACTTTACTGATACATTTGGTATCAAAGCATTGTAATATATATTCTGCTTTTTCTGTATTCTCTCCTAAATATTTTTGTAGGCATTAAGTACTTTTCAAAAACATGATTTATATTTTTGCAAAATATTCTATTCTCTGGATGAGCCATTTCCATATTTTTAGTATTGCAAATCATGCTGTTGCTAACATTACTGTACTCAAGCTTTCTGCATATCTCTAATTGCTTACTGAGGTGAAGCTCTTTAGGGTGGAATTATTGAACAAAAGTTTACATAGTTTCATATGTTTTATCAAACTGCCCTCCAGGAAAGTGAGGAAAATGAATACTCCTACCAGTGACATCTGAAATTGCTTTTGTTTTTTATAGGGATATTTTCTCTTTTCTTATTGATTTTTAAGAACTCTTGTTGTATATAGTTAGGATATTAAATCTCTTTCTATCATACATGTTGAAAATATGAACTTCGAACTTCTTAAAGGGCCCGTGCCTTCTCAAATGTGTCTCTCCCACAATATTGAGTTCTATGCCTTGTGCGTGTAACACCCAGTAAATATCCAAAGAATGTAAAGGAACAACTCTTGCCATTAAGAGGCAGGGCTGAAGCAGGAGAACGGCTTGAACCTGGGAGGCAGAGGTTGCAGTGAGCCGAGATCGTGCCACTGCACTCCAGCCTGGGCGATAGAGGGAGACTCTGTCCCAAAAAAAAAAAAAAAAGTTTTATTGCAATATAAACCACACTCCATACATTGTACCTGGTTAAAGTACACAATTCAATGGCTTGTAGTATATTCACAGAGTCATTAGACCATCACCACATCAACAAATTTTAGAACACTTTTGTTCCCCCCAAAAGAAATCTTGCAAGCAGTAGCCATCACCCCTCCCCAGCCCGCCATCTTCTCCAGTCCTAGGCGACACCACTCCTCTTTCCATCTCTATGGATTCGCCTACTCTGGACATTTCCTCTAAATGGAATCACACAACCGGTGGTCTTTTGTTTCTGGTTTCTTTCACTTCCCTAGTGTTTTCAAGATTTCTCCACACCATAGCATGGATCAGCGCTTCGCTTCTGTCTACGGCTGTTTACTGCATTGCATGGATGTGCCACATTTTGCTTATCCATCAGTTGATGGACATTTGGGTCATTTCCACTTTGGGGCTCCTCTGAATCATGCTGCTGTGAACATCAGAGACACTGTCTCCCATTGAGGCTTGATTTTTTATCCATCAACCAAATGTGGTCCTCCATTATGTGGCCCTGCAGTGTTCAGCCCCTGTCCCCTGAGAAGCTCCTGGCATAATCTGAGCACCTCCTGACTTGCACCACAGCTGTCAGGGGCTCCTCTTTTGATCCTTCTCAGGGCTCAGCCTCTGAGAAGCAACTGTCATACTCCCCTGTCTCTAACCCACTTTGGTGGTTTCTTGTGGATTCTTTGAAGAGGTGCTAGGAGAAGGCAGAGTCGTCTCTCTAAAATGCCAAAAACCTTTCTCCTTGAGACAGGCAAGTTGAGATGTCTGTATGGGAAAACCCAAAGCAAGCCTGGTTGTGAGTTACCCTGCTTGTTCTCTCCACATTCAAGAAAAAGAGAATCATTCAAATTAAAATCATTACCCAGTAAATGCTTGAGGTGACAGATATCCCATTTACCCTGATATGATTATTACAGGCTGTATAAATATTCCATATACTTCTGGGTGTGGTGGCTCACAACTGTAATCCCAGCACTTTGGGAGGTCAAGGCAGGTGTATCACCTGAGGTGAGGAGTTCGAGACCAGCCTGGCCAACATAGTGAAATCCCATCTCTACCAAAAATATAACAATCAGCTGGGCGTGGTGGCAAGCACCTGTAATCCCAGCTACTTGGGAGGCTGAGGCAGGAGAATCACTTGAGCCCAGGAGACAGTTTGCAGTGAGCCAAGATCGCACCACTGCACTCTAGCCTGAGCAACAGAGCGAGACTCCGTCTAAAAAAAAAAAAAGAAGAAGTTAAGATGTGCAGAGCCAGTGTGCGATGACCCTGCACTGTTGCCTTTTTTCTGGGGTCGGGAGCCCTTGTGGGAAGGAGGCTGTCACTGCCTCTCTCAGGTGTCTCCTCTTTGCTAGGAGCCGTCTTATCTCCCTCCTTTATGTTGTGTGTCTCTGTCTTAAAATTATCTTCTTCCTCCTCTCTCCCCACTAGAGCATGGAGGGCAAGCAACAGGGAAGTAGATCCAAACTCAGACAACTGGATTTGAATCTCCCATTTTCCAGCCATCGTGACCTTGAGCCAGTTATCAAATCTCTCAGGAGTGGCACTTGTGAACCCTAACCCTAAATGAGAATGCTAATGCCGACCTCGTTAGATCATGGCTAAACCCGAGGAGGGGCACACTGCAGGCACAGGGAGGCAGGTGTGTTGTGTGCGTCCCCTCTTCTCTTTATTTCTCAGAGACAGGTAATTAATTACCCTGTCATCTGAATTTCCAGAGGACATTACCTTTCAACTCTCTTTCATTATTGGCTATGGCCCCTGTGGGCAGAAACCCCTCTGGGTCTGACTTCTCTGTCTCCCCCAGCCCCCAGCACGGCCTGCACACCCTGCGGACAGACAGGGACCTCCCGCTACCAGGTGACAGATGACCTCCTTCTCCTCTATCCCAGGGAGGGAGGGGGGTCCCTGCTTAATGTCACCAAGGGCAGAGAGTACTCAGACATAATGACCAAGCCACTGTCTGAATCAATTATTTGAACAGGATTCTAGGGTATCCGCCTTCTGTCCTGGCTTCCTTTTATAGTTAGGAGGGGAAAATTCTTGAATTCATCTGTGTGATGTTTCACGCTGCTTTGAGGAGAATGAGAATGATGAATGCACTGCAGTTCCCCTGGAATAAATAGTTCTTGTAAAGCCAAACTAAGTAAGGTGATTTGCAATATGGATTTTTTCCCTCCAAAGTTATGAGAATATGTTCCATCAGCACATTCAGACTCTGCCTCCAGCGATCCATTCAATGCACAACGCTCACCTCCAGCCCCGTCTCAGGTTCAGGATGGGGCCCTGCGTTTGTCTTGGCCGTTTGAGCTGGGAGAAGCAGGGCCGTGGAGAGGGGGTTTTGGATGTGGGTTATTGGAGAGGGCCTCGGGGCTCACGCTCTTCTGAGTACACAGCCTGGCTGGGAGCAAATAAGGGGCAGCTGGATTCAGCAGCTGCCAGGCCCCGCAAGGCCTGGGTCTCACCACAAGGCCTTGCACATATGTGGGTCTGAATTGTCCCATCTCCCTCTGTTTGTCTGAGGGGAACCACAGCGGACTAAAGGACTGTGTAGGGGACACTCCAGACATGTCCACCCACCATAATCGGCCTGGAGTGAAATCCGGTGGCCAAGTCTTCAACAAGAAGACCTGATGCATGAAGCCCTGCTTGGCTCTAAAGTAAGGCCCTCGGGCAGGTGCCGTGGCTCACACCTGTAATCCTAGCACTTTGGGAGGCCGAGGCAGGAGGAGCTCTTGAGGCCAGGAGTTCCAGACCAGGCTAGGCCACATAGCAAGACCCCGTCTCTACAAAAAATAAAAATTTAAAAAGCAGCCAGGAGTGGTGGTGCACACCTGTATTCCCAACTAACTGGGAGGCTGAGGTGGGAGGACCACTTGAGCCTATGAGCTTGAGGCTGCAGTGAGCTATGATCATGCCCCTGCACTGCAGCCTAGATGACAGAGCGAAACCCTGCATCAAAAATAAATTAATACACACATAAAGTAAGGCCCTCTGTAGCTACTTACGGAAGCTGTGAGCTCTAGAGAGCCAAGTGCTATAACGGGGGCGAGCAAGAGGCTGTGGGTGCTCCTCTCTTGGGGCTGACCCCCATCCATCTTTCCACCTCCTGTCTCTCTGAGCAGGGTGAGTTTGGGCTCCCACACAGTGCCAGTTCACTTACTTCCAGCATTACTGTATGCTGAGCTACATTTTTTGCTCCTGTCGGTCAGAGTGGCAGGTGCTTTTCTTTGCATTCATGGAAATGACCCAATGGTATACACACAAGCATCATCACTACCATATTGGAAAAACCTGTGACTTGGAGGATTAAGGTTGGAGATGTCTCATTGACTAGATGATTTGGGAGGCTCACCTGCACCCCCTGGGCCTGTGCAGGTCTTGCAATAATCCTGTTGTCACCATCCAAGGACGTGAGGGCATCTTGCAAGCTAGAATACTTTTGATGTCTTTGAGTGGGTCCCAGAGGCCTCTCCAACTCTTGCACTGCATTCTCTGCTATCACAGACTGTTTGGTCAGCTGTGGCCAGTAAATTGACCCCCTGATCTTCAGAGCTTTGTCAGAGGTGCCAGGCATACTGGGTGTCAACAGGGACTTGGTCTTGTCCTATGGATAGGAGACCAAATTTATGGTCTGTCATTGGGTGAACCATTGACACCAGAAGATAGCTCTTGGTGGTTGGAGGTAGGGCTGGAATGGTAGGTTCTGGTGGGGGTAAGGGAGTGGAATGGTGGATTCTGGGGAGGAAACAAATAAAGATATGTAAGAATAATGTGAAGACTGCCTTTCTCCAGAACCCTAGTGGTCCGTGCTGTGACTTTCCTACTGGCGCTTGGCGGAGGCTCCAAACAGCATCTTTGCCCATCCCAGATACCTTGAACAGCATCACACCTGGCTGCAAACCTGTGAGTGAGTTGTAGGGACAAACAGGATTTGCAAATGCAATATATGCCATCTCCGAAATCCAAAGCGGCCCACCAAATGCTTCATCAAGCAAGGAGCCCCCTCTTAGTGGCAAAGGGTGCAATGTGCCACCATTTGTCCTTGATCTTATGGGGAATGTTCTCGTGGGAGATACACTGGACTAAAGGACTGTGAAAGCCTCACCAATGCGAAAGGATCCTAAATATTTGTTTCTCTGGCATCCTCTGGCACACCTGTGTTTTACTAGGGTATTTGGAGTGCTTGTCACTTCTTGCTCACTGGGTCCAATTAGCAGGATGTCATCAATATGGTGGAGCTGCGGGATGTTCTGTGGGATGTCAAGACGCTCAAGGTCCCCTTAACCTGTGCTGTGTCAGAAAGATGGAGAGTTCACATAGTTCCAATTTTGCTCTTCCTCACTGGTTATGATGGAAAAGAATGTAATTTGCCAGATGAAAGAGCAACACACAAAGGGCCAGAGGCTGTGACAACACATGCAGCTTTATAGCAGGAGGCACTTGGTTGGCACTTGTAATAGTTCACTGTCATCCTCTGTGACCCATCTGGTTTTTATATGGGCCAACAAGGTGCATTGAATGGAGAAATGATGGGGACCAACAATTATGCATCTTTTAAGCTTTTTACCATGGTACTAACCACTGAAGTTCCTCTGAGACACTTCGGATTTACACAGGGTCAGAGGCTCCCATGTAGCCGCTCCTACCACTGCAAGGGTTCTGCCAGCTATTGAGTGTAGCTGTCCCAGCTCTACTCAGGGCTGGGAAAGTAACTGCAGGATGGATAGTTGAGTGTACTGGATATGAGTCAGTCTGAGGCTGGGACTCCATTGACTGCCTGACCTCCATGACTCCCCTCCTTGGTTGGAAGAACTTGATGGCTCTCCTTTTTCCTTGGTATCAGCGTCAGCCCAGCTCCTAGACCCAATAGTCCAATAGTCCTTGAAAGACTGAGTCCCTTTCCCCAGTGCACCATTACCTTGGTAAAAGCCCTTTTGGGAAAGGCTTAGGGGAATATTTATTGCTTATACTTGGGGTAGTGGTGCCATGACCTATTTCAAAAGTACCTGGCCTCAATTTTAATTATTGGGCTTTGGGTCTGGGAACCAACTCAGATCCAGAGACTTGGGAAGGGCTGGAATTTTTCCACTGTGATACCTGATGTAAATTTCCCGACTGCCGCCTCTCAGGCAACCCCCTAGGCAGCTATGCATGTAGCTGACCTCAGAATACCAGGGCCTATTGGCTTGTAGGTCAAGTTACCCTGCCTGCCTCTGGCCTCACTGACTGTTAAGGGATTTACATTCACCTCGTTTCTGTCATTCCAGAATCCTATCATGCCCCACCTGATATGGTTTGGATTTGTGTCCCTGCCCAAATCTATTTCATGTCAAATTGTAATCCCCAATGTTGGAGGAGGAGTCTGGTGGGAGGTGACTGGATCATGGGGGCGGACTTCCCCCTTGCTGTTCTCGTGATAGTGAGTGAGTTCTCATGAGATCTGGTTGTTTAAAACTGTGTAGCACCTCCCCCTTCACTCTCTCTTCTTCCTGCTCCCACTACGTAAGATGTGTGTACTTCCCCTTAGCCTTCCGCTATGATTGTAAGTTTCTTGAGGCCTCCCCAGCCATGCTACCTGTACAGCCTGCAGAACTGTGAGCCAATTAAACCTCTTTTCTCTATAAATTACCCAGTCTCAGATAGTTCTTCATAGCAGTGTGAGGGCCGGGCATGGTGGCTCACGACTGTAATCCCAGAACTTTGGGAGGCTAAGGCAGGCAAGTCACCTGAGGTCAGGAGTTCAAGACCAACCTTGTCAAACATGGTGAAACCCCGTCTCTACTAAAAATACAAAATTAGCTGGGCATGGTGTTGTATGGCCCATAGTCCCAGGTACTTGGGAGACTGACAGGAGAGTCACTTGAACTTGGGAGATGGAGGTTGCAGTGAGCTGAGATCACGCCATTGCACTCCAACCTGGGTAATAAGAGCAAATCTCTGCCTCTAAATAAATAAATAAATAAATAAATAAATAAATAAAGCAGTGTGAGAATGGACAAATACACCACCCAGCCATCCTCACCCAGACCACCCATATATTCCTTATTGCTTTAGTGAAGGAAGTGTCCTTTGGGCCTTCACAGAGAAGATGATCAAATGAGGAATTAACTAGCTTAATAGTTGCTTTCTAACCTTCCCACATTCCTGTGCCTTCCAACTTTTTCCTCAATATTATGCAAGGACAACTCCAGCATCTCCACCTCGATTACTAAAGTCTACCATTACACCCAGACTTCAAGAAGTCTTCCCGGGCCAGGTGCAGTGGCTCACACCTATAATTCCAGCACTTTTGGAGAGGCCAAAGCAGGAGGATCCCTTGAGCCTAAGAGTTTAAGACCTGCCTGGGCAACATAGGGAGACCCCATCTCTAGACAAAAAAATTTTTTTGAGACGGAGTCTCGCTCTGAAGCCCAGCTGGAGTACAGTGGCATGATCTTGGCTCACTGCAACCTCCACCTCCCGGGCTCAGTGATTCTCCTGCCTCAGCCTCCCAAGTAGCTGGGACTACAGGCACGTGCCACCACGCCCAGCTAATTTTTTTTTTTTTGTATTTTTAGTAGGGATGGGTTTTCGCCATGTTGGGCTCATCTTGAACTCCTGACCTCAGGTGATCCACCCACCTCAGCCTCCCAAACTGCCGGGATTACAGGCGTGAGCCATTGCACTTGGTGAAAAAAAATTTTTTTAATTAGCTGGATGTGGTGGTGCACACCTGTACTCCCAGCTACTCAAAAGGCTGAGGTAGGAGGATTGCTTGAGCCCATGAGGTTGAGGCTGCAGTGAGCTCTAATTGCATCAGTGCAATCCAGCCCAGGCCACAAAGAAAGACACTGTCTCAAAAAAATAAAAATAAAAATAAATAAATAAATAAATAAATATAACTAAAAGAAGAATAAGAAGTCTTCCTGGCAGTATGAGGGCTGGCTCAGGTGTCTTTACCAGGAATTGAACGCAAATCATGAATGACATCCCCAAGTCAACACATTCACTTCTTTTTTGACATTTACTCCACATACTCAGTCCAATGTCATTAAGAGCTTCTCCTATACCTGTTCCTTATATTCCTGCTAGATTTTTAATTCCTTTGGCATATAAGCTATTTTCTCCCGAAGCACAGACTGCTTCCCCATTTGGGCTGGGCTGAGACTTAAGCATAATTATCCTGAAGAAAAAGAGTTGAGGTGAATCTTGAAAAGGATAAATGAATGTCATCTCATAAGCTACTTACCGCAAGTAGGGTCTTTCAAAGTTTCCAGGCAAGTAGAGGCTGTTTTCCTCTAGCAGATGAGAGCTTGGAACATTTGGGGAGTTGGGTTCAAGATTTTTGGGGATTATCTATACAAATGTCCTCATTCCAAGCCTCAGAGTCCTACTATTTTCCCGTCAGTGTTCTGAATTTGACATGGGAGACAAAGGATTGTGGTTTGGCCAGTCTCACAATTAGATCATGGATCTAATTTTCAGCAAATTCTGCCCTGCAGACTGCGGGTGATAATCATCCCCTTAAATGCTGCCATAGAGGCTGTTTGGCTTCCACAGTGTACCTTGAGTTAATACAATCTGCAGTGCATAACATTTTGGTCAACACAGACCACATATACAATGTTGCTCCCATAACATTATAATATCATATTTTTACAGTACCTTTTCTTTGTTTAGATATATTTAGATACACAAACACCATTTTGTGACAACTGCCTACAGTATTTAGTACTGTAATATGAGATATAGGTTTGTAGCCTAGGAGCAATAGGCTATACCATACAGCCTAGGTGTGTAGTAGGCCATACCATCTAGGTTTGCATACGTACACTGTATGGTGTTTGCACCACAAAATTGCCTAAGAATCCATTTGTCACACTGTATCCCTGTCATTAAGCAACATATGACTATAACTGCCTGTCCTAAACTTATCTGGTAACAACACCTGGCCAACTTTGCAATCCTTGTAATTACCATTGTCTGTATGCTGCTGAGATGCCACAGCTACCACATATCCCAATACTTTACCTTCCAGCTGCACCTCATCCCAATCCACTACAGGTAACCATTTGAATAATTATGATGCTATTGCATATCAGATGTTATCACCACCCACTTATCATTTGGCCATCAATATAGGCAACTGGTGCTCCTTTCTAGGGTACCTTCCGAGGAACTTAGGAGTGGTTCTCCAAACTGCCTGCCAGGGGACAAAAGGCAGAAGCCTTTATCCATCAATTTCTCTCCCCATTGGTTGAGAATGGACCCATGAGCATTAAGTCCCCAAATTTCCAAGTTGCACATGTGTAAATGCCAAGCAGTTTTCTGTGTACTAGTAAAAGCTCTGAGCCAGGAATGGAGAGGTGTGATGCAGGGGCCTGAGGTGGTGTTTTCAGGTGGCTTCTGGCAAAGCTAGTCAGAGTTTACCTGGAATTGGCCACTGCAGCAGGGCCAGGAGAACTTGAAGTATGCACAAGGGATGTCTGATACAACTCCATTAGCATGAGCAAATACACCATCACAAACAATGTATTGTATTTGATTTGGGAATATCCTTAGTATTTTTCTATAACTCCTGCCTTTAAAATTCTGCTTACCTCAGGTTAATATCACAATGAGATTGCGTTCCCTAAATACACCCAGACAGCCAGGATGGGTGTTGGAAGGAAGGTCCAGCCCACTATTTGAAATGCTCTGCACAGAAATCCATATGTGATTCATTCATTCATTCAACAGATAAGCACTGTTTTAGACACTAGGATTACAGCAGTGGACAAAACAAAAAAATCTCTTGGGGAGCTTATAATATGGGTAATGGAGACAATATACAACACAAGTAAATTAAATGGTACGCTAGAAAGTGAGAAATGCTATGGAGAGGTATTAAGGCAGGAAGAAGGTAGGAAGTAGAGGTGGGAGGGGACGATGTTGTAAACAGGATGCTCAGGCACGGTCTCCTGAGAAGGTGACATTTGAAAAAAGACTTGAAGGAGGGGAGAAAAACAGATATCTGGAGACAGAACATTCTGGGCAGAGTCATAGCAAATGCAAGGGCCATGGGTGGAACCCTGCCTGCTGGCGGAAAAGTGGCATAATGGTTAGTGTCTGGAGTGGAGCAGGAGACTGAGCCAGAGGGTTGGCAGGGGCCATGGCGTATGGCACCTGAGAGCCATAGGAATGTCACTGCTTTTACTTGGAGGGAGGGGGAAAGGTACACAATGGCGAGTTGGGAGCAAAGGAAAAGGTGATGTTCCCACTGTATTAGGTTGGTGCAAAAGTAATTGCGGTCTTTGCCATTAAAATGAATGAATTAAATTAGGTTGGTGCAAAAGTAATTGTGGTCTTTGATAGTTGGCAATAATATATGAATTGTGTACACACTCACACATCAGCGTGAACACACCCAGGTCTCCACATGGCTGAGTCTGATATTCTGCAGGTTTGACATCCGTGGATGAGTAAACAAACATGGCTACCACAGAATGCAATACTGAGGGTCTTGATCTGGGTGCTTAGATAATGATGAGATTTTGGTCACAGATGAGACCTGGCTGATGGTGGAGAATCCAAGACACAGAGGACCTTCCAAACTGCAGATGGTCTATGAAGAGGGATCTAGATGTCCAGAGGCATGCAGGGAGCCCTGGCCACCCCTGGCATTGGACGCAGGCATGGAGGTTCTTGTCCTGTCCATGCTCTCCTGTCCTCAGCAGGAGGCTCCTCCACCCGCCAATGTCCCACAGTGTGTCTAGCACAGGCTTTTAACTTGTAAACTCCATGCCATTGACAAGCATGGCAATAAAACTTCATTGTTCCTGATGGCAGTAGTCTGTTTTTCTAACCTTTGGCTTTCCTTTTTCCTGGTACATTTATACATCTGGTTCTGGTAAAATAAAAAGATTCACTCCATTTACAACTGTACTTTTTGTCCAAGGCTAAGTTCTCTTCCCCACGCCCCCTCCCCAGCGGAGGCAGAAGTGACAGAGCCTATTCCTGGAATCAGCCTTCTCCGGGCAGGACAGTGCCCCGCAGTCTATCAAGGTTCTATCAGAGGTGACCCTTCCTGGGCCCTGGCCAGAAAGTCTTCTGAGAGTTACCATCCAGGAAGTGACATTCCAGGAGGCCAAGTGGTGCACAAGGTCCCCCTCCCCAGTTTTACCAGGACCCTAGGTGGGACTCAATATGGAGAGATACTCCATGGGACAATGATGCGTCCTGAGAATGTGGGCTCGTGATCGTATGTGGCTTTCACTATTTTCTGTGTGTCTTAATCCCTTCTCTGCTGCTATGACGGAAGACCACAAGCTGGGTACTTTTTAAAGAAAAAAAGTGGACCAGGAGTGGTGGCTCACACCTGTAATTCAAGCACTTTGGGAGGCCAACGTGGGATGATCACTTGTGGCTAGCAGTTCAATACCAGCCTGGGCAACATAGCAAGATCCTAGCTCTACAGAAAAATTTAAAAATTAGCTAGGAGTGGTGTAGTCCAAGCTATTCAGGAGGCTGGGGCAGGAGGATTGCTTGAGCTCAGGAGCTTGAGGCTTCAGTGAGCTGTGACTGTGCCACTGCACTCCAGCCTGGGCAACAGAGTGAGACCTTGTTTCTAAAAAAAAATAAATTAAAATTGAAAAATAAAGAAAAGTAGAAACAACCTAAAGTTCCCACACCAGGAACTTAGTTAAAGACCAACTGCCTGATTGCTCAAATAAGAAACCTTGAGGCCTGGCGTGGTAGCTCATGCCTGTAATCCCAACACTTTGGGAGGCCAAGGCAGGCAGATCACCTGAGGTCAGGAGTTTGAGACCAGCCTTGCCAACATGGTAAAAACCCCATATCTACTAAAAAATACAAAAAAAAAAAAAAAAAAAATTAGCCAGGCATGGTGGCTGGCACCTGTAATCCCAGCTACTTGGAAGGCTGAGGCAGAAGAATTGCTTGAACCTGGGAGGTGAATGTTGCAGTGAGCCAAGATCGTGTCATTGCACTCCAGCCTAGGTGACAAGAGTGAAACTCTGTCTTAAAAAAAAAAAAAAAAAAAAAAAGAAAGAAACCTTGAAGTCATCCAGTGTTCCGCCTTCACATCCAAGTCTTGTTTCTACCTCCTCTGTCAGGAGTCAGACCACTTTCTGCATTTATCCCTCAGGGCTCTGCTTCAGCGTGATTTCCTCTGAGAAGCCACCGGCGCACCCGCTTCTGACTCTGCTACACACTGGTGTGACACTCTTCGTGTTCTGCCCCACTCATCCCCCTTGTCATGACTGCTTCTCCACTTCCGCCCCTCCCTCCAGATTATAAGTCCCATGAGGGCTAGGGCGCTGGCTGTCTTGTTTACTATTGTGTCCCCCAAAATGTCCCCAAAACCTACAACAGTACCTGGCACACCATATTCCCTGACTGAAGAATAAGCACATGAAAGAATGGATGTGATCCAGTCTTAAACCATATTCTCTAAGAATCCATATGGCAAAATGCTCACAACCCAACATTAAATGAGAAAAAGTCTGCAAAATTGTATACAGCATGACATCAACATGACTATACACAAATACACGTAAAAACCCAGACCAGAGTCACTAAATTGTTAGCAGTGGTTGGTCCTGGCCATTTCAGTTTTTTTCTTTATACACATATATATTTTCCAGATATTTACATTAAACTTCTATTTCCTTCATAATCGTGAAAACAGTGAGTTAAGAGAGACGGAAACAGCAAAGGATCCAGGACTTCTGGAATGAACAATGAGTTAAGTCCAAGGCCAGGATGGTCGGGCCATCCTGTGAAATACCCACATTTGAACTTGGCCACAATGGGTATCTATTATAGCCACCATTTCCAGACCGGTTCTACATAATCACCAGTGATTCCTCTAATAAGAGCTCCCTTCCTTTCTCATGGGGACCCATTAGGCTGAGCGCAGCAGAGATGACAGGCAGGATTTCATGAAGATGACATAAATTTCCTTCTTTTTTCTAACAGAAAAATTCAAGGTAAACAACCCTTTTCCCCACTGTCACCATGCTCACATTCAGAGCAACAACTTAGAGGCTCTTACAAGAGGACTTGTTTACCTCTGTCCCACCTGAAGCATCTGTAATTGTTTGCAGTAACTGTTAAAGGTGTCAACATGAAGCTCCCCAGGCTTGGGACCCAGCACACGGATCGGTGGTGCATTAAATGGGCTGAGGGAGGACAGATCTCATGGGAGTGGCGTCCGCAGAAACTCGGGGACAGTGGTTCCAAGTCTGGATCTGGACCCTGGATTTCTTCTCTTGCTTTGATTTCTCCGTTTTCCCATCAATCACATTGGAATGTGGATGCACCCCTCTGAGATAGTTTCAGGGAGTGGTGGAATTTACAGCACTGCCATTTGGGGATCTGTCTATCTACCCTCTGCCCATGGGTCTCTCTTAAGAGATCACCATGTGAGGAACAGAGTGTAGAGAAGAAGGGATGTTCAGCCTCAAGAAGATGAGAAAAGCCACAGAAGAGTGGAACATTAAAATTGTCATACGCATGAAAAGCAGATTCATTCTATGTGGCTTCCCAGGGCAGAACTCAGGCCAGAGGTAGAAGTTCTAGAAAGCAAGGTTTCTGCTTCACCTAAAAAAAGAAACCCCTAAGAACAAAAAGTGATCCATGAGGCTGCCTTGTAAGGCAGTGCTGAGTCACCCATCCCAGTGAATGTTTCAGTGGGGCTGACCCACCATAGGGCACTTTTGGTAGAGGGGATGCCTGTGTGAAGTTGGGAACTGGACTGATAACCTTTGACTTTTCCTCCTGACTCCAAGACCTATGTTTCTGCCATTTGGCCTTTTGCTTGTGCAGGCTTGGACATAGTTTATAACTCACCCTCAACACCATTTTACCTAGGTCCAGCTAGAGCTGCAATAGCCAAGGGCCTCCCTCTTTGCTCACCTCCAATGGGGGACATTTGTCTTGCTCATAGATGCCATCTATCACCTGACTACAGGACAATCTCACGATATGAGTCCCGCCTTCCCAGAGTAAAAGTCAGAACTCAAAATCCCAGGCTCCCTTGCAGGAAAGAAGAAGTCTTGTGACCTAAGTCTATCTTTCATATGCTCCTGTGCAAGACTGGAATTTGGAAATTAATAACCTGAAGGGAAAAAAAGGTGCAGGAGGGAATGTGCCTGGTGCATTAATTTTCTGTTTTGAGCGACGGCAGAGACATTGGCTTTTAGGCTATTTCCCAGACAGTGCAAGGTCATGTCCCAGGACTAAAAGTATCATTAGATCTAGCAGACGTGGCATTTGTGATGAAGCAGACTTGTAGCATTTCGTGCTTATGAGCGGCAGAAACCACGCCGTTTCCTCAGCAAGTTCTGTGGCGGGATTTAGGAATCACTGCCGGACATTTAGCTTCAACTCTGACTCCCAGCTGCCCATGACTCTGTGAGCTTGCTCTGATCTCCCAAGAGAATGGCTCAGGGCTCACCAGTCCCGTTCTGTCCCTGTTGTCAGGCACACACAGAGCCGAACTGCCTTTCCCAGCCTTCCTTGCCCTTAGGTGTGGCCACATGACTGAGTCCCAACTAATGGAATGTGGAGAGAAGCAACAGACATCCATGCCTGGTCCCTAAAGCCTCTCGCAATCACCCACACTCTTATCACCTAGCAAGGCGCAGAGGATCCACTGGGAGAAGACAAGAGCCCTGGAACCATGAGAAGACAGGCTGCACGGTGACATGAACAAGGAATAAACCTCTTATTGTCTTAAGCCGCTCTGAGTTTGCAGTTGTTATAGGGTTAGTGCATCTCGACTAGTACACTGAAATCCGTTTTCTGATGGACTAGCTAAAGTAGATTTCCTTTTCTAGGATTAAGAACTCTGAGTATTTCACTTCCCGACTTGGTTTAATGTGTTGATTTCGTAGTTGCATCTGCAGGTAAGCCATGGTTCCCCCAGAATGGGAGGCACAGGGCTTGCCTTAGACCTCTCATCTTAGTGCAGGATGGCGGGGACCCAGCAGGAGCCCTAGCATGGCAACCCTGTCACCATAGGCAGGCCCAGCCACAGAAGTGTCTCTGATGGAGAGTGGGCTCTCCATCTGCTTCTCTGTTCGTGATGGGCCTCTGACTTCATCCCTGGCTCCCTGCTAAGAAGTACAGGGAGGTCAGGTATGTTCTTCCTGGTGCCCATGAATTCTGCACTGGGAATTCTGTCCCCTCCTCTTTCTTATTAGGTGAAGCCATGGTCAGGTGTGGTGGCTTACACTTGTAATCCCAGAATTTTGGGAGGCCAAGGTGGGAGGATCGCTTGAGGACAGGCATTCAAACCAGCTTGGACAGCACAGAGAGACCCCACTGCTAAAAGAATTGTTTTAAATTAGCCATGTGTGGTTAGTGCCCAACTGTAGCCCCAGCTACTCAGGAGGCTGAGGCTGGAGAATCACTTGAGCTCAGAAGTTTGAGGCTGCAGTGAGTTCTGATCACATTACTGCACTCCAGCCTGGCAACAAAGTAAGACCTCATCTCCACAAAAAATAAAAATAAAAAATAGCCAAGTGTGGTGGCATGCATCTGTAGTCCCAGCTACTCAGCAGGCTGAAGTTGCAGGATCCCTTGAGCCCAGGAGTTCCAGGCTGTGGATTGCGCTACTGCCCTCCAGCCTGGGTAACAGAGCAAAAGCCCATCTCTGAAAAGAAACAAAAGAAATAAAAAAGGTGAAGCCAACTCTGGGTCAGGAGCCCAGAGAGCTATCTGTCTCTGAAAGAAATTACCTTGCACCCGCTGGAAATCAGGCTTGAGTTCATGCAGAAGATGCTCTTAGCCATTTCTGGCCTGCTCACCCCTGATTCATCCCCTACCCACAGGGCTGTCCCATGGTGGCAGTGAGTATCATGTGGCTGGCCCTCTGCTCTCAATTGGCTGGACCAGAGCTGGGCATGTGATTTAAGCTGGGCCAGCCCCATATTTTGTGCCTGAATTTTGGAGATGCAGTTTCAGGCTGGGCTCCCCTGTTGAATAGAGCAGATGTAAACTGAATTTTGTGCCTGAATTCTGGAGATGCAGTTTCAGGCTGGGCTTCCCTGTTGAATAGAGCAGATGTAAACTGAATTTTGTGCCTGAATTCTGGAGATGCAGTTTTAGGCCGTGCTTCCCTGTTGAATAGAGCAGATGTAAACTGATAAACAGTGGCAGGACCATCTTCTGTCTCATGTGGACTGAGAAACAGGCCTTGAGGCAGTCAGTCGGCCAATAAAAACAAAGCAGCAGGAATATAGAAGAAAAGGTGAAAGGAGGAGGAAGAACTTTCTGAGCCTGGAGGTATCTCAGGCCCATGGGTCCATGAGCGAAGTCTCTATCCACAAAACAGAATTTTCTAGTTTGCTTAAACTAGTTCAAGTCCGTTTGTAAAATCTAAAATGTTAAGGACCTTGATGGATACAGGAAGAAGTAGAAAAGGTTACCCTACAAGTTGCCACCCCTTGGGAACCTCAGAACCTGCTGGCTCCTGCAGAACCGGGAAATCTAAAAATTCTCATGCAGAGCTGGGGAAATAAGGCCGCAGGAGAGACCTCTTGGGACGTGTCCCTAAGTGGAAAGGAGTTTCTCCAGCCTAACAGCCTCTTGTCATCTCAGAGCAAACGCAAAGAGCCCAGAGAGGTGGAGTGACTTCCTCGCGCCCCCACAGTCGATTGGGTTGGGGCTAGAACCTAGGTCCCGGGGCCGCCCAGCTGCAAGGCTGCGTGAAACCCCAAGCATGAACTCTCACTTGGAATTAGCATCCCTTTCCCACATTCGGCCCCAGGGAGCAGCGGCCAGGCGGGAGCTATCGGGAGAAGTAAGCTCGAGTTGCTAGGCTGGCGACAAATGATGCGGCTAATTCTCCTCGCCCGGCTGGTCCCCGCGCCCTGGGACCCCGTGTCCCCGCGCACAAGTGCGCGCTCGGGGGCCCGGCCCAGGAGCAGCTGCGGAGGCCGGGCGGCCCTGGGAAGATGCCTGGCGGGTTGTCGGGGGAGGGAGGAGAGGGTACTGGGCTCGGTGCCCCCACTCACCCACCCCTGCACCGCGGGGGGCGGCGCTGGGCGGCCCGGGGAGGGCCAGCCCCGCCGAGCCTTTCAGAGTTAATTAGCCTTCATGAATATGGATGCCACCGCCGATTGAAGACGGTTGAGAGGTCGTAACCTGACCTTGGCGAGGCGTGCATAAAGAAAAGCCTACTTTTCTCAGCTTGGCTCCTAATTGAAAGCCCGAGTGGTCGGGCGTAGCGCGGAGGGTGTGATCGCGCGCCCCGCTCCCTGCGCGCTCTGGGGACGGTGGCGGGGGCGCCCGGGCGCGCTCGGGGACCCGCAGGTGTGTGCGGGCGGCCCAGCGCAGCTTCGCCGCGGCGGGATCCGAAATGGGGATTTATTCTGAAAGCTTTCCTTTTCCATGATGGTTTTCATTTCCTGTAATTTAGAGCTGGAAGCATTTATGGAATATCACATGGTTTTCGTTTACACAGGAAATCAGCTGCAGTTGTGAGAAGATACTGACTTACTTTTTTTGTTTTTGAAGTCCTCCTCCCCACATCCAAAAAAAAAAAAAAAAAAGAAATTTTTGAAAAGACGAGCTGGCAGCATGTTTTGAAATAGTTCTCCTTTTTGATCCAACCTCACTGTTCTCCAAAGGGGACTGCAGTTTATTTCTGACACGTGGTAATCACTTTATGTGAAGAAACCCCAGCATCGAGAGATGCTTTTGGTTTTTTTCAGAGCAAAGCGGGGAGCTCAGAGGGGGTGGGGGCAGGCGGGGTTGCGGGGGGAGGTGGGGGGGGCGCTCACAGCTGCGCCGGCAGCTTCCTTTCTGGGATGGGAACGATTTCTAAAGGATCTTAGGGAAAGGAGCCTGCGAACCAGGCCGCTTTTGGAGCTGAACTCACTCCCTCCCCGAGAAAGACAGCACTTACTGCACCAGTTAACCTGCTGGGATCACTGCTTAAAACCTTAGAGTCGTAGCGCCGTCCCCCCACCCAGGAATCACAGTATAAGTCTCTTCTTAACCCAGCCCTACCCCATCACACCAGAAATCATCAGAGAACCGCAGAGTTTTATCACAGAGATTGAGGCCGAGATGGAAGAATTTGCAATTTGTTTTTTTTTCATCTATACCCCCGGGTTGCCACTGAGTTGAAGTCAGCACTCTCTTCTCTCCTTGCTGGGGATGGTTCTAGCCACTTCTCACCCTCCACCCCCAGTTCGGAGGCCAACTAGACCGCCGTGGGCAATAGCACCACCGTGTGGCCAGCCTCCCTCTCCAAGCCCCCTTCCCATCCCTTTTCTGGGATCCTCCCGGGCGGTAGCGTGGATTTAGCGGGACTGGGATGGTCCCTGCCTGCTTTCTTCTCCTCCCTGCAATGAGGTGAACACACAGGGCACCAGACGCTCTCCCTTCATGCCATCTACTAAGACATTCTGCAATGACAGATCCGTTTCTTTGATTCAAGGCTTAGTTCCCAATTAAACAGAAGATACCCTTGAAGAGATAAAATTTAGGCACCGAATTTAGGGTGAAACAGTATATTATTGTTTCCCAAGGATTGAGTGGGCTCCTAGAGAAAGGAAGGAGGCCCAGCCTGAGACCCAGAGGGACAGGAGCCAGCGCTGTGACCATCCTTCAAGCCAGGGCCCTGGTCATTCATTCGGTGGGACTGGGAGGTGGTGGGGTGGTGGCTCTGGGAGGTGGGTAGTGACAGAGTCCTGTACACATTTCAGGGGTGTGGAGGGAGCCTTCTGAGAATGTCCTGACCTCGTGGGGCCTCTAGGACCCAGGTGGCCCTCGATGGTCACTGTGTCCCCAGCAGTTGAGACCCATTTGACAGAGTCTCAGGCAGCTGCACCGTGACCATCTTCTGCTCCTCTCCCCAAGTCGGTAAAACCAACAGCCATCTGTGTGAACATAAGCCCTGTGTTTTTATGGGTTGTCTACTGGTGGCTGCAGACAAGCCAGGATGGAGGCTTGCGGCCACAGCTTTCTCAGCCTCCAAATATGAAACTGTGTAATGCGACTCATTCTCTGAAACCAAATATTTGCAGGGACAGCCAGCAACCACCTGGCTACCACATCTTTTGACCAGGCAGGTCATTGGTGCTGTGAAAACACCACCTGGGGATTTTTCTCAGCTTCTGAGGGGTCCGCAGGCAAACCTCCCCTCCACGACGCAGGGAAGCCCACCCTGGCCTCTGCTGCTGCCCCCCAGTTGGGGTGTGCAGATGAAATCTCAGTCGGGCCTGTGAGCAGAATGAAAGAAACTCTGTTCCCTTCTGCAGGGGCTCTGGTGTCTGTCTGAGGCCCTGCTTTCCTCCCAGGAAACTCCACTTACCTTCTGTTGCTTATTACCTAATTGATGAACTATTTGAGTCTGCATGGTGCTACTTTGAGCTTCCTTAGCTTGGCCACTAGCTGAGCATTAAGGAAGTTGTGGAGAGCAGTACCTTCATGCCCCGCACAATGATTTGGTGCATTTCCAGAACGATCTTCTCCTTGTCAGGCTCCCTCCCTCCCACTCAGCAGCCTTATTTTTTCTCCTCTCTCCTCTGGAAATGTGAAGTTTATTGGTCTCTGTGGGGGGGAAATGATCAAAAATGTAATTATTATAAGCTGCAACCCCTGGCCAGCTGTTTGGGTTTCAGGGTGGTTCCCAGTGAGTCACTAGGGCACACCATCTCTCTGCCTGGCTCCTCTGGGTCCCCCTGGCTTGGCCATCTGGAAAATGGGAGGACTTTTTAAGGGAGGAGGACGTTTGGGGAAGAAAACAGGCGCCTGGAAGCCTCTCTCTCTCTCTCTTTCTCTGTCTCTCTCTCTCTCTCTCGCTCTCTCTTTTTCCTAACCCCACAAACTTCTGAGAAGCCCCATGTTCCTGGCCAAACATGGAACTGTCTGGAGGGACCTGGGCAGGCTGCAGGCCTAGGGCCCCACCCAGATGGCTGCTGTGCTGCCTCTCCTAGCAAAAGCCTTCCATGGAATGGTGAGCAACCAGGGCCTTCTGTACAGATGACTTTACCATCCCGGACACCATTTTAAATAGATCGACATTTCAATATGTATTTATTCTTGTTGTATATACAAAAAAATAAATAAAAAATAAAAAAAGCCCTGCTGGTGATACGCCAGGCTGAGATATATAATGATATTTAGCAGCAACTGTGTCATTCTGTGTTGTTGACAGTAAAATAAATTAACATAATAAACATAATTTGCTCAAAAACAGCTAAGGAAAAGCAGATGGTTAGCACATTTCGGCAGGACCTGTTGGTCCAAGTTTGCACGGATGTTTAGACGTTTGTGCAGCCTGCAACAGATGCTTGCTTGGGTTCCCAGGCGCTCCCACGTGATAGGCACGGGAGGGCTCCACGCCTCTGGCCTGGGACGGGGCCACCCCACTGCAGAGAAATGGGGTCCCCAGGAAAGGGAGCTGCTGTGTGCATTGCGGCCCCAGGCCAGGGCTGGCTCAGGGTGAAGAGCGGCAGAGGCACCAGGCTGGCTTTCCCGCCAGGCAGAGCTGGGGCCTGCAAGCGCCTGGGCCATTAGCATTCATGGCCTGTCGCCTGCCCAGCGCCCATCCTTTGTGTGCCTGGAACAAGGGAGCTTTCTTCCAGGGAGGATGGCGCCGAGGTACTCCGGATCCTGCAGGCGAGCTTCCCAGTGGCATTGGGGACCAGTGGGCCTTGGCCCTCCCTTCAGTTCATGCGCCCATAGCTCTGGAAAGAGAAGAAAATGTTATTTTTGCAGAAGATGCCTCAGTGCCTGGGAAGCAGAGGAGGGCTGCGGATTTATTTTATTCTGCAGGTTGGAGGGGATAGGGCCTGCAGATCCCCAACATCAGGACCCCGGGGTCCCTGGCTCTACCAGGCAAATAGTCCATGTTAGTAGTCTCCTGGGAAGGAGCATTTTTCCTCAGGGCAGAGGTGAAGGCTGAGGCCCCCAGCGATGGGCAATGGCATTTCAACCTGTCCTTCTCAAACAGGGCAGAAACAGGGACTCATGAGAAAGATGCCATTAGGATTTCTGCTCAGAAACCTCACTACCCCACCGCAGGAGGGCTGAGGGCTCCCCCCCTCCCAGCACTGGGATGCCAGGGCAGGTCACTGAAAAGGTCAGCCCTTCCTGGAGTTTGGATGCGGCTCCAAAAGCTCCTGGGAATTCCTGTGCTGCCTGAGCAGTGCTGTAGGCAAAGCCCCCATGGTCCATACTTGAGAGTTCAGATATAGGCTAGACATGGTTTCCGGTAGAAAGGAGCTTATTATTATTATTATTATTATTTTTAGAGATGAAGTCTCAGTCTGTCTGTCACCCAGGATGGAGTGTAGTGGTGCCGTCATAGCTTGCTGCAGCCTCCCACGTCTGGGCTCAAGCAGTCCTCCCCACCTCAGCCTCCCAAGTAGCTGGGACCCCAGAAACCCCGGGACCCCACACCTGGCTAATTTCGCTGTGTGGTTTGTGCTTGCGCCGGTGCCTTGGCCTCCCCTTGCAGGCCTCCCTGCCACGTTGGGACCCTCCCTGCGGGGCCTACCCACCAGAGGGGCTAGAAGCAGGGACCCCAGAAACCCCAGGACCCCACACCTGGCTAATTTCAAAAAAAAAATTTTTTAGAGATGGGGGTCTCACTGTGTTGCCTAGGCTGGTCTCGAGCTCCTGGCTTCAAGAGATCCTCCCACTTCAGCCTCCTGAGTTTCTGGGGTTACTGGTACACACCACCATGCCCCACCTGCTAGAAAAGAGTTTAGAGTAGGAGACCCAACTGGATATAAAATAGCTGGAAAGACAGATGCCCTGTTGTAGGACAGGTTAAGCATCTGTAGCTCCACCACAGAGCTGTTAGCATGGCACAGTTACCCAGTCTGAGTCTGGGATCCTGGGTATAGGTGTGCTTAGCACCATGCCTGGTGTGTGCCACATGCCCACTAAATGGCAGTGGTTGTTAATCCTGACTGCTGCGTCCAAGACAGTTTCATGGGAAGAACAGCTTCCTCCCTGGGTCCAGAGGACAATTAAGACCTTGTCCAAGTGTCTAATAGGCCCCTCAAACATGGCCAAGACTTGAGGATCTGGCCCCAGTTCATTCCTTATGGAGTCATCCCACCTTTGGAAATAGCCCTGCCATCTATCCTGATGTTAAGCCAAAAATTGGAGGCCATTTTTTCATTCTTTCTTTTGCCAACCCCCACATCAGATCTCATCAGCAAGCCTTGTCAACTCTTCATCCAAAAAGCACACTACATCCCCCAACTCACCATCTTCCCCTTGCTCTACCACAGCCGTGGTTCAAGCCACCTTACTCTCTCCAGCTCCTGAGCAGCTGCTGATGGATTTGCTCCACTCAAAGCCCTATAATCAGAGCATGCTGATTAAAACCCGCTCTGTCAGGCCAGGCTCTCTGGGAAGCAGAAGGCAGGATGCAGTTGGAAAGGAAAGGAGTTTACCAGGGGAGACCTGCGAGTATGCAGAAGAGAGGAAGCACAAGGATGCAGGGAGAGCCTTCAGACCAGCATGCGGGTCTGACCTCTGGAGAAGAGAGAGCTGAAGGAAAGAGGATGGGGTAGGAAGAGCTTCGGGCCACACTGCAGCTCTGAGAAAGCCCAGCCAGCCCAGCAAGGAGCTTCCCATCGGAGTCCGGGCTCATGCAACCCTGTAGAGGTTGGTCTTTGGGCAGAGTGTGGCTGCAGGTCAAACACTGCAGGAGGATCTTGGTGGCACTGCACTTGGAGGCTGTCCACTGCCTGCTCTGGTCCCAGCAGGTCCTCTCTTGAAGTGGGAGCTGAGCAGGGCCCCCATGACTCCCACATTCACCATTGGGTTCCCTTTGCCCTTGGGGCAATATAACCTGGCTCACAGAGCTCCTACCTACCTTAGTGCCCTCACCTTCCCCGCCCTGCAGTGGGGAAGTGCTCCAACCCCAGATCCTCAAACAAGCCAAACTTCCCCCAATGTTATGGCTTTTCTGTCTGTCTAGATCATTGATCTCCTTATCCCTCCGATGGCTGGCTTCTTCTTGCAATTCAGATCTCAGTTCAGTGTCAGCAGGGCCTTCCCTGGATTTTCCACTCTAATGCATCCCCCTAATCATTCTCTTTCATAGCATCTTATTTCAGTCCTGCAGAGCCTTTATCATTGTCTGATTTTCTTCCTCCTCTTTCTCTTCTTCTTCCTCCTCCTCCCTTCCCCTCCTCCTTCTTCTTCCTCCTCCCCTCCTCCTCTTCCTTCTCCTCCTTCTTCTTCTTATCCTTCTCCTCCTTTTTCTCCTTCTCCCTCTCCTCCTCCTCCTTCCTCTTCTTCTTCTTCCTCCCCCTCCTCCTCTTCTTCTTCCTCCTCCTCTTCTTCTTCCTCCTCCTCTTCTTCTTCCTCTTCTTCCTCCTCTCCTTCTTCCTCTCCTTCTTATTCTCCTTCCTTTCCTCTTCTCCTCCTTCTCCTCCCTCTCCCTCTTCTTTTCTTTCTCCTTCTCCTTTCTTTCTCCTCCTCATTCTCTTCTTCTTCATCTCCTCCTTCCTCTTCCTCCTCCTCTTGCTCTTCCCCTTCCTCCTCTCCTTATCCTTCTTCTTCTCCTTCTCTCCTTCCTCCTCTTCCTCCTCATCCTTCTCCCCCCATCCTCCCACTCCTCATTCTTTTCATATGTGTGTATTCAATGTCACTTTTGAGATCAGAGGCCTTCTCTGACTTGTTATCACTGTGATCCTAAAACCTTACCTAATACACAGCAGGCACACAAACACAGGCATACACAGGTGCAAATGCAAGACCTGCAAAAGCTGGAGCACCAGGATTTAGTAGTTGAGTGTTCTGGGCAAGGTTCTGGCAACTTTTTGGATGTAAAGAATTGGGTGCTGAGTGTTTGCAGGCTTCTACTTTGCTCTCCTGGGTGCCTTACGCAAATCTAATAGGAAAACACACGGTGCCACACACTGAAGGTATCTAAACCTTTATCAGTTCTTTTTCTGTTGATTATACCAGACTACCCGAAACTGCATAATTTACAGAGAAAAACATTATTACTTCTGAGAAGTCCAAAGTCAAGGGTCCACACCCCGTGGGGGTCTTCATGCTGGTGGGGACTCTGCAGAGTCCCAAGGCAGCACAGGGCATCCCATGATGTGCTCATTATATGGCTGGTGTCCTAACATGCTATACTCAAGTCTTTCTGCCTCTTCTTATAAAGCCTCCAGGTCCACTCCCATAATAACCTATTAATCCATCAATCCTTTAATCCATTAATCCATTATGAAAGCAGATCCCTTATGATTCCATTACCTCTTAAAGGCCCCACCCCTCAATACCACCAAATTGGGGATTAGGTATCAACATGAGTTTTGGAGGGGCTGTTCAAACCATAGCAATCTTTTAGGGCCATTAGCCTAACAACTAATGTGATGTGCAGACATGCTAAGGAGGGATGGATCAGAACTTCTTTCCTCAACAGCCCTTCTCTCAGAGTAGCTTTTGAAAATCCTTTAGCATAAAATGTTTGCTTTTGTTGTCTGACTCAAGAGATAGTTTCACCTGTTGGTAATTTAGTTATCAGTGGATTTGGTTCTAGAACATTCTAGTATTGCTTATGGTCTAAATGTTAGTGTTCCCCCAAAATTCATATATTGGAACCTAATGCTCCATGTAATAGTACTGACAGGCAGGGCCTTTTGGGAAGTGATCACATCATGAGGGCTCCGCCTGTATGAATGGGATTAGTTCCCTGATAAAAGAGGTTGAAGGGAGCTTCCTGGCTCTTCTGCCATGTGAGGACACAGCAAAAGGCACCATCTATGAAGTGGAGAGCAAGCCCTCTCCAGACACCAGATCTGCTGGTGCCTTGATCTTGGACTTCCCAGCCTCCAGAAATGTTACCAATAAATTTCCATAGTTTATAAATTACCCAGTTGAAGGTATTTTGTTATAGCCGTCCAAACAGACTAGAACAAGTAATTTTCCCTGTGGACTTGAGCAAGTCACTGAATCTCTCTAAGCTTGTTTCTCCAGCAGCAAACTAAAGGAATATTTATTTCATTTTTTCTATGTCTTTATGGATAAAGGGAAGATGTGTGAACATTTTATGGGCTGCTACTTTTGGGAAGCAGGATCTCATGTATTTTCCCAACCTCATTGCCCTGTTGAGGTGGCTGCCATTCTGCCTCTATCTTAATCCTTCCCCAGGGCAGTGGTGGAGATGGGGTAAGAGCTGGACAATAGAGACGGGGGAGGACAAGTCCCCTCCCATGCCAGACTTAAGTTGCTGCAGAGACATACACTCTTCTTTCTTTATTTTTCTTTTCTTTCTTTGTTTTTTGTTTTTTGTTTGATTTTTAGAGATAGAGTCATACTCTATTGTCCAGGATGGAGTGCAGTGGTCTGACCCTAGCTCACTGTAACCTTGAACTCCTGGGTTCAAGCCATCCTCCTATCTCAGCCTTCCAAGTAGCTAGGATTACAAGTTATACAACCAATGCCCATTATTGTTTTTATTTTTTAATTTTTTGGTAGAGACAAGATCTCACTATGTTGCCAAGGCTGGTCTCGAACGCCTGGCCTCAAACGATCCTCTCGCCTCAGCCTCTCAAAACACTGGGATTATAGGTGTGAGCCACTGCCCCCATCCTTGAGCTACACGTTTCCAGCATAATTCTTATTTTGTGGGGGCAGTGGGAGGGTCAATCTCTACAAAGTCTTCTTTCTGACATTTACAAAGAAATGTTTCCAATTAATATTTATATACCTAAACAAGCAAAACCTCCCCGCTGGAACCAAACCCAGCAACAGCCTTAAAAACCCTGAAATTTCCAATTATCCCAAATCCTCTTGACTAGCAGAACACAGCCCTCTCAGCACTGTATGTGCTGTGCTAGCGAATCATCCCAAAACTATTACAAAAATCTCAGCCAGGCCGTGGCAGCTGCAGCACAGATGTTCTGCATAGTGGCAGGAGCATTGTTCAGTATCAATAAACAGCACCTCTGAGACATAAAACGTGAGAGTTGAGCTGGAAATGGTGATAACAAGAGCCACGAAGACCATTTGCAAGGAAATGGAGTGAGACCCAGGGCTGAGAGGGAACCCCTCCCTCTCCACGCAGGACGCCCAATTTCAGAGCATGCTGTGATGGGAGCACTAAGGGCTGCCTGGCCCAGGCTCGGATCTGAGTGCTCAATGGCCGGTTTGCTCTTTGAGAGGGGTACCCAGAGCCCAGTGCTATACCTAAACTCCACAATTTGTGGGTCCCAAGCCCTGAGCCCACCCTCTGGTGTTTGTCCGCCTAAAGATATAACTCTGCAGGTGCTGGTTTCTGAAGCGGCTCATGCTGTCCTCAGCTCCAGATGTTGCAGACTGGCTGTAGCCAGTTTAAAAGCAGTAACTCCTGGCTGGGCATTGTGGCTGACACCTGTAATCATAGCAGTTTAGGAGGCCGAGGCAGGCAGATCACTTGAGGTCAGGAATTCCAGACCAGCCTGGACAACATGGTGAAACACTGTCTGTACTAAAAATACAAAAATTAGCTGGACACAGTGGAAGCCTGTAGCCCCAGCTACTTGGGAGGCTGAGGCACAAGAATTGCTTAAACCTAGGAGGTAGAGGTTGCAGTAAGCTGAGATTGCACCACTGCACTCCAGCCTCTTCTTCTGGGCTACTCAGGAGAGAATAGGAGATCGGGGCAGAGGTGTTGGCCTGGGCTCCTTGTCACTCTGATCTTTGACCAGATTCCCATATGCGTGTGTGCCTGCCTGTTTTCTTAGCACTCATTGAGAAATTTGCAGGCCCTATAGAGTTCTCAAGGTGTCACCTCCGTTCTCAGAAGACAGGTGCAGCACCTGGAGCCCTGCCCCCTCGTCTGGGTAGGTGTGCTAAGCAGGTGGTGCATCCCCAAGGCAGCACCTGTTCCTCCCTTCTGAGCACCTCTGCCTCAGGTGAGGCATGCATTGGGGATTCCAAGCTTTCAGGCTTATTAGATTAAATGAGTTTGAATTATTAGTGAGACCGGAGGCCAAGGCTGGGCCTGAGGGGAGATCAAAGTTTTGGTGCTGGGCATGGATTGGCTTAAGCCAGAAGCTTCCTTTCCTGGCTCCTGCTAACTGCTCTGAGAATACACATAGGTATTGGAACCACCCTCCTGGCCCCTGGCCTCACCCCAGGGCCTCACCTTGGGCCTAGAGCTGCGGTACCCCTTCTTGATCTGTTGCCAAACAGCAGCCTTAACCAGGGCTCCATCAGCCTCTCGGCATGTGTCCTGAGGGCAGCTGAGGGAACACACCCTAACACAAGCATTTTCCCAAGACTTTTCAGATTAATAACTGCCATTTAAAAATAATTAGAAGTGATTGATAATTAATTTCAGAAATAGCCCTTGCCAAATAACTCATTAAATGGAATCTCCCTGGTGCCAGTTCTGCCCGCTGTCAGGCTTTCAGCCCTCGGGAAAAGGATGCTGAGTTTGATCAAAGTTTCCAGTCGGAATCGTTGCCATTGCTGGCTGCTTTTGTGATCCCTGGGCCATCTGATGTCCCAGCAGAGTCTGGACTCTACAGGGAACCTGCAGGCTGGGACTGTGGGGCGAGGTAGGGGAGGGTTCCCGCAAGGAGTTGCGAGGAGGGTTTGTGTCTCTCCTTCAGGAACTCAAAGCAAAGCTGAGAAATTCTCATTTCTATGCGTGTGTCCTCCTGGTCTCTGCTTCCAATTGTTGGGCAAAATGCTGATGTGAGAATAAAAATCCAAGCAGCCGGGGCATCTTTCCAATCGTTCAGCATCAGCCCATGGGTAAAGTGGCAGCTGATGCTCCCTGGGGTCTGTGGTCGGCCTGGCAGGCTGGGCTCTGGGATTCTGTCCTCTGGAAGTTTCTGGCAGGACAGTGATCCTCTGAGGATGGACTTACACCACCAAGTGTCTGCTGACTGGGCGAGTGAGAGCGTGAAATGGGGCTCCACGGAGCTCTGTGGGAGACAGAAAGGAGTGGCGTGGCGGACCACCATTTTCTTCCTTCTCTTTCCAGCTTGGCCAGCGGTCGGCTCTGCTCGTGCCAGATACTGCTGTGCTGTGCCTCCTGGGAGCAAGGCCCCTGTCACTAGTGAGACCCTAGAGACCCAAAGAGCTGTGACACAGGCCCCCTGCTTGGGCAGCTCCTGGTCCAGCTGGAGAAATAAGATGTATGCATACGTGAGGAATCAAAACAACAAAAGCCCTCCATTGAGGACACCCATTGTGATGTCCCTTGAGGGATTTGGGTTCTGGTAAAAGTTCAAGAGAGGAAGAAAGCCCGTACTTTGTGATCCTGGAAAATCTTCATACAGGAAATCAGATTTGAGCTTTGTCCTAAAGTCATGGTAGGATTTGGAAGAAGGTGTGTGTGTGTGTCTATGTGTGTGTCTCTGTGTGTGTATATGTGTATGTGAGTGTGTCTGTGTATGTATATGTCTATGTCTGGGTGTGTATGCATGTGTCTGTATGTGTGTGTATCTGTGTATGCCTGTGTGTATACGTGTGTGTCTGTGTGTATATGTGTGTGTCTGTATGTCTATGTGTGTATGTGTGTGTGCCTGTGTGTCTGTGTGTATGTGAGTCTGTGTGTGTATGTGTTTCTGTTTATGTGTGTATGTGTCTGTGTGCATGTGTGTCTGTGTGTATACGTATAAGCGTCTGTGTGTATGTGTGTGTCTGTGTGTATGTGTGTATGTGTGTGTATGTGTGTATGTGTATGAGTGTCTCTGTGTGTGTCTGTGTATATATGTGTGTGTCTGTCTATGTGTGTCTGTGTGTATGTGTCTGTGTGCATGTGTGTGTCTCTGTGTATGTGAGTGTGTGTATATGTGTTTGTGTGTGTCTGTGTATATGTGTGTCTGTGTGTATATGTGTGTGTGTGTTTATATGTGTGTGTGTGTGTGACAGGGAGAGAGAAGTATAAATGCCCATGGGGACAGCACAGGGTGCGTCAGGGCCGTGGGTTCACCTGTGGGGGGTGTGAGGAATGGTGGGAATCTGGCTGGAGAGGTGGGTCAGGGTCAGCCCATGGAGGGCCTTGGAGGGTGGACTTTAATCTGACAGAAACCTTGTTTGGAAGGAAGTGATGAGATCAGGGTGTGATTCTAGGGCTCTTTCAATGGAAGGGACCATAGAGAAGCGTCTGCCAGTCTGATGTGTGATGCGTCAGGGAACTCTCGCTATGGGGTGCAGGATGGATTATTGAGATGCACAACAGTCTCCTCAGTCTGCAACTCTGAGCTACTGGAGGACACACTGCACCCCCAAAAGCTACTGTTCGGTATTACGCTACAAATGACATAAAAGCCTAAAATAATAATGCCTTAAGGTTTATTTGTTCTCACATTCTGAAAGTTCAGGGGTAGGCAGTTTAGAGATGATATGGTATTCTGTGGCACTGGCGATCCATGTGCTTCCGGCTTGTGGACCTGCAGTGCATGCCTTTTATTCCCAACAGCTTCTCATGGTCCATGATGGCTGCTGCAACTCCAGCCTTCACATTCCCATTCCAGGCAACAGGAAGGAGGAAGGGATGAAGCAGGAAGAGAATGGGAGACTAAACAGGGTCATCAATTCCTTGACACTTTTTCCATTGACAAGTGGAGTCTATGTCTCCTCCTCTTGAATCTGTCTGTGACTATTTGGTTCACTGGAAGGTGGCAGAAGTGATGTTATACCAGTTTTCAAGTTCAAGTCTTAAGAAAATGGCAGCTTCCACACTCTTTAGGAACATTCTCTCTGGAAACCATGAGGTGCCATGTGATGCACCTGACCACCCTTCCAGCCATCCCCATTAAAGTGCCAGGGATGTGCATGAAGCCATCTTGGCCCCTGTAGACCAGCCCATCCATCATCTATCGCCAAGTGACCTCAGTAGAGGAAAAAATCATATCACCTCTTTGAGCCCTAACCAAGTTTCTGACCCAGAAAATCGTGAAAAACAGTAACAATGACTGGCATTTTAAACCATTAAGTAATGGAATTTTGAACATTAAGTTTTGTGGCAATAGATAACCTGAAGAGAATTTGCTAGATGGAAGTGGATTGCTGCCATAACAGAAACCTAACACATGGCCTTGGTTTTGAGTTGAGGCACTGGGCAAAAGCTGAGAGGACCTCAGGAAGATAGTTTTTTGTTGTTTTGTTTTGAGACAGGGTCTCACTCTGTTGCCCAGACTGGCATGTAGTGGTGCGATCTTGGCTCAGTGCAACCTCCATCACCCAGGCTCAAGCAATTCTCCTGCCTCAGCCTCCTAAGTAGCTGGGATTACAGGCGTGTGCCATTACCACCTGGCTAATTTTTGTGTGTGTGTTTTTAGTACAGATGGGGTTTCACCATGTTGCCCAGGCTGGTCTCAAACTCCTGACTTCAAGTGATCCACCCGCCTAGGTCTCCCAAAGTGCTGGGATTACAGGTGTGAGCCACCATGCTCGGCCAAAGATAGTTAATAAAAGCTGGAAGGACTCCAAAGATTCTGTTGATGAGAGCTTAGAGGAGAGTGAGGAAAACATTACTGGAGGCTGAACAGAAAGCTTGGACACACTGTCACCTGTGGTAAACTGGACAATAGGAAAGTACCTGATGAACTCAGGAATCTTCAGAGAAGACTCCAGGCAGAGAGAGAAGACACTGCTGGCTTCTCGTAGCTGCCTATGATAAGCTATAGGAAGAAAGAGTGAACTAAGGAAAGAACTACCAGGGTGCAGAGTAGAGCTCAGAGCGAGTGCAAAGGAGCCAGGGCCTTCTGGGTGTGATAACAAACCTGTTTCTCATCTCCATCCTCTCTCAGCAAAAGTGTCACAGTAAGAAATGGCTTCAGGACAAAGATCAAATCTTTGTACAGAATGACCTTGGAGTGAAGATTTCATTGAGTATGACTGTAAGACTTTAATAACTGCCAAAATATTTAAGGATATGACATGCCTGGATACTGGAAGGTGGGGGCTTCTAAGAGTCTTAAAGGCATGCTTTATAGACTTTCTCAGACAATACAGCTTTAAAGAATTTAAATGCTGTTAGCATTGCTCACAATAGCTTTGCCTATTGCTAAAGGTGGAGAAAGATCAACATGGAAAGAAATGTGACTTTTGTTTAATGGAATTGACCACTGATTGGTATATGGGTAACCCACGAAGTTTTTAAGGGAATTGTATCAGCTTGGACTAAAAGGATAAATGCAGTACAAAATGAATTTTATCCTGCTGGAATGTTGAGCCTTTTATTCCCAACAGCTTCTCATGGTCCAAGATGGCTGCTGCAATTCCAGTCTTCACATTCCCATTTCAGGCAACAAGAAGGAAGAAGGGATGAAGCAGAAGGAGTATGGAAGACTAAAGAGAATCATCAATTCCTTGACACTATTTCTGTTGACAAGTGGAGTCTATGTTCCCTCCTCTTGAATCTGTGACTACTTTGTCCACTGGAAGATGGCAGAAGTGATGTTATACCAGTTTCTAAGCTCAAGTTTTAAGAAAATGGCAGCTTCCACACTCTTTAGGAACATTCTCTCTGGAAGCCATGAGCTGCCATGTGATGCACCTGACCACACAGCTAACAACATTCCAGCAGGAATCCAGCTCAACTGGGAACAGTCTGAGAAGAATACTTCCCTGTGAACATTTCTTATTTCTTATTTCTTTTTTCAGCTGCCATTTCTTATGAAGAAACAGTCAGGAGCCACTGGGAGTCACTCCCAGAAAGCAAGATTTTGCTTTAATCAAGGAACTGGAGACATGGGCTTGACTGGATTTCCAAATTGCTATGGACCAATCACGGCTAATGCCTCCTCTCCCTGTCCCTTTTGAATAGACAGTGTTAATTGGAGTTTCCCTATCCAGATATTACCTTTGTTGTTAAATGGAGTGTGGGGTGGTAGGGACATGTCATTATTTCTCTACCTCACAGGTCTTCAGAACAGGCAGAACCAGACTTGTGGAGCTGCTCCTGAAGAAACACACCCAGATGGACCTGGACCTGCTCTAGGAAATAAGATCCTGGACCTTGAACCTGAGCCTGAAGCTGTAATGGGAAGAGACTTGGAAAGGGGAGAGAGTCTTTGTATTTCATATGTGGAAATAATGTAAATAATTTTCCATTATTGACAGAGGGTGGCCTTGGTGGATTAAACAGAAGAGTGAGTTCTTTGACACTCACCCACTATGCTTGGGGTGTGGATTCGAAACTAACTGGATTTGATGGTGAGAGGTGACAAAGTGCTAGCAGCCCTTGCTCACTCTTGGCACCTCCTCAGGCCACAGCATCCACTCTGGCCACGCTTAAGGAGCCCTTCAGCCTGCTGCTGCACTGTGGGAGCCCCTCTCTGGGCTGGCCGAGGCCAGAGCCAGCTCCCTCTGCTTGCAGGGAGGTGTGGAGAAAAAGGTGTGGGTGGGAACTGGGGCTGTGCATGGCACTGGCAGGCCAGCATGAGTTCCAGGTGGGCACAGGCTTGGTGGGCCCTGCACTCAGAGTGGCCGGCCGGCACCGCCAGCCCGGGCAGTGAGGGGCTTAGCACTCGGGCCAGCAGCTGCGGAGGGTGTGCCAGGCCCCCCAGCACTGCCGGCCTGCCCACACCACACTTGAATTCTCACTGGGCCTCAGCTGCCTCCCCATGGGGCAGGACTCGGGACCTGCAGCCTGTCATGCCCGAGACCCCCCGCAGTGGGCTCCCACGTGGCCTGAGCCACCCCAACAGGCACTGTCCCATGCTCCACAGAGCCTGGTCCCATCAACCGCCCAAGGGCTGAGGAGTGCAGGCACTGTGGCGCAGGACTGGTGGGCAGCTCCGCCAGTGGCCCTGGCACAGGATCCACTAGGGGAAGCCAGCTGGGCTCCTGAGTCAGGTGGGGACTTGGAGAACTTTTATGCCTAGCCAGAGGATTGTATATGTACCAATCAGCACGCTGTGTCTAGCTCAGGGTTTGTGGATGCACCAATCAGCACTCTGTATCTAGCTAATCTGGTGGGGACTTAGAGAACTTTTATGTCTAGCTAAAGGATTGTAAATGCACCAATCAGCACTCTGTGTCTAGCTCAAGGTTTGTAAACGCACCAATCAGCACTATGTGCCTAGCTCAAGGTTTGTAAACGCACCAATCAGCACCCTGTGTCTAGCTCAAGGTTTGTAAACGCACCAATCAGTGCTCTGTGTCTAGCTCATCTAGTGGGGACTTGGAGAACTTTTACGTCTAGCTAGAGGATTGTTAATACACCAATCAGCACTCTGTGTCTAGCTCAGGGATTGTAAACGCACCAATCAGCACCCTGTCAAAATGGACCAATCAGCTCTCTGTAAAACGGACTAATCAGCTCTCTGTAAAATGGACCAATCAGCTCTCTGTAAAATCGGCCAATCAGCAGGATGTGGGTGGGGTCAGATAAGGGAATAAAAGCAGGCTGCCTGGGCCAGCAACGGCAACCTGCTTGGGTCCCCTTCCACGCTGTGGAAGCTTTGTTCTTTTGCTGTCTACCATGACTCTTGCGGTTGCTCACTCTTTGGGTCCACGCTACGTTAAAGAACTGTAATACTCACCATGAAGGTCTGCAGCTTCACTCCTGAAGCCAGCGAGACCACGAACCCACCAGAAGGAATGAACAACTCTGGACGGGAGGAACGAACAACTCCAGACGCTCCGCCTTAAGAGCGGTAACATTTACTGTGAAAGTCTGCAGCTTCACTCCTGAAGCCAGCGAGACCACGAACCCACCAGAAGGAAGAAACTCCGAACACGTCGAACACGTCAGAACATCAGAAAGAACAAACTCCAAACACACCATCTTTAAGAACTGTAACACTCACTGCGAGGGTCCGCAGCTTCATTCTTGAAGTCAGCAAGAGCAAGAACTCACCAATTCTGGACAAAATGGAGTTGCATTTGAGGTGACTTTATAGCCCAGTTTAAATGTAAATGAAAGCATTATAGGTTAATCCTTGAGGTCTATTGATAATCTAGATCTTCAGTTCTAGAAAACCCAAGCTGGGCTCTGAGAGTCATAAGTCAACAACGTTGCATACAGAAGAGAGAGACACAGAGAGAGAGAGAATCACCAAACAGAAGAGTGACTGATGGACTTCACTGTGGTATGAAGGTAAAATATAAAACAAAATTTAAAAAAAAAAGAGTGACCAAGCCCCAGGTCTGCGTGTGCCCAGCTCGGCTTTCCACTGGGGCTCCAGGGGGTGCCCCTCACTGGGGAAGGTGACTCAACCTAATAGACCCTGCTTTGATCCTTGAGGAACCGCATACATGGAAGTCCAGCAGCAGGGGCTTGAGAGCTGCAGGCAGGAAGCAGAGAGCTGGGGAGCAGGTAATGAGGTGGGGTTCCTGCTATGGGCTGGGGTTTCCAGCCCCCCTGAGCTGTTCCCACGGGAGGCCGCATGCGAAGCACCACATGGAGGTTGTCCTGGGGCTGGGGACCTTTGTGTGACCCTGCCACAAAGTCCTCTTCTATCACTCTGTACTCTCACCTTATGTTTTTCTTGTAGCTCTCTTGAGTGCACCATTTTTTTTTTTTTTTTTTTTTTGAGACAGGGTCTTGCTGTCACCCAGGCTGGAGTGCAGTGATACAATCATAGCTCACTGCAGCCTCAAACTTCTGGGCTCAAGTGATCCTCCTGCCTCAGCCTCTCGAATAGCTAGGACCACAGCATGCACCCCCCCTCTCCCTGCTAATTGTGTGTGTGGTGTGTGTGTGTTTGTAGAGATGGGAGCCTTGCTATGTTGTCTATACTAGTCTGGAACTCCCGGCCTCAAGCATTCCTTCTGCCTTGGTCTCTCAAAGTGCTGGGATTACAGGTGTGAGCCACCATGCCCAGTCCTGCACCCAATTTTAACTGCTCTTCTGTTCTTCTAAATTAATGCTAATCTCGGTGTCCAAGCCACTATTTAGAAATGATGATTACACCACGATTCCAAGGTCACGGCCTATGTGAATTCCACTGTGGAGGAGGGTGATCACGTGCAGGAGACAGCCCCTGAATGCTGTTTTAGCCACTTTGGCCCAGAAATTCCCTGTTGCACACTCTCCATTTGCCAGAAATTTGGTTATTTGTTTAAACTCTTAAGTAATTGAACTAAATGGATTCTATTACATACAATCATAATTGCTTCAAGTGAAACAATGAAAACGTTTTACTGCTTTTCTACACCCTAGGTATTATAAAGAAAGTAAAGCAAAGGGTGCCAGTTTAAGCGCCTGGAACTAAGGTTCCTTTTGGGGACAAAAGCTGGAGTTGTCAAATATGCAGATGTGAGTGGTGGCTGTTTTTCCCTATTGTGGAAGTGTGACAGCCCAGGACTGCGGCCACAAAGGAAGGATGGAGGAGAACGAGGAGGCAGGAGAGCTGTTCCTGCTAGCGAGCAGTCGCGTTAAGAATTGGCCCACAAGTCTGGTCTTTATTTTGCCTTCATAATTTTTTCCTAAAATGAACAAATGCCCTGTTATAGAAATTTCAAGCATTTTCCAAATGACATTTCAGGTGGAGTCCATTGAACTGCATTTCTGAGAAAGTACTTAAAACCAAACTTCAGAAGCAGATGTCAGCATTTTGGACCCTCCTGACATGATTAAAGGTGCAGGTGGCAGCTGGCACTGGGGAGGGGACAGGGCGGGAGCTGGCACAGGCCAGGAGGCAACACAGTTCATCATTCCCCCTAAAACAACCAGCACAGTTAAGGAAGTTGGGGAAAGAAGGGCCATAAACTTGAAAACACACATTTTTACTTAAAATTAGGTGTGAGCTCCCATTGTAACAGGTAAACAAATAATCCCAGGCTGCCACTGCTGAAGAACCTCCCCTCCCTCTGCCAGCTCTGTGCTGATGAAGCAGTGACCCTCTTGGGCTGCGGCAGATGAGCCCATGTCTGCCATTCTCCCTTGGGTTGGTCTCCCAAATCTGGATTATGTCCAGGGACCTCAAGCTCCGATCATTCTCTCTGGATCTCTGGGACTCAGACAGAGTGTGCAGTGGAGCCCCAAAGCAGTCACATGTCACCTTGGGTTGGGGAGGACCGAGGGTCCCAGCCTCCTGGTGTCTCTGCATACATTTTCACCCCGGCTACCTCTATAGGCTGTCCTATCCCCCAAGAGTGCTACCGGCAGGGTCCTGCCTGGAACAAGGGGCCACTGTATAGATCCCATTTCAGGAAGAAACGTGGCCTCTCCCCTAATTGTAGGGGTGGAAGCAGAAAAGCAACCACAGGTCTTTTGTTTGCCAACAGAAAGGCTGAAGTTTTGTTCTCCCTGGTTGCATTTCAAAGAAGTCTAAAAAAAAAAAAACCCTCATTTTGCCTAAGTGCTGCCTTCACATCATGAACATGGACACTTTTATTTGTCTCTGCCCACTGGTTTCTCCACCTCACCTGCTTCTGAGGTGGTCGAATGGGAAGATTACTCATGTCCTGCTAATCAGTTCCAGGGTCAGGCACAGGACGGTGAATGGGGCCAGTTACCGCAAGAGCTGATATGCTTTATGACATGCTTTATGACAAGCACTTTATGACATGCTCC
Organism: Pongo abelii; assembly: GCF_028885655.2. Taxonomy (NCBI): domain Eukaryota; kingdom Metazoa; phylum Chordata; class Mammalia; order Primates; family Hominidae; genus Pongo; species Pongo abelii. The sequence goes on along the minus strand of NC_071993.2, from coordinate 31,426,618 downwards.
TCCTCCACAGGGCCGTGAACCTGGGGCCGCTCTCAGCTTCCAGTTAGGGCCTGGGCTGCAGCTGAGTGCCTTCTGGGGAGCTCTGATTCTGGGCTCACCTGGGGCTCATTTGAATGAGAACCACTAGAATAGGTTTCTACTTAGACCTGCAGTTGGTGGCCAGGGTCTGATCTGGGGTAGGAAGAAGCTGTTTCTCACCACCCCCATCAGATGCTGGTGAGCCCGGCAGGACCATGGGGTGGTACATGACTCAGCTGGATTATGTGTTCAAAGGAGTATTTGATTTATTAAAGTTTGAAAATGTAAAAACCTAGTCTTTCTTATGCTTTTAAGTCCAGCTGACAATAAATCTAGCAAGTGACAGCATTCGTTTTCAGCTTCAACTGTTTGATCCCATTTTGAGCTGTCATCTCACCCAGATGGTCCATTTAAAGGCTTGGAAGCCTTTGTGGGTCCTACCTACTATTCTTAGCTTTCTCTGCAATTTGGTCCAGGCGGCAATTTGCCTCTCTGTCTCCCTTTCCGGCCAAATGCCTCATCATCGTAGGGGAAGATAAATGGCTTAGGAAACACTCAGGGTTCAAACGTGAAGTTACCTCAATTGTAAATATTGAGGCTTGGTTCTCAGTAATTTCCAGTTGCCATGTGTGCTTTGACTACGTGACAGATGAGTCCAGGGAAAGGTGTCTCTTTCACCACACCTGGCAGAACGTTTCAGGGAGAGTGCCTCTCTGTCTCTCTGTGTCTCTCCTCTTGGCTCACTCTTCATCTGGAAGGCAGGTTAGGGTGGACCACAGACACTCTACACCTTGTCCTTAGAAGCCCCACAGTCCATCCAGGCACCCACGTCTGTCCATGGCAGAGCTGACCTCAGGGTCCGGCTCTGCCCTAGGTGGCCCCAGTCTCATCTCAGGCCTGGGCTCAAAGTGAGTTGGCTCACTCACCTGGTGCTCCCCTATCTTCTACTCAGCCATGCCATCTGAGCCTCCCCATCTTGACCTTGACTTGGAGCTGTCATTTTGAACTTACCATCAGCATATAGCTAGTCTTTTAGGATTCCTCCAGTCACATATTATATATTTTTGTATTGACGGATACTTCCATGAAAAGTGCTTTTTCAGGTATGACTTGGAAGAGAAATTTATTGCAGGAAAGTTAGGAAACCTTCCAACTTTAAACACACATGTGCACACACACACACTTCATGAACTTTTTCAATAATAGATGATTAAAGAAGTCTGTGGAGAGTTCTTGATGAGCCCCTTCTATGTTGTCTAGGAGCAATGATCGTTAAAATGATCATGGAGGAATTGAATTATAAATTAAAAGTGTCCAGGGTGTCCCTGATCATTTACGGGCCTGAACTCCACTAATAACACGGGGCTGGGGCTGAGTGGCCTTCATCCGGCTTGTTGAAAACCAGTAGTTGTGTAAGACTCTGACTAGTTAATTTGAAAGCTGCCCTTTGGGATCGATATATTTAATTTCAAGACCTTAATTCATGAGAAAGTTTATTCAATGAGGAACAGGCACGGGGCACTGAGCAGAGCAAAGAGAAGTGTCCACCAGGCCCACTGCACCAACGCTGCGTCTTTAACAGCTCTGGGGCTGGGCGCGTCATGGCTACGAGAAAGCGCATGACCGCTTCCCTGTTTGGTTTGGTTTGTGTTGCGTGTCAGGGAGCAGGGGTTTCTGCTTTCACTCAAGTTGATTTACTTTCCTTTTCCTTGGTAATTGTGAAAAAACAAAATAAAACCTCCTGTGAGCCTTTTGGAACTTCTGGAAAAGTCCCTTTGCTGTGAACCGCTGAATCTGAGAAGAGTTTTGAGCAGGGCTGGAAACCATTTTTCTGTAACCTTTTCTTTCCTGGGGTGTGTCTGGGTGCACACAGGCTCCCCACAAGGCAAAGGCTGTCCCTGGATGGTTGGCAAAATGCATCACGCCAGAGTGGGTTTGTGTTGGCAGCAGACATGAGAAAACCTTTCTGATGGCAGGGGAGGACAGCGACACGACGATGGGAACAAAATCCTCCTCCTTACCTCTAATTACAAGGAGGAAAAAGTCACTGAAAAAAAAAAAGTTTAAAATATCTTAATATAAGAGTCATATATAATCCAAAGCTACCAAAGGCCAAGTGTTTAGGGGGAAGTTTCTGGTGGTTAACCCCACTTCAGGGGGATTTAAAGTGGTTGTGGTGAGGATTTGGTTCCAGATATGCGTCCTGCCAACCTGGGTGGGTGTTCCCTTTGGTGGAGCCTCTTAAAAAATGAGGGAGTGGCTGGGTGCAGTGGCTCACACCTGTAATCCCAGCACTTTGGGAGGCCGAGGCAGCCAGATCACCCGAGGCCAGGAGTTCAAAACCAGCCTGGCCAACATGGTGAAACTTCATCTCTACAAATATACAAAAATTAGCCAGGCATGGTGGCAGGCACCTGTAATCCCAGCTACTCAGGACGCTGAAGCAGGAGAATCTCTTGAACCCAGGAGTCGGAGGTTGCAATGAGCTGAGATTGTGCCACTGCATTCCCGTCTGGGCGACAGAGCAAGACTCCATCTCAAAAAAAAGAAAAAAGAGAGAGTGGCTGTGTGCAGTGGCTCATGCCTGTAATCCCAGCATATTGGGAGGCCAAGGCGGGAGGATTGCTTGAGCCCAGGAGTTCCAGATTGGCCTGAGCAATGTGGCAAAACCCGGGCTGTACAAAATCCATAAAAATTAGCCAGGCATGGTGGTGTGCGCCTGTAGTTCCAGCTACTTGGGAGGCTGAGGTGGGAGAGTTACTTGAGCCTAGGAGGTTGAGGCTGCAGTTAGCCATGATTGTACCTCTGTACTCCAGCCTGGGTGACAAAGCAAGACCCTGTCTCAAAACCAAAACCAAAACAAAAAACAAAACAAAACAAAAAAACAAATGATGGAGAGTTTTTACTGGGATTGGTCTGATCAGGGTAGACACTGTGCCTTCAGCCTCCCTCTCTGCCTCACTACCAGCATGTTCTTGGCTCTCTGGTCTGACTCCATCAGTGACCCCCATGGATACCCAGTCTCCTTCTGGGGCTCAAATCCTAATGCCTGTCAGACGTTGGATGCTGCCCTAGTGGGACGGCCTTGCAGACTCATTCTCTCTGCAGAGTTCTCTGGGTCTGCTTGGGCCATGGAAGGCATGCAAAGCCCTTGTGATGTGAGGCCGATTATGGCTCAGAATCTTCCAGACACTGAGCTCCGCATGGCTCCCCGAGTGCAGAAACTTACTATTTCTTTAGAATTCCTGTCTTTTGTTTTTCTACATTAGTACAGTTGCACAGCCCTCAGCCAGACCTTGAGAAGGTGGGAGGTGATGGAAGAAAGCTCTTCCATGGAAGCTGTGTGTACTACAGGAGGACCTTGAGGTTAATAAATGTCACTCCACATCAGCATGGACCTTTTAGACAGGTAGGAGAGATCTAAGCAGTCCCTTGGCCCTCTCATTTCAGTATCCATGACATCACCTTGACCACCCCAGAACTCTCATCTTCTGAAGTCCTGCCTTGTCTGTTGTCATAGCTAGCTGTCTTAGTGGGCTCCTGTAACAAAATGCCATAGGCTGGATGGCTTGTAAACAACACAACTGGCCTGCATGGTGGCTCATGCCAGTAATCCCAGCACTTTGGGAGGCCGAGGTGGGAGGATCACTTGAGGTCAGGAGTTTGAGACCCGCCTGGCCAACATGGACAAACCCCATCTCTACTAAAAAATACAAAAATTAGCTGGGCGTGGTGGTGTGCACCTGTAGTCCTAGCTACTGGGGAAGCTGAGGTGGGAGGATAGCTTGAACCCGGGAGGTGGAGGTTATAGTGAGCTGAGGTTGCACTGCTGTACTCCAGCCTGGGTAACAGAGTGAGATCCTGTCTCAAAAACAAAACAAAACACATACACACACACACACACACACACACACACACACACACACAATTTATTTCTCATGATTCTGGAGCCTGGGAAGTCCCGATCGAGACCCCAGCAGATTCTATGTCTGGTGAGAGTTCGCTCTCTGGTTCATTGACAGCCACCACCTTCTTGTTGGGTCCTTACATGGTGTAAAGGATGAGTTAACACTCTTTTTATAAGAGAACTGATATAGTTTGTTCCCTCCAAACCTCACATTGAAATGTGATCCCCAGTGTTGAAGGTGGGGCCTGGTGGGAAGTGGTAGGTCCTGGGAGCAGATCCCTCATGAATCACTTAGTGCCCTCCCTGCAGTAATGAGTGAGTCATTGTTCTATTGGTTCATGCAAGAGCTGGTTGTTTAAAAGAGTCTGGCACCTCCTCCCCGCTCTCTCGCTCCCTCTCTCGCCATGTGACACACAGGCTCCTCCTGCACCTTTCAGTATGATTGGAAGCTTCCTGAGGCCTCACCAGAAGCAGATGCCAGCACAATGGTTCTCATACAGCCTGCAGAGCTATGGGCCCAAATCAACCTCTTTTTTTTTTTTTGGAGACGGAGTCTTGCCCTGTTGCTCAGGCTGGAGTGCAGGGGTGTGATCTAGGTTCAGTGCAACCTCCGCCTCCCGGGTTCAAGTGATTCTTCTGCCTCAGCTTCCCGAGCAGCTGGGATTACAGGCATGTGCCACCATGCCTGGTGAATTTTTGTATTTTTAGTTGAGACAGGGTTTCACCATATTGGTCAGGCTGGTCTGGGACTCCTGACCTCATGTGATCTACCGCTTTATAAATTATCTAGCCTCAGGTATTCCGTTATAGCAACGCATATAGATGGATACAGACCAAATCCTTTTCATGAGGTTTCTGTTCTCATGACTCAACCCCCTCCCAAAGCCTCCTCTTCTAATACCATCCCCTCGGGGGTTGAATGTCAGCATTTGAAGTTTGGGGAGCATTCAGACCATGGTGCTACCCATGGCACTGTTTTCTCATGGGATCTGGCACTGTCTGGGGACTGTCATATCTTTCTATGAGACCATGTCCTGCCCATTTTTTTGTTGTTCCCTCACCTTCTCCTCTCAACCTCATAAGACCTGGTCCAGTCTTCTGCATACCCACTCCTAGAAAGCATTTAAGGTGATTCCTAAGATAAAGAAAATAGAGTGAGATGAGAGAAATAATTTTCAGATTAAATAAATTCTAGTTCTTTCTAGATCTGAGAACCTAAAAGTTGATGTCTACAAAATGCCTTCCACACAGAAATACACACATGAGGCTGGGCACAGGGGCTCACGCCTGTAACCCCAAAACTTTGGGAGGCTGAGGCAGGTGGATCACTTTAGGTCAGCAGTTCGAGACCAACTTGGCCAACATGGTGAAACCCTGTCTCTGCCAAAAAAATACAAGAATTACCTGGTTGTGGTGGCGAGCACCTGTAGTCCCAGCTATTCAGGAGCCTGAGGCAGGAGAATCACTTGAACCTGGGAGGCGGAAGCTGCAGTGAGCCGAGATCGCGCCACTGTACTCCAGCCTGGGCGACAGAGCAAGACTTTCCATCTAAAAATAAAAATAAAAAAAAAATAAATTCAAGAAAGAAATACACACATGAGTGCATCAAAATCTCAGAAATCACCACTAAATAACTTTTCTATGTAGCCCCAAACCACCTGTTCCCCAAAAACTATTGAAAAAGAAATTTTAAAAATGAAATTAACAGAACAGTATCAGGGTTTGAGATGATAGACTCTGATGTTGAAAGAAGCTCTACCGTGGGTAAAATACTATCAGACAGCATCACCTGCTACAGGGAGATCTTTCACGAAGAGTCAGTCGATGTGGCAAACTTCATTATTGTCTGATTTTAAGAAATTGCCACAGCCACCCCAAACTTCAGCAGCCACCACCCTGATTACTCAGCAGCCATCAACATCGAGACAAGACACCCCCACCAGAAAGAAGATTACAACTTGCTGAAGGATCAGATGACTGTGAGCATTTTTAGCAATAAAGAAGATCCAGGGTCTGGCACTGCACACTTGGTTATATGGAGATGCTTGTTTTTCTCCAGTTTCATACATGCGAATCATTTTCACTCACTGGATTATTTATATAGCACTTAAAGAGAGGTGTCCCCAGCTACATTTGCATCCATCATAAGGCATACCAAAACTTGGGCCTACAGGAGGTGTGCAATCCAACCTTTGGCCTGATGGAAGCCCTGCCTTGAAAATGAAAGTTGCCCAGAAAGGTTACGGGAAATGCTATAATGTTTTCATTACTCATTCCTTTGCTGCATGCCCTTAAGTCTTTTAGAACGTTTGTAGTGTTTTATGGAATATCCAATTTCTGCACCAGTTGGGGATCTGGATTTCAACTGCAGAAACTAACTCTGGTGAGTTTATAAAGAAAAGACATTTAATGGGAAGATGTGAGGTGCCTGACAGCATCTGTGGGAGATGTTGAGAGCCACACTCTGGAAATAAGCAGCAATGAGGGGCTGGGGGAGCAAGTTCACTCTGCAAGGACTTGGTCCCATTGTGGGTGTTTATTTCCACAAGCGGGTCCTTGTTGTAGCCATCCTGGAGTCACAAAACTGCGATTTCCACAGCACTCTCTCAACCAGCTCAGTGGTGGGGCTCACCCCTTAAGAGTTAAACCTGGGGTTTCAGTCAATACCTTAAGAAGCAAACTTAGTGGTCGGGCACGATGGCTCACGTGTGTAATCCCAGCACTTTGAAAGCCGAGGCAGGCAGATCACTTGAAGTCGGGAGCTTGAGATCAGCCTGGCCAACATGGTGAAAACCCGTCACTACTAAAAACAAAACAAAACAAAACAAACAAACAAAAAAAAATTAGCCGGGCATGGTGGAGGGGTGGGCACCTGTAATCCCAGCTATTCAGGAGGCTAAGGCAGAAGAATCGCTTGAACCCAGGAGGCGGAGGTTGTAGTGGGCCAAGATCGTGCCATTGCACTCCAGCCTGGGCCACAAGAGCAGGACTCTGTCTCAGACACACGCACACACACAAAAAGAAGCAAAGTTAGTGATTTAACTTTGTTTTCCTCTCACATAAACTGTCCAATTCTATTATAGTCAGCCACCTCACCCTAGAATCCCTGAAATCCTTCCTGCCCTGCACATCATTCTATCGCAGACTCAGCCCAGTCCCCCAAGCCCTGCCCTCAATAAGCACTTCAATTCAGATGACCTCAGGTCATAATTTAGCTAGCTATTTCCCCACTGGGCTTCAGATTCCCATCTCAGCGTAAGGGAATTTTTCTGTCCTCAGCCAGATAACAGTCCAGCTTTCCCCTGGAGTTGGTTATGGGCAGCCCACTCACAGTTAGCAATGTCTCTTCTGCTAGATTGTAAACTCTGTGGGGGCAGGAGCTTCATCAGTCTTGTTCATTAGTGTGGGTGGTGCCATTGGCTAGAATATTGTGAGACATGCAACAGGTATTTGATCAATGTGTTGAATAAATGATTTGAATAGCATTCTGCATCACAGAACTATGCTTAGGAAATTATTTACTGGAATTCTAAAATCCTCTATGTACAGCCAAATCAAAGAGCACATATATAGTTTATATTTTTTCTTTCTTTCTTTTTTTTTTTTTTTGAGACAGATTCTCACTCTGTCACCCAGGTTGTAGTGCAGCGGTGCGATCTCAGCTCACTGCAATCTCTGCCTCCTGGGTTCAAGTGATTCTTGTACCTCAGCCTCCTGAGTAGCTTAGACTACAGGTATGTGCCACCATACCCTGCTAATTTTTGTATTTTTAGTAGAGACAGAGTTTCACCATGTTGGCCAGGTTGGTCTTGAACTCCTGACCTCAAGTGATCCACTCACCTCAGCATCCCAAAGTGCTGGGATTTCAGTCGTGAGCCACTGAGCCCAGCCTCAAAGAGCACAGATATAGTTTCTTTTCTTTTCTTTTTTTTTTTCTGTTTTGAGATGAAGTCTCGCTGTGTCACCCAGTGTGGGGTGCAGTGGCATGATCTCAGCTCACTGCAACCTCCGCCTCCCTGGCTCAAGCCTCAGCCTCCTGAGTAGCTAGGACTACAGGTGGTTGCCACCATGCCTGGCTAATTTTTAAATTTTCAGTAGAGATGGGATTTCACCATGTTGGCCATGCTGGTGTCAAACTCCTGACCTCAAGTAATCTGCCTGCCTCGGCCTCCCAAACTGCTGAGATTACAGACATGAGCCATCACACCCGGCATAGATATAGTTTCTAAGGGAGCAGTAGCATCATAGGCAAGCAGGACACATGGTCCTCTGTTAAAGGCCAGAGAGCAGCCATCCCTGGCTGTAGTGTCTAGACTCACCACTGCTTCAAATCGGTGATTAAGGAAAAGGTGGGTTTGATTGCTTGAACCCATCCATGCTAATTTGGGCAAAGAGGTCCCAAGATCTGGGTTTCTTGGTCCTCAGTGAAGTGGATTCAGACACGGCCTGGGCCTGTTCACTCAGGTAGAAACTCTTCATGCTGAGTTGTGTCCACTGAACAACCAACTGAAACCCCCAAAAGATACAAGTCTGTGAGTATTTGATACAGCAATTACTTGCATGGCGTTGCTTAGAAGTTTTTGTAGATAAATGATGGACCGAAGCGTTTTGTTGAGTCTTTGCTGAATGTTTATTTACAAGGCATTTCTTAGAAATTACCCTAACAAAACTCCACCAGTTCTGAAGACACATTTATTTATCTACTACTAACAATACAAATAATGTTCACAGTAGTTTATTTGTTGTTACTCAACTTCTTCATCTCTGGGGAAATAGTGAGTCAACTACTACCCAAGGGAAAGTTAGTATATGCTAACGCATCTCCACAGAAAGATGCTTATTGGTCAAATGGATCACAACCAAATTTAGAGAGTCTCAGACAGAGTTGACCTGAAAGGGAATGATATACTTAGGCTTTGTGTCCCCACCCAAATCTCATCTTGACTTATAATCCCCATAATTCTGGTAATCCCCAAGTGTTCAGGGAAAGACCGGGTGGAGGTAACTGGATCATGGGGACAGTTTCTCCCATGCTGTTCTCGTGATAGTGAGTGAGTTCCCATGAGGTCTGATGGTTTTATAAGGGGCTCCTCCCCATTTGCTTGGCACTTCTTCTTCCTGCCACCTTGTGAAGAAGGTACCTTGCTTCCCCTTTGCTTTCTGTCATGATTGTAAGTTTCCTGAGGCCTCCCCAGCCATGCTGAACCGTGAGCCAATTAAACCTCTTTCCTTTATAAATTGCCCAGTGTCACGCAGTTCTTTAGAGCAGTATGAAAACGGATTAATACAGGAACCTTAGAGATCATCCACTCCAACATCTTCATTTAAGAGGAAACTGAGTGGCTTACACCCATAATCCTAGCACTTTGGGAGTGCAAAGTGGGAAGATCAGTTGACACCAGGATTTTGAGAGCAGCCTAGTCAACATAGTGAGACACCATCTCTACAAAAACAAAAAAAATTTTCAAAATTAGCCAAGCATGGTGGTGTGCACATGTGGTCCCAGCTACTCGGGTGGCTGAAGCAAGATGATCACTTGAGCCCAGGAGGTCAAGGCTGCAATGAGCTGTGGTCACACCACTGCACTCCAGCTGGGCAATGGAGCAAGACCCTGTCTCAAAAAAAAAAAAAAAAAAAAGATAAAAAGAGAAAATTGAGGTAACACTACTTACTGGCCTATGCTGGACTGGAACTTAGATTCATCACTTCTTAGAACTCTGACTGTTGGTGTAGGTTCTGGCCAAGGTAACTGGGAAATTAATAACATGAGTGGCCTCTTTGAAGCTTAGAGCCTGGAGAGTTCTCAAGCCTTTCTGACGGCTTCATCGTTTCTTCCCTTTAGACTTGCTGTTTGCTTTACCAATTGCCTTCTTCCATAACACACTAATGCTGCCTTCATTTTGAGGAGTCCCACAAGGCTCTCTAGACTTGGCTGGGCCCTCTTGGTGTACAGTCAGATTTCTGCATCTGGCTAAAACCCACCTGCTGTCTATGCCTGGTTCCCAAATGCCCTAGCATTAAGGAGGGAGGAGTTCTTCCCCCAAAGTGGGCTAGAGGCAGTCAGTGGCCAGCCCTGCACAGCTGGGATTCATTCAGCAGGAGCCTGAGGCGGGCGGGCCCCACCCTAAGTGGAAACTTGTTCTCTGTCAAATACAAGCCAATGGCATCTGCCCCACACCTTCTTTACACGAAATGTTCTCTCGGCTTCTTTGGAAAGTAACTTTACACTAGCCCATCCAAGCTGAGGCAAGGAGTTGAAATCTTAGGATAGGCCCATTGGGAAGCAGGAACAAAAATTAAACAGCTCAAGATATTATCCTTTTTGCCCATTCCAACGCTGATTACACGGCCTCCAGCTGGAATGTGGAGCATGAACCGTGTAGCACAGACTCAACAGCTGGAATTTATAAATGGACCCCATATTAACCCATTGATTCCAGGAGCTGGGATTTCCTGAACCCAAAGCAGTAATTTTGCAATATTTTTACCTTTCCTTTCCATCTTTTAAGGAAGCAGCGAATGTGTGTGGGCAGAGAGGTCAATCTGGGTAGCAACAGATTACCTTTCCATGTGCTTTGTGCAGTGAACTTAGGAGCTTGGAGAGAAAGGAAAATGAAATTAGAACAGCCCACTTGTGTATTGTTCCTGGCTCACAGAAGGAGGCCTCTGTGGTCCTAACTTTGCTTCTAGCCTTTGGAAAACAAAATCCTGACTAACATTGACCCTCATCACCCCTCCTTGAAGGGATGAAATAAACAGGGGGATCTTGGCCTGGAGTGGTGGTATTCCCCATCTCCCAGGAGGAGCACAGGGATGGAGGCACCAGGAGAGCAAAGTTCTCCTTTCAGATGGGCCCAGCACAGGCCATGGCAGAGGAACAAGAGTCAGTGGGTACATGGGCTGGGGGTGGGCTGTGGGGCTGGGTGTTAGAATAGTCCAGAACATAGTAGGTGGACTTCTCAACCCCTGTCTCCATCGGCCTAATGTTTCTCTTGCCCCTTCTTCAGAGAGCTGCGTGGAGCTCACCCCAGGAACTTGCTGATGGTGAGAATATTGAAGGAAACTAAACTTCAGCAAGGTGGAAGGTGAATTCCCACCCTCACCAGTTAATCTGCTTCCACATCTGCTAAACAGCTGCATCACCCCTGGCTCATGGGACCCCGGGGAGGGTAGGTGAGGGAACACACCAGACACTCCCAACCCAGGGTGGGCACAGGGTCCAAGCCATGGCAGCACCTACAGCCAGGAAGGAACATGTGCATCTCCAGCTGAAATTTCCCTACTAAAGCTCCCACCGGGTACATACAGATTAGTTAAATGGCTGGTGAACAATCCCACGGGCATTTCTCAGTAAGTTGCGAATGTGGCTCGAAGCTCCGTGGGCAGAGCCCTGCGCACACAGGCACTTGTATTTTGCCTCCTTTGACTTCCCTGTAGCTTTCCTGGCCACTCTACCTCGCCTCCTGTGGATCCCTGTCCTGGTCCAGGAGGTCCGAGGCCTCTGTTTTCAGCAAGCTCACCAGTTAAAAGGGACTGCCTGTGAGACACTGGTGACACCCCTCCAAAGCCCAGAAGAGCAGGTGAGGCACCCAGGATTTGCGAGTTTACAGTAGGGGCCACAGTACTGGCCTTGTGGAGTAAGAGGGTCGGGGAGGAGTGGTTCTCTTGCAATGGATGGGGCCTTTCTAGACATTTATCTGGGGTCTTAGGGTTGCAGTACCCACATGTGTGAGAGGTCACAGCTATCTGGAGATAAGGACAAAGGGGAGTGTGGTGAACCCCATCTTCTGGCTGCAAGCCTGGGATAAGGAGGAGGGAGAACTGTAAATTCCCTGGGGAGGGTGTGCGATCAGGGCCAATGATTTTAAAGACCATATCCTCTGAATCAGGAGCCCCGGGGTGCTGATACGGAGGAGGACAGAGAGGAGAAAGAAGAGTGTGCTGCCATATTTTATCTTCTGTACATTATGCCCTGGGCAGCCCAGGGAGCAAATGGGAAACCCGTCTTAAAAAAAAAATGTGAATAAGAAAAGGAACGCAGGAAACCTAATGCTCTTTCCCTTAGATCTGTCTTTCATTTGCTTATAAGCACCTTAAAGACAACCCAGATTTATTTACAAGATCAGGATGATATATAAAGAGGTAGAAAAGCAGGTAGGAAACTAGCAGGCTTGCCAATGACACAGAGGAAGTCAGAGGTTGTTGCTGCTCCTGGGGGCTTTGCTCCAGGCCTGCAGGGATGGACTCCATCTCTCTGTAGGGACACGAGACAGCAGAGGAGACTCCCCAGAAGACAGAAGGCCGGCCACAGCATCGACACCCAAATCCCGATAAATTAGACACCAAGGCCTGCACCCTCATCACCAGGCTTAGCGCACGGCTGCAGGTAAAGCCTGTGAACTTGACACCGGCACTGTTCGGAGAGCTGCTCTGATCGTGAATACAAAGGAAAGGTAGAGAACATTGAATTTCTGATTAAGCCACTGCTAGATGCTTACCAGGCCCGCTCTGATTTCTCCTGGGCCACGGATCATTTTTATGACGGGTGAAAAAATGATTATTATCTCCATCACATTGCTTCTGCAAAAAAGGGCTCAGCCTGCAGCGAGTCTAGCCCCATGCTGCAGTGAGCCTGAGGTGGGAGGTGGGCTGGGTGCTGCAGGCGCTTTGTGCTCCGTGGTGGCTCCAGGGCTTCTCAACAAAGCCAGACCAGGGAACGTTGTGGATGCAGGCAGCCAGGGCCTTGGCTTCTCTCTGGCCTGGCTGGGGTGGGCAGGGTCTGGCTGAACAGGTAGAGGGGTGATGACCACCGTGCTGCTCTGTGTGGTCTGTAATCGGCATTGAGCCTGCCCATCAGGGACAGCTCTGCCCACGCCGCCCAGTCCTACAGAGGAAGGCGCAGCCGCCCAACCTGTTCTGGGAGGAGGAAACAAAAAGCCCTAGTCTGTACCAAGGAATTACCCATTTTTTCCTGAGCAGAAGCCAGGCTCTCTTCCTAGCAAGCGTCCAATCAATCTCTGAGGCCGCCTGCAGGCTAAGAGGCAGGGCCTCATTTGATCTGTGTTTGGAGTGATAAGGGGCTGCTTGCTGTTTGATAAGCGGATGGGCAGGCACCTTCCTAAATGGGCGTCTGTCACAGCATATTCCAGTCCTGCTGTCCCTCTGGCGCTGCCACTAGACCCAAGGGCAGTAGAAGCCGCCGGCTGCCCGCTGGGGCCAGATAATGCCGGCACTGTGCTGCAGTCGCATTTAATTTTCGTGAGCTGTCACATCTCATGGGTCCTCAGCCTTGGGAAGGCTCTGCTGCCTGGAGAAGATCTCAGCCTGGCCTCCACAGTCCCCCTTCTGGGCAACAAATGGGTCCAGCTCCTGACTCCTTCTTGGAGCCAACAGCTCGCTGAGGGAAGTCAGAGGAGGGACTGCCAGCCCCCAGTCTCACGGTGCCTTCCTCAGTCTATAATTTCATCTGCAGAATGACCAAAGGGCAGCCTGAAACGAAGAAGAGACCTAGGAAGGGGCTTTTAAAAGCCGACACAAGCTCCGTGGGTGTTGGCACTGTCTCCCAGAAAGCAGAGCTTCCTGGTCCCTGTTCCCCTTTCCCGCCCTGCAGTTTTCTTCCTCTGGTTTTGTAATCTCTGTTCATTGCCAAGGCACTTTTTGTTGGATGTGACTTCATCGTGGACATAAGGCTCTGTCAATTCGTCAAGTGGGGTCCAAGCCAAATAGTTTTCTGATCAACTGCATCCTCCAGCGTGCTCTGACCCAGCTTGACACGAACAGGCGTTTCTTTCCCCTCGCACAGCCCCAGCTCCCTGTCCGAGCCTGCGGCCCCCTCTGCTGGTGGCCTGTCTCTATGGCATGCAGGAAGTGTGTGCCCATTGGGCCATCTGTACCTATAGGAGATGTAATCTCAGAGGTTTAATGCACATTTTTTTCTTGGCACTCCGAAATAACTGATGATGGAAAATAAATTCAGAGAACTCGACCAGCTGGTTCTACTTCACTTCCTAACACTTGCTTTCCTAAGCTGAGCTACCAACATTTGAGCAGCCTGGGTCTGCGAGCCACTTCTGTGCGCCGGTGGTTCAGAGGCATCCTCAGCAAAGAGGAGCCACTCGCCTCTGCTTTGCATGGGGCACAACTTCCCAAGATGTGCGAATGTGCTTTGTCCTTTTGGGTCAATTTTCTCTGCTTGTTTCTTTCGCTCAGAGCTCTTCCGGAGATGCTGCCTGGAGCATGGAGCCTGGTACCCAGCAACTGTAAATACTTCTGGAAAAATGTGTTCACAACTCAGCCAATGGTTTGTGGCCATGTGGGAGAAAGATCTAGTTTACTGAAATATTGCAAAAACAAAAAGGACATGCTTCTGTCTTGCAGCGCACTGGCAGAATCACCAATTTCTCTCAAATGTTGTCCAATCTGGGACCTCACACACAGATGGCTTACGACTTTCTGAACTCTGCCAGCAACTCACTGGCATGTCCACGCTGGAAATGCAGAGAACATCTTCCCAAACACACGCTGGGTTGAAATTCTCACAGGTGAACAATGGGACCGGCACATGTGCACCAAGCAACGACATGTAGAATAAAAATAGACCAATGACCTGTACATGGCATGGGTTTTTTCAGTCTTCTCTCAAGCTGGATTTCCTGAGGAGTAGGAGTGTAAAAGCTGTGGGCATTTGCTGCCTGCCTCAGAAAGTCCTGACTCCCCAAATAGTGGTTACAGCAAACACCTCTGCACTCTCATTCTCAGAACCCAGAAGAAGCCGAATCCAGGGCTCGTTTGCTTGTTGTCTCTGGAGGGCTTGTGGGAGAAGAACAATGGCTTCTGTGTTACTTGGCCAGGCTTAAGGAGAAGTCATTGGCCACAGCTTCTGAGCAGAGCTGGACTCAGAGATAGACCTTGCAGGGCTTTGCATGCAACTGCCTCACTGAGCCCTTAATTGCCACCAAACTTTGCATATGTAGCACCTTTCTTTGGTGACTCAGTTTCTTGTCCCACCAGAAGTACTGGTGGAAAGCAGAGAAGGCACCTCCTTCAGGTCACGGGAGAACTGTATTGTTCTAGATGAATTTATCACACCAGGCTTCCTGCACATCTACCAGGCAGGTCTCCAACACCCCCACACCCCCAGGACCCTGTGAGGACCAGCCCTGCCCAGGCCCGCTGAGCCTTCAGAGCCTGACTTTGTCCTGCATAAGATTCAAGCTCCCTGATGGCTCCCCAAATTCTGAGTCCCCTGTCCCTGGGCCCATCCAGCTTCATTTCCCCTCTTCCACAGCAGACCCCTCTGTCCTCACCACGCCCCTCTGTCCATCTTCATTGCACCTTGTTCCGTCAGCTGCAACACCTCACGTGGTCTTCCCTCTGTTTTATCTCCCCTTCAGCCTGCAGGATCCAGGCCACATTCCATCTCTTTCATTCAACCGTCTTGTCTAGCCTGAATTTCATCACAAATACCCCCTTTTCTGAACTCCTACAGCATTTATGTATCAAATAGAACTTGCTAGTATTTTTGCCTCTGCAACTCTGTAACAACTCCTTTGAGGAGAGGGAGGTACAGTGGTGATAGGGGTGAGCCATTTGCAGGTGGGGGCTCTGGGGCTCTGGGGGTCCAGCCGTGGCCTCCCTGCTCCTCATTAGCTGTTGAACAAATCACCCCCGCCCAGTGATTCTCAACTTGGAGGTAATTTGTTCCCCTAGAAGACTATAGAGACCAAAGACTTTTCTGGTTGTCACAACCGGGATGGCGCTACTGGCCTTGGAGGCCAGGGATGCTGTTAAACGTCCTGCAATGCATAGGACAGCTCCCTATAACAAAAAGATTTTTCAGCCCCAAATGTCAATAGTGAGAACCCTGCCCTACATTATCTGCTGGTCTCCTCACCTGTAAAAAGAAGAAGGGTATGAAAAAATAAACTGAGATAAAAATGTGTGAAAGCAGAGGAAAACTGAAAACACTGAAAATGCTATATCCACTGAAGCTATTTATATTAGACTTCTTGCTCTTGACACCCCTGTAACAGTGTTTCTTCATTTGTGGAGTAGGGTTAGTGGGATGATGGCCAGAACACCAAATGAAGGCTCATTGTAGGTGATCTCATTTGATCCTCAGAGAAGCCGAACTGCATTGGCACCAGCATGGGCCCTGCTTTTCTGCAGAGAAGACGGGCGTCAAGCCACACAGAGGCAGCTCAAGGGCACACACTCAGGCAGTGGTGGAGCAGGGGTTTCTTAGTTCCCACTGTGATCAATGGTCGCATCATCTCAAGACAGTGCATGGAAAAGCATTGGAAAACGTTGGTATGCTGTACACGTGTGGTTGCAGTTGCACATCTGTGACCCCGTCCTGATAGCATGATGTTGTACGCGCCTTGGAGATTCAGCGAATGCCTGGAGATTAATTAAATGTGAATTACGACCAGGCACGGTGGCTCATGTCTGTAATCCCAGCACTTTGGGAGGCAGAGGTGGATGGATCACTTGAGGCCTGGAGTTCAAGAACAGCCTGGGCAACAAAGCAAGATGTCATCTCTACAAATAATTTAAAAAATTAGATGGGCATGGTGAGCACCTATAGTCCTAGCTACTTGGGAGGCTGAAATGGGAGGATCACTTGAGTCCAAGAGTTCCAGGTTGCAGTGAGCTGTAATTGCAACATTTCACTCTAGCCTGGGCAAAAGAGTGAGACCCTGTCCTTTAAAAGGCACAGGGGAGGGTAGGAGTGGGGAGTTACTATATTGAGTTAAGAGAGGCTGAAAACTGTGAGGCTGCTGTGTGACCTGAGAGCCACATCACGAGAATCTAGTGCTTGGAAAGTACTAGATGTTAGGATAAGTCTCCATAGCCTCAGAGGAGCCTGAAACCTTGTGAGAAGGGTGACTTAGAGCCTAGGTCCTTCCTGACTGCCATTCTCAAAGGTTGCTTAGCTCATGTGCACTTTGCCAGCACACTGTGCACAAGTTCATGTAGCTGTTGAAGAGAACCAGTGCAACTAGGGTCCCGGGATGCTTTCCTTCTGGTTCCAGCTGCAGCAGAGTACACAGGCCACAGTGCTTATACCCCAGGGGTGGGCCCAGAGCCTCCAGAGTGGGAGGTTCATGACACGACTGTCTCCTGCAGTGATGTCATGCTCTCCTTTCAGCAAGATTTTAATTTCCAGGGAGAGCTTGCTAAGTTCACTGTCAGGATGCTTGTCCATGGGGCTGGAAGGCCCAGCCTCGATCAGCAGCACAGCATCTGCTGAACCACGGTTAACTGTTGTCTTTCTGTATTCAAGGGGGTGGGGAGTGAAATCAGGCCTTGCCTGTCATGACACAGCCAGTGTTGGGAAAAAAGCTTATCTTGGTCATTTATCATTTCCTCTTTGTTTTTCCATTTGGGAAGTAAGAAACTAAATTGTATCTAAAGAGAATCTCCTTCCAAGGTCTTCCTCTGAAAATCATTCTGGGACTAGAAAGGGTTTTTCCTATGCTCCGGGCAATAAAGCTTTTAAGACTGATCACATTGATAAAATTCTCTGAGTGACACGCAGGAGGCAACATAATCCTTGTGGTAGGAAAAACATCAGTCCAATAAGCAGATAACATATTGCCTGTTCCTCTGTAAATAAAACAGGCCACATCAATTTCTCTTCTGCCTGTGAATGATGACCAATTTATCAAGCGTACACTGAATAATGACTTTCCGTGGGGACAGCAGCTCTTAAGATAAAGTGTTACTGCTCTAGCTACATTATTATAAACAACATCCAATTTATGGAGTTGGGAAGCAGATGCATTTCTCAGTCATATGTCACTATTATCTAGAACGAGCCATAAAATCTAGGCTGTCGCATATTTTCTGGCTGCAAACTTCAAGCAATTAATAGTCCTATAAAGCGGTCTTGATCACAGACCAATTTAGAAATTAGTTGTTCAATATGATGATTAAATTCTAGAGCTGGAACTTGCGATGGCCAACTGTGACAAATCTTATACAACTTTTCAGACGGAAGGAACTGTTTGAGACGCTGGGAGTTTTTGGTGAATTTCAAATGAGGCACCTTCACCTCGAGAGTGTGCGCCATCTGGCCCAGCCTTCGAGAGGAGGATGAGTCACCGGCATTTTCCTGCATCCAAATGCCATGTCTGGTCCCCAACCCCTGAGTCAGTGTTAGGGAGGCAGCAGACACACAGCAGACGCACCCTTCGCTCTGATGGATGACAGTCTCCACACTGCTCTCCTGCCAGGTCTTTTTTTTTTTTTTTTTTTTGAGACAGGGTCTCACCCTGTCACCCAGTCTGGTGTGCAGTGGTCCAGTCACGGCTCACTGCAGCCTCAAACTTCTGGGCTTAAGCCATCCTCCCATCTCAGCCTCCCAAGTAGCTGGGACTATAGGCGTGCACCACCATGCCAGGCTAAGTGTGTGTGTGTGTTTGTGTGTATTTTTAGTAGAGACAGAGTTTTGCCATATTGCCCAGGCTGGTCTCAAACTCCTGGGGCTCAAGTGATCTGCCTGCCTTGGCCTCCCAAAGTGCTGAGATTACAGGCGTGAGCCACTGCACTCAGCCAAGAACTTTCATTACCACCCTGCCTTTTTCCCCAGCTTAGGGAAGCCATAGAAAGCTATAAGTCGGCAGGACCTTAAGTGAGAACTAGGAGACGTAAGGCGATGGGAGAACAAACCTTGGAGTAAGATTTCAAAATGTGACCCTGTGCAGTGTGAAGTCTATGTCACCAGAAACAGAGTGGAAAGAGTGATAAGTGCTGGGGACATTATTGCTCACTAATAGGTTATTTTAAACATATGGGTAGGACCACGCTTCGCACTGTCATCTGTAATGTGTGAACAAAAATAATTTTGTAGCTGGGCACAGTGGCTCACACCTGTAATCCCAGCACTTTGGGAGACCGAAGTGGATGGGGCACCTGAGGTCAGGAGTTTGAGACCAGCCTGGCCAACATGGTGAAACCGTGCCTCTACTAAAAATACAAAAAACTTGCTGGGAATGGTGCCGCATGCCTATAATCCCAGCTACTTGGGAGGCTGAGGCAGGAGAATTGCTTGGACCCAGGAGGCGGAGATTGCAGTGAGCCGAGACTGCGCCATTACACTCCAGCCTCGGCAACAAGAGCAAAACTCTGTCTGAAAAAAAAAAAAAGAAGAAGAAGTTTTGTTCTAGACAGACGCAGTGGCTCACGCTTATAATCCCAGCACTTTTGGAGGCCAAGGTGGGTGGATCACTTGAGCACAGTAGTTCAAGACCCGCCTGGGTAATATAGCAAAACCCCATCTCTACAAAAAAAATACAAAAATGAACTGAGCGTGGTGGCACATGACTGTAGCTCCAGCTACTTGTAGGGCTGAGGCAGGAAGATCACTTGCTCCTGGGAAGTGAGGCTGCAGTGAGCAGAGATCATGCCACTGCACTCCAGCTTGGGTGACACAGTTAGACCCTGTCTCAAAAGAAAAAAATAGTTTTGTTCTGTCATTTGGTTGACAAAACCTATTTCAGCATTCCATTTGCCTTGAAATAGGTCCATTTATTTCTGTGGTTATTCAGAAGTGCTGTCTTTTGTGCATCTGTGGGCTGCTCAGGACGGCGATGCAGTCTGAAGATGGATTTCACTATATTGAGCGTGTACTATTGCATTTAAAATTAAAGAGACAAGAGAAAAGAAACCCACTCACTGATGACAAGTGTCTGGTGAAATGGACACTTGTACAGGCTGCTTGTAAAAGTACATTCTGTTATGAGACATGGGAAAAACAATTTGGCAGTAAGTATCAAAACCTGTGTTGTGGGTGCTCATGTAATCCTAGCACTTTGGGATGCTGAGGCAGGAGTTTGAGACCAGCCTGGGCAACATAGTGAGACACTGTCTCTACAAAAGTTTAAAAATTAGCTAGATGTTGCCCAGGCGCAGTGGCTCACGCCTGTAATCCCAGCACTTTGGGAGGCTGAGGCGGGCAGATCAGATGGTTTCAGGATGGGGGCTAGTCATAGAAAGACCAAATGTTGTTTAGAAACCTGGAACTTTCAGCTTCACCCTCCAAGCTCTGAGGAGAGCTGAGGAGCTGGAGATTGAGTTAATAATACATCTTGCTGCGGGGCGTGGTGGTTCACACCTATAATCCCAGTAATCTGGGAGGCCAAGGCAGACAGATCACAAGGTCAGGAGATGGATACCATCCTGGCCAACATGGCGACGAAACCCCGTCTCTACTAAAAAAATACAAAAATTAGCTGGGAGTGGTGGCACATGCCTGTAATCTTAGCTACTCGGGAGGCTGAGGCATGAGAATCGCTTGAATCCATGAGGCGGAGATTACAGTGAGCGGAGATTGCGCTACTGCTCTCCAGCCTGGCGACAGAGGGAGACTCCGTCTCAAAAAAAAAAAAAGCTAGATGTCATGGTGTATACCTGTAGTTCCAGCTACTCAGGAGACTGAGGTGGGAGGATCCCTTGAGCCCAGGAGCAGGAGGAGGCTTCAGTGAGCTAGGATCATACCACTGCACTCTAGCCTAGGCGACAGAGTGAGACCTGTTTCTAAAAAACAAACAAAAAACCCTATCTCCTTTGACTCAGCCATTTCCCTTCTAGGATTTATCCTGGGTTTTTTTTGTTTGTTTTGTTGTTGTTGTTGTTATTGTTTTTTGAGACGGAATCTTGCTCTGTGCCCAGGCTGGAGTGCAGTGGTGTGATCTCGGCTCACTGCAAGCTCTGCCTCCCAGGTTCACGCCATTCTCCTGCCTCAGCCTCCCAAGTAGCTGGAACTACAGGCACCTGCCACCATGCTCGGCTAATTTTTTGTATTTTTAGTAGAGACGGGGTTTCACCGTGTTAGCCAGGATGGTCTCGATCTCCTGACCTCATGATCCGCCCGCCTCGGCCTCCCAAAGTGCTGGGATTACAGGCGTGAGCCACCGCACCTGGCTTCTTGGATTTATTCTAAGGAAAAAAGTTAGTGGAGAGTTGCTGAGTACAGCACCACTTGCACTGTCAAAATTTGTACAGAAAACACATGTCCAATATAAGGGGACTGGTTAAGTAAGTATTGAGACATCCATGAAATGTAACAATACACAGTCCCACAAATCATGTTGTGGAATGTGTTTTGGATCCATTGCTCAATGCAAAAAGTCACTTAAAAAGGATTGTATCATGTGATCTCAGTTTTACAAGAGAAGGATACACTGTGTATGCTTGGAGGAAAAGAATCACCAAAACATTTACAATGACTATCTCTCCATGGTGAGAGAGGGCCTGGTTTTAATTTTTCTCCTTTGTGCTTTTCCTAATATTCCACCATAAACATACATTATGTTTGTTATCAGAGAGAAAGAAACAATGGGATTGTTGAAGAACCTTAGCCAGGGAAGTTAGCAGAATTCTTATAAAGACTGGAAGAATTTATACAGGATATTGGACTATTATATCATATTTATTATATTATATTATATTATATTATATTATATTATATCATGCTGTAAGGTTCTGCAGTCACGAGGGGTTGGGAGGGGAACTTCTTAGCAGTTCTATTTATGATCAGATGATCTTGGGGAAACACAGCCAAGGAAAACCAGGGTCAGCTGAGCCCAGGGAATTTTCTAAAGAGCATCATTTATGACGATCACATCTTGGAAAGAAGATGTAAGAAGTGTACTGGATATGTTTTGGTTTAGAATTCATCATAAATTAGAGAGAAATAGTAGACTTGGATATCCCATAAAATAGCTCTGAATCCTGGTAGGATTAATTAAATCTCTATCCATGCAAGATAAAGTGGTGAAGCCAATCTAAACTGTGCCTCTGCTGCCTAGAATGGGTCTTGTGCTTAAAAACAACAACAACATACAAGAAGAAAGGAACTTGGCCTTGGAGCTGGAGTTGGTGATCTACATCCACCCTGGTTGGAGGCTCCATGAGACCCAGCCCTACACCCCCAGGTCTATCCGGAAAGAAGCCACGGCAAGGATGATAGAGGTCATCCTCATCAAGGAGGTTCCATTAACACCACCTCCTTTGTCAGCCATACCCATCCACCTGTGTGTGTGTCTGTCTGCATGGGTGCCAGCCACAGGCATCACTTGTGTGTGTGTGCCAGCCACGCCCATCCACGTGTGTGTGCACATGCCAGCCACAGTCCATCCGTGTGCATGCATGTGTGCTGGCCATAGTCCAGACTGTGTGTGTTTTGCTTTGGCACCAGACTGGGAATCCCAGGATGGGGCAGCTGTGGGACCACTGCTTTGTTCCCTGTACCTTCATAAACAGCTGTTTCCTCATTTCATGCTGTGGCACGCTCAATACCTTAGAATTGTGAGTGTTGCTTAGGGGGACAAGTAATTGTGTTACTCCTTCCCCACCCAAACTCCTCTTGATATTTCTCACCAATGTGCAACTGGCATTAGAGCACGGAATTGTTGCATGGGATTGCCCCAACACTGAAGCCCTTTTAGGTTCCCTGGCCCTCCTAGTGAATACAGCAGGACCCTTTCTGATCCTGTGACAGTAGGACCCTTTCTGATCCTGTGATAACCCCAAATGCCCCTACCACTCTTTCAAAGCCATGCAAGAGCCATGCTGAAATGACAGGTGTGATATCCAAATTGAATTGGATTAGCTCAAAAAGCCTCCGGGCCCGACTCCTCTCCCAATCTGTGACCTCTCCTCCGAGTGCCCGAGAGTGACTGAGTGTCACACATTTGAGTGATGGCTTACCTATTGGTGACCCGTAGCTTTGAAATACTCCATCCTTCTGACAACATATATCTGTGGATATTTGGAACATGTGGCTTTGACCAATTTTGGGATCCCATAAATCTTAGAATATCAGAAGATGAATCAAGGACCCAATATTTTAACTCACTCATTTATTCATTCATTCATCAGTCAGGATTTGTTAAGGACACACTGTGTTAGGCACTGGAGCTCAACAATGAGCAGAGAAATGAGTCAAGCAATCACATTAATAGTATGTCATTGCAAACTGGGATGCATGCTCTGAGGAAAGAAAATAATAAGTTAGAGGGGAGTTTGTTATAAAGGAACTGCCCAGACTGAGCAGTCAGAGATGGTTTTTCACTAAGTGATGTTTAAGTGAGATCTCAAGGCAAAGCAGGGGCTGGCTAGACTAAGGGGAGGTTGTGGTGGCATTTGATCATTCTAGATGGAAGACAGAGCATGTGCGATGGCCTGTCTGCAAGGGCTGCCAGGGCGTAGGAGGAGCTGAAAGGAGCCAGTGTGGTTGAACACAGAGAACCAGGGGCATTTGAATAAGGGCCTAATGGGCTTCTTACGGAATTGGAGTTTTTAAAAGAGCAATGGGGATCCCCTGGGGACTTTAAACAGAGGTGCTAGGACCAGATATGCATTTTGGAAAGATGATCATAGATGCAGTGTGGGGATTAGATTGGAAGAGAATCTTGACTAGATCCAAAGGGAAACCTTCCACCCTTTTCAGGGCAAGAGATGAACACAGCCTGGACTAAGGGGGTGACAGTGGACCAGGCGGTGAACTATGGGTAGACTTATGAGATCTTGAGGAGGTAAAATGATTGGTGCTTGGAGATGCATTGGTTTGGGTGATGAGAATAAAGGAAATGATAAGGATGATTTTCAGTTTTCTTGTTGGGCAACTTCCAGAATGGAGGTTGATGCTGTGCACGCCACTGGGACCTCAGAAGGGATCAATCACATGGGGCTGGCCGGGAGGGCTGGGAAGAAATCATAAGTCCACCATTGGACAAGTTGGGCTTCACTTGTCTTTGAGACCATTTAAGGAGAAGTCAAACAGGGAATTACCTTGGTGGAGGGAGGGGCAGGAACAGGGAGGAGACGAGAGAAAATATGGCCATGGTGGACTTGCAGGTCTCAGTGAACCTTGATTTTCTGTCCTGTTTTCCTTTTCTGGATGGTTCTGCTAGATGATGGGGTGGCTGTCCAGTGTGACAAGCAGCAAGGGAGGCTCAAGTATCACGGGCAGGAGGAGAACAAGAACTAAAACTCCTCTTTAAAGATTGTGTGCAAGATATGATTAAAACTATAATTGTCCCTCCGTATCCATGGGGGCTGGTTCCAGGACCCCTGCAGGTACCAAATTCCTTAAATGCTCACGTCTCTGATAAAATGGTGTCCTATTTGCACACAACCTGTGCACATGCTCTGTATTCTTTAAATCATCTCTAGATTACTTATGATACCTCATACAATGTAAGTGCTTTGTAGATAGTTGCTATGCTATATGGTTTAGGGAATAATGACAAGAAAAAAGAAGGCTGTGCATGTTCAGTATGACACAAACATCCATTTTTTTCCCAGAATATTTTCAAACCATGGTTGATTGTAGCCACAGATGTGGAATCTGCAGATACTGAAGGCTGACTGTCATATGTCCTTTGGAAACCTGAAATAATAGCATCACCTGTTGACAGTCTAGGACCTTTCAAAGATCCAGCAATACTGATGAATTAGAGATTTAAATTTTTTTTTTAATGTTTACAAGCATTCTGACTCATTAAGACCCTCTGGCATGACCTCAATGGCCTGACTTGTTGGGAAAGATAGCCTGGCCTTTCCTAATACTAGGTGAAGACCTATATAGCTCCAAAGGAAGGTTCTCGGACATGTCCCTGATCACTTTTTGCCCCTGCCTGAGGCCATTCATTAATGAGATTGTGCTGAGGAAGGAAAAGAATAGATTAAAGGAAATACCACAGATGTTTCCCTCACTCCCTGGGAGTGACTTCCTGGTCACTTTGAAGTTTAGATGGTGGGGTATTTTCTAACACTAATAACCAATTATCTGATTCTCTAAACACCAACTGAGTGTTCAAAAATTTAATTCAGTTCCTATGTTAGTTTGCTAAGGATGATGGCATCCAGCTCCACACATGCCCCTGCAAAGGGTATGCTCTCATTCTTTTCTATGGCTGCATAGTATTCTGTGGTGTATATGGACCACATTTTCTTTATCCAGTCTACCATTGATGGATATTTGGGTTGATTCCATGTCTTTGCTATTGTGAATAGTGCTGCAATGAACATATTTGTGCATGTGGTAAACTAACACAGGAACAGAAAACCAAATACTGCATGTTCTCACTTATAATTGGGAGCTAATGATGAGAACACTTGGACGTATAGAAGGGAACAGCATGCAGTGGGGCCTATTGGAGGGTGGAGGATGGGAGGAGGGAGAGAAACAGGAAAAATAACTAATGGATACTGTGCTTAACACCTGGGTGATAAAATAATCTATACAAC
Organism: Pongo abelii; assembly: GCF_028885655.2. Lineage (NCBI taxonomy): Eukaryota > Metazoa > Chordata > Mammalia > Primates > Hominidae > Pongo > Pongo abelii. The sequence goes on along the minus strand of NC_071993.2, from coordinate 31,401,435 downwards.
CAACCCCACAACACACATTTACCTATGTAACAAACCTGCACATCCTGCGCATATACCCCTGAACTTAAAACTTAAAAAAAAATTTAATTCAATTCTGACACTAACCACCTGGAGTGAGCACAACCCCACAGGTTTTAGGGCTCAGTCCCACAAAACTGCACTTGCTCCTGATGGGGTTGCATGTCCTGGGCTTCTAGTACTTCTGAACGACTGGCTATAAATTGAGGGTTCCCGTGATGGTGGATGGAGGGTACATAGGATGAGGTCCTTAAGGGTCCTGAGCAAAGCAACTTCTGTTCCTGCGGAGTTGGGGTGCAAGAGCCTCCTGGCACAAGAATGTGTTCACCAACCCAGAGGCTCTCTGAACTCCATCATTTAGGAGTTTTTATGGGGGTTTTGTTACGTAGGCATGATTGATTTTTTTTTTTTTTTTTTGCGACAGAGTCTCGCTCTATCACCAGGCTGGAGTGCAGTGGCATGATCTTGGTTCACTGCAACCTCCACCTCCCGGGTTCAAGCAATTATTCTGCCTTAGCCTCCTGAGTAGCTGGGACTACAGGAATGTGCCACCATGCCCAGATAATTTTTGTATTTTTAGTAGAGACGGGGTTTCACCATGTTGGCCAGGATAGTCTCCATCTCTTGACCTCGTGATCTGCCCACCTCAGCCTCCCAAAGTGCTGGGATTACAGGTGTGAACCACCACACCCGGCCGCAAGATGGATTATTAACTCAATCTCCAGCTCCTCATCTCTCCCCAGAGCTTGGAAGGTGGGGCTGAAAGTCCCAGGTTTCTAAGCAACATTTGGTCTTTCTGTGACTAGCCCTCATCCTGAAACAATCTACGGTCCCACCAAGAGTCGCATAATTAGAACAAAAGTCGCCTCCTCTCACCCCCATCCCTCAGGAAATTCCAAGACTTTTAGGAGTTCTGTGTCAGGAACTGAGAAAGACCAAATATATATTATTATTATTTTTTTGAGACAGGGTCTTGCTCTGTTGCCCAGGCTGGAGTGCTGTGATGCAATCTCAGCTCACTGTAACCTCTGCCTCCCAGGCTCAAGTGATTCTCCCACCTCAGCCTCCTGAGTATCTGGGACCATAGGTGTGCACCACCACACCCAGCTAATTTTGCAATTTTGCTTATTTTTCTTTTATTTTTCTTTCTTTCTTTCTTTCTTTTTTTTTTTTTTTTGACGGAGTTTTGCTCTTCTTGCCCAGGTTGGAGTGCAGTGGCACAATCTCGGCTTACCGAAACCTCTGCCTCCCAGGTTCCAACGATTCTCCTGCCTCAGCCTCCCACGAAGCTGGGATTACAGGCACGTGCCACCACACCTGGCTAATTTTGTGTTTTTAGTAGAGACAAGGTTTCTCCATGTTGGTCAGGTTGGTCTCGAACTCCTGACCTCAGGTGATTCACCCTCCTCAGCCTCCCAAAGTGCTGGGATTACAGACGTGAGCCATCGCGCCTGGCTAATTTTGCTTATTTTTCATAGAGACATGGTCTCACCATGTTGCGCAGGGTTGTCTTGAATTCCTGGGCTCAAGTGATTTGCCCACCTTGGCCTCCCAGAGTGCTGGGATTACAGGCCTGAGCCACTGTGCCTGGCCTATGCTTCTCATTATGGCACAGGTGGCTGGTCCACTCTGGAGGTGCTCCCTGGGTAGCGGGTGCACCCATGGGAATCCTAGCAGTGATTTACAGCCAAATTCAGCAGCAGCTCTCTCGTCCCCTAGGAAGCAGCAGCTTCTGGCCAGCACCCTTGCCTGCAGCAGCTGATCCTGTCCCTGTAGAGGGACTTACCTTCCCCAGACTCTGTCCAAAGCCGTTGGCTGGTCAGAAAGTTCTGAATCTGGACGGCTCAGGACTTGCCTCATGAGAGTGTGTGGGGTAGGCAGGGGCCACATTCATGCTGCATGGTTATATCTGTGGCCAATGGCTGTCTAACAGAAGTAGGAATGCTTCCATTCCAGGAATAAGGGCGCTGCTCACCGTTCATTGAGCATCTGCTTGGAGCCAAACATTGGCACACACACTTGCTAATCCTGAAGCCCTGGAGGAAGGCATGGGATCCCCCAAGTTGTAGGTGAGTTACTGGAGCCCCTAGAGGTTAGAAAACCTGCTCAAGGTCACAGAGACATCAAGAGGCAGAGTCAGGATTCAAACCCATGTCTGTCTGTCGGGATCCAATGTCTGTGTCCTTTCTTGGTGCATCCATATTCATGTGATGGGGACAGAAACCAGACGCAAGAGCTGATGATCCCTGGAGGCCGGCCAGACCCACACAGCAGTGGTTGACTTACCCCATAAACTACACCAGGGAGACAATAGCCTAGAAATCCCCATAAGATTTCGTTCATGGTGTGGGCAATCTGAGGTGCAGTCGGCAGCCTTCACTGGTCAGACGAGATGCAGGGGACTTCCTCTGATTCACTAGTTCTCCTGGTGTCTATGGGACCCTGTATGGAGACTTACGGGTCTTCAAGGATGCAAAATTTCCAGCCGGGAGAGCACCACATGGGCCTCTGTTCTCCCAAAGACACGGCCAATCAGGATAGCTAGAGAGGCCTCCAGGTGAGAGCCTGGTAGGAAGTCTGCCAGCTGGTATAGACGAGCCCGACTGTCCAACATGCAAACACTTAACCTCAACTCCCTTCAGCCCCAAGGAGAAGGATGGGCTGCCCAGTTCTCTCCTGCGTCTGCTTCTCATGCTGCCTTTAATAGCACCTAACTCATTTCTTCAGCAAAAAAGACTGGTGAAGGGGAGGAACACAAACTGTCCCACTGGGACAACTCTGTCCCTTTTATTCAAATCCACAAATGGGCCAGGCACAGTGGCTCATGCCTGTAATCCCAGCACTTTGGGAGGTCAAGGCGGGTGGATCACTTGAGGTCAGGAGTTCAAGATCAGCCTGACCAACCCCGTCTCTACTAAAAATACAAAAATTAGTTGGGTGTGGTGGTGCGTGCCTGTACTCTTAGCTACTTGGGAAGCTGAGGCAGGAGAATTGCTTGAACCTGGGAGGCAGAGGTTGCAGTGAGCCCAGATTGCACCACTGCACTCCAGCCTGGGCGACAGAGTGAGATTCCCTCTCAAAAAAAAAAAAAAAAAAAAAAAAAAAAAAATTTCCACAAATGGTTCAACATTTGCTTAGACACTGGCACCTCTGCAAAGCCTTCTTCAGCACTCGGAGACCCCATACCTCCCTCCCTTCTCTGAATCCTAACACTTTCTAGTTGCACCATTATCTTTTTTATATACTAGGTGCTTAGGCAACCTTTCAGGGAGAAAAATAAATCAATCACCAGATGAGCGTCCGACTTTAAAGTCCTTCCATCCCTCCAGGTTCTTTTTTGACCTCTCTGGGAGGCTTTACATGTATTTCCACATCTTGGGAAATCATGTGCACGTGTTGTTATGTGATCTCCTTCTAGAAACCTTTATTTCTGAGGCACATTTCCATGTATGGACATCAGCTCCATGACTGTTTTCAACCGGCTCTTCAGTGGTCTGCCGTGCAAACGTCTTGGGGTTTGCTTAGTCGTTACAGGATTGCTGGGCACTGGGGTTGCTTCCAGCTCGTTGCTATTATAAATAGTTGTGCTGCCTCCGGTTGCTTTTGCATTGAATCACCCACTGCTTAGCTGTTTAACTGTTTCCTGGGGATAGTCCTAGCTCACCGAAGGTAGGGATGTGGTTTAACCTTTTGTATCCCCCTCACTGCCCACAGGAGTGCAGGGCTCTAAGAAGAGCTTTGTAACAGACACAGTTGCAAGGCGTGGTGGCTCATGCCTGTAATCCCAGCACTTTGGGAAGCCAAGGTGGGCAGATCACCTGAGGCCGGGAGTTTGAGACCAGCCTGACCAACATGGAGAAACCCCATCTCTACTAAAATTACAAGATTAGCTGGGGGTGGGGGCACATGCCTGTAATCCTAGCTACTTGGAAGGCTGAGGCAGGAGAATCACTTGAACCCGGGAGGTGGAGGTTGCGGTGAGCTGAGATTGTGCCCTTGTGCTCCAGCCTGGGCAAAAAGAGCGAGATTCCGTCTCAAAACAAAAACAAACAAAAACAAAAAGACAAAACAAAACAAAAAAACATGGTTAGCAATGGACTGCACTCTTGCCATGTGCCAGATGCCAGGGTAAGTGCCCTCCACATATCATCTCATTTAATCCGTATAGCCGCCCCACACAGTAGGTGCCACTGTGATTCTCATTTTATCAAGGAGGAAACTAGCGCTTAAGATGATCAGACGCTTTCCCCAAAGCTGCATAGTCAGCAGAAGGTGGCGGGTGGAGCTGGCTGAGGCCACTGATTCCACACACCACTGCTCAGCCTGTCTCATGGAGTGTCACTGGGACCGGCAGATGGCTCCTATAGCCCTTCCAGTGCACTCCTGGCTGGTCCTATGCTGAGGCTGGGCAGTCTTTTAAATTTATTTATATATTTTAAAATTTATTTATTATTTATTTATTTATTTGAGATGGAGTCTCACTCTGTTGCCTAGGCTAGAGTGCAGTGGCGTGATCTCAGCTCACTGCAACCTCCGCCTCCTGGGTTCAAGCAATTCTCCTGCCTCAGCCTCCCAAGTAGCTGAGACTACAAGCATGCACCACCATGCCTGGTTAATTTTTGTATTTTTAGTAGAGATGGGGTTTCACTGTGTCGGCCAGGCTGGTCTCGAACTCCAGACCTCATGATCTGTCTGCCTTGGCCTCTCAAAGTGCTGGGATTACAGGGGTGAGCCACCGCACTCGGCTTTATTTATTATTTATTTATATGCAGGATCTCACTCTATCACTCAGGATAGAGTACAGTGGTGCAATCTCAGCTCCCTGCAGCCTTGACCTCCTGGGCTCAAGCGATCCTCCCTCCCACCTCAGCCTCCTGAGTAGCTGGGACTACTGGTGTGCACCACTACACTTGGCTAATTTTTAAGTAATTCATCATAGAGATGGGATCTTGCTATGTCACCCAGGCTGGTCTTGAACTCCTGCGCTCAAGCGATTCCCTCACCTCAGTCCTCCCAAAGTGTTGGGTTACAGACATGAGCCACCATGCCCAGCCTGGGCAGATTTCTTGGCTTGCAGCTTTCTAAGAATGTTCAAGATTTGCCCCATGCAGAATCACCTGATTGAAAGTTACTCGTTTGCCTGTGCTGCTAATCCCATGTAGAAGACCACCTTCGAGTGCCTGCACCTGTTTGCTCCCAAGCTGCGTGTCTGCCATGTGAGACATCTGTCACTGTCACACCAGGCTCCAACTGGACTCAGCATTTCCATTCCAGCTCCTGGGTCCCAGACAGCATTTTCTAAACAGAAGAGCCTGTCTTCCTCTCATACCCAGTGAAGGGAGAATGGAGAAGAGGGCAGGGTTCTGCTTGCAGGGCCCTTTGCACTTCAAATATTTTACAGGAAGGGGATTGCAGATGCACCCTCTGCCAAGGAAGCTTTGAGGGCTAGCATCACACAGCCCTGTGGTGAACAAGAGCTGGCAGGGTGACAGTCTGCGAGGAAGGAAGGATGGAGCTCCGACCCCTTTGCTTTCTGAAACTCCTGCTGAGAGAGTTGGCTCCACAGCCCTGGTAGGGCTCGGGTAGCTGCTGTGGCTGAATCAGTCCTCTGTTATCACCCGCTCGGTGCCACGAAGTAGAAAAGTGGTCTCTGCCCTCCTCGTTCCTCCAATAAGCCCATCCTAATCACCCTTGTCATGCTCCTTCCACACCCTGAGAAAAAATGGCCTCGCAGCAGACGTTTGAAGGCATCAGGACTGGAAAAGTCTTTCAAATGGCACCTGATTTGGCTACATGCCTGCAGACAGGTGAAAGTTAGTGCCCCCATTTCACAGGTGAGGCCACTGAGGTTCACAGAAGTCAATCAATGATGTGATCATGCTCACATATCCCAGCAGTGACCAAATATGTAACGTTCATATGCTATGGAACAGAAACCTACTGATTATCAAATGTCTTTTATTTTATTGTGATTCTTACTTTTTCTTTTTGAGAGAGTCTCACTCTGTCACCCAGGCTGGAGTGCAGTGGTGTGATTATAACTCACTGCTGCCCTGAACTCTGGGGCTCAAGCGATCCTCCCACCTTGGCCTCCTGAGTAGCTGGGACCACAGCCATGCAGCACTACTCCTGGCTAATTTTTGTAGAGATGGAGGGAAGGTCTCACTATGTTGCCCAGGCTGGTCTTGAACTCCTGGCCTCAATGATTCTCCCACCTGGGCCTCCCAAAGGGCTGAGATTACAGGCGTGAGCCACCATGCCTTGCCCCAGAGGTCTTTTCTTTCTTTCTTTTCTTTTCTTTGGTTTTTTTTTTTTTTTTTTTTTTTTTTAAGGCAGAGTCTCCCTCTGCTGCCTAGGCTGGAGTACAGAGGCGCGATCTTAGCTCACTGCAACCTCCGCCTCCCAGGTCCAAGCAATTCTCATGCTTCAGCCTCCTGAGTAGCTGGGACTACAGGTGTGCACTAGGACACCTGGCTAATTATTGTAGTTTTAGTAGAGATGGGGTTTCACCATGTTGGCCAGGCTGGTATCAAACTGCTGGCCTCAGGTGATCAGCCTGCCTCAGCCTCCCAAAGTGTTGGGATTACAGGTGTGAGCTACTGTGCCCAGCCCCAAATGTCTTTTTAAAAATAGCATAATTTTTATAATTAGAAAAGTAGTACATTCCCATTTTAGAAACTATAGAAAGAATACAAAGAAAGGAAAATAAAAACTGTGGTAACTATATGTATTTTGTTGTATATCATGCCAAACTTTTCATAAATATTTCCTTAGCTGGTCAGTTCCAATTTTCTGTTATTATAAACAATGCTGGGATTAACATTTTGGGAGTAGAGCGTTTTCTGTATTTTGTGAACTTCCATAATCTACATTTTCCAGAAGTGGAATTACTGGAGCAAGTGACATAAGCATTTCCAGTTCTCATGGCGGATGCCGTCTAACTGCTTTTCAGAGGAGTCAATGCCTTAGACACCCCTACTAACAGTGCCTTTTCACCCCACCTTCTACCATTTGAGTGCAAATTAGCCGAGTATAGTGGTGCACACCTGTAGTCCCAGCTACTCGAGAGGCTGAGGTGAGAGGATTGCTCGAGCCCAGGAGTCGTCGAGGCTGCAGTGAGCACTCTATCCTGGGTGACAGAGCAAGATCCTGTCTCAAACAACAACAACAACAAAAAAATAAATAATTTAAAAAGCCTGCCCAGGGTAGTGTTTGGCATAATAGACAACAAAACACATATAGTCATCAAAAGCGTGTTTACAAAGATCTCTTAATTACCAGATAAAATGCTTATAATGTTAAGTGAGAAAAGTCAGCTACAGAAATTTTTATGTAAAGGAACAAAATTCTGTGAAAATATATGCATGAAGATTATATAACATGCTCAAGTGTTGACATTAGGTTCTCTCCAGGTGATGAAATTAATAAACTTAATAAAATGATCGAAGTCCATCAACATCTTCCATCACGGTTTCCTCTATGATGTCTATCTTTGTTAGTCACTTAATTGTTAATAGCTAATTTATCGAGTGTTTCCTCCACACCAGACTCTGCTAAGCACTCCTGTCCCTGGGTTCCCCACCACCAGTCCTGAATGCCAGGGGTAAGTTTGGGGGCAGGCCTGGGCCACTCTTCTTGACGTGATCTTCATTCCTGGTTCTGGGTGAGGAACTTCCCACTCGGCTGCACGACAGTGAAGTCAAGGGGTAAACCTCCCAGGGCCAAACCAGCGAAACCAGCATGCAATCTTCTTTTCTGCCAAAAGCATCCAACTCCACAAAGGGTTGAACTCTGTGGTGGGCCAAGCTCCCTGTGCAAGATTAAGAGAGACTAAAACATCATTCTTTCCCTCAAAAGCTTACCAAATAGTTGAGGGGTGGCAGTAAATACACAGATGACTGTTCTATAAAGTGGAATGCAGGAAGGACCATAGCAGATGTGAGATTGGAGGACCTTGGGCACTCAGAGTTGGATGTGACAGCTGAAGGGCTCCATGGAGGAGGCACAACTTAACCTCCCCAAAGGGCGAGGAGATGGCAGGAGGGGACCCCAGGCAGAAGGCCTAGGGCAGCCCAAAGGATGGAAGGTGTTGGAGGAGCCGTGGGGCATTCCAGTGGGAATGAGGAAGGCGGATCTGAAGGGCAGTGTTTGCCAAGCTCAGGGTCTGCCCTTGGTGTGGGCTGTGGAACCAGAGGTTGTGTCCACTGTTCAGAGGGGGATGATGACAAAAGCCCATGGGGATAGAGGGGGATCTCAACTTCAGGTGAGCAGTGAAGAGGCTTGAACTAGGGAGATGGATGTGAGAATGGAAGTCAAATGACAGATTTGAGTTAACAGAGATGGAGTTGACACTACTAGATGATGCAGTGATGGAATCGTTCCTGGTAGCTTGACTCCCCACCTCCTCTTTCCTTGGCCCCCAGGTCAGCCAGGCACAGTCCCACTGGCTCCACCTCTGTAACACGTCCTGAGGTCATCGGTTCCCTCCGGATCCAAGGCCACCACCCCATCGTGGCTTGTCCGCTTCACTGCATTCACCTCCAACCGACCGCCCAGCTTCCCTCATGGCCACTCTAACATCTCCTCCTCACTGTGGCCAGAATCAGGGGGTCCTTGTGATTTGTCATCTGAACGAAGACACTTTTGTAAGTGGAAGGGGGCGTGGAAGATAACGACAGCAGGCAAAAGACATAAACCAGGACGGTCCTGAGCAAACATGGACACATGGACTCCCTGGCCAGAAGAATCATCCACAAACCGAAGTTACACCACATATCACTCCCCTGCTTAATGGCTTCCCTTTGCGGTTAGAACAAAGCCCTGCATGTCCTCACCCAAGGTCCCCTTTCCCAATCTCACCTTCTTCTCCCTCTTGCATTCTTTCCCCTGTGCTCTGGCCACACAGTCCTTCTTTCAGCTCCAAGAACTTCTACCTGTCAACCCTGCTGCCTCTATGCCCTCCCCCAGTTCAGGTCTCTTCCACATGGTGTCTCCCCAGACAGGCTTCCGTGACCTTGATGGTGACTCCCTCCTCTCCCTAGTCCATTCTCTGACACTCATCACTGTCTGAAAGTAAGTTATTTATGGACTTCTGTTTGAAGCTCCAACATGTAAAGAGCTTGGAAATCATCACTCCTGTCCTTACAACAAGAAAAGCTGAACAAACAGAAAATCAATGACTTTTTGGAAGGACCCATTGGAGAACTGAGCTTGCAGGGCAAACTACCATCCTGAAATCTTGAAAGACAGATAAATCCAGAGTCAGAGCCAAGATCTACTGACCTAGAACAGAAATCACTGGACTCATAAACTGGTAGAAACACTTAAATGATCATCTTAATGAATCTGGAGGCTGAGTGTGGAGTAGTGTGAGAATGACAAATTCCTGGGGGCTGCAGTCTTGAGGGGGCCCCTCACACTTTTTTGGGCTTTACCTCCAGAAACCCTACCAAGTTCTCATGGTGAAGATCCAAGATGGCATCTTGGATGGAAGAGTAATTCTTGTGAAATATACCTACAGCATTCTCCAGAACAAAGGCCTACCCTTTGGGGAAAAGGCTTCACCAGAGCCTTGTTCCAAAGCCATGGGGGGAGGACAAATCCCTCTCACCTCACACCCATCTGGCTTCCCTGCCTTACCTAAGGTGGGTGGAGGTATATACAAGAAGAAACACTTGGGTGTCACAGGCCAGGGTCACAGGCCCACTAAAAGCCTGAGATTTAATTGGAAGATTATAGAACTCTTCCCACTCCCCTACATATTACCACCACACCAACAGGGCTGCATATAATTATAGTGAATTACAGCTGAAAGAGCTTCGAGACAGAGACTCTCTTTGAGGAGGAGTATGTAGGGAAGCCTGAGGTCAAGAGAGGAGAGAAAAAACACAAACAAGGACATTGGAGGAATTAAAAGGCTCTGGCACCTTTAGTTTTTTATAGAAAACACTAAACAAAAAGACCAACTTCTAGCCAGATTCTCACAAATCCTTACATAAGAGGTCTATTTACCTCAGTTCCCATTACCTAATACAACTTGTCCAGCTTTCAACAAAAATGTACAAGTTCCACCAAAATCAGGAAAGAAGTCACAAGAGACAAAGCAATGATCTAAACCAGACTCAGCTATAACACAGATGTTAAAAATTATCAGGCAGGACACTCAAAGTAACTAGGATTAATGTGTTAAGGTCTCTAATGGAAAAAGTAGACAACATGCAAGAATACATGGGTAATGTAAGCAGAGAGATGGAAAACAGAGAGAGAAAACCAAAAAAGGAAATGCTAGAAATTAAAAAAAAAATACTAACAAATGAAGAATGCCTGTGATGAGTTCATCAGTAGAAGCAACATGGCTGAGGAAAGAATCAGTGAGCTGAGAATGTTGAAAGAAAATTCCCAAACAGAAATATTATAACAACAATAAAGAAACAACAAAAAACACAATGTCCAAGAACTGTGGTGCAATTACAAAAGCTGTAACATGCACAGAGTTGGAATACCAGAAAGAGAAGAGAAAGAGAATGGAGCAGAACAAATCTTTGAAGTAATAATGGCAGAGGGCCTTCTAATATTAATGACGTATACCAAACCACAGATCCAGAAAGTTCAGTGAAATTAAATTAGCTACCTTTGTGTTTGTTGCCTAATTTCAGTTTTAGTACCCTCCAATCCATTTTCCACCCTTCAACTTGAGTGATCTTTATCAACAAAAATATCTATTGTATTTTCTAATTTCAGGCACCTCAGTGGCTCCTTATTGCCTTAAGGATAAAAATCCAAATTCCCCAGCATGGCAAATGAGATGGTTCACTATTTAATCCACTGTCCTGGCCAGTCTCAATGCCTGCTTCAATCTCAAGACTGGTTCCTCTCTGCCCTCACCGTTCTATGGAGGAGCCATCAAAAGCCTTTGTGATCTGTGAGGCACAGTGGCTCAGGCCTGTAATTCCAGTGCTTTGAGAGGCTGAGGAGGGAGGATGGCTTGAGCTCAGGAGTTCAAGACCAACATGGGCAACATAGCAAGACTCTGTCTCTACAACAACAACAAAAAATAGGCTGGGCATGATGGCTCATACCTGTAATCCCAGCACTTTGGGAGGCTGAGGTGGGAGAATCACTTGAGTCCAGAAGTTTGAGACCAGCCTGGGCAACACAGCAAGATCCCATATCTAAAAACAAACAAACAAACAAAACTTAAAAAAAAATTTCGGGCATGGTGGTATGTGCATGCCTGTGGTCCCAGAACTTGGGAGGTTGAGGTGGGAGAATAGTTTCAGCCTGGGAAGTTGAGACTGCAGTGAGCTGTGATTGCACCACTGCACTCCAGCCTGGGCAAGAGTGAGACTGTCTTAAAAATAATAATAATAATAATTTTAAAATTAGCCTGGAATGGTGGTGCATGCCTGTAGTCTCAGCTACTCAGAAGGCTGAGGTAGGAAGATCACTTGAGCCTGGGAATTTGAGGCTGCAGTAAGCCATAATTTCGTCACACCTGGGTGACAGAGCAAGACCCTGTCTCAAAAAAGAAAAAAAAAAGCACTTTTGTGCTGTTTTCTCCTGCTTTCTTCTGCTCATTCCTCCCCTTTCCTTTGTCACACAATATTTTAACTGGCTATTTATTTATATCCCTCTCCTGATAGAATGTAACTCCCCAAGAGAAGTGTTAATTATTTACAACTTGAAAGTGAGGCATAAAGATGATTACATGCCTATACCTGTGCATTATCCAACATGCCTGCCTACAGGTACCTGACTCTCTAGGGAATACTGTCTTTTCTGATTTACAGTTTACTGTTGATCAGGCCTAGACTCTAAAGTTCTATGTTAACTTATAGAAAACTGACAAACTATAGATGATTTTTGTCCAGTAGAGGTGCAAAGGATTTCTGGCCAGTAGAAAATCATAACTGTGTGTGTTACAGTTTTATTACCTTGTAGGATGTTAACCAATTTTGAATGTCATTGGCACAGGCCAAGGCAGCTGAGGAAGTGTGATTGCTCAGCAAACTTTAAACGAGAGCCTGTCTCAAGCAGTGTGGTCCAGTCAGCAGCTTCTAGGTGCAGTGCCTTCTGGATTCACCACACCAGGGGTCCCCAGCTCCCAGGCCCTTGACTGGTACTGATCCATGGCCTTTTAGGAACTGGGTCACACAGCAGGAGGTGAGTGGTTGGCCAACGAGCAAGCAGTACCACCTCAGTTCCACCTCCTGTCAGATCAGCCACAGCATTAGATTCTCATAGGAGCACGAACCCCATTGTGAACTGCGCATGTGAGGGATCTAGGTTGCACAGTCCTTATGAGAATCTAATGCCTGATGATCTGAGATGAAAGTTTCATGAAACCACTCCCGACCCTCTCCCCATCCATGGAAAAATTGTCTTCCACAAAACCTATCCCTGGTGCCAAAAAGGTTGGGGACTGCTGCACTACACCTTTCGTGCCAAGGTCAGGCCCAGCCAGTGACAGAGTCCAGAGGGTCCTGGGCCTGACCGTTTCTGACCGCTTCCTCCAAGGGACGACTGCTGGGGCTCCCTGGGGGCTGGTCAGACCTTCTCAGAGCTGTCCCTCACTCAGATGCTCTTTCCTCCCCATTCTCCTTCCTTCCTCTCTCCTTTCCTGGACACTGCCAGTGAGGCCCTGAGGCTGAGTAACTCCCCAGAGCAAGTGTGGGTGGAGGAGGGCAGTCGTGGTCACAGGCTGAGTGGGAAGGGAGCTGGTTTATTCAGGCCCTTGGAAAATCGGGGAGGAACTGGTATGCTAATTCAGAAATTCTCTCATAGCCTTGACAGGTACAAAATCTCTGAAACCCGGTATTTAAAATTATATTTCTAATCATGCCATTTTCTCTGCTTGGTAATTCAGGAAGTTGAATAGATGATTATGAATCATCCCCAAGTGTGGCCAATTAAATATTTGATCAATAGAATTTAGTGCTTTTCATCTGCAGAGAGCTTTCCTGACATTAACTAATTGAGCCAAAGAAAGGTATTACCTTCATTCTATAGATGGCAAAGCTGGCAAAGGGAAGAGGTTTAAAGAAGCCACAAAATAAAATAAAAATTAAAAAGCGTGTGCATGCAGGCGGAGGGAAGCCTGGCTAAGAGGAACTGTGGTCTGCAGACTCCCACCTTGGGCACGTTCATGTCACTGCACAATTTATCACTGCTGGCATCAGGGCAATGGGAACATTCCCAGGTCAGCCCACCGTAGAGTTCAGGTTCCTTGAACTGGAAACAAATAAGCCGGATGGAGCTGGAGTTGGCCCCTGGGGTCTTTAGGGGAAGGTCTTGGCCCAATCCCGTGCCTAAGAGCAGAGGCTTCCTCTGCAGATCCTGACTGCGAGGCTGGGGGCGGCGCCGGAGTTGGAGCCTTGGCTTCTGCGGTGAGCAACAGCGCCACCTGCTGACCACAGCCTTCCCTCAGCGCGGCTGCCCCGCGCCAGATGCAAAGGTTTCTCCTTTGTCGCTTCCGTATTTCCTTCCCTGGCCAGTCCCTGCATTTCCTTTCCTGGCTTCTCCAGCTGGAGGGAGGCAGCTGACAGGTTATATCAAACCTGTTATAGAGACTATATCAAATCTGTTAGAGAGACATTCGGATATCAACAGCAAACATCCCCCCCAACCCTATCACCCCTGGATAAAATTAGTGTTCATGAGGAGAGGTCTCATTCCCAGGCAGGTCTCGTTCCTCAGCTTCCACTGGAATGGGTCTCTTACCAGCGATGGGAGGATGAGGAAGAACTGAATGTCAGAGGCCCTCCTCAGTAAAGGGCACAGCAGGTGCCTCTCAGGGCTGCCTGCGAGGATGTGATGAAATCATGCAGAGAAAGCAGCCTGTTCGGGCGGGGCGTGCGATTCCACTCCCGCCCTTACCTAAGGCCCTCCCTAAAGCAGGAGGTGACCTTGGGCCTCAGTTTACCTCCATTATTCAACAATAATCAGGTACAGGGGAATGCGGACAGCCATATCTGGGTGCCGTCCTTAAAGAGCCTTGCCACACCCAGCTCTGTTGTCTTAGCCGAGTCCCGTAACTTTCGTATGCCTTGGTCTTTTGTTTATGACATGCCCAATCTATCTCCCAGGGCCATTCAAAGATTTTTTTAAGAGTCAAAATCTAAAAAAAAATAATACTTTAAAATAGCAAGATAAGATTCCAAAACTTTCCATATTTTCAGTGCAACAGAACAATTTCATTTTCCTGAGGAGCTGATAAGATCAGAGCAGCATTTGGTAGAGCTGCCTCATGGTCACTGATGTCTACCAAAAAACGGAACTGCTGTGTAGGAAACCCAAGTCCGCCATTTTCCAAGTGCCATGTTGTTTGCTGGAGATTTCAGAAATATCTTTACATGAAGATCAGACGAGAGGAGGATGTAACAGAGTCAGCACCTCTAATGGTTTCAACATCAAGGTCCAAGATAGAAGTGCTAGCACAAGGCACAGGATACTATGAAACCAGCCCCAGCCCTGGAAACACCCTGGGCCCTATGAGAAAGGGACGCACTAGGCCTGGGGATCCTGCGGACCAGAGGAGTCAGTCGCAAGTGCTGTTGCCGGGTCATCCCCACATCTGAAGAGCCCCTTAGCCGGGGTCCCCTGGCCTGTCCATGTCCAAGTCCACTTTCCTTCTGTGCACCCTCACCTCAGCCTTGAGGCCCTACTTACTATGTCCTTATCCTGCCTGTGCCACACGTGGAAGACTGGGTGCACCTCTCCTCTCCCTCTCCTCCTTCCAGATCTTCTCTTTGGAGCTGATGGCTGAAGAACGGATGTCCAGTTGCAGTGAGAAATCCTGCCAGTCCTTCAAAGCTGACTCAGAGGACACCTCCTCCCAGAAGCCACTCTGATCCCTTCCCCTCCCTCCCACCTCCAGCCAGAAGTCCTTCCTGTGGACACGATTAGTTTCCTTGGGCTGTTGTGACAAAGTACCACAAACTGGAGTGCTTAAACAACAGAACCTTTATCGTCTCGCAGCTCTGGAGGGCAGAAGTCTGAGATCAAGGTGTGGGCAGGGTTGGTTTCTTCTGAGGCCTCTCTTCTGGGCTTGCAGAGGGCCATCTTCTCCCTGTGCATCTGCACATTGGCTTCCCTCTGTGCACACCTGTCTCCACTTCCAAATTTCCCCTTCATATAAAGACACTAGTCAGAAAACCTCATTTAACTTAATTACCCAATGATCCCCAAATAAGGTCACATTCTGTGGTACTAGGGGTTAGGACTTCAATCTTTTTTGGGGAGTGGGTGAGGGGGAAAGAGTGGGGCACAATTCCACACAGAACAGGTTCTTGTTGCATTGCTATTATTATTATTATTATTTTTAGAGACAAGGTCTCACTGTATCACCCAGGCTGGAGTGCAGTGGTGCAATAATAGTTCACTGCAGTCTTGAACTCCTGGGCTCAAGTGATTCTCCCACCTCAGTCTCCCAAGTAGCTGGGACTACAGCTACTAATTTTTAAATATTTTTATAGAGATGGGGTCTCACTATGTTGCCCAGGCTGGTTTCAAACTTCTGGGCTCAAGCCATCCTCTTGCCTCAGCTTCCCAATGTGCTGGGATTACAGTGTGAACCACCATGCCTGGCCCTGCATCATTATTTACGCTTCTTGGTGAATTATCATTATTTTTGCCTCCCCAGGAATGCAGATCCCTTGGGGCATCAGAGCCTAGATATAAGGTATATTTGCGTTCTGTTGACCCTTAAGCTAAGCACCCACTCAATAAATAATTGAATGAACAAGTAGTAAATACAAGTATTCATGAATGAATGTGGACCACTGCAAATAATGAGGGGTCTGGAATGTGCAACATGATACTAGAAATAGACTTCAGCAGATGCTGTGGCTGTCATGATAACTGTATGTGAATCTGTGGAAAGACCCCATCCAACCAAAAAAAAAAATCTTCCCTACTGGGACCTCAAGTGTCATTGGCAAACGATGCTCCCTGCTGGATCTTTGCAGTTCCTGATTTTAATAATGGAATGGCCTCCTTCAGGAAGGAAGCACAGAGGGTGAGCGTGGAGGAAGAAAGGAAGTCATAAGGAGAGGCAGGGTCCTGCTGCATCGTCGTCTTTTAGGACGGGCTCTGACACTAACCAAGTCCTGCAATCCCAAATGCACTCTTCCCCCGTTTGCTGTCTTCCCATCTGCAGAAACCACTACTAAACATTAGGCTTGTTTTATTTTTCTTTGCTTCCATACGGGCTCTTGGTCAGTCATTGCTCATTATTTCTTCTTTTTTTTTTTTTTTTTTTTTTTTTGAGACAGGGTCTCGCTTTGTCGCCCAGGCTGGAGTGCAGTGGTGCAATCACAGCTCACTGCAGCCTCAATCTCTTGGGCTCAAACAAGGTTCCCACCTCAGCCTCCCTAGTAGCTGGGGACTACAGGCACGTGCCACTACACCTGGCTAATTTTTTGATGTTTTGTAGAAACAGGGTCTCACTATGTTGCCCAGGCTGGTCTCAAACTCCTGGGCTCAATCCATCCTTCCATGTCAGTCTCCCAAAGCACTGGAATTACAGGCATGAGCTGCTGCACCCAGCTAATATTTCTTTACCCTTATGGAGCTAACAAATCGTGTTCCAGCCATTTCAGGATGAATGCTAAAACGGTGTTCAGATGGTAAAGTTGGACTTAATTCAGTGAGATTTAATAATAGACAATTTATGTCGATTTCCAAATAATACAAGTCAGTTCCAATATATCCCTTAAGAGACTTCCAGAACCCCTGGCATCAGACATGAAGAACAATCCCCACAGCTCTGCTGAGGCTGGGAGGGTGCTGGGGCTGCGGCGTCCCCTGCGCTGCCTTTCTTTCTGTTAGCTTGCATTTGCTTCTGCTCCTGCGGCTTCCTTTCCAATCTTAGCTGCACGACAGAAAAGCTCAGTAAAGGCCAGTTCAGTATTAGAAACAAGGGATGCTGGTCTGTTAATCTTTCTTCTCTATTAGTCCCCAAGGATCAGCTTTAGACACTGTGAAATCAGTGGGGCATTTCCATACAGGCTCCACACTCGCAGCACATCCATGGTACTGATGGTAGGAACAGAAGCCTCTGATGCTTTCCCCTGGCAGGTCCATCTTTCTGATCTAATCCTCGGGGTGCATCCATTGTCAGAGGTCTGGAGCAGCCCAACATCCTTTCTCTGGGGAGAAGAGCAAATGCATGCAATGCAATGTATTTACTTTTCAAAAAGAGGAAGACTTCTTTGGGCCAAATGCCCTACCAATATAGTTAATTCTCAGTTATTTGCATTTGAATTACCTTGATGTCTTTGCATTTGAATTATCTTGATATTTTTGAAAATAGAGCACTGTACTTTTTTTAAGAGACAGGGTCTTGCTCTGTTGCTCTGGCTGGAGTGCAATGGTAGGATCACAGCTCACTGCAGCCTCTACCTCCTGGGCCCAAGTGATTCTCCCACCTCAGCCTCCTGAGTAGCTGAGACTAAAGGCACGCCCCCACCATGCCCAGCTAATTTTTAAATTTTTTGTAGAGACAGGGTCTCACTATGTTGCCCAAACTGATCTTGAACTCCTGGCTCAAGTGATTCTCCCTCCTCAACCTCTCAAAGCACTGGGATTATAGGCGTGAGCCATTGCACCTGGACTTGCACTAGTACTCTTTATTGACTTCTTGGTAATTGTCCCCCGTTACTAGTGGCTACATTAGTTCAGAAAGGATTTGCACAGAGGCCTGTTTTGAAACATATGTGCTTTATTCTGGATCTGAGATCAAGAAAGACCTGTGAAAATGAATGCCAAAGTCTCTCTCTGGGCCATGGCTTGATTGTGCCTACCCTCAGGGAGGAATGAGGAATGGCTGAGGATGGTGGGGTAGGGGCCTTGGGCCAAACATCCCCAATCCCTGGGCCACAGGCCAAACATCCCCAATCCCTGGGCCACAGACCAGCGGTATTGGTCTGTGGCCTGTTAGCAACCGGGCTGTGGGGCAGGAAGTGAGCGGTGAGCCAGAGAAGGAAGCTTCATCTGTATTCACAGCGGCTCCTCATCAGTTGCATTACTACCTTAGCTCCGCCTCCTGTCAGATCCACCCCAGCAAAGGAGATTCTCATAAGAGCACAAACTGTATTGTAAACTGCACATGTGAGGGATCTAGGCTGCACATTCCTTATGAGAATCCCATGCCTGATGATCTGTCACTGTCTCTCATCATCCCCCAGACGGGACTGTCTGGTTGCAGGAAAACAAGCTCAAGACTCCCACTGATTCTACATTATGGTGAGTTGTATAATTATCTCATTGTATATTACAATGTAGTAATAATAGAAATAAAGTGCACAGTAAATGTAATGCGCTTAAATCATCCTGAAACCATCTCCCACCTGCTGCCCATCCATGATAAGATTGTCTTCGATGAAATCCGTCTTTAGTGCCAAAAAAGTTGGAGACCACTGCCCTGGGGGATCCTCAATTTAGGGCTTCACCACATGCCTCCTGGGATTTCAAAGCCTCACACACACATAAGCAAACATCCAAGGACTAGTGTCTACAGCCCATTGTTAACAGAAAAATTAAGAGGCAGAACACAGTTTTTCTCTTTATTTATTATTTATTATTTATTTATTTATTTTTTTTTTGGAGACAGAATTTTCACTCTGTCTCCCAGGCTGGAATTCAGTGGTGTGATCTCAGCTCACTGCAACCTCAGCCTCCTGGGTTCAAGCAATTCTCCTGCCTCAGCCTCCCTAGTAGCTGGGACTAGAGGTGCACGCCACCATGCCCTGCTGATTTCTTTTGTATTTTTAGTAGAGATGGGGTTTTACCATGTTGGCCAAGATGTTCTTGATCTCCTGACCTTGTGATCCACCCGCCTCGGCCTCCCAAAGTGCTGGGATTACAGGCATGAGCCACCACGCCCAGCCTCTCTTTATTTTTTAAGAGACAGAGTCTTGCTCTGTTACCCAGGCTGGAGTGCAATGGCACAATCACAGCTCACTGCAGCCTCAAGTGATCCTCCCAACCCAGCCTCATGAATAGCTGGGACTACAGGTGCACAAGTTCTCTTTAAAAAAGACAAGCATACACATTTATGTTAGTAGATGTAAAGACAACTCTAGAAGAATATAAACCAGATTATTAAAGTACTTGTATTTGGGAAGTGGGATTATCTATGATTTTCAATTTCTAGATGGATTATATATCCTTGTAATGCTTGCATTTTTTATATAGATCAGGTGTTACTACTTTTTAAAATTGCTTTCTTGAGGTATAATATGTATATGACATAAAATACACTCATGTAATTGAATAAGTTTATTTATTTATTTTTTTCTTTTTTGGAGATAGGGTCTCACTTTGTTGCCCAGGCTGGAGTGCAGTGACGTGATCATAGCTCACTGCAGCCTAGAGCTCTGGGGCTCAAGTGATCCTCCTGCCTAAGCCTCCTTAGTAGCTGGGACTACAGGTGTGAACCTCCATGCCTGACTAATTTAAAATTTTTTTGTAGAAATGGGGTCTCTCTGTGTTCCCCAGGCTGGCCTTGAACTCCTGAGCTCAAGGGATCCCCCTGCTGTGGCCTCCTAAAGTGCTGGGATTACAGGAGTGAGCCACCGCACCCAGCATAAGTTTTAATCCTTCATAGAGTTGTGCAACCATCACCACAATCCAGTTTTAAAACATTTCCATCGCCCCAAAAAGATCATTCATGCCATTTGCAGTCAACCTCCACTCCCATCTCCAACCCCAGCAACCACTGATCTTGCTGTGTGCACAGATTTGACTTTTCAGGAAGTTTCATATAAAAAGAATCAAACAATATGTGGCCTTTTGCATCTGGCTTCTTTCACTTAGTGCTTTTGAGGCATATCCATGTTGTAGTGAGTATCACGCGTACGTCATGTATACGCAGGAATATCTGTCCCTTTGCCGTCGGGGAGGACGCCATCGCATGGAGGTCCTGCATTTTGTTTTTCTGTTTCTCAGTTGATGGTCATGTGGGTTGTTTACAGGTCTGGGCTATTATGAATAATGCCGCTATGAATATCTGTGTCCAGGTCTCTGTGTGGACACACACGGCTAATTTTATAATAAAAAAAAACAGAACAAAAGGACCAAAATGAATTCTGGAACTGTTTCTGGAATACGTTTCCTTTTACCAAAATGGGAATTCTAAGAATGAGGCAGGAAATGTAAAATAGGAGAGAAAGAAGTGGGATCACAGCAGCCTTTCCCCTCCTCGGATTCGGATTCGGGAACAAAGAGGCACAATTGTCCCACTCTGGAAGTGGCTCATATTCACACAGTTCAGCCAAAGCTTTGGAAAACACTCAACATCCCGTCTGCCCCCCGGCACCTCTGATATCGATCTCAACCCAAACACCCACCCCTCTCATGAGTCCCTTAGTTCAAGGGCAGCACATTAAGGACATCCCACTTCCCTGCCCCTGCTGCATTTAGTGAGAGCGGGGGTTTGAGTTTGGAGGAGTGTGGAGAAAAGCCCCAAGCATCAGTGTCAATTCATGGGCTGAGACTTTAAGGTTTAGCAATTCAAGTGTTTCAGCTAGGTCCCTTCCCAGTGTACAAAGGTCAAAGGTTGCAGTTATGGGAGGAAAAAGATCAGAAAAAACATGGAAAATAGAATCTGTTTCTTTAAGCAGGAAAGAGATACAGGAAACAATTCAGAGGAAAAGAGGCAATAAGTAAACTGGCTCTCCAAGCTGGGGTGTATTATTCAACAAGAGGCGAGAAGCAAACGGACAGCACATTTTGGGGGGACAATGTTTAATACAAGTAGATATTCATGATTTTTAAGCACTTTGGGAAAAATCTGGTGTTAATGAATATTAATGAGGACATCTGCCTTATTTATTCATTACAGCAGCTCTCCACTGGAAGTTGCTGTAGCAACTCGAGCTCCTTCCTGGGTATCTAAGGATCCAGGTGGTATCTGGAACCTGCTGCAGAGGTTGCAACCCTGCCTCTCTCTTTCGGACCCTCAGGTTGCCCTAGTGACTTTTCTCCATGCCACTTTTCGTGCTATCTATGGGACATAGATTTTGAACCTCTCTCTCTCCTTTTTCCTCTCCTTGCTTTGTTTAATCCATCATTTCTAGGTGTGTGACAACATTCCCTAATTTAACCCCCCTGCTTTCCTATTTCAGCTACCAACACAATGATCTTAATACCAGCAGGTATCTAGCACTTGGCAATTTTCAAACAGCTTCTTCTAGATCCTTGCTTGGAATTTTGTGATGCAGGTGAGATAGCTTGGAGTGTCTCCTTTTTAAAGGAAATCATGGCAGAGAAGTTCAGTGACAGCCCAGTATTACCCAATCATAAAGTGGTAAGACCAGGAGCAGGTTACAGGTCCCCACCCTCGTGCAGTGAGAGGGTGGGGCACGTAAGTTCTGAAGTTTCAGGCAAATGTGCTGTGACGGAATGTGTTAAACTTAGGCTAACAGGGAATAGGGAAGGGCTGTAACAACTCATAATAACTCTACAGAATACCTTCAAACCCATGAATTTGTATTTTAAGAACATATATGCTTGTGAGGAGTTTTCTAACTCATTTTTAAGTTTTCTAGATGTCTTATCTGCATACTTTTTTTTTTTAAGGCACTGAGATCTTGAAATTGAAATGTAGATAGAGTTGTGGGGTAAAGAACTTCTGTTGAGGCCAGGCGCAGTGGCTCAAGCCTGTAATACCAGAACTTTGGGAGGCCAAGGAGGGTGGATCACCTGAGGTCAGGAGTTTGAGACCAGCCTGGCCAAGGTGGTGAAACCTCATCTCTAGTAAAAAATTAGCCAGGCATGGTAGCGGGTGCCTGTAGACCCAGCTACTCAGGAGACTGAGGCAGGGAATTGCTTGAACTCGGGAAGCAGAGGTTGCAGCGAGCTGAGATGGCGCCATTGCACTCCAGCCTGGGTGACAAGAGAATGACACAGTATCAAAAAAAAAAAAAAAAAAAGCAAAAGCAAAAGAACTTCTGTTGAGTGATGATTTGCAAAAATATGTCTTCGATACAGTAGTGAGTACTAATTTTATGGGGCAAATAGCTCTTTGTTTAATCTTATGACCTTGTATAAAATCTTGCCCTAAACTAAATCCAAATGTATAGCCATTAATATTTAATGATACAATATTGGTGCTAGGTTAACATTTACCCCCCACCCCCCAAAAAAAAAAGATTTCCAGAAAGGAACATGCTTAGAATTTAATACAAACCAATAAATTAATTGTTGTGTTTATTCTGATGCTTTTATTTCCAAAAGCACAAGACAAAAGTCCTGTATCACAAAATGATGTGTAATGTTTACAACAGGTATTAGAAATTGAGACGCTTTGGAATAGGAACAGCTCCAGTCTACAATTCCCAGCGTGAGCGACGCAGAAGATGAATGATTTCTACATTTCCAATGGAGGTACTGGGTTCATCTCACTGGGATTGTCGGACAGTGGGTGCAGGACAGTGGTGCAGTGCACCGAGCATGAGCCAAAGCAGGGCAAGCCATCCCCTCAGCTGCAAAGCGCAAAGGGTCAGGGAATTCCCTTTCCTAGCCAAGGAAAGGGGTGACAGATGGCACCTGGAAAATCGGGTCACTCCCACCCTACTACTGCGCTTTTCCAATGGTCTTAGCAAACAGCACACCACGAGATTGTATCCCATGCCTGGCTCAGAGGGTCCTACGCCCACGGAGCCTCACTCATTGCTAGCACAGCAGTCTGAGATCAAACTGCAAGGTGGCAGTGAGGCTGAGAGAGGGGCGCCCACCATTCCCGAGTTTTGAGTAGGTAAACAAAGCAGCTGGGAAGCTCAAACTGGGTGGAGCCCACTGCAGCTCAAGGAGGCCTTCCTGCATCTGTAGATTCCACCTATGGGGGCAGGGCATAGCTAAACAAAAGGCAGCAGAAACCTCTGCAGACTTAAATGTCCCTGTCTGACAGCTCTGAAGAGAGCAGTGGTTCTCCCAGAACGCAGCCTGAGATCTGAGAATGGACAAACTGCCTCCTCAAGTGGGTCCCTGACCCCCAAGTAGCCTAACTAGGAGGCAGCCCCCAGTAGGGGCAGACTGACACCTCACACAGCTGGGTACCCCTTTGAGACAAAACTTCCAGAGGAACGATCAGGCAGCAACATTTGCTGTTCACCAATATCCGCTGTTCTGCAGCCTCTGCTGCTTATACCCAGGCAAACAGGATCTGGAGTGGACCTCCAGCAAACTCCAACAGACCTGCAGCTGAGGGTCCTGACTGTTAGAAGGAAAACTAACAAAACAGAAAGGACATCCACACCAAAATCCCATCTGTGCATCACCATCATCAAAGACCAAAGGTAGATAAAACCACAAAGATGGGGAAAAAACAAGCAGAAAAACTGAAAATTCTAAAAATCAGAGCGCCTCTCCTCTCCAAAGGAATGCAGCTCCTCACCAGCAATGGAACAAAGCTGGACGGAGAATGACTTTGACAAGTTGAGAGAAGATGGCTTCAGACGATCAAACTTCTCTGAGCTAAAGGAGGAAGTTCGAACCCATGGCAAAGAAGTTAAAAACCTTGAAAAAAGATTAGACGAATGGCTAACTAGAAAAACCAATTCAGAGAAGTCCTTAAAGGACCTGATGCAGCTGAAAACCAAGGCACGAGAACTATGTGATGAATGCACAAGCTTCAGTAGCCAATTTGATCAACTGGAAGACAGAGTATCAGTGATGGAAGATCAAATGAATGAAATGAAGTGAGAAGAGAAGTTTAGAGAAAAAAGAATAAAAAGAAATGAACAAAGCCTCCAAGAAATATGGGACTATGTGAAAAGACCAAATCTATGTCTGATTGGTGTACTTGAAAGTGATGGGGAGAATGGAACCAAGTTGGAAAACACTCTGCAGGATATTATCCAGGAGAACTTCCCCAATCTAGCAAGGCAGGCCAACATTCAGGTTCAGGAAATACAGAGAACGCCACAAAGATACTCCTCGAGAAGAGCAACTCCAAGACACATAATTGTCAGATTCACCAAAGTTGAAATGAAGGAAAAAATGTTAAGGGCAGCCAGAGAGAAAGGTCGGGTTACCCACAAAGGGAAGCCCATCAGACTAACAGCGGATCTCTCGGCAGAAACTCTACAAGCCAGAAGAGAGTGGGGGCTAATATTCAACATTCTTAAAGGAAAGAATTTTCAACCCAGAACTTCATATCCAGCCAACTAAGCTTCATAAGTGAAGGAGAAATAAAATCCTTTACACACAAGCAAATGCTGAGAGATTTTGTCACCACCAGGCCTGCCTTACAAGAGCTCCTGAAGGAAGCACTAAACATGGAAAGGAACAACTGGTACCAGCCACATGCCTAATTGAAAAGACCATCAATGCTAGGAAGAAACTGCATCAACTAACAAGCAAAATAACCAGCTAACATCATAATGACAGGATCAAATTCACACATAACAATATTAACCTTAAATGTAAATGGACTAAATGCTCCAATTAAAAGGCACAGACTGGCAAATTGGATAAAGAGTCAAGACCCATCAGTGTGCTGTATTCAGGAAACCCATCTCATATGCAAAGACATACATAGGCTCAAAATAAAGGGATGGAGGAAGATCTACCAAACAAACAGAAAACAAAAAAAAGCAGGGGTTGCAATTCTAGTCTCTGATAAAACAGACTTTAAACCAACAAAGATCAAAAGAGACAAAGAAGGCCATTACATAATGGTAAAGGGATCAATTCAACAAGAAGAGCTAACTATCCTAAATATATACGCGCCCAATACAGGAACACCCAGATTCATAAAGCAAGTCCTTAGAGACCTACAAAGAGATTAGACTCCCACACAATAATAATGGGAGACTTTAACACCACACTGTCAACATTAGACAGATCAACGAGATAGAAAGTTAAAAAGGATATCCAGGAATTGAACTCAGCTCTGCACCAAGCGGACCTACTGGACATCTACAGAAATCTCCACCCCAAATCAACAGAATATACATTCTTTTCAGCACCACACCACACCTATTCCAAAATTGACCACATACTTGGAAGTAAAGCACTCCTCAGCAAATGTAAAAGAACAGAAATTATAACAAACTGTCTCTCAGACCACAGTGCAATCAAACTAGAACTCAGGATTAAGCTCACTCAAAACCGCTCAACTACATGGAAACTGAACAACCTGCTCCTGAATGACTACTGGGTACATAACGAAACGAAGGCAAAAATAAAGATGTTCTTTGAAACCAACAAGAACAAAGACACAACATACCAGAATCTCTGGGACACATTCAAAGCAGTATGTAGAGGGAAATTTGTAGCACTAAATGCCCACAAGAAAAAGCAGGAAAGAGCTAAAATTGACACCCTAACATCACAATTAAAAGAACTAGAGAAGCAAGAGCAAACACATTCAAAAGCTAGCAGAAGGCAAGAAATAACTAAGATCAGAGCAGAACTGAAGGAAATAGAGACACAAAAAACCCCTCAAAAAATCAATGAATCCAGGAGCTGGTTTTTTGAAAAGATCAACAAAATTGATAGACCACTAGCAAGACTAATAAAGAAGAAAAGAGAGAAGAATCAAATAGATGCAATAAAAAATGATAAAGGGGATATCACCACAGATCCCACAGAAATACAAACTACCATCAGAGAATACTATAAACACCTCTATGCAAATAAACTAGAAAATCTAGAAGAAATGGATAAATTCCTGGACACATACACCCTCCCAAGACTAAACCAGGAAGAAGTTGAATCTCTGAATAGACCAATAACAGGCTCTGAAATTGAGCCAATAATTAATAGCTTACCAACCAAAAAAAGTCCAGGACCAGATGGATTCACAGCCAAATTCTACCAGAGGTACAAGGAGGAGCTGGTATCATTCCTTCTGAAACTATTCCAATCAATAGAAAAAGAGGGAATCCTCCCTAACTCATTTTATGAGGCCAGCATCATCCTGATACCAAAGCTTGGCAGAGACACAACAAAGAAAGAGAATTTTAGACCAATATCCCTGATGAACATCAATGCAAAAATCCTCAATAAAATACTGGCAAATGGAATCCACCAACACATCAAAAAGCTTATCCACCATGATCAAGTGGGCTTCATCCCTGGGATGCAAGCCTGGTTCAACATATGCAAATCAATAAAAGTAATCCAGCATATAAACAGAACCAATGACAAAAACCACGATTATCTCAATAGATGCAGAAAAGGCCTTTGACAAAATTCAACAACTTTCATGCTAAAAACTCTCAATAAATTAGGTATTGATGGGACGTATCTCCAAATAATAAGAGCTATCTATGACAAACCCACAGCCAATATCATACTGAATGGGCAACAACTGGAAGCATTCCCTTTGAAAACTGGCACAAGACAGGGATGCCCTCTCTTACCACTCCTATTCAACATGGTGTTGGAAGTTCTGGCCAGGGCAATCAGGCAGGAGAAGGAAATAAAGGGCATTCAATTAGGAAAAGAAGAAGTCAAATTGTCCCCGTTTGCAGATGACATGATTGTATATCTAGAAAACCCCATTGTCTCAGCCCAAAATCTCCTTAAGCTGATAAGCAACTTCAGCAAAGTCTCAGGATACAAAATCAATGTGCAAAAATCACAAGCATTCTTATACACCAATAACAGACAGAGAGCCAAATCATGAGTGAACTCCCATTCACAATTGCTTCAAAGAGAATAAAATACCTAGGAATCCAACTTACAAGGGATGTGAAGGACCTCTTCAAGGAGAACTACAAACCACTGCTCAATGAAATAAAAGAGGACACAAACAAATGGAAGAACATTCTATGCTCATGGGTTGGAAGAATCAATATCATGAAAATGGCCATACTGCCCAAGGTAATTTATAGATTCAATGCCATCTCCATCAAGCTACCAATGACTTTCTTCACAGAATTGGAAAAAACTACTTTAAAGTTCATATGGAACCAAAAAAGAGCCCACATTGCCAAGTCAATCCTAAGCCAAAAGAACAAAGCTGGAGGCATCACACTACCTGACTTCAAACTATACTACAAGGCTACAGTAACCAAAACAGCATGCTACTGGTACCAAAACAGAGATATAGACAAATGGAACAGAACAGAGCCCTCAGAAATAATGCCGCATATCTACAACTATCTGATCTTTGACAAACCTGACAAAAACAAGAAATGGGGAAACAATTCCCTATTTAATAAATGGTGCTGAGAAAAATGGCTAGCCATATGTAGAAAGCTGAAACTGGATCCCTTCCTTACACCTTATACAAAAATTGATTCAAGATGGATTAAAGACTTCAATGTTAGATCTAAAACCATAAAAACCCTAGAAGAAAACCTAGGCAATACCATTCAGGACACAGGCATGGGCAAGGACTTCATGTCTAAAACACCAAAAGCAATGGCAACAAAAGCCAAAATTGACAAATGGGATCTAATTAAACTAAAGAGCTTCTGCACAGCAAAAGAAACTACCATCAGAGTGAATAGGCAACCTACAGAATGGGAGAAAATTTTTGCAATCTACTCATCTGACAAAGGGCTAATATTCAGAATCTACAATGAACTCAAACAAATTTACAAGAAAAAAACAACCCCATCAACAAGTGGGCAAAGGATATGAACAGACACTTCTCAAAAGAAGAGACATTTATGCAGCCAAAAGACACATGAAAAAATGCTCATCATCACTGGCCATCAGAGAAATGCAAATCAAAATCACAATGAGACACCATCTCTCACCAGTTAGAATGGCAATCATTAAAAAGTCAGGAAACAACAGGTGCTGGAGAGGATGTGGAGAAATAGGAACACTTTTACACTGTTGGTGGGACCACAAACTAGTTCAACCATTGTGGAAGTCAGTGTGGTGATTCCTTAGTGATCTAGATCTAGAAATATCATTTGGCTCAGCCATCCCATTACTGGGTATATACCCAAAGGATTATAAATCATGCTGCTATAAAGACACATGCACACGTATGTTTATTGCAGCACTATTCACAATAGCAAAGACTTGGAACCAACCCACATATCCAACAATCATAGACTGGATTAAGAAAATGTGGCACATATACACCATGGAATACTACGCAGCCATAAAAAATGATGAGTTCATGTCCTTTGTAGGGACATGGATGAAGTTGGAAACCATCATTCTCAGCAAACTATCGCAAGGACAAAAAACCAAACACCGCATGTTCTCACTCATAGGTGGGAATTGAACAATGAGAACACATGGACACAGGAAGGGGAACATCACACACTGGGGCCTGTTGTGAGGTAGGGGGAGGGGGGAGTAATAGCATTAGGAGATATACCTAATGTTAAATGACGAGTTACTGGGTGCAGCACACCAACATGGCACATGTATACATATTTAACAAACTTGCACATTGTGCACATGTACCCTAAAACTTAAAGTATAATAAAATAATAATAATAATAATAATAATAATAACAAGAAAAAAAAGAAATTGAGATGTTTTTACTTTGGTTATTTGAGAGTAAAATTGTAGATAATGTTCCAAACCACCATCAAAGACACAGAGCAAACTTTTCTGTATATAAGCTGTAGATAAAAGCAAGGCATTTAGGGGGAGATATTAAGGTAGAAAGGTTGATTTGCGTAGATTCTCCAGGGTCCATGCCATTAAGTACAAATTCTTTGTTCATTTTAGCACCGGAAGCAGTACTTAGAACAAGTCATACCTAATGCTGCAGGAAACGTTTCCAAACGTGTGTGAAGATAAGTCTTGGTGGCAGAGCTAATTCAACAGAAGCAACTCCATCTACCTTTGCATATTATTTTGACACCAAAAAAAATATTGAAAGTGAAAGAATACATATTGCTTTGTTAAATACATATTTGACTTATATGGTGTTTATATAAATATATACATATATTTTAGAATCCACAAACTATCAAAATGACACTTTATAAAGAGAACTGCTTCCAAAAAAAAAAAAAAAAAAGCATTGTCTAGCTGGAACAAGAAGGCAGTGCTATCTATAGCAGCTGCGGCTTAAGTGCACATAACATACTTTTATCAATTCTGATAATTTGCTGAATGGTGGAAAGAAGTTTCCAAATAGTTCCCTTGAACATTTACAAAATACACAACTGCAGGACAAGCAGTATCTTTAACAATGTCAGGTTCTGAAAACTCTGATTGAAAAATACTTTGTGAAAAACACCAGTCCAAAAATATATATCCATTTCCCTGGTGCGGTGGTATTGGACGTGACCGTGAGGCTCCTCTGGCGTCTCCCCACTCAGAACAGGCCTTTTGCTTTCTTCAGGTTCACCTGCTTCCAGGCGGGCAGGGCATTGTATTCGTCCCTCGTCATGTCTAGTGCAAACTGGAAACATTGGGAGAAGCGCCCCACGGCTCAGTGAAAGGAGCCGGGCGTGTGTGTGTTGTTTTACTCCCATCTCCAATCCCAGTGGAAGAACCGCTTACCTCGAAGTCTTCATCGGTGAGATAGATCTCAAGCTTCAGAGATTCGACCCCCTCCAGGAGTGGCCTGGCCAGGAGGTCGGCCAGCGGGTAAATGGTTTTACAGAGCTTGGCTAAGATGCCTTTATGAGGGTGATCTGATTGGAAACTTCCATGTCTTAGACAAGAGGAGGAGGGGGCAGAGAGGAGAGCTCGTGTCCTACATTTGAACTCTTATTTTTTTTTTGACTGTAGGAAATAATATTTTAATTTTTTTATTTTATTTTGTTTTATTTTATTTTATTTTTTATTATACTTTAAGTTCTAGGGTACATGTGCACAATGTGCAGGTTTGTTACATATATATACATGTGCCATGTTGGTGTGCTGCACCCATTAACTCGTGATTTACATCAGGTATATCTGCTAATGCTATCCCTCCCCCCTCCCCCGACCCCACAACAGGCCCTGGTGTGTGATGTTCCACTTCTTGTGTCCAAGTGTTCTCATTGTTGAACTCGTTTTATTAAGTGCTTGCAAACACACAGCCCTGTGCCATCTGCACACAGCCTGAGGATGCATAGCTCCATGTCACTAAGGAGGAAACGGCTCTGAAAGATAAGGGATTGCCCAAAGCCCTGCAGTTGTCTCGACTTTTAATTTAATTTTTAAATTTGAAATTAAAAAAAATGGTTTGGAGACAAGGTCTCTGTTATTCAGGCTGGAGTTCAGTGGTGCTATCATAGCTCACTGCAGCCTTGAACTCCTGGAGCAGTCCTCCTGCCTTAGCCTCCCAAGTAGCTGGGACTACACATGTGCATCACCATGTCCAGCTAATCCATCCTTCTTTCCTTCCTTCCTTCCTTCCTTCCCTCCTTCCTTCTCTCCCTCCCTCCTTCCTTCCTTCTTTCCTTCCTCTTTCTTTCTTTTCTTTCTTTCCTTTCTTTTTCTTTCTTCTTTTCTCTCTCTCTCTCTCTTTGTCTAGCTAATTCTTTCTTCTTTCTCCCTCCCTTCCTTCCTTCCTTCCTTTCTTTTCTTTCTTTCTTTCTTTCTTTCTTTCTTTCTTTCTTTCTTTCTTTCTTTCTTTCTTTCTTTCTTTCTTTCTTTCTCTCTCTCTCTCTCTCTCTCTCTCTCTCTCTCTTTCTTTCTTTCTTTTGTTTCTTTCTTTCTTGTCAGGTCTTGCTCTGTTGCCTTGGCTGGTCTCAAACTCTTGGCCTCAACTTATCCTCCCTCCTCAGCCTGACAATGCACTGGGATTACAGCTGTGAACCACTGCATTTGGCCCCCTCTTTTTTTTGTTTTTCGGTTTTTTTTTTTTTTTTTTAGAGGCAGTGTCTTGTTCTGTCACCAGGCTGGAGTGCAGTGGTGCAATCACAGCCTTGAACTCCTAGGCTCAAGTGATCCTCCCACCTCAGCCTCCTGAGTAGCTGGGCCTGCAGGTGCATGCCACCATGCCTGCCTAATACACTTTTTAAATATTTTGTAGAGATGGAGTCTTGTTTCTCTGACTTTTAGGTGTTTTCTCACCTTATCACAGAGTTTCAAACAAATCTTGTCTCAGGACTGCCTCTGGAAAAATGTTTAGGGACTTTCCCAAGAGGGAATTACAAACTAAGTGTAGCAGATTTTAAGTCTAAACACCAGAGATCTCCAAATAATGGAATTTGTTTAAAAATATTTTTAAAATAATTAAACTGAAAAGAAATCACACCCTCCTCCCCTCCCCGGCCTCATTTCTTTTTTTCTTTTTTTTTTTTTTTCTTTGTTTTGAGACAGAGTCTCGCTCTGTCACCAGACTGGAGTGCAGTGGCGGGATCTCGGCAATCTCCGCCTCCCAGGTTCAAGCGATTCCCCTGTCTCAGCCTCCTGAGTAGCTGGGACTACAGACACCCACCACCATGCCTGGCTAATTTTTTGTATTTTAGTAGAGACAGGGTTTCACCATGTTAGCCAGGATGGTCTCGATCTCCTGACCTCATGATCTGCCTGCCTCGGCACCTTCTTAATCCACAATAGAAAAAGAAGGTCAGAAAGTGCATCCAGAATATTTTGGAGCAGAATCAAGTTTGCTTTTTAACCACTGTGTGCATTTAATCTGAACAAGCTATTCTGGATAAATTCTCTTCCTCCATTAAACTTGGGATCCCAGATTGGCTTCTCTCATTTTGAGTGGGTGGATGATGGGAATGCATGACTAAGAGCTGTTGCCCAAATCAGAAATATATGGGGGGACTAGTGGTCAACAGGCAGGTTTTGGGCTGGGCATGGTGGCTTATGCCTATAATCCCCGTACTTCAGGAGGCCAAGGCAGGAGATTGCTTGAGCCCAGGAGTTTGAGACCAGCCTGGGCAACATAGTGAGACCCCCCCATCTCTACAAAAAATACAAAAATCAGCTGGGCATGGTGGTGCACACCTATAGTCCCAGCTACTCAGGAGGCTGAGGAGGGAGGACGGTTTGAGCCCAGAAGTTCCAGGCTGCAATGAGTCATGATGGCACCAGTATACTCCAGCCTGGGTGACACAGCAAGACCTCGTCTCCAAAAAAAAAAGAGAGAGAGAGAGACAAAGGCAGGTGTTTGAGTGATCCTGCCTGCATCTGAGTACTGACTTCTCCACTCGCTGAAAGTCACCTCATGTTTCTGTGCCTCTGCTCCCATGCCAGTAAAATGGGAATAATAAGAAGATAGATCTTGATGGACTGTTGTGATAATTAAACGAGAAAATCAGTGTAAAGTGCTTGGAGCTGTGCCTAGTGCAGAATCAGCACTTGGTGAATTAATTATTTGTATAACTTGCTGGCATGGGAAGCCCAACTCTTCTCTGGCTGGAATCCCACAGGCCTGCACAACAGTAAACGGCCCTGCTGCCAACCCCCAGGATCTATAGTGAATACACAGAGAGGATGGTGAGTTACATTCTTCTGAAACTGGCTAAACTGTCCCACAAAACTGATGTTTATCGTTTCTTCGAATAAAAATCAAAAATTTGACTCTTCCAGTCTTGAAACTTGAGAAAGTTATATTTGTCTTATCTGAGTTCCTTTCTCAGGAAACCAACCATCAGGCCTCTCTGATAGTATCAGAAAGCCAACAGTGTAATCCTAGCACTTTGGAAAGCCAGCCTGTAATCCTAGCATTTTGGAAGGCTGAGGTCAACAGATGACTTGAGCCCAGGAGTTCAAGACCAGCCTGAGCAACGTGGCAAAACATCACTGAAAATACAAAATTAGCTGGGCATTGTGGTGTGTGCTTATAGTCCCAGCTACTTGGGAGGCTGATGTGGGAGGACTGATTGAGCCTGGAAGGTAGAGGCTGCAGTGAGCTGTGATTGTGGCACTGCACTCCAGCCTGGGCTGGAAAAGAAAAGAAAAGAAAAAAAAAAAGAAATGGAAGCTTACCAGGCCCCTCACCCATCATGATGCCTAACTGACTCCCTGCTTCCTGTTGACCATCTCCTCTTCCTCAACCCTCCTTCATTCCTGTTTTCCCACATATGGTTACATTTATTCCCTGCTATAAAAAACCCTAATTTTAGTCGGTCAGAGACACAAATTTGAGACTATAAAATACACTTGGGTCATTTCCCCAATCAAAGCAGCTCTCTTACAAGGTAAAAAAAAAATCAAAATGGAAAAACCCCACCTCCCATCAAACCAAAATAAATCCTGGGAACCGCTATTCCTAGCAATGTTAATAGCTCATCAATAAGAAATTCAACATAGGTAACTTCTTTTCTGTGTGGTTGGAAAACATTCTGGATAACAATATATTTTGGTAGATAGAAGTTATGATAAATGCCTCATGCAGAAATACCAGGTGGTCTCATAAAAGACAATATTAATGAGATGTTGAGCGATCCCTTATCATAACTGAGTCGCAGAACCTCCATTCATTCAGTTTGCTGAACATACTAATTCATCAGATTTCGTTTGTGTCTCCTCTACACAAGGTTAACGTCTGAAACATGAGGGTTTGGCTGTGCGTCACATGGACACTGAGAGACAAGCAATGCCAAGCAACAGGTTCTTAGCAAACAGAATGAAAAGTTCACAGCTTTTATGTACATATATAGTCCTCAGCATGATTAAACTCACCTTTGCTTTTAAGTTTTTTAAATTTGGGTATCATGTGTGGAAAATTACTAAAATAGTTCAATTGATTTCCCATTAGACTTCTCTTCTTACTAAGTGAATTCTATGACATGTTATCATGTTGCAAAATAAATATTTTCCCACTGTGAAAGTGCAATTGGATGCTCTCCCCAAAGTCAAGTCAACCCACAATCCAAAAGGCGCAGGAGCCACCTTCATAGGGCAGGAAAGCGCGCTCACCATCTCTGTGATCTCAGCGACGTCCTCTCTGTGCTCCCAGCTGGGGAACATATTGGTGAATGTCAGCGGCTCCAGACCAGCGTGGATAAGGTAAGACTTGGGGGCTGGCTTCTTGAGATTTTTTCCTGTAGTTACACAGAGTGCAACGTCAGTAGACCCAAGGGAGACCCTGTCTTTCTCTGATTTCCCTTGAAATCTTTTCTTCTTTGCCAGAACTCATGACTTCATGCTTAAAATGCAAGTTACCAGTAGTTCATAATAACACATGGATAATGTTTATATAAGATGTTAATTTCATGCCTGTGACTACAATAGTGACCTATAATCAATCTGAGTCTATACTTCTTGAACCTAACAAAACGCTCTGCATTCCTGGAAGGGAGAGAGAAGCTCTGTCTGCAGCTTCTGGGTGGAGCATTTTCTTCCTCCTGAATTCACCTGTAGAGTCATGCATCTCCCTTCCTACCACGGGATTAACTCCAATATGACTGACAGCAAACGATAGCATCTTATACATCCACATTCACTATAACATTGGGTGGAAGGTTTCATATGTTATTTATTGCTAAAGAGTTTTTCAGGAAGATAATCAATTGCACATACTCAGTGATATTAAACTAATTGTATCAATGAAACCATAAAAATGTGATAAGATATTAATTACTGGTATTTTCACTTTACATAAAAGACCAGAAATTTCATGTGGATGGTATACGAAAAACTACAAACTTACTACGGGTCTTTCTTTTAGGATATAATACTAAAAATAATAATAAATAATAAAAAGGTTGACAATGGCCATTCACCATTTGGGGGAAACTTCCATTCTCCAACAGCATGGTAGTGCTTGCAGATAATGTACATGGCAGAGGCCAGTTTGTCTCTCAGCATGATCAACCCCGAGTACAACAGGGTTTTAATCTGCCTGGGGCATTCCACAATACAGCCTTTATCCTTGAGGGTAACAAGTTAGATGGCCTCATAATATCAGAGAGAAAAACTAGTTCTTCTTCATGCTGGCAGCTAAGAATGCACTAATCTAAAAATTAATATATCTCAAAAAGTTAAAGGGGAAAAAATGGGTTTCATTATCGTCTGCCAGGCTTTACAGACACTGGCTGACCCATGCAGAAAGGGAAAAAGGGTCTAGGGCTCCGGGGAGCTGCTGGCGAGGCCTCATCTTTGCAATACTGGAGCACAGTCTCCATCGTGCTCTTTCGGTCAGAGGCATGGCAGATGTGGGCAGAACCAGTGATCTTGTTCTTGATGGGCCACCAGCCTTGCCAGAGGTACACCTCGTGGTGATTGTCAAGGAAAAGCGCTGTGAGGGCAGGGACAGAGCCTGACCGTCAGGAGCTCCCTCACAGACACTTCCAGTTCACTCCTCCCCAAACCTAGTAGATGTTGTCCCTCCCCACTGCTGTGTCACAGGGGGAAACCCCCTTGGCTGTCAAACCAGGGCAAAGGGGCAAACAGAAACCCAGGACACTTAGCCCTTTGAAAGTTCAACTGGGAGAAGCCTGCAGGCAGAGAGAGGTGGCATCAAAGAGTTGGTCTCTTTCATTCCTCATCCTCCAGGCCCTCCTCCCTTTGCCCCAGCTCAAGCCCCTGGCCCTTCTGGATACTGGCAGGGCTGTGCTAAGAGTGGAAGGGATAATGCATGTGCCACTCAAGGGGCTGTTAGCACTACATATCTCCAAAGAGCACAATCAACACTGGAGCGCACATCTCACTGCAGACAGGTCAGTGGCGTTCCTGCCCTGTGCCTGACTGCTTAGCAGTGAGGTGAGCTCATGGCTGTCTTACAGAGAAATGGGCTGTAAACATCAAAACTGTGGCCAGGAGTGGTGGCTCATGCCGGTAATCCCTGTGCTTTGGGAGGCTGAGGAGGAAGGATTGCTTGAGCCCAGGAATTCAAGACCAGCCTGGGCAACACGGTGAGACCCTATCTCTGCAAAAAGAAAAAAAAAAATTGCCAGGTGTGGTACATGCCTATAGTCCCAGTTACTCAGAGGCTGAGGTGGGAGGATCACTTGAACCCAGGAGTTTGAGGCTGCAGTGAGCCATGACTGTGTCACTGCACTCCAGGCTGGATGACAGAGTGAGACCCTATCTCTAAAAAATAAAATAAAAAAGAAATAAATTGAAAATAAAAATTGTTCTACTGCCTTTTCCTCCTCACTTTTTCTCCTCCTCAAATTGTCAGCCTGACTCTTACTCCAGGTGGCAAAACGCCTCTCACTCTTGCTAGTTGGCTTACCGTGTGTCCTTTCCTGGCATGCATTTCAGGATTCTGTGAAAACCACACTTTAAAAGCCCAGTGGAGGTTGATAACCCACCCTGAGCCCCAGGATGAAGGGCGTGGGCATAGCCTCTCTTTCTGGTGGCTAAGATTTTCCAAGCATGACATGTGCACTGGTCAAACTTTCAGTGGTGCCCTGAGATCCCAGTGCAAGCTGAGGTCCCTGGCTGCAGCTCCAGGCTCTTGTAATGTGAGAAGCAACAAACACAAACTGAGAGGCAGCTAACCTTGGCTTCATTGGAGGGTGGGTGGGAGGGGTTGTCAAGCCCAGTCTCTTGTGACTTTCCCAACCAGAATGAGGGCACAGAGCCCTGACCTTGGGATCAGAAGACCTGGGCTGGAGTCTTGGCTCTGCTGCGGAGACCCTGTTCCCTGGCTAACTTAGCCAATACCCCAACATCCTTCTCCCTGGCCATTTGCTTTCCCAGGCTCCCTTGCAGCTGGGGTTGGCCATGTGACAAGCTCTGGCCAATGGGACGTAAGCAGAAGTCTGCTGGGGGCTTCTGGGAAAATGTCTTTTTTATCTGATTAAAGAGAGAGATGTGGCTATTAAGTTCCCTTTTTTCCTCCACCCTTCTTTCTCTTTCTGTCTTGAATGCAAACATGATGGCTGGAGCAATGGCAGTCGACCGGTGACCATGCAGCAACAAGACAGAGGAAGGCTGGGAGAAGAGCAGAGATGCCAGGCCTGCCACTGTGGTGCTCAACCTGTTCTTAGCTGACGTCTTTGGGTGGTTTAAGTAACTGAGCCTTGTTGCTTATGCTATAATGTGTGGCTGATTTCACCCTCCTTCCTTTTGGTTTAGGGGTGAGGATGAAATGAGCTAACATAAGCACATGTTCTGGGTGTGCAGAAGCACATAGAAGGTGTGTCTTCTGCTGCTCAGCATAGCTGCCCCCTGCAGGCCTTACCTGGCTGGGGTGCACTGTACAGATCTTCCTGAAGGAAGGGCACGGAACTGACTACAGAGGGGGTTTGGGCAGGGTACACAAATTCCATAGCTGCAAACTCCTTGGCTGCAAAATCCCCTGAGGACAAACAGGTGGGGTGTGAAGTTAAAACTTCCGGGACCTTTGAAAGAAAAGAGTACAAAGCTAAAGATACCATATGCATTAAAGTAAATTCCAGATGAAGAATGAATGTAAAATATGAAATAATTCAAAGCATTGTGGAAACATAGGTAGAATTTATCTGAGCTTCGAGGTGGAGAAGACCTGTTAAATTGTAATAGTAAAAGAACTGGCCAGGCGCGGTGGCTCATGCCTGTAATGCCAGCACTTTGGGAGGCCGAGGCAGGCTGATCATTTGAGGCCAGGAGTTTGAGACCAGACTGGCCAACACGGTGAAACCCGTCTCTACTAAAAATACAAAAATTAGCTGGGCATGGTGGCACATGCCTGTAATCCCAGCTACTCAAGAGGCTGAGGCAGGAGAATTGCTTGAACCCGGGAGGTGGAGGTTGCAGTGAGCCAAGATTGTGCCACTGCACTCCAGCCTGGGCAACAGAGTGAGACTCTGTAACAAAACAAACAAACAAGCAAGCAAACAAACAAAAAAACTGGAGTCTCTGGTTCTATATCACTGCAATTTTTCCTAGCTCCAATCCCATTTCCAACATTACAACTGTATTGAGGTTTGAAGGGAAGAAGAAAACTCATTTAAGTTCCTAAAAGTTCAGGGGTCATATTTATTTGATTTTTTTGGCCATTTGTTTGGTAAAGTATCTGTAACATAGGTTCCATAAATGATTCTAATAATTTCTTAAAGCATTTTCAGTAAAAACAGCCTTTCGTATCATCCACTGTGGATCTGAACTGGCTAAGTTTGTATGTTTTTGAGAGGGCAAAATAAAATAGGAACCATCAATGACTACATTATAAATACCTATAATTAATTTGGAAGCCACTCAACTGAAATTTCTGTTAACTTAGCAAAAAAATTTTGCCTTTGATTAGCAATCCTATTCCTCAAAGTAGTGAAAATCTGTTGTACCAACTAGATTACTGGGGAAAGGCATGTTTCAAATAGATCATAACAGTTTATAAAGACCTAGACATTTTTAGCACTCAAATACATTGTGTAAATATACATTGACACTTAAATAACCAATATTACATCCTAACGTTCTAAACAGACTTGACCGTATATACCCAAAATACAATTGTATCTCTTTTTAAAAGTATTTTTATTTTAGAGACAGGGTCTTGCTCTGCTGCTCAGGCTGGAGTGTAGTGGTATAACCATAGCTCACTGCAGCCTTGAACTCCTGGGCTCAAGTGATCCTCCTGGCTCAGCCTCCCAAAGCGCTGGGACTACAGGCAGATGCCACTATACTGGGCTGATTTTTTTTTATTTTTTGTACAGATGGGGTTTTACTTTGCTTCCCAGAGTAGTCTTGAACACCTGGCCTTAAGTGATCCTCCCACCTCAGCTTCCCAAAACTCAAGGATTACAGGTGTAAGCCTAGACTTTTATTTCTTTAAAGATATTTTACAAAATGGGCATTTCACTAATTTTCCTTACAGTTTTCCTGCACATATTGAAATGTAGTCCTATATACAAATTAATTTTTCTTATGTGTATTCATTTTTAATTTTATCAATGTAAATATTCAATTTTTGGTGGGAAGAACTTATGGGGCCATTCTTTTCACAGCCTTGATCAGTTGCCTAATTTAAAGTGTAATACAAAAATTAACGGGGTGTGGTGGCTGGGGCCTGTATTCCCAGCTACTTGGGAGGCCAAGGCAGGGAGAATTGCTTGAACCCAGGAGACAGAGGTTGCAGTGAGCCGAGGTTGCACCACTGCACTCTAGCCTGGGCAACAGAGCGAGACCCTGTCTCAAAATAAATAAATAGGGCCGGGCACGCTGGCTTATGCCTGTAATCCCAGCACTTTGGGAGGCCGAGGAAGGCGGATCACCAGGTCAGGAGATCGAGACAATCCTGGCTAACATGGTGAAACCCCGCTTCTCTAAAAATACAAAAAATTAGCTGGGCATGGTGGTGGGCGCCTGTAGTCCCAGCTACTCAGGAGGCTGAGGCAGGAGAAAGGTGTGAACCTGATAGGTGGAGCTTGCAGTGAGCCGAGATGGCACCACTGCACTCCAGCCTGGGCAACAGAGCGAGACTCCGTCTCAAAATAAATAAATAAATAAAATAATAAAATAAATAAATAAATAAAGTGTGGATATGTTATGCCATCAAAACAGTTTCAAGAATAAGTTTGGTACCAGTAGTGCTATTTAGGAATAACAGAAAACAGAGGTATGAAGACTGCTCATGGTTAAGTATTCTTGCCCCAGAGCCACCTATTTATAGAAATTAAACCCCTATCACGCCCTGGAGGAGCCTGGCTCAGCATCCCTGAGCACCTCAAGCAGCTGTCTTCTGACCCTGGTGGGGCGCGAGCAACCCTACCTGGCAGGCACTGGGCCAGGACGCTAACCCTAGCAGGCCAGCCAGCATCAGCCAAGGAGAGGCTGTACCACCTGTGCAGCTGCCGCTTTTTGTTGACCCTCTCCCAGAAGTGCACCCTGAGCTCTGACTCAGTCCTGTTTGCAGGTGTGGCCCTTGTGCACACAAGTGATAGAGGAGCCAGACTAGCGTCACCAAGGGGTCAGAGCTTCCACGTTGGCCACGGAGTGACTGCAAGTGCCATCGGGCTGTGCTTCCCCCCTGCTGGAGGGATGGTCTGGAATCTGAATGCTGCCTGCTTTATCTTAATTCTCCAAAGCTGGACTTTTTCAAAGTTGTAAATCTGCTGGAAAGAAAGAGAGAGAGAGAGAAAGAAAGAAAAGAAAAGAAAGAAAGAGAGGAGGGAGGGAGAGACAGAGGGAGGGAGAGAAGGAGGGAAGAAAGGAAAGAAAGAAGAAAGAAAGAAAAGAAGGAAAGAAAGAAATGAAGAAAGAAAGTAAGTGCCTGGGCAACACAATGAGACCCTGTCAAGGAAGGGAAGGGAAGGGAAGGGAAGGGGAGGGGAGGGGAGGGGAGAAGGGAGGGGAATGGAAGGGAACCAGGAGGAAAGGGAGTTCCTCCCACTGGGGGTCCTTGTCTGACACCCCACTACTCCCTGGAAGGAGAGGCTGGTGCTGCCTGGGCCCTGGAAGATCCTCTTCCTGCTGTTTAAGAAGCTCCTGAAGTTTGGTGTGTTCAGCGGCCCAACCTCAAGTCGCCTTGCTGCTGGTTCAACCCTGACCTGCTCCACAGTCTGGTGACTGGGATCTTTGGCCCCTCCTTGTAGCCAAACTCATGGCTCCCCACATCCTGTGCTGGAGCCCCACTCTGACTCCCTGGGTGGAGGGTGGGTTAACAGCACAATTGGGTTTGAAAAGAGGCAGGCCTGGATGTGAGTGTCCGGCTCTGCTCCCTGCTAGTTGTGTGGCTTCTGGCAGGTTCCTTGATCTTAAGGTCCTGTTCCTCATCTGAGAAATTAGCATCACAACAGAACAAGTCTCAGGGAGCCCAGGAGGCACTCAGCTAGAGGCAGGGTAAAGCCCCCAGCATCGTGCCCTGAGGGTGCAGGGGGACCTCTGGGTCACAGCCCGGCTTTGCACAGCACACAGCCCCACTGGCCATGTGCTCAGTGAGATCCACCTGCTGGGTG
Organism: Pongo abelii; assembly: GCF_028885655.2. Classification (NCBI taxonomy): domain Eukaryota; kingdom Metazoa; phylum Chordata; class Mammalia; order Primates; family Hominidae; genus Pongo; species Pongo abelii. The sequence goes on along the minus strand of NC_071993.2, from coordinate 31,360,764 downwards.
TTCCTGCACTTGCTTTACATCATGGATAACTGTCTTGGAGACAGGGTCTGAAATATTTACTTGGTCCCTTCAGAAAGTGTCTCCCATAGAGTAGATGCTCAGGAAATGGTGTCAGTTGATGAACAGATGCATTTTGTATAAATCAGGAAAGAAATCACGTGGTTCCGAGCCTGCAGTTTTCTGATCAGCAAACAGCTGCCTGTGCTTCCTGTGGCCCTGGGGGCAGGTGCACCTGCACAGCAAGGAGGCTGTAAAGAGGCGAAAAAACTCCCTTCTGAATTGAAATCACAGACCTGTGACCTGCATGCTAAATGGGAAGGGGTGAGGAGCGCTGTGGGAAAGGCTTCTCCTTGGCAAGGAAAGGGATGATTTCTCCAGAGTTCACCGGACTCCCCCTTTCCCCAGTGCCAAGCATCCAGGTGAGTGTTTTGCAATGGGGTCTGTCACCATCAGGAACCGAGGAGAGTTTAGACTCTGCATTTACTACACCAGACCCACAAAGCACCACCCATGCTCTCAGTCTTGGGAGAAACAGCCTCTTTCACTTCTCAAATCAATCTTCTGTGCATGTATTTACTATTATGTTACAGCACCATTTGGTTCCAGCTTTAAATCACGAAGATATGCTGTACTTAATGACTTTAATTGAAGCAGCACACAGCCACGTGGGAAATATCATTTAGAGGCCAATCATCTCTTTCCCAGAAAAGCTCTGGGGACAGGGGTAGGGGAGGGAGAGAGAGAGCTGAGAAGACTTGACGTGCAAGTTCAATTTCTACAGGTGAACACCAGCGGCCTCGGCAATGCTGGGTTGTTAGGAATTCGGCCTTACTTCTTTTCATCTCTGTGGTTTACTAAGTGGCTCTCAAAGGCGCATGACTGCAGTGCCCCACTGCACGCACGCAGCAGAGGGCACGACAGGATTCACTGGAGAAGCTGGCTCCTGCAGGGCTGCCGGGCCGACCTCTTTCAGCTGGAAGAAGCCATGAGCGCTCACTAACCTGCCGTGCTCACCATGAACTTCCACTTGACCACATAGGCATCCCCCTTGTGGAACTGCCCGATGCTCTATTTGGGGAGCCTGCTATAGTCGAATTCTAGGATGTGCCAGACATCCACGGATGTGCCACCAGTGTCTGGTGATCTCAAACTGCCTCCTGTCGTGTCCTTCCACCAGGCCATAGCCACGGCCAATGTTCGCCTGGTCCAGGATGGTGCCTGCTGTCGTCTGGGGCATGGACACCATCCGCGTCACGTTGTTCGGCTTGACATCAGCCCTGGAGTCTTCCTACAGGGGAACATGAAGACATCGGTTTAGTTGCCTGTTTCCACAGCCATTCCTTGTCACACTCAACGCTGCTTCAGCTGTTCATGGGACAGCATAAAAATAACAGCTTCCACACTCTGTCTCAGGAGGTTTAACTGCAGTCAGGGAAAGGCTGCATTTCCAGAAAGACTCTGGCAGGTCTGAACACCCATTGGCCACATTGGTGCATGGGGTGCCTGAAAACAGGCACAAACCAGACTCTTCACCTCCCAGAGTCAGATTAGAATTGGAGGCCAGTCTGCTGTTCTACTAGTGAATCCTGGGAAGGCCTCTTAGCTTTAAGGGGTGTGTGTGTGTGTGTATGTGTGTCCATGTTTTTTTTTTAATTAAAAAAGTATTTTAGTTGACACATTATTATGGGTATGATTTGATGTGTTGATACATGCATTTGTTTCATGGGGAAGCGGGTGTGGGAAGGAGACGGGAAAGGGAGGATAAGGAGATGTTGGCCAACAGGTACAAAATGATGATCAGAGAGGAGGAATGAGCTCTGGTTTTCTCCTGCACAGTGGGGTGACTGTTTTCCAATACTGTATTGCATATTTCAAAATAGCTAGAAGAGAAGATTTTTTTTTTTTTTGAGACAGAGTCTTGCTCTGTGGCCCAGGCTGGAGTGCCATGGCACAATCTCAGCTCACTACAAGCTCTGCCTCCCGGGTTCACGCCATTCTCCTGCCTCAGCCTCCCCAGTAGCTGGGACTACAGGTGCCCAGAAGAGAAGATTTGAATGTTCTCACCACAAAGAAATGATACCTCTGGGGTGACAGCCATGCAAACTATCCGGATTTGATCATTTTACATCAAGGCCACTTTTGTTGGGACCCGAACCAAGCCCTGAGGTTTGAGACTTGGTTGCTGGAATACCTTGTGCTGGGCAAGTTCCCAGGGGTTCTTCTCATTCAGTCTCTTCAGTTCTGTCCAATCCAGAAACTTCTCTTTGAACAAAATCGTCTCATTGTGTTCAGTAAGTCTCCCAAATATTGCCCAGTCGGGCCACCCCTGTCCTTTTCTGTAGGGTGGGAGGAGGGTTGGGAGAACAGACAGGAAAAGAACCAAGATTAAGCCAAGCTTAAACAAAGGAATCTAAAACACATGTGGCTACTGGAAAAAACCTCAAAGTACATAAGTACATATAAAACAAATGGTTTATTTTCCTGCATTTTACCAAATGACGACATTTTGTTATTTTAGTCTGAAGTCTTGCATGGAGTTTTTGATGTGCCTGAATGTGACATGAAACATGTCAGGACTAGACTTTTCTTACATTCTAGCAAGTTTGGGTGTTTACATTCTAGCAAGTTTGGGTGTTTTTTTTTTTTTTTTTTTTTTTTTTTTTTGAGATAAGGTCTTGCTCTGTTGCCCAGGCTGAAGTGCAATTGCACAATCATAGCTCCCTGCAGCCTCGAACTCCTGGGCTGCAGTGATCCTCCTGCTTCAGCCTTGCAAATAGCTGGAACTGCAGATGTGTGCCACCATACTTGGCTAATTTTTTAATAGAGACCAGGTCTCATTACGTTGCCCAGCCTGTCTTACACTTCTGGCTTCAAGCGATCCTCCCACCTCAGCCCCCCAAAGTGCTGGGACTACAGGGGTGGGCCACTGTGCCTGGCCACATTCTAGCAAATTCTTGTCTTTGGGATGCCCTGGGAGTGGCACGCTGGGTGGAGATTTCGGCAACGGCAGGAGCCGCGGGCAAACCTCACTTGTCATCTACTCTGTGCCACCTAGTTACCTGCAAATGCTCACCAAGTTTCCCTCCAATTAATTAATAGACGTAGGGAAGAGGTAGCTCCCTCCTCAATTCTCTGTTATTTTATTTCATGTTACAACAAAGCTCTCCAGAGTACAGAGATTCTCCCGTCACTAAAATGAACACTTTCATAGATCTTGAAGTGCCTTTTTGTGCACTTATTTCTAGGCCACTGGCCAAGACAGCAGATGGGGAGAGCACAGAGAGATAGGAGGTCTTGTGTGGGCTTAGGATTTCAGAATTTGTCCTGTACCCAAGGACACAGGTAACTTAGAAAAAGGTAGAGCTGAGGGCCGAGTGTGGTAGCTTATGCCTGTAATCCCAGCAGTTTGGGAGGCCGAGGCAGGCGAATCACCTGAGGTCAGGAGTTCAAGACCAGCCTGGCCAACATAGTGAAACCCCGTCTCTACTAAAAATACAAAAATTAGCCAGGCGTCGTGGTGGGCGCCTGTAATCCCAGCTACTAGGGTGGCTGAGGCAGGATAATCGCTTAAACCCAGGAGGCGGAGGTTGCAGTGAGCCAAGATAGCACCATTGCATTCCAGCCTGGGCAACAAGAGTGAGACTCTGTCTCAAAAAAATAAGTTAATTAACTAAAAATTTAAAAAAAGAAAGAAAAAGAAATAAAAGAAAAGGCAGAGAAGATACGCGTGCTGCGGAGAAGAAGAAATAAAAGAAAAGGTAGAGAGGATACACGTGCTGCGGAGAAAAAGAAATAAAAGAAAAGGTAGAGAAGATACGCGTGCTGCAGAGGGAGTAGCCCTGGAATAATATGCACGATCTCTCACCCCTCCAGACCCATCTTTGGTTGTGAATTCGGCCTGGGATGCAGCTACCCCTTAGAGCAACCCCCCCTGCTGCTCGTGCCCTGCTGTGCTACTGCCTCAGTCTCTTCCTGCTTGGTCAAGACCACAGCTGCTGATGTCACAGCTGAGGCGCATCGAAAAGGCTGCCTGATTCAAAGAAAGCTGCCGGATAAATCGTAGAGCACAGACACTTCTACTGCATGCTCTTATGGGACTTTAGGAACCAAACATAAGCACCTATGGAAAATGCATGGCGGTCTTGAAAGGCTGTGGTCTTTATCAGAAAATATCTGAATGACTGTCTCTTATGTCAGTCCTACTCTGCAGGCTTGCTAAGATGATGATTGAAAGGGCTTTTGGTTTCTGCTTTAGAATCTGTCATTTATGTTTTGAAGCATTGTGAGCAAGCGATGCAGCAGATTGTAGGGTGAGGGGGATGAACCTGGGCCAGGAGCCAGGTGTGTTTCTCCACGCACTGCCCTGACCTACAGCTGGAACTGGGCTCAGTGGTTTCAGCCTCATTTGCTAAGAAGGGCTGGGTGCGTAATCTTGGCTGCACCTTAAAATCCCTGGGAGCTTTTAAGACATATTGACACATAAGCTGTAACTCACATGAATCGAAAACACATCTCTGGGGCTGGGCTGAGCAAATGCCTTTTTTTAAAGGCCCCTCAGGTGATTCTGCCTCAGAGATGTTGAAAACCAGTAGGTTAGGAGCTCAGTCATCTACTTTCAGATCTGTGATTATGCCACTATTAAATACAGTTGGCCATTACATAGATTTTATGCTTTAGCTTGTTCTTTTTTCCTCTGCTATACCAAATAAAATCTTTGAGCTGTAGTTCCAGTCCTTAAAACAACGGTTGTTACCATACTGAGGTTAAACATTAGTGCATTTGCTTAACAAGGACGTTAAAACTTCTTACCACACTGACATAACTTTAATGATTTCTATAATAATTAATAAGAAAATCAATAATTGGATTTTAAAGCAGGAAACTAGGCAGGAAAGTTGAAATTCATAGACCAGTTCAATGGAAAACATTAAAATGTAGTTGTGTGATGCCCAATATTCTATGCTGTTTGTTGGTTCATTGGTTTCTAATCTAACAGCACCCATAGTTAAAAAGCACTACTTTTTTTGGTCTGATAGTTAAAAAGACAACAACAATCCTTTGCATGTAAGAATTTTTTCTCATAATCACAATTTTAGAGTTTGCACATATTCTATTCAATTGCAAAAATGACTTTAAAGAGTCTAGTACATGCAGGGAATATTACAATTGCAATCATTGTTTTAATACCATCTCCTCTCCGTCTTCCCTTCCCAAAAGGTATAAAGACATAAACATCATCTGCTGCCAAATAAATCCTGGAATTTGAGGGTGATGCTGGGAAGGTATGAAATTAGAAGGAGGCATGTTGCTTTTGCACTTTCAGATCAATGCCTGAATTCCAGACCCGGGGAAGCCTTTCAGATCTGCATGTAATTTGTTTAAACAATTGCTGTTCATCTGCCACAGCAGCACCTGGAATGCCGCAGGGAGGAACTTGCAGCATTTCTTGCTCACTTCAAGAAATCAACTATAACAAACCTCTTCTGGAAGACAACAGCATCCATATTTCCATGATAGTTAGATAAAAGTTAAAGAACTGTTCCTTTTGTGAATATTCACAGTCCACTGCATATAACCATTTATGAAAACCGAACCCTATAAAGAGCGAGAGTAGAGGACTGTGGTGAGAACAGAGGGATCAAAGGGAATCAGCTCGCTCAGGGAGCCATCCCCAGGTGGTGGCAGGAGTACCTGGGGATAAGCAGATTGCATTCTCCAGGATCCAGGGGATTGATGTCACAGTTCTCATAGTCAAAGGTTCCATTCCATAAGTGCTTTGCCAGCTGAAATGCTGTTTTTCGTTGTGCTAACATGACTTATTTCCCATGCCATACGTAAACTTCACTACCAAAATCAAACACCAGTACCTGGGAGAAATGGCACGAAAGAATTTGTTAACTTCAAGAACGTGCAACAGTTGAATCAGGTGCAACAGGGTCTCTGTTGACAGTGAGTCAAACGGAGGAAGACAGAAATCCTAATGGGGTGACCAGCACAGACACAAAAAGGCCAGGAGATCTCAGCTGGCACTGCCCCACTGAGCCAGCCTCTGCCCTGCGGGCACGATTCCTCTTCCCAGTGTCCTAAGTGGCCAGGATAATGTTTCCTCCTCTGAACTCTCAACCTGCTTACAACTTGCGGTTCACAAGAGTTCTTTAGGTACATCTTCCTGTCGACTTCCTCCCTCTCTCCCCTATTCCTCTCCCTCTCATGTGCTCATTCGTTCACTTAATATATACACAGAGGCCACTTCATATACCCCAGGCACTCATGGTCCAATGGTGTCTTCTCTCCAGTACACAATTCCAAGATCCTTAAGGGCAGGGATCAGATCATAGTGATACATACAGGAGGGGTTGATTACTAAGTGTTTGCTGAATGAATACATGAATGTAATGCTATTTCTTATGTTCATAGTTTGTTTTATTCTTTCTCTTAGAATGATTTCTCCCTTCACTTCCAGCAATTCAAATTTTGCTTAACTCTAAACTCGGCTCAATTTCACTTTCTATTGAAAATTATTCCTGATGATTCCTGTATTTATTTTTCTGTGACTTTTCCCCCATGTAAAAGCCCATACATATCACACAGTCAACCTTGCTCCAGATTACATTCCTTCTAATACTCTTCCGCCCAATTAAACTTAAGGGCCTTGAGTGTCTTCCACTTTCTCAATACTTAGCATACTTAATGGTACTTGAAATGTATATAATTAATAAATATTTACTGGCGTGACAGGACAAAAACAGCACATGAATTGGCAAATCCATAAATTATATATATATATATGCATCTATTATTCCTCAAACTTAAGGACTGAAAAATGTTCCATTAATGTTTATACAAAATGTAAGAGATAGGGCTAAGTAACATTTACATTTTGCCTACGATGCTCTCAATGATCCATGACACCTCTGAACAATATTCTGGATTCCATATTAGCATTTAAGATGTCAGTAAAGGGGTGAAATAACAAATACTCTGGCTGGGCACAGTGGCTCATGCCTGTAATCCCAGCACTTTGAAAGGCTGAGGCGGCTGGATCACGAGGTCAGGAGATCGAGACCATCCTGGCCAACATAGTGAAACCCTGTCTCTACCAAAAATACAAAAATTAGCCAGGCATGGTGGCATGCGCCTGTAGTCCCAACTACTCAGGAGGCTGAGGCAGGAGAATCGCTTGAAGTCGGGAGGTGGAGGTTGCAGTGAGCTGAAATCTCGCCACTGCACTCCAGCCTGGCAACAGAACAAGACTCTGTCTCAGAAAAAAAAAAAAAAGAAAGAAAGAAAATCCTTTTAAAAAGCTGTAAATGTTCTACAGTGGATACCGACACTGGCTAACCTTTATTGGGAACTTTCTATCTAATTTATTGGGCAGCCTGTGCTGAGTGCTTTCAGTGTGCTTTCTCACTGAAGGGCAGAGCCCACGGACTGTACCTCTCTGGGTTGCAGAAGGGAGCACTTTGGAATTTTCCCCCAGTAGTCGTCATCAGGAACAAGTTTGTCATCCATGAGACAGTAAATGCAGTTAGTTTCTATTATGGCTGCTTCATAGAGTTCATCTTCTTTTGGGTCTCCAGCAGCTTGGGGATAAGAACAACAGGAGAGCATCACATTTTACATTGCAAAGTAGCTGGTTTAGAAGAATGAGCTAAGGGAGAAGAAAGGAGATTCAAATCTTGTCAGTCTCTGAAGTACAATGAAGTCTTACATTGGTAACTGGTTTGGCCACCCAGAAGCTTCCAGAAGTCTTTGGCTGCATGAGTGTGTATATTAATTCCTTCTTCAATGATTTAGATATAAGTAACTCTACAATCAAGCTCCCTCTTTGTCTGAATTAAAGCTGCAAGTTCTGAGGCCTAAAAAAGAAAGGAATACAATTACCTGGGTAGAAAAGCCCTTGGCTAGACAGAGTGGCACATGTCAAAACCAGAGGGAGAAACAGTGTGCCTGCAAGGAAAGCCTTGTGACCACGGGTGTGGGTGGATGCTGGTTACTGGGTATTTTCAATGACCTCAAGAAAATGTAACTGAAAGACCAGGGAGTATCAATTCTTTAGAGCAATAGTTCTCCATCTTCAATAGGTCACATGTGATGCTTTTAAAAAACACTATTCTTTGGGCTTTACCCCATGACAGTCTCATTCAATAGGTCTATGGCAGAACTTCATAGCTACCTGGGATAAAGGACTTTAAAGTGGGGCCGCTTCCTTTTTTACACAGGAGTAGGAAGGAACCCAGGACCTAAACACTGGGGTGTAGGTCATAGTCCTAAAGCATCCCATTTAAACATGTAATGAAGGCTTGTTTGAGAGACATTCAGGAAAAGGAATCCTAGCTATCCCTTCTCACTTGAATGCAGCACCTGGCGTTTAGAAGCTTTGTGACTGACGCCGGGAAGAACACTCCACCGGTGTGGAAAGGAGACGTTAGCTAAAGCTACGTCTTTTATTTTTCAGGTACCAACCTTCACCTTTTCTATGACGTTTGCAAACTCTCCTACCCACAGGAAGCAGCAGTGGGGAGAGAGCAGGAGGAAGCAGTCCCCACTGTTGAGCGCCGAAGCTCGAGGTTCCACCAGCCTGGTCTGCACGTGTCTTCTTCCTGAACACGAGGCAGACAGTCACCGTCTTTCCAGACAGAACGGGGATAGGACACACCCCACATCGGAAGCATCTCTGCTGCGGACGCTTTCACTTCTAGAGTCTTATCTGCTAATAAGAGTTCCCCTGGCCCAGGGTGGCAGCAGGGGGATTTAGAAAGGGTGTCACGATGGCACTAGCAGCTGCTTCCCTGGTTTGTGCTTTCCCACATGTCACCCGCTTCTCAGGACCATTATCAGTGTCATGTGCATGGGTTAATGAAGGCTCCCCCTTCCAGGGAGATGAGCACACAGGCTCCTTTTCCCTCCTTCACTCTTCTCCCGGGACCTTTCTCTCCCCTGGCCACCTCCTGCATCCAATTACACCTGTGGCCCAGGCAAGGGAAGCCACGCCTTCAGGAAGGGTCGGATCTTCCCCTGGGGAGTTTCCACTATGAACCCTAGGGGCCTCTCAACAGGAAGGATGGAGCCACCGCCTTCTGTGGCTTTCAACACCTTTTCCTAAATATTTGTTGATTTTGAGCTTTCCACAATTAAACTGATTGTGTAGTCTCTGGGTTAGGACTCAGGACAGAGATTGGTTATTTGAGCTTGTCACTAGTCTTTTTAAATACGCACAATAGGATAGTGGTTACACAGAAACATGCAGGAAATCCTCCTGGAGGGAGAAGATATTTCCTCCATTCTCATCTCAAGGATTCATCTATACAGTGACCACCAGGAAGCAGCCGAGTCTCCCTCCTCATGGCCCAGAGACCCCTGGTTCGTCTTTGGAATCTCCCTTGCTACGGACAGGAAGGGCACTGGAGCGGAATGCAGGTAGGCTTCATCTGCATTGACCTTCCCTTGATTCCTTCTCCAAGCTGTGTCTTCCTCCCTGGTTCTGTACTGACTCGGGGAGAACTGGGCAGGGAGCAGAGAGCCCCTCTGATGACGTAGGGCACCTCTGGTAACTGCATGGATGTGTGGGTGCCTCGTGGGGCATGGGGCACCAGGAGCAAAAGCTGGGATTCTGGAGTGGGGGGACCTGGGTTCCAATCCAGCTCTGCCACCCAGTAGCTGCTGGGACTCCAGACACGTTCCTGCCTCTGGAAGCCCTGGTGGGCAGAATACTTCCTATGTCATGGGATTTGGGGAAGCTTAAGAGACAGGAGGTTGCATTGCAAGGAATACACAGTAGGTTTTCAAAAAGTGTGTGTTCCCTTCCTGGTACAGGGGATGAATTACACAGTCAGGACTCCTTATGTGACCAGACAGAAACCACGGGCCCTGAGTCACCGTGCCAGGCTGCTCTGAAATACCTTTAATCTGCAACAGCATCAGCTTCTTGAAGGGCACAGCACTGTTGTTAGAGTTCTGTTCCATCAGGTTGATGCTCCGCAGGCTGACGTTGCTGAAGTTTTCTTTATTGGCTAAACCCACCAGGGTGACTTCTGAGAAGCTGGAGTTGGAAGATACTGGGCGAGTTGAATAAGGAAGCAAAACGCAGGAGGTTCTGTTACAATGACAATATTTACAGTCAGAAATTATTCATAACTGACTCAATACCTTTGTCTTTTCAAATGAATCCTGAAAGGGAAAACATACTCAAGTTTGATTAAATGTGTAATTCAATGCTTAACCACCGTGTTAAGAATTAAGTACAGCATTGAAAATATAAACTGCTTATTGACAAGTGTCACATCGTGCTGTGCAGAGGGACAAGAACTGAGTGATGATGTGGACCAGCTACTTTAGCAGAAAACCAGGAGCCGGATGCACTTGTTGCAATTCCACTGAAAGCTGTTCTAAATCCTAACAACTTTTAGATGCCCAAATGTATAGATGCCAGATGACTGTTAGACAGCTTTCACCAAAAGCCTTTATATGTTTAAAAAAAAAAAAAAGTAGACACTCTGTAAGGGATGATTAGGTTCTAATCTTTTGCTGAAGCAAAGTGATCAACTAGACGTTATCTTGAGGTCTCCTGCTCTCAGAGTTAAGATTGTAATTATAAGATGCCAGGTTTTCAGTGCAAACATCTATATGTCGGTCAGTCATCACTAATCCAACCCCTGAGCCCCCCAAGAGTGGAAGCACAGGAAATGCATGTAAGATTTGTGCTAACAAACCTTCATTTCTCCAACTTACTGTTTTTAAAAATGTATATGCTGGAGAGAAATTCAGAACATTTTTCACTGGGATTATGTTTGGAGAAATATGACAATACTTGTCAATTAATTGTGGTGTCATGATTTTGAAATATGCCTTTTTTTTTGAGAAAGGGTCTGACTCTGTCACCCAGCCTGCAGTGCTGTGATTACAGCTCACTACAGCCTTGACTTCCCGGGCTCAAGTGATCCTCCTCCCTCTGCCTCCTGATGTGCTGGGATTACAGGTGTGAGCCCCACACTCAGCCTGAAATATACCTTCTTAGTAAACTAGTTATAATGAAAAGACTCAACCACTTCATCTAAATACTATATTTCTAAGAAAAACATTAGGAAATAGGTTTATGAGTGTTATGGGAAAATGAAAATTATATCAACATTATTCCAAAAATCAAGATTATGCATGCTATCACCTCAAACCAAGAAAATCACTGTTTCAGAATGATGGAACCCCACATTATTGGGCAGATAAGAGCAGTGTGGCTCAGCCTACAGTGAGACTGAGAGTCTGGAGCCTATCTCCTCGCCTCCATTCATTGCCCCCAGCCAGCTCCCTCCAGCCCACATCCCAACTCCGAGAAGCTCAGGGTCTTACCAAGAACAATTTGAAAAGCACTGGTGTATGTGTTAATTAATAATATAAAAATCTAGGATTAGAGGTTGGGTGTGGTGGCTCACGCTTGTAATCTCAGCACTTTGGGAGCCCAAGGTGGGTGGATCATGAGGTCAAGAGATCGAGACCATCCTGGCCAACACGGTGAAACCCTGTCTCTACGAAAAATACAAAAATTAGCTGGGCATGGTGGCCTGCACCTGTAGTACCAGCTACTCGGGAGGCTGAGGCAGGAGAATTGCTTGAACCTGGGAGGAGGAGGTTGCAGAAAGCCCAGATCACGCCACTGCAGTCCAGCCTGGGCCAACAGAGCAAGACTCTGTTTAAAAAAAAAAAAAAATCTAGGATTAGAAATTCCAGTGATTTGAGCTGTTTTACTATAAGAGATCAAATGGCTTGCTTTTGAATAAGATTAAATGAAGAATGATTGTGTTCAGGATCTACAGAGCTGAAAATGGCCAAATTACCATACTCAGAAATATCCATCTCTTCTAACTTCCAGAAAGAAAACTCAACAAAACAGGATAATTTGTAACCAGGCACGGTGGCTCGGGCCTGTAATCCCAGCACTTTGGGAGATCAAGGTGGGAGGACTGTTTGAGGCCAGAGAGTTTGAGATGAGCCTGGGCAACATGATAAGACCCCAGTCTTTAAAAAAAAAATAAAACAAAAGCCAAACCCCAGGATAATCTGAATTAACCAATTGAACAGGTGATACAAACTGCGAGAATTTCCATGAAAAATCTTTAAAGTCTAGGTAAGTGTGCACATGTATGTCCAAACTTACTCCTTTTTACTTCATGAGGGTCTTCTGAGCACCATTATTGGCCTTCACAAGGCAGAAAACCAAGCAATGAGTAAAGCATCGGAAGAAGCCATTCCCAAACTCAGAAGCAGGGTGGGGGTTCAAATACTCACTCTTCTCTACTTTCATCCGCTTTGACTCCATGAAGGCAACGTTTAATCTCTGCTCAGTGTATTCCTGAAGGAGATCTTCTCTTGCCGCCAGCATTTTCAGGGGGTTTTTGGAGGCCTGAACCCGGCACTTGGGCCTAACTGCCCGCTTGTGCTCAGCCACGGAAGACGTCAATCTGCGGATGGAAGCAGAGCCGCGGTCCCAGTCTGCGACACCACCACACCTGGATGACGTGCGGGTCTTGGACTCCCCAGTGTATTTCCTGATTTTGTTACAAATCTTGCAACTCCTCCTCTCACCGCCACTCCCCTGACATGGAGTCGTAGAATCTTGGAGATGGAAGAGGGACGCAAGCCCACTGAGTTCAAATCTCAGCCACGCCCGGACGCCCCCACTCACTCATGGCCCTTGGTCTCCTCCTGGGAGGGTGTGGAGTACTTCCGGGCAGCTCATGGCTCTGCTAGACAGCTCTAGGGGTTAGGCAGCTCTTCCCTCTCCTTACCGCGCCCATGCACACGTCCTAATTCTCGCTTTGGAACCATACACCCATGTCTACTTGTCTGTCTCCGGCAAGCCCTTCGGGAATTTGCAGACCACGGCTCCTTGATGTAATCCTCTTCGCTCAGACTAATCTTTCTCCCTATGCAATAGCTTTCGGTCCCCTTACTGACCCTCCATGACTAGCTTCCACTCAACTCACTGCCACCCTCTGAAAAATAACCACTTTTTGGAAGAATATATTGAAATAAAATAGGCTCGCAACCATCTGTGACCACCCCACATTCTCACAACTCTTTGGGGTGGAAAACCAGACTAGGGGAGGTGAGCGAAGCGATCTCCCAACAGACTCCTGCTGCCACTCTCCACCTCCAGCTGCACGGCCCTCTGTGCCCAAAAGACCTCTTTACGTACCATGGTGTCATATGTGTGTGTCAATATACATATATGTTTAATTATGATATACAACTATTTAAACAGTGACATTGGGTGGGCGGAAGATTGCGAAGTGGTTAAATAGCTATGTATGCAAATACCCAAAATACTATTTTGAGGTGGAAAATGGCAAAGGGTTCATTTTTTAAGATAGGAAATTAAAATATGCAAATTGAAACAAATTGAACAAACTGAAACATGCAAAAAATATCTCAAGAGCAGTTTACAGAAAAAACATATGATAATGGAAGAGACTGTCACTCTGACAATTTCGCAGTTAAGACGAGATGGATGTGGTGGACTGCAGTGGGTGGAGCCTGTCTAGCGTGTCTTCCTGTGGCTCTAGAGGAGACCCAGAGACCCGCCTTTACCCAGTCGGCATCTTCTATCCCATTGGCCACAGTGACTGGTTTGGGGATGGACAGGGGCTCAAGTTGAAGCCAAGAAAATCGAATCTGGAACTTCTGCTGGGACTACTGGGAAGAGAAGCTACCCGTGCTGGGCTGGCCAGGGAGGCAGCCTTGTGATTCCAGAAGTGGGGTGTCCATCTGCCGCCAGGCCACTGCCTGACGGAGAGTGAGGCCAAGGAAAACAGCCAAGACAGACTGTGTTCTGAGGGGCCTCTAGAACCCGAGGCCACATCCGTACTTTTCAGCCAGTGAGCCAGCAAACCCCGCCGCACTTCTCAGCGAATGAGCCGGAAACCTGCCCCCGCGCACTTTTCAGCAAATGAGCCCGGAAACCCCTCTGCACTATTCGGCGAGTGAGCCAGTAAACCCCTCTCATTTTCCTTTTTGGCTGAAGTCAGTTTGAATTGGGATGTTTTTCTGGCACTTGAAATTGACGGGATCCTAACACCATAATCACTTTTCCTAGTTGGTTTAGTCATGATCCCGTGGGAAGAGAAACCCTTAGTCATCACTGAGAAAACCCGCTATTGATTTTGTAAGTGATTGGAAGCTAAGTAACATGTCTTACTGATTTTCTAGTGAGCTGTACTAATTTGAGCCCATCTCATCCAAATATTTTGCAAAGTTATGAGTAAGAAATATGTCAAATGAAACACAGGTGTTGAATTCTCTGCTAAGTGATACAAACATAAAAACTGCAAAACAGTATTCCAATTATGTGAAAAATTCATTGACTCTTTATGGCACAGGACAAGCATCTGTGGCCCACGTGGTCTGCCTGCATGCGCATCTGGTCTGCCCTCTGCATGTTTTATCTGCTGCGAGGCTCTGTGCCCCTGGCTCCTGCAACACGGTGTCCTGGCTCTAGAATACTAACGCCGCCGTGATGGAGTTAGAAGGAGAAGGAGAAGGAAGCCGCACTGGGGGAAGAGGCTCATGGATGTGCCCTGTGCAAGCGAAGGAAGCCCTTCTCAGTGGAGGAAAGACGGAGACCCAAATAACTCACTTGGGTGCATAAGGATCGAAAATGACATCGAAGTCCTCGTCCAGCTCCACAGGACTTCTCAGCATATTACAATCCACGCTGCGGTAAAATTTGGCAAAGGTTTCATCATCATCCGGCTTTATCACCTCCTTCACAGATTTGCCGGTGACAGTGAGCACCGTTTCGTGCATCCCGCCAACTATCAACAAATAAGCAAAAGACATAAGAGTTTTATAAAAACAAGGACTCCAATTATGCTTCACAATAGTTTAAAAATTCTACTTCCTCCTAAGTTCCAGGAGTGGAAGAAATATGGTTGTGATATACAGGGTCCTGCGGTTGCTTCCCACTTGAACAAATCTGCAGTAAAACGGGAGAGAGGGAGGCTGACCTTACTGCACACACGAGCCCACTGAACGCTTCTGAACCTGCACTTGCTTCTGTTGAGGGTAGATGAACCAGCCTCAGCCTCATTCTACATGAAGGGTTGGCAAACTTTTTCCAAAAAGGGCCAGCCAGTAAACATTTTAGGCTTTCCATGGGGAGGGGTGACATGGGGTCTGTGTTGCAACAACTCAGTTCTGTTGTCGTAATGCAAAAGCTATTGACAATAGTTCACAAATGGGCATGGATGTGTTTCAATAAAACTTTATTTACAAAAACAGAGCTGGGCATGGTGGCTCACGCTTATAATCTCAGCACTTTGGGAGGCTGAGGCTGGGGGATCGCTTGAGTCCAGGAATTCAAGACCAGCCTGAGCAACATAGTGGGACCCCATCTCTACAAAAACAGAAAAAGAAAAAAAATTAGCCAGGCTTGGGGGTGAACACCCATAGTTGGAGCTACTCAGGAGGCTGAGGTGGGAGGATTGCTTGAGCCCAGGAGTTCAAGGCTGCAGTGAGCTATGATGGCACCACTGCACTCTAGCCTGGGTGACAGAGCAAGACACTGTCTCTAAAAAACAAACAAAACAAACAACAACAAAAAACCAAAGCAAGTGGGCAGCTGTATTTGGCAGTGGCCATCGCTTGCTAACCCACGGGCTAGATCACTGTTCCACATTTGTAATAAATGCTTTGCTGATTGGCATTCCTTGCTTAGCTAGTTTAGTGATTATATTATACTTTCATATTTCTGCTCAGTGGTGGTTGTATTATTTTCAACCTTTTAGTGGTCACTGTCAATAGTAGGGGCTTCCAGTGCCTAGTATTTGATAAGTTTCCTGGATTGGACATTTTAATCAAGAGATAAAAGGCAATTTCTGCATATTGCTCTTTTATTTTGTGTATTTCTTTGACTTTTATATTGAAATATTTATTTCAACATTCATTTGCCATAATTTTCTTTTAGAAATCGTTTGTGATTATAAGAAATAATGTCAGCTTTTACCTTATTGGAAGCTGATAACATACAATTTAAAGTTCACCAAACCCAAGATCATGTTGATTTTGCTGATGTATAATAATCTGCTTTCAGAGTTATAAGCAAAATCACTTAGTTCACAATTCCAATTGGATGGCATCCCAAGGGTTTAGATTCAAGAACAAATGTGTTATTGGGAGTCTCCAATTTAGTACGTTATCAAATGAATTAGGGCTTGATAGTCTAATCGGTCTTGACCAAAACTTCATTTTTTGAAGATAACAACAAAGACAGTGATTACAGTATGAATTAGGAAAGCCATAATAGAAAGAAAACAATTTAGCTGAGGAAGAAAAGCAATCAGAATTAGGATTTAGAGATGCTGAGAGCAAAGCCTTCTGGCTTCCAGTAGGTACCTTTTTGTTATTCAGCCTTCTTAGAAAGGTTTCCAGCCTGTCCAGCTTCAGGTCCGATTGTAACTGCATACCTGGTCTGGCTTCGATATCTAGGCAAGCAGAAACTGTCAGTGAGACTGCATCACTAAGGCCTCTTCTGATCAGAAACTGCTTGGCGTGGCCGGGGCCTTGGTGACTTACCTTCCAGGGGTTTGGAAACGGGTGTGGTGCCTCTTGTTTTACTGCAAATGGGTGAGGCTACTGGGGTTATGGCAGTAGGGGACGCCAAACCTGCGGAACACACAGATGAGCTACTGAGCATCTCAGGGTCACTTCTGGAAATCCCTGGGACCCTGACTGATCTCCAGGAGTCCCAGGATAGACGGCACAACATATAAGAATTTACACACATGCAGACACACACGGAGACATTTCATAGGTACCGCGACTGTGGGACAACCAACTGCAAATGTAGACAGGATTTTATTATTTCCAAGGACTGTAGTGGCTGACAAGCTGATATTCCAAAATGAACGGCGGAGACATGGGAAAACATATCCATGACACGTAGACTTGAGCAAATGCAGCTGTGAGTTCTGAGGCCCTTTGGAGATGGTGGGGGCAGCTGAGAGTGCATTAGTGCCATCTGCAGAATGAACTGTGTCACACTCGCCAGCAAGTGGCCCCCCACACTGGAGCTCTCCTCCAGGCTGAGGGGAGGGAGGGACAGTGGCCTTGGGGACATGACACAGACAGTAACCCAAGGAGGGCCAAACTTTCAGAAGAAACCACAGACCAGGGCAGGTCTGGACCGACTATGAGTGTTGGAAGGTCCTGTCCATCTCCCGTGTGGGCAGAAACAGGATTTGCTTTTCCTCATATATTTACTGAGAAGCAGGGTAGGGAATCTTTAAAAGGGCAAGTGGTGAGAGACATATGAAAGGGAAAGGGAGGAATTCCTGCATGGAGAAAGTATCCAGCTGGAAGAAGAAAACCTAGTAAAGAGAAGGATGAGTATTGCTTCCCTAACCTAAGTGGAAGGCATTGGCAAGAAAACTGATTAGTGCATTTACAAAAAAACAAAATGAGATGCGAATGTTCTCTGTACTCATTTGTAATAAATGTGAAATCCTTAGATGACATTGCCACTTAGGTGACAATGCATCCCTGGACGAACAACATCCAGAGGATATGCAAGTCACTATCACAAGGAAAACCAAGGGAATAAATGATTCTGCTCCTTCCTCCTGTGAACGGGAGAAGTATTATAGCATAAAAAATTAATAAAAAATACCATTAAATGGTTTAAAATTCAAGTTTTAGGTAATATCCTAGAAGTACTTCTCATTTTGTATATATATTTGATTGATGATGTCAATAAAACTTTTA
Organism: Pongo abelii; assembly: GCF_028885655.2. Taxonomy (NCBI): domain Eukaryota; kingdom Metazoa; phylum Chordata; class Mammalia; order Primates; family Hominidae; genus Pongo; species Pongo abelii. Next base: position 31,343,010 of record NC_071993.2, on the reverse strand, counting down.
AAATTTTTTTCAATTGCCAGAACTGCAAAGGGTTTATATCCATGAGAAAGTAAACTTTCCCGAAAGATTTAAAGATAAATAAAATCTGGTATCACAGGGTGGGGAGGGAAATCATCATTCACTAGAAGGATGCTTAAGAGACATCAGAGGAGTTCATTAGCACAGAGGCCGTTAACTCTGCAGCTAATAAACAGGACTGGCTCTGAAGGCTGGTTTCCAAAGCAACCAGAGAAATCCCTCCCTGTTCTGGCCGGTGCCGGGCAAATCCGCTGCCATGGCTCCCCCTGCTGGCACTATCCAAAAGAGCTCTTCTCCCAGCTAGAGATAAGGATCCTAAGGCAATGAATGGCTCAGGGCATGGAGATGCAAATTACAAAATGTTAAAACAAAACAAAGATCCCCCCATAGCTCTTTTCAATGAATTCTAGGTACAACAACCAGTCACCTACTGTCTTCGGGAACATTTTCACGTCTCTCTTACTCCAGGTGTGGTTGGAGTACTTGGCTTCCAGGAGAATCCTAGAATACCACAGGAACCTTGCAGAGTGCTAACTGTTACACAGAATCGAGAAATATAAAAAAGGGAGAAAGTCCTAACGCAGCTAGCGGGAGAAGAGAGGTTTCTAGGGTAAGAGAATGAAGGTCAGGTCCCGGATGCCTCCTGGCAACGCGCTGAGAGGTGGTCACTCCTGGTGGCCTGGTGTTCCCGGGAGATAGGAACCCAGGCTCTTGTGTAGGGGATTATTTTATTCTGCAGTGAATGTAAATCGGATACCACATCACTGCAAATCAAAAAGAGCTAATGATTCAAGTGAAACATATAACCCAGGAGGTGATGGCAAATATTAGAAACAGAAGAGACTTTTTTCATTAATTATAAAGTATAAGAAGATAATTTCCTGAGTGAGCCATATAGCACCTGTTAAATAAAGATCCCTGATATATTCAGGAAAATATGAAAGCGAACTCATCCACCGAGAAATGGGAACTGTTGCTTCTACAAACCTGAATAAGAACAAATCTATATCCTCTGATGTCAGTATGGGCAAAGGCAGTGGCATTTGGTAGTAAGAACCCACTTACAAATAAATTAGGATTTTTAAGATGGAAGAGGAAAAAAGAAACCAAAGCAGAAAGTCATCAAGATGAAAGTCTGGGCTAGAAGTTGGAAAACCTGAGGTCTGGTTCAAGTTCTCAGTTCCAGTCCTACTTAGCCACTCTGCGCCTAAGGATGCGCTTCTGTTAAAGAAGGGTTGGGGCTCATGTTAAAGGAGTTTAAACATGAGTATCCAGTTCTGTGAAATGATGCAGAAAATTGGCAAATAATTTACTGTAAGAGTAAATTATCTTCTCTTATCTTTTGACAATTCCAAGATGAGGCTGAAGAGATGTGTTGGAAGGGATTCCCCGCTAAGATTTGAGTTATTTACAATTCAGGGATTTCCCCTCCTTTCCTTCTGCAAACATTTATTATGTACCTATAATGAATTAGGTACTATTCATGAAAGTGTGGACCCCTAAAGGTTTTGAGAAAAAGGAGAGCTAAGCCTATAAAGTTGATGACAAGATGTTAAGACAAAGTGAATGTGAAAATGTTTACCACTAAGTTGGGAAATCTGCTTTTAAATAATAGCTTAGAAAATGATGGTATGTGCATATAGGTGACAAAGGGACCCCAAATTTTAATGATTTCCTGCAGGATATGAAACAAAGCCCCAAACACTCCTATGAAGACTTAAAGCTCTCAGATGACTTTACTAAGTATTTCATATGTAAGTCAATTTCATAAATGTTTGAATACAGACCACAAATCAGTTCCAAGAGCTCAGCAGCAAAGAATGGACTGCAGCAGAAACATCCCACTGCCTTGGAACTGAGGACATCTTTTAGACATCTATTAAAGCATATCCAGGATTGACTTTGGTCAGTCAGAGAAATCAGGTTCGATGGAGAAGGACCCAGGAATTAATCTAAAAGGAAGAGGAGACAAACTTCTCTATTGTGAAAGGCTGACTTGGGGTAAGTGGTTGCCAGGTCACAAGAAAATGGAAACGATTTAAAAGTAATTATGGGAAAGGACCAAGATTTGCCAGCAGACCTGAATTGCTTTTGAAACCTACAATTGCATTCAATTCTAAAGGGGTAAGTTTTGAAATAGAGACAAATTAAATTATGCATTTGAAGATGACACTATTTATGACAAAAAGATATTCAGTAGGACTATCTCACAGAACCTACCCAAAAAACATGTACAGAATGTCAGTAAGTTTAAAACTTTCTAAAGAAAGCTGGACAGGGTGTCCCACCCCTGTAGTCCCAGCTGCTTGGGAGACTGAGGCAGAAGGATCACTTAAGCCCAGGAGTTTGAGACCAGCCTGGGCAACACAGTGACACCCCATTTCTACATAAAAGTTTTAAAAAGCCAGGCATGGTGTTGCACACCTGTAGTCCCAGCAACTAGAGAGGCTGAGGTGGGAAGATTGCTTCAGCCCATGAGTTTGAGGCTGCAGTGAGCCATGACTGAGCCACTGCACTCCAGCCTAGGCAACAGGGCAAGACCTTGTCTCTTAAAAAAAAAAAAAAATTTAAAGAGACCATGGTTTCTTCTTTTAAATTGAGCTATCATGTACCACCATGCCCTCCATGGGTGAGTGTGCTCACATGTGTGCATTGTGCACACACCACACACATACACAGGCACACACACACACTGACCTTTCTTCACCATCCTGCCAGCCACAGTGAACTGGGTCGAGTCGTTGGCCGCTCCTCTGCCTCTCGTCTTCCAGGCCTCCTCTCTCACAGTGATGAGCTGCTTCCTCTCCTCAATCGTCATTTGGCTCTCTCGACTTTCTGTGACCCACTGTTCATAAATGTACAGAAGAGAAAACAGGAGAGAGAAATGACAGTGGTGGGGATCTCAGCCTGCAGCATTTCATGAGTGAAAAAAGCAGGTAGACAAAGAGGAGTATATTGTCCAAAGATGTTCAAAAATGTTTTATCTGAAATGGGCTCAGCTTCCTTACGTCCAGGTTGGGTTGGAGATCGCCATTGGCGATACTGAAACTTTAGATGAACACCTTTGTCCTGTGACTTACTGGTTTGGGACACTGGAGCACCAAAACAATCCTTTGTAAACACAAACAATTAAAAATAGATTGTTTTCATGCCCTGGCCTCTACAGCGTTTTAAAGTTTCTCTGTCTTATCCCATCTAGTTAAACTCGGTTAACTGGGAGATTTTTATCCCTATATACTCACAAAGAACATGATTGATCTAGAAAACTTTATCCATGTGAGCACACAAGGAACTTGCCCAGTTAGAGACAGGAAAGGCTGGTTAAGAATAAGGGGCAGGAGAAGGTTTTCTGGGACTCTGCTTGCTTTTTCCTGCAGCCATGATGTTCTGAGGGCAGGTAGGCAACCAGGAGAGCCCACGGAAGTGGCTTTAAACTGTGAGACATCTGATGTTGAGGATGAACTATGCTGTAGACACAACCTACATGCACGGTAACATTTCTACTTAAAATGCTCTCAGCAGTTTCTAATTGGAAAGTTTCTGGAGAGATCTGCTTCTTCCATTTCCAAGCCATTGGTGATGCTCATTAGGCTTGCGGTTGGGGATGTGGCAGGAGGGGAAGGGGAAAAAGCTACAGGGGACTCAAAGGGCATCAGGAAAGGAGGAGGGGCTCAGCACAGGCCTGGGATGAGGAGATGGGGCTGAGGAGGGAGGGAGAGGAGCAGCAATGGAGGCAGAGGACAGGGCTCATGCCACTGAGTGATGTGTATTGGGGAGAAGACTGTAGGTGGCGGTCGCGGGCAATACCAGGGCAGGAGGTCCTCAAACGATGGCCAGCAGAGTTTGCTTTTCCTCTGTCTTCAAGCCATCCGTCCCTGCACCACAAGACCCCTGTCTATGGCGAGGCACAGGGCTGGGTGGGGAGCAGGGGAGAAGCACAGGAGCTGTGGAGCTAATGCCAAGGAAGGAAGAGTGCAAAGGTGACCCCTCCAGAGCAGAAGGCACGTCCCTGGCTGTCACCTGCAGGTCTCCTCTGGAAAGGGGTCTGGGGGTCGGCGATGGCCTCCTGACTTTGGCCTCTTGCTTTCCCCTGTCTTTTGGATCCGAGGAAGGCCATTGCTGCTAGTGCATCTGCTTTCAAACTACATCTGAGCACTCCACACCTTCTTCTAGCAGGTTCCCCAGATTGCTGATAGTGCATCTGCTTTCAAACTACTGAGCACTACTCAACTACTTCTAGCTGGTCCCCCAGCTTTTCTGCCTTCCTAAGGCATTTTCCTTGGCTAAGAAGTCACTGTGGATCAATGTGATCCTAAGGCCTCGTGCTGACACAGGGGAGGACTCGGAGAGACCCGAGTGAAGCCCATTGTAGAGATTCTCTTCCCCGATGCCGTTCCTCCTCACTATGGCAAACCACTTCCCTTAACTGGCCCACGAGAGAGAAGTTCCTAATTCAGGAGGGACAGGCAGAGAGTGGAGATGGGGGCAGTTCATTTTCTTAATGCCCTGGAATAACGGGGGTTGACAGAGGAAAGGCGCCTTCCTTTCCTTTCCAGCAGCACAAAACCAGGTCTGCACTGGGAAGATTTGATTTAAGCTTTGAACGCGGACTTCTCCATCATCTAAGTGATGAATCTTTCTTTCACAGGATTCTTCTATAAAGCCCTCATAGCCAGAAGTGATTTCAAGGTCCCTGCCAACTTAAATTAGGTTAAAAACCTTTTTCTAAAGAGATATGACAACCAAACGCAATGCACGATCCTGGCTTGAATCCTAGATGGGGTGGTGGCTACAAAGGGCATTATTGGAGGAAATTGACACAATTTTAAGATGGATGTGGATCAGATAAATATTGTGTCACATTAACTTCCTCATCTTGACCACCATATTGTGGTTATGGGAGAAAATATCTGTGGCTTTAGGAAATACACACTCAAATATTGAAAGGTAGAGGAGCTCAATGTTTCCAAACTACTGGCACATGGTTGGGGTGGGAAAAATGAGATGGGGGAAGAGAAGGCAAGAAAGTGGGGTGAGGAGTGGAGGGAGGAAGGGAGGGAGAGTGAAGGAGGGGGACCAATGTCAACAATGAGTGGTTCTGGTAAAGCGTATGAAAGTGCTCTGCTTATAATGGAAATTTTTCTATAAGTTTAACATTTTATCAAAATTAAGATTTACTGATTTTTTTAAAACCCTAACTTTTCTGCTTATGATTGGCAAGAAGCCCCTAATTCCAAGTAACCACGTATCCTTTTTAAATAAACGATGAGGTTCACTTGCCCAAAATACCTCATCAAAATTCAACAAAGAGAGTACGTTTTCTTTGAAAATGAAGTTTCAGGAGTGAATTTTAATCAAACCGAGATGGCACTTGGGTTCAAATATTTCCAAGAAACATATCAAGTGCCAAGAAAGTTGGCGTCTCCAAAGGTCCAGCCATCACTATGGTGACTCACTATTCACTTAGTCAACTCTGTGGTGAATTATCTCAGGCATCTCGACAGTCCGGGGTTGGGTAGTGGGTGTGGATGGTGACTCAGAAAGATGGTGGCCTTGAGTCAACAATTTTGTTTTTCAAAGTACTGGGATTCCCCCAAAGCCCTTCATGCACATGATGGATATGAACCCTGGGACAATATGACCTTTTTAGAATTTAAAGCTTCCATTTCTTTGCCAGATCTAGGTCAAGAACGAATAATTTTTACTCTCTGCCAAATGATAATATTAAACATAAACGTTTTTGCTTCTCTAAAAATTTCTACTTAACATTGCTACTTAGTAGGGTTGGCTTACGGCTCCCCAATTCCTGCTTTCTGACTTTCCATGGCTCTATAAGGAGGTAAATAATATATAGGCTGTTTATAATCCAAGGAATTTAACAAAAATTTATCACAAGTTGCTCTTCTATTTTGAACTCAAAATGTGAAAACAAAGAAGATGGATATCTTTGTCCATTTGCTTTTTTTCAGCTTCTTCATTATTGTCTTGTTCTTTCCTTCTAATTTTGTCTTTCCTTATTTAGAGAAGGACATATATACAGTAATAAGTACTGTGTCATTTCCCAGGTTTAGCCGATACATGTTGAGTGTTGACTGGAATCATAAGAGAGAACTGGAGAAGAATCTGAACAGAAACCTCTGCCCCATCTGTCCTTTATTCTTTCAAAGACAGATCCCATGAATGTGGTGGGGAGAGGCAGAGGGAGAGGGTGGAGGAGAAAATGAGTATTTGTGTATGTGTATGCACGTGTGTGTGTGTGTGTGTGTGTAGAAGGTAGTGAAACAGGTAGAAAGGACGGTCTTCTTCTAAAGATGGTCAGAGACTTGGTAGGTCACAGCTGGAAACTATGCAAAGAATGAATTAACATGAATGCTTTTAGGTTGCATGATGTTGCTGATGGGTTTGCTTCTGTCCTTATACATCGACTGAGAAATCTTAGCAAATCTCACTTAATGTTTCTCACACAGGGATGTGATCCAACAAGAGAGAGCACAACTAAGGCATATTATAAGGATTAGGGTAGATTTAAGGGTAAAACTCCTCCACAACCGGAGAGCTTCATGGAAAGAAAATACTGTGATCTCGCTTTTAAATTTTTATCTTATTCACATCTAGTTAAACTAAACTATAAAGGAAGAAATTATAAGAGCACATATTAAGCAATAGAAAAAAGGTCAAAGTAATAAAGTTGTACTTTACAGTTTTCAAAAACGCTAGCATCATTTCGATTTCTACACACTGTGAAAGAAATTTAGCTTTGCCCCTTCCTTAAGAGAAATTTCAGTCCCTTGTCACTGCATGCAGCTTCAAGTAGCCTGAACAAAAGATGAAGATCATGGGTCTAGGCTCAGACCTCGAAGTAACTGTTTTCCAGTCCTGTCACCATCTACCAACTCCTAAGATGAAAAGAAGGGAATAAAGTGAAATCTTCTTCTGGTACAGCCCTGAAGCATGAGAGAAAGAAGAGAATTCAGGGTGAAGCCTGGCACAGAGACAAACAGTCCATTTAGACAGAGCCTGTGTGCTGTTTAAATGCTGTTTTCTTCTCTGAACCTCTGTATTATTAAGTATTAAGATACCAGTACTGCTGCAGGAAAGAAAAGGAGTGACTTGACCTCTGAGAACACAGATGAGCTAGTGATACATACTTAGTATATAAAATATTTACATTCAGCTAGGAAAAACTGGTCAGAAGTAAAAATATAGAATTTTTTGAAATTTTAATTTTGAAGTGATGAAACATAATGTCTTTGGCAAATGTTATTTTCCCTTAAACTTAACAATATATGGAGAGATATTCCATATTCATGGATAAGAAGACTCAATTTTGTCAAGATGTCAGTTTTTCCCAACTCGATCTATAAATTCAATGCAGTTCCAAAGTCCCTGCAAAATATTTTGAACATATTGACAAACTGATTATAAAGTTTACATGGAGAGTCAAAAGACCCAGAATAGCAAACACAACACTGAAGGGGAAGAAAAAAGTTGGAGGACCAACACCAGTCAAATTCAAGACTTACTATAAAGCCTCAGTAATCAAGATTGTGTGGTACTAGTAAAAGAATAAATAAAAAGATCAATGAAATAGAGGGCTCAATAATAGATTCATGTAAATATAGTCAACTGATCTTTGACAAGGAACAAAAGCAATAGAATGAAGAAAAGATACTGCTTTCAACAAATGGGTGCTGGAATAAGTAGACACTCACATGTGAAAAAAAAAAAGATCCAGGTACAAATCTTCCACCATTCACAAAAATAACTCAAAATGGATCACAAAGACCTAACTGTAAAACTCAAAACTATAACACTCCTAGAAGATAACATAGGAGAATATTTAGATTATCTTGGGTTTGATGATTAGTTTTTAGATGTAACAGCAAAGACAATATCCTTGAAAGAAATAACTAACAAGCTGGACTTCACTGAAATTAAAAACTTCTGTAAAAGACACTGTTAAAAGAATGAGAAGACAAACTACGAATGGGAGAAAATATTTGCAAAAGACATGTCTGATAAAGGACTGTTACCCAAAATATGCAAATAACTCTTAAAACTCAACCATAGGAAAACAAACAACCAGATTAACAAATGGGAAAAATATCTAAATAGATACCTCACCAAAGAAGATATACAGATAGAAAATAAGCATATGGAAATACACTGAATATCTAATTTGCAAATCCCTAATGATGAGATTTGCAAATTAAAACAAAGTGACACTACTACACATCAATTAGGATGGCAAAAACCCAAGCACTGACAACACCAAATGCTGGCAAGGATATGAAGCAACAGGAACTCTCATTCATTGCTGGTGGAGATGCAAAATGGTGCAGCCACTTTGGAAGACAGTTTGGAGGTTTCTCACAGAACTAAACATACCCTTACCATGTGATAAAGCAGTCATGCTCCTTGATACTCAAATGAGTTGAAAACTTATGTCCAAACAAAAACCTGCACATGGATGTTTATAGCACTTTGTTTATAACTGCCAAGACGTGGAAGCAACCAAACTGTCCTCCAGTAGATGAATAGATAAATAAACTGTGGCATGCCCAGACAATGAAATATTATTTGGTACTAAAAAGAAAAAAGCTTTCAAACCATAAAAAGACATAGAAGAATCTTTTTCTTTCCTTCCTTCCTTCCTTCTTTCCTTCTTTCTTTCTTTTTCTTTCTTTCTTTCTCTCTCTCTCTTTCTCTCTTTCTTTCTTTTTCTTTCAGACGGAGTCTTGCTCTGTCACCCAGGCTGGAGTGCAGTGGCACGATCTCTGCTCACTGCAACCTCTGCCTCCCTGGTTCAAGCGATTCTCCTGCCTCAGCCTCCCGAGTAGCTGGGATTACAGGCATCCGCCACAATGCCTGGCTAATTTTTGTATTTTAGTAGAGACGGGGTTTCACCATCTTGGCCAGGCTTTTCTAGAACTCCTGACCTCGTGATCCGCCTGCCTCGGCCTCTCAAAGTGGGATTACAGGCATGAGCCACCACGCCCAGCCAGAAGAATCTTAAATGTATATTGCTAAATGAAAGCAGCAAATCTGAAAAGGCTACATAGCGTATGATTACAACTCGATGACATTCTGGAAAAGGCAAAACTATGAGACAGTAAAAAATTACAGGTTGCCAAGAACTGGGCAGTGAGAGTGATGAAGAGACGGCACACAGAGGATCTTCAGGGCAGGGAAACAACTCTGTATGATAGTGTAATGGTGGACATATGTCATTATGTATTTGTCAAAACCGAGAGAATGGACCACACCAGGAGTAAATTTTAACATAGTCTACTAACTTTGGGGATAATGACGTGTCAACGTAAGTTCATCAATGGTAGCAAATGTGCCACTCTGGAGGGGGATGTTGATAATTGGGGTGGCTGTGTGTGGGAGGGCAGGGATGATGTAGGAACTCTGTACTTTCTGCTGTGAACCTACAACTGCTCCAAAAAAATAAATTCTTCTAAAAAATATATCTAGTTGTCCCTCAGTGTCTATGGGGGACTGGTTCAAGGACCTCCTATAGATACCAAAATCCACAGATGCTCAAGTCCCTGATATAAAATGGGGTAGGATTTGCACACAGCCTGTGCACATCCCCGCTGTGTACTTTAAATCGTTTCATGATTACTTATAATACCTAATACAAGGTAATGTTACGTAAATAGTTGTTCTGTTGTATTGGTTTTTAATTTTTTAACTGTCGTATTGTTCTTTTTTATTGGTTTTATTCCCAAGTATCCCTAGTTGGTTGAATCATTGGATGCTGAACTGGAAGAGATGAAGGGCCGACTGTGTACACTTAAAGACTTCAATAATATATCTTTTCCTTTAAAGTTTAATATTGACTTATTTCAAAGAAACACAAGCTCATTTCCCCCGTTTGTGATGGAATAGGAAGTTTGCTCCACATTTCAGCCCCTTTCTTGGGGTGGACACTGGCTGGGTACGTGGGGCCTGGGCTCTTACAACCAGCATTTCCAGCTTCGGGGAAAGGAACCAGAAGAGTGAGGGAAAGGCCGCCCCAGGGAGAAGAAGTGGGGAGTTTCCATCTGTGAAGAGGTGAGATGATGACGGGAGGACCCCAGACACCTTCTCTGTCAGCTTCGCATGTGAAACCCTGAGCCACTCATTCAATAACTGCTGGTGCTGCTGGAGCAGGCCCATCGCGGCACTGTCAGAGGCCACTTGAGAGCTAAGAAAGCCCCAGTCCTGCTGGGGAGACGAGGCCCTATTGGGAGGGGACAGAGGGCCTAGAGGGAGGGGACAGAGGTCCTAGAGGGAGGGGACAGAGGCCCTATGAGGGAGGGACAGAGGCCCTAGAGGGAGGGGACAGAGGCCCTATGAGGGAGGGGACAGAGGCCCTATTGGGAGGGGACAGAGGCCCTATGAGGGAGGGGGCAGAGGCCCTATGAGGGAGGGGACAGAGGCCCTAGAGGGAGGGGACAGAGGCCCTATGAGGGAGGGGACAGAGGCCCTATGACGGAGGGGACAGAGGGCTTGTGAGGGAGGGGACAGAGGCCCTGTGAGGGAGGGGACAGAGGCCCTATTGGGAGGGGACAGAGGCCCTATGAGGGAGGGGACAAAGGCCCTATGATGGAGGGGACAGAGGGCCTGTGAGGGAGGGGACAGAGGCCCTATGAGGGAGGGGACAGAGGCCCTAGAGGGAGGGGACAGAGGCCCTGTGAGGGAGGGGACAGAGGCCCTGTGAGGGAGGGGACAGAGGCCCTAGAGGGAGGGGACAGAGGCCCTAGAGGGAGGGGACAGAGGCCCTAGAGGGAGGGGACAGAGGCCCTAGAGGGAAGTGATAGGGCAAACCCCTGCAGAGAGGAGATGGGAGCCTGGCATTAATGGAAAAGCGGAGCTGTTTTGGCACCAAGGACATTCCACGGGGAAATAAAATAACTCTTAACATTTTTCATGTTATTCACCTATGGAGTGGCTCAGTCCAGGCAAGGTCTCCCTTCCAGGGTGGGGTTCCGAGTGAGTACAGCAAGGATGGAGGGAAGGGTGAGGGGGTCTGTGGTCTCTTGCTTTAATAGGGCCATTGGAACCAGCTCCTCCTGGTTCTTTAATAGGGTCACTGGAAGGGCCTCCCCTCACTGAGTCTTCCTCCCTGTCCCTCCACACCCCAAACCGCCTCCACTACATCCTCCTCCTCTATGAACTGAGCAGGACAACATCCTCACTGAGCCGGAGCAAAGAACACGGCCGCCTCTCCTGGGATCCTGACTCAGGATCCAAGCTTGGAGGCTGAAAGGGGACACTCTCCTCTTAAATCAGTTTCATGACTACGAGGTGAATTAATACCATCAAGTCCACCTGAATATCTGAGCCAAGGATCAGTGTGTGTGTGACTGACCCTAAATATATGAAGAACCAATTAAACACACATATGCACACACTTAAACACACAGACACACTCTCATAGACACACACACTCATAGACACACTCTCATAGATACACACAGCACACACACTCATACACACACACTCTCATGGACACACTCTCATAGACACAGACACACTCATACAGACACACTCTCTCACAGACACACTCAGAAACACACTCATAGATACACACACACTTTCATAGACACACACACACTCAGACACATACACTCATAGATACACTGTCACAAACACACACTGTCAATAGTACACACAGACATTCTCTTATAGATACACACACACTCTCATGGACGCACACAGTCGTACTGAAACACACACAGTCCTCTTTCACAGTGAAATGTAGCAAAGAAATTATTTCCCCAAATTAAACAGAAGTTCTTCCCCTGCGGCTCAGAAATTGCAGTGAGGCTGAAGATGAGCGGCTTTTCCTCATCCGATTAATCGACACAAAAGACAGGTATTTATGGGCAGCAGGAATAGCACGATAGTAAGTAGAAGCATATGCAGGTTCCTACAGAGCAAAGCAAGAGGATTTAAGATGAAAAGAGAAGATTTATCTGAGTGGGGCCGGGCAGGGATGTGGGGGAGGGACAGACAAAACAATGATTTTTCTAACAGAATGTTAATTTACTCATTGCAATTTCAGTTCTCTTTTCAAGAGAGTCCTCCCTTGTAAGGCTAATGCTAAAATAAATCCACACGAGTGCAGTAAATACACCTGAGTCAGCTTTGTGCAGTAATTAAATGAGTTAATTTATAGAAGATTGTCAGTTACAGAGAGAGGAACCATGACTTTCATTGACAGTGTTAACATTTAACAGAAAATATCATCTTCTTTAAAGTGTCTTCATTACATGATTAAAAAATAGTTTAAGGGCACGGGCTCAGCTCTCCACTCCGGACAAAGGCTGTGTCTGATCTGGAGATAAGAAAAGCACCAGGGAGGGTGCACGAAGGAACCACCCAGGATCAGAATTACCCACGCGAAGTGTAATTCTGGCCACCATCGAGAGGACACCTGTGTTAGAGTCAGGCTTACCCAGAGCAGATTAGAAATGGCACTATCATCCCCAACTCCTCCTTCTTCCTACAGGTTAAAACAAACAGGGAACATGGCAGAGTATTGGAAGAGAAAAGCCTGGTCAGGGCATCGAAATCACCTTCAAGTATTCCGTGCCTGGGTTCAAACAGCAGCATGCACGTGCTCACACAATAGGGTGATGTGAACCTCAGGCCAACTCATTCCCTGACCGCAGAATGATCATCTGGAGTTTAGAGAGCATTCCATCAGCCTTTCTCTCCCTCCCATCCTCGCACTTTAAAGTAACTTCATTCTCCTGAACTATGATCTGGAATTTCAATGGCAGCAGACACTGAGAATACAAATGTGCCAGATTCACCTTTCTTGAAATTTCAGGGACTTGTTCTGGGGCTGTCATGGACACTGACCTCACAGCTGCTGAAGTACAGTAGGACAGCCAGTTCCCTCTGGAACTCAGAAACAGACACAGGGTTTTAATGGCCAAGTCTATGAAGAGTTTTTGCTTCTTCGAAAAGGCCTGATTCGCTGGAAAACTATCTTCACAAAAGTTCGGAGGGTCACCGTGTATGTCTTAATGCCAAATAAGCTGAAATGGGGTTGGAATTGAAAATAACTATTTGGTGAAAATAAATACAAAACCAAAAGTTAGTTGTAACAGAGAATCCTGCCAAACCACTTCTTTGAGACTTTGCTTCATTTTATTTTTCTCTCTCTGTTGAAATGAGTTACTCTGGCCTTCCCTTCCCTCCCCTCCCCTCCCCTCCTCTCCCCTCCCCTCTCCTTTCTTTCTTTCTTTCCTTCTTGCTTTGTTGCCCAGGCTGGAGTACACTGATGTGATCATGGCTCACTGCAGCCTCGACCTCCCAGACTCAAGCAGTCCTCCCACTTCAGCCTCCCGAGTAGCTGGGATTATAGGCATGCACCACCACACCTGGCAACTTTTTGTATTTTTTGGTACAGACTGGGTTTCACCATGTTGGCCAGGCTAGTCTCAAACTCCTGGGCTCAAGCAGTCCCCCACCTTGGCTCCCCACAGTACTGGGATTACAGACATGAGCCACTGCACCCAGCCCCAATATAAATCTTAATATAAAAGACCCAAAATGGGCCAGGCACGGTGGTTCATGCCTGTAATCCTAGCACCTTGGGAGGCCGAAGCGGGTGGGTCACGAGGTCAGGAGATTGAGACCATTCTGGTCAACACGGTGAAACCCCGTCTCTACTAAAAATAAAAAAAAAAAAAATAGCCGCGCATGGTGGCGGGCCCCTGTAGTGCCAGGTACTCAGGAGGCTGAAGCAGGACAATTGCTTGAACCAGGGAGGTGGAGGTTGCAGTGAGCCAAGGCCGCGCCACTGCACTCCAGCCTGGGAGATGGAGCGAGACTCCACCTCAAAAAAAAAAAAAAATGAGATGCTGGCTAGAACACCTCAAATATGTTTTCTTTTGGGACCAATCCATTGACAGAGACAAAACAGTTATAGATTTTTCAAGGCACCCTTTAATATATTTTTAAATGTGACTCCGAGAAAATTTCAAAATGACCTACGTGGCACACATTCTATTTTTACAGGATGATGCTGACGTCCATGCTGCATGTATTTCCACAGGAGCAATGGAAGGAACTTCTAGAGTCCCCTCTCTTTCCTGCCTCTTCTACATTTCCACAGACTGCACACTCACGGCAGCACAGCAAACAAAAGGAACGCAGGAACCGTGAAGGGCGTGATGAGCTGACCATAACGCCGGCTCCTTTCTGCCCTTGGTGCTAAAGATGGAAAGTTCCGGCACCTGCTCTCCTGGGTACCTCTCCATCAGCAAGGCTAGAGCTACTCCGTGCAGCAAGCGCCCCTGTTCAGGCCCCACGTGTCATGACTGTCTGTCCTTCTCCAAGGCAGCATTCAGACACCTCGCAAGCAGTGGGCATGTCAAGCCTCCTCAGCTACTGGGGGACTCCCTTAAGACAGAACAGGTTTAAGGCGCCTCACCGACCACATCTGAGCACAGCCAGCGGGTGACTGAAAACAGTGCCAGCCCTCGGGAAGGAGTGAACCGAGGGGTTGTCAGAGGCCGTCTGAGAAACACCTGACCTCAACAGAACCTGAGATTGCCCAATGTGAGCTACAAAGGCCTAAAATAGATCCGCTTATTTTAACTTCAAAGAGCTTATTGTCTCCAGCCAAAGGGAAGCAGGCCACTGAGGAAGAGCAGGAGAGTTCGCTGTCTGCAGAGACAGCAGCCTCCATGCGCCCAGAGGCAGCATTTCCCATTCCAGCCCCAGCCTGCTTGGAAGCCCCGGGGCTTCAGGTCACTGGGTTTTCCACCCCAAGGGCAACTGCAGTCACCTGGCCTCTCTTGCCTTCTAAAAACCTTAGCCAGCGTTCAGGCAGTTCAGATCTCATCCTCCACTCAAAGCCTTCTGGCTTCCACACCTAAGGTGATCCTCCGTTCTTCTAAGCGGGCAGCACACATATTTCACTATTCACCAGGAACCTCTCCTGCTTTGTGCTTTTTGGCTTCATTTAAATTTCCACCGGCTCTCTGGGATTCCCAGTTCCTGAAGGGCTGGGGAGTCTCTGCACCTTCCAAAATGACAGAGAAGGGGCCAGGCGCTGCTTGGTTCCAGGACACAGTAGTTGGCAGGTTTGCTAATGAGGAATGTGTTAAAGTCATTTTTGAAGCAATGACTTCAAGATTCTTTTAAATAAAGTTTGTGGGTACCGGGGATACATTATTTGACAGATCCAGTTTTCTTTCACTTCAGGGTCTCATTTTTGAAATCTGAATTTCACACGGTGTGTGAAAAATATGCTTATGCGTATACTTTCTAAATATCTAGTTATATTTGAGAATTTTACAAATGGCTGAGGGTTAAATGTCTTTAGTTATATTACCTTTAACACCATGTATGTCTCAAAGAAGAGAATTCAAATTGCCATTCCAGTGTAACCTAAGAAGACACAGAAGTATCAGAGGAAATAGTGTCAGAACTCCTGACTCACACTTCTATGTGCACATCTCATTTTTATGTAAGTTTCTTAATGCATGAAAGTCACACTCATCATCTCTCCCTTCCACAGATGCTTAACTTATTTTAGAGCTAGAAGGGGCCTGGGGATCATCTGATTGAAAGCATTCTTTTTCTTTTCTACTTGAAGACTTCTGATCCTAGAAAGTGATCAGGGAGTGCGTCACCGGTGTATCATTTCGCCTCCAGCCAGAAGGTGCATTTGCAATTGTAGGGCCAGCCAGCAAGTAAGTCACCATCAGTTTCGAAAGTGTGCACTACCTGGTCAAAAGCTGGTCATCATCACATCTGTGATTTAACAATTCATCAATACTTTTGCATATGAAATGCTTGCTACTATTGGTCACCATGCATTACTTTTGTTTCAACTTGTAACATATATTACTGTACATTCTCAATAAAAGGCATAGCTACTCATGAAACACGCTTAAATGATGAACTAAATACTCATTAACCACAAATAAGTCCTGACTTTTTATACTTAAGTTTAAAATATCTACATAGGAAAATCAAGTCCATATTTTATTTGCAACTTAAAGATGTTCAATTTTTTTTTCATTATAAAGGCTTTAATAACACTCTAAAGCCAGACTTCATTTAAGAAAGTTTTTAAACTGAAGAAAAAGTCCACACTTTAAAATTCAGGCACTTGCTTGCTGACACAGTGTGTGTGTGTTGCTGATCTTGGTTCTAAAACATCTCCAGGCACAGCCTTCTGCCCAATTTTAGCTGCTCTGTGACAGGCTCTCAGTGTGTACCCTAAGGGCAAAAACGCACAAATGCCTCACAGAGTAGGAATTAGGTGGCACATGCTTGTCTCTTTGATGTACTTCCAAGAGTGACGTTAGTCCGAATGCTTTTCCTAACACGGGGAACATTACCTTCTTGATGAGGGACCGCCCCGCTTCCTGGGTGTGCAGGCTGCTGGCCGGCGCCTTGCCGCCCTCCTGCCTCCTGCTGAGTCTGTTTCTGCAATCTTCCTCCCCACTTTTCTTCAACAATGCCAATCTAGGAGGAAAACATGCCCGGCACAAAGAGTTCAGCACCAAACTCTTCCTTGTGATGGAACCATAATCTAGGTAAGGAAGAAGGCTTTGGCCAAGACATGACCACAGCCACCTCGTTTTAACATTTTGAATTTCATTTATTCGGAAGACAGCATGTCTGGAAAAATAATAAAGTCTCATTTCTAAGATGGCCGAGAAGATTTTACAGTTGATTGAAACACAGAGCCGAAATGTGACTTGCTAGATAAAAGATGCACCATCATCCTAGCCAAGGAATGTTTTTCCTTGCCCTTGGGCTGAGAGTGAGACAACCTTCCCCAGAGAAAAAATGTCTTCTAGTGACGCCTTCTGGTCACTTGGTGAAATAACATGAAAGGACTAAAGCTGTATCGTAGCTCCTACTTGCAGAAAATAATGCAGATGTGGGCTTAAAACATAAAGCCATGAGGCACTAACAGTCTCTTAATATCATCCCTTCCAATTAGAGGTAAAATTTGATGTTTATGACTGTTTCTCCTCAGGTATTCTAAGCCCTGTTCTTTTCCTATAAATGAATTTGGTCTTTCTAATCGGTCTTCTTTAAACAGAAACTATTTTCTACCAACTCATTTAAAAAAAATTATCACTTCAACTTTCCTCACAGGAAAGACATATACAAAAAAGGAATCTAATTAACTGAGGTTGTTACCTAACCCACTTTAGTTCAACAATGACATGACTAGGAATCTGCTTGAATATTGGAATCTTGAAAGGTTATTTTTCACAAACATGAGGCTGTTTCAGCTAACTGTATTGCCATGAATGAAGAAATCTTAGGCATTTGCATTGGACAAACAAACATGGGAAAGATAAAAGGTAAAATAAAAAAGGTGATGATCATTAAACTCATTTGAGCTGCTGTTCAAACAATTTAAAGAGTAGGGAAAAAACCAAATAACTAGATCCCTTTCCCTCTGTGCTGGACCTGATGGGCCAGGTCTTCTCAACATCACTAATGCATAATCCATAAATGTTGTATTTTTTATTTTTATAAATTTGTTTTAGAGACAGGGTCTTACTTTGTCACCAAGGCTGGATGGAGTGCAGCGGCATAATCATGGCTCACTGCAGCCTCGAATTCCTGGGCTCAAGTGACTCTCCCACCTCAGCCTCCAGAGTAGGTAGGATGACAAGTGTGCATCACTATGCCTGGTTAATTTTTAAAACTTTTATTTGGTAGAGACAGGGTCTTGCTCTATTGCCTAGGCTGGCTTCGAACTTCTGGCCTCAAGCGATCCCCCTGCCTCAGCCTCCCAAAGTGCTGGGATTACAGACATGAGACATCGTGCCTAGACAACAGTGTATTTTTAAGTAGCATAACAGCTCTGGTCCCAATTTGTCCACTAACTCCCTTTGAGTACCTCAGTTCTCCCTCTCGTATCTGTCACATCAGGAACTGGACCAGATGATCTCTAAGGGCCCTTCTTGCAAGCTTCCTGATTCCCATTAAATATTTGTTTTGGAGACGGGATGACATATATCCTATGATAAATGTTTTGTTAAGTTAATAAGAAAACAAACTTTGTTGTATTTAAGAATCCAGTGACATCTACATATGTGTACAGTTACACCTATACTTGTCTATTCACTCAGTCAAATAATGGGAAGTAAGCTGTGAAGAAAGGAATCCCCCAAAGGAGGCAGGAGCTACAAACTCTGGATCTGTCCCCTTCCTCAGTCTCTTCCTTCTCCCCGCTTCGTTTCTGTTTTCCTCTTTCTGCTAAGTGGCAGCAGATAAGATCTCAAGTGCTCATTCTCTAGAACTGGGGTAAGGCTGCCTTATCAATCTCATGCAGATCCCTTTGGGTCAAGATCTCATTTAGTCCTAACTCCTGTAACTCTCGAATGTTTAACAACACTCTGCATGCTACAAGAGCTAGTTCATGGGCTTGGACTAAGTCTAAATTCCTTCAAGAGTTTTAATCCGCATCATTTCATACCATATAATGACTATGATTCATCTTTTCTCCAATTATTTTGAATGAGTCAGTTTTATTCTAATAAAATAATCTCACAAAATAAAATCATTAAAAGAAATTGATATTTGCATGCTGTATTTGGCTTTCAAAGCTCAAATCAGTAAATGAGACTTGCAAAAAGTAAGCATGCCAGCACTTTAATACCCAAATGAGAAGTCCTTCCAGTTCATCATCTTGTGGAGCCAGGCACTCATCTCACTGATATTCTCCTTGCAAACTGGCCTCAGAACCAGCTTCTCTCACTTCACCTTCGACCCAGGCCAGCAGCTACTCCTCTTGACCATCCACCTTGTTAATCAGATTGGATCCAAATGATGAATTTTTAAAAGATCAAATTCATCTTCCTGAGTTGAGTTCATTAAAAGTCATGAGCTCCGGTCTTTGAAGACCTTCTCAAAAAGAAGCTCTCAAAAGTCTGGGGCAAGGACACCAGCACCTATATCGTCGGACGGTTTCCTTGGTGGTTGCTTTGTGGCATCTAAAACTGACTTAGAAAAACACAAGCTGTGGCATCTGAGATCACCGCTTTGTCCATCTTATACTCTGTTGATATGCACGGCAACCCCTAAGACACTGGGAATTGTTATTCCCATTCTGACAGACAAGGAACGTGGGTACATCCGGGTCAAGAATTCCATTGACTGAGGTCACACTGGATGTTAGTGGGCAGAGAGACGTGACTGCAGCCCTTGCCTGCCTGTGCGTAGCTTGTTTCACTGCGGTAGAACATTAGCTGACCAGACACATTTTTGCCACATCGTTTTAGGACTGGCATAAGATTCTGGCTTTCTTACAAGGTTTTTCCCACCTTGGGATGGCCTCCAAAGAATTCCTCCATTCCAAAACCCTGAAATTTTGCTTCTACATGTGCTGGCAGGGTTACCATTAGGGACTTCCGAAGACTACAGAGTAACCAGAATAATCTGGAAGAAACTGTGTTTCCATGGAGCCCACATGGCACTTGGAGCCAACCCTCGCCTCCAGCCTACGGAGCACATGATGAATAACTCGAAAATAACACACACTAAAACTTGAGTGTGTTCTTTCTGTCCCTTTAGATTTCCTCATTGGTGTCCACCACGCTGAGGAGGGAGGGAGATCTTCCCAAATGTGTTCCTTCCTCCTGTGAGCTCACAGCCCTCCGGCTCACCGCAGACCGCCAGGCTCTGAGAGGGTCCAGGAGCCGACGTCTGGGCCTACGCAGGACATAAATTCCTGCCAGTGCAATTCAAACAACTGTCAGCGCTTCTAACAACTGCCAAGCCGAAGTGCTGTTTGCAGGACTGTGATGCTGGGAGCCTGGGCAGCGGCTTGGCCTGGGCTGTGTGAACCCAGGGAGAGGCACGACACTGGCCCGCTCACCCGACGCCTGGCCCAGGGCCACCATGACAGATGCCTGCCAGGACACCTGGGGAAACGGTGCCTCCTCTTCCATAGCCCACACTGTTCCAGCAGGGAATGCTGGCCTGAGAACCCTGCTTGGTAAGAACAAGGACTTCAGGCTCAGAGCAGTCAGGGCTGGGTCAAACAGGAGACACAACAACCATGTGCCCCTAATATTAAATAAGGTGTGTTTTCTCTCTCTTTTTTAGAATTTTCCCTTCATTTTAGAGAATTGCAGGCACCCCATAGATCTCAGATGGGGCTGAACAGCACACATAAGTACTTATATTAGATCTTGGTCTTGGCTGGTTCGCAAATTGGAGACGTGAACAAACTAAAGTGTCTTTTAAGTGGGAGACAAATCAAACGTCAGAAAAGGAGGGCCAGGTGTGGTGGCTCACACCTGTAATCCCAGCACCTTGGGAGGCTGAGGTGGGAGGATCGCTTGAGACCAGGAGGTGGAGACCAGCCTGGGCCACAGAGCAAAACTCTGTCTTTACAAAAAAATAAAAATAAGAAATCAGCTGAGCATGGTGGTGTGTGCATGTAGTCCCAGCTACTTGGGAGGCTGAAGCGGGAGGATCATTTGAGTCCCAGGAGGCTGAGGCTGCAGCGAGCTATGATCACACCACTGCACTCCAGTCTGGGTAACAGAACAAGACTCTGCCTAGAAAAAGAAGAGAAAAAAGAAAAGAAAAGAAAGAGAGCAAAGGGGAATTGCATCTCTATTCTTATTCCCACATAAATCTGGGGCCCTCTAGTGGCTGAAATCTCCCAGCTACAAGGTAAGAACCTGGAGTTTGTGGAGACAGGTAGACAGCCTCTGGCTGGGTGGGATACGGAAGGGTGGATGGTTGGGGCGGGGGCCGGCAGGCAGGAAACACAGGAGCCTCCAGCTGGCCCCTGTAGGGCAGAACTCCACAGAGGCGTGAGGTGGATTCTTCGACAGTTCAGGGAGTTCCACGAAGTCCTAACATGCCACCAACTTCCCAAAGTGAAACAATGGCTCTTTTATTCTTTTCCAATATTCTTCTTTGCCAAATATGAAAGCTCAGATGCCACTGTTTCTGACATTGTGGAAATAAAATTTCTAAAGGCCTAACATACTCTTTAAGCAATAGCAAAGGTTTTAGCCCTAAATAACGTAAGAATTATTTAATTCACAATGTTTCTCAAAGAAGTTCCCAAACAGGGATAATTTAAACACAAATAATTTAGACAGTTATAAAACAATGATTTTACTAATCCAGTGGGAAAAGTCGGTTGCATCCTACGTTTTATGCTGGTTATGGTTCAAATTTGACATTCACAATGTCAGAAAAGATGAAAACAGAAAAATAACTTATTGGTATATTTTCTTGAGCAGCAAACATTTTCTAAAAAAGGAGGGTATGGAGGATTTCCTATAATTTCTTAATTTCTCCACTTTTTGTCTACAAGTGGGGATAATATTGCTTTCTTCTGAAGGCTGTCTTCAACATCAAATGAGGTATCATGTGCAAAATGTGGAAGGCAGTCTGTGATGCTGGGTAGCACTGAGCATGGAGCATTCAACATAGTCAGGCCCTGGACAGGGAAGAGACTGATGCAACAAGGCTGAAGAAGACAGACCTGCCTTCCTTAGCGGGCACAGCTATTTATAAAAAATGATAAAGGAAATCTGTAAATTCCAGGCTCTATTTCTTAGACTCTGAAATGTGAATGTGGATGTGTAATTTGAAATAAGCCATGTTAAGAGCCTGTGAACTGAAAAAATTCGTGAAGAAAGAGGGTGTGTCTTTCTAACGCTGCTGTCTAGCTGGAATTTCTGTCCTTTTACCGTATTCTCCTGGTTGGAGCACACGAGGTTGGCTGCTCTAACACTAATCTGAGCACACCACGGTCTCGCCATGGACCAGGCGAGAGATGGAGACGTGGCACTTGGGTCAGTTCTATTCACTACGTGGCCCTAGAGGCTACCGGAGCCGAATCCCTCCTTTAGTAAAATGAGGCAGTCAGAGGTGTGTAGAATAAAGTTTGAAAGTCCTATGATTTTATATATTTCTTTCTCAAGAAAGAAAAGTAAAGCCCAAATAAATGTAGGAATAACATTCTTATTTTAAATAGTTTAAGCTTCATTATTTTATTTTCACAAAAGGGAGAGATTAAAGTCTCATTTAGGAAAAAGCTATCACAGAGAAATTGTAAAAATCTGTGGTTTAGGCTGGGTGTGGTGGCTCACGCCTGTAATTACAGCACTTTGGGAGGCTGAGGCGGGTGGATCACCTGAGGTCAGGAGTTCAAGACCAGCCTGGGCAACATGACAAAACCCCGTCTCTACTAAAAATACAAAAATTAGCTGGACGTGGTGGTGCATGCCTGTAATCCCAGCTACTTGGGAGGCTGAGGCAGGAGAATCACTTGAACCCAAGAGGCGGAGGTTGCAGTGAGCCGAAGTTGTGCCATTACACTCCAGCCTGGGCAACAAGAGTGAAACTCCATCTCAAAAAATAAATAAATAAACATAAATAAAATATGTAGTTTAATTATTTCCAGCAAAGTACAAATAAAAGTACTGTCAAGGTAAGGGGGAAAAGATCACTGGCAATATATTTTGCATTAGTGTAATTTATTACAAACATAGCTGCTAAATAAACTGTCCCTTGTCCTTTCTTAAATTTATTTTAACAAACTGAATAGCTGAATATCAATTAAGCATTCCTTTCTATCATGATTCTGAACAGAGTGGGCTCAGGGATCTCTTGGAGACCATGATAAGTTATGGCTTCTGTTAGCCAGCAGGTGTGCGTGCTCACGCATTCAATTCTGAATACACTTCCAGGCTGTTCACAGAAACTTTACAGCCATCCTTGAACGCCTTAGATGCCCACAAAGCCCAAGCTAAGAAGCTGCATCTTTCCAGTATCTCATTTTTAAAAATGAGAATTTTATAGTAGGATTAAAGCTTTCAGAAAAATACAGATCAACTAAAATTTACCAAAAAACAGGCAACTAAATCAGGAATTATTGCTTGGTGGATAGACACAGGACTTCTTCATCAAAAGTCCTAAGTCCAGATGGACAGAATATTCCCAAAGATGGGAAGGCTCCTTTAAAAGCCTTTGAAAGAAGGGGACATAATATTAGTATTTCCCACTGGGGAATACCCCAGGGATATTTTCTCATGTGTAAAACATCAGAACTTGTGTATAAGTGACATTTATTGTTAATTTTCTTAAACGATTTCTCTTCTTCCTCACCTAACCAGTTACCAATATTTGGGTTTCTGGGATGAAACTCTCTTTGAGCCCCATTTTCATGGAAGAGAACTTCAAGCCTCAATAGGCCCAACTGCTTCCCTGATTGAAGACCTCCTTTTCCTCACTGCACTGCCCCCTCTGCCCCTTCCCTATGCCCCTCAGCCTGCCAGGTCTAACTTGTCATGAATCTCAAGTAAGTAAAGGAGAAAGTAAATCAGATTTAACAATCTTATTAATTTGTCAGTTGAAAATATGGCATCTATTATTTTATAAATAATGTTCAAGAAGTTTGGCCTAAGACTAGAAAGAAGGGCCAGGCGTGGTGGTGCACATCTGTAATCTCTATACTTTGGAAGGCGGAGGTGAGAGGATTACTTGAGGCCAGAAATTCAAGACCAGCCTTGGCAACATAGTGAGACCCTCATCTGTAGAAAGAGTTTTTTTTTTT
The DNA here is from genome assembly GCF_028885655.2 of Pongo abelii. Classification (NCBI taxonomy): domain Eukaryota; kingdom Metazoa; phylum Chordata; class Mammalia; order Primates; family Hominidae; genus Pongo; species Pongo abelii. The sequence goes on along the minus strand of NC_071993.2, from coordinate 31,319,417 downwards.
AATTTTTTTATTAGCCAGGCATGATGGTGCACGCCTATTGTCCCAGCTACTGTGGAGGCAGAGGCAGGAGGATCACTTGAGCCCAGGAGTTCGGGGCTGAAGTGAGCTATGATTACACTACTACACACCAGCCTGGGCAACAGAGGGACAGAGGGAGACTCTGTCCTGAAAAAAAAAAAAAAAGAAAAGAAAAGAAAAAGAAAAAAAAAAGACTTCTCATTGTGGTTTGATATAGTCTTAGGCAGTTTGAAATGTATCTAGAAAAATAAGCATGGTCAGTGCCTAAAAAAGCATGCAGACTTCTGTATGGTGGCAGGTGTAAGGAAGGGTCGAGGCTGGCAGAACTGTGGGAACAGGTGTTGGAAATGGTTCTCGTAATATGGAGTTGACATGACTTTTCTTCACCCAGTTTTCCTATCACTATTCCATCATGTTTTTTTCCTACTGAAGACTTTTTCCTTTTTGTACAAATTTATGTGGTGCATGAGAAATTTTGTTACACATATATAATGCACAGAGACCCATTCAGTGTATTCAGGTTGTCCATCACCTGAGTACAGTACATTTTTATTTAGTCACCGTATTCTGCTTTCAAACCCTGAATTTATTCCCACTATTGTATCTTTTGCTGCTTAATTCATCTATGGTTAAATGTTCACAAGGAAAACACATCCCCAAGGTAATTTACTTCCAATTCTCTGTATCTGTCTCATTTAAATATATTCCTCTGCATCCTACGTCATTCTTTTGAAAGAAATTAGGCTACTGTGTTATTTGATGCTGAAATGCAATCTTTCAAGCTATTACCTGACATACAATTTCTAAATGCAGTTCAGAAAAGTCATCCATTTTACAATCTGTAAAAGAAACAAAACTTGGATTCTAAGCCCAAAGATGTACGCCCTGTATGTAAATTTATCTTCACTTCCTCTACACATATTTTATACAAAGTCACAAGTGGTTTGTGCATTCAGTATGAACCCTGTGTATCCAAAAGGGGAAGAGCCAAGATCTCAGCTCCTGTCACTAGATAGTCCAATAATTTAATGTTATAAAAGACATTGGGACAGTGGAAACACACAAATAAAGCAGAAGTCTGTTTCTGTTTGTTTTCTCATCTGAGTCTGGAACCGGCCCTGTCGTCATTACCAAACCAGGCTCACGAGCAAAGGCGGTTCACTCTCAAACACCTCAGCTTCCTAGAATTACTCCAGGACAACAGCACAGCCCCGTTAGAAGCTGAATGTGTGAGTCCATCTCTTTGCCCATCACCCAGATCGCTTTCTAAAAGCAAGCTGTAAGCTCCTCCCCGAGAGAATTACTTTTCGCTCACCGAATCTCATTACCTTTCTTTAATAGACATGGTTTTGCTGGGTGAGTCAAGAAGGCCCTCCCCTGTTGGCGTTTTGATCTCTCCAGCAGCAAACATCGCACATGGATTCTTGCAGAGCTTCTCCTGTGGCTGTTCCGAAGAATCCTGGGGCTTCCGGGACACGGGGGCTGCGGTTTGAGCAACAGTTTTCCCAGCAGCTGTCCCCGTCTGCTCGGAAGTGGGCTCCCCGAACTCTGCCGCTGGGAAGGAAAAGAGCAACATCAGCACTGGACTCCTCAGGCAAACATTCTTCCAGCGATTCGCCCCCAACAGTGCAGCTCTGGGAGTTCAATCCGTGGGCACACGGCGGGTGACCCAATCCACTGGGATTTATGCACATCTGCAGCACGCTACACTCTGTGAGAAAACCAAACTTCCTGGAGGGTTACCCACACAGCAAAATGCTTCGTGGCAATTGGTTTCTCTCCTGTGTGAGAGACATAGGAAGTCAGCTTTAACTATTTACTCCAGAACGATTCTACTTTAACATTCAAATGTGCTGTACTCACAAACCAAAACCCTTATGATAACTTACACTGTATTGTTTTATACAAATCCGTAGATTATGCCTGTAGTTTAGAATATGATTTTCAATCTAATTTTTAAAAGTATCAGTGTCCTTATGCAATCTATAGACACATCAAAGTAGATTTATTGAGCCTAAAAAGGAGATAATTTGTTTTATATTTACTGTTTTGCTCCCATGGGTAGCTGCTTCTTATTTTACACCAGCCATTCAAATATTTACTTTAAAAACAAACTGATTTGCAAAGAGTTCCTAATGAATGCAAGGATATACTTAGCTACAAATGCACCAAGAAACTGAGAAGCAACTGGAGGAGGAACTGCAGGCAGCTGATCTAACAGTAGGTCTACAGAACAGGGCACTGACATAGAGGCCTTTTGGGATGTCAATAACCTAATGGGATGAACTTCATTGTTGGTTTATTTTTTTCCAGGAAGGGTATCTGTGTGTCCAATGCAAACACAAAAACAATTAAAGAAAAAAAAACAAAACTAGCAAAGTACAGTGGCTCACACCTGTGGTCCAGGCACTTTGGGAGGCTGAGGCAGGAGGATTGCTTCAGCCCAGGAGTTTGAGACCAACCTGGACAACATGGTAAAACCCCATCTCTAACATCTCTAAAAAAATGCATAAATTAGCTGGGCATAGTGGTGTAGACTGCAGTCCCAGCTTCTTAGGAGGCTGAGGTGGGAGGATCACTTAAGCAGAGGAGGTTGAGGCTGCAGTGAACCATGATCGTGCCATTGCACCCCAGCCTGGGCAACAGAGCAAGACCCTGTCTCTAAAAAAATAAAGAAAATAAATTCAAGGAAAGGAAATTGGGGCAGTAAAAAGTCTCCACTCTGTTCTCCAACAGGACCTAAAGGAGGTGCCACCAATGAGAGCCTAGTATCATTGTCAGAAGTGTATACCCATGCTGTGTCCATGAGGTGGCCACAACCAGCCAAAGACTAGGAAGAGAACAACAGGTGGGCCAGAGCCAGGAGGGCCTTAGCATGCCCAGAGGTGCATTAAGTAGGCTGGGGCCATGAGAGTCTCCCCAACTAAGGCTTACAATTTTTTTTTTTTTTTTGAGATGCGGTCTCACTATGTTACCCGGGCTGGTCTTGAACTCTTGGCCTCAAGCCATCCTCTTGCCTTGGCCTCCCAAGTAGCTGGGATTACTGCATCAGGGGTCATGATTTCTATTCAAGCACGTCAGTACGGCTTACCCTAAAAAGCAACCTCTCGGCAGCGATGCTCAGCTTGGCTCGTTCATCCACCTTTTCTTCATCTGTAAAAAGCCACAAATTAAAAACTGGAAATTGTTAGAAAAGGTAAATTTGGTCTCCAAAAAGTCTTTCAGGGCTGACCTGGAAATCTTTGAATACAAGAATAGATGCACTAAAATAATAATTGGTGGTAATTTCCCACTGCAGGGAGCCCATTCTTTCTGCTCAGTGAAAAGATACTAATTTCCCTTGCAATTCAACACAGCCAAACCAAAGCAAACTCTGTCCAGGGATTTCCACTTTACCATTTGTCTGATCAAGATTTCACAAATATATTTTATGGAGGGGATTTGTTTTATTTTTAAATAGTAGCAGCAGCACAACAAGAAGAACCTGCTCCTTTGGTTTGAATTGGTTGTTTTTATATTGGTCACTGTATGATTCTCTAACTGCTCTCAAAAAGAAGGGAAGAGTCATCTGAAAATTTCAACTAGGTTTTATTATATTCACAGAATGAAAACCTGCAGCAAAGGGAGACATTGATATGCTCCATCATCTTATTCTCTCAAAAAGCCAAAAACCTTATTATTAAATCCAGTCTACATGCGATAATAAAGAAGAAGGAAAAACAGGAAAACAGGTACTTGCCATTGACAGTTGGCGTTTCTGAATGTGAGGTGCACCTAGGAAAGACATTAGCAAATAATAATAATACATTAGCAGGTGGGAGCAGAAGATCGAAATAAAACATCATATTGAAAGTAAAAATAAAAATGCAATTAAATTCTTTTAAGAAGTAACCTCCTGGTAGCAATTCTAGTTGTGAAAACACACATACAGTTGTGAAGTGACACTGTGGAGCGTGTGTGCACACAATCCCAGCCAAGTGGAGAGAGACCAGGCACAAGAACAACTTGTTAAACGCCACTGATGACAATTTTCTAGACAAATCTTACCATTTCTATGCAATAGTATATGACACTTTAGTATAAAACTCAAATACAACAAGTAGATGGACATTTATAAAATGAATATAAAATTCCTCAGTTATTTTCACTGTAAAATCTGGTGAATATGCAATCTGGAGTCTAATTTAACAAGGGGGTAAAAAACATTAAAACCATTAAATAAAGAAAAATAATGTTTCTTACTTCTTATCATCTGAATGCAATGTAAAATTGTGTATGTATCATAATACCACTGTAAAGGCTAACATTCTTTAAAAAGACTTTTAAGTAAGCCAAATAAGTAATGCTTATAGATTAGATGGAAGAATTATGGAATCGCCAACATCCTATATAAATAGCATCAAGACCATCAGTGTGGTAAAACTCTTGTGTCATTGCCATGTTCCTGGACCAGGAAACTGCACATACGCATGCCTACCTATCCGATTCCTTTCATTCTGCTGAAGTTATAGGTTGGGTTCCAAATCTCTCGGAAGTTTTTCTACTTTCACGAGGAGAAAAATAGCGTCTTGGTTTCCAGGACCCTCTCTCCCGTTCCACACTGGTGGGCAAGCCAGGTCCTTCGGCCGACCTCTCCACCCGTGATTTGCTTTTAGAATCACAGGGCAAAGAGTATAAGGAAGGCAAACGAAGACAGAGAAAGAGAAGATGGCAAAGGATTATGCATCTCTGTGAGTCAAGGCACAGACACCGCCAAACCCCTCCTCATGCCTCTACCATGCACGTAAGGAAAGAGACATTCCAGAAACCCAGTCTGCTAGTTCCCCATTAGCAGGCAGAAGCAGAGTGGTAGTTTTTGAGCCGTTTTCTGCATAGCCACCCCACACACACTTGTGAGCTAAGGCCAATATGATTCAATGCAGAACACAACACAGGTTGAGGAGTGAATCATTCTGCCAGGGACGTGCAAATGACACAGCTGGAGGGTGTGTGAAGCATCACCTACAGTTGATGATCCTCCTCTTCCTCCTCCTCCTCCTTTTCTTCCTCCTCCTCTCTTCGCTGCTGCTGCTTTTGACTTGCAGATATGGAGAACTGGGCTATCCCTTCCGTCACCTTCCAGAACCTTCAAGGTGGGAGGTTTGGGGACATTCTGGGTGGCTGATGCTACCCAGCTACACTCAGATGCATTTTCTGGGGTTTCTGCCATCACCAGCTTGGTGGTGTGACTGGTATCTGCGGGTTGGACATAGCCACGGATTGGCTGTTGTGCGGAGTCTGCTGCCTTGCTGGGGACCCTATCAAAGGCCAAGTGCTTGGCCTGAAATGACACGTAATGGACTGGCGCTGGCTGGTGTCTCCTCTGAGTTACGGACTCTGAGGCGAGTTCAGGGCTGTTTCGAGCACTTTCCTCTTTCACCAATTTTTCTCTAACTTTAACTCTTTAAGAAAGAAAAAGGATTTAAGTTGCAAAGTGCAGTAACGGCCTCGCAGGGGGAAAGCAGGCGTAGATCACAGATTACCAGTGAATGGAAACCGACCCCAAGAGAGAATAACTTGTGAAAAAGCATTTTGGTGTCTAATGTTAGAAACCAACTACTTGTCAGGTGATTCTGAGTTGAGTTTCCAATTTGCATATGTATGCCCAGGAAGGGTAAAACTAACTCTACCCCTGTAAAAGCTGACAGGGGTCAGATGCTATCCCCGGGGAGAATGGGTCCCCTCTGACCAAATAAATACCCAGAAGCCACAGAAAAATGCATTAATATCCACCACCAGCATGCATTAGGGCACAATGAGGCTGGTCCCTTGAATCAAGAAGCTTTCCTCATGCACATGCCCAGAACACGGACTGTGGGGGAAGGTTCCTGGCATACAGACACCTATTGACCAAACGCTGTAATTTCATTGTCGCCTGAAAATGTAAGAGCGCTTGTAATTATTTATGCTTTTTATTGAGCTCAAGATACAGTAATCGCCTCTTTTTTTTTTTTTTTTTTTTTTTTGAGACAGAGTTTTGCTCTTGTTGCCCAGGCTGGAGTGCAGTGGCCCAATATCTGCTCACTGCAACTTCCGCCTCCCGGGTTCAAGCGATTCTCCTGCCTCAGCCTCCCAAGTAGCTGGGATTACAGGCATGTGCCACCGCGTCCAGCTAATTTTGTATTTTCTTTAATAGAGACGGGGTTTCTTCATGTTGCCCAGGCTGGTTTCAAACTCCTGGCCACAGGTGATCCGCCTGCCTCAGCCCCACAAAGTGCTGGGATTACAGGCATGAGCCACCATGCCTGGCCATAATGGCCTCTCTTTTAAAGCACTCAACTAGACACTCACAAGCCTTTTCATTCAATGCAGAGTATATTCATCCATTCAGAAGGCATGTGGCCAGTTTGGGCATCATTATGAATAATTCTAGCACCAAAAGAATGTTAGAGAAAAGATATTTGCTGACAGAATTAATGAAGTGGACATTTCCCACCACCATCCCCCACTCCCAGGGACTGCTGTTATTCTCCTAGTTAAAAACAAATCCAAAAAGAGAGGCCAGGCCCTATGGCTCACACATGTAATCCTAGCCTTTGGGAGGCTGGGCAGCCAGGCAGGAGGATCATTAGAGCCCAGGGGTTTGAGACCAGTTTGGGCAGCATAGTGAGATCTTATCTCTACAAAAGTAAAAAAAATATATATATATAGCTATGTGCAGTGGCGTGTGCCTGTAGTCCCAGCTACTTGGGAGGCTGAGGCAGGAGGACCACTTGAATCCAGGAGTTTGAAGCTGCAGTGAGCTATGATTGTACCACTGCACTCCAGTCTGGGCAACAGAGAGAGAGACTCTGTCCCTAAAAAACAAAAATAAAATAAAAAAAATAAAGAGAGATTGCTCTAGTTGTTTCTAGAGTTATTCAAATATCTGAGAGCAAAACTGACATCCTTTTCAAAAGCTACAGACCTTTTTCCATTACTGCAAAACAAAGAAACCAAGAGCTCTGGCTGTGGGGTTGGAAGAGACCTCTGCTCAGATCCTGGCTCAGTCAGGTCGAGCTGTGTGGGGCTGGGCAACTCACCTGCCCTTAGTAAGCCTCAGTTGGTTTACCTTTTAAATGGAAATAATAGTGACATAGTGTAATGTGACATTTGCAAAGCACATGGCTTAGTGTTTAGCAGAGAGTGAACATTTAATAGTGTTATCTAGTTCTTATTTTTGCTTTTTGAAGTACCATGGAGTGAGAAAGGAGACACAATTCCAACTACTTGAGAATGGAAAACTGATTAGGGCTCAACTTTAAAATGTAAAGAGTGCTTTTGGAGTGGGAAAAGGGATTTCTTGTGGGGAGAGGAACGTAGAAACTTAAGCTTAATTGGCAAAAGTAATTATTTATAATGTGCACTGTACGGAAAAGAATAGTTTATTTAATGACAAGTGCACCCTGCTAAATTTGACAAAAATTCCTGTTTTTTTTTTAACGTAAGAGGCAGGGTACCTATATATGCATCAGTAAAGGACAATCCACACAGACGCACATATAGGTAGTGACTATGAACAACTCAAGAAAATAAAACATTCTGAGTTGTTATTTTTCCCAGAGATAAGCCCATGTTGGAGGTTTTCATACTTAAAACGTTTGTTAATCAAAAGGAGACTGAAGTGCAGTTCCAGTTCTCCTGTGGAACGCGTGCTTCTGATGAGAGACAATCTGAATGTTGCCCTCAGCCGAGAATAAAGTGACTGTCACAAACTCTGTGTGGGGAGCTTTGTCCTTCCATGACTTACTCATTCTGACTCCTTCCGCCTCTCTCTGCCCCCAGTCTTAAAAATGAAATGATAGGGGGTTTTGTTTGCTTTAAAAACCACATGCCCTAAATTTAACCGTCGAAAATTAACTACTGGTTTAGAGATGAAGAGATATGAAAGCAAGGAGGCTGGAAGGCCTGGGGGCAGTGGGGAGCTGAGCAGACGGGACGCAGGCTGGTGAGTCCAGCTCAGGAGAGCGGCCCAGGGGCCTGGCTGGGTGCTCACTACTGCCCCCGACTGGCCAGTCCTATGTGAGTTGGTGAGAAGGGAAAAGCAAGAGGTGAAGTAAAAGGTTTGTCAATCAAGAAAGAGGGAAAAAGAGGAGGAAGGAGAGATACTATTAGCATGGATTAGAGCATGTGGAGGAGAAAAGCAAATGATTAGAAAGTAACTTCCACATGATTTTCAAGTGCACCGGTATTAAAAAGGGCAACAGGAGAGTGGGCTGGGACTATAGGTGCCCGCCCCCACGCTCAGCTAATTTTTTGTATTTTTAGTAGAGATGGGGTTTCACCGTGTTAACCAGGACGATCTCGATCTCCTGACCTCGTGATCTGCCCGCCTTGGCCTCCCAAAGGGGATTACAGGCATGAACCACCGCGCCCGGCCGAGGATTATTCTTAATAAAAATCAGCCGTTAGATTTTAAGTTATAGTAAAATCTGTGTATATGTTGACATTTTAATAGAGATTATCCGGTTTTTTTTTCTATTTTGTACACGATAGTACAGGGAAACCCAAACATGAGTGGTTTCTCCAGAAAGATTCCGAAGGGGTCACACCTTCACTTATCAACTGGCGGTCCGGGTACCCGCACGCCGGCCTTTTATAATTATCGCTGAATAATGCAACCAATGCAAGAGTTACAAGTACTAACTCAGGTTCGTTCTACTGATATTTATTGAGTGCCTACTACGTGCAAGTAATAAGCTAACGAAGGACAAAGATGAATCAGAAATCAACCCAGCCATTAAAAACCTTATACCACAGGTAGTCAAGGTAATATACAATCCACACATTCATTTCTGGACACACAATTGACTATGATGCCATGCAGAATGTGACCGAGCAATTACACCAGGCTGAAGGTATTTTGGAGAAACATCATGGGTAAGGACAACCTTGTTTTAACAACGTAAAGCAAGTCACAGGAGGAACACTCAGATTACTGCCCTGTCTTTTCTTAAAATTTAGAAAGAAAAAAAAAAAAAAGAAATTCTACAGCCTAGTTAAAATGTTTTACCAACTCAAAATCTTATGATCCTATCTGCAAGAGTTTTAAAATACCAGGCTGGAAACACATTCCTGCTCAAAGCAATTTCTAAAAATAAGAGTTAAAATCAACTTAATTTTCTAAAATCATTTTGGTTTGAGTTTTGGTTGGAGGGGACAGGCAGGTACCTGGCACCGCTATTGTACATCTTGCTGTAACCACTGACCTCTGTCTTGGTCTAGGCTTGGACTGATCTGTTTCTCCAGTAAGATCCTCTGGCCTTGTTACTCCTAAAATTATCACCCCACCTGCCAATCCTCTGCATCATGTCAATTTTGCCCACAGCAAATAAAAAGTTAAGATGTATCTACAGTCATTTCATTTCCAACTATAAAGGGTCCAATTTCTCAACCTTTATTTGATAGGAAGAGTTTGGCGCATCGCCTACAGCCAGGAACGAAGGCAGCGCAACTCAATCCAGTGTGCAGAGGGGAAGAGGGGCCAGCAGACGCCTGCTGTTGGAAATGACATCAAGTTCCTATAACGAATCTGCCGCCTTCACAGGGTTATGTTTAGGCTGAATGCTTTCTGTATAATAGAGGGCTTTGTAAAAGAAGTGCAATACAACTTTTGGAACATGACCTTAACTGACAAGAATAAAATTTGATCAATATCACCATCAAACTCCATCAGAGGCTTGTGTAAGAATGTTGGGTCAGCATTTATAAAATGGAAATCCCACACAGACACAGGGGACTTACTAGGCTCCATTTGCTTATTACACCTGAAATATGAAACCAGCCAAAAACCAAAGGACTACCGCCAGGGTGGTGAATACTCAAATTTGGTATTTCCTATACAGACGGTCCTCAACTTACAATGGTTTGATGTAAGATTTATTGACTTTAAGATGTTGCAAAAGCAATAGGCCTTCAGGAGAGCCTGTGCTTAGAATTGTGAATTCTGTTCTTTTCCTGGGCTGGTGGTGTGTGTTGCGATGCTCCCCTGTGATACTGGGCAGAGGCAGTGAGCTGCTGCTCCCAGATCGCCACCAGCCACACAACCATAAGGGGAACGACCCATCTCCAGTGTGCTGCATGGCCAGATGGTTTTGTCCAAATCCAAGCTAATGTGAGTGTTCTGAGCATGTCTAAGATAGGTTGGGTGTATTAAGTGCATTTTTGACTTAATGTTTCCTTTATTTTTCTGACTTGCAATATTTTCAAGTTATGATGGATTTATTGGGATGCCACCCTATCATAAGTTGAGGAACATCTGTAAAATAAATACAAATGTATGTAGTAAGAAACAAACAGGCCAGATGTGGTGGCTCATGCCTCCTGTAATCCCAGCCCTTTTGGAGGGTGAGGCAGGAGGATATCTTGAAGCCAGGAGTTTGAGCCAGACTGGGCAACATAGTGAGACCCCATCTCTATGAAAAATTAAAAAATTAGTCAAGCGTGGGTGGCACATGTCTGTAGAACTGGCTACTCAGGAGGCTGAGGTGGGAATATTGCTTGAGCCCGGGAATTTGAGGTTGCAGTGAGCTAGGATTGCATTACTGTACTCCAGCCTGGGTGACAGAGTGAGACTCTGTATCTAAAATACAAATAAATAAATAAGAAATAAACAAATGTATGTGAAGGCATCATTCCTAGAACATAATAAGCCTTTTAAAATGCTTGCTTCTTATCTTCTTCCTTCTTCATAGTCAACACAGCACTGAAAGTTTACGAATTTCTCTTTTTATGCTTTGAAGACATAATACCTATGGAGACCCGATTCAGAAGTCATGCGATTTTCAGCAGGGTGAGTCCAGCCTCACCAGGAGAGCCTGAGTTTGTCTTTAGTACATGTAAAGCGGAGTGGTCTAGGAAAGCATTTCTCCGAGTAAGGCTTTCAGGATCCTTGAGGTTGGCTATGACACGTATTTGGGTGAGGTTATCTGCCATCAGAAACGGAAAAGAGAGAGGGATGAGGAGAGGCCTAAATCAGACAACGATGGTGCACAGGCAGTCCTGGGCACTGCGTAGCCATGATCTCGCAGAATGCGGCCACTTCTGAGATGTGCGGCAGCGTTGATACTTCCATCACTCCCCTCTTCTGTCTTTTACCTCCCCCATCAGCCTTCTTAGCTGAGTTCTCCTCCCCACCCCCATGATACAGAGAGCCTCAGGGTTCTCTCGACATTTCAACTTGGATAGCTAATGGACGTCTTAAACTTACATGGCCAGAAAATGAACTCTCAACTTCCCTCTGTCCCAACTTGTACTGGAGTCTTCCCTATGCCAAATCCCTGCTGTGAGTTGCTTTGGCCAAAATATTGAGACTCACCTTTGATCCCTCTGTTTCTTTCAAACCACACCCCTACCTCATCAGCAAGTTCTCCTGGTTACCTTCAAAATACAACCTCTTTCCGCCACCTGTGCTGCTGTCATTCTAGTTCAAGCCACCACTGTCTCTCACCTATGTTACCAAGATGACTTCTTCATTATTCTACTTGTTTTCATCCTGGCCCCCCAAAGTCTATCTTCTCCTTGGCAGCCAGCGTAATGCTTTGAAATGTAAGGCAGATGAGTCATTCCTCTTGTTGAAACCCTCCTAGGGCTCCACATATCAAGTAGCACCAAACCCAAAGCCCTTGCGGTGGCTCTGAGGCCCTTCCCGATCTGTGGTCTCACTAACATCATCCCTACCACCCGCCCCCTCCGCTACAGCCCTCTCTCTTCACTAGGATATGACAGCCTCTGGAGAGAGAGACTTCATTCATGCTTGTTTCCATGGCACTCAGAACTATGTGTGGCGAGCAGCAGGTCTCAGATGCTCTTGGAATGGATGAACTGGTGAATGATACTCTCCACAGCAACTCTATGAGGTCTTCTCGTCCCCGTTTTATAGATGCAGATGGTGAGGTGCCAGGGAAAAGGAACATTAACTGCCCATGATCGTATGGCTGGTAACAAAAGAATGGGGCTTGGACCCAGTGCAGCAGGACCTCCCAGCCTGCACCTTCCAGCCTTCCAGAGCGACAAGCTTCCACATTCTGGAAAATGGCTGCTTCCTTGGCTTGAATGGGTAAGAATGAGGTTGGGATGCCAGTGTTCATGGACTCTAAGGTTAAGCAAGGAAGACACCAAGAACTTCCGGGTCACAGCCACAACCCTGACTGGATGTGGATCTGTCTCTAGTGCCGGTTCCACCATCAGCAAAGTTACCCAATTACCTATGAATTCTGCAAAACCCAATTACCTTCTTCCTTTGTTTCTCCAATGAACAATATCAAATCAAAGGAGTCAGGCAGTGGAAGGCTGTGGACTGAGCTTTCCACCTTGGAGCAGCACAGCCTGATCATAATACTGAGGGGTTGGCAAAGAGATGTCCAACTCAGATTTTAAAATATATCATTCCATCAAAGTACAAAATTTACTTTTGGGGCCTGGAGGGCATTGTTTTAGAGAGATAGTAAAATAGCAGGTGAGTTTTTAAAAACCTGTATGAAAAAAGAGATCACATCTGAACAGTGGTATTTTTCTTTTTATTCTTTTTCATTTCTTTTAATCTTGTGTGCTGTTATTTTATGAAGTATTCCTTAATATTATGCTTATTTTTGATAAATAATTAAGGTTTGGTTAAGAAATTAACAGTGGGAGATTTGATTTAGACAACATAATGAGTTGAACACAGGACACTGTGAGGCTACAGCAGTCTTTGCACATGGAGTCAAGAATCAATTCTGGTGGACAGAGGCACAAGGGATGATGGAAATGTTTCCTATCCTGACTGGGGTAATGGTTATACATTTACCCAAACTCACCAACCTGCATCTTTAAAATCTGTGCATTTGATGTAAATTGTATCTCATTTTAACAATATGTAGGCCAGGCATGGTGGCTCATGCCTGTAATCCCAGCACTTTGGGAGGCCAAGGTGGGCGGATCACATGAGATCAGGAGTTTGAGACCAGACTGGCCAACATGGTGAAACCCCGCCTCTATCAACAAATACAAAAATTAGCCGGGCATGGTGGTACAGGCCAGTAGCCCCAGCTACTTGGGAGGCTGAGGCAGGAGAATCACTTGATCCTGGGAGACGGAGGTGGCAGTGAGCCGAGATCACACCACAGCACTCTGGCCTGGGCAACAGAGTTAGACCCTGTCTCAAAATAAATAAATAAATAATCAAAATATGTCATCATTGGGTTACAGAGTAAGGACTTCCTGAATACTGAAAATGTAGCATTTTCTGGGGGCAGAAGCAGGATAAACATGTGAGATAACCAATTTCTTCCAGTCTCCCTTTGAGCTAATCTCAGTGAAGGCCCAAATGCTGTAACCGCAGCCCAGAAAGGAGGGAGGGAGGAGGTATGTGCAGAAAGCACAATTGTCAGAAAATGCTGGAATCTGAGGAAGGTGCGAGGCTGGATTGGCATCCCTTCATCTCCTGATTGGAACTACCACTCCTAGAATAAGGTAATCGGGAACTTGACAGCTTTCATCATGAGACTAGACTAGAATCAGCCATTCGGGGCTGTGGACTCAGCTCACAACGCTCCACAAGTGGCGGATGATTTTCTGCTCACTTATCACGATTCCCATTTACTGTTTAATGATATTTATAAGCAGCCTGACTCAAGACCACATACAAGAACCCCAATCCCAGACAAATCAGAAAGAGCTTTGTCGTATAAAGAAGTGCTGCTCACAGTGTGTTCCGCTGATTGGTGTCCCTGCTCCATGATTAGACAAAAGGCTTGCACCAGAAGGGAAATTAACAACATCGCTAAGCCTGCTGTGTAGTTCAGCTGACATTTTCTTCACAGCATGATTTTCTCAATGAAGGAAATCATACATAATTTACATTCGGGTGCGAGTGTCTCATAGGTTGTGTGCTGATAAACAGTTTGCAGATTGGCTATTTCAAACAGCACTGCTATAGTCTGGTGACACTTTAAGCAAACAGAAAAAAGCAGAACATTCATTCAAAAATTATTTGCTAGGTCACTTGGTATTATTGGATATGGCCAGTTGCAGTGAAGGAGATATGAAAGTGACTAAGGCAAGGTATCTAACCTACTCTTAAGGCTTTTATTCAAGTAATGCTATCACTGCAATCATCCTTACCAGACTTACAGATGGGCTTAACACCAAATTCACAGTGCCATGTCTGGAGGAATCCTGATAAAATTGCTAAAATCCTCTTCTGGGTTTGACAGCCATGATCTAGGGTGCTTGGCATTTGTTTTTGTTTAAATTTTTAATTTCTGTGGGTACATAGTAAGTGTATGTATTTATGGGGTATCTGAGATGTTTTGATGCAGGCATGCAATGCATAATAATCACATCATGGAGAATGGGGTATCCATCCCCTCAGGTATTTATTCTTTGTGTCACAAACAATTGAATTATACTTTTAGTTATTTTAAAATGCACAATTATTAGACTATAGTCACCCTGTTGTGCTATCACAAAGCAGGTCGTATTCAGTCTTCTAACTATTTTTTGTACCTATTAGGTGCTGGGCATTTGAATATCCTTCCTACGACATAGGGTGCCTATGAAGTGGCATCTGTGGGATTTCCTCATTTGGCTCATGACCTCTTTCTCCTCTTTTCCCTTCCAGTACAATCATCAGCAACCCAGAAGCCAAACTGATAAGATCAGGGCTCCCTATGTCAAGCTGAGCCATGCTCCAGCTCTGATGTCTCTGGGAAACTCATAGTCTGATGATGGGAGCAGACTGGTGCAGAGTCCAAACACCACAGAAAGTAGAAGTGACTCCAAAAAGGATTCTAGTTTCTATTAAGACAGAGAGAAGTTACAAAACAAACAAAACAAAACAAAAACAAACAAAAAAACAACCTGGAAAGATCAGGAAAGCAGGGCAGATTGGGAAAGTGGACTGTTCTCTGGACACATTCGTCAGTGGCCCTATTAGAAAGAGATACCCAGATGTAATCTGACCACTGCAGAACGCAGGGAGACCATTGCCTACCTGTGTTATTGGCGACTCACTTTCATTAATGTCCCCAAAGATTGGACTAATCACTTTGGCAGTCATATAAAGAACTTGCTGTCAACTAAAATCCCTAGGTCTGTTTCCCATGAACTGCTATTAAAACAAGTTTCCTCAATTTTGAACTTGTGCACTGATTTTTTCCCCTCTAAATACAAGACTTTACTAAATTTCATCTTGTTAGTTTCTAACCATTGTTCCAGGTACATGTGCTCTCTTTCCTACATGCTCCTGTTCTCTCCCTCTCTCTCTCCCCCTCCTTTTTACCTCTCTTCCTCCTCCATCTCTCTCCTCTCCCCTTTCTCCTTTAGTCATCAAACTTATTTACAATCCCTCCTCCAGAAATCTGATCACCCCTACCATCAATATCTCCCAGACTATCTAAAAAAAAAATGCCAAATAGGGCCACGTTAATGACAAAGCCCCAACTGGAATCAGAGACCTCATTATCTCAGGCTTGGGCAACTGCAACCACCACTTAATGGGCCTCCCTGATGGGAATCAATTATCCTTCAGAGCAATCCTCCACACTCCTTTGAAGCAATATTTCCAAATTCATGATCAATCATGCTTGCTTTAAAATCCTTCAGGCATTTCTCACTGTCCACACGGAAAAGGCCAAATGCGTGGTCATGTCATCCGAGGAGCTCCATGATTGTCCCCACCTGGCTCTCCACTTCCTCCCATCCTCCTCCTTCCAGGTCTGTGTTGGATGTCTGTGCCTTCCTGCCTGAGGCAGCCTCCCTTCCACATCTAGCAAACACACCATATCCTTAAGGACTTGGTTCAACTAAGACCACTTCCCCAAGGAGGAAGTATTAATAACCCATCCTCGGTACTCCCATGTCACCCAACCTTGCCCTGGAGAACCATATTTGCCTCGCTGTGTGGTAGTTATTTCTCATACTCGAAACAAAATTGATATGCCCAGCTAGGAGCAGAGTGCCTGGCACACAGTAGGCTTAATATAATTTTCTTGAGTGATTAGCTAAACTACCTTAGAGCTGAGGTTAACCCACGAATCAACAGCGACGAGGTATGGATACGTGGAAGGATGCCCAATGAGTTTGAATCGTCCTAGACTACAAGTTTTCATGTTCTTTTTGAGAAAGCTTTAAGTGCCTTATGCAAATCCATAACTATGGATGTCTCTATACATATGTTTCTATAATGCTCTAATCTTCTTTCCTAAAATACCTAACATCAAAGGGCAAATCCCAGCAAACTCTTCTTCCACAATGATGAAAAATAGCATTGACATAAATGGAGAGTGGTGTGCAATGGAAAGAGCTCTGACAGGTGCAGCCAACTTGAATGAATGAATGGATGGATGATGGTCTCAGTTTTGTCAAAGAAGCTCTATGGTCTCGATCAAGTTACTTCTTAAATCTTTAGTTTTTCCCATGTATAAATGGATTTTTTAACTAAATAATCTCCAGGGTTACTGCTGTTTCTGAGAGTCTAAGATTGTTTATGTCAGTGTTATTTTTCATCATTGTCGAACAGGGAGTTTGTTGGTTATGTCCTTTGAAAGTTAGTTTCAGGCTGGGTGTGGTGGCTCACGCCCGTAATCCCAGCACTTTGGGAGGTCCAGGTGGGCAGATCACTTGAGGTCAGGGGTTTGAGACTACCCTGGCCAACGTGGCCAAACCCTGCCTCTATGAAAAATACGAACATTAGCCTGGCGTGGTGGGTGTCTGTAATGCCAGCTACTGGGGAGGCTGAGGCAGAAGAATCACTTGAACCCAGGAGGTAGAGAATGCAATGAGCTGAGATTGCACCATTGCACTCCAGCCTGGGTGACAGAATGAGACTCCGTCTCAAAAAAAAAAAAAAAAAGAAAGAAAGTTACAGAGTTTAGGAAAAAAGAGCAGGGGTCCTGTAGAAACAGTTTATACAGATTTACATAAGGTACTTAAAAAGCCTTTATGTCCACATAAACAAACAATTTATTTTGTGGAATCTTGGGGTGAGCCAACCCTTCACAGGGCAGAGGTCACCTACAAGGGGAGAGGCTTATGGGGTTACTGGGGACCAGAAAAAGGAGGTGGTGACTTCAGGTGTATCAGAACTGTTTTAATGCAGCAACTGGCTGGCAGAAAATTATCTTACCAGGAAATAATAACTCAACTGAAGTTTTCATAAAGGGCAGGGGTTGCCCTTGTGTAGTATCCCGAAGTATATAACAATATATAATGATACACTTTAACTCCCTGCAACTCCCAAAAGTCTGCAGACTAAAAAGTGCTTCCTATTACCAAAGTGAAGTCAAATCCAGCACAGCCAAATTAGTTTCACCATGTGGGTGTCCAGCTCTAATTACATAACAGCTTCTAATTACAAAACATTAGGCATGGCTATTAACTTCTGAATCTCATTAAAATTAACAGTTAATTTGCTAAAAGTTGCTTGTTTGGAAAAACTGCTAATGACCATTCTGCAGATATGCACAGGTGTAAAATCTGCAAGGACACGGGCTCAAGGACAACATTTTGCATTTAAAATCTCACACACCTTTGAGTTTTTAGCTAGTGTACATAGTAGCTAGGGTTTGGGGAGATATATTTATATTTAATCCGATGAATAGGAATTGTCTGCCAGGCACAGTAGGTCATGGTTGTAGTCCCAACCCTTTGGGAGGCCGAGGCAGGTGAATCACTTGAACTCAGGAGTTCGAGACCAGCCTGGGCAACATGATGAAACCCTGTCTCTACCAAAAAGTACAAAAATCAGCCAGGCATGGTGGCATGCGCCAGTAGTCCCAGCTACTCAGGAGGCTGAGGCAGGAGGAACTCTTGAGCCCAGGAAGTCAAAGCTGCAGTGAGATTGTGCCACTGCACTCCAGCCTAGGCAACAGAGTGAGACTTTGTGTTACACACACACACACACACACACACACACAAAGAAGAAGAAGAAAAGAAAACTGTCACTTGCCAACAAGAACAGAATAAAATGAAAAAAAAAGGGGGGGAATGACTTAACCATCTATTAACAGCTGAGAGCTACTAGTGGACACGGGAGCGTGTAAGGGCAAGCACGATGCTCTCCTGCAGACACCTCTCTCAGTGCATGGAAACAGACCACTGAGCCAAGAGAGCTTGAGGCTCTGCAGACAGTTTTTAGACCAAAACTTCTCATCGGGAGATGAGCAAATGCAATCAGAAATAAACTCCAAGTGCCTAGCACGAGCCCCTTCCTTTCTTAGTGGCTCAGTCTGCACCGTGTCAAGGTGTTGCAGAAGCTGCATTCCAGAGGGTGCCCTGGTCTACTTCCTGAGCTGATCCGCAGCTCTCTGGCATCCATGGGGAGCCCTGCCCAGACCATCATCCACCAATGGTAACTCTTCCAGGGGTCTGATGTCAGCCTCAGCTCTGCATGAAACCTCCAAACTATCCTGACCACTAAGGATACAATTTGCTAAGGAGAAAGGAGTGGTGAGGGGCTGCAGTATAGTAATGACAAACAAAACTAACAAACGAGGGTTTTCTAGAGTGGATCACCACTAGAAAATGAGGTCTACCTTCCATTTCACTCTCTTTGCCAGTCACATAGTTCCCAGAGAACAGGGAGTGATGGCTGGATGCTCAGCAAACGCAGCAGCAGAACTGGAGACAGTGAGTTTCTCCACTCACAAAAGTAACAAAGACAGCGCATTTCCTTTATATAGATACATGAGATGCACAAAGTGGCAAATTCAACAAGAGCTTTGGATTCAGAATTTCTAGTAGTAGCAGAAGCTCACATGTTTAAAAATTTGAATAATCCATAGGACTCAAATCCCTTATTCACAGTGGTGGAATTAACAAAGAATGGTTCCTACCAGTAACACTACCTCTCCTCCAAATACCATTTCTGAAATTCCAAGTTTACGGGTTTGAAAGGGTTGGAGAGGTGGGGCTGGAAGTATCTTATTATTCTCTACTTCACCTATTTTACTATGTGTATTCTTAGTTTTCTTCAGAACAATGTGTTCATCTGAATTCCTGGGCATCTAACAGGATTTCTGAGCTAAAGACCCTATAATATCAACTAATCAATTAACTAATTTTTAAAAAATCTTCTTTATCATATACGCTGAATACTAAAGAATTGTAAAATAAATTTATTACTCAGGTAAATATTGTCCTAAAGGCTGTTATTTAGCCTGTAATGTTTAAAAGGAGTATAGTACAGTGAAGTATACGAATTAATTATTCTGCATATATGCACAGGTGTGTACAGGTGTTAATGTACATGAGCACATTCAAAAACAGCATTGGATATGGGGCTCACGTTTGAATGTTTGGGTCACTATAGGTGGTCTTTTGATGGTTTATTCATGAGTGTTGTATTCGTATTTAAATAATAAAAGAAAACAGCCTCTTGCCTGTAAGCACAGAATAAAATGATTAAATGGGAATGAGTTGCTTCAGAGATTTAACAACCAAAAAGTTTGGCAGAGCTAGCTGATAAGTGAGTGAAGCAGTGAGAAAAATATTCCATTTTAGTGACAAAGCAAATCGGCAAAAAAAATCCCCACAGCCTTAAAATAGTTATTTAAGGATACTTTTTTCTTCACTTGTTATCTTCTTAAATTTTTCTGCTACATTTTTCCATATCAGATGACATTATTATTTTCACTTATGTTTATTTAGGTCAGGTCACCAAAGAGATTTCTTTTGTTATTGTTTTAGGTTACAAAGTATGTTTTGGTTTATCTTACTTCCCCCTAAATGGAAATCAGACAATGACTTTCTGAAACTTGGATTTCCTGGCTCTAGATAAAGAATAAGCAGAATTTTAATACATTTTAAATTCATTTTTACAAGCTGAATAACTGCCGTCATTACAATGTAAATCTTAATTTTTTTTTTTTTTTGAGACAGAGTTTTGCTGTTGTTACCCAGGCCGGAGTGCAATTGTGCAATCTCGGCTCACCACAACCTCTGCCTCCCGGGTTCGAGCGATTCTCCTGCCTCAGCCTCCCGAGTAGCTGGGATTACAGGCATGCACCATACAAAAATTAGCCCAGCTAATTTTGTATTTTTAGTAGACATGGGGTTTCTCTATGTTGGTCAGGCTGGTCTTGAACTCCCGACCTCAGGTGATCCGCCCACCTTGGCCTCCCAAAGTGCTGGGATTACAGGTGTGAGCCACTGCGCCTGGACAAATCTTAATTTTTTAAAAACGTTAAATTTGTCACATATTTTCCATCCCTCTTTATGTAAATGTATTTCAGGTATTTTCCTAATATATAGAAACTAATTTGTGTGTCTTTGCCTATGTAAATGTATTTCAGGTATTTTCTTAATATATAGAAACTAATTTGTGTGTCTTTGCCTATCAATCATAGAATTGTACACCTTAAATAACTTAGAAAATAAAGGATGTGCCTCTTCCAGAAGTCCTTTACAATTTCTTAATTCTTTTTAATCTTTTTCATGGAAGTAAAGTACTGTGAGGCTAAGGCTTGGCTTATGGAAACTTCTAGGTAATATGTACCTTCAAAATAACCTGTAAATAAGTGGTTTTATTTTGTTACAGGCCTAAATATGTCAACGATGCTTTTTGCTAGGTCTTAAGACAAGTTATATACATTTTTGAATATTAAGATTTTAATTCACACAAAATATGCAGTATCCTGTCCTTTTACGGGGAATGGTCAATAAAGTCTTAATTACTATTGCAACTGATTAAAAATCTTATTGAGAATCTATTATATGTAATCTAGGTGACTAACTCAGATACCGTGATAACGACTTCAACAGCTGTCATCATGTGGCAATCTGAAATTAGATTCCTCATTTCCTTTAAACCAGTGTATTATATATCTCTAATAATCTTATTTTAATCTTCTCGTTTTTTTTTTTTTTTTTTTTTTTTTTTTTGAGATGGAGTCTGGCTCTGTTGCCCAGACTGGAGAGCAGTGGCACGATCTTGGCTCACTCCAATCTCCACCTCCCGGGTTCAAGCAATTCTCCCTGCCTCAGCCTTCCGAGTAGCTGGGATTACAGGCGCCTGCCACCATGCCCAACTAATTATTGTTTTTTGTTTTTTGTTTCTTTGTTTTTGCTTTTGAGATGGAGTCTTGCTCTATCGCCCAGGCTGGAGTGCAATGGTGCGATCTTGGCTCACTGCAACCTCCACCTCCCGGGTTCAAGCGATTCTCCTGCCTCAGCCTCCTCAGTAGCTTGGATTATAGGTGCATGACACCACGCCCAGATGATTTTTGTATTTTTAATAGAGACGGGGTTTTAATAATCTTGGTCAGGCTCGTCTCGAACTCCTAACCTCAGGTGATCCACCCACCTCAGCCTCCCAAAGTGTTGCGATTACAGGCGTGAGCCACCACGTCCGGCCAATATCTCCAATAATCTTTCTAAATTGGAGTCTGTTCAGTTCTTTGTCCTACTCACAAAACACATGAGGCACTTCCTTTGGTAGAGAGTAACTAAACCAAGAATATGGTTTCTACGATGAAATGCAAATTCCCCAAACAAAAGACCTTCATTTCAAAATATTAGACAGCAACTCACAGTCCCTACATTTCCAGTAATTAAAGCTAAAGGCTGAACAAAGGTCCTCAAAATGCATCCTTGGGATCTATGGTATTTAATTCTGTTGGAAGCCGACCTCTCTAAATATTTCAGTCTGGATGCTCGAGTATGTGGTGAGAGGACTTTGGGTTAACACATTTCAGTACCACAAGGGTCTGCTTCACATATGTTACTGCCATTTAGAGATGACCAGATGTGCACCCCTCTGTCCCAATGGGAAACAAATAGGGGTGTTTCCCACATATAAATCTTTTTCTTTCAGAATGAATCTGCCTGACCTTAGGTTCTCATCCCTTTTCAATTCACCTGGGAAGCTATTGCTGTCTGAACCTGAGTCCACCTAGACAATTACCCCAAACCTTTAAACACGACAGTTAAATAAATTGCACTTTTAATATGGTCATCACACTTTTAAAATTTAAATTTGGAAATAAACATATAGTCTCTTCTGTCATCTGACTTTCTGATTTTATACTTTTTTCAATTTCTCCAAATGGCAGCTACTCTTATCTTGAGGGAATCCTTTTACACAGTGGTTTTTCTAATGGCTGATCTTTATAATGTGGGGTTCTCACACATACCTGTGTCCTAGTGTGTGATATACTTACAGAATTAGGCATTCCAGTTCTATTCTGTGTATATTGCAGTCATACTCCTGTGCTCTTCGCTGAGATGCTTCCACTGGTTAGTGGTGCTGCTTCTGCTCTGTGATTCTAATCACAGCAACAAAAGTAATCACCAGCAATCATCAGTCTCTGATATGATTACAGAAAAGCGGCGAAAAGATAAACTACGAAAGGGGGGTGAGAAACCCACTAAGAGGGTCCTAAGTAAGAGGGTCCTGAGGAGTCCATGAAAGTGTCCCCATGACACCTGTTCAGTTTATTTTTTAAAAGAATATAAGAAACACACAAACAAAAAGAACACGAGGCTTCCTGCTTTGGCAGAACATGTTTTGATATCGTGGAAATTTAAGAATCTTAGGCCAGGTGTGGCCTCATGCCTGTAATCCCAGCGTGTTGGGAGGTTGAACAGGAGAATCTCTTGTGGCCAGGAATTCGAGATCAGCCTGGGCAACATAGCAAAATCCTGTCTCTATAAAAAATATAAAAATGAGCTGGGGGTGGCACATGCCTGTGGCCCCAGCTACTTGGTAGGCTGAGGCGGGAGGATTGCTTGAGCCCAGGAGTTCGAGGCTGCAGTGAGCTGTGATGGCACCACTGTATTCTAGCCTGGGCAACAGAGTGGGACCCTGTCTCCAAAAAAAAAAAAAAAAAAAAAGAATCATATACCATGATATTTCTCCAGTGAGCCTTGACCTCCACAAGATGCTAGGAATACCAAAACCCTATCACACAGACAGGCAAAAAGAAGGTATTCTCCTGCATTCAGGGTGGTTAGCATGGGCTGGATGCTTACCTGGGTCGGGCCAGGGTAACTTAGGAGGGTAGCTGCCAGTCACCGAAGGAGGGACTCTGGGAGGCGGCCTGCTGCTGCAGGGAGGAGCTGTGCACGTGCTTGGGGGACTGTGGCACTTCAGTGAAGGAGGAGTCTCGCCCAGAGAAAGAGAAGGTCGAGGAACCCTCGGCTGCTGGGAACAGATCATGGGCCTGCCGGGTGGCACTCAGCTCTTGACCTCGTCTTTGGTTTTCTACGCTCAGCAGCACCTCTAGGTCGAAAGTGCCATCACCCCCACGGAGGGCAGAGTCCTTGGATTCACCTGCACAGGTCCTGAGCCCCATCGTCTCGCTCCCGGGGTACAGAGAATTCGAATCTCTGCTTGACTCTTCCTGTTTGTCACTTTTTCCTTCCTGTTTCTCGACAGCATCAGGCTTCTTCCAGGACTTGGTATAGCAGGATAAATACTCAGAGTCGGCCTTGGGATCCAGAGTCAGCCCATATTTCTCTGCCAGCTGTCGCCTTCTTTCTGCTCCATACCTGGCAGTTCTTTTGGCTTTGGGCTCCAAACTGTGGGTGTCCGTGGTACTGGAACCATAGGGTGAGTAGCTATGGACGCCGGAGGTTTCTGTGCAGTATTTAGATAGAGTTTTCCTTTCTTTCTTTTTTTTTTTTCTTTTTCTTTTTTGAGACAGAGTCTCACTCTGTCGCCCAGGCTGGAGTGCTGTGGCGCGATCTTGGCTTGCTGCAAACTCCACTTCCTAGGTTCAAGCGATTCTCCTGCCTCAGCCTCCCAAGTAGCTGGGATTACAGGCACGTGCCACCGTGCAGAGTTAATTTTTGTATTTTTAGTAGAGACAGGGTTTCACCTTATTGGCCAGTATGGTCTCAATCTCTTGACCTCGTTATTCACCCACCTTGGCCTCCCAAAGTGCTGGGGTTACAGGCGTGAGCCACTGTGCCTGGCCCTTTGTTTCCAATTATAGCACACACGCCTGATGTAGGGAATGTCTAATATGGGCCTGGCATGGTGGCTCACACCTGTAATTCCAGTGCTTTGGGAAACCGAGGTGGGAGGGTGGCTTGAAGCCAGGAGTTTGAGACCAGTCTGGGCAACATAGTGAGACTCTCTCTCTACAAAAAGGTTTTATTTATTTATTTATTTATTTATTTATTTATTTTTATTTTTGTAGAATTTATTCATTTATTTTTTCACTGACATTGAATTTTTTCTTTTATTGATTGATTTATTTATTATTATTATTTTTTAATTTATGAAATATTTATTGATCATTCTTGGGTGTTTCTCGGAGAGGGGGATATGGGAGGGTCATAGGATAATAGTGGAGAGAAGGTCAGCAGATAAACACATGAACAAAGGTCTCTGGTTTTCCTAGGCAGAGGACCCTGCCGCCTTCTGCAGTGTTTGTGCCCTTGGGTACTTGAGATTAGGGAGTGGTGATGACTCTTAAAGAGCATGCTGCCTTCAAGCACCTGTTTAACAAAGCACATCTCGCACCGCCCTTAATCCATTTAACCCTGAGTTGACACAGCATGTTTCAGAGAGCATGGGGCTGGGGGAAAGGCCATAGATCAACAGCATCCCAAGGCAGAAGAATTTCTCCTAGTCAGAACAAAATGGAGTCTCCTATGCCCACCTCTTTCTACACAGACACAGCAACAATCTGATCTCTCCTTCCTTTCCCCACACTTCCCCCCCTTCTTTTCAACAAAACCGCCATCGTCCTCATGGCCCACTCCCGATGGTCGCTGTCTCTTCGGAGCTGTTGGGTACACCTCCCAGACAGGGCTGCTGGGCAGAGGCGCTCCTCACCTCCCAGAAGGGGCGGCCCAGGCAGAGGCCCTCCTCACCTCCCAGACAGGGCAGCCGGGCAGAGGCGCTCCTCACTTCCCAGAAGGGGCCGCCCAGGCAGAGGCGCTCCTCACTTCCTCCCAGACCGGGTGGCAGCCAGGCAGAGGCTCTCCTCACCTCCTAGACGGGGCGGCCGGGCAGAGGCGCTCCTCACTTCCTCCCAGACGGGGTGGCGGCCAGGCAGAGGCGCTCCTCACCTCCCAGACAGGGCGGCCGGGCAGAGGCGCTCCTCACTTCCCAGACGGGGCGGCCGGGCAGAGGCGCTCCTCACTTCCCAGATGGGGCAGCCAGGCAGAGGCGCTCCTCACTTCCTCCCAGACGCGGTGGCGGCCAGGCAGAGGCACTCCTCACTTCCCAGACGGGGCGGCCGGACAGAGGCGCTCCTCACCTCCCAGACGGGGCGGCCGGGCAGAGGCGCTCCTCACTTCCCAGACGGGGCGGCCGGGCAGAGGCGCTCCTCACTTCCCAGAGGGGGCGGTCGGGCAGAGGTGCTCCTTACTTCCTCCCAGATGGGGTGACGGCCGGGCAGAGGCACTCCTCACCTCCCAGACGGGGCGGCCGGGCAGAGGCGCTCCTCACCTCCCAGACGGAGTGGCCAGGCAGAGGCGCTCCTCACTTCCCATACGGGGTGGCGGCCGGGCAGAGGCGCTCCTCACTTCCTCCCAGACGGGGTGGCGGCCAGGCAGAGGCGCTCCTCACTTCCCAGACGGGGTGGCCGGGCAGAGGCGCTCCTCACTTCCCAGACGGGGTGGCCGGGCAGAGGCGCTCCTCACTTCCCAGACGGGGTGGCCAGGCAGAGGCACTCCTCACCTCCCAGACGGGGCGGCCGGGCAGAGGCGCTCCTCACTTCCCAGAAGGTGTGGCGGCTGGGCAGAGGCGCTCCTCACTTCCCAGATGGGGCAGCCAGGCAGAGGCGCTCCTCACTTCCTCCCAGACGGGGTGGCGGCCAGGCAGAGGCACTCCTCACCTCCCAGACGGGGCGGCCGGGCAGAGGCACTCCTCACCTCCCAGACGGGGCAGCCGGGCAGAGGCGCTCCTCACCTCCCAGACAGGGCGGCTGGGCAGAGGCGCTCCTCACTTCCCATACGGGGTGGCGGCCGGGCAGAGGCGCTCCTCACTTCCCAGATGGGGCAGCCGGGCAGAGGCACTCCTCACCTCCCAGACGGGGCGGCTGGGCAGAGGTGCTCCTCATCTCCCAGACGGGGCAGCCGGGCAGAGGTGCTCCTCACTTCCTCCCAGACGGGGTGACAGCCGGGCAGAGGCGCTCCTCACATCCCAGACGACGGGCGGCCAGGCAGAGACGCTCCTCACTTCCTAGACGGGGTGGCGGCAGGGCAGAGGCTGCAATCCTAGCACTTTAAGAGGCCAAGGCAGGAGGCTGGTAGGTGGAGGTTGCAGCGAGCCGAGATCACACCACTGCACTCCAGCCCGAGCACCATTGAGCATTGAGTTAGCGAGACTCCGTCAGCAATCCCAGCACCTCGGGAGGCCGAGGCAGGCAGATCACTCCAGGCCAGGAGCTGGAGACCAGCCCGGTCAACACGGCGAAACCCCGTCACCACCAAAAATACAAAAACCATTCAGGCGTGGCGGCGCGTGCCTGCAATCCCAGGCACTGGGCAGGCCGAGGCAGGAGAGTCACAGGAGCCCGAGGCAGCGAGCCGAGATCACGGCAGTACAGTCCAGCTTCGGCAACAGAGGGAGACCGAAAAAAGAAGGAGAGGGAGACTGAAGGAGAGGGAGGGGGAGGGGGAGGGGGAGGGGAGGGGGAGGGGGAGAGGGAGAGGGTTTTTTTTTTTTAATTAGCTGGGCATGATGGCATGTATCTGTAGTCCCAGCTACTCAGGAGGCTGAGATGGGCAGATAGCTTGAGCCCAGAAGTTCAAGACTGCCGTGAGCTACGATCCTGCCACTGCACTCCAGCCTGGGAAAGAGAGCAATACTCTGTTTCCTAAAAAAAAAAAAGAAATCAAAGAAAATGTCTAACATGAAGACATATGAAAATAAAAACTCAAATAACCAATAATCACCCTACACACTAAGAATGACATTTTTATATATTCCTTCTAGTCTTTTATAGAATTGATTTTTTCTGTATAAAGTATTTAATGAAGGCCAGGTTCAGCAGCTCATGCCTGTAGTCCCAACACTTTGGGCGGCTGAGTCAGGCAGTTCATGAGGTCAGGAGATCAAGACTGTCCTGGCCAATGTGGTGAAACCCAGTCTCTACTAAAAATACAAAAATTAGCTGGGTGTGGTGGCACATGCCTGTAATCCCAGCTACTCGGGAGGCTGAGGCAGGAGAATCACTTGAACTAGGGAGCCAGAAGTTGCAGTGAGCAGAGGTCGTGCCACTGCACTCCAGCCTGATGACAGAGCAAGACTCTGTCTCAAAAAATAATAGTAAAATAAAATATTTAATGTTATTAATGTTTTATATAAAATATTCTCCCATATTTGGAAATCCATTTTGAAGACATCATTTTTTTTTTTTTTTTTGAGACAGAGTCTCGCTCTGTCACCTAGGCTAGACTGCAGTGGCGTGATCTCGGCTCACTGCAAGCCCTGCCTCCTGGGTTCACGCCATTTTCCTGCCTCAGCCTCCCGAGCAGCTGGGACTACAGGCACCCGCTACCACGCCTGGCTAATTTTTTGTATTTTTTAGTAAAGACAGGGTTTCACCGTGTTAGCCAGGATGGTCTCAATCTCCTGACCTCATGATCCACCCGACTCGGCCTCCCAAAGTGCTGGGGTTACAGGCATGAGCCACCGTGCCCCGCTGAAGACATCATTTTTTAAGAGTTGTAACAGTCTAATAGGCATCCTATTATGACCTGAATCCTTCCTATATTGCTGGGTTTCTAAGTTGTTTCTAACTTTGAATCAGTTTGACATTCTGATTTCTCTCACAATAGACTCATAAAAGTAAAATGGCTTTATCAAAGGGTACATCATTTTAAGACTCGCTATAGTGTCAAATTAATTTCCATAAAGTCTGCATCAATTTACGCTTGCATCTGCAATATGTACTTCCTCATAAACACAGAGTGTTTTTTTTTCAAGTCCTTTCATTACTAGAAAAAGAGAAAATACGCATTTATTCATTTGTGTATTAGCTATTTGTGTGTTCTATTCTTCTCTGGAATTCCTGCATACGCTTATTGCACAGTGTCCTATTGATTCAGTGTTTTTTTTTTATTGTTTTGTGTAAACTTTTTTTCTTTTTTGAGACAACAGAGTCTCACTCTGCCACCCAGGCTGGAGTGCAGTGGCATGATCTCGGCTCACTGCAACCTCCATTTCCTGGGTTCAAGCGATTCTTGTGCTTCAGCTTCCCGAGTAGCTGGGATTACAGGTGTGCACCACCACACCTAGCTAATTATTGTATTTTTAGTAGAAACGGGGTTTCACCATGTTGGCCAGGCTGGTCTCAAACTTCTGGCCTCAAGAGATCCACCCACCTCGGCCTCCCAAAGTGCTGGGATTAGAGGCATGAGCCACCGTGCCCGGCCTGTTTTGTGTAAACTTTTAAGAATATGAGCCCTTTGTCTTCTTCACGAATATTTTCCGACTTGCTTGTGGATCACTTTTGTTGTGAAGTCTATGTGTTTGTAAGGTTCCCTTACAATGTACAGATGTTGATTGTTATGTAGTCAAGGCAACTGACTTGAGCTTTTGGTGATTTCTTCAGCTGTTCCGTGCTTTACCTGAATTAAATGTTCACCTCTCTTTTCCATTATTTTCTTTACATTAATCACATGGGTAACTGGAACTAACTATTGGGTTTGGTATGAAGTGGGAAGAGGAATATGCCTCTCCCCATCCCCTGGTGAACCCATTTTTCCATTACTATTTCATTAAATAATTCTTCCTTTTCTCACTAGTATGTGATGCTTAAACTATCGTATGCCACACGGATTAACATTTCATATACACTAGGGTTTATTTCTGGCTATAAATTTTGGGACTCTGATCTGTCTATTCTTTATTTTTCATGCATATAATTTTTTTAAGAGATGGGGTCTGGCTATGTTGTCCAGGCAGGTCTTGTACTACTGAGCTCAAGCAATCCTCCCGCCTCAGCCTCCCAAAGTGCTGGGATTACAGGCATCAGCCACTACACCTAGCCATAAATATATATATTTAGATCTCTAGTTTTCTGGCCACAGAGAATTAGAAACTGTAGAGACAAACAAACTGTTAGCATCATGGTGAGATCAACAGCTCTTTCTGAAGAAGGAACTAGAAAACACTGGCTATAAAAAGCAGCAGCATGGCCAGGCGCAGTGGCTCACGCCTGTAATCTCAGCACTTTTGGAGGCTGAGGCGGGCGGATCATCTGAGGTCAGGAGTTCGAGACCAGCCTGGTCAAGAGAGTGAAATCCTGTCTCTACTAAAATACAAAAAATAATTAGCTGGATGCGGTGGCAGGTGCTTGTAATCCCAGCTATTTGGGAGGCTGAGGCAGGAGAATTGCCTGAACTTGGAAGGTGGAGGTTGCAGTGAGCCGAGATTGTGCTGTTACACTCCAGCCTGGGCAACAAGAGCAAGACTCCATCTCAAAAATAAATAAATAAATAAAATAAAAAATAAAACAATAAAAAGCAGCAACACAGCGCCTCGGAGCCAGGGACTGTGGTGGGAAGAGCAGCCCTGTGTGTATCCTCCTCTCCTAAGGTCAAGTTGAATATTTAATGACAACAATGACTGAGTGATTGGGGAAAAGCTGAGTCATGTGAACTCAACATACTGTTTAAGATGAAATAAATATGCAACATATTTAAAATTACCTACATTAAAATAACTTATATAGACTATTTTGTTGCATATCCAGGGTAAGAACCGTAACCATTCAAGGTGCAACTTTGCCTCTAACGCTCCCTGCTGAGAGCAGCCGCTCCCTGTGCTGGCTGAGAACCTTGAGAGGCCCCTATCTCAGAGCACGGATCCTGTGCTGGGCCCTGAGAGTGCAGAAAGACAAAGTTACTGCCTTTGAGGGCCCCAGTCTGGGGAGGAAAATGACAGGCTCTCAGTTACCTAACAATGTGCGAGGGGAATCATTTCATACTGCTGTGACATGGAAGGCCAGATCTGTGAGGCGGGGCAGAGATGACATACATATTGTTGCTGTTTTTAGCAAATCTATTTAATAGCCGGGCATGGTGGCACGCGCTGGTAGTCCCAAGTACTCGGGAGGCTGAGGTGGGAGGATCACTTGAGCCTGTGAGGTTGAGGCTTCAGTGACCTGTGATCAGGCCACTGTACTCCAACCTTGGTGACAGAGTGACACACTGTCTCTAAAATAATAATAAAAATAAATAAACAAAAAACAAATACATTTAATAAAAAATTAGGCCAGGTGCAATGGCTCACACCTGTATTCCTCGCACTTTGGAAGGCCAAGGTGGAAGGATCACTTAAAGCCAGGAGTTCAAGACAAGCTGGTGAAACATAGTGAGACTCTGTCTCTACAAAAAAGTTAAAAACAATTAGCCAGGCATGGTGACACACACCTGTAGTCCCAGCTACTCAGGAGGCTGGAGTGGGAGAACCCTGGAGCGTGAGCCCAAGTGTCAAGGCTGCAGTGAGCTATGATTGTGCCACTGCATTCCAGCCTGTGTGACAGAGTGAAACCTTGTCTTAAAAAAAATTATATCCGCACAATTCACTTTTGTGGAATATATCATGTTCTGATACCACTGGGTGGAAAAGGCGATGTGTAACCAGCCAGGCAGCCTGCTGGAAAGTGGGCCACCCAGCTCCACGCTCACCGATGTGGGGGCTGGCAGGATCACTGGCTCGCATGTATTGAGGGTTGTCTTCCTCCAGCAGGTGGTGAGTCATCGACCCTGTGCAGCTCTGCAAAAGGATGGGCTGGGTGTCATTTTCAATCCCTTCCAGGCGCCTGGCAATTCTTTCTTTTCTGTGAAATATACAAGAGGCAGAGTGAGCAACAGCGATCGAGTCTAAAGGAAAACGGAATACTGCTTTGCCAAGCTCTTCTAATAACTCCATACTATAAAGATCTTAACCTTCTTCAGCTGGGTGCGGTGGCTCACTCCTGTAATTCCAGCACTTTGGGAGGCTGAGGTGGGTGGATCACCTGAGGTCAGGAGTTCGAGACCAGCCTGGCCAACATGGTGAAACTCCATCTCTACTAAAAATACAAAAATTAGCCAGGCATGGTGTTGCGTGCCTGTAATCCCAGCTACTCGGGATGCTGGGACAGGAGAATCACTTGGACCTGGGAGGTGAAGGTTGCAGTGAGTCGAGATGGTGCCATTGCACTCCAGCCTGGGCTACAAAAAACTCAGTCTCAACAAAAAACAAAAACAAAAACAAACAAACAAAAACAAAAAACTTACCTTCTCATTTCTAAGAATTATTTTCTCTTTGGTTCAAAAATTTGTCTTAATTCTGCAACTAAAAGAGAACCAAAAAAGAACAAAATACAGTATTTAGTAGTTATGTGCTCATTTTATTCACTCACGCAACATCTTTATTGAACTGCAAATTTCAGTTCTTGGTTCCTATGTAACAGTGATATGCAAAGCTGACCAAGTTCCTGCTTTCTTGGAGACTGTTTTTCAGGAGGGGAGGCAGATGCCAAATGAATAAGAGTGCACACACACACACACACACACACTAGGATGCATCATCCTCTCCTAAGATCAAGTTGAATATTTGATGTCCATAACAATGACTGAGTTATCAAAGAAAAGCTAAGACATGTTTTAAGTCATATTCTCAACATATTGTTTAATATGAAATAAATATGTAACATATTTAAAAGTGCATACATTAAAATAATTTAAATAGAATGTTTTGTTGTGTATACATTGCAACACCTATATATGTGACTCATGTAAATGTAAATCCAGGGAGACCTGACCAGCAAGCTCTCTCTAGGAAAGCATTTTAGGCAGAAATCTCAATAACTGTTTCTAACTTTTGTTTGGTTTAACAAAGTATTCTAAGCTTCTATTATGGAAATCATTTACAGAGGTATAGACTAGGAGTGTGAACCCCACAGGGCCATCGGCAAGCTATAAGCATGAACTCACAGCCACTTCTCCTCCACCCTCTCATAGAATCTGTCAATGGCTGTTAACTATCTGATTGTGTTTCCAACAGTGCCTAAAGTGGCCGCTTCAATTAGCTACAGTTTAGATGAACACAGGTCCTCCGCCTCCCTGCACAGGCTTTTGCTGGAAGGAAATGTTAACAGTGGTTTCCTTGCTATAATTTAGGTGGATGATGGGTAAGGTAATTACCCCAATGTTTCTGGCAGCACTGGAGAAACAGAACAAATGCTGTGCTGAGGTTGGGAGGTTCTCACATGATACTGACTACAAGGATATTACCAAGATGCCAGGCAACTGTTTCTTTGGAGAAATGGCCAAAGTTCATGGAGAATAAAGGTCTCTCTTCTTGCCTGCTCCTCAATCGCTTAAATTCATAAAGGCTCATCTGCATAACTCTTATGAAGGACTCAGGAAGGGATGGGAGAAAAAAAGGGAGGTGTCCAGACAGCCCAGGGCCAGGGCCAATGAGAAGTTTTGAAAGGTTGAGTCACCGGAGAAACTCAAAGGAATTTGATTTTCAACTGCTTCAATTTCCGTTTTCTTTTCTCAAAGTGGTAATTTTTAGTAATGAGTCAAAACTACACACACACACACACGCGCATGCACGCACACACATGCACACACACATATAGCTTTTATATTACCCCCTTTTTTTTTTTAAGACAGAGTCTCACTCTGTTGCCCAGGGTGGAGTGCAGTGGTGTGGTCTCGGCTCACTGCAACCTGTGCCTCCCAGGTTCAAGCGATTCTCCTGCCTCAGCCTCTTGAGTAGCTAGGATTACAGGTGCCCACCACCATGCCCAACTAATTTTTGTAGTTTCAGTAGAGATGGAGTTTCACCATATTGGCCAGGCTGGTCTCAAACTCCTGACCTTGGGTGATCCACCCGCCTTGGCCTCCCAAAGTGCTGGGATTACAGGTGTGAGCCATTGTATCTGGCCTTGTATTGTCCTTTGACTGTGTTCAGAGATGTAAGCCTTGTTTTTCTTCATTTATTTTTATGTGATAGCCACCTTAAAACTAGCTGAATTGGCTTTTGTTAAGGTAGCTGGCTTCAAAAAGACAAAGTCTCTCTGTCTGTGACTTCAAAAACATCTCTCAGCTGGTCTCTCCAGGAATCAGAGTAGCTGGAAGCAGAGTTGCTTGTTCTATAAAGTTAATTATGTTGCTATTTAGAAGACAGGGGTATAATGAGAATGGTGCACCCTGTCATGCAGCCTCAGGAGAGGAGGCTTGGCCAATAACAACAGCTTCCCCGTCAACAAATTAGCCCTAGTAAGATTATGGTGATAAAACTTTAATGGTTGGTAGGACATATTTTGAAAATATTTTCAAGGATGACAAAAAGCAAAACATTTTAATCAGTTACTTAAACCCCAAAGAAGAGCATGGAGCCATATTTTTCAAAAGGCCACTCAAGAAGCTATCGAAACCAAATTCCAAGGGCGCCTAAAAGGTGACTTGAACCCATGCCTCAAACCCATAACTGAGAAATGGAAAATATTGGTAGGGTCCTGAGTAGCATTATCACATTTCCTTTTCTTTTCTTTTTTTCTTTTTTTGACAGTGTTGTGGCTTTTGTAGTTCGGCTAGCAGGAGGAAACAGCACTCAGCGGCTTTTTTCTCCCTGCTTGCTTGGCAGGAGGGAGGGTTACTCTGTTACAGGATTCCCTCGGTGCCACTTCGTCAGCCAGAAATCTGTGCCCAGGGCCTTGCTCGGGCCTATGGGCTCACTCCGCCCACTCAGCCAGCAGGCTGTGCTCCGTGGTGCTACCAGCCCAGATCCTGT
The DNA here is from genome assembly GCF_028885655.2 of Pongo abelii. Lineage (NCBI taxonomy): Eukaryota > Metazoa > Chordata > Mammalia > Primates > Hominidae > Pongo > Pongo abelii. The sequence goes on along the minus strand of NC_071993.2, from coordinate 31,285,705 downwards.
GCCTACTGTGTCTCCACCCTCAGCCCACAGCTGGACCAGGCGTGCAACAAGCAGCTTCCGTGTTGGGTGCCAGCATCTAGACAAGGGGAACACCGTGGCACCCAAAAACTTGAAGATGCCTGCAACCATGGAGCTCCAAGGGATGTTGCAGCTCTTGACTGGGGAGTCCCAATGTCTGAGCTCCCAAGAAATGTTGCAGCTCTTCACTCCCGTAGCTCAGTGAGTGGGAGCTTTGCCAAAAGCCCTTTTATTCCCTCTGCTTGCAGCTTGGTGAGCAGAAGGGTATGACACTCAGCAGCTTTTTTCACTCCCACAGTTCAGGGAGCAGGGGCATGCTACAGCTCCTTCACTCCCGTTGCCCACAGCTCAGCAAGCAGGGACACTTACAGCTCATATCTACCCGCTGCCCACAGCTCAGCGAGTTCAGGGTTCTTGTCCTGTGACCAAGAAGAATAAGGTGGGCAGACACTGGAGAGTGAGCAGGGCAGAGACGAATTTTATTGAGTAACAGAAGGAAAGCTCTCAGCAGAGAGGGGACCCTAGAGTGGGCAGCACTCAGCTGCAAGAGGGGCCCAAGAGCAGGTAGCCCTCTGTGAGGCTGAGGTTGGGGGTTTTTATGGGCTTAGAATGGGGTAGTGCATGCTGACTGGTCCACAGGCAGGTTTTGGAAAAAGTACCATTTGACTGGTTAAAAGGCATCATCCACTTTGGGAGGCTGAGGCAGGTGGATCACGAGGCCAAGAAACCGAGACCATCCTGACCAACATGGTAAAACCCTGTCTCTACTAAAAATACAAAAATTAGCTGGGCGTGGTGGCATGCGCCTGTAGTCCCAGCTACTTGGGAGGCTGAGGCTGGAGAAACACTTGAACCTGAGAGGTGGAGGTTGCAGTGAGTCGAGATCATGCCACTGCACTCCAGCCTGGTGACAGAGTGAGACTCCATTCCAGAAAAAAAAAAAAAAAAAACCAAAAAAAAAAAAAACCAGGTATCATTGAGAAGGAATCAATAGAGAGAGAAAGGGTAAGATGGTGATAGAAATTTTCACTCTGGTTATGGGCTCTGTCTGGACCCGGGAGCTTGGTTTTGGGCTTTAGGCTGTCTTTGGATTGAAGGTCGGGTTTCACCAGGGACTTGTCCCTGGCTGCCTAGGAATGTGTCTGTCTCCCATCACCATCAACAGGGTCTCTGTCACCCAGGCTGGAGTGCAGTGGTGTGATCACAGCTCACTGCAGCCTCAACCTCCCAGGCTCAAGTGATCCTCCCACCTCAGCCTCACAAGTTAGCTGGGACTACAGGCACACATAACCATGCCTGGCTAGTTTTTTGTAGAGACAGGAATTTCACCATATTGCCCAGGCTGATCTTGAGCTCCTGGGCTCAAGCAATCCCTCTGCCTTGGCCTCCGAAAGTGTTGAGATTGCAGGCACAGCCACTGCGCCAGCCTGATAGTTCCCTTTTCTCCCCCCACACTATTTCATCTGGGTAAGTATCAAAACCATTAACATACACAGAGTGTCATAATCATTAGTTGAGTGCCAAGATCATTAGTTGAGAGTGTTAAGATCATTAGTTTATCTTTCCTTCTGGAATGCTTCCTGCCATTCTCTATTCCCTGTATTCTAGAAGGAAATATCAGCTAATGGGTAGACTGTGCAAGCCTCCCGCCCAGAGGAAAGGTAGACTGTCCTACCGCCCTTACCGCCCTGTTTCAGTATTCCATAAGGACAAAGCTAACATGAGAAGGAAGCCAGGATGCAGTTTATCACAGAAGCTGAACCTCAGCCAGGAGCAGCGAGAACCAAGAGAAGGACAGGGAACAGCCTGAGTCACCCTATTGCCCATGGAGATCTCTGTCCTCTTCTGGACAAAACAGGCTGGGCAGCCCACCAGTGAACACTGCCCTCTGATAGCCATCTACTTCTGGGCATAAGATGAGAAGTTCTCAGGATAGGATTTAGCAGACACACAGATGGACCTCATCAGGGTCATGGACTCAGGAGGCTGGCTCTGGAGAGCTCCCAGATCACTATGGGGGCGATAATGGCTTCTGAGTGGGAAGTGGCTTTGCTGTGAGCTCTGTACCACAGGATGTTGAATGTCTCAGGTTCTCCTACTAAATGCTAAATCACCCCCAATTGTTGCGACACAAAAATGTCCTAAAAAATGTCCTTCTAAAGCCCCTTAGGGACTATCCTAGATTGAGAACCATTGAGAATCACTGATCCCCTGGTACTAGAATTTCAAATACACAGCCTATGCCTTAGACACCCAGGCCCTAGGTTACACAGTACAGACACCACTAGCCCAGCACTGCACTCTTTTCAGTCAAGCCCAGATTCAACGCAAAGCTATGCCAAGCCTATTGCTCCTGGAAGCTAGAATCCATCAACATAGTGGGTATTTGAAGGGATACCTTAGGGTCCTCTCTGATCATTCAGTGAGGAATTAAATGAGCTCATAAATTAAACTGTCCTTTAAATGTATTGGTGAGCTTATTAATTCTTAGTGGAAATCTATAGTGAATTTTTTAGGAAAATAAAAATTCTTCCTGCAAACAAATTTCCAGCAAACAAATAATTAGCTGTCAGTCCATTCTTTCTAGCAAATATTTTTTCAATTACCAAGATTTACCTGATTCCTACAGACATGGGATTATAAGAAACAAATGATGTATAAGACAAAAACAAGCAATAGACATTTTGAGTCTCACCTCTTTTCCCCAAGTCTATACAAACATGTAATATAATTAATGTGTAATTAACGTGTATTATATTACATGTTTGTTTTATGTTATTATTAATATAAAACCATGTTTATTATTAATATTATAAAACATGGCTTTATATTATTAATTGTTAGCATAAAGCTAATGCTAAAAACATCATGGATGGAAGTCCCTCTTGCTGTGGAAATCTGTGTTGTAACTTTGTTGCTTTCTTTACAGACTACCTACAGTTCTACCAAAGTTATCTTCTTCTTTTATTTATTTATTTTTTTGAGACAGAGTTTCGTTCTTGTTGCCCAGGCTGGAGTGCAATGGCACAATCTCTGTTCTCTGCAAACTCCGCCTCTCAGGTTCAAACGATTCCCCTGCTTCAACCTCCCGAGTAGCTGGGATTACAGGCATCCACCTCCATGACTGGCTAATTTTTTGTATTTTTAGTAGAGATGGGGTTTCACCATGTTGGTCAGGCTGGTCTTGAACTCCTGGCCTCAGGTGATCCACCCGCCTTGACCTCCCACAGTGCTGGGATTACAGGCATGAGCCACAACACCCGGCCCAAAGTTATCTTTTGATTGATCAACTTGAAGGTCTCTGTTCTTTGAAAACTTTAAAAAATTTTTATGTAATTTCAGATTTACAGGCAATTTAAAAGATATCCTTCATAATGTGTTAGCATTTTACTACATTTGGCTAATTTTTATTCTTTTTTCTCTCTCTGTAAGTATATTTATATGTGCATATGTATATACATACATACACATACATGTTTACATGATATTTTCTTCTGAACCATTTGAGTCCATTGCAGCATGAGGCCCTTTTATCTCTAAATTCTTCAGTGTGTATTTTCTAACAAAAAAGAATAAGAATGCTTTTTAAAATTAGGTTCACCAGCTATAATTCAATTGATTATATGCTGCGTCATAATTATAATTCATATATGGTTCATGTTTAGTAATAGTAGTTATTATGCAATCCAGATATAAATAAGCATCGATGGTCTAATTTCCATTGTAATGAGACATTTTCTACTTTGCTTTCAAATACATTAGGACTTCCAAACACATCCACGTGTCCCTTATTTTACCTGCTGTGTTGGTCTGTTCCTCTTCTTCGAGTAATTCGGAGTGGTACTACTGTGGTGATATGGACTCTGTGAGTCTATTTCTTTAGTTATTTCTGATGGGAGCTGGACTTTAGTTTTCAAGTAAGGCGATTTAGGGAAACTTGATAGCAGAGCTATAATACTTCATAAGTTATTTACAACCACCTAATAGGCTTTGCAATAAGACTATATAACACCAGTATTCTAGACAATTTGGTCTGCAGGGTGCTTTCCTTGGGAAACATAGTTTCTTCCATTAGCTCTAAGAAACAGAAGGTTTCTGGTTAAGACATTGTTGAGTTCAGTCCTGCAAACTTGAGTATAGTAGAATCTTCCAAAGAAATATAAGTGGCAGGGGTACCGCCAAGAACACTTCTCTCCTCCTTCACGCGACAGCTCAAGAGCCCAGGCCAAATATGGAATATTCTGATCTTACTTCCCACAGGAGTAAAGTCCTTTAACTTTTACTCTTGGATGGCAGCCACTAATATAAAGACAATCAGCTCATAAACCAAGCAATTACAAACTAGAGGAATAAGGGGAAGCGGTGATGGCTAAAGGGTGTAGGGTTTCTTTTTGGAGTCATGAAAATGTTCTAAAACTGGCTGTGCCGATGGAGGCAGAACTCTGTGAATTGCTAAAACCGACCGAATAGCATTAAATGATAGGATTGCATGGTATGTGTGTTGTATTTTTTTTTTTTTTTTCCGAGATGGAGTTTCGCTTTTGTTGCCCAGGCTGGAGTGCAATGGCACGACCTTGGCTCACTGCAACCTCCACCTCCCAGGTTCAAGCGATTCTCCTGCTTCAGCCTACTGTGTAGTTGGGATTACAGGCACCCGCCACCATGCCCAGCTAACTTTTGTACTTTTAGTAGAGATGGGGTTTCACCATGTTGGCCAGGCTGGTCCTGAATGCCTGACCTCAGGTGATCCACCTGCCTCGGCCTCCCAAAGTGCTGGGATTACAGGGGTGAGCCACCACGCCTGGCCAGATAAGGATTTTTAATCCCTTGATTTCTTGTTTCTGTTACACACTTAGGGGAAGTCCCGTAGAGAAAAAGCAGCAACCACTTTAATGCTCAATTTCACAGGGGAAATCCCTCTTTAAATGAACACAAAGAGACTTCTGTAAACTTATAACACAAAACTTAATGTCATTAAAACAAAATTATAGCTAAATCCTTTTTTCACATATGTTGCTAAGGGCTGACAGACAACATTATTAACATATCTGTTAAGACAGAAAAACAGAGTGCTGGTCTTTCTGAATCTGCCATTTTTTTTTTTCATAAAAAAGATGCATGAAATAAGACTGTAGAGAATTTAGGTGAAATTCAGAGGACACGGGGCACTGGCATTTTTAAAGGATGTTTTAAAGATTGAAAGGACCTTATTAATTTAGAAACATCAATTTGGTGAAGACATGAAATCATCATCTCTGATTTATAAAAATTATATTTTAATAACCATTTATGATAAATTTTAGAACTGGTTAATAAGCTTAGGTATTCTAAAAGTTTATTACAGATGAAGTTACCATTTGTTGAACCTAAGGGAACCTAACATTTCATTCTGTTTTTTATTTTTCTGCTCATAATATTCCCTGTGGTATTATGCATCAAATAAAGGAACTGGGATAGAGAAAGGGAAAGTGGGACGCTTCTGACTGGTGGAAACAACCTCTGCTATGTAGAACTTTGCCTAATCAGCTCTTTTCAGCTAATGCTAATATTGATTTGTTTATTCTTACCCCTTGTTTTGATCATCTTATAGGTTTAAACACTTAAGGCCAAGCGCGGTGGCTCAGGCCTATAATCCCAGCATTTTGGGAGGCTGAAGCGGGCAGATCACTTGAGGCCAGGAGTTCAAGACCAGCCTGGGCAACATAGTGAAACCCCATCTCTACTAAAAATACAAAAATTAGCCAGGTGTGTTGGCATGTGCCTATAATCCCTGCTACTTGGGTGGTTGAGGCAGAAGAATCGCTTGAACCCGGGAGGTGGAGGTTGCAGTGAGCCGAGATTGCTCCACTGCACTCCAGCCTGGGTGACAGAGAGAGACTCTGTCTCAAAATAAATAAATTAAAATAAAAAGAAATAAGAAAATTGGTTTTTTTGTCTTTCACAGAGAGTCCTAAACATTGACAGAATCATCCACTTCACAGCCATTCCCCATCTGCACCCATCTTACCTGGACACAAGGCCATGCCCCATCTATACCTGTCCTACCTGGACACGAGGCCACTGACTTGCCCTTGAAGACTCTGGGGGAGAGCCTATGCGAGCACAGTGTGGACCACCTCATTTCCAGGTACCATGAACGATTAATTTTCTTTTCTTTTCTTTTTTTTGATATTGTCCTTTTTTTTTTTTTTTTTTTTTTTAAGATAGAGTCTCACTCTGTCACCCAGGCTGGAGTGCAATGGCACAATCTCAGCTCACTGCAACCTCTGCCTCCCAGGTGCAAGCAATTCGCTGTCTCAGCCTCCCGAGTAGCTGGAATTACAGGTGCCCGCCACCATGCCCAGCTAATTTTTGTATTTTTAGTGGAGACCGGGTTTCACCATTTTGGCCAGGCTGGTTTTGAACTCCTGACCTCGTGATCCACCCGCCTCGGCCTCCCAAGCGCTGGGATTACAGGCGTAAGCCACCGTGCCTGGCCTAATTTTCTTTTTTTTTTTGAGACAGAGTCTCGCTCTGTCGCCCAGGCTGGAGTGCAGTGGCGCGATCTCGGCTCACTGCAAGCTCCGCCTACCAGGTTCACGCCATTCTCCTGTCTCAGCCTCCCGTAGCTGGGATTACAGGTGCCCGCCACCATACCCGGCTAATTTTTTGTATTTTTAGTAGAGATGGGGTTTCACCGTGTTAACCAGGATGGTCTCAATCTCCTGACCTCGTGATATGCCCGCCTCGGCCTCCCAAAGTGCTGGGATTACAGGCGTGAGCCACCACGCCCGGCCTAATTTTCTTTTTGATATGAAATCTCATCTGGCTCCTTGTAATTCTACACGTTATTCTTACTTTTGGCCTCTGGAGCAACATAGAATAAACCTGTATTCTGGCTGACAGTGTTGTCAGTTCTTGAAAATTGCCACATGTCTCTGTCTGGGTTTCCTTCACCAGGCCAAATCCCCTGAGTCTTTCAGACATCTACCCTCATCAGACTATGTCACAGCCTATCATCCGTTCAGTTCCTCAGGATATATTCCAATTCATCAGCGGGCCTTTTAAACTGGATTTACTTTCGATTAAAAGAATATGTTTTTTGTTCTAATTTCTTTGGGGCATGATTTTTGGTTTTTCTTTCAGAGTAGAAAAAATCTGCCCTTCCATCAAATCTGTTTCTTCCACTGGAAGGTTTCTGCAGCTCAGTCAGGATGAAGATATTCTGTGAGCTGAGACTAATGATCATTTCTTGTGCTAGTGTTACGGTTACAAAGACCAAGCAATGTTTACGTCATTTCACAGGTAACACTAGGGGGAATTGGTTTATAGTTGGTGCATATATTTTACCACATGTGCGCCTTGACCAGTGGAAATAGTAATTCACCAAACACGTGTGAGTGCCCGCTTGGGGAAGAAGAAAAATGGTCATGATAAGTCTGCACGGGCTGTTCGCAGCCCAGCAGGAAGCTGCAAGATGTTAAATGTAAAAGCCCTAACATGGGAAGCATCAGGAGGCCTGGGGCAGCCTCCAGAGGCAGCAGGAGTGGGTGGACAGAGAAGAAATGGGGGTATGGTCAGAACTCACTGCCCTTGGAGAGGGTTAAACGGAGAAAGAGATGAGGGCAGGTTGATTTTATGTTTCCTGTCTCACCCACCACACCCAGCCTCTGGCGAAAACCTGAGGATGCCTAAAATTAAAGGGCAAGGAGGAGTAGAAAGGTGAGGATTAAAAATGCATGGATGCATGGAGAGAGAGGGAAGGGAATTGAAGCTAATTCTGGGAGGACGCAGGAAGGGCCGCAAAGGAGACTGAAAGCTGGAGGTTAGGGAGAGAGTTCTGCTCAAGGAAATTCAGACAACACAATACGCATCTACCCAGACGTGGTTGGTCACTTAGGAACAGCCTTACCTTTAGGAAGTGCAACTAAAAGCTGAGCATCAATTCCTCTTTCGTGGTTAGAGAGCTGTTCTTTATCTTTGAATGAGAACTCTTTCTGAAAGTGAAACATTACTCCATTAATAAAGTTAAGTCCATTTAAATCAAGATATGATATTAAGTAGAAAAATGCAGAACATAAAAATTATGCCACTGTAGATTGCAAGTAAAACATTTTATATTGGGGAGTAAATTGGTAGCTTTTTTCATTTACTTATATTTCTGTAAATATTGTGATTTTTTTGTGCAACTAAGTAATTGCAGCAGGATTGGCAGGTGGTGTGGTGTGTGGAGGTGAAAACATTGCTGAACTGGAAGTTGTATGCTTTAGCTCGGACTGATCCCCTCTTCTCGACCTAGGAATAGCTGTGTAAGCTTGGATTCATTACTCAATCTCTCCGTGCTACAATTTCTTCTTCAGAAAATCAACAACTTGTCTAGGTGATCTACACGCTGTCCTCCAGTGTTAAAATTATATGAAAGTAACAGATGCCTTCAAACAACCAAGGCATCAAAGCATGGTCAAAAGTTTGGAAAGCCTCATGAAGACTCGTGTTGGAATAAAAGAGGAAATGAAAGGGGAGAATAATAAAGGAAGTGAGCCCTTACTGTGGACTTTCCCCCATGTTAAGCACACCCCAACTATCTCCTTAATTATCTCCCCAAGACCTAAGAGGTATGAACTACTCTGTGGTGTGGTTATAAAGGTACAAATGGCCCTGCCCTCTTGCCCCGCCCACCCAGGCCCTCCACCTGGCCCTGCAAAAAGCACCTGCTTTGTAATATTGACCGGTGGTGTCAACACTCCCTCCATGGCGGATCTCAGGCTCCCACAGGACTCACTAAACTCAAAGTCGGGAGACAGGCACACACGTCTGGCTGCAGCACAACACCGGAACTAGTACCATCCTCGGTTTACAGATCCGGAAATTGTTACGTGATTCGCCCAAAGACTCATATTTGACAAGAAGAGGAGATGAGATTCAAATCCATCTCCTAGTTTCATACTAGCCACAGTCACCCCAAGACTGCTGTGTACCCAACTCCATGGTCTTTGATGTGCCCGGAGCGGGCAGGGCAGAGGGAGCTGCTGCCTCGAAGGAAGAAAACAAACCTGTGGAAACAGGGAACTGCTGTTCCTCAAGGTCAGTGTGACCTCCAGAGGGAGAAAAGATGGGCTTGAAAAAGACTCACTGTGAAGCTGACCTTTTCCCTGTGCGGGTGCATTTCCATAGAGGCCAAGGAAGAGAGCGAGGAAGCCGCTGTGCATACTGTGTGAGTGGGACAGTTGATAACCTCCACACCCTGTATAAACTACAGGGAAAGAACTTCCACACAGTCCAAAGCACGGCCACCATCCCGCCCTCCTAGAACCAAGCCCATCTGAAATCTTCGTCTTTCCATGTACAATGTAGCAAAGCTCATATTCCATAGGTAAGTGTGTTCACATTATTTAATGAAAAGTCTTGAGAATAATTAGGCATCATAAGCCACACTCCAGATTGGCTGGAAGAGCCTGGGACACCTGCCTAGTCAGAAACTTAGAGTTAGCACCGACTTCTAGACACTGAATTGTAAGGCAGTAACTACTCCTTTCAGTGTAGAAACCTAAAAAATTTAAATAATGGCAGAAATGTACCCTACTTAAGGAATGGCATGTTATTTTAATTGATTATTTAATTGCTGATTTAAATATCTTGACTAAGCTCTGTACTTTGGGAAACTAACATCTTTTCAGGAAAAAACATCTACATTAGAATGAAATAATGTAATACCTGAAATATTCAGCTTGTTGGGCCACTGACCTTGGGGTACAAATGCTATATCTTATTTTCAAAAATAAACATCTGTGTGTCTTCGTTTTCCTCTTTCTTTCTGTTTCTCAGAAAGCTCAATGGAGCCGCTAATGAAAAGCAAGAAAGTGTCCCTGAGTTAAATACTCTGCTGAATTTACAGAGTGAGCTTTACAAGTCGTCACCGGACACTCCCTGGCTTCACAGGCACTTATTTTCTCGAAACACGCTACAAATAGTGCCAGCACCCACGTGAAGTGCAGCCTTTTGATGGCAGGTCAGAAACCAAAGAAAACCAAAGCTCTAAGAGGAAAGTCTCTGAGGCTTCTTAACGTGGTTCACTCGACACGCTGTTTCCTCCCCCTGAAATCTCTCCTCTCCAGCCTCCTGCCATCCTGTGGCTTTGTCTCACTCCTCATCTGGGCCTCAGTTGACTGGTCATGTCCTCAGGGCAGAGCACCCGGACCCACTGCCTATTTGACCAGCACCAAAAGCCTGGGCAACATAGCAAGATCCCATTTCTGCAAAAAAAAAAAAAAAATTAAAAATAGCCAGGCACAGTGGTACATGCCTATAGTCCCAGCTACTCAGGAGGCTGAGGTGGCAGGACCCCTTAAGCCTAGCAGTTTGAAGCTGCAATGAGCTATGATTATGCCACTGTGCTCCAGCCTGGGTGACAGAGTGAGACCTTGTCTCTTAAAAAATTAATTAAATTATTGAATTCAATATTATTTTTAAAAAATTAAAATATGCCAAATGAATGACTACTACAAAACACTTCAAATGAATACTACAATTCACCCTGAAGTATTTTTTGCATACCTTTTATGCAAAGTTGATGTGATGGCCAGGGGCAAAATTATTACAAACATTAAGAATAACTAGAAAAGCATACAGTCAATAACATCAGTCATAAGCCCCTCCTCCCTCCCTTCCTTCTCACCCTCCCTCCTTTCCTTTCTTCCTTTCTTTCCTTCTTTCATCTTTGGACAGGACATAATTTGGAACACCTCATTCCTTAGTACCTTTGCTCACCTTGCATACATGTGTGAAAAACTGGCGTAATTGCACATGTTTATAAAGTATCAATTTTAGAATCTGCAGCTTCCAGGTAAACATTTATTACTGAGTCCACACGGCTGTCATCACCCTCTGGTCCTGTCTCCGCTGCCTCTCTCCCCTGCTCCCGCTAAATGACTGGGGGCTTCTGAGAAAGCAGATGAGCAGACAGGAGGAGCAGGAGCAGGCAGACTGGGCTGGAAAGTGTGGCTGTGGCTCAAGGTGGTGCCACAAGCTGTGACTGATGCAAGACTCCTCAAATCAATAAATGAAATAAACGGAATCAAGTTTCTCTCTCTTTTTTTTTTTTTTGACTGAGTCTTGCTCTGTTGCCCAGGCTGGAGTGCAGTGGCATGATCTCGGCTTACTACAACTTCCACCTCCCAGGTTCAAGCAATTCCCCTGCCTCAGCCTCCCGAGTAACTGGGACTACAAGCACCCCCCAGGGTGCCAAGCTAATTTTTGTATTTTTAGTAGAGACGGGGTTTCACCATGTTGGCCAGGATGGTCTCGATCTCTTGACCTCGTGATCCACCCACCTTGGCCTCCCAAGGTGCTGGAATTACAGGCATGAGCCACCGCACCCGGCCCAAGTTTCTTTCTTTCTTTTTTTTTTAAAAAAAATCATGTTTCTTCCCTGAACTTTCTCTAATCATCAGTGAAATTACAGGTAAGACGTGCTCATAAAATTCAGGACAGTTCATCAGTGAGCACCTTTTTCGGCTCATCTGACGCTGATGAAACACAAGCACCTGTGAGGGTCCATACTGTCCTCTCCTCTCCGCTTCTTCTGACTCGGAGGCCCCCCAGCAGGGAGACTGGTAGGTTCCATTACTAACGCACACGACCGGTGACCCCAAAAGCACGGAGCTCTCGGATGCTGGATCCTGCCCTTCCTCCTCAGTCACCTCCTAACCCCAACCACCCCAGGGACAAAGGGGTGTCTGCATGGATAATCTCTGCAGGCCTTGGTGTCTCACTACAGCTCAACCCAAAGTAAGAGCCTATGTTTCAGTAGGGAAGCATCTCTCCAGATACTAAAGTAAATGCTATCCACTTCATTTTCTGTATTTTGATTTTAACTTTCTAACAGTGAGAAACACCTTTCGGATTTTGATCCAACTCTCTTTGTCTCCCCTGAAACAGTGCTCGTTTTTCAGGACTGATTGTGCCGCCACCGCTCTTCCTCTGCTTCAATAATCTAAGAGAACGTCCCCTGCTTCCGTGGCAATTTTTGTTTAAAATGTGTCCCATTGGCCAGGCGCGATGACTCACACCTGTAATCCTAGCACTTTGGGAGGCTGAGGCAGGTGGATCATGAGGTCAAGAGATTGAGACCATCCTGGCCAACATGGTGAAACCCCATCTCTACTAAAAATACAAAAATTAGCTGGGCATGGTGGCACGTGCCTGTAGTCCCAGCTACTCGGGAGGCTGAGGCAGGAGAATCGCTTGAACTTGGGAGGTGGAGATTGCAGTGAGCCGAGGTCACGCCATTGCACTCCAGCCTGGCAACAGAGCGAAATTCCATCTCAAAAAAAAAAAAAAAAAAAAAAAGATGTGTCCAATTAACCTACTTAAATCCCTACCCATAGCAACACGGGTGAATTTTATTAAAGGGAGAGCAGGATACTCTGCTGTTATTATCTCTATTTTGTACAATGTGGAATATTATTACAAGGGCTGTCCAGGACCCACACAGGGACTGTCCAGCACCCACCTCCGCAATCTGCTCCTTCCACTTCTGAAGTTTAAATTACAAGATATGGGAGATGAAGCCCCATTAGCTCATATTTTCGTCTCTTTTAGCTGGTGTCTAGTTGACCAGATTTCTTTTAAGGAAGCAGGCTCTTGTACCTCCAGCCCATTTTACACTTAGCACCATGGCACAGGCTGTCATTTTAATAGGTATGCATGACATAATACCCATGATTTGAGAACAGCTGTGTCTCTTTGAGTCTCTGTCCACTGACGTGTGTGACTTTCATATTGCCTGCTTTTCCTATCCTTGAATAAGGAATGCCTTCCTGTCTCTTTTTTCCTTAGTCACTTATTAGCTCCATGACAGTTAAACCAACCTGCTAGGGACATATTAGAAACCAAGCCTCAGATCCTATTAAAACATGGCCAAGATGAGAAATATGGATGCATCCCATTAAAAAAGTAATGTTTCATGAGTCAGTTAAAACAACCTCACTGATGACCCTGGATCATCATTACTCTAGTTAACCTTATACTTAGATGTGCCGCTTGATGATATGGTGTGTAAAAATTAAAGCATAAACACTTAAAAGATGGGGATGGAATACACCAAGGATTTGTCCCATCCAGTGTGTTTACAAGAACAACTGCCATTTTCAAATGCAGAGCAGGCTCAGCCTGAGGAGGACAGGAGTTAGACCCCTGTCTATTCTAATGTTATTGAAATGCAAACCCTTTTTGGTCAAGGAACAATGTCATAATACCTTAGGCACAAGAGCAACTGTGTGGAATTTGGGGCTGGGTCCTTCCACTATAATGAAGCACAGATTGCGATCTTTGCCTGGCTGTGTAGGGGACAACTTTGTGCCTCCATTTGAAAATATCAAACTCCATTAAGGACAGTGATCTACTAAGAAGCACCTGAGATACAGCTACTGTGTATGGCGTAGACATTCATTTCCATACTTCCTTACATCTATGATGATGTGTCATGGAGTTTTAGCACATTAGGCAAATCAAATTAGCACCCATAATATTCTGCAGCCACAGGAACTGGAAGTACAGAAAGATTGAGTTGGGAAGACCAGGGAACAAGAACTCACATGGATAGATGGGTGGATGGATGGATGGATGGATGGATGGATGGATGAGCGGATGGAGAAAGGGAGGGAGGGAGGAGGGAAAAGAAAGAGGGAGGGAAGGAGAAAGGGAAGAGGAACAAGTCTAAACCATTTCTACAAAGAGTCTAGCTCCCTTCTTTGATGGACAGATTGCAAAAGGATAGTGCCTGCTTAGAGGCAGGTGTGAGAAAGAAAAGATAATAGCCCTTTAAAAGTTTGCAATGACAAGAGACACCAAGATTCTGTTCTCCAAATCACTTCCATAAACCGAATTAAATACAAAAAGAATTCTTTGCTTCATACATTTTAATAAATCAAATTCTGGAGAGAAAGCATATTGCCAAACATTGAAACTTAAGAGTTAGATATTCAAGAGAATAATTTTAAAAGCTACTACAAATCTTCAAAATTTAACAGCCCTTGAGACAAGGCCACTTTATCTTGAAACTTTCCTTTGACGTGGGAATCCAGTGAAGCTGAAGTTTTTATTGTTGAAATCTAAGGGAAAAGAAATAATATAACATTGAAATAGTTACACAAAATGTTAAAAATCCATTGAGAAAAAATTCCCCAAACTCTCTCTGAACATACAATTTTGGAAAAAGGAAACCATTAACCAGATAAAAACTAGAAATACAAAAATGACACCTTCCAAGAATCAAATTCCACATGGAAATTTACATAGGTAAGTTTTTTTTTCCTCTTCTCAAAAGTAGCCAACTTTACTAAATGGGTAAAACTAATAATAACACAAATAATAATAATTCACACATAGTTCAATGCTATCATTTGAATTTGTCATGGCAACAAGAATACTTCAAAACAATTAAGTACTGAATAGTTACATACTCAGGAATAAAGGAGAAAATAGGAAATTTTGGTCACAGTAACTAGAAATGTTTGAGATGCCTTTAAAGCATGGGGGTGGGGACTGAAGAGCAAAAAACAACTCAGCTGCGTCTTTTGCTTTCATTAAAATTAAACAATAACAACCAATAAAAATAACCATTTATTTATTTTTGAAGACAACATATATATTATGTAAAGAATACTGGTAACAATTCTATGCAGGAAAAACACATCCCAAGTGAACAGGTTAATCAAAACCACAGACAAAATTTATGAGCAGTCTAATGGCATGTAATCTGTTTTACAACCATGAGAACCATTTGTCCACTAAGAAAACCACAAACAGACCACTTACAGAAACTTCTCCCCCTAAGGAAGTGCCTTTGGCTGTTCAATAGTTGGAGGCAGAAGCCTGAAGAAAAAGAATTACAAAATATATCAGACGTCGACACTTTATTATCCATCAAAATACAGCCTCGATCCTGGAATTTGGAACTGTGGCCAACTAAAGAAATACAGTAAAATGAAAGGTATAATGCCAATTAAACATCTAAGCTTTTCTCTTAATTATACAAGTGTTTTGTTATGTATTTAACAAAAGAGAAATCATTCAAAAAGCTTTCAAGTACTGTAGGAGAAAATTCCTGAATCTGAGGTCTGAATTGTTCAAGTCACGTCCCAATAGTGCATTTGAGCTGGAAAACAGTTCTGATGTATAATGGCTGAGTTTCAAATATGATACTCAAAATAACCTTAGCGTTTCATTTTTGTTCAGTCAGTGAACTGAACATGCCACACCACTTCAGAAGTTAAATTGAAAGCATGTATTTTCCTCTGTGCTGGAAGAAAGCCACTGAAAAGACAGTATCTTGTTCCAAACTGTCTCACATGAAGAGTTAATAAAAAGACGCTACTCACCACTGCCTACTGGAAATAATTTAGTATGTATAGCATTTGATTTAGAAAAATATTTTAACTAAAGTGCAGCACATCTAGAATTTGATCCAAAGTGTGGGCATTCCAGTTGCATTTGCAATTTCTCCTACATAAAGGTTTCAGTGGTTTAGTAGTAACTTTAACTTACTAAGGGAAAAAAATTCACATTATCAGCAATCACAAGATAAGCTCATTTATAAACTCAATTAGATATTTAAAGTGTCTTTGGAGAAATGTGGATAAGTAACTGAACACAGGAGAATACATAGGGCAAAATAGAGGACCCCAAGCATTCATTATGTTATAAAATCCATACATAAGTGCATTTCATATTTCTCTTGCCTTACCTTGTTTCTCAGAGAATTTGAAAGCTCCCAAATAGCTGGAAAACCCTGGGCTTCTGAACATGGCTGCACGCAGAAGGCTCAGTCACACAGCCTGCTCTACAGCTCATTCTCAGCCAGCAACCACCTTCGTCTGGTCTAAGCAAAACTGGGTTGAGATTTTTCACAGTGCAGGACTAGAGTGACCAGGCACTTGTGTCTTTGTGCCTATGGTACAGGAGAAGCAAGAGGCCGCTGGCTGGAACAGCTCAGACCCCATAATCAGATTATGAACAGAAATTAAGCCTGGAGGCGCTACAACAGACTGGAGCCCAGTGATGGGACGTGGGTGATGTAGATGACCAAGGCAAAGCCATGGCGCATCCCAGCATTTGCTCCGGCTAAGGAGACAGTGCTGCAACCTAACCATCATCAGAGGAGTCAGATACAACTTCCTCTCCCTACGGACACACACACACAAAGAAAAACCTACAGAGATCCTCGTGTATTGGGAAGAAGGGACACTTGAGTATTTCCAGGCTGCTCCAAGTCTGGCTTTGGCTGAGTTAAGTGAAGTATTTTGCCTAACAGAGAGCCAAAAACCCATACTTAAGATTTATGAACAACATATGAGTGAAACTGTGGGAAAAGAAAGGCAGACATTACTAGAGATTCCAATTTTTTTTTTTTTTTTTGAGATGGAGTTTCTCTCTTGTTGCCCAGGCTGGAGTGCAGTGGCAAGATCTTGGCTCACTGCAACCTCAGCCTCCCCAGTTCAAGTGATTCTCCTGCCTCAGCCTCCCAAGTAGCTGGGATTACAGGCGCCTGCTACCACGCCCAGCTAGTTTTTTTGTATTTTTAGTAGAAATGGGGTTTTGTCATGTTGGTCAGGCTGGTCTCGAACTCCTGACCTCCGGTAATCCGCCTGTCTTGGCCTCCCAAAGTGCTGGGATTACAGGCATGAGCCACTGCGCCTGGCCCCAAAATTTTAATTTGAGGCAGAAGCCATTAAGTTAAGCTTCGCCTGTTAGACCGCCCCCTGTTTAATTTTAACCATAATATGTAGTTGGTGGGCCCAAGCAATGCTCATGCAATTCCAAGAAAAATTTGCAATAATTACAGACAGACCATATTTACAGAGAAATGGGACATTCAAGAGAACCAAGGGAAATAATCTCATTTGCAAGCTAAGAAAATAGGGCTAGAAAGGTAACTGGCTCCTGGATAGACAACTGTTTGGTGATGGAGCTAAGGGATCTTGGGGAGGTGGGATCAAGACTGTGATTCACCACACTCCCACCTAGGAGCAGGCACTCTGAGTTTGTCTTTGTATCTTTAGTTCTGGACACTGTACCTGGTGCACAGTAGGGCTGCAGGAAATGTTTGCCGAATGACCACTGGAAATCACAAGATAATCTCTTCTAAAAACTAGACATCTCCTTCTAAAATGGGTGTGTGGAGTTAGTATCCTGTGTTCAAACCAGGTGGACTTAGACTAATTTGTAAAATACAAGCACGCTTAAGGTGAAAATGAAGAATTATATGCTGAATTAATAAAGACACATAAACACAAGGTACATCAACCCTGGGTACAAGAGGTGTCAGTGATAGCATTTGGCATTTTTCTCTAAACTCCTCATTACATTATAGTCATAAGACCGGGAAAAAGTATGGCAAATAGGATAGTTAAAAAAAATTCAGCAAGGAACAATGTCAGTACCGTGGATAACTAAATTAGAAACTTGATGGTAAGGTCATAGATAATTAGCAAAAAAAAGAAAAGAGGGAGTGTTGGGAGGAGAAGAGGGAGGGGAGGAAATAGTAGAAGCAACTGATTCTGGAAATAAAGAGATGAACCAGTCATGGTGGCTGACGCCTGTAATCCCAGAACTTTGGGAGGCCAAGACTGGAGGATCACTTGAGGCCAGGAGTTCAAGACTGGCCTGGGCAACAATGGCAAGGTCCTTCTCTATAAAAAATAGAAAATGAGCTGGGTGTGGTGGTGCACGCCTGTAGTCCCAGCTACTTGGGAAGCTGAGGCATGAGGATCACTTGAGCCCAGGAGGTTGAGGCTGCAGTGAGTCATGATCACACAGCTGCACTCCAGCCTGGGCAACAGAGTGAGACCCTGTCTCAAAGAAAAATAAAAGAGAGAGAGAGAGAGATAGAGAAAGAGAGAGAGTGAAATAGGATGAAATTATATGTTGACATGTGGGAAAAAAATCCTTTATAAAGAACGTAACACTTTACGGAACATAGTATCACTGCTTATCAAACTTTCTGTGCTTGAAAACTGCTCTTCCTATAGAATAGTCAATTAAAGTCATCCTAAAAGAATCTAAATGTTGATTTTGAATTATCATTAAGGAATAAGTCTATTCTAAATTTTCTTTTCAAATTGTCCTGTCACTTGCTTTTCCTTTTTTTCTTTTCTTTTTCTTTTCAACATTTATTTTAGATTTGAGGGTATGTGTTGCAGATTTGTTACATGGGTACATTAAGTGATGCTGAGGTTTAGGGTGCAATGAATCCTGTCACCCCAGGACTGAGCATAGTACCCAGTTGTTGGTTTCTCAGCCCTTGCCCCCCTCCCCCCTTCCAATATTTTAAAATTTTTAAATGAAATTCTACTACAGAATTTTAAAAAATGTTGGATATTCTCTTTAAGTTGGTAACAAAGTCTTATTAGAATTCTTTGCTTCACCTATGGATTATGATACAAAGCAAACTGACTTAAATATGACTTAATTGTTGAAAAGAAAAAGCATAACTTTTTAATGAAATTATGGATATAAAATTTAATCTATTATTTAAGCATCCTATCCATATGAAACCAAATAAGACTGTGAAGAAAAATCTATATTTTATGTTAATAGAAAGTATCTGTGAAAAGTTTTCATTTATTCTCCAATAATTATAATGAATTATTATTATTTTTAATTTTTCCACTTGACATTCAAAAATTATTATTATCATTATTGTTTTAGGCTAGCTCATTCACACAGGGGAGCTACAAAATACCCAAACATTGCCTCACATCATTCTGTAGGTTAACATATTTATTTGCAGAGGAATTCTAAGTTGTGACTGTGGCTTTCTTAAATTTCAGGGAGAAGACGTTTTAACCGAGCGCTGATGGTGGTGTATTCCCTTTTCAATAGCATCACACAGCCACTAGCTCAGCATGAACGCACAAAGTTCCCTGCTGCTGTGTCCACTGAGAAGCACTAATCTTACTCAGGGGCAATGCTTTATGGAAGTACAGTATTTTACTGGATATTTTTAAGGTTGTAATCTTTAAAGAGAAGTAAAAGCAAATATTGAAGTTGCCTTTAGATGGGCATGCGAACCTGCTTTAGGAGAAGGGGTAAAACCGTGTGCCTGGGAGAGACTGAGGGAGGTCACTGTCATAGCATGTCATGGAACATGGTCATGTCATGGTACACATCACACCATGCCATGGTACACATGACATCAGCCCATGGTACATGCCATGTCGTGTCATGGTACAAGGGTGGTGGCTGGGGGAGACCTGAAGGATCTATGAGTGAGCCATTGCGATGCTGACACCCCACAGTGGTATCACTGAAACAAGTGAATCAGGCCCAGGTGGACCCTGGGAAGACTGGAGCCGAAGGGGCCTTTCTGATCACCTGGTCTTCATGTAATGAAATGTTAGTGACTCCTATAGAATACCCAAGGTCACAAAGCTTGTGGCGTGGAAGTGCCGGGCTGAAAATCCACATGCTCTGACTCTCCCCAGGACAACTCCCACATTCCTGATCAGCCTGAACACAAGAGAACTGGGGCCATTGTTGTAAACTTGTCCTGGATTGAGGTCATAGGGCCTGCCAGCCCTGGCTCACATGGATGTGCTGATAAAGGGGCCAGCCTGACCCCAGAAGGAGACGTCAGGCAAGTTGCAGTTGTCTTTCATAAACCTTATACGATTTCTAAGTCTAGTTTTGATCCCACAGACCTTGCTCGAAACCAGGGCCGCTCCCAAATATGAGTAACTAGGGCATAGCTAAGGCCATAAGGCTCAGAGAGAAGTCAGGGTCCCTGGTGGGGTGTGGGTGTTGTATAAAAAAAAGGAACAATTGAATATTATTTTTCCTTTTCTTCCTAATTCTCCCACCTTATTGGAGAGGCATAAGATGTGGACGTGGCTACTATGACATGTGTAGGAAACAATGACTCATTAATTCTATTTCTGGAAATGCACACAAGGAAATTACTGTGAATGAACTCAGGGATGTTTACCGTGGTTTTGTTTATAAATTTATAAAACTAGAACTAGTCTACGTGGGGGTGCATATAGAAGACTGCGTAAATAAATTACACAAGCAAACTAGGGTTGAAATGCCATTACTGATTTGAAAATTCTTAATGTTACATTAGAGATACACACACACCTAATCAGAATGACAGGAGATAGAGCAAGCATTAATTTTCTCATAATTCAGAGATAACTCTGTTCATGTTTTTCCTTCTCTATTTTCCAAAGTATCCACCATATGCATGATTTCCTTCTGTAATTAGCAAAACAATTAAATACAAATGAAGATGAAGGCAATAGGACCAGCCACAATAAAATAAAAAGAAATCAAAGAGGAAAATAGGACGGTAAGGCCAGGATGAAGTGAAAGAACATATATGGAAGCACTTTGAAAATGGACTGCATTATTTAATCCATGCAAAGAACTCCGTATTGAAAAGAGATTCGGGTGCACTACACTATCCTGCAGAGGTCTGTACGATGTCACCTCATGTTACCTTGTTGTGCTCACTGAAAATCAATGAAAGCACTCCCAGTCTACAGGAAAATGAGCTGGAATTTATTTATTTATTTATTTATTTATTTTTATTTATTTATTTGAGATAAGTTCTGGCTTTGTTGTCCTGGCTAGAGTGCAGTGGCATGAACACGGCTCACTACAGCCTCAACCTCCTGGACTCAAGCCATCCTCCTACCTCAGCCTCTTGAGTAGCTAAGACCATGTTCGACTATTTTTTAAACTTTATAAATATGAGATCTTGGCCGGGCAAGGTGGCTCACACCTGTAATCCCAGCACTTTGGGAGGCTGAGGAAGGCGGATCACCTGAGGTCAGGAGTTTGAGACCAGCCTGACCAACATGGTGAAACCCCATCTCTACTAAAAATGCAAAAATTAGCTGGGCATGGTGGCGCATGCCTGTAATCCCAGCTACTTGGGAGGCTGAGGCAGGTGAATCACTTGAACCCAGGAGATGGAGGTTGCAGTGAGCTGAGATCGTGCCATTGCACTCCAGCCTGGGCAACAAGAGTGAAACTCTGTCTCAAAAACAACAACAACAACAACAACAACAAACAAGTATGGGATCTTGCCATGTTGCCCAGGCTGGTCTCAAACTCCTGGCCTCAAGTGATCCTCCTATCTCAGCATCCCAAAGTGCTGGGATTACAGACATGAGCCACTGTGCCCGGCTATGAGCTGGAATTTAAAAGGACAGTACAGGGGAGTGTGATATTACAACCTGCAGTTGTCTGAGTACATACTGTTGTGAGTTATTGATACACTTCCAAAATTAAGAAGTGCCACGGAAGTGAGTTTAATGAAATCTACTATAAGCCACTAAAGACTACAGCTGGACTGAAATTCCAAAGTGAAGGACATATTTTCATAGCCCAGTAAAGGAGCATTTTGTACACTAGCAACAGCCATAAATGGTATTCTCATTTTCTTTGTTGGATTTTCTTTATGTGTGTAGACCCTTAATCGGAGGCAGAACTGCCTGACCTGAGGAAATCCCCCGTGGAAAGCCCACTTAGGCCCTTTCATTTCCCTTTGATCACATCTCACTGGTCGGTCAGACTTTCCAGATTCCTCATTTTAGTCTAATTCTCCTCCTGTGTTCACTGTGAAATGCTCTGTGAATTTTGGTTAGTGGTAATATTTGGACAAGCCTGCAAATAAAATGTTGCGTTACATCACTGCATAAGGTAATTTAAAACAGACCACGTAGGTAGAGATGAAGAGGCAAAAGTACGTTCAATAAGAAATATTACAAGTCACAGCTATTTTTTCTTTATCAGATGCGTTGGAAGAAAATGGTGCCAGCCTTTCTATACTTCAGAATTCTTTTTCAAAGAAAAGGCTTATTGCAATCACCTAAAAGACTTTATTAGTGTCTTTAAAATAAGTGTTCAAAAGAGTAATGTTAACATTTGTAATGAAATTATCTCCAATCATTTTAGTTTCTGGTTGATTCCAAATCTATGACTAATGACTCTTGGGGAGAAAAATGCAGGTACCTCAGAGGAAGAGAGGGTGGAGAACTGATTGTCAGAAAAAAAGACATAGGTCAGTTCTGTTTAAAGTACACACTGAAATATACATACAATGGAATATTATTCAGCCTTAAAAAGGAAGGAAATTCTGACACTTGCTACAGTGTAGAGGAACCTTGAAGACATTATGCTAAGTGAAATAAGCCAGTCACCAAAGGACAAATACTGTACAATCCTACTTATATGAGGTTTCTAGAACAGTCACATTCAGAGACAGATAGTAGAATGGTGGTGATCATGGACTGGGCAGAGGGAAAGTTGGGGAGTTGTTGAATAGGTAGAGTTTCAGTTTGAATGATGAAAAATTTCTGGAGAGGGATGGTGGTGATGGCTGCACACTCCGTGAGTGAATGCACCTAAATGCCACCGAACTGTTCACTTAAACATGGTTGAAAAGGTTAATGTCATGGTATGTATATTTCAGTGCAATATACAGCAAAATGTACACTGAGGGCAAATCACAGCTGACATAAAATGCAAGCACATGCTGAGCACCTGGAGAACAGCTCTTGTGAGGGGCACATGGCTGGCCCACCACTCGCCGGAGGCCAGGAGATGCCAAGGACGATTCTGACCTGTTCAAAGCCCCATCCCAGAGAGGGCTCTTAAACAATGATGTGACGAATAAACATAAAACTAGTTGTTCCCAGGAACGGTGGCTCATACCTGTAATCCCAGCACTTTGGGAGGCTGAGGCAGGAGGACTGCTTGACCCAGGAGTTAGAGACCAGCCTGGGCAACATAGCAAGACCCCTGTCTTTACCAAAAAAATTTTAAAATTAGCCAGGCGTGATGGTGTAGTTCCAGCCACTCAGAAGGCTGAGAAGGGAGGATTACTTAAGCCCAGAAATTTTAGGCTGCAGTGAGCTTTGATCATGCTACTACACTCCGGCCTGGGTGACAGAGTGAGACCCTGTCTCTAATAATAAATAATAATAATAATAATAGTAAACCTAGGCGTTCACTGTATGAAGTCTGCGGCTGCATCCCAGGACATCATAAGGTGCAGCGTGCCACACCTCCAGAGCTGCGGGGGCCCACGCCTCTCCTCCCGTGAGAAGAAGACCTCATGCAGAGGGGAAGGGGCTGACTCGATGACAATCGTCCAGAGAGGGTGGAGAAGGCTCTGCCAAATCCAG
Source organism: Pongo abelii (assembly GCF_028885655.2). Taxonomy (NCBI): domain Eukaryota; kingdom Metazoa; phylum Chordata; class Mammalia; order Primates; family Hominidae; genus Pongo; species Pongo abelii. Next base: position 31,262,516 of record NC_071993.2, on the reverse strand, counting down.
TCATTCAATGGTCACTACTTGATGGTTTTCACATGAACAGAAAGCAGGGAAACACTGAATCAGCACAGGGGAGAATTTCTTATGAGTCTAAAAGTCCAGATGGCAGACAAGTACATATATAAAATGTCTGTTGATACCGGAAGATCATAGCTGTTCTAGAGCTAGACTTGAACGATTTGAAGGAAAGGGTTTCGAATCAAGTAATTTCTGGCCCTCCTTGTTCTCAGAAGGGCATCTTAATAAAATAACAACAATGACAAACTCAGCAACAATAATCAGTATGAAAATGCAAGATAAGCTCACCCACCCATCATCTCCAATGTCACCCTTGTTTTCCACATTTTTTCTTTTCTTTTTCTTTCTTTTTTTTTTTTTTTGAGATGGGGTCTGGCTCTGTTGCCCAAGCTGCAGTGCAGTGGTGCAATCACAGCTCACTGCAGCGTTGACCTCCTGGGCTCAAGCCATTCTCCCATCTTGGCTTCCTGAGTAGCTGGGACTACAGGCGCACACCACCGCGCCCAGCTAATTTTTGTATCTGTTGTAGAGACAGGGTTTCACCTTATAGCCCATGCTGGTCTTAAACTCATGAGCTCAAGTGATCCTCCCACTTCAGCCTCCTAGAGTGCTGGGATTACAGGCATGAACCACTGTTCCTGGCTTCCATGGGTTGTATTCATTGGCACCAGAGACTTACCAGGCTCTCAGAACAGGTCTCCAGCCCCTTGCTGATTGATGCGGGGTAGGGGACGGCGTGTTCGTGATATTTCACACGTTCATGATTGACTTTCTTCATGGTCGTATTATTGCACTGGGAAAGTAGATCGCGTGCTTATAGTGCAAGTGCCATGGGGAGGTCATGACACAAAACAAATCAAAGGCACATTCCACACTGTCTGTTGAAATGACTCAAGACACGTTTACACTCATATGTGGGTGTAACATTGGATTTGAGGCAAAGGATTTGAAACTTGGGTGACCCTCAGACCACATGGGGTGTTTGTTTAAAATGAAAGTCCCCCCACGACAGATGATTAGGATACACCCACAGAGTTAGAAAACCATGAATACAAGCCAGCGATGATATAAAGCCCAGGAAGAAGCAGGGAAACAGCATAATCAGATGGGGTGAGTGTGATGAAGGAAGGCTTCCTGGAGGAGGAGACTGGAGAGCTTATTTGTGGAGGAGATGGTGGCAATAGATGAATGGGGAGGCCATGGGCCCTCACCTCCATGCCAAGAAGAAGAGCGGACAGCATGGGAGCTGGAACTGGGAAGAGGCCTAACCGGGGCATGGGCTTAAATGGTCCCATCCCTCTGCATGGTAAATGCACCTGACAGCAATCACTTAGGCATACCCTGAGAATGGCCCTGTATGGCAGAGGCACCTGCATGGGGTTCAGGGTTTCAAGCTAAGGAATCCAGGAGAAGCCAACTGGAGATTCATTCCTTATCTATGAGGAACATCTGAGCAGCTTTCCCACCCCACCCCCACCACTGCATGCACAGGGGATCAGGACTGTTTGTTTTGGGGTATGTGAAGCCTGCCAGGTGGAGATTATCGGGGGAGGTGCCAAGTGGACATGCTATTGCTATATAAACTGCATGCCTTTTGAAAGCGGTTGTGGTTCTCCTGCTCAGCCCGCTGCCACTGGACTCTCTCCCCTGTATCCAAGCCCCCAACAGAATCCCGTGCCTCGTTCACTGGCTCTGGGTCTCTTCTTCGGCCTCTTAAAACCGGTGCCTTCCTGTGGAGTTGACAGGGGTCCGGCAAGACAGCCATCCACATTCAGACGGAACGTGCCATGGGACCAGCCAGGGCATTTCAGGGTGGGAAGGGAGGCCGTGGACAGTGCATGAAGAAGCATCAGAGCCATCCCTGAAGCCCAAGTGGAAAAAGAAAATTCAGACGCTTGTTACACCCAGACATCAAGCTGGGATACATCATGCTGCTTGGTCTTCAGGTAGTGAGAAAACACATTAAAAAAAAATATGGTCTTGCTCTGTTACCCAGGCTGGAATTCAACGGCATGATCATAGCTCACTGCAGCCTCTACCTCATGGGCTCAAGTGATCCTCCCAAGCAGCTGGGATTATAGGCATGCACCATCAATGCCCAGCTCAGTTTTTTATTCTTATTTTTCCTCCTGTTGTTGCTGGGGTGCAGTGGCATTATCCCGGCTCACTCCAACCTCGTCCTCCTCAACTCACGTGATCCTCCCACCTCAGCCTCCCGAGTATCTGGGACCACAGGCACGCATCACCATGCCCAACTAATTTTTGTATTTTTCGTATGTGCTTTCCCTATGTTGCCCAGGCTGGTCTCACCCTCCTGGGCTCAAGTGATCTGCCCACCTTGACCTCCTAAAGTACTGGGATTACAGGCATGAGCCACTGCACCCAGCCAAAATTATTTCTTTAACAGGAGAAAAGTGAATTTGTGCTCTCCCTGAACAAGTAGCAGATGTAAGCAATGAAATAAAGACGACAAGGACAGAGCCAGCAGCACCTCAGACGTTGTCTCCCAACTGTGCTAAAAATACACACACACACACACACAAATACACACACACACACACACAAGCACTGAGTCTGACTCCAGCAGTAAGAGCTGTCCCTGTTCTCATGCAGCAGCTTATGAGCCCTGCTGCCCCAAGATCTCTGGAGGGAGGGGAGAACTGAAGCCGGGGTCCGGGGAAGTCAGGAGTCAGAGTGAGCCGCGGTTCACGTTTGTCTTCCCTGCAGTCTGTCCGACGTCTCAGCTCAATGAATGAGAAGCCGCTTAGACAAGGGATGTGAGCCTGAGCGCTCTGAGCGTGGTCATTGCTGCATCCTGAACGCAGGCTCCTCCAGGTGTTCGTTTGCCTCACGTGCAGCTTTGGTCCATGAGCCATAACCCACAGAACCTGAGGCACCTGAACGAGGATTTCAGTGCAGGAAAGTGCCATCTTCACTAACTTTCAGCTACTGCAGCAAGTTTGGAAGAAACTCAAAAGCGAAAAGATGGATTCAGCTTTACAGGTTCTGTCAGGAAAACGGTCCCCGTGGATGCTCGGCTGTGGCTATTAACCACACACACTCATTAAACAACTTTACTAAAGAGAACACAAAGGAGAGGGGAGGCTGGTTAATGCAATTTGAGGAGAGAAATGTACGATGGAGAGGTAATTGAGTGCATTCAGCCTACTCTACTTTTTTATTTTAGTTTTTAATTGACAACAAATGTACATGTTTATGGGGTACATAGTGATGATTGGTTACATTTAATGTATGGTGATCACAGATTCACTAGTGATCACTAGTGACTGCCCACTAAGCCCTAGATACATGAGCTATACCGTTCTGTCCTTGGGGAAGTCACCTCCCCAGTGCAAGTGACTTACCCACTTAGCCCACTTGTGGCAGCCCTGGAACGCAGGTCCCCTGGATCCTAAAACTCTGCTGTTTCCATTGTACCACTTGTCTATCTAGTTATATTTCCTCCCTACTACACATATGACCTCACCATTAGATTAGAAAGACTTTAGTATAAAGCATAAACAAGAATAAGAGTCTGCAAAACATCTTGAGTTAAAAGGAAAACATTCCACATTTCCTGACATAGAATACTATGAAGCCATAAAAAAGAAAGAGATCATGTCCTTTGCAGGGGCATGGATGGAGCTGGAGGCTATTATCTTTAGCAAACTAATGCAGGAACAGAAAACCAAATACCACATGTTCTCACTTATAAGTGGAAGCTAAATGATGAGAACACATGGACACACAGAGGGGAACAACACACACTGGGGCCTTTCGGAGGGTGGAGGGTGGGAGGAGGGAAAGGATCATGAAAAATAACAAATGGGTACTGGGCTTAATGCCTGGGTGATGAAATAATCTGTACAACAAACCCCCATAACAGGAGTTTACCTATACAACAAACCTGAACTTAAAAGTTAAAAAAAAAAAAATCCTGATAAAGTCCATACTCCGTAGAATAAGCCCTGTTACAGGACTGAACACACAAGCTACGCAGTGAAGAAAGCCCCGTACCATTCTGTCCTTCGGGCAGTCACCTCTCCCTGCAAACCTCCTGTTCTCCAACCAACCCGTAAAGTATGCCTGCCAAGGAGAGTGCATATTCCTGTCACCACGGAGGACTATCATTAATAGAACAGTAAGTACCAGGCCACGTCTCTGGGGCTCGGGTTCTCCGGCTTCGTACAGGACACAAGCTCACTGCCACCGCCTCTGCCAGCCAGTCCCCAGCCGCCAGCCTCTGCAGTCTGCCTAATAAGGCAATCTGCAGGTTGACCGGTGGCTTACAGGTCACCACTGCAAAATGCACACTCTGGGCTTGAAGCAAAGGGAGAGGCTACCTTTTGGCACACAAAGGGTTATCTTGTGCCAGAAACTCTTCCAAGGCTGCACTGGGACTCCATTTACATAATAATAGAAACTTGTCCCTGCAGTTGGCCAGACTCCAGCCACAGGGTCCAGCTTACAGAGCTGAAGAAAGCTGAACTTCTGCAGTGGCCTGGAGCTTGCTCAGCCTTTACATGGAAACATCTCCTCTTTGCCTTCCCCCAACCTCATTAGAGGACTCCCAGAAAGTCCATCTTGCAGGAACTTATGTGGCATATATTCAGTCTCCGAGACTCCCTGACTTCAAAATAGCAACCTGCAAATTGACTGTATATCCTGGATGCTTAAAAAGAAGCCATAGGTCAGGGGAACAATTCTCAGCATTCCAGAAAATAATTACACACCAGCGAAAAGTGGACATCTGTATTTCCAACTAAGGAGGCGGAGTTGTTGGTCAAGCCATGCCTGATTACAAACATTCATTATTTTTAATTCTATGAAGATCTGGACTCAGAGACTCTCCCCCGCCCTGGCCCCTGCACTGTACTATGCATATAAGGAAAAGAACAGATCTCTGGTGATTAATTGCAGCACATTCATCATTGCACAAATTTCCTTCAGCTTTTAGCCACAGGGCCCCTTTGTCATTCAGAAGGCATCCCACCCACTGGCTCACCAGAATTTAATATGTCCCAACGGAGTTTTGAAATCTACCAGCATTTCAACAGTAGACTGGAGCTGCTGAACCACAGCAAAATTAGGAAGGGGTCAGGGAGCATGAGATAGCAATACCGTGGAGGATAATAGTCACCAAACCACCAGTTTAGAGTCCTGTGCGTGGTCAGATCTAGCACAGCCGAAACGTGTGCCGGTGGCAAACAGAGACGCATCTGACGCTTCATCCCTTCACTCTGCCCTTTGCACCGGTGTCCAGTGCGGACTCTCTTCATGTTGAAATAGTTCCTGTGCAGTTTCTCGGACACCCAGCAGTGAACATACAGCACCCATTCATTCTCTGCTTCTCTGGGAAATGGAGTCTGGGATGTCTGAAACAAGACTTATGAAAAATGGTTGCCTATTAAGGGCTATTATGTTAGGGACATAAATAGCGGATTGATTTTTAGTTTTCACTAAACCAGCATTTACCAATGCAAATTACATTCTAGGGGGCTGGACACAGTGGCTCACGCCTGTAATCCCAGCACTTTGGGAGGCTGAGGTGGGCAGATCACCTGAGGTCAGGAGTTGGAGACCAGCCTGGCCAACATGGTGAAACGCTGTCTCTACTAAAAATACAAAAATTAGCCAGGGGTGGCATGTACCTGTAGTCCTAGCTACTTGGGAAGCTGAGGCAGAAGAATCGCTTAAACTCAGGAGAGGGAGGTTGCAGTGAGCCGGATCGCGCCACTGCACTCCAGCCTGGGCGACAGAGCAAGACTTTGTCTCCAAACAAAACAAAACAAAACCCAAAATAGTCCCTACGGAATTCTCTATGATAGAGTGGGGAAGGAAAATAAAACCTTGGGATCCCCAAACTCACTATGCCAAAGGGAAAGTGAAGCTTAGGAACTGAGTCACATAAAACTGCCTTCCTTTTGCTCCCAAAGAGATAGCTGTAACCTCTCAGGTTTACTTTACCTTATGTAAAATGGGGATATACCATGCAAGAAACAAATATGTAATTGACTTCCCCCTCCTTTGTCTTCACAAGTAAAACGTAGATTCACCAAGTGGTCATCAGAGCCTCACAAGAATGTGACAACTTGCCTCATTCCCTACTGACCCGGCTTCTCTCTCTGTCCCCATCTGAATCTCATTTGGAGTTGTAAACTCCACATGTCAAGGGAGGCACCTGGTAGGAGGTGGTTGGATCGTGGGGGCGGTTGCCCCCATGCAGTTCTCATGATAGTGAGTGAGTTCTCATGAGATCTGATGGTCCCACTGGGACTTAAGTCTCTTTTTCCCGGGTGCATCCTCAACCTTGGCAAAATAAACCTTTAAGTGGATTGAGATGCCTCAGTTACTTTTCGGTTTACAACAGGTTATCAGAAATTCCTGTCTAGATATTCAGGCCAAAGGGGAAAAAACAAGGATGTGAGACACTTGACACCAAAAGCCTGTCCTCCAGCTCTGTGGAAAGTAGCACTGGGAAACAGAGTTTTATTTATTTATTTATTTTGAGACAGAGTCTTGCTCTGTCGCCCAGGCTGGAGTGCAATGGCGTGATCTTGGCTCACTGCATCCTCCTCCTCATGGGTTCAAGCAATTCTCCTGCCTCAACCTCCCGAGTAGCTGAGATTACAGGCACCAGCCACCATACCCGGCTAATTTTTGCATTTTTAGTAGAGACAGAGTTTCACCATGTTGGCCAGTTTCCTCTCGAACTCCTGACCTCAGGTGATCTGCCTGCCTTGGCCTCCCGAAGTTCTGGGATTATAGGTGTGAACCACCGCGCCTGGCCGGGAAACAGTTTTAAAAAGCAGCATCAACCCCATGCTGCCTTATCACATCATCGCCTGCACAGCCTCGACACTGAACCACTCAGCTTGCATTCACCTTTGTGTCCTCCAACTTAGGCAAAGGAGGAGAGGATCCACAGCTGGCCAACAGTGTGGCAGGACTCTGGAGGGGAGGTGAGAGGCTCTGGGCCCACTGTAATCCCCAGAAACTGTGGGACTTCACCAGTCCCCTTGCATGTCCCCTGCAGCGTGTAGCCACTGAACAGGCTGTCATTTGTTTATTTTAATGACAAGCAGCTAATTTCCTACTGCTTAAGGCCAAGTTATATGGCACTGAAGCACCACCGTATTCCCCCTTTCCTCTTCAGCTGCCGGCTTTGGGGCTGTTTGAGCCCTAATAGGAACTTCCACCCAGAGACCAGGCAAGAAAAGAAAAGGAGGTGAGACAATTTAGCTGCTGGCTACTGATCCTCGCAGCAAGCTCTGTCAGTCAAGATTCCTGCAACAGGGGGTCTGGAGTTGCAGAGAGACCTGGATCTACCTGGATGTTCTTATATGGCCAAACCTCAAGACCTCAGGAACTGCAAACTGAAGATAATAATAAAAGAATACATTAATTTCCCACATAATTGGCAATGTCTACCAGAATAATATTAAGTTTGTTCTCATTAAATATAATGTTGTAAGGAAAATTCCTCCCTTCCAGTCCCTGGGACTCTCTCCTTAATAATATATTACTAGACCTCCCATCCCATAGGCACTCTCATGTTAAGTAAGTCTGCCCAACAGGTTCCCAGCACAAAAGAGCTACTCACATGCTTGATTGTACTGTGCCACTCCCTGACACTCAGCCGTGATGGAATATATTTAGTCACTGTCTATGCATCAGAACTAGAACCTTTGCATTTCCCCCTTGATGTTAAAACGGCAGCGTCAACTACACGGACAAAATGATAGATTTTTATCAGATCTTTTCCTGTGTTAATAGCCTTTGGCTATTAGATCACATATGGTATTTAATTGGGCATCAGAAAGTGATCGTAAAATGAGGAAAGACTCAATCGTCATTTGCAACCTATTTATATAATACTTTATTTTTAAGCACATTATCAAGCTGTATTTATGGATGTTATTTTTAACCTGGACACATGCTTACCTTGTGTTAAACTTAAGATATGCTGATATAGTTTTAAACCTCATCCTGCAGTGCTGATTTGACTTAGTCACAGTTATTCACATCTAAGAGTATCAGCTGAAGTACTAACCACTCTGTGAAAAATAGCTCCTTAAAAACTTGATTCCTGAATGCACTCTGTCTCCCCCTGGTGGCAGAAAAGAATTGATGCGCTTCCCAAAGCCAGTTTTACAAAACACTCTTACAAATAGAAAACCTGAAGCTAGGAAGTTTTTTTTCCCCACAGGTTTTTGGGGAACAGATGGTATTTGGTTACATGAGTAAGTTCTTCAGTGGTGATTTGTGAGATTTTGGTGCACCCATCACCCGAACAATATACACTGAACCTGATTTTATCCCTCACCCCCTTCCCACCCTTTCCCCCGAGCCCCCAAAGTCCATTGTGTCATTCTTATGCATTTGCACCCTCATAGCTTAGCTTCCCCTTTAAGTGAGAACATACGATGTTTGGTTTTCCATTCCTGAGTTACTTCACTTAGAATAATAGTCTCCAATCCCATCCAGGTTGCTGCGAATGCCATTAATTTATTCCTTTCTATGGCTGAGTAGTATTCCATCATATATATACACCACAGTTTCTTTATCATTCATTGATTGATGGATATTTGGGTTGCTTCCACATTTTTGCAACTGCAAATTGTGAAGCAAGGAATTTCTGTTTAAAGTAGCTTTAATATCTCCAAGATATGCAATAAATTAAATGTTAGCAAATTATTTCATTTATTCACTCAACAAATATTTATGAAGCATCTAATATGCCAAGCCTCGTCCTGGGGCTGTGGATACAGAGACAAACTCCCTGCCCACATGGACTTAGCTTTTAGCAATAAACAAATAAAAGAATAATGTTTCACATGCTCACTGGCCTTTTCATTTTTTTTTTCATTTTTATTTTTATTTTTTGGAGATGGAGTCTTGCTCTGTTACCTAGGCTGGAGTGCAGTGGTGCTATCTCAGCTCACTGCAACCTCTGCCTCCTGGGTTCAAGCAGTTCTCCTACCTCAGCTTCCCATGTAGCTGGGATTAAAGGTGTGCACCACCACACCCAGCTAATTTTTCATATTTTTGGTGGAGACGAGGTTTCACCATGTTGGCCAGGCTGGTCTCAAACTCCTGATCCACCTGCCTTGGCCTCCCAAAGTGCTGGTGTTACAGCCGTGAACCACCGTGCCCGGCCTGGCCTTTTCTTTTAATGTACGTGAAGTGAAATGTATTTATGTGCATGAAATGTCAAATACTCTGAGAAAGCCCGTGATTTTGCATTGCTGCTTTCTCTCTTCAGTTCCTTATCTGTCATCCTTAGCTTGACCTCCCCAGGCAGGTCCAGAACTTTCCACCCCGTGCCCTCAAGAAGAACCCGTTGAATAAAATGACTGTGGACCATGGAATCGAAACCCAGGGAATCCAAACTAAGAGGCTTTATTGTCAGCTAAATAAAAGGGCTTTTGCAGTTTCAGTTGCCCGTATTATAAGCTAAAACATCGACAGTTATAAAAGTGAGGGAGTCATAAAAAAACTAATAGGTCTGTATAAAACTGATGCAATAACGTATCTTAGCAAAAATTTTGTACATAAACACTGCAACTATGTGAACATGTGCCTGTAGTCCTAGCCACTTGGGAGGCTGAGGCAGGAGGGTCCCTTAGACCCAGGAGTTTGAGTCCAGCCTAGGCAACATAGTGAGACCCTATCTCTAACAAAAAATAAAATAAAATAAGTTCTCCCTTGACTGCGTACCAAAGCTCCTGTGCATATCAACGGAGGCAAGGAGAAGCAGTACCTGGAGAGGGTGGGGGTTGTTTTGGAACCTCAGCTCAGCCAGGGACAACGGAGCTGAGGGCGGAGGTGGCAATGCTATATGACTTCTGTCTCTACTAGCTCCTGAACTGCAGCCACAGACACCTGATACACTTGGACCCAAGCAGCCCTACATAAGCCATGAGTCATTGTGCTCGTGAGTCACCTGTTCAGAGAATGTGAGTTCTGCAAGCAGCATTCTTCTTCTCTTCACTACTGATGGTGAAGGAACATCAACAGGATGGAGAAAAGTCAATGGCCTAAATCTGTTTTTTTCTCTCATCTGTTGTCTGTCCCTGGGGCTGCCTGCTGTAGGCATGTTACTGACAGCAACATGTGACGGCTTCTCCATCACGCCTCCAAGGGGTTCTTCATTTCAATTCCTTCCTACATACTGGGCTTGCTCGCAGGTCATCCCAAACTTCAGGTTTTAAGAATATTGCCATAGGTAGTCCTTTTATGAGCTAGCTGATCATATAGATAATTAACACTAGAAGATGGACCCACAGGGAAAAGGGCAGTCAGGTATGTCTGAAACCTAAGAAAGGATTTGGCTCTGTTTTCCAGGGATGTAAGGATAATAGTATACAGAACAGAACACGTAGGCCAAATTGTTGGTTAGGAATGTCACCTCCTTGGTTTGTTTTTTTAGTGTCTTGCTATCTGTCCTGAATCTTAGAACAACTCTAAAAGAGTCCTGAAAAATTTTGCCTTCAAGGCTCACCTTTACATAAAATTCACTACGGCTGAAATGAAACTCATATTCCTTCTTGTTTCTGTCTTGGATTTTCTCTTGGATTGGTGGTGCTGAGGCTTGAAACATTGGAGAAATGTTTGATGTTTTTCTTTCTCTTTTCTTTCCCCTCTCCTTCACTAAGCGTGGGACCATTATTCCTTGTGTCTTTTACATACATCTGTTTATTGCCAGCCCCCACGTGGGGATATCCTGGCAGTTGTGTATGTTGGCCTGAACCTCAGGAGAGAAATCTCAGCCAGAGATAAATTTGGGGATGAAGAAGCCAAGAAGATAAGCAGGGATAGGGTAGGTAGAGCAAGAAGATAAAACCAGGCTAAAAACCTAAAGACAAAAATGTTTAAAAAATGAGCAAGGGGATCACAGAAAAAATAGAAATGGGCAAGAGGAGCTGGGTGGTGCATGCCCATAATTCCAGTAATTCAGGAGACTGAGGCAGGGGGATCGCTTGAGCCCAGGAGTTTGAGACCACTATCATAGTGAGACCTCATCTCTAAAAAAATATTTTTAAAAATTAGGTGTGGTGGTGTGTGACTGCAGTCTCGGTTACTTGGGAGGCTGAGGCAGGAGGATCACTTGAGCTCAGGAGTTAGGGACCAGACTTACCCAATGGACTTGACTTAGAGATGCATTACCTGTGGGAACCCCTGAAACTTAGAGCGTGTGCTACAATCCCCAAAGTTCCCTAGAGTAGTCTTAGACTCAGACCTATCTGTCACCCTAATGGCATAATGACTCCTGCACTCGTCTATAACAGTGCCAGAAATCTGACTAGTAGGAGTTCATTGATTTGAGTTAAGGCAGTGACTTTTTGTTTTCTAACAAATTTGAAACCAATTATTATTCAGAGCCCAAATATTCAAGCTCCTCCCACTGCTCCTACACCCACAAAAAGTGGAGGTGGAGAAGAAGTCAGATTGCTCTGGGGATTAGGAGTGGGTCTGTCCATTCCCTAAGGTGGCTCAGACCTCCTGGTGCAGGGTTTGGGGAACAGGGGGCTCAGTCCTAAGGTAACATCATAGGGCTTTTAGTCTCTGAAGAACTAAAACTTTCAGTCTGAAAACTGTATTTGAAGCTGTCTCAATTCATATTGCCATTCTCTTGGGAAAAGTTAAACATTGAGTCAATCTCAGTGATTAATTCCCAATCGTAAATTCATTTGTCAAGTTGGTCAGCTGAGCCCACAGGAAAGCGGCCATCCACAGTGTCAAGGTTAATAGAAGATGGAGAGGACTAGCTATTTCAGATTTTCTCACACTTTAGTGGGCATTAGGATCACCTGGGAGCATGTCAAATGTCAGACTCCTAGAGGCCACCACTCCCCTAATTCTGATTCTGCAGACCTCGACTGAGATCAAGAAAATTTTATTTTAACACATTTTTCAGGTGAGGTTCCCAGGCTGGTGGTGAGAACTATACTTTGAAAAACACTGGTAAAAACATTGTAGACTCAGTTATAGGAAATATCCAGAACAGGTAAATCCACAGAGACAGAACACAGATTGGTGGGTACCAGGGCTGGGAAAAGGGGAAATGGGAAGTTAATTAATGGGAACAGACTTTCCTTTTGGGGAGATGAAAAAGTTATGGAACTAGAGAGAACTGATGGGTGTGTGCTGTGAATGTACTTAATGACTCTCATTGTAAACTTTAAAATGGTTAAAACAGTACATTTTACGTAATGTCTATTTTACTGCAAGTTTTAAAATAAACAAATAAATAAAAACAGTGCACACATTTAAAACCTCTGCTGCCATCATCACCACTGAGCTGACCAAGTCTATGTTTGGTTTGCTTCGTGTTTCTGCGTGGTCTCAGCTTTGTGGCTGGTTACTCCATGTAGGTAAATGTGTAAGTCAGCTTAGGAGCTTGAACTTTTACCCCTGTGTTGTTTGGCTCTTGTGTCTTCAACTTACTTTGTATGGCCCCCAGATAAGAGGATGGAGAATGATGTATCCATTTGCTCCTTTTAGTTTACTGCAATATGTGGCCATTTAGACGGCACATGATATCACCAGTGTGGTCCCATTTTATATGAAAAGTAAGTAGGATCAGACTGTATCAGTAGAGTGAAATTAATACAGTTAATTTGATTAAAATGAGACCTTTAAATAATAGAACGCTCACATAATTTATCATGAGAAAAGGAGCGACTTTGAAGACCTTTTGCGGCACCTGTATGCTGGATTTCTCATTGGCAACATAGAATCATTGGCCACTGTAGAGGTTAATCACTTTTATTTTACAATTATCAAGCATTCCAAATCTGCTCACCTTTTCTGTGATAAGTGGCTATCAACAGTATGCTAGCTAACAGATTTTTAAACTTACTTTGGAACCATTTTAGATTTATAGAAAAGTCGTGCGGAGTCTAGAGTCCCACATACCCTTTTCCCAACTTCCCTAACATGAACTTCTTACACATCCACAGCACATTTGTCAAAACCAAGAAATTAACATTGGTGCAATATATTAACTGCAGGCTTTATTCAGCTTTCACTCTTTTTTCTAATATTGTCGTTTTTCTATCCCAGGATCCAATCCAGGACACCACATTGCTTTTAGTTCTCACACTTCCTTGCTTTCTTCCAGTCTAGCGTTTTCTCAGCCTTGCTTTTCTTGACTTTGACATACTTGAAGAGCAGCCGTCAGGTATTTTGTGGATGTCCATCCTTTGAGGTTTTATTAATGTTTTCTCATGATTCGAGTGGGGTTATGGATTTTGGGGAAAGAAAACCACAGAGGTGAAGTGCCTTTCTCGTCACATCCCGTCGGGGGACCTAACATGACTCATCCCTGGTGAGGTTAACCTGGATCACTTGGCCAAGATAGAGTCCGCTGGGTTTCTTCACCAGAAAGTCACCATTTTCCCCTTTCTGCCTTCTATCTGTGGGAAGCAAGTCAGTCAGTCCAGCCCCTACTCAAAGGGAGGAGAATTAAGCTTACACAGATTACTTAGAATTCTTCTGTGAGACAGACTTGTTTCTTGTCCTCAGATATTTATTCAATCATTTATTTATATCAGTATGTCCTCATATATATTTATTTTATTCTCTGAGTTAGAATCCAGTGCTATCATTATGTATTTTGTTGTGTGATTGTCCCAGTTTTGGCCATTGGGAATTTTCTCAGTTTGGTTCCTGTGTTTCTTTGGTATGCACCTCCCCTAACTGCAGCATTTCCTTATTTTCTTGGACCAACAAGATACTGCACACTTATTTTGCATTTTCCCTGACCCAGTCCTAAAATCAGCCTATTTTCTTTTTCTTTTGAGACAGAGTCTTGCTCTGTCGCCCAGGCTGGAGTGCAGTGGTGCAGTCTCGCCTCACTGCAGCCTCCACCTCCTGGGTTCAAGCGATTCTCCTGCCTCAGCCTCCTGAGTAGCTGGGACTACAGGTGTGCCCCACCATGCCCAGCTAATTTTTTGTATTTTTAGTAGAGATGGGGGTTTCACTATGTTGGCCAGGATGGTCTCGATCTCCTGACCTTGTGATCCACCCGCCTTGGCCTCCCAAAGTGCTGAGATTACAGGCATGAGCCACCGTGCCTGGCCAATCAGCCTATTTTCTAAAGAGTACTGGTTTCTTTTACTGGAGAATGAAATATTAGAAGCAAGTCTGTGTGTTGAGAATGCTTATTGCTACTGGAGTGCCATCATTTCTAGGTAGATGGACAGGTTTATATTCATGTCTCCCACTCTAATCCAGTATCACAGAGTTCAATTCTAGTCTTTCTCTTTTGCTTATTTTTAACTTCTCTCTCTGACAATGTGAAATCTGGCTCCCATCATCTGCAATGTTTTTCTTCATTTGTTTACATGTAAAGTAGTTTCAGAACTGCTGACACTGGCTGGGCATGGTGGTTCATGCCTGTAATCCCAGCACTTTGGGAGGCCGAGGCGGGTGGATCACCTGAGGTCAGGAGTTCAAGACCAGCCCGGGCAACATGACAAAACCCCGTCTCTAACTAAAAACACAAAAATTAGCTGGGTGTGGGAGTGCATGCCTGTAATCTCAGCTACTCGGGAGGCTGAGGCAGGAGAATCTCTTGAACCCGGGAGGCGGAGGGTGCAGTGAGCCGAGATCACACCACTGGACTCCAGCCTGAGTGACAGATGGAGACTCTGTCTCAAAAAAAAAAAAAAAAAAAAAAGAATTGCTAACATTTGCCCCTGTGAGAAAGAAATTCACCAACTGGAGTACAGTGTTTACATACAGATTGTTTTGTCTTTAGACTTTAAATATCCAGTCAAAACACTGTTTTCCAAAGTTACCTAGATCAATGACTCTTTTCACACTCCCTCAGCAAATGTATGTCATACATTTGTAATAGAGTTAGGTCTTTTTGTCGCAGATTAAATTCTATCCTGGTATTCCTCAACATTCTGGATGATTTTTTAAATTAGCATACAGTGAAGCTCCCCCTTTGTGGTGTATGGGCCTATGGGTTTTGACAAATTCATGAAGCCATATATCGACTACCCCAGTACCATAGACAACAGTTCCAATAACCTAAAATAGAACATGTGTTGTCCCTGTGTAGCCGATTTCTCCTCTAATCTTTGACAATCACTGAACTGTTTTCCATCCCCATAGTTTTGCCTTTTCCATAATGTCATATGCCTGGAATTACATAACATGTAGTCTTCTGGGTCTGGCTTCTTTTATTTAGCAAAATGCATTTAAGATTCATCCACATTGTTGCGGGAATCAAATAGCTCATTCCTTTCATTGCTGAGTAGTATTCCATTGTATGGATAGATCACGGTTTTTAAATATATTTGCCTGTTGAAGGTCATCTTGGTTGCTTCCATTTTTTAGTGATTATGAATAAAGTTGCTATAAACATAGGTTAGCATGTTTTTGTGTGAATGTAAGTTTCTGATTCACTTGATTAAATACCTAGGAGTGTGATTGTTGATTTATATAAGTCTGTGTTTAACTTTGTAAGAAACTGCCAAACTCTTTTCCAAAGTGACTGTACCACTTTGCATTCCCACCAGTGATAAATGGGAGTTCTTATGGTTCTCTGTCTTCATCATCATTTGGTGTCATCTGATTGATTTTAGCAATTCTAATCAGTGAGAAGTGATATCTAATTGTGGTTTTAATTTATACTTCCCTGGTGACAATGATATTGATCATCTTTTCATATCCTCACGTGTCATTTGGATTTCTTATATGATGAAGCGTCTACTTAAATCAGTTGCCCATTTTTTAATTGGGTCATATGTTTGCTTATGGTAAAATTTTAAGAGTTCTTTGTATATTCTGAATACAAGGCTTTCATCAGACATGTGATTTATAAATATTTCTTCCAGTCTGTAGCTAGTCTTTTCATTCTCTTAACAGTGTCTTTCAAAGAGCAAAAGTTTTTAATTTTAAGTCCAACTAAACAGTTTTTTCTCTTTCATGGATTGTGCTTTTGTTGTTGTATCTAAAATGTTATTGCCAAACCCAAGTCCTGCTGATTTTCTATGTTTACTTATAGAATTTCATAGTTTCACTTTTTACTTTTATGTCTTTGATCCATTTTGAATTAATTTTTATATGAGATATAAGGTATGTATTCTTCAATATGCCTTCTTTTATTTTGTTGGTTTTGAACATGCGTTTTGAACATAGACAGTCTTATTTTAGTACCATTTGGTGAAAAGAACATCATTTTTCCATTGAATTTAATTAGCATGTTTAAAAAAAATGTTGTTGACTAAATATTTGTAGATCTATTTCTGTGCTCTGTCTTCTGTTCCACTGGTCTATGGGTCTATCTTCCCACCAATATCATTCTGTCTTGATTACTACAGCTTTATATTGTCTTAAAATCATGTAGAATGAGTCCTTCAATTTTGTTCTTTTTCTGAATAGTTTTGTTTATTGTAGTCCATTTGCCCTTCCATATAAGTTTTAAGATCATCTTATTGATATTTTCAAAACAGTTTTCTGGGATTTTAATTGGAATTCCATTAAATCTATAGATTAAATCTTAACAACATTGAATTTTTAAATTCAGGAACATGGTATATCTTTTCCACTTACGTCTTCTTTAATTTTTCACCTGTCTTATAGTTGTCAGAATATATATCCTGCACAGATTTTGTTAGGTTTACATTTAAGTACGTCATATTCGTGTGTGTGCTATTGTAAATGATATTTTTTTATTTTAGAAGAATCTAAAATATTTCGATTCCTAGTATATAAGAATACAAATGGCTTTTGTATATTTACTATGTATCTGAAAACTTGCTAAACAAGCATTTTTGAAAAAAAAAAGACAATCTGTCTCTATTTTCTCATTGATTGTAAAATCCCTATTGCAAAGCATTTTGAAAAAGACGTTTGAAGAAAAACCTATGTATTTTCTCATATTATAGACAATTCACAAGAAAAAGCACACAGGCCAGATGCCGTGGATCATGTCTATAATTTCAGCACTTTGGGAGGTTGAGGTGGGCAGATTGCTTGAGATCAGGAGTTTGAGACCAGCCTGGCAGACATGGCGAAACCCCGTCTCTACTAAAAATACAAAAATTATCTGGGCATGGGGGCACATGCCTGTAATACCAGCTACTCGGGAGGCTGAGGCACGAGAATCGCTTCAATCTGCGAGGTGGAGGTTGCAATGAGCCGAGATCACACTACTGAGCTCCAGCCTGGGCAACAGAGGGAGACTCTGTCTCAATTAAAAAAAAAAAAAAAAGAGAGAGAGAGAAAGAGAAAAGTCCACAAATGGCTTCTGAAGATAAGAAAAGATGCTCAGACAGCTTGAAATAAGGGAAGCTGAAATTGAGACTATGCTGACAAATTATGTTTCATCTCTAATATTGGCAAATGTCTTAACCTTTGGTAATAGGGGTGCTAGCCATCTTCGTCATACAAGCCCACGTGGAAGGCAATTTGGCAACATTTAGCAAAATTACAAAATTACAGTCCTTAACCCAGCAATTCAATTTCCAGGAATGTATCCTACAGATATTCTTGCAAATGTACAAATGACAAATGTACAAGATTACTAATTGTAATATGTTTATCATAGAAGAAAAAAATACCATAAATGTGAATCAATATGGAATTGGCTAAATATGTTATATCTACACAAAGTAATACTATATAAACTTAAAACTAGATTTCAACAAGACCTTTGCATTATTTGCAGATGGAATTTAATAAAATACAATAATTAGGTACAACTAACAACAAACTTATACGAGATTTACATATTCCAATGAGAATTCATTTCAAATGTGTCATTAAATCTGAACACAGAAATAAATGGACCTTGAAACCAGCTCTTTATTGAGTCACAAAGTGTTAAGCCAAATTTTTTAAAAATAATGAAATCATGTTAATTATACATAAAAATTTTTTATTTCTTTTGTGGCCCTCCTTTGAAAATATTTTATTAATTAACAATATAACTATAGCAAATAAATGTGCTGTTAATAAATTTTTAATGTTAATTTCACCTCTGTTATTCATTTTCAGATTTTAGTTTTGTGTATGTTGATAATTTATATAGCATATTAGTACAGAGGTACAGAAGTGTGATTTATAATTTAATATACATCTAAAGGGGATACATGCTTAACTTTATCAATGGAATTTGTGATAAAGTTTGCAGACTATTGCCTTAGAGAAGAGCTCTCACTCGGGAGGCCCTGGCCAAGTTGTGTAGTGAGGAGAGTTGTTGAGAGGAAAAGAGAAAAAATGAGAGGTATTAAGGTCCAGAAGAGAGTTATCACCTGCCTCAGAACACAAGCGTGCAGGATGATATAGCTTTTAGTGCCAAGAAGTAGAATTCTAGCATCTCTAGGTGGTGAGAAACAAAGGATTAAGAATTTTTTTTTCTCTAACACTCTAAAGAAAGGTTCTTGAGCTAGGAAAGGATTACTTGCGCCTTGTTAGAATCAGACATGGCGTCAGGGGATGCAGGACGCTCACTTGAGCTGCCAGTCACCGACTGAGTAAGTGGAGCAGTGTTTCTTCCACAGACTCAACTGAGAAGTCAGCATCTGGGGCAGGCACCATGAATCTGCCTTTTCAGTAAGACCTAAATCACTTTTATAAAGCCACCTATCCCTGAGAACCAGCAATGGCAGGTTCTTGAAGGATGTAAAACATGATGCTTGGGGTTATCATTGCTACGGGTTTTGTTTTGACTTGTTTGAGATCAGTTAACATTCTAAGGCAGGGGATGGAAACCAACTTTATTTGTAAGCTCTGCAACTTTTTTTTTTTTTTTTGAGACAGGGTGTCACTCTGTTGCCCAGGCTGGAGTGCAGTGGCACAACCACAACTCACAAGATCCTCAACCTCCCAGCCTTAAAAGATCCTCCCACCTCAGCCTCCCAAATAGGTGGGACCACAGTCACACAACACTATGCCTGGCTAATTTTTGTGTATTTGGTAGTGACAGAGGTCTACCTTTGTTGCCCAGGCTGGTCTCAAACTCCTGGCTTCAAGCAATTTGCCCTCTTCACCCTCACAAAGTGCTGAGATTACAGGTGTGAGCCACCATGCCCTGCCCAAGCTCTGCATCTTAAACCTCGTTTGTCTGTCCCTCACAGCTTAACACAATGCTGCACACCACGGACTGGCATGCTCTCTCCGAAAAGATAATAATATGTTAGGCTTTGTGGTCTATACAGCCTCGAACACAGCTACTCAACTCTGCCTCTGCAGCAGGAAATCAGCCACCAACAATATATTACCAAACGGGTGTAGCTATGTTTCAATAAAACTTTACATGCAAAAGCAGGCCTGGTTTGCCCATGCTTGCTATTCGTGTTTGTAATGTACATGCCCCTCATGCAATGCAGTTCCTTACCTTATTGCTTAGTCACCTTAAAGCCCTGCTTGTTACTCGGTGCGGTGGCCTTGCTGATGACTACTTATCCCTGTTTTGGGCCTAGCCTTTCAATGCAGGAATCCAGCCCCAGGGAGGGAAACTAATGACTGGAGAAGTTTCTAGGCAAGTGCAGAAAATGACACGGGATGAACATATGTAAGAACATCAAGTTCAGGATCCTGAGCAGTTGTCAGAAATTTCACTTCACCCCATCCCAGCAAGGCTGTTGTATTTGGGGAAGACATTATTTCAAGAGAGGAGGAGATTGTGGAAAATCAGTAGGCAGCAGGAGATGGTGCTCTTGATCATACTCCCATTTCAGACGATTCTGTGGGGGCCTCTTTATTGTCCCTCTGCTCCCCCAGGTGCTTTCCTCCTTTCATGAGGCATTGTCCTCCATCCCTCTTTTTCCCCAGTCAGGTGCCAGACTTTTAGGAGGCCGCCCAGAGCACTGGTGGTGAAGCTTAGCAAAGCAATGCATTTGCAATCTAAGATAAAACACTAGTACTTTGGAAGCAATGCTCCCACATTTTGAAATGCATCAAGAAAAGAAAATGAAAGATTAGGTGCTTAATCTTCACCCTTCAATAAACCCCCAAATGATAAATTTTTTTTTTTTTTTGAGGCAGAGTCTCACTCTGTCGCCCAGGCTGGAGTGCAATGGTGTGATCTCCGTTCACTGCAAGCTCAACCTTCTGGGTTCGCGCCATTCTTCTGCCTCAGCCTCCCGAGTAGCTGGGACTATAGGCACACGCCACCATACCTGGCTAATTTTTTTGTATTTTTAGTAAAGACTGGGTTTCACCGTGTTAGCCAGGATGGTCTTGATCTCCTGACCTCGTCATCCGCCCGCCTCAGCCTCCCAAAGTGCTGGGATTACAGGTGTGAGCCACCGCGCCCGGCCCAAACTGTGAATCTTAAAGTTTTCCATACAGGCCCATGTGTATTTCATCTCTGGCTGAAATGGGGTGTCTGTTTCTACACATCCAGTTGATTCTTGAACAAATGTAGGGGTCAGGGGCGCCAATGCCTGCTCAGTTGAAAATCTGCATGTAACTTTTGACTCCCCAGAAGCTTAACAACTAATAGCCTACTGCTGACTGGAAGCCTTACCAATAACATAAACAGCCAATAAACACATATTTTTTATGTTCTATGTCTATACTGGATTCTTACAATAAAGTAAGCTAGAGAAAAGAAAATGTTATTAAGAAAATCCTAAGGAAGAGAAGATATATCTACTATTTGTAAATATTAACTATTTGTTAATACTAAATATTTACTATTATATTATATTTACTATTTGTTAAGTGGAAGTGGATCATCATAAAGGCCTTCATTCTGGTTGTCTTCACACTGAGCAGGCTGAGGTGGAGGAGGAAGAGGAGGGATTGGTCTTGCTGTCTCAGGGGTGGCAGAGGCAGAAGAAAATTTACGGATAAATGGACCCACGCAGTTCAAACCTATGTTGTTCAAGGGTCAGCAGTATAGGGAAAGTTTCACCCTTGTATTCTATTTTTTATTCATAGAATTAAAATAGAAATCCTAAAAATGCCCCCCGTGGTTTTCACCTGGATGTGTATTAAGGAGGGTTAATTTTTTCGCTTGCTTAACCCTGAGAACACAGCATTGACTTGAAAGTTACTGTATGGAAAAGCATTAAGGAGAGAGTCTGCAGTCGCATTCCTTCCCTGGACCGTAGAGTGGCCGGTTTTCCCTGATGGTGGCACTGAATGACCAAAGTGACAGGCAGCATCTAGGCAGGGCTGTGCACAGTCACCGCCGCTGGATTTCAAAGTTCCTGAATCAAGATCGTCTGACCTGTTCTCCTGCTCTTTGGCAGGTTCTGTCTCCGGCAGGCTTTGAGGATGAAGGCTGTGGGCATTCTGACCATCATTGGCTGCCTGGTCACAGGCGCCGAGTCCAAAATCTACACTCGCTGCAAACTGGCTAAAATATTCTCGAGGGCTGGCCTGGACAATTACTGGGGCTTCAGCCTTGGAAACTGTGAGATTATTTCTTTCCTGCTCTCTTTCTGTCCTTGACCTTTCCCCTGAGATGTTGAAGGTCCTGGCCACACTCCCTGCTGTGTCTTCCCAACCCTGCTCTGCCCTCACCGCACCCAGGGGTGGCTGCTAGCCTAACTGTGGCTCTCTGGGTCTCCTCTCCTTTCACCCCTGCCCCTCATGTCCTTATTCCTGGAGTCTTGTCATTACGACACTAGCCAGGGAAGGGGAAAATAATGCCACCTCTGCTGGCATTGTGGGGAGCGGGGGGACCTGACTTTTGGTCTAGATTAGGCTCAGCCCCTGACTGGGTGTGCAGCTTCAGGTGTGCCATCCCAGCCCCCGATGTGCCCCTCGTGTGTGCCCTGGGTGCATGCCCGCCCTGCCCTGCCCAAGGTGTATTGGGAGGAAGCAGTCAGGTAACAGGGATAAGGAAACTCGCCCTCAGACCAGGCTTAGAGCAAACGATGCACTTCCTTTGCTGGTGTTTCTGGCTTTCCCCCCTCCAGGGATCTGCATGGCATATTATGAGAGCGGCTACAACACCACGGCCCAGACGGTCCTGGATGACGGCAGCATTGACTACGGCATCTTCCAGATCAACAGCTTCGTGTGGTGCAGACGCGGAAAGCTGAAGGAGAACAACCACTGCCACGTCGCCTGCTCAGGTGAGGCTCTGACTTTCCAGGAATGCCTTCCTCAAGACCAGGCGAGAAAGCCGACGATGGGATCACCAACCATGTTTTGCTTTAACTAAAATTTGGAGTTCAGACTTGCAAATAGGTCTGTTCCAGGTTGGTAAATTATGCAACAGTTTCCAAGGTGACACTCAGGATCCTGCGGTTGACTTGTCCAAAGATGACTTATTCCTTGTAGGACAGTTTTATAAAGCCCTCCACTAAAGCAGGGGGATGGACAAGCAACCCTACTGCCCTTTCATGTATAGAGATATTTGATGTCTTCAGTAAGAAAAAGGAAGCTGCCTACCAGCTGCTTTCCATAAGCAATTCACTCAAAGGATGCAGTTTGTACTTCTTTGAGCAGAATGAGATGAATACAATTTACGTTTCTTTCTCTTTTCTTTTTTTTGAGACAGGGTCTCACTCTGTTGCCGAGGCTGGAGTATAGTGGTGCGTTCATAGCTCATTGCAGTCTTGACCTCCATGACTCAAGCAACCTTCCCTGCTCTGGGTGGCTAGAACTACAGGCATATGCCCAGCTATTTTTATTTTTATTTTTTTTGTAAAAACAGAGTCTGTCTGTGGGGTCTTTCTATGGGGGTCTCGCCCAGGCTGGTCTTGAACTCCTGGCCTAAAATGACTCTCTGACTTCACTCTTGTACCTTACATGGCAAAAGGGACTTTGCAGATGTGAGGAAGGATCTGAGCTTGAGCAAGAGAGATTATCCTGGGCAATGTGCGTGGAGCCAATCCAAACTCATGAGTCCTTAGAAGGAGAGAATCTTGTCCAGCATACCAAGTCATTAAAATATCATTGAATTCACTTAGAAAGGAATTTAGGTTTCTATTGCTGCCCTAAAAAATTACCACAAACTTGTGGCTTAAACACCACAAAATTTCCCTACAGTCCTCTAGGCTGGAAGAGTTCCAGGGGATTCACAGGGCTGAAGTCAAGGTGTTGACAGGTCTGTTTTCCTTTCTGGAGACTCTGTGGGAAGATCCATGTCCTTGCTCATTTGGGTTTTGGCAGAGTTCAGTTCCTTGGGGGTGTCGAACTGAGATCCCTGTTGCTTGCAGGTTGTCACCCAAGGGCCATTCCAGGCTTCTAGGGACCACTCACACCTCTTGACTCATGGCCCCTTACTCCATCTTCACAGCCAGCAATGGTGGGTCGAGTCCCTTTCACACTTTGAATCTTTCCTCCTTCTTCTGTCATGGGATCTCTCTGTAACCACAGCTGGGCAAGATTCTCTGCTTCTAAGGACTCAGGCAGAGTCCCTTTTGCCATGTAAGGTACAAGAGTGAAGTCAGAGAGTCACCTTAGGCCAGGAGTTCAAGACCAGCCTGGGCGAGACCCCATAGCGAGACCCTACAGCCAGACTCTGTCTCCACAAAAATTAAAAATAGCTGGGCATATGCCTGTAGTTCTAGCCAGCCAGAGTACATTTTTTGAGAACCAAGTTGTTACATTCTTTACCTCCCATATCATAAAGTATCCTGGCTGGAAGACAGAACAAATGCAAACTGGGTAATTGGAAGAGAATGTTAATAGACTCTACTTACAAAGATCTGATCAAATCATAGAAAAACCATGGCAATAGTGAAGTGAGGGATTAGGAACCTCTTGCCCAAAGAGGAATGGAAAAAGAGCTGTGACCAGCACTGAGGTACAAAAGGTCTGCCGGGAGACGACTGCCTTCTAGGATCTGAGATCTTCCCTCAAGGGACATGACTTGTGCTGAGTGACCTGACAGAAATAAAGCCAGAAGATATTATATGTATATGCCAACCTCAGTGTCCTTCCTCTGTCCCTTCCCTGCTGATGCCTACTCTTATTTAAACCCCTCTAGAAGTCAGAGGACATGGGAATCCATTGACGCCAACTGTGTGTGTCGGCCTCCGAGTGCACAGAGCATGGTGGAGAAGGGTAGAGAGTAGATCCATCAGGGCAAAGATGAGATACTCAGCTCAGCTCCCATGCATCCTCTCTCACAAAACTATAGGAAAACGTACTCCACCAAAAGGATAAACTAAAACAATTAAGAGGAAACATAGTTCAGGAAACAAGGGACTCGATAAGAGAGAAAGGCAAGAGGAATGCCCAGCCTGAGAGTGAAGGATTATCCCAGGATGAGCTTTTATTAAAGATTTCTAGTTACACCTCATTACGGTCAGAGAATATGGTCTATATCAGTAGTCCCCAACCTTTTTGGCACCAGGAAACAGTTTGTGGAAGACAAATTTTCCATGGACCAGGGGGTGGAGGATTGTTTCAGGATGATTCAAGTGTATTACACTTATTGTCCACTTTATTTCTATTATTATTACATTGCAATATATAAGGAATAATTATGCAACTCACCATAATGTAGAATCAGTGGGAGTCCTCAGCTTATTTTCCTGCAACTAGACAGTCCCATCTGGGGGTGATGGGAGACAGTGACAGATCATCAGGCGCTAGATTCTCATAAGGAGAATGTAACCTAGACCCCTCGCAAGGGCAGTTCACAGTAGGGTTTGCACTCATATAAGAATCTAATGCGGCCACTGATCTGACAGGAGGTGGAGCCCAGACAGTAATGTGGGAGATGGGGAGTGTCTGTAAATACAGATGAAGATTCAATCACTCACCTGCTGCTCACCTTCTTCTGTGAGGCCACAGATCCACATAGGTCTGTAGTTCAGGGATTGGAGATCCCAGGTCTATATGATTTCAAACCTTTAATATTTCTTTAACCTTCTTTTACAGCACAGCAAATGTGTCTTATGGTGAATGTGCATTTGAAAAAAATGTGCATTTTATATTCGGTGGGTGGATGTTCTATAAATGATTGTTACATCCTTTCTGATTTTCTTACTTGTTCTATTATACAGTGAGAAATACATATTGAAATTTGCAACTATCATTTTAGCTTTGTCTATTTCACCTTTCAGTCTTGTCCATTTTTGAAGTTCTGTTCTTAGGCACAGGCACGTATTCTTTGAGGATTGTTATGTCCTTGTGGTGAATTGACTCTTTTATCACTGGAGTCCAAGTTTCTCCTGAACTCTGGTGCTATTTCTCATCCAGAAATCTACTTTGTTTGATAGCAGTATAGCCCACTCTCGCTTTGAGGAGATATTTGTATAGTATGTTTCTTTCCATCCTTCTACTTTTAATCCATCTGTCTTTATATTTAAGGTGAATTATTTTTAAGTAATGTAGTTATGTGTTGCTTTTATATCCATTCTGGTAATTACTGCTTTTCAGTAGGAGTGATTAAACCATAGGTCAGCAAATGTTTGCCTAAAGGGACAACTGATAAATATTTTAGCCTTTTCAGGTCATATGGTTTCGATTGCAACTACTCGACCACGACAGAGTGTGGAAGCAGCCATAGAAAGTATGCAAATGAATGGGCCTGGCTGTGTTCCAATAAGGCTTTATTTACAGAAACGGGAGGTTGGCCTGCGGGTTATGCCATGATTAGGCCTCTTGCATTTAATGTGATTACTGATATGACTAGTTTTTTCTTTTCTTTTCTTTTTTTTTTTTTTTTTGTTGAGATGGAGTTTTGCTCTGTTGCCCAGGCTGGAGTGCAGTGGCACGATCTTGGCTCATTGCACCCTTTGCCTCCTGGGTTCAAGTGATTCTCCTGCCTCAGCCTCCTGAGTAGCTGGGACTACAGGCACATGCCACCACTCCTGGCTAATTTTTTGCACTTTTTTTAGTAGAGATGGGGTTTCACCGTGTTAGCCAGGATGGTCTCGATCTCCTGACCTTGTGATCTGCCTACCTTGGCCTCCCAAAGTGCTGGGATTCCAGGCGTGAGCCACTGCACCCGGCTGATATGGCTAGTTTTAAATTACATCTTGCTATTTTGTTTTCTGTTTGTGCTATCTATTCTTGGTTCCATTTTTTCTGCCTTCTTTTGAATTTATTGAATATTTTTTAGTATTCTTTTTTATTTCCTCCATTGGTTTGTTAGCTATACTTCTATTTTGTTTTTAGTAGTTACTCTAGGGTTTCCAATAGGCATCATTATCTTATTACATTTTACCTTCAAATAACACACCACTTCATATGTAACGTATGAGTTTCTTAACAGTATACTTCAATTTTTCCTATTCCATCCTTTGTGCTGTGTTGTCATGCATTTTTCTTCTATATTTGTATACCTCACAATGCATTTTTATAATTTTTTCTTTAAACAATTGTCTTTTAAATAAATTTTTAAATGAGAAAATAGTTTTATAGTATTTATTACATATTTACTATTTCCAATACTCTTCATTCCTTTGGTGGATTTACTTGAGCAGACAGTTAATTGATATCATTTTCCTTCAGCCTAAAGAACTTTCTTTATTTTGTTTTGTTTTAGAGTAGAGGTCTATTAGCAAGCATTCTCTCTGTCTGAAAATATCTCTACTTAGATTTTGAGGAATATTTTCTTTACATATAAAATTCTGGGCTGACAGTTCTCTTCCACCTCAAGTTGTTATTGTTGTTGTTTTGAGACAGGGTCGTGCTCTGTCTCAAAACAACACCGTGAGTGTAGTGGCATGATCACAACTCACTGCAGCCTTGACCTCCTGGACTCAAGCAATTCTCATGCCTCAGCCTCCTGAGCAGCTGGGACCACAGGCATGTGCCACCATGACTGGCTGATTTAAAAAAAAAAAAATTGTAGAGATGGGGTCTTGTCATGTTGCCCAGGCTGGTCTCAAACTCCTGGGCACAGGCAATCCTCTCACCTCAGCCTCCCAAAGTGCTGGGATTACAGTTGTGAGCCACCACACTTGGCTTCAAGTTTTTAAAGATATTTGGTTGCCTTCTGGCTTGCCTTGTGTATGATGGGAAACCAGTGATTTCCTTCTGTTTGTCCCCAGTATGTAATATGTGTTTTTTTTCTCTAATTGTTTTTAAGATTTTCTCTTTGTCACTCATTTTCAGCAATTCGATGATGTGTGATATTTGTGTTTATCTTACTTGGTATTCATTAACATTTTGTATCCCTGAGTTTATAATTTTCATTAAATTTGGAAACATTTCAGCCATTCTTTCTTCTAATGCTTTTCTTTTCTCCTTCAAGAATTCTAACGGCATGTATGTTCGATCGCTGATGCTGTCCCATTCATCATTGAGGTTCCTCATTTTTTAGTCTTTTTCCCTCCCTGTGTTTTATTTTCAATAGTTTCCATTACCATGTCTTCAAGTCCACTGTTACTTTTTTTTTTAATGCTAATCTATTAAACTTATTGATTGGATGTTTCTTTTCAGATACTGTGTTTTTTATTTGGCATCATAATTTTTTGTATCTTTCATTTCATTTTATTCCTGTTTCTCTTTAAGTCCTTGATATAAATCATCATATTTATAAGCAGTGATTTAAATTTCTTATCAGCTAATTCAATCAACTGTCATTTCTGAGTCTTGCCCTTGACCGATCTTTCTCTTAGTATGTGTCACATTTCTCTGCCTCTGCACATGGAATAATTTTTTATTGAATACCCACACAGTGTATGTGTTGACGGCTTTGTGAGTCCTGGGGTCTTGTCTTCTTAGTTTAAAAGAATTTCAACAAAAGACACACAGCAAAGGAGATGTAGCATAAAGTAATTTATTGAGAAAGAAAAAGACTATTTTGAAAGTTAGGTACAGAATAGACAGTACACCCTGAGAGAGGAAGATTTCAGGGCAGGCTGCTCATGAAGATTGGACAGCAAAGACCGGTACCAGGGATGCTCCCTTTAATGGAGTCTTCCATGGTTATTCATAAGTGGTGGGAAGAGGTGTTGCTAACAAGCGTGTTCTGGGCGATCCTCTTGGTGCACTTGCTCAGTAGCTGTACATGCTTGTCCATACATCTCATGTCTCATTAGCATCTTAAATCTCCACCCAGGGATGTGTTTTTTATTTTTATTTTTTGTGTGTTCTAATAAAACTTTATTTAAGAAAACAGCAGTGGCCTCATGCTGCAGTTTACCAACATCTGCCCTTGAGGAAATTCTAAACAATCCTTCTCTTCTCCTTGTAGAAGATGATATTACACAATTTTTGGCATATGAAGAAGCAATCGATAAATACAAGCACAAAAATATGTAGAAAAATCATATTATCTGTGCCAAACAGAAAATTGCAGAAATATTTCCTTTTTGCAGATTTTTGTGAATTTTTCCAGCTTTTTAACACTTGCAACATGCTATCTTTTTAGTATTTGAAATAGGTGTCCCTTTAATATTTAAATTTTTTTTTCTTTTTTTTAAATTTTATTATTATTATACTTTAAGTTTTAGGGTACATGTGCATAACGTGCACGTTTCTTACATATGTATACATGTGCCATGTTGGTGTGCTGCACCCATTAACTCGTCATTTAGCATTAGGTATATCTCCTGATGCTATCCCTCCCCGCTGCTCCCACCCCACAACAGTCCCCAGTGTGTGATGTTCCCCTTCCTGTGTCCATGTGTTCTCATTGTTCAATTCCCACCTATGAGTGAGAACATGTGGTGTTTGGTTTTTTGTCCTTGTGATAGTTTGCTGAGAATGATGGTTTCCAGCTTCATCCATGTCCCTACAAAGGACATGAACTCATCCTTTTTATGGCTGCATAGTATTCCATGGTGTATATGTGCCACATTTTCTTAATCCAGTCTATCATTGTTGGACATTTGGGTTGGTTCCAAGTCTTTACTATTGTGAATAGTGCCACAATAAACATATGTGTCCATGTGTCTTTATAGCAGCATGATTTATAATCCTTTGGGTATATACCAAGTAATGGGATGGCTGGGTCAAATGGTATTTCTAGTTCTAGATCCCTGAGGAATCACCACACTGACTTTCACAATGGTTGAACTAGTTTACAGTCCCACCAACAGTGTAAAAGTGTTCCTATTTCTCCACATCCTCTCCAGCACCTGTTGTTTCCTGACTTTTTAATGATTGCCATTCTAACTGGTGTGAGATGGTATCTCATCGTGATTTTGATTTGCATTTCTCTGATGGCCAGTGATGATGAGCATGTTTTCATGTGTCTTTTGGCTGCATAAATGTCTTCTTTTGAGAAGTGTCTGTTCATATCCTTTGCCCACTTTTTGATGGGGTTGTTTGTTTTTTTCTTGTAAATTTGTTTATGTTCTTTGTAGATTCTGGATATTAGCCCTTTGTCAGATGAGTAGATTGCAAAAATTTTCTCCCATTCTGTAGGTTGCCTGTTCACTCTGATGATAGTTTTTGCTGTGCAGAAGCTCTTTAGTTTAATTAGATCTCATTTGTCAATTTTGGCTTTTGTTGCCATTGCTTTTGGTGTTTTAGACATGAAGTCTTTGCCCATGCCTATGTCCTGAATGGTATTGCCTAGGTTTTCTTCTGCGGTTTTTATGGTTTTAGGTCTAACATTTAAGTCTTTAATCCACCTCGAATTAATTTTTGTATAAGGTGTAAGGAAGGGATCCAGTTTCAGCTTTCTACATATGGCCTGCCAGCTTTCCCAGCACCATTTATTAAATAGAGAATTCTTTCCCCATTTCTTGTTTTTGTCAGGTTTGTCAAAGATCAGATAGTTGCAGATATGCGGCATTATTTCTGAGGGCTCTGTTCTGTTCCATTGGTCTATATCTCTGTTTTGGTACCAGTACCATGCTGTTTTGGTTACTGTAGCCTTGTAGTATAGTTTGAAGTCAGGCAGCATGATGCCTCCAGCTTTGTTCTTTTGGCTTAGGATTGACTTGGCAATGTGGGCTCTTTTTTGGTTCCATATGAACTTGAAAGTAGTTTTTTCCAATTCTGTGAAGAAAGTCCTTGGTAGCTTGATGGGAATGGCAATGAATCTATAAATTACCTTGGGCAGTATGACCATTTTCATGATATTGATTCTTCCTACCCATGAGCATGGAATGTTCTTCCATTTGTTTGTATCCTCTTTTATTTCATTGAGCAGTGGTTTGTAGTTCTCCTTGAAGAGGTCCTTCATGTCCCTTGTAAGTTGGATTCCTAGGTATTTTATTCTCTTTGAAGCAATTGTGAATGGGAGTTCACTCATGATTTGGCTCTCTGTCTGTTATTGGTGTGTAAGAATGCTTGTGATTTTTGCACATTGATTTTGTATCGTGAAACTTTGCTGAAGTTGCCTATCAGCTTAAGGAGATTTTGGGCTAAGATGATGGGGTTTTCTAGATATACAATCATGTCATCTGCAAACAGGGACAATTTGGCTCCCTCTTTTCCTAATTGAATACCCTTTATTTCCTTCTCCTGCCTGATTGCCCTGGCCAGAACTTCCAACACTATGTTGAATAGGAGTGGTGAGAGAGGGCATCCCTGTTTTGTGCCAGTTTTCAAAGGGAATGCTTCCAGTTTTTTCTTTTCTTTTTTTTTTTTTTTTTTTGGGACAGAGTCTCACTCTGTCACCCAGGCTGAAGTGCAGTGGCACAATCTTGGCTCACTGCAACCTCTGCCTCCAGGGTTCAAGCAATTCTCCTGCCTCAGCCTCCCGAGTAGCTGGGATTACAGGCGTGTGCCACCACAGCCAGCTAATTTTTGTATTTTTAGTAGAGATAGGTTTTGCCATGTTGGCCAGGCTGGTCTCAAACTCCTGACCTCAAGTGATCTGCCTGCCTCAGCCTCCTGAAGTGCTGAGATTACAGGTGTGAGCTGCCACGCCCGGTCGACATACTTTCGTAAGCAAATTCAGTTGTGTCCAACGAGTACTTTCAAAACATCCCAATTGTGCAACAAAATGCTCTAACAACATAGGAGGGGACAAACAACTTTACGTGGTGTCTGCTTCCTGGTCCTGCATGGCCTGACCGTTTCAGGAATCCTTACAGGGCATTGCCAGCCACGCAAACTGCCCTGCCCCCAGTACAAATGTGTGCTTTCTGTACATGCCTGGGATGACCTCCAATCCCAGAATAATAGAATGTGATCTGCTTCCCCCTCACTGTGTCTCTCCAACCCCTAGAGACAGCCCCAAACCCATGTCTCCCAGGAAATACGCTAGACCACTTCCAAACACAAACCAGTGTCTCAGCATTTATCGAGAGCTTATGCACCTGAAATAAAGGGTCTCTAAGTAATTTGCACATATATCAGGTACCAAATGCTTATGTTTTGATAACCTCATAGGTAAATTATTACTAGAAAAATTAGAAGTATATTAAAGTATATTAAAAGTAAATAATTACTAGAAAAATTAAAAGTATATTTTCATTATCAACTTTATTAGCATATACTGTTTCATGAGCAGGAATCTTTGCTTAAGTGGCCTCTGTTGGAAGAAGGAATCAGAGGAAAACAGAATTTAAGCCCTCTATTGGAATACAGGCTCATTAACTGGGTGTGTGAACTCGGTTTATGGGGATAAAATGGTACCCATAGAAATGGTTGTTCTGAGGACTGATGGAGATTTTGCGTGAAGAGATTTAACATGTGCCAGACATAGAGTAAGATTTCAATAAAGTATTAGCTGGTGGTAATAGCTATTATTATCCTAAATATTTATATCTCAAGAAGATAGGCAAAAGACTTTTTTGTTGTTGTTTCTTTGATTGTTTGTTTTGAGATGGATGTTTGTTTTAGAGGATGGTCTCCATCTCCTGACCTGGTGATCTTCCCGCCTTGGCCTCCCAAAGTGCTGGGATTACAGGCGTGAGCCACCACACCAGGATGGCAAGAGACTTTTAGAAGCTGATATAGCTTTAGTTTTCACTGTAGAACTATAAACCAAATGCTAGTGAATTTGCATACGTTGTTTCAATTGCTATCTCTTACAGATGATATATTATGTTACTTTTTCTCCTGGTTAATAGAATTTTGTTTTAAATAAAAATTAAGCCACATTTAGAATAAATTTTCTTAAAAGAAATCTATCACTACGTTTATCTTCTAGTGAAGCCTAACTGAGAAAGCAACAAAATTAGCAACTCAAGGAAATAGCATGCTCAAGGAAAAATTCCACTTTCAACTGAGTTAACAAAATAATTTGGAATTACAATGCCTTATTGAAATGCAACATTTTATGCTAACATTATTTTTTGTTATTTTTCTTGTAATAAAACTAGTACATTTCGATTGTAAAAAATTTTAGAAAATATACAGTAAAGACATAAAAGCATTGGTGAACCCACAGTTAACAGCCAATCTTTCTTAAAATACTGGTGAATTAATGACTATCTTTTTTTTTCTAAACCAGTACTATCTAATAGAACTTTCCATGATGACAAAAATGTCTTCCATCTGTGCTGTCAAACAGAACCACTAGCCATGAGTGGCTATAAAATATCCGAGATGTAGCTAGAACAAATAAGGAACTAAAGTTTTAATTGTGTTTAATGTTAATTAATTACAATTTTTTTAATTTTTCCCAGCTTTATTGAGGTATAACTGACAAATCAAGATTGTATATATTTAAAGTAAATAACATGATAATTTGATATATTTATACTTTGGGAAATGATCACTACAATCGAGTTTAACATTACCTCACATAGTTACTGTGTGTGTGTGAGAGGGTGTGTGTATGAGAGACAGAGAGGGAGACAGAGAGAAAAGAACACTTAAGATCTACTATCAGCAAATTTCAAGTAAGCAGTACAGTATAATTAACTATGGTCACAATAGCATACATTAGATCCCCAGACCTTCCTCACCTTATAACTGAAAGTTTGGACCCTTCCATCAGCATCTTCCCATTTTCCTCACCAGCCACCGCTCTACTCTCTGCTTTTATGAGTTCAACTTTTGTAGATTTTGCATATGAGTGAAATCATGTGGTATTTGTCTTTCTGGGTTTCACTTCCTTCACTTAGCATAACGTCCTTCCATTCATCCATGTTGTTACAAATGTCAGCATTTCCTTCTTTTCCATGACTGAATAATATTCCACTCTCTATATAAACATATTTTTATTCATTCATCTGTCAACAAATATAATTTTAATTTAAATTATCATATGTTGCTAATGCCTGCCATATTGGACAGTATAGCTCTTGATGGATATTTTTATGATATTGGGAACTTAACATTGCATTGGGAGCATTTCTCCATATTATTAAATATCCTGGGAAAACATAATTCAAACGGCTCTTTATTTTATTAAATGAAGGTATTATGATTAATTTGAATATCACTGATTATAAGGCAATTAGATTTTTTCCTTTTAACTCTTGTAAATAAAGCTATAGTAAACCACTTTGTAAAGAAATATTTGTCTGGCATCATGACTATTTCCTTAGGATACATCTGGAGAGAGAAATTATTAGGTGAAAGGATAAAAACCTCGTTAAGGCTCTAAACACATGCTGCTATGTTGGTTTCCTGAGACGTTGAATCCATTATACGCCCATGAGCAAGTATCCAGAGAACCTGCCTCTCTGTGCCCTTGTCAACATCAAGCATTACCCAATTCTCTTAAAAAAAAAAAATCTTTGCATAATTGACAAGCAGAAAGGAGATCAAGTGGTTTGAGTATTTTTGTCCTTGATTGGTGGTTGTGGTGGTCATGGAGATGGACCTCCCAGATCCCCTGCTAAGGGAAGACATGCCGCCCCTGCTGCAGTTGTGTGATGAGCAGACAGTACCTGCCACCTGCTTCAGGATTGGCTTCAGGTGCAGGTTGCTTCCTTCCGGGGTGACCCACACCCAGTGATGTGTGAGGCAGAGGCATGCGGACCTGGCATGTGGGCCTGACTTGGGCCACTCTGATGGGCAGTGCTCACTTGGGAGCTCATGGCTGGGCTGCCAAGGAATTGCTGGGTCTGTGTCACAAATGGACATCTGTGTCTGCCCATCCTGCTTCCCCCCAAACGATTCCTTTCATAGGTGTGGATTGCTGAAAATACCTGGCATTTCAAACCCATCTCAGCATCAGCTCCTGGAGGACTCAACTTGCAGTAGAAGTAATGTTGAACTTGTTTTATTTATTTACCTTTTTCTGTCATGTTTGTGTTGAGGATCTTGAGGCCGCTTCTAAGCAAGCAGGAAAGAATGTGGATATCAACTAATACATTTCAATTCAAAGATTTGTTATGTCTGAAGCAATAGAAAAAATAATAGATGGCAGGGCGTGGTGGCTTATAATGTAATCCCAGCACTTTGGGAGGCCAAAGCCAGAGGATTTCTTGAGCCCAGGAGTTCCAGACCAGCCTGGTGAAACCCTGTCTCTACAAAAGTAAAAATAAAAAATGGTCAGGCGTGGTGGTGCATACCTGTATTCCCAGCTATTTTGAAGGCTGAGGTGGAAGGATGGCTTGAGGCCAGGAGGTTGAGGCTGCAGTGAGCTATTATCATGCCACTGCACTCCAGCCTGGGTGACAGAGTGAGATTCTGTCTCAAAAAGGAAACAGAAAAGGAAAAGTAATAAAGACAAAGACTGATGTATTTGCTTTAAAAGTTAAAACTTTCTGCACATGAAAAACACCCTGGATAAAATTTTTTTAAGACACAAACTGAAAAATGACAATAGATAAAATTTAATATTTACCTGTAAAGAAACCTTACATGTCAAACTAACCCAAATACAGAAAACACTGTACTATCCTGTCTTACGTGCCTTTTTTTTTTTCTTAAGACAGAGTCTCACTCTGTTGCCCAGGCTGGAGTGCAGTGATGTAAACACAACTCATTTCAGCTTTGACCTCCTGGGCTCAAGTGATTCTCCTACCTCAGACTCCCGAGTAGCTGAGACCACAGGTGTGTGCCATCACACTAGGCTAATTTTTTTACGTTTTGTAGAGATGGGGTCTTGCTATGTTGCCCGGACTGGACTCAAACTCCTGGCCTCAAGTGATCCTCCTATCTCGGCCTCCCAAAGTGCTGGGATTGCAGGTCTGAGCCACTACGCCTGGCCTGCGCCTATTTCTTTAGGACATAAAGAACATTTTCACATGGCATCTTCCCTAAACACACTTCCAAAAACCCTTCAGGATTGGGCTCTTCCTCTGAAACGTCAGGTAGTGCAAGATGAAGATGGTCTTAAAACAAAAAGTTCTTTTCATTATAAAGAAGCTTAACAAAAATGAGATTGTGGCTTTGCAGGGAAAATTATAGTTCTTCCAACCTTCCCATCCCAAAAAGACTGAGAAAAGTGAAGTAAACTTGAGTTGGGGTCCCTCTCCAACAACAAAGTCTCGCCTAACCCTGATGACCTCTCTTTTTACAGCCTTGATCACTGATGACCTCACAGATGCGATTATCTGTGCCAAGAAAATTGTTAAAGAGACACAAGGAATGAACTATTGGTAAGAGTCTTTCCTTGGGAGACTTGGGCTGTCATGGGCAAAACCTAGTGTGTGTATTTATCACAGTTATGGTGGAATTGACAAACTCACCTCCGCAGAGTGGTCTAACCAATGGAATGAGACCTTGTCTATATTCTCCTCCATCGGTGTGCGGGTGTGCAATGAACATAGTAGCACATAGAAAGGGAGAGGAGACATGGGATTGGGTTAAGATAATTTGCAATTGCTTTTCATATGAGCATATTCCAAACAATGGAGAAAGGTATTTTCTAAAGTGACTTGGAAAGGGTCAATGAGTCAATTCAACAGAGGGAAAAAAATACTTGAGTTTGCTCTAGATTTGGATAAGATTTTGAAGGTTATGGCAACATTTTGCAGGGAAAGAGAATGAGCAGCAGCAAGAGGAAAGTGAGCAGGTCTGTGTCATGGTGACTCAGCAGAAAGCGTCCCCAGCATTGAGCATGGGGCCTTGCATTCGCTGCTGCTGTGTTCTGGTGAACGTTGCCAGCCGGCCCCACTCAGAGAACCCGAATTTTCACAGATGTGGGTGTGCCATGAAATGACCCGTCCTTAAAAAAGTTGATTGCTTGTTGCTGAAGCTAACAATGGCTAGGAGAAAACCCGGAGACAAAAGTCTGAACAAGGCAAAATGACAGTGTCCTTGGATCTCAGAAGCGAATGAAACCCAACCCGGGGTTCCACTGGTGATTTTGGTTAATTTCTGTAGACTTTGAAACTGAGACGGTTTGGATTGTCATGCTTCTTTCTGCTGCTCTTGCTTCCCTCTCGTCCTCAGGCAAGGCTGGAAGAAACACTGTGAGGGGAGAGACCTGTCCGACTGGAAAAAAAGCTGTGAGGTTTCCTAAACCGGAACTGGACCCAGGATGCTTTGCAGCAACGCCCTAGGGTTTGCAGTGAATGTTCAAATGCCTGTGTCATCTTGTCCCGTTTCCTCCCAATATTCCTTCTCAAACTTGGAGAGGGAAAATTAAGCTATACTTTTAAGAAAATAAATATTTCCATTTAAATGTCTTCACCCTGACTCGGTTACCTTTTCCCTTTCTTTTCTTTCTTTCGTTCTCTTTCTTTCTTTCTCTCTCTCTTTCTTTCTCTCTCTTTTCTTTCTTTCTTTCTTTCTTTCCTTCTTTCTTTCTTTCTTTTTTCTTTCTCTCTCTCTCTTCCTTTCTTCCTTCCTCCCTCCTTCCCTTCTTTCTTCCTCCCTCCTTCCCTTCTTTCTTTCTTTCTTTCTTTTTCTTTTTCCTTCCTTCCTTCCTTTTTTTTTTTTCAGAGTCTTGTGCTCTGTCCCCCAGGCTGGAGTGCAGTAGTGCGATCTCAGCCCACTGCAACCTCCACCTCCCGGGTTCAAGCGATTCTTGTACCTCAGCCTCCTGAGTAGCTGGGATTGCAGGCATGTGCCACCACACCAAGTTGGGGTTTCGCCATGTTGCCCAGCCTGGTCTCAAATTCCTGAGCTCAAGCTGATCTGCCCACCTTGGCATCCCAAAGTCCTGGGATTACAGGTAGGAGCCACCGCACCCCACCCTGACTCAGTTTCAATGATGTCATAATGGCATCGGGTTAAGACTTGAAAAATTGCCTCCAAAATGCTCTAGCCCTGGGGGAAACAAACGTCCCTTCTTCATTGTAGAGAGTCCTGGTTCCTGTGGCCATTCAAAATAAGACTCATCCGAAAATAAGACTCCCTCATCTTCAGGGCCATCCTCAGAAACAAGACGCGTGCAGAAGGGTTAGGTTAAGAGCTAGGAGCACCTGAGGGGCGGAACCCCCTTAAGAGTACCCCAGAAGGACCATCGATGTATATACCCACAAGCCTAGACACCATTTTTCTACCTACACGCATGCAAGAGATGCGGAGAGACAGGGCAACTGAGATTCATGGTTTGATGATTAAAATTCTCATGAAGGTTTTTAGTTGTATTTTCTGTATTTTGCATTCGGCATTTTCCAAGTTTTCCATGACATATCTTGCTATTGAAGAAAACCATCCACTTTTTTCCAGAAAAAAAAAAAAAATAAGACTTCCAGTGAGGCACAGTGGCTCACGCTTTTAATCCCAACAATCTGGAAGGCCAAGGTGGGAAGATTGCTTGAGGCCAGGAGTTCAAGACAAGCCTGGGCAACATAGTAAGACTCTGTCTTTACAATATTTTTTAAGCCCTGCATGCATTAGTATTTGTCCTAATGCTCTCCCTCTCCTTTCCCCCAACCCCCTCAACAGGCCCCAGTGTGTGATGTTCTGCTCCCAGTGTCCATATGTTCTCATTGTTCAACTCCCACTTATGAGTGAGAACATGTGGTGTTTGGTTTTCTGTTCTTATGTTAGTTTGCTGAGGATGATGGTTTCCAGCTTCATCCATGTCCCTGCAAAGGACATGAACTCATTCTTTTTTATGGCTGCAACATTTTTTTTTAATTGCAGCTTTTACCCCAAATCCTGCTGGAAAGTCGAATAGGACAAAATAGATAAAATTGCAGCTCTTACCCCCAACATCCAGAGAGTTCCCCGTGTTATTCCAGCTTCTACTTAAATCAAGCTTTTCAAACCCGGCCCAGATGGCTTTAAATGTGGCCCAACACAAATTAGTAGACTTTCTTAAAACATTATGAGATTTGTTTGTGATTTTTTTTTTTTTTTTAGCTCATCAGCTATCGTTAGTGTTCATGTATTTTATGTGTGGCCTAAGACAATTCTTCTTCTTCCAGTGTGGCCCAGGAAGTCAAACGATTGGATACCCCTGATTGGAAAACTGACTCCAAAAATAAGTGCTTCAAAATTCAAGGTGAAACGGCACTGGGTGCCCTACCATTAGACTCATCTATCTTTTTGCAAAACTCATAAAATTTCTAAGCATGCAATCCCACTCTTCCCTCATGTTTGATTTATTTCTGTAATAATTTAGGGTAAAAAATGCATTTTCCCAGATAATTTTCCATAATTAATGCCTTCAGAAATTCGAGAGGAAATGACTACTTCTATGCCTGATCTATCTTTATTCAACAAAAGTATATTTTAGAAAAACCTACACTCATATTCCCTTTATAGATATTTGGAAGTAGATTTTCATTTTCTCCCCATGGCCACATTATCTGTTGGTTACCAGGTACACTGAGCAGACTGTTGGGTATTAGGGGATAGTGACTGGCT
The DNA here is from genome assembly GCF_028885655.2 of Pongo abelii. Classification (NCBI taxonomy): domain Eukaryota; kingdom Metazoa; phylum Chordata; class Mammalia; order Primates; family Hominidae; genus Pongo; species Pongo abelii. The sequence goes on along the minus strand of NC_071993.2, from coordinate 31,224,044 downwards.
TATGTGGGGACAAGCTTTCTGTGGGGACTCAGCTCTGTCTTATTCTTGGGACAGCCCCTGCTATCTCCAGCATCTGGCTCTTTGTATCCCAACTTGTTCCCTGTTGTTTGTTCCTCGATGCTTTCTGGTCTGGTCTGCAATTTTCTCTTGATTCCTTTTATACCCAGTATATCATTTCCCTATGGATGTCCTTGCTCTTGGTTTTTCCCAAACTTGGAGGTTGTGCTACTCCCCTAAAGCCTTTTCAAGCCTGGCCCAGCCAACATGAAGCTCCCTGCTCCTCTAACCCCCTAAAGCTCTTGCCTCTGAACTCATGGCTGGTGTGTGCCATAGGATTAGGTCACTGGGAATTGGTGTCCTCATCCAGCCTGTAAGCTCCTTGAGGCCTAGACCATGTCTTTCACTGTTATATTGTCCACAGTCCCTTCTGCAGTGCTAAACACATAATAGTTAACATTAAAAAATATTAGATGTTGGCCAGACACAATGACTCAAGTCTGTAATCCTAACACTGTAGGAGGCCAAGGCAGGAGGGTCACTTGAGCCAGGAATTGGAGACCAGCCTGGGCAGCACAATGAGACCCCATCTCTACAAAAAATACAAAGATTAGCTGGGTGTGGTGGTGCACACCTGTAGTCCCAGCTACTCAGGAGGCTGAGGTGGAAGGATCGCTTGAGCCCAGGAATTTCAGGCTTCAGTGAACTATGATCGAGCCACTGCACTCCAGCCTGGATGACAGAGTGAGGCCCTGTTTCTTAAAAAAATTAATTAATTAAAAAATTTGATAGTTTTTTTTGTGCCACTGAACACATGTGGAATCATAGAAGGAATACAAATCAGACCTTGCATTTAGAACATTTTTGTTTTCAAATCGGGTTCATGTTTATTATTTCATATGCTCCTCACAACAACTTTGGGATATAGGGAAACATAACCTTCATTCCACACACGTCCCTGAGATAGAGAAGGGGTTAACTATCGCCCAGGGGCCACAGTGCAACAGCAGAGAATCCAAGAGGCCCCTGCTGCCCTGCGGGGATCTTCAGAACTCAGTGACAGAACGTGTCCTAGTTCATTTACAAACAGGAAGTGCCAGAGCCCTTCACCTGTGTTCCACACAGCCACTTCCTTGAGTGTCTCAAATATGGCACAAACCCTAAGCCAGCCCCTGAAAGATCTGCAGGAACAATTTAATCTCTTCAAAGTGAATTTTAAGAATAGAGACTTTATCAAGAAACCCAGAAAGATTTTCTCTGTGTCTCCAAAATGGAAGGAAAATGATCTAGATATCTAAAATTGAAACTCCCAATAAACAACAGTTACTTTTTCCAACTAGGAACCAATTACATTTTTTGATTTAAAAGGTTTAAGGGCCATGCATGGTGGCTCATGCCTGTAACCCCAGCACTTGGGGAGGCTGAGTCTGGAGGATTGCTTGAGCCCAGGAGTTGGAGACCAGCCTGGGCAACAGGGCAAGATCCCATCTCTACAAAAAAATTTTTAAAATTAGCCAAGTGTGGTGGTAAACACCTGTGGTCCCAGCTATTTGGGAGGCTGAAGTGGGAGGATCACTTCAGCTTGGGAGGTTGAGGTTGCAATGAGCTGTAATTATACCACTGCCCTGTAGTCTGGCTGGGCAACACAACAAGCTATGTAGGCTAATTAGCCCACTCCAGGCCCACTCAGCCTCCTGGCAACGTTTCTCCAGGTTATCGGATATCCTCTGCAGTGCTACTGTCTTGAAGGGTTGGAGTGCTTGAGGACGGACATTGCCATCCCCCAGGGCTCAGGCTGAGAGCAGTTCTTTACACGCAATGATGTCTAAGGATGGAAATTCATACACCCAGCTTGCAAAAAAGCCGCAGCCAGGGAGAGCTTAGGGTCCCGTCTGGGAGGAATCCTGGGTGTAGTAGAAGCTTTGGGAGCAACATGAGGCTCCTTGGGGTCCAGGAAGGCAGCTTCACAGCACTCTGCCTTAAACAGGTGATTCTTTTCCTCATTTTTCTCCCCTCTCTCAACCGATTCCACAAGTTCAGGGAAACGGAACAGGGGACACTCAGAAACTGTTCCGATTCACAGATTCAGCAAGCACCTCGGTTTAAACTGATCCTCCAGTAACAGAAAGAGAAGAGAAAGCACAAGGTCAGAAGCTAATAAACAGAGTCTTGCTGGAGAACAGGAGAGAGGAGAGAGGTAAAGAATCTGTTTCCTTAAACGAGGCTGCAGTTTGCACAATTTTTACCACTGGGGCCTCCTCGCTGAGGTAACCCGAAAGAAACGCTGTGTATTGAATGGAGGCATTGTTTTACTCACTTTATTGGTTAGGCTCTGTTCATAACAATAGTCTACATTCTTTGTAGGGTAGAAAATATTTTTCAAAACTCTAAAAATAAAAGAAAATAGGCTGGGCGCAGTGGCTTACACCTGTAATCCCAGCACTTTGGGAGGCCGAGGTGGGTAGATCACGAGGTCAAGAGATCGAGACCATCCTGGCCAACACAGTGAAACCCCGTCTTTACTAAAAATACAAAAATTAGCAGTGGCTCATGCCTGTAATCCCAGCACTTTGGGAGGCCGAGGCAGGTGGATCACCTGAGATCAGGAGTTTGAGACCAGCCTGGCCAACATGGTGAAACTCCGTCTCTACTAAAAATACAAAAAATTAGCCAGGCATGGTGGCGGGTGCCTGTAATCCTTGCTACTCAGGAGGCCGAGGCAGGAGAATCGCTTGAATCCAGGAGGTGGAGGCAGCGAGCCGAGATCGCGCCACTGCGTTCCAGCCTGGGCAACAAGAGTGAAACTCCGTCTCTTAAAAAAAAAAAAAAAAAAACCAAAAGTATGAAAGCTAATTGCTGATCACAGTTTGATCCATCATCTACCATTTTGTTGGTACTGAGAGAAAACATTTCAAGTTGGTACTGTACTGAAAAACCCAAAACATGCCCTTACTGTGGCTCCAGGTCCTCTGTCCCTGGTGATAAAGCAAAGTTGATAGCTGTGCAGAGTGGGGAGTAGACAGGGCGCCCTTGAGAAGCTGCCAGAGTTAAGTTAAGCCCACCTCCTCTGAGACTGGCTGCGTGAGTACAGACAAGACACTGAAGTTCTGTGTTTCACCTCCTGTAAAATAGGAATAACGATATTTGTCATGCACGGCCATGGTAAGGACTAGCAACTGTGTTAGAAGCACATGGCACAAACCAGGCTTTTAAAAAGCATTGGTGACTAATTTAGCTAGGGATGGAGGTGCATGCCTACTAGTCCCAGCTGCTTGGCAGGCTGAGGTGGAAAGATCGATTGATCCTGGAAGTTCAAGGCTACAGTGAGCTATGATGACACCACTGCACTCAGCCTGGACACCAGAGAAAGACCCTATCTCTAAAAAAAAAAAAGTTATTATTATTCTGTTTCTGTATTTTTCCTTCCCTATGATTTTGTACGAGGTGATTTCTAACAGGACCTGCAGACACTTCGACAGGATAAACCACATTTTATGTGAAATAAAGGCATGTTCAAAAAGCAAATGGGCAGATCGTGGCTGAATGAGACCACCTGAAACTGAGGCTAAGTTAATTTTCACAGGTCCCTGCTACTAAGATTTCCAAGCTACAGGAAAAAAGGTAAATTCATAGCTAGATTTCCCTGCCTGCTCAAGACCACACCGCAACTGGCAGCATAATTCTTGGTAAGGATGAAAAAACTAAATATATACTTGCCATGAAAAGCAAGTATAGATTTTCAAAACAGTATCCTGTTACCAGCTAAAGCAAACAGAGCGGTTTCAACCCCAGGAACTGACAGGCAGTGCAAAAGGGCAGATTGGAAGAGATTAAATATTTGTGCAAAAGCCTATACCCCCCTTCACAAAGGGCTGCCTCTGTCTGGCATAAAAGGAAAGGGATGCGGGAACTGAGAAGAGGGCCTTATCTTTCCAGAGGAAGGACCGTTTGGGGCCGGAGGAGGTGGAGAAGGGAGAGAAAATAGCGGAGAAGGGGAGAGATAATAGCAGAGGAGGGGAGACATCAGATGGGTGTGTGTCCCCTGGTCACTGTCGGGCCGGGCCAGGCTGCTGTCATCGGCTGAGGCTGCACTTCTGACCCCTGCGGTGAAGCCAGGCCACGCGGGCTCAGGGGCAGACGGAAACAGGATGACTCGAGCTTTGAAGCTGCCAGCCTGTGATGGCAGAGACGCCAGAAAGAAGCCCGCTCCAAAACCCACTCTCTCAGCAGCAGCACCACATTAATTTGCAGGGGGGTGGGGAGGGCAGAGGACGGGAGGGGCGGAGAGGGGAGGGCAGGAGTGGGGGGGCTGGGACCGAGGCCAGGGAAGCGGGTCATGTGCACAAGGCAGCCCAAAGGCCTGCCAGGGGGTGCCCAAGATGGACTTTAGAGAAAGGAGATAAAATTGTAGTTTTCGACTCTGCTGACTGTCGATCATAGCTAGTTTCTGCTTCTGAGACATTTTAGTGGCTGCCAGGAACTCAGAATTTAGAAGAGAAAAAAGAAGAGGAAAGGAAAAAATCGACAATGGAGCAGTCTGTGCAGGTGATGGGGAGATTGCTTGTAAGATGAGAGTCTTTGAGGAATTGGGATTTTTCTGTGGACTTTAGAGCTCCTTGGGGCCCACCACGAAGACTAACATGGGGCCGGTGGCGCAGGGAAAAACACCCCTGGGAGGCCCTTTGAACACAGCTCAGGTTACCTACATTTGAGGAGAGACAATGGGAGGGATGGCCTGCAGTCCCTTGGGCCAGTTGAGGGACAGGGCTGTAACTGTGGTTCCAAACCCAGGCTGCACAATGAAATCGTCAGGACACTTCAAAAAATGCAGAGGCTGGCCGGGCGCGGTGGCTCACGCCTGTAATCCCAACACTTTGGGAAGCCAAGGCAGGCAGATCACGAAGTCAGGAGTTCGAGACCAGCCTGACCAACATGGTGAAACCCCATCTCTACTAAAAATACAAAAAAATTAGCCGGCATGGTGGCAGGCGCCTGTAGTCCCAGCTACTCGGGAGGCTGAGGCAGGAGAATGGCGTGAACCCGGGAGGCGGAGCTTGCAGTGAGCCGAGATCGAGCCAGTACACTCCAGCCTGAGTGACAGAGTGAGACTCCGTCTCAAAAAAAAAAAAAAAAAAAAAAAAATTAGCCAGGCATGGTGGCGTGCCCTTGTAATCTCAGCTACTCAGGAGGCTGAGGGAGCAGAATTGTTTGAACCCAGGAAACTGAGGTTGCAGTGAGCCGAGATCATGCCACTGCACTCCAGCCTGGGTAACAGAGCGAGAGTCTGTCTCAAACAAAACAAAAAATGCAGATGCCAGACCTGGCTCACTTGAGTTAAATCAGTCTCCCTGAAGATGGGGTCCTGATGCAGATTTTAAAAAACTCCCCTATTGATTCTAATGCCCAGTCAAAGTCATGAACCCTAAGTAAGAGACTCAATGGGTCCCTGCTGAGGACAAGCTTCCCTTGGGCTATGGCGTCTTCTCTCTGCACGGGGTGATATGGTTTGGCTGTGTCCCCACCAAAATCCCATCTGGAATTGTAACTCCCACAATTCCCACATTTCGTGGGAGGAACCCAGTGAGAGGTAATTGAATCATGGGGAGTGGGTCTTTCCCAGGCTGTTCTCTGATAGTGAATAAGTCTCATGATATCGAATGGTTTTTAAAAGGGGAGTTTCCCTGCACAAGCTCTTCTCTTGTCTGCTGCCATGTGAGATGTGCCTTTCACCTTCCACCATGATTGTGAGGGCTCTCCAGTCATGTGGAACTGTGAATCCATTAAACCTCTTTCTTTTGTAAATTGCCCAGTCTCGGTTATGTCTTTATCAGCATTGTGAAAATGGATTAATACACTGGGAAAAGAACATCGGGGTCACTCACCTTCTGACTATGCCCTGAAGACTCAGGAAGCCTTTCCCCCTTGATGGCTGAGCGTCAATCCAGGGACCTCAAGAGTGGAGCCTCATCATCAAAGCAGACTGGGGACAACAGGGGACAGAACACACACAACATTCAGCAAATATTTGAAGGTCAGGCATGGCGGATCATGCCTGTAATCCCAACACTTTGGGAAGCTGAGATGAGAGAATCTCTTGAGGTCAGGAGTTTGAGACCAACATGGCCAACATAACAAGACCCCCTCACTAAACAAAACACAAAACTTTAAAAGAATTAGCCAGGTGTGGTGATGCACACTTGTAGTCCCAGCTACTGGGGAGGCTGAGGCAGGAGGATCTCCTGAGTCCAGGAGTTCGAGGCTGCAGTGAGCCATGATCCCACCACTGCACTGCAGCCTGGGCTAGAGTGAGAATCTATCTGAAAAAAAAAAAAAAAAAAGCCCACCAAAACAGAACCAAAAAACCCCATATATGTAAGTAACTGTGCCAGGCACTATGCTATGCAAATGGTGAGTCTAACCAATTAGTTGATTCTGCAGCTCTGGGTTTTCTCTGTAACAGAAGAACAAGCCATACCCTGAGGTCTACAAGTGCAGAAAGAGCAAAAGCACAGTTTCCAAAAAGATCAATCAAGGACTCTTCATGCGAATATAAAATGAACACATGTCAAACACTTTATCCAACTCATTAATTAATGAGGAAATCAGTAAGATCTTAATACCAGGTTGGAGAGATGTGAAAAGCTAGGTATTTACAGGCAATTTACAAAAGGAATGTTAGGGTACGATTACTGGGTTAGATACAAGCTAGTTAATATCTTACAGGGAAATAAACTATACACTTTGGAGTTGTTTTTGTTTTTCCTGTCAGATAGAAATGACTTTCATCTCTACCAAGGAAAAATCTATAACTTAACACATAACTTCTCTAAGTCTAGGAATTTTAAACAACAGTTAACAGTGAGTTGAAGAAAATGCTTCTGCCCCCATGTGACATTGAAAGGTCATGCTGCCACCAATTTGCCTGATTTTGAAGTTTTTGACCATTTTTCTCTTTTTTTTTTTAAGAGTCAGGGTCTCACTCTGTCACTCAGACTGGAGTACAGTGGCATGATCAAAGCTCACTGTAGCCTCAAACTCTCACATCAGCCTCCTGAGTAGCTGGGACTACAGGCGCCTGTCACCACAACTGGCTATTTTTTTAAAATGATTTTTCTTAGTAGAGATGGGGTCTCGCTATGTTGCCCAGGCTGGTCTCAAACTCCTGGTCTCAAGTGATCCTTCTGCCTCAGCCTCCCAAAGTCCTAGGAATACAGGAGTGAGCCACCATGCCCAGTGGATCATTTTTCTTGAAAGAAAGAGAAAGGCGGTGAGACCATGGGCCTAGAGAAGAAATAGGAAGGTACAAAGCACAAGAAAGTCCAGAATCGATGCAACTACAAACCCATAAAGTGCAGGTCCTGTCTGGTTATGCTGGGCACTTGTACGAACGGGTCATCCACATATTAGCTGTGGCCACTGGTCCCTCAAGATCCTGGGAAGAGTGACTCTAGGAACGTTGGAAAGCCCAAGGCCTTCTGCAAGATTTCTGAGCACTAAGGAGCTTACATTCTCATGGTCTTTTCTGGCTCTGAGCCTCCACTTCTGCTGAATTTGTTTGTTTAAAAATCCTCTCCTTGGCCCAGGCGCAGTGACTCACGCCTGGAATCCCAGCACTTTGGGAGGCCGAGGCAGGAGGATCACCTGAGGTCAGGAGTTTGAGATCAGCCTGGCCAACATGGTGAAAGCCCATCTCTACTAAAAATAAAAAAAAGATTAAAAAAAAAAGTAGCTGGGATTACAGGTGGTGTGCACCTGTAATCCCAGCTACTCGGGAGTCTGAGGCAGGAGAATTGTTTGAACCCAGGAGATGGAGGTTGCAGTGAGCCGAGATCATGCCACTTTACTCCAGCCTGGATGACAGAGTGAGACCCCGTCTCAAAAAACAATAATAATGCTAATAAATAAAAATAAAAATCCTTTCATTGTTATGGTTGTTACTGACAGAAAAGAGGTTTCTTTTCTTCCTTTCTACAACACAGAAATAAAATTACACCTTCCATAGAAGACATTTGTATGGACTTTCCTTAGAAGGTTTAGGAAGATTGAAAGATCTAGATTTCCAATGCAAAAAACTCAGACATGAGCAATTCCTGTTCCTTAAATGATGCTTCCCCTCCTGCTCCCCTTCTGGGGTTTTTCCTCTTGTTTTCTCTTTTCTCTCTGACCAGCCTATTTTTCTTTTGTTCTGTTTTTTGTTTTTTGTTTTTTGTTTTTGAGACAGTGTCTTGCTCTGTCGCCCAGGCTGGAGTGCAGTGATGGTATCTTGGCTCACTGCAACCTCCGCCTTCCGTTCAAGCGATTCTCCTGCCTCAGCCCCGCCATGTAGCTGGGACTATAGGCACCCACCACCACTCCTGGCTAATTTTTGTATTTTTAGTAGAAACAGGGTTTCACCATATTGGCCAGGCTGGTCTTGGACTCCTGACCTGGTGATCCACCCACCTCAGCCTCCAAAAGTGCTGGGATTACAGGCGTAAGCCATCACTTTCGGCATGTTTTTGTTTGTTTGTTTGTTTGTTTAATCATCTTGGCTTGTAATAATTCAGATGCTCAAAGTTTTATCTTCTCTTTAAGCAGTTGATGAAAAAATGCTCTTAAATGAACTTTGATCCCGCCTATAAGAAAAATTTGGTGCTGGCTGATAAGAAAGCAAAATTTTTACCCACATTTATAGTAAAACGTATACAGCCCTCTTCCCCCCACAGCACTGCTCCCTCTGTCCCAGCCCTGCACACCCAGGATCCACCCTGCTCCCAACTTGAAAGAGGGAAAGACCTAAGTGTACATTTGGGGCAGATGTTTCTTTGGTTCTGGTGTTCTGAGCATGCCCTTAGTTTCATGAACCTCTAAGAATTTCTTGATTTGGTGAGATGGAGCAGGGACCTCTCTAAGGATCTGCTGAGCACCTCCAAACATGAAAATAAAGGAAAATCTTGAGTTCCTTCAAGGGAGGTTCCAGGCACTTAGCTGGCCCTGAGAAGTAAATGAGCAACTTGATAAGCGAGAAGGTAATAGTAGCTTCAAACAGTAGCCAAGGGCCAGGCACGGCCAAGGTTCATGACTGTAATCCCAGCACTTTGGGAGGCCAAGGGAGGTGGCTGTGTCTCTAGAAAAAATAAAAAAATAAAAAAAAAAATTTTAAAAAAAAATTAGGCAGGTGTGGTGGCGCACGCCTGTGGCCCCAGCTACACGAGAGGCTGAGGTGGGAGGAAGGCTTTAATTTTAGCCTAAAGTGCAGAGGTTGCAGTGAGCTGAGATCACACCACTGCACTCCAGCCTGGGCTACACAGTGAGACCCTGTCTCATTAAAAAAAAAAAAAAAAAAAAAAGATGAAAGCAGCTGGCTGGCTCAGGATATTCACTAGACGGTGATGCCTAACCGTGAAGCATTCATTTTCAAAGACCTGGGATTTTATTATTTTATTTGAGTGCATCAGGAAACACAGTATCTTTCCTTTAAAAAAAATGTATTTCAATAGTTTTTGGGGTATAAGTGGTGTTTTTTATTACATGGATGAATTATATAGTGGTGATTTATCCCTAGTCCCCCTCCTACTTCCCCTTTCTGCATCTCTAAGTCCATGATGTCACACTGTATGCCTTTGCATACTCATAGCTTAGCTCCCACTTATAAGTGAAATCATCTGGTTTTGGTTTTCCACTCCTGTGTTACTTCACTTAGAATAATGGCCTCCAGCTCCATCCAAGTTGTTGCAAAAGACATTATTTCCTCCCTTTTAATGGCTGAGTAGTATTCCATGGTGTATATATACCACGTTTTCCTTACCCACTCATTGGTTGATGGGCATTTAGGTTGCTTCCACATCTCTGCAATTGTGAATTGCACTGCTGTAAATTTACGTGTGCTGGTGTCCTTTTCACATAATGAATTCTAGGAAACGCAGTTTCGATGAACACTCCAACCTACATTCCTTGCATCGCTTTGGGACTTTTACCCACTCCTATAATTCTCAAACATTTCCGCCCCTCTGCCTTCCAAGTAAGATGCCTACTCAGCCAACAATTCCTGAGTGCCTGCTGTCTGCTAGATGCTGGATACACAAAGATGAAGAAAATGCAGTGCCTGGCCCGGTCATGAATTCCACTGTGGATGCGTTGAGTTTGAAGTTCCTGTAGTACTTCTGGGTGAAGATGTCCAACAAGCTGTTGACTATTTAGATTTGGAGCTCAGAAGTGATATTCAGAATCAGGGAGACATCACACTTCGTTTGTAGTTGATCGTGAGCTTGAAAAGCATGGCCCAGGACAAAGCATAAAGTGGGAGGAGCTATGAGCAGGTAAAGAATCCTGCAGACCGTGGGCACACCAGTGAGGAGACAGGCTCGTGGAGGACAGAAGGAGGGTTCCGAGAGCTGTGGGCAGAAGCAGGGCAGGGCGGTGTCAAAGAAACCGGGGGCTATGAAGGGACAAAGAAGAAGGGTCCCCTAGAAGACAGAAGAAAGCCCATTGGATTTGGAGCAGGAAGAGGCCCATTGAGAGTGGCCTGAGGACAGAGTGCTTATAAAGACAGCCCGGCGACAATGGCTGCTTTTTATAAATAGTGTGGATGAGAAGAGGAGAGTCGGGATAGTTACTAGAGGAGCACTGAAGGTAGGGAGGAGTCGGTTTGGGGGCTGTGTTGGTGTTTGGCTATTTATTTACTTATTTGTATGGGGAGAAAGAGATTTGATGGCATTTACAGATGGAGGGAAGGAGCCAGTAGGGAAGGACAGGTTGGTGATTAGAACACGTGAGAAGGGCTGACACCCCCATCCCACCGTTTTTCTCCTTGTCCCAAACAAGCTGTGTGCCCTTTGATGGTTTCCTGCCCCGTCTCATCCTCAGACACCTCACCTAGAAAAATGTACAGAGTAAAATGGTGAATCATGTGTAAGATCTCTCCTAGCTCTAAGAAAATTCCATTTCCCAATTTCAATCTTTCAGTTATCTAAATAGCAAAGGGAAGAATTATATAGGTTAAGTATGTTTAAATAACTGCCTTTGAAATGAAAGCCAGCCTTACAATATCTCACATCACTACATGCATGTGTGTCATAAAATGCAAAGCAACCCATTCAAAATAGTCATTGGCTGGCGTGCGGTTGACCATGTAAATGGCACGTCTCCTTCTGCATAACAGAAAGACACATTTTTTTATTCATGCATCTTATAAACTTGAGCCCAAGAAGGCCTTGGCACGCTTGTTCTGTGCCCCAGCAATGGAAGGTGAGTGCTAACCTCATTCATTTCCTTGATGAAAAGATATCTTGATTGCTCTGCATCTAGAAGAATGGCTACTTTAAGTCCCAGGGAGGGAACTCCATTTCCCTCCCATGATCTAACAAGTAGCCAGGGGCCGGTTCTTCCAGATGCATCCTGGGCTTGATAGCACACAGAGGTCAGTCCATTAGGGAGGCCAGACCTCCAAAAGAAGAGGCTCTCAAAAAGACAAAACTTGGTGAGCACGTTCCTCCAACTCAAACATCATTAACACCTTCATTCTTGGGACAATGATAAAGTTTCTTGATGAGTGTTGATAATTACCTACTTTAAAGATTATTCAGAGCCCCTGCTCTCTTTTCTGTTCTCTCTCTCTCCCTCTCTCAATCTCTCTCTACCTTTTGGTGCGGGAAGAGAACGAGCACCAAACCAGTCATCTGGGCTCTGCGATGAGCCTTTCAGGTTGAGAGATGAGCCTCCAAGAGAGTCAGGGAGGTTTGGCCGGAAGGAGAGGGTGGCTTGTTGCTGTGTTTCTCTCTCCTGTTGCGTTTGCTCTCATTACTGATGAACTGGGGGACTGGCTGAAGAGAGGGGCTTCCTGTATCTGTGCTCTCTGGGGGCCGACTTCTGCCTGCCTTTCTTGTACCCGTGCTCTGCCAACAATGTGTGGCTTGCATTCAATTTGTCCAAACACTTACTGATTTTAATTAACCGATTTCTGTTCCAAGGACCAACATCAAATACTCTTGTGATCTTTCATGGTGAAGCAGAAACCGCTGGGTGAGGGGAAAGGAAATCGTCCCGCCCCCAACTCCTGCCGGTTACACTGAGCTGGGGCCAGAAACACCCCGTAAACCCTCGGGCAGTCATTTATTAGAAATAATGTCATTGAAATGGAAGTTGCCATGGTACAGTGGCCTCCAGCTGAGAGCCCAGACTCCTGGGGAGGAGGGAGGGAAAAGGCGATCCAGCTCCCGCTGCTACAGGTTACTCTCACTCCCACTGCACGGATAAAGCACCACAAAGGGTTAGCGACTCTTTCATTTAAAAGGTGATTCAGATGAGGTTTCTTTATAACTCCATTGAATAAACATTGCAAAAATGTTGAGCTCAGATGAGTAAAATCAGAAGCTGAAACAAAATGACTTAATTGCTTTGCCATATACAGGCATATTTAGAAATGAGAGGTGTGACAGGAAAGATTGCATCACTGAGATTTTAAATCCTTGGTTACTGCCAGCAAACACAGCCACAAACCTGGATCCAAACTCTGTCCAAGTTGAAATAAAGGCAAGATTGGCTTTATTACAAATGAGTAGAGGTGTGGGCTTATTGGGATGGGCAGCTTTTGAATTCTTTTTGCCCGATGTCGTTTTACAGAGATGGATAGCTGGGCATTCCAAGCCCAAAGATAGGGATTCGGATTAAACCAAGTGTGTGGTTTGGTTTTTAAGCTGTGCTGGAGGTCCTGTTACCTAATGACCCGGCCTCTGCGCTCTGCAAATAAGCCTCATCTTTCTGGTGAAATTAACAAACATAGGCTTTTCCACCTGTCACCGTGGGTATACATGGAATGTGGAATTGCTCTTCAACTTCAAGTGGCTTGGGGGGCCCAGCGTGCTCCAGCCCCTCTGAGGTGTCCAACCCTGCCCTGCCTCCTCTTACCTGCGTGACCTTAGGCAGGTTAGTTTCTGTGAACTTCTGATTCATTACTTCTAAAATTAAATGAATAATAATAATAGTAATACCTACTGTATTTGTTACTATGGCTGCCTAGCAAATGACTCAAAACTTAGCAGTTTAAAACAATAAACAGGTGCAGCCTCACACAGTTTCTGCAGGGTAGGAATCTGGGAACAGCTTAGCCCCAGCCCAGGACCTCCGTGAGGCAGTGGTCAAGGGGCAGGCTGAGCCCAGAGTTATTCGAAGGCCTGACTGGGGCCGGAGGATCTGCTTACATGATGGTGCATTCACAGGACTGCAGACAGGGAGCCCCCGATCCTCACCTCCCGGGCTTCTCCACAGCTCACTTGAACATCCTCATGGTGTGGAAACTGGCTTCCTTTCCCCACGGTGAGTGATCCCAGAGAGAGCAAGGGTTTAAGCCACAATAGCTTTTGCAGCACAGCCTGGGCGGTGACAAATCTTCACTTCTGTGTTCTAACAGCCACACAGACCAAACCCAAGGACTGTGGGAGAGGCTCACACAACGCTGCTGACCACGTCTCCCTTGAGGGGTGTTAGGGAGATGAGTGTGTGTCCATGTGAAGTAAGCAAATGACACCCTGTAGAGGCTCGATAAAATAAACTGAAGTTATCATTATTTATCTCTTCAGTACAAAGCATCCCAATTCAAAATGTGAGGCTGAGAAATAACTGCTAGGTTAACATACAGAAGAGCCAAATGACGGCTGGGCGCAGTGGTTCATGCCTGCAATCCCAGCACTTTGGGAGGCCAAGGCGGGTGGATTACCTGAGGTCAGGAGTTCAAGACCAGCCTGGCCAACATGGTGAAATTCTATCTCCACTAAAAATACAAAAATTAACCAAGTGTGGTAGCATGCTCCTGTAATCCCAGCTACTTGGGAGGCTGAGTCAGGAGACTCACTTGAACCTGGGAGGTGGAGGTTGCAGTGAGCTGAGATCATGCCGCTGCACTCCAGCCTGGGCGACAGAGCCAGACTCTGTCTCAAAACAAAAACAAAAACAAAAACAAAAAGGCTGAATGAGGATGACATTTATTCAACAAGTATTTACTCACAGAGTTCTTACTATGCACCAAACACTGTTCTGGTTACTTGGACTATATTCATAAACAAAATCAAGATCCCTGCCTTTAGAGGTAAGACACAGACAATTAAAACAGACATAGTAAATGAGTAGATTGTATAGCACATTAGAAGGCAGGATGTGCTATAACAAGAAGAAGAAAGGAAGAGCCAGTCAAGGGGCATTAGGAATGCAGGGGTAGGAGGTGCAGATTGAAATATTCAACATGGCGCTAGCACGGGTCTTAGGGGGAAGATTCGGCAGAGCACAGAGGGGCCATGAGGCAGGCCCTTTCCTGGGAGACACAGACTGCTCTGCAGAGATTCCGTGCTGAGGCTTCACTGCAGCCTGGGACCGTCCCACCTGACTCTCCCTCTCTCTCCTGCACTGGAGATCTGACCTGCATCCCAACCTAATGCCTCTCTCAGCCTCCTCCCTCCTTCCTGATATCTTCTCATGCGCAGATCCTCTTGGAAGAGCCTCACTCACTGAACCCACCGGGCATCTGTATCTCAGGGGACCGGGTTGGCACACCAGGGAAGGATGCCAGCTTCTGCACTGAAGGAAAAGGGCAGCACTGCAGGGCTCACAGCAGAGAAGGAGCGCCATGGGGGCTGCTCTGAAAGGATTGTCCTGACGCAGTTTTGAAGAGAACCCTTAGAAGAAGCAGGAGTCACAGCAGGAGACCAGGTGGAATGTTCTAGGTTCTGCCACGGCCAGGAAATGATGACGCCACTGTGACCCGGGGCGGCAGGGAGGTGGTGAGAAGTGGTCTGACTCTGCGTGTATTTTAAAGATAGAGCCAACAGGATTTCCTGCTGGATTAAATGTGTGGTGTGAGAGAAAGAGGAGTCAAGGACGTTCAGCCTAGGAAGCTAGACCAATGCAGCCACCAACACCTGGAATGGGGGAACCTGTGGGCGGAGCAGATCTGGGGGAAATTTGGACACTTTGGTGTGATGTCTCCTAGACACTCAAGCCACCATCTCAAGGAGGGACTTGGACAAATGTGTGTGCACTTTGGGAGAAAGTTCAGGGCTGGCAATGGACATGCAGGGGTTGTTATGTGTAGATAAACAGATGTTTAAAGACAAGGGACAGGATAAGGCCTCAGTGGGGCGATGAGGAAGTGATGAGGCTGGAAACCAAGAAGCAACCGCAGCAAATCTCAATTGATTTAGAGGTTTATTTTGCCAAGGTTGAGGATGTGCTCAGGAAAAAATTACACACACACACACACACACACACACACACACACACATGCATGTTACAGGAGGATATGTAGCCTGTGCTTTTGTCAAAAGAGGATTTTGACAACTTCAGTGTTTAAAAGGGAAAGAATGGGCAGGAGAGGAAGGAGGAAAGGTAAAAAAAGGGAGGGCTGGCAACAAGAACACTGATTAGTACACACTGAATCCACATTTTACATGTGAAAAGGGTAGGTCAGTTATGCATTCGTCTGTGCTCAGTAAATCTACATTCTACAGAAGATAAAGTAAGCATGTGAAATTACAGCTATCTGGGAACAAACGGAAGGCAGTTGTTGGTTTGTTGTTTGTTTGCTTCAGCATAACTCAGTTGCCAAGTTTCACTTTTCCCTTTGGCATAGTGAGTTTGGGGTCCAGGGATTTTATTTTCCTTTTGCAAGGCCAAAGATATTGTGACATTACAAGATTAAGGTGCAGCGAATGACCCAGCAGAGAAGGCAGAGTGACCAAGGAGCAGGAGGAAAACTGAGAGAAGATGGCGTCCAGAAGCCAAGGGGAAAAAGAGCATGAAAGAGAAGGGACCATCAACATACCCCAGCTGCTGAAGCCCAGCACAATGAGGACAGAGGAATGGCCATTGGATCGAGCAGTGCAGAGGTCATTAGTGACCGTTAAGGAAAATGCTGGATCTGGCTTTTCCTTTCAGAGGCCACAACTTCCATGTGCGGGTCCCCTACGCTCATCCCTAGGGACACAGGCTCCAGATCACCCTGATCCCTGATGACCGCAACTTCTGAAGCAGCTCTGCCCACTCTACATTGTTCTTCGGTCCTGGTTTCTGCCCCTTGAGGGAGGGGACAGCCTGCCCGAGTGCTGAGCCACACTCCCTGCTGACCTAAGCGTGGGAGCAAAGTGCTGCACCTACTCATTTTACCAGGTGGTTTCCAGAGACAATGTTCCTCAACCAAAGGAAAGTGCCCTAGTGATTGGAACTGCACCCCAAAGAGTAGGTCTTGAGTCTCAGAAGGGGAATCACTGGGCCGAGTGTGATGGGAGTAGGGCCCTGGTCCCAGCTCTTCTAGTGACCAGTGTGGCGGGTGAGCCACAATTATCTGGGCCGGTGGCATGGGGGTAAAAGAATTTACCAAGACAGTTGTAGATAAAGAAAGGCAGATTTGTTTGTTTAAAAAAAGCATGAAAGTATGTTGCAAGAAGGCAACAGGCAGCCAGCAGAAGAGTAGCTGACAGCCAGGAGGCAGAAGCTTGCTGGGGATTTTATAGGATGGTGCTTGTGCTGTGTGCTGGAGAGGGCTGTGTGCCGTACTGACAACGCCAAGGTTGCAGTGAGCCAACTTGCAGGTGTCTGGCGATACCTGGGCACAGGAAGATTGTGAGTTATTTGCACAGGAGGGCTGTGTGTCTGGATCATGAAGAAAGGCAGACTTACAGCTTACCTGTTTCCTCTTTTTGCTTTCCCCTCCTCCCACCAGCCTGACTCCTTTTTACTAATTAGGACTCCAGACCCAGCTCTGTCCCTGTACTCACCTCACCCTTCTCAGCCTTATCTGCTTCCTCTGTGGAATAAGGGGATCTGCCACCAGATTCTCACGCTGTCTGGATGATAGAACCCCCACATGTCACTCTGTGCAAGTAACAATGTGACCTACTCAGCACACTGTGGATTTCTAAATAAATTTAGAATAATTTCTAAATAAATTTAATTTTAGGACAAGAAATAAAAAGAACTTTTCCAGCAAAGAGAGGGGGAAATATAGGCCTTATCTTTATAGTCAAATACTAAACAAGGGACCTAAGCCATTGGAGGGGAAGCGGGGCAGCTGTTGATCACAGTTCGTCTTTCCCAGGGTCTCACCTAAGAGACATCTGTTGCCTATTCAGTTAGACAGCATAATAGGTAGAATGATTTAAGAAAAATATACAGGAGGGCTGGGCACAGAGGGTCACACCTATAATTCCAGCACTTGGAGAGGCAGAGGTGGGAGGATCACTTGAGCCCAGGAGTTCAAGGCCAGCCTGGGCAACATAGTGAGACCTCCTATCTGCAAATAAAATAAAACAAAATTAGCTAGGAATGGTGGCATGTGTCTGCGGTCCCAGCTACTCAGGAGGCTGATGTGGGAAGATTGCTTGAGCCTGGGAGGTCGAGGCTGCAGTGAGCCATGACAGCACCACTGCATTCCAGCCTGGGTGACAGAGCAAGACCTTGTCTCAATAAAATAATATTAAAAGAAAAAGAAAAAAAATACATGGGAGAAAACTCAGAATTGAGAAAATTCTTCTCATTAACTTTTTTCCTGAGACTTGGGGGAAAGATTGGCTGCTAATTGATTGCAATTCTGGAGCCAGAGACACAGTTTTCTAGGTTGAGGATCACTTGCTAGACCGTCTCCAAAGCTCCTTCCACTTGTTAAGTGTCTAAGATTCCACAAAGTGACACCTACCTCCTCCAGGGGCTAAAGCCACCTGAAATACTACAGCGTGAGCTCCCAAGGCGAGGCCGCCTCCCTGGAAGCGCGAAATGAAATGAATGGCTTTGTTCTATTTTTTAATTAAATAAAGTCCTTGAGCAGAAGCTTGAAACAGATGGGACATCTAAAGAGGCAAGCTATGCTCTTCTAAAGGAGCCAAAGGAGAGTGTGGAAGGGCCAGCTACACCCTGCAACCTCAGAATGAAAGTATTCGTGAAGAGTCAGGCATGCAAACCACCCCTTAGGCAGCAGAACGGGAAAGATGAATCGATGGCTCTGCGGTCTCCACCACCCTTTCGCACCTGGGAAGTCTAGTGTCTGTAATTACTTCTGTTGGCCTCTAGATGGCAGTCGGGGAAAACAAAACTGATGGGGCCGACCCACAGAAAGTAATATAAAGTTGGAATAAAGCTACAAAACAAAAATGATTTTTTAAAAATACAGCAGAATAAGTGTAAATAGATAAAATGTGAAGAAAACTAACCAATGGCTTCCTGCATATAATACACAACCAATGCTTTAGGAGAAATCTCATTCAAAGCTACTTAATTTAGAATTCTGAAACCAAATTCACAGCTTACTTGGGTATGTTTTTAATAGTTCACAGTCACAGTGCTAATATTTATGCTTCACTTTATGCAATAAATGTTATTGTACTAAGCAGCTTTTGAAAGTCTCTCTAAGTTCTAAAGATTCCCTGAATATACTCTTTTATTTTGCAGTGGGGAGCAGGGGAAGGGTGAACTACACCTTGATTTTTTTTTCAACTTTAAAGTTTGGGGTACATGTGCAGAATGTGCAGGTTTGTTACATAGGTAAATGTGTGCCATGGTGGTTTGCTGCACAGACCATCCCATCACCTAGGTGTTAAGTCCAGCATCCATTAGCTATTCTTCCTGATGCTCTCCCTCCATGACTTACCCACAACAGGCCCCAGTGTGTGTTGTTCCCCCCAAGTGTCCGTGTGTTGTTCCTCCCAAGTGTCCATGTGTTCTCATCATTCGGCTCCCGCTAATAAGTGAGAACATGCAGTGCTTGGTTTTCTGTTCCTGCATTAGTTTGCTGAGAATAATGGCTTCCAACTCTATCCGTGTCCCTGCAAAGGACATGACCTTATTCCTTTTTATGGCTGCATAGTATTCCACGGTGTATATATACCACACTTTCTTTATCCAGTCTGTCACTGATGAGCATTTAGGTTAATCCCACGTCTTTACTATTGTGAATAGTGCTGCAGTGAACATACGTGTGCATATATCTTTATAATAGAACGATTTGTGTTCCTTTGGGTACATATCCAGTAGAGGGATTGCTGGGTCAAATGGTATTTCTGCCCCTAGGTCTTTGAGGAATCATGATGCTATCTTCCATAATGGTTAAACTCATTTACATTCCCACCAACAGTGTAAAAGTGTTCCTTTTTCTCCACAACTTCACCAGCATCTGTTGTTTTTTGACATTTTAGTAATAGCCATTCTGACTAGTGTGAGATGGTATATTATTGTGGTTTTGATTTGAATTTCTCTAATGATCAGTGATATTGAGGTTTTTTTCACTTGTTTTTTGGCCACATATATGTCTTCTTTTGAGAAGTGTCTGTTCACGTCCTTTGCCCACTTATCTTTTTTTCTTACAAATTTGTTTAAGTCCCTTGTAGACTCTGGATATTAGACCTTTGTTAGATGGATAGATTGCAAACATTTTCTCCCATGATTCCCTGAATACACTCTTGATAAGCAGAATATGAAAATTCAGCTTTTGCAATTTGAATCATATTTTCCGGTAGATTTTAACACGATCTTTATTTTGATTGTTCTAAGCCCTGCAGTTCTAGCCCTTTGGAACTAATATTTGAAATAAGATCAGGGATATTTTCTGGATCCATGCTTTCATAGGAGAACCTGTTGGTGGTTCCATATTCTCCCCTGGGAGGCTCCTCTGGGCGGTGTTTGTGCTGCAGGAGTGACAGGTGTGCAGCAGGTGTGGGTGAGCTATGCTGACTGCAGTGGAGAGACCTGTGTGTCCTGAGTCCTCAAACGAGGCAGCAAATCTGCTAGATGCATCCTGGGATGCTGAACTGCGGAGGACTTCTTCCCAAGTGCCGGCCCACAGCCCAGTAACACAGTGCTTAGGCCGCCCAAGGCCACTTCTCCTTGGGGAAGAGAGAGAAACCTCAAGTGCAGAACTTGATGACAGAGTGCTGAGGCCAAGTGGCTGTTGGGACTGTTACCCAAACAAAAAGAAGGCAGACTTCACATCTCAGGTCGGTCACCACTGACGCAACCCAGCATCCGACGGCACCGGGGACATCTGACAAACGCAGAAGCCAAAATCCAAATAACAGACGTTCAGAGGGATGAATTCCTGCTGGCAACTTGTGCACCAAAAACATCAGAAATATGCAGCTCAGAAAAAAAAAAAAAAAAAAAAGGTGATTGACAGTCCAAAGTGTCTACTTTTGAAAATTATTTTTTAAAGTTAACATTTTTCACAAAAACATAAATTCACTGGGTTAGAATCGACCCTAAGAAATCACCTGGTCTAATGTCTAATTCTTACCTCCAGAAGGAGCAGCTCTTAAAGCCATGCCAAGCAAAACAAAACAAGACAAACAAAACCACCTGCCCCATCCTTTTCTTTGAGTTTCTAGAGATTTGACCAGGAACCACTGCTTTTTTCCCTTCGCCATTAGCACATTGTTGTTAACGTCTGACTGTGGATTAAAACAGACCTGGATTAGAATTCATACTTCTCCATGTACAGGCTGTGCACACTTAAGCACTACCTAACTCTCAGAGCCACACTTTTTCCATCTGTAAAATGAATACCAGGATATGCACCAATTAGAGGTGTTGCAAGGCTTGAGTAAAAAAAATATGTGAACAGCTATACATGATGCTTGGCCACTATGAATAGCCAATCGATAAACACTTGGCCCCTTGTCTTCCCTCCTCCCTGTCGGGAATAGCTGGGTTATCATAACTCCCCCAATATCATAATAATTGGGGGAACACTACTAAAGTTTAATGGTCAGACATTCCACTTTGCTTATGTCAGCCCTGTAAAGTGAAAAATCATCCTGTGTCCTAGACGATTTCCAAGTATACAGCTGAACATTCATACAGGTGAAAAACACACAGGCAATGATCTCAGCCCAAACACAAATTTTGCAGACAAATGTAGGCATTTTTTGTTTATTTTATTTTATGTAGAGATGGGGTCTCGCTATGTTGCCCAGGCTGGTCTCAAACTCCTGACCTCAAACAATCCTTCTGCTTCAGCCTTCCAAAGTACTGGGATTACAGGTCTGAACCGCCAAGCCCAGTCAGGCCTTTCTATTACCATGGTTATAAGTACATGATATTTTCTCGTACATTTTGTTGTCAATCAAGGGAAGATTGTGTATGTGTTGTTTGTAACTTGGCCAAGAATTGTTGACAATTTTGTAAAATCACATTAATAATGTTAATGCCCCCAGAAGTATATAAGTCACGAACACAGCATACCTATGTCAGTACATATTGTAGTGGTTAAGTTCCTGAAGATTTCACACAGACAGAAATGGACTCTGCTGATTCCTTATGTCATAGTTGTTGCACTGCATAGATTTAAAAATAAACTTTGGGTTGCAATTTCAAAATAGTAAAAAGACTTTTTAAAAAATATTGTATTTATAAGCAAATGGGGTCACTGGGTGTGACAGGGCTGAGGGCCCTTGCAGTTGCAAAAGCTTGGACTTCCTGGCCAACCAGCCCTGGAAGGTTCTCCGTGGCCTCCCACTCCATTCATTCATTTGCAGGAGCAGCCCTTCACTGGGGGGATCCCAGGGGCTGCCCCTAGGGGCCCCTCTCATGCACCATCGGCATCAGGCCTTGATGCTTAGAAGCAGCCGGCTCTGAGTGAGTGTGGATGTGGCTGCTTTCCCTGCTGATCCCCAGGGAAATCCCCTAGCGTTCCCCACTCACCTGAACTTGACTTTCCCTCCAGCCACAGGCCCTAAGAAAAGCCAACGCTCTTCCTCCTCGCTGCCTGTCACTGAGAGGGGAAGATCGCCGGGGGATCCAAGGTGAAAGCCCAGTGCTCCGGAGCAGTCCCAGCTGGGATGCCACTTCCTCATTTGCTGTCTTCCATTCCCCTGCCAGCTAAGGTTGTCAGGCTTAGCAAATACATCTGCAATATTTGAGACATGCTTCTACAGAGCCATGTAATGTTTAGGATATCTAATACAAAAAAAAATTGTTGTCAATCTGAAACTCAAATTTAACCAGCATCCTGTATTTTCTCTGGCACTCCTACTCCCCATGCCTCTCTGGAGCTGAGAGGTAAGAGGCCAGCAGGCAAAGAGGTCTGGCAGTCACCTGCCTCAAACTTTGGCTAAAGAGGCAAGAGCTGCCCTGGGGGGCTCGTTGCTCTCTTCATTCCCAGAACCAAATGCTGTCCTCAAGTTATCCCCAGTCCCCGCTTCTCCTGAGTAAGGAGCATTATATTTAGGGTAGGAAAATGCCAGTATGACTTTTATACTGATGATCTCCAAGATCTTCTAATTTTAAAGTGAAACAAGGAGATACACAACCTTTGTGATCCCAAGAGAATGGCTGCATGAGGCTATATGGATTCCCTGATAATGCTAGTCTCAGAATCAGGGCACAATGGCAGGATCTTAGGGATCATCCGCTGCACCAGCCCATCTTACAGGTGAGCAAACTGAGGCCAAAAAAACCAAGTGACTTGCTCTTGAGTCCCAGAACAGCATTCTTTCTAGGCTGCTATATGAATAAGACAAAGGGGGGGGGGGTCTTTTCTTCATGGAAGTCCCCTCTCTCTCACTAGAGTGAGCGCTGTTTTCCTTTCTCTGTCTTTTGCCTATTAAATCTCTGCTCCTAAACTCCTCATGTATGTCTGTGTGCTAAATTTTCTTAGCACAGGATGATGGACCCGGGTATTTACCACAGACAACATAGCTGCTTCACTGACATATCAGCAAAAGGGACACAACTGGAGATACTGGTTATTTTACCAAGGCTTTGACTGGAATGGTGAAATTTCCTTTAAGGAATCAAACTTGACTTATAGAGCCAATACAAACTCCTTGGGAAAACTGGCCTCACACCTTGTCTACACAGTCAGTCCCTGTACAGGGTTCCTGACCTGTGGCTGACACAGCAAGAAAGCCCTCACCAGATGCTGATCCCTCAGTCTTGGACTTCTCAGCCAACAGAACCATGAGCAAATAAATTTCTGTTGATTACAGATGAATAAAAAAAGGCAAAGGGATCTTACATTACAGTCCCAGTGGGCAAGGCAGTCAGCCCCTAAACTTCCTATGCAACTCTTGAATCTCCAAAAAAGTTATAAGCAGATGCATCACAAAGAAAACTCTGTCTATGGGGCAATAATCAGCTATTAGCTAATCTTGATACCTTGAAGGTGAAACCCAGGGGCTGTGGAAATAAATAAGGATCTTTTAATTCTAGATTTTCTCGAAACCGAAAACTTTGTGAGGCTTACATAAAATGTGTGACATGGAGTACATGCCCTCTGCTTTCAACAGTGAGGGTCTCTTCAATCTTGTACTGGTCCCTGGAGGGCTTTAGCACCCTCCCAGTGGCTAACTTACAACATTGCATTTCCTAGAATCTAGGCAGGTGTCTCAACCTTAGTGCTGAATAATTCTTTCTCACAGGGCACTGATAATTCTATGTCTTGTAGAATGTCTAGCAGCATCCCTGACCTCTACCCATTAGATGCTGGCAGCATCCCCACTCAGTGACATTAAAAAATGTCTTCAAAACATCTGCACTAATATGTTTATCACAGCTCTATTCACAATAGCAAAGATGTAGAATCAACCTAAGTGTTTAGCAACAGAGAATTGGACAAAGAAAATATGATATATATATCATGCTATATATAGAATATATATTATTGTACATATAATTATATATAAAATATATAACTATTGTATATATACTATATTAATATAATATAGTATATATAGTGTATACATAATAATATATAGTATATATTTATATATTATATTAATATATTATATTATAGTAATATAATATATAATATATAATTATTATGTATATAATATAATATATTATTTATATAATGTAATATATTAAATGTTATTATATATTACATAATATATTATGTACATATGTACATAATATATTATATATTATGTACATATATACATAATATATAATATATACATAATATATAATATATTATATAATTATTTATAATATATACACACACATCATGAAATACTATTCAGCCATAAAAAAGAATGAAATCATGTCTTTTGCAGCAACATGGATGGAACTAGAGGCCATTATCCTAAGTGAAGTCACTCAGAAACTGTCAAATATGGAATGTTTTCATTTGTAAGTGGGAGCTGAACAGTGGATACACATGGATACACAGAATAGAATCACAGATATTGGAGACTACAAAATGTGGGAGAGTTGGAGGGGGCGAGTGTTGAAAAATTACCTGTTGGGTACAATGTTCACTATTCAGGTGATACATACACTAAAAGCTAAGACTTCATCACTATGCAAAATGCACATGTAAGAAACTTGCACTTGTACCTCTCAAATACCTAGGAACAAAAAATAAACTTAGACTGAGCTGGGGGTGGCTCACATCTGTAGTCCCAGCACTTTAGGAGGCCTAGATGGGTGGATTGCTGGAGCTCAGAAATTCGAGACCAGCCTGGTCAACATGGCAAAACCCCGTCTCTACCAAAAATGCAAAAATTAGCCAGGTGTGGAGGCTCACGCCTGTAATCTCAGCTGCTCAGGAGGCTGAGGCAGGAGGATTGCTTGAACCTGGGGAGGTGGAGGTTGCAGTGAGCCTTGATCACGCCACTGCACTCCAGCTTGGGTGACAGAGTAAGACCACAACTCAAAAAAAATTGAAATAAAATGTATAAAATTTTAAAGTCTTCAAGCCTGGCATGGTGGGACACCTCTGTAGTCCTAGCTACTTGGGAGGCTGAGGCAGAAGGATCACTTGAGCCCAGGAGTTGGAGGCTGCAGTGAGCCAAGACCCTCTCTCTAACTAATTTTTTTTAAAAAAGTCTTCAGACATTACTAATTGCCCTCTGCCCATTGAGATTCACAGATCTGAAGCATTGGACCAGTTCTTGCTGTACTGATGAGTGTGACATCCTGCCTGGGTCCTTGTGATGGCCAAAGAAACACACTTGGTTCAGCCTCACCAGTGAGTCCTTCAGGCAAAACTCAAACCCCAATACTCCAGCTGTCAGGACCAACACCCAGACGTGCCTGAGGAGACACGATCATCTCAGTGGAAGTCTTTGCACACAGCTCCCAAAAGCTTATAACCTGGTAAACCCATCCGTTCACATCACTGGCCACAAAAGCAAGTGCGAGCTACAGACTCCATTGGAAGCAATCATCTCTGGCCTCCTGTTTGTCTTCCATTGCCCAAGACCCTGGTCACCTTGCTCCAGACCACAGCTGCACGACTGCCGCTGCACTTTTCATTTTGGTCACTCTCCAGATGGTCTTTCTAGCTTCTTGGACTGTAACATTCTCATGTCTAAGCCCTCCTTCTGGCTACTGTGCCTCCTTTGACTCAAAGGAGAGACTCCTTGCTCCTGTCCCAGCCAGCCACAGCTCCCCGAAAAGCAGGGGTGTGTGGGATTCAGACAGAGTTTAAGAAACCAGCAAGAGCACACAGGTGCCCCAGCAGTTTCCATTCCTGACACCGGTGAACAAATCCAGAGGTTCCTTCTGAGCTTCCCACTCGGCTTCAGAAGGGCCACCGGGGCTGGGAACAGCTCCAAGAGGAAGAACGGAGGGGAAATGAGAAGAATGTTTGTATTGTTTCATGTTTCACAAAGACCTGTCAGGGTGAGCAGTAACCCACGCTAACAGGGCTTAGTCAAGCAACCAGTACCAGCCAACGGACAGTGAAACTGAAAGGAAAACTTGCAGAGCTTTTGTGGAAAGTCCATCAGTGAGAATGGCCCGGATGAATATGGTGTAAACTGTCTCCCAGGCCCTGTTTCATTTTTCCTTAGGTGTCAATGGGAAACCACACATTTGCAGAATCGATTGTTTCTGCTATCTAGAAGAAAGCATCCTTTGAGATTAGCAGCATAACAATAAATACATAATTAAATAAATAAATAAATAAGGAAAAACAATTCACAGGTTCCAAGGATTAGAAGGACAAAAAATAAATAGTGGCTGGGTGTTGTGGCTCATGCCTGTAATCCCGGCACTTTGGGAGGCTGAGGCGGGCGGAGACCATGAGACCAGCCTGGTCAACATGGTAAAACCCCATCTCTACTAATAATACAAAAATTAGCTGGGCATGGCTGTTTGCACCTGTAATCTCAGCTACTTGGAAGGCTGAGGCATGAGAATTGCTTGAACCTGGGAGGTGGAGGCTGCAGTGAGCCAAGGTTGCACCACTGCACTCCAGCCTGGGTGACAGAGTGAAACTGGGTCTCAAAAAAAAAGACAAAAAATAAATAAGAAGAATAAATTAAAAAATAATAAAAGAAAGAGCTTAGCAGCATGGAAGCAGACAGCACAGAAAAGAGGGGGCAGCGGCCCCCAGATGGGCTGTGGGAGCAATGCCAAGGTTGGAGGTGGTGGGAGAAAGGCGGAATCTCTATAGCCTGATAGAGGTTGAAGATGCTTTTGAAAGGCTAGTGTACTTAATTAATTGCGGGAAACAAAGGGTCTTTCTGATCCATACAAATTATACTTTCATTGGGTAACCTGATCATTAAAAGAGATTTCAACTAAGACAGATGGTGAGGACCTTCCAAAAGTCAGTCACTCGCCAGATGTCCAAAGTGCCAGTGCCCAATAAGAACGCACGCTGTCTTGCCCAGGTGGCATGAAACACCATGAGGCCCTGGAACAAGGGTTACAATTATTTTCTTCTTTAAAAGATTTTTTATTTGTATAAATGTACGTGGTGCAAGTGTAATTATTACAGGGACATATTGCATAGTGTAAAGTCAGGGCTTTTAGTGTATCCATCACCCAAATAATGTACACTGTACCTATTAAGTAATTTCTCATCACCCCCCTTCCTTTAAGTCTCCAATCTCTATCATTTCACACTCTATGTCCATGTGTATACATTATTTTATTATTATTATTTTTTGAGACAGGGTCTTTCTCTGTTGCCCAGGCTGGAGCACAGTGGTGTGATCACAGCTCACTGAAGCCTCAACTTCCCAGGCTCAATCAATCCTCCAGCTTCAGCCTTCTGAGTAGCTGGGACCACAGATATGCGCCACCACACCCCATAGAGATGGGGTTTTGCCATGTTGCCCAGGCTGGTCTTGAACTTCTGGGCTTAAGTGATCTGCCTGTCTTGGCCTCCCAAAATGCTGGGATGACAGGTGTAGCCACCGCGCCCAGCCCTGCACACATTATTTAGCTCCCACTTATAAGTGATCTCAGCCCTTGTTGCTGCTGTTTCTTGAGAAGGGAAATTGAATTTCTAATATGCAGGGGGATCTCTTCCCTAATTTCCTGCACTGTTATGGAGTCTTTTCTGTTTTTCATATTTCTTCATCAATTCATCGGAGGTCTAGAAAGGAGATGCCTTGGGCTATCATTTTACTCAGAAACTGTGTCTTTTTTTTTTTAATCTTTGATCAAAATTCCTCTCCTGTCTGTTGACTTCCAGGTAGAATCCCAAGCTCACAGGACAGATGACATGGATCATTAGATTTAGCCAAAAAGAACAAAGGACTTGTGCTGGAAAGTCAGGAAAACAGACTGAAGGTCTATAGCAGGAGGATGTGGGAGGTAGCTGTGGCCCCCTACTGGCCAAAGTGGGGATAAGGTAAAAATCAAACCCAGTGGTGGATTGTAACCCATTACATAGAACAAGAATCCATGAGTTCATATTGATATAAACGAATAAATGAAAAATAAATGATAAATTGATTAGGGAGAGGGAAACCCTTCCTTATAGCAGCGTGCAAGCTGATAAATGTGGAAAGAATGAAGGAATTAGAAATGTATTAATACCAAATGCTGGGCCAGGCACGGTGGCTCATGCCTGTAATCCCAGCACTTTGGGAAGCTGAGGCCGGCAGATCATGAGGTCAAGAGATCAAGACCATCCTGGCCAACATGGTGAAACCCCATCTCTACTAAAAATACAAAAATTAGCTGAGTGTGGTGGCATGCGCCTGTAGTCCCAGCTACTCGGGAGGCTGAGGCAGGAGAATCGCTTGAACCCAGGAGGCGGAGGTTGCAGGGAGCTGAGATCACACCAGTGCACTCCAGCCTGGGCGACAGAGCGAGACTCCATCTCAAAAAAAAAAAAAAAATTGCTAAACCTGGTGGGTGAAGTTTTGATACGAGCAAGATACTTACTTAGTCTCAAAGTATTGCTCCACAAGTTACTTTTTAATTTTTTTTTCCTTTTTTTGTGACAGGGTCTCTCTCTGTTGCCCAGGCTGGAATGTAGTGGTGAAAATATGGCTCATGGCAGCCTCGACTTCCTGGGCTCAAGTGAATCCTCCTGTCTCAGCCTCCCAAAGTAAAGAGGTTACAGGCATGAGCCCCTGCGCCAGGCCTACTTTAAATTATAAGGGAAAAAAAATAGCAACTTATTTGGAAGAAAGCTAACGAACACTACCTTTACACAAAAGAAAGATTTTTTGGTTTGATAAGGTGATAAGGTGAGCAAAAGGCCAGGTGGAGCTTAGAAAAATTTATAAGAAGGGTTGCATCGGTAAGGACTTGTAATTAAACCTCTGAAAATAGCAGAAAAACAAATTAAACAGAGGCGTCTTCCCCCTGGCGCTCCAGGTGATTGAATCTTGCTGCCCAAGCAAGCTGAAACAGGGCAGCATGGAATAAAACCACTTGGCATGTGGGTAACTCTGTTATTTCCAAAGGACTTTCCCAAATATCATCTTGCTTTATGCTATTTCTCACAGCAATTCTGTGATGTAAAGCAGTTACGTCCCGTGTATGCCATCTCCCAATTTACATAGGAGCACACTTAACCCAGAGGGTACGTGACTTGTCCAAGGTCACACAACAGAGCCAGGATGTGACCCACGCTGCCGGCACCATGGCCAGTGTCCCACCGCACTGACCCGTCACTTGAGCTCACTTGCACCATCCCTGAAAAATGTCAGGTGATTCCTACATCACAAAGAAAAATATTTTTGAGGGGGTAAGAAGAACCCATTAATATCGCTTTTTAGTCCCGTTTCATCCATACACTTAATCTGGATCACTCTACTCCTTTTGATAAATTGCCTGAAAATAGGGAACAAATATCAGAAGGTAAAACTCATGAACAGAGTCTTTTCTGAAATGCTAATGAAGCCAATTGTGAAGGAGTAAAAAGCTTCGGAGATTGTATCTGGAAAAGCCAGGGAGACAAACACCATTCAAACGCTGCTCCATCTCTCCTCTCAGGAGCCCAGGGATGTTCCTCTCTGCTCTTCT
Organism: Pongo abelii; assembly: GCF_028885655.2. Lineage (NCBI taxonomy): Eukaryota > Metazoa > Chordata > Mammalia > Primates > Hominidae > Pongo > Pongo abelii. The sequence goes on along the minus strand of NC_071993.2, from coordinate 31,194,881 downwards.
CTTTGGTTGTGGTACAATGTGCATGAAGCAGTTGGTGGAAAAATCATCCTCGTGGGTACTTTCCTGCTTGTCTTCATTGTTCATATTTTCATATTGATCACAGATCAACCCCTTGTTTTTTGAAGTTAATATGGTTGATTTTTTTTTTTTTTTTGAGACATTGTCTACACGATCAGTTGACACCTTGAAAGCAGGCTGGTCTTGAAAGTATGAGTTCCCTTTCTAACTGATGGCCCTTTCCTGGGATAATGAATGAACTCAACTTCGGGTTCAAGTTGCACCAACAACCCACTTCCAGCCACAGAACTCCCATGAGAGCCTCTGCAGCCTGGTCCCCTCCAGCTCATAGGGATGCCCACCCAGGCCAAGCGCTTCTAAACAAGCGACCTCCTCAAAAGAAAGCACAGGAGAAAGCAGGAATCAGTAAAACTTTTCTGGTTTTCTCTTCAAATATTAACAAGTTGACACTTAAGAAGATAAAGCAACCTCTTAGATCCAGAGGATAAAAAAGGCTCCTTCATGCTGCTTTCAACTCATTACAACACATGACATTTACCATGCAGCCTTCTTCTGTCTCTCATTAGCAGTACAAGCCTCAGCCCCTAATCCTGCCTGGCTGCTGAAGGATTAGACCCAGCACTTAGTATTTAACCTGTTCCTCCCCTGCAGATCTTGTGGATTTGGTTTTTCTTTTATGGGTTGCCAAAAGCAAAATAATAATCCCAGATACCTGTCACTTCAGCCAAGGGAGATTTATTACTTTTAATCAAAGGATACTTGTTATAAAAGGAGTTATGTATATATGAATACACACAGATACACACATATTTATGCATATATACAGATAGACACACATCAGCAAACCTAAGGCCCTATGTGGGGGACTCAGGGCACTGTCTATTCCCCTCCTCCACTGATGGATTTTTGTTCAGTTTGTCATCTGTGTCCTGGAGGCCACCAAAGTCTCACGTGCCCTCATAATGTGGTGACATCTTAACCTCTAACACTTTTGTGTGATCATTTGAAAAGGTGCTGAAAAATTGGAAAGTCGACACTGAAAAAAAAAATGACAGGCCAGGCATGGTGGCTCACTTCTGCAATCCCAGCTACTCGGGAGGCTGAGGCAAGAGAATGCCTTGAGCCTAGGAGTTTGAAATTGCAGTGAGCTATGATCGCACCGCTGCACTCCAGCCTGGGTGACAGAGCGAGACCCTGTCTCTATCAAAAAAAACAAAAATCATCCCTCGTCGCTTATTCCTGAGTCTGTCCAAGCCAACGAGGTCATTGACCCTACAATTGCTAGCAAGAGGGGTGAGGAGAGGACAAGGGAGGAGCAAAGGCAATAATGTCAGTGATTACGTGGACACCAGTATATTGACTTGGGTGTCCAAGTCAACATGGAAGGTGAAGGCATTAAGAAACAAGAAATTGAAAATCTAAAAAGAAAAAAAAATTTAAAGCACAGTCATTCTTTTGCTGACTTATTTATTTCTCTACCACCTAAGCCCGTCTTATAGGGAAAAGAGGCTGCATCCCAGCACTCAGAAGCACAGACTTACTCATCTTTCTGAGCACATAAGCCCTAAGTGTTTCAAACAGCCTTGCAGACAGCCATAGCACCTAGCACTATGCTGAGCATGCGGTAGCCTCTCCGTAACAGTTTGCAGAATTGAATTTAATAGCCAAGTGCTAGAATTATGTTCAGGTTAAAAGGGGTTACCAACATAAATCAGAACTGATGCAGTGTGGGACGATTGCTGGTCATCTTCTAATCCCAGCTTCCCTTCCTCCTTGGTGACAGGCCACCTCTGCACAGCTGGAGGAATGGTACATCAGAGTGCATCTTCTTTTTATTTTATTTTTTAGAGACAGGGCCTCACTCTGTCACCCAGGCTGGAGTGCAGCGGTGCGATCATAGCTCATTGCAGCCTTGAACTCCTGGGTTCAAGCGATCCTCCTGCCTCAGCCTCCCAAGTAGCTGGGACTACAGGGGTGAGACACTGCACCTGGCCAGAGCACCTTGTTCTTGCTATTTCTTGCTCATCGGTCTGACTAATGTGATGTCATCAATATAGTGTGATACTGGTTTTGATTTAATGTCTTGGCCTGGGTGAGAGGGTGGTTTCAGTGCCATCCACTGGGCCTTTCCTATTATAACATTATTTTCTTGCTTTACAGATCAACAGACCAATATGACAGTTCCACTAACTGGTAAGTATGTCCATTCCAATTATACATTCAGGAACTGGCAAATTGACCCCCAGGTGGGTCTGTGGACCTAAGCCAGGACTTCATTTATCACAGGTTCCTGTGATGGTTAATACTGGCTGTCAACTTGATTGGACTGAAGGATGCAAAGTATTGATCTTGGGTTTGTCTGTGAGAATGTTGCCAAAAGAGATTAACATTTGAGTCAGTTGGCTGGGGAAAGCAGATCTGCCCTTAATCTTGTGGGCACAATCTAGTCAGCTGCCAACAAATATAAAGCAGGCAGAAAAATGTGAAAAAGAGAGACTGGTCTAGCCTCCCAGCCTCCATCTTTCTCCCATGCTGGATGCTTCCTGCCCTCAAACATCAGACTCCAAGTTCTTCAGTTTTGGAACTCGGACTTGTTCTCCTTGCTCCTTAGCTTGCAGACAGCCTATTGTGAGACCTTGTGATTGTGTAAGTTAATATTTAATAAACTCCCCTTTATATATATGTATATGTATATGTATGTGTGTGTATATATATATATATATATATATATACACTATTAGTTCTATCCCTCTAGAGAACCCTGACTAATATAGTTCCCATATATCCTTAACTGAACAGGAAGACCTATATTGCTTTGAGTGTCAACCTTAATATTCTAACAGCATTAGAGAAATCTGGGCATACCTCTTTCCCCACGGCATGGTGATCTGAGTACATGGCTATAGATATCTTTGGGGAAGGTCTGGGGAAATTACCTCTTTCTACATCTGCCATAGGATAGCAGGTGTTTCCCCACAGGGACCCAGCCTTTCCTTCGATAGATTGGTTCCGGGTGCAAGAACTGGCTTAGGTCTGGAAAGCAAGCAAGGGATCACGACCTTCCATTTGGGGTAGCTGACCTCATCCTTCTGCTCATCCATGCTTGATCTTCTTTAAGATCAACATAACACACATTATAATATATTTATTCCAACTTTTGTTGGCTACCCATCTCTCTTGCTCCTACTAATATCGTTTTCTTTTGCTGTCTCTGTAGATCTTTGCAGTTTAACACTACCTGGATACCTTTTCAAACTTTCTGTTCATTAAGGTGACTTGCTTCTGATGATTCAGCACTGCAGGTGGCCTCTCCTCTTCAAGGATCCTTTCATCCCTGTTGCTGTTAGAGGCCCCTGTTCTGTAACAGCATCTCCTCTCTGGGGAACAGCCTCCCCACACCTGCTCTGAGCTTCTCAGTAGGGCTGGTGCTCCCGAAAACTCACTCCTTGGCGTCTTGGTACATGAGTCTCCTCCAGATCCTGCTGAGAATCAGGTTGGGGAGAGCAGATCCAACTGGCACGCTCAGTTCTCTGGGCCTTCCTCCACAGTCTGCCTGGAAACTTTTTCCAGGCTTCCAACTGTCATATTAGAACAGGCTCCCAGGAACTAAGAAAAGGTCTTTAAAAGATATAAAATCTTTCAGCCTCAGAGAAACACATACAAAAAAAAATCAGTTATTAACTCCAAGAAACAAAACTTACACCAAAGTTTAGGCTCACCAATGTGAAACTGCCATCTTCATAAGTCAAAATAGATGGATACTGACCATGTCAAGTAGTTTAATCAGATATCATCAGAGGACATTACTACTTGGCTTACCAGTGACCAGCATTTACTTATTAAGTTTTCAAAAACTTTAATGAAGACATCAGCACATTAAGATTAAACAAAAATTGTGCTATAACAATACAGGGGGAGTTGGGCATGTTGGCTCACGCCTGTAATCCCAGCATTTTGGGAGGTCGAGGTGGAAGGATCACTTAAGGCCAGAAGTTTAGGACCAGCCTGGGTAACATAGCAAGACCCTATTTCTCTAAAAAAAAAAAAAAAAAAAAAGGGATAAAACGAAGTAGAAAAAACTAAAACGATCAATTATTATGATAGGAAGTCAAAACAATGCATATTGGCATATCATCTAAAAGGTATGAATCAGTAAGTAGACAGCAGAAAATAAGTCCAGAGGACTCAGTCTTTTAATGCTATTTGACTATGTGTATGTGTTGCTGTAATAAAAATAGTCTTTTTTTTTTTTTTTTAAGAAATGACCATCTTATTGTGGAGCTAGAACAAACAATACCTGTAACCACAGGGTAGAGGAGGTTCTATCCCGTAATTCATGAACCTGGTGCTGAGGAGCTCAGGGGAGCTCAGGGGAGCTCACGGGAGGGAGGCCCTGCAGCACATTTCTGGGCTCTGCTGCCTGTCATAGCCTGGTCATAATCTGGTGAAGCGGTTGTCTTTATCCAACCAGAAGCTCCCCTGGCAGATCACAAGGTTCTCTTTAGACCAACATCCAATGACAGAGGCTGGGGGATGCTGATGCCTAACTTCAGCTCCATCTCTGATGAAAAGATGCCTCCAGGCTGAGCACAGTGGCTCATGCCTGTAATCCCAGCACTTTGGGAGGCCGAGGCAGGCAGATCACCTGAGGTCAGGAGTTCAAGACCAATATGGTGAAACCCCATCTCTACTAAAAATACAAAAATTAGCTGGGCTTGGTGGTACTTGCCTGTAATCTCAGCTACTTGGAAGGCTGAGGTGGGAGAATCACTTGAACCCGGGAGGCAGAGGTTGTAGTGAGCCGAGATTGTTTCACTGCACTCCAGCTTGGATGACAGAGCCAGGCTCCATCCTAAAAAAAAGAAAGAAAATGCTTTCAACCTTTGGGGGAGGTCCCTTGCCACAGTTCTGAAGGTTGGGGAAGTTCATAAATCATGTTTTTCCTTGAAATAATTTATGCAACATGTCTCAGAGGAGGCAGCCTTTTAAAGACTCTTTCCACCTGTACAGGAAACCAACATTCTGATATTGCTGGAGGAGGGCCTGGGGAGGGTATATAGGTTTCCTTTGGGGCTGTTGGAAGATGTGCTAGAAGCACATTGACCCAGTTTGCTGTGCAACTCTTTGCTCCAGTCATCGAGGTCATCTTGCTGTTCCTGAACACACCACAGTCTTGCCACTGAGGTCCTGACTATGGCCACACTGCTTGCCTTCCCTGGAATGCTCTTCCCTTCTTGGCTCTTCTCCTAAATGCATCCCCTTCCTTGAAGGTTTTGTAACACAGGGATTCAAGGCTTTAGATTTGCTTAAATCTGGGTTTGGATGTAGAAGGGCCAATCCCTTAATCTCCTTGAGCCTCACTCCCCTCCTTTGTAAAATGGGAGTAAAAGCTGCAGCTCTACCATTAGGCTACTGTGTTGATTAATAGGAAAATCATGTCCAGGAAGTGCTCAATGAGAGCTAGCTGCTTTTAGCCAAATCCTTCTTTATAGAGAATAATCAAGGTGGGACAGAACCTCAGGGAGATCATCTTTCCTTTTACTTAAGAAATTGAGGCCCAGAAGGCTTGAATGGTTTACTTAACACAACTGGTTCTAGACCCCAAGTCCAACAGCAGTTGGTGCAGCCATCAGCCTCATGAGGTCATACTGTTTCTTCTTCATGAAGAAGTCTCTGTCCTCTTCATCTCGCAATAGCACCCCTCTCTGGAATCTGAGCATAGCAACTGCATCCCTTTGTTATTATTGACATTATCTTTTTTTTAAAAGGACTGCATCACTTTGAAAACCTGAATTATCATATTTATATTCATATGCATCTTCCCAGGTGCATCAAAAGTTCTTTAGGAGCAGGTCCATGTCGGATTCATCTTTGGATTCACCCACTGTGCCTAGGACAAGGCTAGCACTTAGAAGGAAATCAACAAACTCTCTCCATGTTTGATGAAATCAAGCTGTGAAACCAGTTCCAGAACAGAATCTGGTTTCTCCATTTCCTTGAGGTTAAGTCTGGGCCAATAAGAGGCACTAACATGCCCACTTCTCTGTAACAGCATGCACCATTTTGAAAGCTTCCTGCTCACTCAACACATTGAAATCACAATACGACAATGGCTTCCTTCCATTGAAATCAAACTGGGTGGCTCGCCTGTGCTTTTTGTATTCACATTTCATAGAAAACACCTTTATCACTGCTCCTGTGACTCTCTTCTGGCAGCCACAGTGATATTAAATCTTGCAGAGTTCCTTTTTTAGAAACATTACTAAAGGCCAGTGTCATTTGCATAAACTCTGCACAGTCCTATTATGTCCTCAACTTAAGTTAAAAGAAGGAAGTTTAGGAAAACCACACTTCCATATCTGTGCAGAGAGTTGTCATGCAGAAAGTAAAGGCTCAAGAGAGGAGTGTGCCAACCCCATGCAGGACCCATGAATAGAAGGCTCAGCTGAGTGGCCAGAGTGGGCCGTTGGCACTGACCTGGCCAATCTCCCTAAACTTTATTTGGATAATAAATTATTTCATCTAATCACCTGGGGCTGTTTACCTAGGGGTAAATAATTTCATTACAGTACTATGATTTCTGCATTAGCATTTTTTTAGGTTAATTAAATGATTTGCCACATTGCGTCCAGGCACGGTGGCTCACGCCTGTAATCCCAGCACTTTGGGAGGCCGACGCTGGTGGATCGCCTGAGGTCGGGAGTTCGAGACCAGCCTGACAAACATGGAGAAACCCTGTCTCTACTAAAAATACAAAAAATTAGCCGGGTATGGTGGCGCATGCCTGTAATCCCAGCTACTCGGGAGACAGAGGCAGGAGAATAGCTTGAACCTGGGAGGTGGAAGTTGTGGTGAGCCAAGATCACGCCATTGCACTCCAGCCTAGGCAACAAGAGCAAAACTCTGCCTCAAAAAAAAAAAAAAAAAAAAATTACCACATTGGTATCTTTACAAAACTATCAACTCAGCAAACTGCAGTCCCTCACTTCATTATATATGTAACAATAAGGCAGTACAGCGTTTTAGTGCATGGACTCTAGCCACACAAACCCACATTCAACTCTTGGCTCTAATACTTGCTACTGGACAGCCCTTGAACAGTTTATTTAATCTCTCAAAGACTCAGTTAACCCATCTGCTAAATAGGAATCGTAATACTACTTACCTCAGTGGATTGTGAGAGGAGTTAAGGAGATGTTGTGTGTTGTGGGTATGACTGGCTGGGGCCAGTTTTGTGGGCAGCAAAGAAATTTACCACGACAGTTGTAAGTAAAGAAAGGCAAATATATTAGAGAAAGTATGAGGATAAGTTTCATGGATACAATGGGCAGCACAGCAGAAAAGGGGCTGTCTGCAGAGAGTCAGTGACTGGAGGAAGTTTTATAAGGTTGTGCTGGACATGCTATGTGCAGATGAGGTTGTGCTGCTGAGGCTACATGTGGAGTAAAGTATTTGGGAACAGGATTTGGGTTGTCAGTGATTAGCCATCTCTTGGAACAATTGTTCTCTCCTACCCGGGATGCCTTCCTCATTGTTGCTTACCTATCTTATCAGGACTCCACACTGAGGACATGGTATACTCTCTGCATGTAGTGAGTGCCCAATCAATACCAGTTTTGGTGCTGATGATAATGATGAGGATGAGGGTGAGGATGCATTTGTCTAACAAACATAGAGGATGGTACCAGTCTACCAAGAGTAGGGCACGTACTCCTAGATGTGTTTCTGGCAGTGGTGATAGTGATGACGATTCTCAAAGTTACCCCCACCTTTCTTACCAAGTAACTACTCTTGTTTATGTCCACACGAGAATGACTGGCAGCAGTTAGAGAATGTCAAAGTGGCTGTCTTAGTCTGTTTGGGTTGCTATAATAAAATGCCATATATTGGGTGGCTTATAAGCAATAAGAAACTTACTTCTCACAGTTCTGGAGGCTAGGATTTCCAAGATGAAGGTGCCAGCAGATTTGGTGTCTTGTGGGGGTCTGCTTCCTGGCACCTTCTCACTGTGTCTTCACATGGTGGAAAGGATGAAGGATCTCCCTCAGGCCTCTTTTGTAAGGGCACAAATCCCATTTATGAGGGCTCCACTCTATGACGTAATTATCTCCCAAGTGTCCAATCTCCTAATATCATCACTTTGGAGGTTAGGATTTTTTTTTTTTTTTTTTTTTTTTTTTAGACAGAGTCTCGCTCTGTCACCAGGCTGGAGTACAGTGGCACAATCTCGGCACACTGCAACCTCCGCCTCCCAGGTTCAAGGGATTCTCCTGCCTTAGTCTCCCAAGTAGCTGGGACTACAGGTGTGCGCCACCATGCCTGACTAATTTTTGTGTTTTTAGTAGAGACGAGGTTTCACCATGTTGGCCAGGATGGTCTGGATCTCTTGACCTCATGATCTGCCCGCCTTGGCCTCCCAAAGTGCTGGGATTACAGGCATGAGCCACTGCGCCCAGCCAGCGGTTAGGATTTTAACATATAAATTTTAAGAGGACACAAACACTCAGACCATAGCAGTGGCCCATCACAAAGCAGAATGTCTATTTGCAAAATTGCCGTCCATTGCTTTTAACTTCCTTACATATTTTGCTCACCTCAAAAGCAATTCCAGCATGGTAGGCTGATAGAATGATGGATAAGCAGTGGATGATAAGTATACGCATGCATCTGCTTCAGGCTTTACACATTGACACATACTGTTGAAAGTCAATCTGTCAATAAAAACACTGAACCAGGCAAGGCACAGGGGCTCACGCCTGTAATCCCAGCCCTTTGGGAGGCTGAGGCGGGTGGATCACCTGAGGTCAGGGGTTCAAGACCAGCCTGGCTAAGATGGTAAAATCTTGTCCCTACTAAAAAATACAAAAAATTAGCTGGCCATGGTGACATACTCCTGTAATCCCAGGTCATCGGGAGGCTGAGGCACAAGAATCACTTAATCTGGGAGGTGGAGGTTGCAGTGAGCCGAGATCTCACCACAGCATTGCAGCCTAGGCAACAGAGTAAGACTTCATCTCAACAAAACAACAACAACAAAAAAACACTGAACCATACAAAATGTTTATTCCTTTTACACATGCCAATTTAGTATAAGGAAATAATTACAAAGATAATAGTCGAATATACAAAACTATTTTCAGCAGAAGTATTAATATTCAAGAACTGTAAACAACATATAAATCCAACAATTACAGAAACTAAGTAAAGTATGGGATATTATTTGATAGAATTGTATTCAACCATCAAAATTATAAATATGAAGATTACATGTAAAAACGAAATGGTCAGGATATAGGATCAATATACAAAATCAATTGTGCTTTCATACATTTGCAATGAAAAATTCAAAAATTAAATTTAAAAGACAGCTCCGTCAGGAACAAGGCAAGGATGTCCCCCCTCTTCACTCCATTTCAACATCATATGGGAATTCCTAGCTAATGCAATAAAACAAGAAAAGGAAACAAAAGGTGTATAGATTGGGCAGAAAGAAATAAGTCTGTCTTTATTCGCAAATAACATAATTATCTATGCAGAAAATCCAAAATAATAATAACTTTTAAAAACCTCCTGGCTCTAGCAAGCAACTACAGTAAGATTGCAAGCTTGAAGGATACAAAAATCAATTGCTTTTCTATACACTAGCAATAAATAAGTGGAATTTAAAATTAAAAACACAATATCATTTACATTAGCATCCAAAAAATGAAATACTTACGTATAAATCTAACAAAAACATGTATAAGACCTATATGAGGAAAACTACAAAACTGTGATTAAAGATGTGAGAAGAACTAAATAAACAAAGGGATAACCCATGTTCACGGATAGGAAGACTCAATATTTTCAAGATGTCATTTCTTCCCGACTTGATCTATAGACTCAGTGGCATCCCAATCAGAACCTCAGCAAATTATATTGTGGTTATTGACAGACTGATTCCAAAGTTTATATGGAGAGGCCAAAGACCAAGAATAGCCAATGCAATGTTAAAGGAGAAGAACAAAGTGTGACGACTGACACTACCTGACTTCAAGGCTTACTATAAAGCTACGGCAATCAAAATTGTGTCATATTGGTGAAAGAATGAACACATAGATCAATAAGACATAATAAAAAGCCCAGAAATAGATGCACATAAATATAGTCAACTCATCTTTGGCAACAGAGTAAAGGAAATATAATGAAGAAAAGATAGTATTTTCAACAAATGGTGCTGTAAGAACTGGATATCCACATGTTAAAAGATAAATCTAGACACAGACATCATGCCCTTTACAAAAATTAACTCAAAATGGACCTAAGTGTAAAATGCAAAAGTATAAAGCTCCTAGAAATTAACATAGAAAATCTAGTTGACCTTGGGTGGGTGGTGACTTATTGGTGACTACATCAAAGCATAATTTGTGAAGAAAATAATTGATTTGATTTTAAAATGGGCAAAAAGATCAGTGGCTGGTGGGGAAAGGCATGAATCAGTGAAGGATGGAAGATTTTTTAGGTCAATGAAAATATATTTTGTAAAATTATAATGATGGATATGTATAATTATAAATTTGTTAAACCAATACAATATACACCACCAACAATAAACCCTAATGTATGCTGTGGGCTTTGGGTAAAAACGCTATGTCAATGTGGATTCATCATTTGTAACAAATATGCCACTCTGGTCGAGGATGTTGACAGTGGAGGAAATTGTGCTTGTATGGGGACAAGGGCATCTGGAAACCCCTGTACCTTCTGTTCAATTTTTCTGTAAATCTAACACTGCTCTAAAAACAAAGTCTGGGCTAGGTGTGGTGGCTCACACCTGTAATCCTAGCACTTTGGGAGGCCGAGGCAGGCAGATCACCTGAGGCCAGGAGTTTGAGACCAGTCTGGCCAACAAGGTGAAACCGCATCTCTACTAAAAATACAAAAGTTAGCTGGGGGTGGTGGTGCGCACCTGTAGTCCCAGCTACTCAGGAGGCTGAGGCATGAGAATGGCTTGAACCTGGGAGACAGAGTTGCAGTGAGCTAAGATCGCACCACTGCACTCCAGCCTGGGCGACAGAGCAAGACTCCATCTTAAAAAATATAAATAAATAAATAAATAAATAAAAATTAAGTCTGTTAAACAGCAGCTCCCAATTACAATAATGTCACAAAGAGTAAACTATTTAGGAATATTTTATTAAATAAAATTATTTTGTTTCTGAGACAGGATCTCCCTCTGTCTCCCAAGCTGGGATGCAGTGATGTCGTCATGACCTACTGCAGCCTTGATGTCCTGGGCTTAAGCCATCCTTCCACCTCAGCCTCCCAAGTAGCTAGAATGACAGGCATGCACAACCACACCCAGCTAATTTTTGTATTTTTTGGTAGAGATGGAGTTCTGCCATGTTGCCCAGGCTTGTCTCAAACTCCTGAGTTCAAGTGATCCTCCTACCTCAGCCTCCCAAAGTGCTGGGATTACAGTTGTGGGCCACCTGCCCAGCCAAAATATTCTTAAATACTGGAATATTGGTGACACATCCCAGCTCCTTGGGAGGCTGAAGTGGGAGGATCACTTGAGCCTATGAGGTTGAGGATGCCGTGAGCTGTGGTTGTGCCACTGCACTCCAGCCTGGGTGACCGAGCAAGAACCCATCTCAAAGAGAAAAAAAAAAAGAATAAATTTAACAAAAGAAGTTAAAAAGTTCTCTGAAAACAATGAAATATCATTGAAAGAAATTAAAGAAAGCCTAAATAAATGGACTAACACCCCATGTTTGTGCTTCAGAAGATTTCCTATTGCTAGGAGGGCAATACTGCCCATATTCATATAGAGATTCAATGCGGTCCTCAGTTGTGTTTTTGCAGAAATGGAGAAGATGATCTGAAAATTCACATAGAAAGAAATGCAAGGAGCTCAAAATAGCCAGAACAATCTTGAGAAGGAAGAACAAACTTAGAAAATTTACACTTCCCAATTTTAAAATTTACTACAAAGTTACAGTAATCAAGACAGCGTGATACTGGAATAAGGAGAGACATACAGATGAATAGAATGGAAATAAGAGTCCAGAAATAACCCATACATTTATGGTCACCTGATTTTCAACAAAGATGTCGAGACTATTCCATGGGGGAAAATACTCATTTAACAAATGGTGCTGAGACAATTGATAATCCACGTGCAAAAGAATGAAATGGCACTGGGTACAGTGGCTCACACCTGTAATCCCAGCACTTTGGGAGGCCAAGGCGGGCAGATATCTTGAGCTCAGGAGTTCAAGACCAGCCATAGGCAATATGCAAAACCCGTCTCTATAAAAAACACAAAAATTAGGCCAGGCATGGTGGCTCACGCCTGTAATCCCAGCACTTTGGGAGGCCGATGTAGGTGGGTCACTTGAGGTCAGGAGTTTGACACCAGTCTGGCCTACACGGTGAGACCCAGTTTCTACTGAAAATACAAAAATTAGCCGGGCATGGTGGTGTGCGCCTGTAATCCCAGCTACTTGGGAGGGTGAGACAGGAGAATTGCTTGAACTCGGGAGGTAGAGATTGCAGTGAGCCGAAATCGCACCACTGCACTCTAGCCTGGGCGACAAAGTGAGGCTTCATCTCAAAAAAAACAGAAAACAGAAAAACAATAAAGCAAAAATTAGTGGGGCGTGATGGCGAGTACCTGTAGCTCCAGCTAATAGGGAGGCTAAAGTGGGAGGATCTTTTAAGCCTGGGAGGTCGAAGCTGCCGTGAACCATGATCTGGCCCCTGCACTTCAACCTGGGAAACAGAGTGAGACCCTATCTCAAAAGAGAAAAAAAAAGGATGAAATTGAACTGCTTCCTTATACCATACACAAAAATGAACTCAAAATCAATCAGACCTAGATGTAGGAGCTAAAATGATAAAACTCTTAGAAGAAAACAGTAGTCTTCATGACTTTGTGTTAAGCAATAATTTCTAGGACACGACACCACAACTACAAGCAAACAAACAAAACAATAGACAAATTAGACATCAAAATTAAAAACTTTTGTGCTTTCAAGAACACCACCAAGAAAGTGATAGGACAACCCAGAGAATAGGAGAGAATATTTGCAAATCTTATATCTGTTAAGGGACTGGAATCTAGAGTACATAAAGAACTCACACAACTCAATTGTAAAACCACAACCCCCAGCACTGTGGGAGGCTGAAGCAAGAGGATCGCTTGTGCCCAGGAATTTGAGATCAGCCTGGGCAACATGGTGAGACCTCGTGTCTACAAAAAAAAATTTTTTTTAATTAGTCAGGTGTGGTGGTGCATACCTGTAGTTCCAGATACTTGAGAGGCTGAGGTGGGAGGATCGCTTGAGCCTGGGAGGTTGAGGCTGCAGTGAGTTGTGATCATGCCACTTCACTCCAGCCTGAGCAATAGAGCAAGACACTGTCTCAAAAACATAAAATAAAATGACAACTCAATGGACAAAAGATCTAAACAGACATTTTTCAAAGATGAACAAATGGCCCGTGAGCACATGAAAAAGTACTCAACATTGTTATCCATCAGGAAAATGTTAATCAAAACCTTGCCACTTCATACCCATTAGGATGGCTATTATCAAAATGACAGATTTCAACAATTATTGACAAGAATGTGCAGAAGATGGAACCCTCATAACTGCTGGCAGAAACAAAATGTTACTGGAAACCAGTCTGCTAATTCCTCAAAAGGTTAAACGTAGAGACACCCTATCACCAGCAATTCCACTGCAAGGTATGTACCCAAGAGAAATGAAAGCACATGTTCATATAAAAATATATACACAAATGTTCAGAACAGCAATTCATAATAGCACAAAGTGCAAACAACCCAAATGTCCATCAACTGATAAATGAAATGCAGTGTACCTGTACAATGAATCCTAAAAAATTATGCTAAGTGAAAGAAGCCAGACGCAAAAGGCCATATATCATATGATTTCATTTGTAAATGTCCAGAATAAGCAAATCTGTAGAGACAGAAGGTAGATTTGTGGTTGCCTAAGGTTGAGGGAATTAGGGGAAAGTGGGGAAAAGACTGTAAGTACATACAGGGTTTCTTTTGGAATGATGAAAGTGTTCTAAAATTGATTGTGGTGATGGTTGCACAACTCTGTGAACATATTAAAATCATTGAATTGTACTCGAAATAGGTGAATTATATGGTATGTGAATTATATCTCCATATAGCTATTATTAAACAAATGGGATGGTAACAGCATAAATTTTTTAAAAGCAACATAAAATTACACCAACTATATAACAACTATATAGAAATTCAACACGGCATGTAGCATGGATAAAGAATGGAACACCTAATAGTGAGAACCAAACTCACCCCTCCAAACCCAAAGACCAAACTCAGAGATGTGGAGAATAGCAAAAGTGAGGTTTTTAATGACAGTCTTCAAGATTGGGTATCTGATGGGCAGGAACACTTAGCATAAGTGCAACAAGCAATTTATCTCCTAGTGTGCAGGTCCCTCCCCCAGTTCCTCATGGGCTGAGTATCATGGGGTCACAGTCTTCCCAGACGTCACCTATTGGTTGTTGGGTAGGGGTTGTAGGTGTTTTCTTCAGGGTTGTCCTGCTGCGTTTTATTGCAGCCCACAATACATTGCAATCTTAGTTAGCTCCTGAGCTCTTTAAGTATTTGACTTATGACCTAAGTAGCTGGGCAGGCTGATAAGAACAGACAAAGCAAGCTATTTTGCAGGCTAGTAAACTTTCATCTTAGACTAAACTTATTTGGTTTGAGTGAGGGCAACTAAGGGTGGGGAGGACAAGCAAGTGTCAGCTATCCAAGCAGGGGTCCTAGTATATCCTGTTTCTTCTGTAGTGTGTTGCTTCAAAATTCACTTCACTATTATATATTTCACTATTCACTTTCACTATTATATTAGGTGTAAATCTAACTTTCTTCCCACAGCACTTCGTTGGCCTATCTGGCATGCCTCAACGCCGATTCAGGGCACTTTGTCTTGGAAAAGGACCACTGTGTCCATTATTTCCTTCAACTCCCTCCTCTTTCTCTTTTAACTCCTATTGGTCCCATTTCCAGATTTATTTTTGTGTCCTTTGCTCCTCAAATCATTTCAAGAGCTGTTGACTCTTCATCATAAGAGAGTAGAACTGATTTAGTTTCTAATAATAGTTGACATGTTATGGGCATTTGTTTGTTGATGGCTGTTTCCATTAATTTGGGGGTTAGCCCTCTAACACAGGGGATAGTGCAATGCCCTACAGCTGTTAGGACTCCAGCCACTATTGCAAGGGACGTTAGAATGGAGGCTGCCATTCCTTTCCATTTCCTGAACCAACTTTCTAGCCAATCAGTAAATGGGTCATCAATTCCAGCATTTTCCACCAATTCATTGACTAGAATCATTAACCGTTGTAACGCATTTGCGATGGTTCCATCTGGGGCAGTATTCTTAGGAATTAAAGTGCAACACTTTCCATCCAGCATGATGCATATGCCCCCTTTCTCTGCTAAGATCTTGTGTAGTGCAAGTCTGTTCTCCCAGGCCATTCAGCTGGTGGCATCTAACTGGGTAGCCACTCCCTTGAGAGTGTATCAAGTATAGTTGATGAATCTTTGTTGATTATAATAGATGTAATTAATCCAATCCACATTTTTATTAGTAGTTGATCACCAGAAGAGTGCTGATTCAAACCCAACAGTTATTTGGTTTTGGGCTTTTAATTCATTCAGTACTCCTCCAGGGACTCCTGTTGAGTCAATATAAATGTTGGGATTAAAATAATTTGTTAGGTCTCTCTGACTTCAGTGGCCATGTGGATTCTTGGGAATCTTACAGAATGCCAGGATGAATGGAATGGCCAGTTGAACTAAGGCACAAGTCCAGGTCCAATTGGATGGTAATAGGTCATGGAGGTTCCTCTTTCTGCAGTACCACCAGACATCAGCCTGGGGTATATGAAGAGCCGAGCAGTTGCCTTTGTTTGACTCACCAGTAAGTTTAGGATGTGGTACAAGTTGAGGGTTCTCCCACAGGCTTACCAAACTCTGTCCCCTGCCTAGAGAGGCAAGAGGAGTGGTTCATATTCCCTATGGAGAATGAGGGGATTGCTCTAGGGTCTGACCTCCACAAGGTGGTAAAGAGCAATGACAGACTTTTGCAAGTCTCATTTCCCTATGCATCCCTTTCCTGGTATACAGCCAACATGCAACGCATTCCGTCGGGATTGGTATCCCATCCTGGGGGAAACAGAACCACCTGTGCCTGAGGCTGCCCAGCAGAGCATGCAGAACAGTCGCTCTTATGAAGAGCTAGTACCAAAAATCTGACCCATTCAACCCAGGCATTTACATCCCCATATCCAGTCTCAATTTCTAAAGTCTGCCTCAAATCAGTTACCTTAATTATTTTTACTCTGTTAGGGTCATTGTCTGGTTAAAGGAAGTAGTGGGACCGGGAATTTTAGTAATCCTGGGTGGGCTCAGAGTGGAGTTGGTGACTAGCCTAAGAGCTAACCATCCCATCCGATCCCTTCCTGAGATATCTATTCCTGACCCATACCTCCAAGGTTCCTGGTCTAGAGTAGCTGGGTTGTTTATGGTAATTAATATAGGATTGCATTCTAAATTTCTACAGTCAGGTGGCAGGGGGCCCCTATACAAATGCATTTTCTTCTTAAGGGTTTGTTTTTGGAAGAATGGCTCAGCCTCGAAATTGGGTGGTCCACCAGACCCCATTCCAGCTAGCGCAGGGCTTTCCCCAATAGCAACCTGTTTCAGGACATAGATGTTTGTTTGCTTGTGACAGCTGCCTTTGGTTCCCTAAATTCCCACAATGTACGACTTAGGAGGCATCAAACTTTATGGTCTAGGGGGTGGAGGTTCTAGTTATGTTGACTACTAGTTTGATTGGATATTCTTCTACCGGGCTCCATCCAATAATTGTGTACCCTCTCACCCCTGGTAGTAGGATTAATCCTAACCACATCCACCCCCAATGATGGAGCCTGCTCATAGCTTCCTTCTAGGTTTTCCTTAGAGTTAATTTTAAGGGTTCCTTAGGTGATCTATACACTTCCCATTCACCCTTTCCCTTCCTTACGGGAGTTCTTTTACCAGTCTCTTGACCTGAGTGTAATGTGTTCACGCCCGTTCAGCTGTTCGTAGGCTGTGTCAGTGATTAGGAGCACCCGACAGGACCTCCCCAGCTTGGGTGGAGCTTGTCTTCTTTCCAAGTCTTAATCAGCACTGAGTGGCCAGGCTGGAAGTGGTTAACCATGAACTCAAGAGGCAGGGTTTGAGTCAGGAGTCCTTTGAATCTCAGGGATGACAGGGTGGAGGATATGCTCAGTATATAATTTCTTAAAAATTGGTCTTTGGTTTCCATAGTAGAAAGGCCAGTAGTCCTATCTAAATACGGGAGTCCATATAATAACTCATAAGGAAACAATCCCAAGTCTTTCCTTGGGGCCATCGTAATCCTAAGGAGTGCTATTGGGAGACATTTGGTCCAAGGCATTTTAGTTTCTAAGATTAGTTTAGTAATATGCTTTTTGAGAGTCTGATTCATTCTTTCTACTTTTCCAGAGGAAGGCGGATGCCAAGGAGTGTGGTAATCCCATCTGATATGTAAACCTTCCATAATTCTCCTTAGCACCCTTGAGGTAAAGGGGCTCCCATCATCTGAATCAATATTTTCTACTAGGCA
The DNA here is from genome assembly GCF_028885655.2 of Pongo abelii. NCBI lineage: Eukaryota > Metazoa > Chordata > Mammalia > Primates > Hominidae > Pongo > Pongo abelii. Next base: position 31,177,179 of record NC_071993.2, on the reverse strand, counting down.
AAAGCTGGGTATAATTTATTCTAAGATTATTTTGACCACATTCCCTCAGTGGCAGTTGGGAGGGTGTGGTTCCAGGACGTGCACTCTGCAAGCTTCACTCTGCCCGCCATGCAGAAAACAGACTACCGAGAGCACTGGGAGGGAAGGCAGGGAGACCTGTGAGGAGGATACTGTGGTAGCACAGGTGAGAAATAATCACGGTGAAGAGGAACCCTGTGTGGTAGGGGAGTAAGTCCTCCAAGGCAGTTCTCGATATTCTATGGAGCTAGCAGGGCTCAGGTGCTCCAGAGAGCCCACCCAACATGGTAGCTATGAGCATGGGACATCCACACCCACCTTGGTCTGTAAGTCACACAGCTGGGATGTGAAGCCTGGCTCGGGTTCTGTGCAGCTGTGTGATCTAGACAAGCTACCAGGCTTCTCTAATCATCATTTTCATCTATAAAAAGGAATCGGCCGGGTGCGGTGGCTCATGCCTGTAATCCCAGGGTTTTGGGAGGCTGAGATGGGCGGTTCACGAGGTCAGGAGATCGAGACCATCCTGGTCAACATGATGAAACCCTGTCTCTCCTAAAAAATAAAAATTAGCTGAGCGTGGTGGCAAGTGCCTGTAGTCCCAGCTACTCAGGAGGCTGAGGCAGGAGAATCACTTGAACCCGGGAGGCAGAGGTTGCAGTGAGCCAAGATCACCCATTGCACTCCAGCCTGGGCCACAGAGCGAGACTCCATCTCAAAGAAAAAAGGGGGGTCGGGGGGCAGATCAGAGCTCATATCATCACTATGTTTTTGAGAGAAATACACAAAAGAGGAAAGCACATCGTCCATGCTCAGTAAATCATTGCATTCTTTCAGACGAAATCTGTATTCAACCAACATTTCCCGATTAGGTTCTCTGCCAGGCACTGTCTCCTTTTCCAGGTGAGGCCAATGAAGCCCAGCTTTGGGATTCAAACCTTCAGACTCACAGGGACTCTAGAAATATCAGTTCAGAGATCTCCAGCTGCAAAAGTTCACAATGATACTCACCTCTTGAGGACTCATTTTTCTTTAACTGTAAATAAAGAAAAAGAATCATGCATTTATTCTGCATTTTCTATGTAAACTGGCCCTCAGGGTAGCCAAATAGTTGATGAGGGAAAGTTTCTTTTTAGAAGTATTTTGACTAATAAATGAAGAAGAAATGATAGAATAACATCATTTTACAAATCCCTATGACTTAATGGATTGAAGCAATGACTATCAATGGCTGCTAAAGTCACAAAAGAGAGACAACCAACCAGTGTGCATGGAAAGACCCCACGCCATCAGGGGAAGTTTTTGCCAAAAAAAAAAAACTGAACCTGAATCTAATCAAAACCCTGGATCTAACTACTGATTTATGGAATACACATAGCAGAGAAAAGATGTGATAAATAACCATACAGCATGCAATGAGGAAAGTCAGACCACAGAAATTCTGCAACGCAAATGCCCAGTTCCTTCAACGAAAAAAAAATTGCAATGAAGGAGACGAGGAAGAGGAGAGAGAAGAGGAGGAGAAGGAAAGAAGGAAGAAAGAGAAAGAGAGGGATGGGAGAGGAACCTATAGGTTTTTAAAAAATGTTTAAAAACTTATGGGGCCCAGCGCAGTGGCTCATGCCTGTAATCCCAGCACTTTGGGAGACCAAGGTGGGTGGATTACCTGAGGTCAGGAGTTCGAGACCAGCCTGGCCAACATGGCGAAACTCCCTCTCTACTAAAAATACAAAAATTAGTCGAGTGTGGTGGCATGTGCCTGTAATCCCAAGTACTGGGAGGCTGAGGCAGGAGAATCGTTTGAACCCAGGAGGTGGAGGTTGCAGTGAGCTGGGATCACACCACTGCACTCCAGCCTGGGCAACAGAGTGAGACTCTGTCACAAAAAAAAAAAAAACAAAAAAAACTTATGGATTTTACTTAGGTAATGATTCAAACTGTAAAACTTTAAATTATAAGAAACCCAGGGAAATACATAAACATTCAAGATATTTGTTGACACATGCAAGTATTAATATTACAGTTAATTTTTAAAATGTGACTGAGGTATTACTGTTATTTTTTAAAGGGTCTTTTTTTGAGACAGAGTCTCACTCTGTCGCCCAGGCCAGAGCACAGTGGCAAAATCATAGCTCACTGCAGCCTCGAACTCCTGGGCTTAGGTGATCCTTCTGCCTTAGCCTCCTAAGTAGCTAGGACTACAGCTGAGAGCCACCACTCCAAGCTATTTTTTTTTTTTTTTTTTTTTGTAGAACCGGCGTCTCACTATATTGCCCAGGCTGATCTTGAACTTCTGGCCTTAAGTATTTTTTAAACTTAAATATTTAAGATTGAATATTTAATATTTATTTTTAAATATTTAAGTTTAATTTTAAACTGAAATATTTTCAGGCAAAATGACAGGATGCAGAGTCAGAAGCAGCGGGGAGAGGGGCCAGATTGGCAAGCGTGGAGGAGGTGATAAGATTGGCCTTGTGCCCCTGGTCCATGGTGTTAAAAGGAAGGTCCTTACTTTGGGAGGGATATCGACTAGAAGTGGGCAGAGAGAATCCTCCAGGGTGCTGTGACATTGTATCTTTTGATCTATGTGCTGATTAAATAAACTTTTCAATTTGTGAAAATTTACAAGCTATACAACTATGATTTATGCATTCTTCTACACCTTTATAATTTTATGTTCTTATTCAATAAAAACTTCACTTACACAAATTGGCCATAAGTCAATAATAGTTTGAGCTGGGTGATGGATACAGAGGAGTTATAAAGACAATTATCTATGTTGACTTATGTTTTAAATTTCCTATAATAAACTAAAATTTTTATATTGTTAGCAGCAGCGAATCTGCACAGGTCTGCAGCAATTCAATTATTTCCTCCTCAGAGGACAGACTTCATCCAAGGGGCATAAAGCACGGTGAGAAACCAAGGCAAGTTTTACAGCAGGAGTGTAAATTTATTAAAAAGTTTTAGAGTAGGAACAAAAGGAAGGAAAGTACACTTGGAAGAGGGCCAAGTGCGCTGTTTGACCTTTGACTTGGGGTTTTATCCATTGGCATGTTTCCAGAGGGTTGCATCCCGTCTCCCCTGATTCTCCCCTTGGGATGGGCTGTCTGCATGCTCAGTGGCCTGCCAGCACTTGGGCGGGACCGCATGCGCAGTGTGTTTAGTGAAGTTGTGCATGCCTAATTGGTACTTTCTTCCCTTACCAATTGAGTGTTCCTAGAGGAAGATCATAAACCAGGTAAACGCCACCACTTTGCCTGTTAGTGCTCATGCTTGAGCCCACTCGCCCAACTCCTGGGATCTTACCAGGAAGCTGATCACCAGCTTCAGGTGTTTACTATCTATTAGGAGCCTGCCGTTCCCTGGTGCCAGCTGCAACCAATTATTATTTTAGAGAGATAGTTTAACAATTGTCTGATGGGCCGGGCTCGGTGGCTCACGCCCGTAATCCCAACACATTGGGAGGCAGAGGCAGGTGGATCACCTGAGAGGTCAGGAGTTCGAGACCAGCCTGACCAACATGGAGAAACTCTGTCTATACTAAAAAAAAAAAAAAAAAAAAAAAAACAAAATTAGCCAGGCATGGCGGCACATGCCTATAATCCCAGCTACTCGGGAGTCTGAGGCAGGAGAATTGCTTGAACCCTGGAGACAGAGGTTGCTGTGAACCAAGATCGCACAATTGCACTCCAGCCTGGGCAACAAAAGCAAAACTCCGTCTCAAAAAAAAAAAAAAAAAAAAAAAAATTAGCCGAGTTTAGTGTTGGGGCGCCTGTAATCCCAGGTACTCGGGAGGCTGAGGCGGGAGAATCGCTTGAACTCAGGAGGCGGAGGTTGCCGTGAGCTGAGATCGCACCACTGCACTCCAGCCTGGGCGACATATGGAGGCTCCGTCTCAAACAAAACAAAACAAAACAACTGCCTGATCATCACCTGATGGTCGCTTGACACTCCTGGGGAGTCGGGCTATTTCCTGGCCTGCTCGTGTCTGCTTAGCTACCTACTCTAACAATATTAAGTAGTATGTAAATAAGATTTGGCACAAATTTGATCCTAAAAAATGAAACTAACAAGGACAAAAATAATGTATCGCTTCTTGGCCATTTGGCTAAGATCAAGTGCAAAAATAATTTTATCTGACATTTAACACACTGTAAGTTAAAATCATATCCATGCACTAGTTCTTAGAATGAATGAAATGAATCCTGAATAGATCTATAGCATCATTTGCTGCACTTCGATTGTTTGCTGAATTTTCACAATGAATCAATAAAGTGGGTCATGTTTTGCTCAGAGTTTCATCCTTTTCTCTGTGGGCTTTCTGTAATTCTTTGATACCTATAGTAAAATCACATGCTTCAAAACAACCTATGACATCATCCTTGTGGAATTTTCTCTCCTTCTATTGCTGACTTGGTCTAACTCTGCCAGATCCTCATTTGTCAATGACATTGCAGATTCTTTGAGCCGTTCTCCAAACATCACTTTCAACACTTTCGTGAAATCTCACTTCTTTTGCAAGATTTGAAATTCTCTTTGTAGGCCGGGTGCGGTGGCTCACGTCTTTAATCCTAGCACTTTGGGAGGCTGAGGCGGGCAGATCACCTGAGGTCAGAAGTTCAAGACCAGTCTGGCCAACATGGTGAAACCCTGTCTCTACGAAAATACAAAAATTAGCCAGGCATGATGGCAGGTGCCTGTAATCCCAGCTACTCGGGAGGCTGAGACAGGAGAATCGCTTGAACTCGGGAGACAGTGGTTGCAGTGAGCCGAGATCATGCCACTGCACTTCAGCCTGGGCGGCTGAGCAAGACTCTGTCTCAAAGAAAAAAAAAAAAAAAAGAAAAGAAAAAAAGAAAGAAATTCTCTTTGTAGTAATGTTCATTTTGTTTGGGCCCTGCTTGTGGAATTTTGCAGCATCAAGCAACAGGAAAATGGAGACCCACAAAACAGTGGGTGGGGACCAATTCTGCTTCTTTAATTTTAGATAAGGAGAAAATGCCTACATAAAACATAATATATGTGTTTTTTTTCTTTTTTTTGAGATAGGATCTTGCTCTGTTGCCCAGGCTAAACTATAGTGGCACAATCATAGCTCATTGCAGCCTCAAACTCCTGGGCACAAGTGATCGTCCTGCTTCAGCCTCTCAAGTAGCTGGAATTACAAGTGCACACCACCAGGCTTGGCTAATTTTTTATTTATTGTTATTGTTGTTGAGACAGTCTTGCTCTGTCACCTGGGCTGGAGTGCAGTGGCATGATCTCAACTCACTGCAACCTCTGCTTCCCCGGTTCAAGCAATTATTCTGCCTCAGCCTCCAGAGTAGCTGGGACTACAGGTGCGCACCACCACGCCTGGCTAATTTTTGTATTTTTAATACAGACGGGGTTTCCCCATGTTGGCCAGGATGGTCTCGAGCTCTTGACCTCAGGTCATCTGCTCACCTTGGCCTCCCCAAGTGCTGGGATTACAGGCGTGACTCACTGCGCCTGGCCTAATTTTTAATTTTTTTAGAGACAGGGTCTCGCTATGTTGCCTAGGCTGGTTGCAAACTCATGGCCTCAAGACATCCTCCTGCCTCAGCCTCCTGAGTAGCTAGGATTACAGGCTGAAGCCTCCATGCCTGGCCTAAACTATGACTTTAGAATAAAAGTGGAGAGAGGTGAGTTAGCACTGACTGATTTTATGCATGGTCAGTGCATTCCTGAATATTTTCACACTGGTTAGATTGGGCTTCCCTCAATACACTGGTAGCTGCAGGAACTCAGATAATATAAAAAAAACTTAGGCTGAGTGCGGTGGCTCACTCCTGTAATCCCAGCACTTTGGGAGGCTGAGGCAGGCAGATCACCTGAGGTCGGGAGTTTGAGACCAGCTTGGCTAACATGGTGAAACCCCGTCTCTACTAAAAATACAAAGTTAGCTGGACATGGTGGCGCATGCCTGTAATCCCAGCTACTAGGGAGGCTGAGGCAGGAAAATCACTTGAAACTGGGAGGTGGAGGTTGCAGTGAGCCAAGATCACGCCATTGCCCTCCAGCCTGGGTGACAGAGCAAGAATCCATTTCAAAAAAAAAAATCATAAATACTTATTGAACAAGCACTCCTATGTTGAAAGCTAATCCTGCCCAACAGGATTAGCAAATGATGAATAATTTCCTGAGTTTTTGAGGAATCTGAGCATGCAGTGTATAGCCTGTCTCCTACCTTGCTGAGTTCCCAGGTTCTACAACAACAGGAGGCTTTTCTTCTCCCCCTCATGGTGTACGCAGATCTTTTGATCCTATTTTCCTCCCTTTAACTTGGCATCTGGCCCCTCCCCAAAATGAAGCTAAAATGCTCTCCTCTCTATTACATAGAGGAATTCAGCTTGGCCCCAGCTACAGTTCTCCAATTGCACACACCACTCATCACAACTCTCAGTACAGAGAGACCCCCCACCGAAGCCACCAGCACCATCTCTCCTTAGAGGGGAGTTCAGCCAACTGGATGTTTTGAGTCTATGAGTTTACTCTTTGAGATTTCCTGATACCACAATTTCCAATGTTCCTTCCAGACACAAACAATGCTCTCCTCCCAAGAAACTCAGGTGTGGCCAGACGTGGTGGTGCACACCTGTAGTCCCAGCTACTTGGAAGGCTGAGGTGTGGTGGTACACATGCGTAGTCCCAGCTACTCCGGAAACTGAGGCCAGAGGATCGCTTGAGCCCAGCCAGGAGTTTTGGGCTGCAGTGCGCTGTGCTGACTGGGTGTCCACACTAAGTCCATCACCAATATGGTGAACTCCCTGGAGCCGAGGACCAACAGGTTGGCTAGGGAGGGATGAATCGGCCCAGGTTGGAAATGGAGCAGGTCAAAATTTCCATGCTGATTAGTAGTGGGATGGTGCCTGCGAATAGCCACTGCACTCTGGCCTGGCCAACATAGCAAGACCCTGTCTCTAAAAAAATAAGTAAATAGAAGAAACTGGTGTAAACTGTTCTCTTCACTCTGTTACGTATAAATGTAAGGAAAAGAATGGAAAAACTATTTTAACATGGATTATCTCAAAGTGGTGAAATTGTGAGTTTTTTACTTTCTTCCTTTTGTTCATCTGTATCGTCTAAATGTTCTATAAGATAAATATCTGTTTAATACATTTTATCTTTCTTAAAAGATTGTGTTGATGACTAAAAAGTTAACGTGTAACAATGCCAGCAAAGCTGAATTTTTACTTAAAAGTTACAACCGGGCCAGGCATGATGGGTCATGCCTGTAATCCCAGTACTTTGGGAGGCTTTAGTGGGCGGATCACTTGAGGTCAGGAGTTGGAGACTAGCCTGGCCAACATGACAAAACCCATCTCTACTAAAAATACAAAAATTAGCTGGGTACGGTGGCAGGTGCCTGTAATCCCAGCTACTTGGGAGGCTGAGGCAGGAGAATCACGTGAACCCGGGAGGTGGAGGTTGCAGTGAGCCAAGATTGTGCCGTTGCACTCCAGCCTGGGTAACAACAGCGAGACCGTCTCAAAAAAAAAAAAAATTACAGCCGGGTGTGGTGGCTCATACCTGTAATCCCAGCACTTCAGGAGGCAGAGGCAGGAGGATCACTTGAGCTCAAGAGTTCGAGACCAGCCTAGGCAACAAAGTGAGACCCCCCTGTCTCTACCAAAAAAAATAATAATAATAATAATAACAATAATAAATAAAACTGAAAAAATAAAAATATATATTTTATGGAGAAAGGTGTACACGTTATCTAAAAGTGAAGAAGCATAAAAAGTTTTATATTCATTTTGTTTCTGTCTGTTCAATTCTTATAGCTTCATTGTTTAATTTCCTCACATCTTTTTTGGGAGAATGTTATTTAACAAGAATTCTGGTAAGTGTAGCGGAACTGGCAAAGGGGCAGTTTGTAATCAGCACATTGCTTGTATAATCCACAGGGTTGTAACCATTCAGGAAGGAACTTCCTGTCCTTTATTTAATTAAAGTAACTTTTCTTGAAAAACAAAACAAAACCTCTTTTCTAACTAGCATTTACATGAAGAGTTGCCTACGTTAAAAGACACAGCAAGTGAAGAGAAATATTTAAGCTAATGTGTTCCATCGTGCTGGTGAGCACGTTCAAAGGAGTGCATGAAAGATATCACAGCCTCACAAATGCAGAGAAAAGCCTCCCTTGGCCACTGCTGATCAGGAAGTGAGACTTTGTCCTCCCCACAGTGATAAGAGCCTCTGGGAAATTTACTCTGGGCTGTGTATCTATCACTTGCTCTAAATCAACAAATTTGTAATTGATTGTGTCACATTTCAGCTATACCTAGCCAGCTGGATTATCTTCCTCATGGCCAAAAGGGGACTAGACATGGAAGGCAAATTGCAGTTAGATGAATTTAACCAGCTTTCTCTGCACCGCATGAGCCAGTGACTGTAAGGGCTCTGCTACATGGCTAAGCAGACTGTGCAGGCATTGCCAAGGTCTCCTCCCTTGTTGACGTTCCCTGTTCCTCTTCATATGGTCCCATGTCAGGGCTCTGCCGTCCACGCCCTCACCAAGCTGGATCCTGGAAGTCATGCAATTCCTTCTTCCTTACTTCTGTAAACCAAAAAGTGTCTGAGACATATCTCAGTCAACTTAGAGGTTTATTTTGCTGAGGTTGAGGAAACACTCAGGAAAAAAGAAACACAAGTTACAATAGGATTTGTGTTGTGTTCTCTGCTTTTTTCCAAGGAGAGTTTTGAGGACTTCAATATGTAAAGGGGGAAGAGCGGGCAGGAGGAGAAGGAGAGAAGAAAAAGAAGAGGGTAGGATAGGCAATGAGCCAGGTGGCCACATTCACATGAAGCCTTGAATAGCACTCACTGAATCCACACTTTACATGTGAAAAGAAAGGAGGGAGGGGAAAGTCTATCATATAATTATCTTGCTCAGTAAATCTACATTTTACGTCAGATAAAGTCAGCACATGAAATTACAGCTATCCCTTGGGAACGAAAGGAACACAGTTTTGCTTTGTTTTTTTCTCGTCTCAGTTCCCAAGCTTAACTTTTCCCTTTGGCATCGTGAGTTTGAGGTCTTGAGATTTTCTTTTCCTTTCACACTTCCCCCACCAATTAATGGTAAGTCAGCCAGCTTAGTCGACTAAACATTTCTAACTTACCTCTTTTTGAATTTCTGCTAACACTGCCCTAATTCACTTCCTTATTATCTAGGACAGGGGTCCCCAACCCCCAGGCCATAGACCAGTACTGGCCTATCAGGAACTGGGCCACACAGCAGGAGGTGAACAGCAGCAAGCAAGCAAAGCTTTATCTGAATTTACAGGTGCTCCCCATCACTTGCATTACTGCCTGAGCTCCACCTCCTGTCGGATCAGCGGCAGCATTAGATTCTCACGGGAGTGCAAAACCTATTGTGAACTGCACATTTGAGGGAGCTAGGTTGCATGCTCCTTATGAGAATGTAATGCCTGATGATCTGTCACTGTCTCCCATCACCCCCAGATGGGACCTTCTAGTTGTGAAACGGCTCCATTTTCTGGGGTATATACCTTGGCTCTTGGTCTCGGTTGAGAAGGAATTCAGGACACAGACACACATGAGGAGTGGGTTTTGGAGCAGAAAGTTTAATAGAAAAAGGAAGAAAAGAGGCCGGGCATGGTGGCTCACTTGAAGTCAGGAGTTCAAGACCAGCCTGGCCAACATGGTGAAACCCCATCTCTACTAAAAATACAAACATTAGGCAGGCATGGTGGCAAGTGTCTGTAATTCCAGCTATTTGGGAGGTTGAAGCAGGAGCATTGCTTGAACCCGGGAGGCGGAGCCTGCAGTGAGCCAAGATTGCGCCACTGCACTCCAGCCTGGACGACAGAGCGAGACTCCGTCTCAAAAAAAAAGGAAGAAAAGAGAGAGGAAAAGCTCCCTTATGCTAAGAAAGCCCAAAAGAGAGTCTCCGAGTGGGAAAAAGAACCAGCTGGTGCAAATGCGTGGAGTTTTATGGTCCAGTTTGAGGAGGCGGTGTCTGATTTATATAGGGCTCATAGATTAGTCTGATCAGTTATGAGTTCTACATAGTGTTTGGGGAAGGCTGGTTGTCCCACCCTAATCTTATCATGCAAATGGCCATTCCAGTTGATCAGTGCCATCTTGTCTGCTTCTTACTGTACACGTGGCTGACAAAAAGAAGGGAAGATGGAGCCGCTATCTTGAATATGATTGGCACAACTGCCAGTATCATGTCTGCAGCTCGATTTTACAGACTGCTCTTCATTAGAAAGGAAAATGATTTGGGGCTGCTTTCCACTAAAAATAAAAGTTTTACCGAGGACTCCCATACCCTTACTATCTGCCTAAGTAATTTCTTCTTAACTCCTAAATCAGTTGCAGGAAAGCAAGCTCAGGGCTCCCACTGATTGTACATTACAGTGAATTGTATAATTATTTCATTGTAATAATAACAGAATGTTATACATTGTACATTCTTAATGTTATGCATTGTACATTGTTATACATATATACATGTATAATGTTATACATTCTTAATGTTTTACGTTGTACATTATTAATACAATGTAATACATTGTACATTATTAATACATGTAATAATAATAGAAATAAAGAGCACAATAAATGTAATGCATTCGAATCATCCTGAAACCACCCCCACCCCAGTCTGTGGAAAAATCATCTTCCACAAAACCAGTCCCCCATGCCAAAAAGATTGTGACCACCAATTGAGCAGATATACAAAGGTAACAGCCTCCCAGTCAGTCTTCTTGCCCCTCAAATCCACCATCACATCCTACATCGTTATTGCTTCACTTAAAACCTTCCAAAAGCTCTTTATGCATTAGGAGATGAAATTTCATTCCTTAGCCAGGAGTAGTGACTCATGCCTGTAGTCCCAGCACTTTGGGAGGCCAAGGCAGGAGGATCCCTTAAGCCCAGGAGTTCAAGACCAGCCTGGGCAGCACAGTAAGACCTCATCTCTACAAAAAATACAAAATTAACTGGGTGTGGTGGTGCACACCTGTAGTCTTAGCTACTCAGGAGGCTGAGGTGGAAGGGTTGCTGGACCCTGGGAGGTTGAGGCTGCAGTGAGCCATGATCATGCCACAGCACTCCAGTCTGGGTGACAGAGTGAGACTCTGTCTCAAACAAAAAAAATTATTGCTCCTCAACATGGTTCTCTGGGGCTTCCAGCCACTGGCCAGGTGCACCCTGTCCATGCTCTTGCCACCAAATCCTGCCCCACACTGCACACTTCCTGCACACACCTGCTTCTGGGCACTGCATTTTGGCTCATGTACCCCTGATCCTATCACCCCATGCACATCCCACATGCTGTTCACAACTAACTCCTACTTGTTATTTACCACTTAACTCAAACATCTCCTCCAGGAAGCCCTTCCTTATTTGCACACACCCCAAACACACTCATAGGCCTCTGACTCCCATAAGGCCATGTGCACATGCCTACTATTATACTTAGCATATTGAATTAACATTATTATTATTATTATTTCGAGAAGGAGTCTCGCTCTGTCACCCAGGCTGGAGTACAGTGGCACAATCTTGGCTCACTGCAACCTCCGCCTCCCCGGTTCAAGTGATTCTCATGACTCAGCCTCCCAAGTAGCTGGGATTACAGGTGCCCACCACCACACCGAGCTAATTTTTGTATTTTCAGTAGAGACGGGGTTTCGCCATGTTGGCCAGGCTGGTCTCAAACTCCTGACCTCAAGTGATCCACCCGCCTCTGCCTCCCAAAGTGCTGGGATTACAGGCGTGAACCACCACACCTGGCCTGAATTAATATCCTTTTGCTATCATCATCTTTCTTTCTTGAAGGCAGAATCTATTTGGATTCTCATGGCCTAGCATAGAGCCAAATATATAGAAAATTCTCAATGATTATTTAGTGACGGAATGCATGAATGTAAAAGAGCCACATGATGTTAGAGTTTGTTTAAATGAGGCAAGATTTTTTAGGTAGACTAAAATGAGTCTTTTTTCCTTTCTTTTTTTTTTTTTTTTGAGACAAAGTTTCACTCTGTTGCCCAGGCTAGAGTGCAGTGGTGTGATCTCAGTTCACTGCAACCTCTGCCTCCCAGGTTCAAGCAATTCTCCTGCCTCAGCCTCCCGAGTAACCGCGACTACAGGTACACACCACAATACCTGGCTAATTTTTTTTTTTTTTTTTTTTTTTAGTAGAGATGGGGTTTCACCATGTTGGCCAGGCTGGTCTCAAACTCTGACCTCAGGTGATCCACCTACCTTGGCCTCACAAAGTGCTGGGATTACAGACATGAGCCACCGCGCCTAGCCAAAAAAAAAAAATGAGTCTTAAATGAAGGACGTATTTTGGTAATGAACTTTCCAGGATAACTGATATACAAGAAGTCTATAGCTAATTTTCCGACCATGCAATTCTGATTTTTTTTATCACATTACCACCCCTGTAATACTAAAGACAGAATTTGATACAGAGATTTGTGTAAATGATATCTATAATTTCAGACAATTATTATAATACAAAAATTGTATATTTAACTCGGGAGAAAATTAAGGAAAATATTAAGAAATCTAAATATTTTTCTTTCCTAATTAAGGGATATCTTCAAGAAATCAAAAAGAGGGGCCGGGCGTGGTGGCTCACACCTGTAAGCAATTTGGATGGCGGAGGTGGGCAGATCACCTGAGGTCAGGAGTTCAAGACCAGCCTGTCCAACACAATGAAACCCTGTCTCTTCCAAAAATACAAAACTAGCTGAGTATGGTGGTGCATGCCTGTAATCCCAGCTACTCAGGAGGCTGAAGCAGGAGAATCGCGTGAACCCGGGAGGCAGAGGTTGCAGTGAGCCAAGATCATGCCATTGCACTCCAGCCTGGGCAACAGAGTGAGACTCTGTCTCAAAAATAAATAAATAAATAAATAAAAATAAAAAAGAAATGAAAAAGGGGAAATAATAGTTCTACATATGGAAGAACTACAAGAGCATCTATAGAGCATAGGAAATTTCAACATTTTGGTATTACCCCAAGTAGAAAGGAATTTGTGCAGCGTTAACATATCTAAAAAGTGGAAGTTGCTGTAAGAGAAACTGGAAAGAGCAGAGACAAAATAGAAGGACAAGAGAGATCAGAGACAAAACTGGAATGACTGAGGAAATTCTTTTCATTCGCTTTTCGGGAAAAATAAGTTGATGATATGTTAGAACAGAATGCCAGCACTGCTCTATTGAGTCTTTAGGAACTCTGAGTGGATGGATGCTCTGGTCTGATTCTCTTGCTGATTTTATTCTACATTGGCATAATCTATGTTCTTCTCAACAGTAAGCAGTTCCTTTAGTTATGTTTGTTATCTGTGGCTGTGTAAAAAAATACCTCAAAACTTAGTAGGGTACTGTTCATGATACTGTGGGCAGACAACTTGGGCGGGGCTCAGCTAAGCAGAGTTTTGGCTAGTCTCATCTGAGGTCATTCATGAGATCACTCTAATCTGATAGATTGCCTGAGATAATTGGTCCAAAATGGCCTCAAGTGCAGGAGTTCAAGACCAGCATGGAAACTATAGTGAGACCTCATCTCTACAAAAAAAAAATTTTTGCCAGGGGCAGTGACTCACGCCTGTAGTCCCAGCACTTTGGGATGCCAAGGTGGGCAGATCACCTGAGGTCAGAGTTCGAGACCAGACTGACCAATGTGGTGAAACCTTGTCTCTACTAAAAATACAAAAATTAGCCAAGTGTGGTGGTGCATGCTTGTAATCCCAGCTACTTGGGAGGCTGAGGCAGGAGAATCACTTGACCCCAGGAGGCGGAGGTTGCAGTGAGCTGAGATTGTGGCATTGCACTCCAGCCTGGGCAACAACAGCAAAACTCTGTCTCAAAAAATAAATAAACAAATAAAAAATAAAAATTAGCCAGGCATTGTGGTGTGTACCTGTAGTCCCAGTTACTCAGGAGGCTGAGGCAGGAGAATCACTTGAACCTGGGAGGCAGAGTTTACAGTGAGCCGAGATCGCACCACCACAGTCCAGCCTGGGTGACAGAGAGAGACTCTGTCAAAAAAAAAAAAAAAAGCGTGGGCTGCACATAGTGCCTTCCTTTCAAAGTGGAAAGGATGTCTGTTGGACGAGAGGTTGTTGTTAAATAAATAAATAAATAAATAAGACACAGTATAGAAGATGGGAAGGGGAAGTGGGGGAGTCTAAATTTATAGCAGAGAAAACGACAAGTACTGCTTTGGCCAGGTCATCTAGGTCAGCCTCAACGGAGATGAATTACATTGATAATGTGTGCTCTTAATATGATGTGAGGAGAATGGTACTTTACTTATATGGTCTGCCTCCTCAAAATCCATAACTCCAGTCTAACCATGAAAGAAAAACATCAGACAAACCCCAACAGAGAAACATTCTTTAAAATACTTGACCAGTACTCCTCACAATTGTCAAGGCCATCAAAAACCAGAAAAGTCTGAGACTGTCACAGCCAAGTAAAGCCTAATGAGACATAAGAGGCCAGGTGCGGTGGCTCATGCTTGTAATCCCAGGCCTTTGGGGGGTCCAAGGTAGGAGAACTGATTGAGGCCAGGAGTTCAAGACCAGCCTGGGCAACAGGCTTTTCAGAAATTAACATATCAATCAGAAAAATATTAACACAACTAAAGTTTAAAATTTATGGTAGGCCAGACACAGTGGCTCACGCCTGTCATACCAGCACTTCGGGAGGCTGAGGTGGATGGATTGCTTGAGCCGTGGAGTTTTTTCTCTACGAAAAAAAAAAAATTCGCCAGGCATGGTGGTGCATGCCTGTAGTCCCAACTACTTGGAAGGCGGAGGTGGGAGGATCACTTGAACCTGGGAGTTCAAGGCTGCAGTGAGCCATGATTGTGCCACTGGACTCCAGCCTGGGCGACAGTGAGACACTGTCTCAAAAAAAAAAAAGACGTAACAAGTAATTGTAATGTGTGTCCCAAATGGGATCCCAGAACAGAAAAAGGATATCAGGTAAAAACTAAGGAAGTCTGAATAAAGTATTCAGACTTTAGTTGATAGTAACATACCAACATTGGTTCATTAATTGCAACAAATGTGCCATACTAATGGGTGATATTTATAAAAGGGAAATAGGTGCAGGACATATTTTGAATTTTCTATAAATTTAAGACTGTTCTCAAAAATAAAATATATATCTAAAAATGTATAAAAATATACAGAATGGAATAGAATTAATATGCAGTCTAATATGTGGATTACAAATTAAGGCCACATCTTTTTTTTTTTTTTTTTTTTTGAGAAGGAGTTTTACTCCTGTTGCCCAGGCTGCAGTGCAGTGGCACGATCTTGGCTCACTGCAACCTCTGCCTCCCAAGTTCAAGCGATTCTCCTGCCTCAGCCTCTGGAGAAGCTGGGATTACAAGTACATGCCACCACGCTCAGCTAATTTTTGTATTTTTAGTAGAGATGGGGGTTTCACCTTGTTGGCCAGGCTGGTCTTGAACTCCTGACCTCAGGTGATCCGCCTGCCTCAGCCTCCCTAAGTGCTGGGATTACAGGTGTGAGCCACCGCCCCCGGCCTCAAGGCCACATCTTTTTTAGTATTCAAATTTAGTGGCTGCTAGTGTCCATGGGTAATCATGAAATTATCTTTTCCTTCCTCATTTTCTCTTCCTTAGAAACAAAACCTGGGGAAATCTGACCACCCCACAGAGCACTGTTTGGCTGTGTGGTTCTCTTGCAGCCATGGGGTAGCATTGCTGGCAGTGACTGACCCCATAGCCCAGCATCGCTCTTGACCATTGGCAGAAGCCATGGTCCCAGGCACCACCTTTAGCAGCCCTGAGGTCCTTGAATACTGCTGATTCCTGGGCTTCCCCCATTGCTCACATCATAGGTCAGGGGGAAGGGGACTCTTCTCACAGTGTTGTGCATGGTTCCAATAATACTGATAATAACGGTAATCATAATAGCTCACATTCACTGAATGTCAGGCACTATTTTAAGTGCTTTGAATATATTAACTAATTTAATCCTCCCAGAAATCCTAAAGAAAGTCTCATTTTATCCGTCAGTCCGGACTTTGCTTATTGCATCCATCCCCATGATCTTTTTTTTTCTTTTTTGAGATGGAGTCTCGCTCTGTCGCCCAGGCTGGGGTGCAGTGGCTTGATCTCAGCTCACTGCAACCTCTGCCTTCTGAGTTGAAGCGATTCTCCTGCCTCAGCCTCCTGAGTAGCTGGGATTACAGGCATGCACCACCATGCCTGGCTAATTTTTGTGTATTTTTAATAGAGACAGGGTTTCACCGTGTTAGCCAGGATGGTCTTGATCTCCCGACCTCAGGTGATCTGCCTGCCTCGGCCTCCCAAAGTGCTGGGATTACAGGCATGAGCCACCACGTCCGGCCACCATCATCATTCTTAAGGATGCTCCAATTTTCCCCCACTTGGCCAGAGGGAACCACTTCCTTTTGGCTCCTGAGTCTTTTGGACTGACATGAGTGGTTTTGATGGCTTCCTTCCTTCATTTAGGACAAGATGCCCAGACTCATCTTGTTCATTTCCTTTCCTAGAGCCAGATTTGGTCATTTCTCCAAGGAGCCCTCATTCCTCATCAGCCACATAGGCAGTTCCCCCTCTGTTATTTTCTGGGATAGCACGGGATCACTTCATAGAGTTCAGCATCTTGTAATTATATATTTGTCTACTTACTATTATTATTATTATTTTTAAGACAGTCTCACTCTGTTGCCCAGGCTGGAGTGCAGTGGTGCAATCTTGGCTCACTGTAGCCTCTGCCTCCCAGGTTCAAGTGATTCTCCTGACTCAGCCTCCCGAGTAGCTGGGATAAGAGGTGTGAGCCACCACACTAGCTATTTTTTTTTTTTTTTTTTTTTTTTTTTTGTATTTTTAGTAGAAACAGGGTTTCACCATGTTGGCTAGGCTGGTCTTGAACGCCTGCCCTGAAGTGATCCTCCCACCTCAGCCTCCCAAAGTGCTGGGATTACAGGCATGAGCCACCTTGCCCATCCTGTTTGTCTACTTATTTGCTACCTGATTCCCCCATCAATGCAATAGCTTCTTTTTCTTTTCTTTTGCTTTTTTCTTTCTTTCTTTTTCTTCTTCTTTTTTTTTTTTTTTTCTGAGACAGAGTCTCACTCTGTCACCCAGGCTGGAGTGCAGTGGTGCGATCTCGGTTCACTGCAAGTTCTGCCTCCCAGTTTCATGCCATTCTCCTGCCTCAGCCTCCCAAGTAGCTGGGACTACAGGTGCCCGCCACCACACCCAGCTAACTTTTTGTATTTTTAGCAGAGACAGGGTTTCACTGTGTTAGCCAGGATGGTCTCGATCTCCTGACCTCGTGATCCGTCTGCCTCGGCCTCCCAAAGTGCTAGGAGTGAGTACAGGTGTGAGCCACCATGCCCGGCCTTCTTTTTTTTGTTTTTTGTTTTTTGGTTTTTTTTAGAGTCATGGTTTCGCTCTGTCTCTGAGGCTGGAGTGCAGTATTACAAACAAAGCTCATTGTAGTTTCAAGCTTCTGGACTCAAGAGACCCCCCGCCTCAGCCTCTTGAGTAGCTTACGTCTATACGCGTGCACCAGCACACCCGGCTTAATCCATTAGCTTCTTGAGGCAAGGGCTATGCTTTCCTTGCCATTATCTACCTAGCAAGTATTTTTTGATAAGTGAAATAGTGTACCACTTATCAAAATATATATAATAAATATATAGCATATTAAAATACGAACATCTTTTATATTATTTGTAAATATATATTTTTACATGCATATGTAAATTACTAGAAAGAGCTATTAAATTAGCAGTGGTGGTTATATCTGAACTGGGGTGTCATATGTCTTCTTTTCATTTACATCACTTTTCCAAAATGTTGAGTATAAATGTGCATTATTTTTATAGTAAGAGAAACAAGTGTGGCCAGGTGTGGTGGCTCATGCCTGTAATCCCAGCACTTTGGAAGGCCTCCACACTTGACGTCAGGAGTTTGAGACCAGCCTGGTCAACATGGTGAAACCCCGTCTCTACTAAAAATACAAAAATTAGTCAGTCATGGTGGTGCGTGCCTGTAGTCCCAGCTACTCGGGAGACTAAGGCAGGAGAATCACTTGAACCCAGGATGGTGGAGGTTGCAGTGAGCCAAGATCATGCCACTGCACTCCAGCCTGGCGACAAAGCAAGTCTCTGTCTCAAGAAAAACAAAACAAAACAAAACAAACAAAAAAAAAAAAAAAGAGAGAGAGACAGGGAGAGAGAGAGAGAGAAAAACAAGTGCATATATTTCTAAACCATGAAAGCTCTAGAAATGCTTCAATACTTTTGGAGAGTTAGTTTCTGGCTCCAGACTGGGCATTCCAGCCTGCAAACTGGATGCTCAGTGTGGCAGAAAATCTCATGCATCACTAGGTTGGGTCCCCAGACTGACACACACAACGAGATGCCTCCTTGCTCACAGTGGATCTTGGTCCCTTCCTGGGTCCAGGGCCATCTAAGCAGGGACGCTTAAGCCATGACACCCTGCTGGCGACCCTCTGGCTATTCCTCCCTAGGTCTCAACCCTTAAAGGTCTTGAAGCTCTTGAGTAGGTCCATGGTCTCTTTAGGAGGAACAAGTGCTTCTGCCTGTCCCAGAAGTCTGGTGACCCCAAGGCTTAGGGCTTCTCCCAGGACAGCTCTGGATAGTGCAAGAAAACTCCAGGAAAGTGGCCTCACTGCCACAATCAGAAAGAGGCAGTTAGGGGCAGGCGCAGTGGCTCATGCCTGTAATCCCAGCGCTTTGGGAGGCCGAGGCGAGCAGATCACCTGAGGTCAGGAGTTCCAGAACAGCCTGGCCACATGGCGAAACCCTGTCTCTACTAAAAATACAAAAATTAGCTGGGTGTGGTGGTGTGTGCCTGTAATTCCAGCTGCTGGGGAGGCTGAGGCACAAGAATCACTTGAACCCGGGAGGCGGAGGTTGCAGTGAGCCAAGATAGCATCACTGCACTCCATCCTGGGTGACAGAGTGAGACTCTGTCTCAAAAAAAAAAAAAAAAAAAAAAAAGAGGCAGTTAGGATTCCTTCACACAGAAGGAATAGAAAAGAGAGTCATGAGTTTCCAAACACCCAGGCTGGCCACAGTGGGCTTGTTCTGCTGAGGTCATTCAGTTCTGCAGCTCGTTCTAGGAGACATCGCATCCTGCTTCTTGCCCATGCAGAGTAGGCTATGAACTCAGAAAAGAGCACAGGCTTGTGGAGCTTTGTAAGAAGCCAGTTGGCCTTCTTCAAAACCCCCAAACAGGACCTCAGTTATGGAATGTATTTTCCCAAGCCCACCATGAAGGATTCACATAGGTAGACAAGAAATGCAATCCCCAGCAGGGGCTACAGAGAGTTTCATTCTGACTTCCAGTTGAAGGAGTGAACAGGCAGCAAAATAACTGATAAACCTCCTGGGATTTTTTCTGGGAGTTGGAGAAAAAAGATGTTACACCTGAAACTATGTGTTTTCTCTATTTTGCAATTTCAAAATACGAAAGGGGAGAACTTTCAAAGGGGAAGTTCCTGTAGCACTTTGGGTCAGAAATGGAAATTTGCTAGGGCTGACTAATAACTCTCCATGCTCTGACCTCTGAGACAGCAAAAACTCTGACAGTTGTGTAAAGATAGCGATTGGGAAAATGTTAGCATTTTTACTGCAATCTAGGGCAAAGGCCAAGGCTCCCCAAAATCCATACTAAGTGAACATTCGTGTTAGGTTGCCAGAGAGAGGACAGTGACTCATCAGGTTTTCAGATGAGCTCCGGCTCTTCTTAAGCCAACAACGTTCTATTTCACTCGTCAAGCTAGACCTGGAAGTCAATGTCATGGTACCCCACGTGATGTTGAAGAAATGGTGAAATGTAGACCTGCCAAGAATTGACAGAGCCATGTAGCTGTTTGCCCCGCTGGCAATTGATCTATGCAATGATTGATATCATGAGTAGGTTAAGCAACAAGCAAACAAGAGCATTCAAATGGCCCTGGTAACATACAAGGATGACGTGTCCAGTTAGGCATAGTAAACAAATCCCACAAACTCACCAAAAGGTGGCAGTGGAAAGGAAAAGTGTATGTGTTTTGTGATTTGGGCCTGACCTGGTTCTCTGATGTCCAAAACCTGATCGATCCTCTTTGTGTCCGAAGGAAAACAGGGCTCAAAATGTCATGCATGTGATGGTTGAAAGCTGTGACAATGTTTAGTCTGGAAAAAAGGAGAGTTCGATGGGATTGAAGAGCTGCTCAAATGATGGAAGAGTTGTCATGTGAACAGGAATTAGAGCGCACTCTGAGGGGGGAGCAGGGGCCAGTGTGAAATGATGAAGTGACATTTTAGCTCTCCACATTTTCTAGCAATTAGACCTTTCCTGAAGTGGAAGGGGCTGCCTGGGGAAGCAGAGCATTCCTGTTGCTGGGAGTTTTCTCAGAGGCTGATGCACATCATGGTGACTGCTGAGGCTCCATTCAATCCCACCGAAGACAAAAATGGGAATTCAGCCTGTGCCTTCCCGTGTATCAGGCATTGGGTGATGCCAGCCTTTGGATGTAGGAGTAGAATCCTCCCACAAGCTTGGGATTCGTCATCACTCCCATGTTGCAGATGAAGAAACTGAGGCTCACAGAGGCTAAATAATCCACCTAAAGTTGCCTAATGGGTATTCAAACACTGGTGGATTTGGCTCCAAAGCCAGTGCTTTTTTGCCTGTATCGTATACCCTCCATCATGCTAAATAAGTCCTTAATCCTTAAGCCCTAATTAATAAAATGTATTATTTTGAAATGTTATCAAAATCCCATATTCCTAGAATGTTAAATAAAATTCTCCCCAATATAAAACCTAATTATTCCCTAAGCGTCTGCAGACATGCCAACCGGCCTCTTTGCTAGAAATTCCACGATTTCCTAATTAACAAAAGGAAATAGCATTAAGGCTCTCTTTCTGAAACTTCTACTAGGAATCTCAGAAATGAAACTTGCGGCATTCATACCATAAAATCAATTCAGACAGCTGAATTCTTATATCTGCTTTTTCATTCAATCTCTTGTGGAATCATAAGTCATGGAACCTCTGCAAAAAGCTACCACAAAGAGATGAGAATGTGAGTGAACAAGGCAAAGAATATACTCATTTTAAAATTATTTATGGGCTGGGCATAGTGGCTCATGCCTGTAATCCCAGCACTTTGGGAGGCCAACGTGGGCAGATCACAGAGTCAGGAACTTGAGACCAGCCTGGCCAGAATGGTGAAACCCCGTCTCTAATAAGAATACAAAAATTAGTCGGGCATGATGGTGTGTACCTGTAGTCCCAGCTACTCGGGAGGCTGAGACAGTAGAATCGCTTGAATACAGGAGGCAGAGATTGCAGTGAGCTGAGATCGTGCCATTGCACTCCAGCCTGGGCAACAGAGTGAGACTCTGTCTCAAAACAAAACAAAACAAAACAAAAAGCATAATTGTATATGTGACATGTGTTTATGAATTAAATATCAGTTGAACTCACAGCAATTTGCCTGACTTTGCTTTGAATTTCATGCACCATAGAGATGTTTACCTGCCTTCTATTTCAAACTCTTTATATCCACCCTGAAGACATCCCTCTAATAGCATCCAGAAATCTGAAACCTCCCATCCCGCTGGGCTCAGCTGAGGTATCCTGAGAGAATGGCAACCCAGAGACCTGGCCTTCTGGGCCTGGCCTAGAAATTGTACTTTTGCTTCTCAGTTTTATAGATGACACTAATTGTTTAAGGTTGTAAGCTATTACTTGAGCATTTATTTCCCTTATCTCATGGGTACCTCTCTGTGACTTGGGCTTCTTAGTCATCTGAAGAATGTATCATTTTAATTGTGAAATCATTGAGTCACTGATATTTCTTGTTATTCTATATACCATAGTCAAGAACTATGACAGGTCTGAGACTATACCCTATTTGCAAGCTAATCATTCAGCGTGACCCAATTTCATGGATACTGACAGAACACATGAGACTCCTGGGTCAGAAACAAAGGACTTCATCGCTCACAGCAGTAGCAGTAGCCAGCGTCAATATTTGAGCCACTTCCCTGAACTCCATTTCCCAAACGGTGATGTGAACAGGGCCAAATGATGCTTGCATACATACAGGATTGCCTTGCAGTAGAGGAACATTGAATTTGGGAAACTCAAATCTCTTATAGTGGGCAGTAAACCTGCCTGGCCTTTGTCCCAGAAGAAAACATTATTTTTATCATACTGGACAATAAACAAACCTGTCCTTTGCTCCGGAAGGGAACACTATCTCAATTTTCCAAGGCTGTCTGCTATATAAGCATCTGTGAATACATAGATCAAAATAAAGGCAGTTAGCACCTGGGCAGACAACAGAAATGCAAGAGACCATGGAGAACTGTCTACCAGAAACTACTGCTTTCATTTATGCACAGTACCTGATTTTGGATCCAAATTTGCACCATTCTAATTTCTTTGATACTTGATAGTTTAAGAAATATTTGATCTTGATTCCTGGTCAACATTTTCCAGTCTTACAAATCCAGACCATACATAACTCCTTCTCCTCCATCTATTCATGAATGATTACCCTTTTGCAGAGTTCTCTGTTTGTTTTCCTCTTCCACCTAAATATCATCCAAGATAGGTATTGGGACAGTCTTGTTGTACCCACACAAAAAAATACAGAAAAAAATTCAATATCAGAGATATCAAAGTAAGAACTGAAGGTGGGGGTAAAGGGTGGGCACTACAAAGCAAACACCTCCCTAGAATGAAAGATTCATTCTACAGAGTCCATTGGAGGGATACGTATAAATGGTTCTCTGTCCTTGGCATTGTGATATTTTATTACTATTGTGTACAGACATTTTCTCCTAAACCAAAGAAATAGGATGTTGAACCAAATATTCACCTTTAAAGTCCATTTAAATTTCTGGAAGCAGGGCCAGGCACGGTGGCTCATGCCTGTAATCCCACCACTTTGGGAGGTTGAGGTGGGAGGATCACTTGAGGTCAGGAGTTTGAGACCAGCCTGGCCAACATGGTGAAAACCTGTCTCTATTAAAAATACAAAATAAGCTGGGAGTGGTGGTACATGCCTGTAATCCCAGCTATTTGGGAAGCTGAGGCACGAGAATCAGTTGAACCCAGGAGGCAGAAGTTGCAGTGAGCCGAGATCATACCATTGCACTCTAGCCTAGGCAACAGAGTGAGACTCTGTCTCTAAATAAATGAAAGTAAATATATAAATAAAATTTCAGGGAGTATCCTAAAGGACTGTCAATAGCAATTTCTTCTGAGAAAAACAACTTTGGTTCTTTCCAGGGGGAAAGGAGGGAAGAACACTTTGATCTATTGCATTCTATTCTGTTTGATTTTTGTGATGAAGATAATTTAAAATTTTCATTTTGTGTTTGCTTTATTGTTCACTTTTTGCAAGCTACTTGGTGAAGCATTTGCCAAACTAAAACTGTCCTTTTTCTCCATCTTGACCTAGAGGCTCAATTGGAAGCTCAGTAGGGTCTTCGGCTGCATGCCATCTCCAGTGCCCAGCAAGAGATACCAAGAATGTCCAAAAGCAAAATGTCCTAACACAACAGATGCATTGGAGCAAGCCTGCCATCTGAAGTAGGCTGAGTAGGTCAGCCTGGACACTCTGCTTTACAGTCTTGAAAAAGAAGAGAACCCTACCAATACCAGGGCATGGAAGGTGTAAATACTAAACCAAAATATGTATTTGAGACAGAAATTCTGTGAATTTCAAAGTACCTCTTGGAGGGAAGAAACTGGTATGCTGATGGTCCTTGGTGGTTGGAGAGGAAAGTCTAGACTCATCCACTTTTCTTGTCCCCTATAAATCAATGGCACTCACAGCAGATAGAGCTGGGAGTCAGTAACAGCTGGGTTTGCAAACCAAAGTTACCATTACCCAGCTATGTGGCCTTAGGAAAATTGCTTGAACTCTTTGAGTTTCAATGACTCATCTTAAAAAAATGAGGATGAGAATATCTATCTCCGTGTGATTGTTGTAGAGTCTGGTACGTAGTGGGTGTTCATTAAGGTGTCACCACGTTAACAGGCAGGGATCGATCATGACTTATTTGTTCTCCACAGTGTCAGTCACACTGTGGACCATCAGTTCATGTTTCCTGATGGTAACCGGTGCCCCAAATTGGAACTCAATGCCTACTTAGAACGGGCTACAGAGCTTGCTTTTGGGAGTGTGGATTCTGAAGTCACACTGCCTGGGTTTGAATCCCAGGCTGACCGTTTTCTAGTTGATGATGCTGGGCAAGTTCAAAACCTCTCTGATGTGTTTTCGTTGTCTGTAAAATCAAGCGGATAACCTGCCTTGTTCAGTAAGATGTTAGATTATTTTCCAATTAGAAAACACTAAATCATAATACAAATAACATTACTAATTTGTATTATTAGAAGGGCAAGTCTGGGAGTCAAGCAGAATCGCCCCCCCCCAACCAAAAAACCTGAAATATAAAACTAGTCAGGAAATACAGAAGCCATTTTTAGAAACAGAGGATTCCCAGCAATACGAATATTTAGAGGAACTTTCTGATAAGTGGCAGCTGCCAGAACGGAAGGGCTAAACTCTGAAGTTTCCGTGTTCTTATTTTGTGGAGAAATAAACTGGTGGTCATTACAGCAAACTTTCAATATCTCGGCCCATGAGTCTCATATTTATATAGCAGGTACTTATCAATCAAATTTGTTCATGTGCTTTTCAAAATATAGCAGTAGAAGAGCTTAACCCCTTGCCTGGTGATGAGAGGAAGTCTCTTTGGAAACAGCACTAAACTCAAATACAATCTTCCATGAATAATCACGTACTAGACAATGACATAATTATATAATTGTGAGACCCACAGATGCCAAACCAATGACATTAGAAACAATTGCAGGCCAGGCACAGTGGCTCACACCTGTAATCCCAGCACTTTGAGAGGCTGAGGTGGGAGGATTGCTCAAGGCCAGGAGTTCAAGATCAGCCTGGACAACATAGCAAGACCTCATTTCTAAAAACAAAATATTAACAAAATAGTCAGGCATGGTGGCTTATGCCTTAGTCCCAGCTACTCAGAAGACTGAGGCAGGAGGATCACTTGAGCCCAGGAGTTCAAGGCTGCAGTGAGCTATGATGGCATCACTGCACCGCAGCCTGAGTGACAGAGCAAGACCCTGTCTCTAAAACAATAATAATAATAATAATAATAAAATCTGCACTTTAGTGAAAGCTTAGCTGATCATACGAATGAATCTTTATAGTTACTCCCAACCAGTAGCAATGAAAAGATACTGCAAATCTGTAAATGTCACAGAGTAACTGATACCATTTGATGGAGTATCTAACATACTCCAGGTGCTTCCAGTATTATTTCTGATCCCTCCAACAATGCTGTAAGACTATTAGCTTCATTCCATAGATAAGACAATTGAGGTTTAGAAAGATTAATTACTTGCCAAAGGTTACCCAGCCAGGAACGGCTGAAACAGGCTGTTCCACTCTAACGCCCCACATCCTTTTGCTAGGTCACATGGTCTTTTAATAATCTTCACTTAACAACTGGATCTGAACACCTGCTTTGCAGCTCGCCCCAGGTTAGGCATTCAGCCCCAAAGATGCACCACACACTGTCCCCGACTTGGCAGAGATGAGCCCTCCAAGCTCATTATTTACTTTTTCTTCCTCACAAGTCATCAATGACGCAGGCGACAGTTTCTCATGCTCCTGATTTATATACTCGAAGAATTGTTTGCCTCATTAGCTGTTGTTGTGCAAAATATATTACCACCTTTCAGAATGAATTCCACAGCATCACATAGTTGTGGATAAGGAATAGGCTTTATTGGGGAACAGGAAAATTAAATATGCCAAAGGGCAGCAAAAGAAGAAAGGCATGAGACTGTGCTTAAAGAAATTGCTATATACCGTTGCACCACAAGATCCTAAAAAAAAGAAAAAAGAAACAGCTACAAATAAACAGAACAAATATAAGCATATTTCATAGAGAAAATAGGAAATCCAAAAGTTTTGGAGGATTAACTTTCCAAAAGCTTATTAAATAATACAAATAACTAAATTCAGGACACGTCTGCATCATCCAAATTTCCCATAACTGCCCCAAATCAGTGGCTCAGCCAACAGGACCAAGAATAAAGAATTCACTCTGCTTCGACCCCTCGGTCTCTCTGCAAACAATCCCATCATCCCTACCAATGAGCTTTGCCTCTGCTCATCCATCTGAGCTCCAGCCTTCACGTGTGACTCTGAACGGTGTAGTTTTCTCCTAAATCCATTCTTCTTGCCAAAAGTAAGTTTATTTCACTGTTACTTTTTATTGGCTTCACCTTCCTGAGGTTAACCATTATGCTTTTGCTATTTCCCCATCTCCCTGTGTAAGCCCATGCTTCTGTATTCTGTACTATTTCATATTTTTAATACCTTGATTCCACAACCCACCCTTTGAAAAACAGATTTATTTATTTATTTATTTATTTTGAGACAGAGTTTCTCTCTTGTCACCCAGGCTGGAGTGCAATGGTGCCATCTCAGCTCACTGCAGCCTCTGCCCCCGGGTTCAAGCAATTCTCCTGCCTCAGCCTCCTGAGTAGCTGGGATTACAGGAGCCCACCACCACGCCCCAGCTAATTTTTGTATTTTTAGTAGAGATGGAGTTTCACCATGTTGGCCAGGCTGGTCTCGAACTCCTGACCTCAGTTGATCCGACCGCCTCGGCCTCCCAAAGTGAGAGCCACTGTGCCCATCCAGAAAACAGATCTGTTTTAAAAACTCCATGTGAGCAAGAACTATGTGGATCCCGTTCTCCATCCTATACCCAGTGTTTGGGGAACGCCATCTGTTGATTAAGTTAATGAATAATGAAATGAGTAAAAACCATATAAGGACATCTTAAACTCAAAATCCAAGGAGTAGGCAAATTTCCCCACTATGTGGAGCAGAGTTGGGCTTTGGGGGTTAATTCTTTTTCTTTATATCTTGCATTAAAAATAAGGAAATAGGCTGGGAACACTGGCTCTGTAATGCCAGCACTTTGGGAAGCCAAGGCAGGAGTATTGCTTGAGCCCAGAAGGTCAAGGCTGCAGTGAGCTGTGATGGTGCCACTGCACTCGAGCCTGGGAGATAGAGTGAGACCCTGTCTCAAAAAAATAAAAAAATAAAAAAATAAAGGATGGGGTGGATAAAAGTTGATTTTGGTTTCCCACTCTGATATCTTCCCATATGTATTCTCTCTTCCCAAAACAAGTTTTTGGTGGAGAACTGTGATATTCAAGGTTAATAATCACATCTTTAACCCAACTCAGAACAGAAGCCCATAAGTCAAGAGTCCACCTTTTAGGGGTACAGTATGAACACAAAACAAATGAACACGTCCAAGTAATGCTGTTACAGATGCTCATCCGCAGGGGTGGGCTAATGTGGTCAGGCCATGATACAGAGGAGCGTTCCACACGACTTCTCCAGGGGCTTCCGATTCTATGAACTTCAGCACAGGTTCTGCGTGGCTGTGGCTGAGCGGGCACCTTAGACCTTTTCCTTCCCTGGGTTGTGTTGGCCGTGGAGACCTGGATGGTGCAACAGCGTGCCTGCATTTTGACAGTTTGTCACTAGATGGCAGCACACATTCGTCAAGACGGAGCCTTGGCTCTGGTTTCTGTCACTCATCTCTAATTGATGAAACACCACTGGATTTTTTTTCTTTTTTCTTTTCTTTTTTGAGATGAAGTCTCACTCTGTCACCCAGGTTGGAGTGTGTAGTGGCACGATCTCGGTTCATTGCAAC
The DNA here is from genome assembly GCF_028885655.2 of Pongo abelii. NCBI lineage: Eukaryota > Metazoa > Chordata > Mammalia > Primates > Hominidae > Pongo > Pongo abelii. The sequence continues at coordinate 31,149,329 of NC_071993.2, read as the reverse complement.
CTCCACCTCCTGGGTTCAAGCGATTCTCCTGCCTCAGCCTCCTGAGTAGCTGGGATTACAGGTGCGCACCACCACACTTGGTTAATTTTTGTATTTTTAGTAGAGACAGGGTTTCACCATGTTGGCCAGACTGGTCTCAAACTCCTGATCTCAGGAGATCCACCCGCCTCGGCTTCCCAAAGTGCTGAGATTACAGGCGTGAGCCACGGCGCCTGGCCACTTGGTGCAGTATTTTCTTTGGTGGTTGGTAAACTGTTGTGACTATTTTCTCAAAAGTAGTTCTAGAATCAGCAACATTTAATCCCGAAGCAGGTGCCCGAGAGTTCTGTGAGAGTCCAGCATGCAAAAATATGATCTTGGCCTATGATCTATCTAACCAAGAAGCAGCTCCCGCTAAACCACAATTATCAAATTTCTATGCAGGTCAGGTGAGGTGGCTCACGCCTGTAATTCCAGGGCTTTGGGAGGCTGAGGCAGGTGGATCACTGAGGTCAGGAGTTCGAGACCAGCCTGGCCAATATGGTGTAATCCTGCCTCTACTATAAATACAAAAATTAGCCAGGCGTCAGGAGAATGGCGTGAACCTGGGAGGCAGAGCTTGCAGTGAGCCGAGATCGCGCCACTGCACTCCAGCCAAAAAAAATTAGCCAGGTGTTGTGACCCATGCCTGTAATCCCAGCTACTTAGGAGGCTGAGGCAGGAGAATCGCTGGAACCAGGAAGGCAGAGGTTGCCGTGAGCCGATATCTTGCCACTGCACACTCCAGCCTGGGTAACAGAATGAGATTCCATTTCAAAAAAAAAAAACAAAAAACAACTCTATGCAGTCTACTTTCATGCACAGATTTTGAAGACTAAAAGCAGAATAATCTATGCAAACAAAAGAGTAAAATATCCAGCTCAGAGTAACAGCATACGGTGCTGGAGATTTGTGACGTTTGCGGTGTTACTTCTGTGCCTTTCTGTGACAATAGAAAAAATGAAGATTTCAATTGAGTTATGATGCTTGGGTTATTGTTTCTGGTTTTTTGTTTGTTTGTTTGTTTTTTGTTTTTTTTTCTCCTGTCCCTCCACATAGACCGTGGAATGGACAATTTCAAGTGCATGGGATAAATCCAAAGACTTGAGTGTCTAGCAGCCAGCTAGACTTGGCCTCTCGTTGACTTCGGGCAGTGGGAATAATACTCATCAAATAAGTGACCAGCACAAACTATCTTTTACTCTGAAGGTCTTTTGCTTGCGCCTCTCCAAGCTAAAAATAGTAACAGCTAATGCTTACTGAGCACCTACTGCATACCTGACAATGTAAAGAATCCTCTGTTGCTTTGTACAAGAAAACTTTAAAGAAGGTATCATTAACATCACACTCATTTTATTGTAAATGAAGAAAGGCTTATTCACGCAACTTGCACAAGGCCACCCAGCTAGGAAGCAGTAGCTCTGGATTCAATCCAGATTTAAGTAACACTACGTTAAACCACTGCCACCTCGCCCCTGCCCACCAAGACCAATAAACTTGTAGATGTTCTAAAACTCTTCAAGGAGTTTTCCTGTAATACTAAGAGGATCACGGAGACTAGTGGGCCAAGCTGATCCTGGAGCTCTTCTGCAGTCCGCTATGTGGCTCCTTTATAAAAGAACGTGTCATGGCCTCTAAGATAATCTGTTCCCATAGAATTGGGGAATTGACTCTACACTATGGGGCACAGAACACCAAACACATGCATGTGATTTCTGGTAAACCAACTTGATACCAGATGTGAAAAAATCAGACTTAAACAATAGAGTGGGCCGGGCATGGTGACTCATGCCTGTAATCCCAGCACTTTGGGAGGCCGAGGCAGGCAGATTACCTGAGGTCAGGAGTTCAAGACCAGCCTGGCCGACATAGTGAAACCCCATCTCTACTAAAAATACAAAAATAAGCTGAGCGTGGTGGTGCACGCCTGTAGTCCCAGCTACTCAGGAGGCTGAGGCAGGAGAATCGCTAGAACCCCGGGAGGCGGAGGTTGCAGTGAGCCAAGATCCAGCCACTGCACAACAGCCTGGGTGACAGAGCTAGACTCTGTCTCAAAACAAAACAAAACAAGACAAAACAAAACCAACGTCTTACCTCAATATAAGACCTTGCACTTTTCAGAATACTTCCTCTTACCCTTCACAGCACAGCTGCAAGGTAGGAAGAGAGACACCATCCCTATAGAACATAGCAGTTAACAGCTCTGGGCAGGCCCAGCTTCAAGGGTGTATAACCAGGATAGTCACTCAGGGCCCCACATGTTCAGAAAGTCCCAACATTTGGAAGTTTTCACATTCCCCTAGCACTAGGGGTTTAATTAATTATTCATTTAAAATCTTACTAATTTGATCTTTGACTTTATGTTTTGTTTGTTGGTTTGTTTTGAAGCCAATGTCACAGTCTGTTACTTAGGCTGGAGAACAGTGTTGCATTCATGGCTCACTGCAGCCTGCACCTCCTGGGCACAAGTGATCCTCCAGCCTCAGTCTCCCAAGTGGATGGGTCTATAGGTGCAAGCCACCAAGCCCAACCTTGAATTTGTGTTTTGTAAGCGAAGTCCAGCGGGACAATGGAATGTGCACCAGGATTGGAGCCTCAGTCCTGCACCCTACTGCCTTCTTGCCTGCCAGCTCTTGGTCACCTGGTCCTCCACGGCCACTGCTCAGCAACCTCTACTGCCTCTCACCACCAGGGAACCCCTGGCATGGGCACAGAAAGGGTCTTTTCTTAAGAGAGGATAAGAATCCGGCTGGGTGTGTCGGCTCATGCCTGTAATCCCAGCACTTTGGGAGGCCGAGGTGGGTGGATCACTTTAGGCCAGGAGTTCGAGACCAGGCTGGCCAACATAGTGAAACCCTGTTTCTACCAAAAATACAAAAATTAGCCTGGTATGATGGCGTATGCCTGTAATCCCAGCTACTTGGGAAGCTGAGGCAGGAGAATCACTTGAACCCAGGAGGCAGAGGCTGCAGTGAGCTGAGATCGTGCCACTGTACTCTAGCCTGGGCAACAGAGTGAGACTCTGTCTCAAATAAATAAATAAATAATAAAAAAAAAGAAGAAAAGAAGAATGCACAGTCAGCTTTCCTTAAGTAACAGTCACCCCTGGGGAGTTGAAAAACCTCCTTCCACCAATAAAAATGTATTTGCGCACAACTTGGACAAATGTTCACCAGGGCAGGGATCAATGTCTGTTTTGGTCACTGCTGTATCTGAAATGCCTACAATAGTATCTGGCACGTAAATATCTGTGTTGAATAAGTGAGTGAATCCCTTTTCAGAAATCCATTTGTCAAGAGGTGTTCTCAGGGAGGCAGGGCCTGTGTCTCTTCTCATTTTCCAAGCACAGAGCTGAGCATTTGAGAAGAACTAGCTTCATTCTTGCTAGTGGCACAATTGGTTATCTCATTGAACAGGCAAAAGTAAATGGACCATAGGTGCATGTCTTTTTTTTTTTTTTTTTTCGAGACAGAGTCTTACTCTGTCACCCAGGCTGGAGTGCAGTGGCATGATCTCAGCTCACTGCAACCTCTGTTTCCTGGGTTCAAGCAATCCTCCGACCTCAGCCTCCTGAGTAGCTGAGACAACAGGCATGCACTACCATGCCTGGCTAATTTTTGTATTTTTAGTAGAGATAAGGTTTAGCCATGTTGGCCAGGCTGGTCTCGAACTCCTGACCTCAAATGACCTGACTGCCTCAGCCTCCCAAAGTGCTGGGATTACAAGTGTGAGCCATCATGCCCGGCCAATATGTATGCATGTGTCTTTATAATAGAAAAATTTATATTCCTTTAGGTATATATCCAGTAATGGGATTGCTGAGTCAAATGATATTTCTGTTTTTAGGCCTTTGTGGAATTGCCGCACTGTCTTCAACAACTAGTGAATTAATTTGCACTCCCACCAACAGTGTAAAAACATTCCTTTTTCTCTGCAACCTCGCCAGCATCTGTTATTTTTTGACTTTTTAATAATAGCCACTCTGACTGGTGTGAGATGGTATCTCATTGCAGTTTTGATTTGCATTTCTCTAATGATCTGTAATATTAAGCTTTTTTCATATGATTGCAGCACTGTTCACAATAGCAAAGACACGGAATCTACTAAATGCCTATCAATGGTAGACTGGATAAAGAAAATGTGGTACATATACACCACGGACAACTATGCAGCCATAAAAAAGAATGAGATCATGTCCTTTGCAGAGACATGGATGGAGCTGGAGGCCATTATCCTTAGGAAACTAGCACAGGAAGAGAAAATTAAATACCGCATGTTCTCACTTGTAAGTGGGAGCTAAATGATGGGAACATATGAGCACATAGAGGGGAACAACACACACTGGGTCCTATCAGAGGGTGGAAGGTGGAAGGAGGGAGAGGCTCAGGAGAAATAACTAATGGGTACTAGGCTTAATACCTGGGTGATGAAATCATCTGTACAGCAAACCCCATGACACAAGTTTACCTATGTAACAAACCTGCACATGTAACCCTGAACTGAAAGTAAAAGTTAAAAAAAAAGGAAATGGACCATTTTTTTAATCCAGTGAAGTCTCGCTCACTGTTGAGTGAGTTTTACCTAAGCTTCTGCACATCTGATCACTGTCAAGGGCCCCCAGTCATGTTATGAACGTTGCTCAAATACTCACCAATGAATGACCGCGAAATAAGTGGCAAGGGCAAAACCACAGCAAGAAAGAACATGAGGAGCAGACTCTTCCTTTGGCCTCTGTCTGGCCAGGTTCCTTATTTTCTTTGGGTGGAGGACTCAGGCCAGGCGCACCCAGCCACTGGCGGCCTCTGAGAGCAGCGGCCCTGGGTAGGAAGACAGGAAGTGGCGGTGGTGAGCAACGGTAGCTCGACTCCGGCAGCACTCACAGATTTCACGGAACGTGGACGAGGCTCTCGTCATGGGCTGACCACAGAGCCACAGCAGCATGCGTGCTTTGCCCGAGTTACCTGAAACATAGCGCCCAGGAGCCAGTGACGCACAGGGAGAGTTTCAGCAAGAATGCTGGGTGGGCAGCACCTGTCCAAGACCTCATTAAGTGCTTTATTTCTATCAGAACACGTTCAGTGACAGAGAACTTCCGAAATAAAGCTTTTGTTATTCCACACCCAACTTCCCCCACAAATATACGGAATTATGTTTTCTACCACTGGAAGAATGAGGTCGCTTCAGCAAAGCAATGTTTTAAAGAGCTGCCTTAACATCACTTAGGTATCTAAAAACGTAATTGTTGTTGAATGAGAAAATTGTCAACCAACTGTTCTCCATATTCACAAAGGGCGAAAGGGAGGGAAATAGGTTAACATCTGGGGAAGAGGCATTGATTAGACTGCATGAGTGTTTTTTATTTATTATTATTTTTTAATGTTTTAAAACTTTATTTATTTTTTAAAGACAGGGTCTCACTCTATTGCCCAGGCTGAAGTGCTGTGGCATGATTAGCCTTGAATTCTTGGGCTCAGGTGATCCTCCTGCCTCAGCCTCCTGAGTAGCTGGGACTACAGGTGAGCACCACCAAGTCTGGCTAATAATAATAATTATTATAGAATGATAAATAATGTGTAATAATTAATTATCATTATTTTATTTTGGTTTTGCTTTGTTATCCAGGCTGGTCTCAAATGCCTGGATTCAAGTGACCTTCCTACCTCAGCCCCACAAACGGCTGAGATTACAGGTGTGAGCCACCACACTTGGCCCCACAGGCACTTTTTAATGTAAAGATGACTAATATATAAAACAGGCTTCCGGGAACAATTATAAAAACTCCCTCCCTAGAGAGATAAGACAAGGACCTGTGTATTCATTCAACAAGTGCTATAATGAACCCCTAACAAGCGCACAGCACTAAGCTAGACTCTAGGACAGACATGAAAGAGAGTGTCTAATAGGAGAGATGGAATTCACATGTGAAAAGCAGCCGTCACACGTTCATCCAGCACACATGTGAGGGCCTCCACTGCGAAAGACACGTTGCAAGACTCCAGAGTGTATTATAAAATAAAGTGAGAGTTCTGCTTCTAGGAATATGGCACACTAGACATCCTGAAACTCTGTTATAAAGCCTTAAAATTTCAGGAAAAAATACAAAGTTCAATATTTTGAAATGAACGGATAAGGTTGTAGGAAGCTCGCATGGAACGAAGCAAAAATACAAGCTCAGGGGGCCAGCCTGCGATGATGCTGTGGCCGACCTTAAAATACCTTCCAACTCCAGATGGCTTTGGAAATTTTTTTATCCAGTGACGCCTCACTTGATGTGTTTTTACATAAGTTTCTGCATATCTGATGGCTGTCAAGGGCCCCGTATAATGTCTTGAACATGCCTAAAATACTTTAAAATATCTTCCAACCCCAGGTGGCCTAACCTGTTTGAACAGCCTTGTTTATGGACACGGGAGATAAGCCTTAGCGCCATTTGAACAGAAGTCAAATCAATGAACACTCCCCATCCCAAACACACACACACACAGCCCAGACCCAGGAAATGGTGAAGTGAGAAAAATTCCACCTCACTGGCTGGGTGTGGTGGCTCACCCTTTTAATCCCAGCACTTTGGGAGACTGAAGGGGAGCGGATCACTTGAGGTCAGGAGTTCCAGTCCAGCCTGGCCAACACAGTGAAACCCTGTCTCTGCTAAAAATATAAAAATTACCCAGAAGTGGTGGCGGGCGCCTGTAGTCCCAGCTACTGGGGAGGCTGAGGCAGGAGAATTGTTTGAACCCGGGAGGCGGAGGTTGCAGTGAGCCGAGATCGCCCCACAGCACTGCAGCCTAGGCAACAGAGTAAAACTTTGTCTCAATTTAAAAAAAAAAAAAAATTGACCTCACTGAAGCAGAGGGCAAAGAGACAGGTTCTACTTCTGCTTTGGCTCTGGGGTCATGTCTTTCAGTTCTCCCTGAGCATTCATGGACAATCTTCATGTTGATGGGGTCTGCATATCCTGGACAGCCGCAAGAGGAGACAACGTGGATCTAGGTGATAATGTCTGCAGTGCCAAGCAGACGAAAACACAAATACTTTCTGGAAAAATGTACACTCAAACCAACTAGGCCTTAAGTATTAAATAATCCCCAGAGTAGAGTCTGAAATACCATGAGCTCAGCCGGGCGCGGTGGCTCACACCTGTAATCCCAGCACTTTGGGAGGCCAAGGCAGGTAAATCATGAGATCAAGAGATCGAGACCATCCTGGCCAACATGGTGAAACCCCATCTCCACTAAAAATACAAAAATTAGCTGGGCCTGGTGGCACGCTCCTGTTGTCCCAGGTACTCAGGAGGCTGAGGCAGGAGAATCGCTTGAACCCAGGAGACAGAGGTTGCAGTGAGGTGAGATCGCAACACAGCACTCCAGCGTGCTGATAGAGCGAGACTTTGTCTCAAAAAAAAAAAAAAAAAAAAAAAAGCCCCGCGTGGTGGCTCACGCCTGTAATCCCAGCACTTTGGGAGGCCGAGGCGGGCGGATCATGGGGTCAGGAGATCGAGACCATCCTGGCTAACATGGTGAGACCCCGTCTCTACTAAAAAATACAAAAAATTAGCCAGGCGTGTTGGCGGGCGCCTGTAGTCCCAGCTGCTCGGGAGGCTGAGGCAGGAGAATGGCGTGAACCCGGGAGGCGGAGCTTGCAGTGAGCCGAGATCGCGCCACTGCACTCCAGCCTGGGCGACAGAGGGAGACTCCGTCTCAAAAAAAAAAAAAAAAAATCATGAAGAAGAATGCACAGAAAGAAAAAACAAGAGAACCAAATCCAAACTTCAATTATCATAACTAACATATAAAAAGATAATGACTACAATTAAAAATCGAAACACAAACACCAGATTAGATACAATTAAAGACCAAATTAGTGGGATGGAGGATACTTTTGAATAAATTACTCAAAATATACCCTACAGTGCCAAAAATAAAAATAAAAAATGAAAGTAATAAAGAGGTTAAGACACATAGCAGAGAAGGCCCAGCATGCATTGAGTCAGGAAAGCAGTAACAGAGAATGTGTGTGAGAAGCAATATTAGCAAGGGTAGGACCAGAATTTTGAGAACTGATATGCCCAGGTGTGATGGCTCATGCCTATAATCCCAGCACTTTGGGAGGTGGGAGGATTGTTTGAGTCAGGAGTTCAAGTCTAGCCTGGGCAACATAGTGAAACCCTATCTCAACAAAAAATACAAAAACGAGCCAGGTGTGGTGGCACATGCCTGTGGTCTCAGCTACTCAGGAGGCTGAGATGGGAGAATCGCTTGAGCCAGGAGGTTGAGGCTGCAGGAAGCTGAGATTGTGCCACTGCCTTCCAGCCTGAGTGACAGAGCAAGACCCTGTATCAAAACAAAGAAAGCAGAGTGCGGTGGCCCACGCCTATAATCCCAACACTTTGGGAGGCTGAGGGGGGTGGATCACTTAAGGACGGGAGTTTGAGACCAGTCTGACCAACATGGTGAAACCCCGTCTCCACTAAAAATACAAAAATTAGCCAGACGGGGTGGCGCGCACCTGTAGTCCCAGCTACTTGGGAGGCTGAAGCAGGAGAATACCTTGAACCAGGGAGGTGGACAGAAATCATTGATGTAATACATTCAGCAAGTCCCACAGATCCCAAGCAGAATAATTGTTAAATGCATCCAGGGGCCGGGCACTGTGGCTCATGCCTGTAAGCCCAGCACTTTGGGAGGCTGAGGGGGACGAATCATCTGAGGTCAGGAGTTTGAGACCAGCCTGGCCAACATGGTGAAACCCTGTCTCTACTAAAAATACAAAAATTAGCCGGGCATGGTGGTGGGCACCTGTAATCCCAGCTACTCAGGAGGCTGAGGCAAGAGAATCTCTTGAACCCGGAAGGCAGAGGTTGCCGTGAGCTGAGATTGTACCACTGCACTCCAGCCTGGGTGAGAAGAATGAAATTCTGTCTCAAGAAAAAAAAAAAGAAGAAGCATCTGGAAAGAAACAGCCAGAGAGAAAAGACAGATGATCTACAAAGGAGTGAAAATAAAATGAACAGCTAATTACTCAGCAACAAAAGTGAAAGTCAGGAAACTGTAGATTATTATCTTCAATATTAATGCTGTGAGAAAGTGAGTATTGACAGGAAACTGCCTGCCCAAAGAAGGCAATTCTTAAAAGAAAAAAGAGTAAAATTGTGACATCTTGAAGATGTTTTTGAAAGATTGTTTTTGAAAAAGCAGTACTGAGAATAATTACCATTAACAGACTCTCAAAAACTCTAAAATATACAATTCCCAATAAAAGGAAATGATCACAGAGAAGTCTGAGATACAAGAAAGATTGGTGAATAAATAAAATGTGGGAACATTTTTTTTTTTGAGATGGAGTTTTGCTCTTCTTCCCCAGGTTGGAGTGCAATGGCACAGTCTCGGCTCACTGCAACCTCCACTTCCCGGGTACAAGTGATTCTCCTGTCTCAGCCTCCGGAGTAGCTGGGATTACAGGCACCTGCCACCACGCCCAGCTAATTTTTTTTTTTTTTTTTTTTTTTTTTTTTTTAGTAGAGATGGGGTTTCACCATGTTGGCCAGGCTGGTCTCGAACTCCTGACCTCAGGTGATCTGCCCACCTCGGCCTCCCAAACTGTTGGGATTACAGGTGTGAGCCACCATGCCCTGCCTTTTTTTTTTTTTTTTGGAAACTGAGTCTTACTCTGTTGCCCAGGCTAGAGTGCAGTGATGTGATCTCGGCTCACTGCAATCTCCACCTCCCAGGTTCAAATGATTCTCCTGCCTCAGCCTCCCGAGTAGCTGGGATTACAGGTGCCTTCCACCATGCCCAGTTTATTTTTGTATTTTTAGTAAAGACAGGGTTTTGCTATGTTGGCCAGGCTGGTCTGGAACTCCTGAACTCAGGTGATCCACCCACCTCGGCCTCCCAAAGTGCTGGTATTACAGGCGTGAGCCACCATGCCCAGCCTAAATGTGGGAAAATATAAATTCACTGATTATGTGAACCAATATAATGGGTGATGTGTGAAGTTGAACATTACTGGACAACAATGGTATGTTAACTGTGAGTGGAGAGATTGATGTTAAAGCATTCTGAGGTTCTTTGATTTGGGAGCAGAATAAAGTTTATTAGTTAACTTTGGATTAGGTAAAGTATTCATGTGAAATATTAATAATCAATTGCAACCAATAAGGTAACAGAAATAGGGGACAATTAACCAGGGCAGGGAAAAAATGGCGGGGGGAAGGGAGTACCTCAATCAATGTGGTTAAATCTCAAAAACATAATTTTGTGCCAAACCAAGTTTACATAATACAATAAAGCTTAAAAATAAGCAATATTCAGTAACGTATTTATTACTTAGAGATAAGTAAAAATTGGCAAAATTGTAAAGAAAGGCAAAGAAGTAATTAATGAAAGGCAAAGAGGTAATTAACAAAATCAGGATCATAATTAGCTCTGGGAAAAGAATGGGAAAAGGTATTTGGTAATGTTTATTACTTAAGTTGGGTTAAAATATTTATATTCTTTTATTAGCATTTGTATTAATATTAGTGTTAGTATTATTTAAAATGTACATAGGCATTACAGAAACTGCTTCTTTGTGGGGTTTTTATTTTTTATTTATATATTTTTTTAAGACGGAATCTTGCTCTGTCACCAGGCTGGAGTGCAGTGGCGCCATCTTGGCTTACTGCAACCTCCGCCTTCCAGGTTCAAGCCATTCTCCTGCCTCAGACTCCTGAGTAGCTGGGACTACAGGCATGTACCACCATGCCCAACTAATTTTTGTATTTTTACTAGAGATGGAGTTTCACCATGTTGGCCAGGATGGTCTCGATCTCTTGACCTCATGATCTACCCACCTCAGCCTCCCAAAGTTCTGGGATTACAGGTGTGAGCCACTGTGCCCAGCTTAGAAACTCTTTTAAAATTTGAAGTATGTTTGTACTTACATTTCTTTGCTATTGCAGGCCGGGTGCAGGGGCTCACACCTATAATCCCAGCATTTTGAGAGGCCGAGGCGTGTGGATCACCTGAGGTCAGGAGTTTGAGACCTGCCTGGCCAACATGGTGAAACCCAGTCTCTACTAAAAATACAAAAATTAGCCAGGTGTGGTGGCACTCAGCTCACTGTGGTCAGCAGTGAGCTGAGATTGTACTACCGCAGTCCAGCCTGGGCGACAGAGCAAGACTCTGTCTCAAAGAAAAAAAAGAAAAATTTGTTTGCTATTGCTGAGAAATACACTACAGACACCAAAACTCAGCGATTATAGACAAGAATCATTTACAACCACTCATATTTATGCAGATGGTTTGGGGCTCTGCTAATCTAGGCTGGGTTGGACTAGGCTGGGTTGGACAAGAATCATTTACAACCACTCATATTTATGCAGATGGTTTGGGGCTCTGCTAATCTAGGCTGGGTTGGACTAGGGGGCAGAGAAGGATACACTGCTGCTTGGGAGGAACTATAAAGTCACATGTGGCCAGGCACAGTGGCTCACACCTGTACTCTCACCACTTTGGGAGGCTGAGGCGGGTGGATCACCTCAGATCAGGAGTTCAAGACCAGCCTAAACAACATGGTGAAACCCCGTCTCTACTAAAAACACAAAAATTATCTGGGTGTGGTGGTGCACGCCTGTAATTCCAGCTACTCAGGAGGCTGAGGCAGGAGAATCACTTGAACCTGGGAGGCGGAGGTTGCGATGAGCTGAGATCATGCCATTGAACCCCAGCCTGGGCAACAGAGCGAGACTCTGTCTCAAAAAAAAAAAAAAAAAAAATTCACCCCTGATATTTCACATAGGTTCTTTTCTATTTTCCCTAAGTGTCGGCCAGTCTGAGAAATAAAGGGAAAGAGTACAAAAGAGAGAAATTTTAAAGCTGGGTGTCCAGGGGAGACATCACATGTCGGCAGGTTCCATGATGCCCCCAGCCGTAAAGCCAGCAAGTTTTTATTAGTGATTTTCAAAGGGGAGGGAGTATAGGAATAGGGTGTGGCTCACAGAGATCACATGCTTTCAGGGCAACAAAAGATCACAAGGCAGGCGGTCAGGGCGAGATCACAAGGTCAGGGCGAAACTGGAATCACTAATGAACTTCCATGTCCCGCTGTGCATGCATTGTCATTGATAAACATCTTAACAGGGTTCAAGAGCAGAGAACCGGTCTAACTAGAATTTGCCAGGCTGGAATTTCCTAATCCTAGCAAGCCTGGGGGCGCTGCAGGAGACTAGGGTGTGTTTCATCCCTATCTACGTCAGCATAAGGCAGACACTTTCAGGGTGGCCGTTTTAGAGGCCTCCCCTGGGAATGCATTCTTTTCCCAGGGCTGTTAATTATTAATATTCCTTACTGGGGAAAGAATTCAGCGATACTTCTCTTACCCGTTTTCAGTAATAAGAGAAATATGGCTCTGTCCTGCCTGGCCCACGGGCAGCCAGACTTTAAGGTTATCTCCCTTGTTCCCTGAAAATCGCTGTTATCCTGTTCTTAAGGTGCCCAGATTTCATATTGTTGAAACACATATGCTCTACAATTTGTGTAGTTGACGCAATCATCACAGGGTCTTGAGGTGACATTCATCCTCAGCTTATGAAGATGATGGGATTAAGAGATTAAAGTAAAGACAGGCATAGGAAATCACAAGTATTGATTGGGGAAGTGATAAATGTCCATGAAATCTTCACAATTTATGTTTGGAGATTGCAGTAAAGACAGGCATAAGAAATTATAAAAGTATTAATTTAGGGAACTAATAAATGTCCATGAAATCTTCACAATTTATGTTCTTCTGCCATGGCTTCAGCCGGTCCCTGCATTCGGGGTCCCTGACTTCCCGCAACAAACATCAAACTTGCCACGCTAACTATTTTTTTTTTTGGATTGCAGAAACGTATTAAAATTGAAAGACATTGTTTAATTAATCTTCTGTGCCATGAGAATCCATCAGGTTGTCTACAACAAAGACCACTGGAAGGCTGAGGATCACTTGAGCCCAGGAGTTTGGGGCTGTAGTGAGCTGTGATAGGGCTACTGCACTCCAGCCTGGGTAACAGGGCTAGACCCTTTCTTAACCATTGTTAAATGTACAGTTCAATGCTATTAAGAACATTCATATTGTGCAGCCATCACCACCATCCATCTCCAGAACTCTTTGCATCTTGCAGAACAGAAACTCTGTACCCATTAAACAATAAGCTCCCGACCCATGTCCCCTCCTCCCCAGCCCTTGTTGACCACCATTGTACTTTCTGCCTCTATTAATCTGACACCTATAGTGCCTTACATAAATAGAATTATATGGCATTTGTCTTTTTGTGAGTAGCTTATTTCATCTAGCATAATGTCAAGGTTTATCCATGTTGTAGCATATGTCAGGATTTCCATTCTTTTTAAGGCTGAATAATGTTCCATTTATGTATATGCCACATTTTGTTTAACAATTTATCTGTAGGCAAGGCATGGTGGCTCATGCCTGTAATCCCAGCACTTTGGGAGGCCAAGGTGGGTGGATCATTAGGTCAGGAGTTCAAGACCAGCCTGGCCAACATGATGAAACCCCCTGTCTCTACTAAAAATACAAAAAATGGCCAGGCACCGTGGCTCAAGCCCATAATCCCAGCACTTTGGGAGGCCAAGGCGGGTGGATCACGAGGTCAGGAGATCGAGACCATCCCAGCTAACGCGGTGAAACCCCATCTCTACTAAAAAAATACAAAAAAATTAGCCAGGCTGGTGGCGGGCGCCTGTAGTCCCAGCTACTCGGGAGGCTGAGGTGGGAGAATGGCATGAACCTGGGAGGCAGAGCTCTTAGTGAGCAGAGATCGCGCCACTGCACTCCAGCCTCAGCGACAGAGCGAGACGCCATCTCAAAAAAAAAAAAAAAAAAATTAGCTGGATGTGGTGGTGCATGCCTGTATTCCCAGCTACTCGGGAGGCTGAGGCAGGAGAGTCTCTTGAACCTGGGAGGCGGAGGCTGCAGTGAGCCAAGATTGCACGACTGAACTCCAGCCTGGGCGACAGAGCAAGACTCTGTCTCAAAAAAAACAAAGCAAACAAAAAAAAAATCTGTAGAGGGACACTTGGGTTGCTTACACCTTTCAGCTAGTATAAATAATGCTGCTATGAACATGAGTGTATATCTATCTGTTCAAGTCCCTGCTTTCAATTCTTTGGGTTATATACCCCAAAATGAAATGGCTGGATCATATAGTAACTCTTTTTAATTTTTGGAGAAACTGCCATACTGTTCTCCACAGCAGCTGGAACACTTTACATTCCCACCCACAGTGCAGAAGGTTCCAGTTTCTCCCCATCTTCACCCATGCTCATTGCTTTCTTGTTGTTTTTTGATAATGGCCATCCTAATGGTTGGGACGTGGTACTTCGTTGCCATTTTAATTTGCATTTCCCTAAGAATTAGTGGTGTTAGGCATCTTTGAGCATCTTTTCATGTGCTTAGTGGCCATTTGTATATCTTCTTTGGAGAAACGTCTGTTTAAGTCCTTTGCCCACTTTTTAACCCAGTTGTTTTCCCCTATCTTAATTGGGAAGCTTTTCCCCTGTTTTCTGAGAGTTTTACAGTTTTAGCTCCACATTTAGGTCTTTGATCTTTTTTTATTTTTATTTTTTGAGATGGAGTTTCCCTCTTGTTGCCCAGGCTGGAGTGCAGTGGCACAATCTCGGCTCACTGCAAACCTTCATCTCCTGGGTTTGAGCGTGTCTCCTATTTCAGCCTCCCAAGTAGCTGGGATTACAGGTGCACACCACCATGCCTGGCTAATTTTTGTAATTTTAGTACAGATAGGGTCTCACCATGTTGGTCAGGCTGGTCTTGGACTCCTGACCTCAGGTGATCCACCCGCCTCAGCCTCCCAAAGTGCTGGGATTACAGGCATAAGCCACAGAGCCCAGCTTTTGATCCATTTTTAGTTATTATTTATATGTGGTATAAGGGAAGGTGTAGTGTTATATACACATGCATATGTTTTTGTCCATGGTTCCTGGCTCAGAAACCCCATAGCCCTTGTTAGAGTCTTTCATTTTAATGTCAGGTGTGTTAAGCCCCTCGGGCAGGCCTCAGGAAACAGAATCTCTCTCTCCTACTCTTGCCTTCCTTTCATCTGCCCCAAGGCAGGAGTCTAATTTTCCCCCACCTTTCTTATTGTGGGTCTTAAGGCCCTCCGCAGAGAGAGTCCTACCCTATACCCTGGGGAAAGGAATGCTGATGTCATGAAGCTTCCATAAAAATCCAAGAGAACTGGGTTCAGGGAGCTTCCAGATAGCTGAACACATGGAGATTCATAATAAACTGATAAACATAAGTAAGTGTTTCCCTGAGTTCTGTGAGCTACTCTAACAAGTTAATTGAACCCAAAGAAGGGGTTGTAGGAACCCCAACTTAAAGCCTGTTTGGTCAAAAGTTCTTGAGGCCCAGACTTGTAACTGAGGGAAAGGAGGGGTCAGTCTTATGGGACTGAGCCCTCAACTTGTGGGATCTGATGCAATCTCCAGGTAGATAGTGGTGGAATTGAATTGGAGGACACCAGCTGGTGTCCACTGATTGTTGATGGGGGAGAAAAAATCCACATATTTGGTCACAGAAGTCTTCTGTGTTGATTGTTGTGATGTGAGAGCGAGGAAAAATATGGATTTGAGAGTTATTCCCAAAACCAAAGGGTCCAACTTCGTTCTTTTGCATGTGGATATTCAGTTGTCCCAACACCATTTGTTGAAAAAAGATGTCCTTCCCCTCATTGACTGATATTGCCATCCTTGTCTAAAATTATTTGACCATATATGCAAGGGTTTAGTTCTGAGTTATCTATTTTGTCCCATTGATCTATATGTCTGTCTTTATGTCAATACCACACTGTTTTGATTATGGTAGCTTTGTAGTAAGTTTGAAGTCAAGAAGTGTGAGATCTCCAACTTTGTCCCATAGATGCCAGCTACTGGCAGGGTTAGTCCCTAACCACCTACTGCTTGCTAAATCAACTTTAGAGATGGTAGAGAGTTGCAGGCAACATGTTGGTTCAACAGAATGGTCTCCCTTGCCTTTCTGCTTGTAGATTCCACTGAAGAAGCATTGGTAAAGTCTCTCTTCCCACTGCCATCATGTCTAAGTAAGAGTCTCCTAAAGAGACCAGACAGCTGCAGAAGCTCTTCATTGGAGGGTTGGGCTTTGAAACAACTGATGAAAGCCTGAGGAGCCATTTCAAGCAATGGGGAATGCTCAACAAACTGTGTGGTCATGAGAGATCCAAACACCAAGCATTCCAGGGGCTTTGGGTTTACCACATATGCCACTGTGGAGGAGGTGGATGCCGCCATGTATGCAAGGCCACACAAGGTGGATGGAAGAGTTGTGGAGCCAAAGAGAACTGTCTCAAGAAAAGATTCTCAAAGACAAGGTGCCCACTTAGCTGTGAAAAAGATATTTGTTGGTGGCATTAAAGAAGACACTGAAGAATATCGCCTAAGAGATTATTTTGAACAGTGTGGAAAAATTGAAGTGATTGAAATCATGACTGAAACGAGGCAGCAGCAAGAAAAGGGGCTTTGCCTTTGTAACCTTTGACGACTATGACTCTGTGGATAAGATTGTCATCCAGAAATGCCATCCTGGCTGGGTGCAGTGGCACACGCCTAAAATCCCAGCACTTTGGGAGGCCGAGGCAGGTGGATCACTTGAGCCCAGGAGTTCAAGACCAGCCTGGCCAATATGACAAAACCCCATCTCTACTAAAAATACAAAAAATTAGCTGGGCATTGTGGCACACACCTGTAATCCCAGCTACTCGGGACACTGAGGCCCAAGAATTTCTTGAACCTGGGAGGTGGAGGTTGTAGTGGGCCGAGATCGTGCCACTGCACTCTAACTGGGGCAACAGAGTAAGATTCTGTCTCAAGAAAAGAAAGAAATACCACTCTATGAATGGCCACAGCTTTGAAGTTAGGTAGGGAAGCTCTGCCAAAGCAAGAGATGGCTAGTGCTTCACCCAGCCAAAGAGGTCAAAGTGGTTCTGGAAACTTCGGCGGTGGTGGAGGGGATGGTTTTGGTGGGTTGTGGAGGAAACTTCAGTGGTCGTGGTGGCTTTGGTGGCAGCCATGATGGTGGTGAATATGGTGGCAGTGGGGATGGCTATAATGGATTTGGTAATGAGGGAAGCAATTTTGGAGGTAGTGGAAGCTATAATGATTTTGGCAATTACAAGAATCAGTCTTCAAATTTTGGACCCATGAAGGGAGGAAACTTTGGAGGCAGAAGCTCTGGCCCCTGTGATGTTGGAGGTCAATACTTTGCCAAACCATGAAACCAAGGTGGCTGTGGCAGTTCCAGTAGCAGCAGTACCTATGGCAGTGGCAAAAGATTTTAATTATTGCCAGGAAAGAAAGCCTAGCAGGAGAGAGCCAGAGAAGGGACAGGGAAGCTACAGGTTACAACAGATTATGAACTCAGCCAAGCACCGTGGTGGCAGGGTCCAGCTGCTATAAAGAAGACATGGTTTTGACAAATATATGTATGGGCAAAAAACTCCAAGACTGTATTGATGACTATTGCATAACAGGTTATTTTCAGTTTCCGTTCGGTGGAAAGCATAAAGCATTCCAACAAAAGGCTTTAATGTAGATTTTGGTTTTTGCACCCATGCTGTTGATTGCTAAATGTAATAGTCTGATCATGACCCTGAATAAATGTGTCTTTAAAAAAATAAATAAATAAAGAACAGGCTCCGTCTTACCAAGGCTGAAGCATTTGCCAGATCAATAGCTGCATCCTACAGACCAGCGTCTGTGTTAATCTGCTCTAACGAAGATACTACCCCTGGCCTAGCAACTGCAGTTTGGGTTTACACTTGGGTACGTTTGCAGTAGGTCACTGTCATCTGTCATAATCCATTTATGTTACATAGAAGCTAGACAGATAACGTGGATGACTATGATGAGGACTGCCATTCTGACATCCTCTAAGTCTTTGAGGGTGGCATGGGTCTCCATTCATCTCATGATTTCAAGGGCTTCTATTTGGTTTTTCCTACTATAATCGCCCTTACTGTAAAAATCAAGAAACAAGTGTGAGGGTTCTATGTGTTAGGTATGTTCATTTCTATCACACATTTGGGAATCCAGGAAATATCCACTGGGTGAGCCCAGGCACTCAGTGCACCCATTGTGAGATGGACCAGCCTTAGCAAGAGGGAACCCAACATGTAGCCTGTAACTCTCTGCCATCTCTATGATCCCATGGTGCAAGCATTAGGGGGAATGAGGACAGAAATAGCTGGCATCTACTGGCCCAGTCATCCTGTCCACTTGGTTGTTCTCTTCTGTGGTGTGTGCTCTTTGGTGGGTATTAGCGAGTGATACAAAGGTTCTCAGCTGGACGCAGTGGCTCATGCCTGTAATCCCAGCACTTTGGGAGGCCGAGGCGGGTGGATCACCTGAGAGCAGGAGTTTGAGACCAGCCTGGCTAACATGGTGAAACCCCATCTCTACTAAAAATACAAAAAATTAGCCAGGTATGGTGGCTCACACCTGTAATCCCAGCTACTCTGGAGGATGAGGCAGAAGAATTGCTTGAACCAAGGAGGCAGAGGTTGCAGTAAGCTGAGATCGCACTATTGCTCTCCAACCTGGGCGATAGAGCGAGACTCCGTCTCAAAAAACAAACAAACAAAACCAAAGATTCTCACACTTTTTGCTGCTTCCCATACATCCAGCCACATGTCTCCCCTCCAGACCTCTTATTTCCAATATTTCCAATGGCCAGGACTCCACCATCTCCATGTGCCCCTACTCTGACACATGTCCAGGACAGCAAGTCTCAGCCCGACTCTGCCCTATACCCAACAGTCCTTGAAAACATGGGCACACCACTTTCCTTAGTTATGGTTACCCAAGTAAATCCTTTGGGGAAAAGATTAGGGAAATGGCTACCCTATGCAGTTGTCATGGTGCTGCAGAGCCCTTCTTTATGGTGACCTAGACCTTCCTTCAGCCAGTGAGTTTTTGGTTTAAGAGTTACTTCAGCCGGGCGTGGTGGCACTTGCCTGTTATCCTACCTACCTGGGAGGCTGAGGCAGGAGGAATGCATGAGCTCACGAGTTCAAGTCCAGCCTGGGCAACATAGTAAGACCCAGTCTCATTTATAAAAATAAATAAATAAGAGCCATTTCAAATCTGGAAATAGCAAAGGGGCTTTCCACTGTGGTGTCTAATCTCAACCTTCTGCTGACATGTTTTTATATCTCTTTTGTATGCATTGAGTAATACCTTTGAAAGTTTCCATCTCTCTTGCCCTGGGACCAGCATGTGCTATTGACCATCTTTATAGGCCACGGGGAATGAGGACCCTCCAGCTAGCTGCTCTTCTGGCTCTGCTTCCTGCTATGGCCTTGACGCCCACCTCGCTTCTGCAGGTTAAATGCTTCTATCCGGCGACACTTTTGCTACTAGAAATCCTGGTTCTGGAGCAGCATGTCTCACCAACCACCCTGGCCTGCGGAGTCCAGCAGCACTGGTGCTCCCCTAACCCACACTCCTTACCCCCTTGTAAGCAGGGTGTCCTCCAGGGCCTCCCAATGTCAGCTGGTGGTTGTCCTGGTCTTATATAGCAAGTCCATTGCAGCAGTCCCACCTCTCTGAGTCTTCAGATTCCCTCCTCCACAGTAAGCCCATGGCAGTTTTACCATCTCTGCTTCAGCTGGTTGAGGCCCATCACTTATTCCAAGCCTGCAAAGCCATCCCACCAAGACTTGGTCCCTTGGGCCAATGCGATTATAATGGGAGAATCTCTCCATATTGACAAACACTCCCCTTATCCAGCTTTGTGTGGACCCACCCTGATCCTGCACACTCAGGTCCTCTCCCAGGACAACTCTTGTTCCTGCCAGTATTTAGTAAGCTGGTCTTGCAGCTATTTGCAAGTATAATCCTTCTCCTCCCTTAGCAAGGGTAGCACACTCCCAGTTAGGTCACACTGGGATTTCACCCTGGTGTTTGGTCTGGAGGCCAGGAGGGAAAGTGAAGGCAGAGACTCAGGAAGACAAATGTTATCTTACAAGGGCATCTGGCTCATTTAAGGTACTCAGTGGTGAAGTATTTGAAGCATCT
This sequence comes from Pongo abelii, assembly GCF_028885655.2. Taxonomy (NCBI): domain Eukaryota; kingdom Metazoa; phylum Chordata; class Mammalia; order Primates; family Hominidae; genus Pongo; species Pongo abelii. Next base: position 31,129,221 of record NC_071993.2, on the reverse strand, counting down.
CTTTAAAACTGAAAACAAGATGATGTCCATTATCATCACTTCTGTCCATTGTATAATAGGTGTACTATCTTGAGCAGCAAGACAAGTAGCTAAAATGAAGGGAATAAGAATTAGAATAGGGCAGGGTGCAGTGGCTCAGAGCTGCAATCCCAGTGCTTTGGGAGGCCAAGGCGGGAAGATCACTTGAGCCTAGGAGTTTGAGACCAGCCTGGGCAACATAGTAAAACACCATCTCTACAAAACCTACAGAAAATTAGCCAGAAGTGGTGGTGTGTGCCTGTATCCCAGCTACTAGGGAGGCTGATGTAGGAGGATCACATGAGCCCAGGGACATAGAGGCTGCAGTGAGTCTTGATCACGCCACTGCGCTCCAGCTTGGGTGAATAACTAATTTTTTTTAAATGTAAATTATTTAATATTTTAAATTTTAAAATTAAAAGAATTAGAATATGAGAAACAAAATTGTCATTTCTCACAGGTAATATGATTTTCCATATGCAGAAAATCCAAGACAATCAAAAAAGTAACAGAATTATGATATAAACCAGCTAGATTTTATTTTATTTTTTCTGAGACAGGGGCTTGCTCTGTTGCCCAGGCTGGAGTGCAGTGGCGCAATCTTGGCTCACTACAACTTCCGCCTCCTGGGTTCAAGTGATTCTCCTGCCTCAGCCTCCTAAGTAGCTGGGATTACAGGGACGCGCCACCATGCGCAGCTAATTTTTGTTATCTTTTGTAGAGACAGGGTTTAGCCCCATTGCCCAGGCTGGTCTCAAACTCCTGGTCCCAAGTGATCCTCCTGCCTCCCAAAGTGCTGGGATTACAGGTGTGAGCCACTGCACCTGGCCCAGCTAGATTTTTTTTATGTAAGATGAACATTCAAACATCAAGTCCATGCCTCTACACCAACAACAAAGGATTAGAAAATGTATTTTCAGAGACGACTTTTATAAAATAAAAAGACTATAAAGTAACAAGAGCAAATTTTAAAAATACTTATAAACCCTTTGTGCATAAAGTCATAAAACTTATTGACATCATCAGGATACTTGATATCAAAAGACAATTGAAGGCCGGGAGCAGTGGCTCACACCCGTAATCCTAACACTTTGAGAGGCTGAGGCTAGAGGATCGTTTGAACCCAGGAGTTTCAGACCAACCTGGGTAATACAGCAAGACCCCATCTCTACAAAAATTTTTTAAAGGGTTTGGCCAGGTGTGGTGGCTCACACCTGTAATCCCAGCACTTTGGGAGGCCAAGGTGGGGGAATCACTTGAGGTCAGGAGTTCGAGACCAGACTGGCCAACATGGTAAAATCCTATCTCCACTAAAAATACAAAAAAAAAAAAAAAAAAAATTAGCCAAGAGTTGTGGTGGGCACCTCTAATCTCAGCTACTCAGGAGGCTGAGGCACAAGAATCACTTGAACCCAAGAGCTGGGCATAGTGGCACAAGCCTGTGGTCTCAGCTACTCAGGAGGTTGAAGTGGGGGGATTGCTTGAGCCCAAGAGTTCGAAGCTGCAGTGAGCTATGATAACACCACTGCACTTCAGCCTGGATGAAAGAATGAGACCCTTTCTCTAAAAATATATATAAATAAATAAGAAATATATACATTATTAAATATAGTCTTTTGCCTCAAGCTGCTCACAATTTTTTTTTCTTTTTTGAGACAGAGTCTCACTCTGTCACCCAGGCTGGAGTGCAGTGGTGTGATCTCAGCTCACTGCAACCTCCGCCTCCCAGGTTCAAGCGATTCTCCTGCCTCAGCCTCCCGAGTAGCTGAGATTACAGGTGCCCACCACCACACCTGGTTAATTTTTGTATTTTTGGTAGAGATGGAGTTTTGTCATGTTGGCCAGGCTGGTCTCGGACTCCTGACCTCAGGTGATCCACCTTCCTCGGCCTCCCAAAGTGCTGGGATTACAGGGATTACACTCGGCTGAAGCCGCTCACAATTTAGTGAGGGAAGTCAGACAAATAAAACATAACCTATAATGCAAAATGTATAAGCAAATTACGCCAGGGAAAAAGGGACTAGTTATAACTGAGAAGATCAGGGAAGGCCTGTGGCATCTGAGACAAGCCCTGAGGAGACTTTTAAGGCATTGAGAAGGAAGGGAAGAGCGTTACTGTCCAGGAGGAGGGAACCAGGATCAAAAGCGGAGAGGAGAGAAGGGAGGATCTACAAAGGATGCTGGGAAAATGAGAGAGAGGATACGAGATTCCACCTCCTGCATCTAGCTTACCTCCCACTCCTGTAGAACAGTCTCTGCCTTAAGCAAACAATGATTCATAATTTTTTTTTTTTTTTTGAGACAGGGTCTCTGTCACCCAGGCTGGAATACAGTGGCACAATCTCAGCTCACTGCAACCTCTGCATCTGAGGCTCAAACCATCCTCCTGCCTCAGCCTCCCAAATAGCTGGGATTACAGGCATGCACCACCACACTTGGCTAATTTTTGTATTTTTTATAGAGATGAGGTTTCACCATGGCTGGTCTTGAGCTCAAGTGATCTGCCCGCCTTGGCCTCCCAAAGTGCTGGGATTACAGGTGTGAGCCACCATGCAGGGCCATGATTCACAAAAATTAAAAAAAAAAAAAAAATAGAGAGAGAGAACGATCTCTGCTAGATCAAGGGTCTACTCACTTTCTCCAGTGAAACAGAAAGAATGTAGCTTGGCCGGGCATGGTGGCTGAGGCCTATAATCCCAGCACTTTGGGAGGCTGAGGCAGGTGGATCACTTGAGGTCAGGAGTTCAAGACCAGCCTGGCCAACACAGCAAAACCTCATCTCTACTAAAAATACAAGAAATTAGCTGAGCATGGTGGTGCGTGCCTATAATCCCAGCTACTCAGGAGGCTAAGTCAGGAGAATTGCTTGAACCCAGGAGGTGAAGGTCATGGTGAGCCGAGATTGTGCCACTGCACTCCAGCCTGGGCAACAGAGTGAGACTCTGTCTAAAAAAAAGAAAAGAAAAGAAAAGAAAAAGGAAAGAAAAGAAAAGAGATAGCTTTTGAGCATAGAGAAAGAGGGCTTTGGCTGGGTGCAGTGGTTCATACTGGTAATCTCAGCACTTTGGGAGGCCAAGGCGGGGAGACTGCCTGAGCACAGGAGCTCCAGACCAGCCTGGGCAACATAGTAAGAATCCGTCTCTATTAAAAACAATTTAAAATTTTTTTAAGTTAAAAAAAGAAAAGAAAAATGGCTTTGGTTTGCAACTCCACCATTCACCAATTCTATGCTCTTGGACTGCACCTTATTCTCCTCCTGTGTCAGAGACACCACAGTTACCCCCACAGAGTTACTTCAAGATATGAAAAGTGTGGGCAAATATACCTTATCCTTATCACATTTCTGTCAAAGTCTTGATTTTCATCTTTGGGACATAGAATTTCTAGCTTGCTTGAGCTCAGAGAGAAAGTGGCCTCAAACTCAACCCAGACATGACAGATGTGACTTTAGAGAAAAGTTGTTTAACCTCTCTGAGCCTCAGTTTTCTTAACTTTGAAAGCGAGACTGCATCAGGGGCAGGTGATTAGGTTTCATTTCACTTGCCAACTTCTATTGATGGGCAATGGTTGCCTGGTACCCTGAGCATGGAAGATTTCTGAATCTTCTTTTAGTGTCTGTGGGAGAAAAGGTCCTGACCAGTTAGCATCTGGTCAGTGTGTTGAGAGCAAGGGCTGCAGCCTTAGTCCTATTCCAAATTCCTATGAAGCAGAGGTAAAGTGAAACAGCTGGTCGACCATCCAGACAGTCTAAATGATCAAGACTGTGATGAATTCCTTGCTTATCTGGCATTTCTTTAAGTGAACAAGTCAGTGTATGACATAGGCTGATTTCATCCCTAACATGAATATCACAAAAGAGATAAGTGTACTTTTAGGAAACGTCCCCTCGTAAGTTCATATCTAAGGTGACATCATGCCAAGGCCTCCTGATGGAGAGGAACATTTTCTGGAGGAAAGTTTTGACCTTTAGAAAGGGATCTTCATTTCAAGCAGGCTTTTGGCTTCCAGCCTTAGTAACCAATGCCCATAATAGTTAGATGTGAAACTCTGATTTAGGGTATGAGTCACTGGAGCCCAGGACGGGACCGGGGAATACCCTGTCCACTAGAGGCGGCCAACCTTGCTTAGGGAGGAGGGGTGAATCAGATAACAGCTACGCTTAAGAATCTTTGAGTTGATGTTTTCCCCACTGTCTCAAGTAACCCAGGGGCTTTTTCCTTCTTTTTTTTTAAAAAAACAAACAAAAAATAAAAACAAAATAAAAGAATCCACCAATACACCAAGTGGGATTTCGGAAGCTAATTTTCAGATTGTTATATCTTGAATTCTTTTGAAGGCATCTCTTAGTTGTTTGTCTGTTTTAGCTTTTTATCACGGAGATTTCAGAAATATACAAAAGCATAGAGAACGGAACACACTGACAGGTGCTGATCGCTGGCTGCAGCAGCTGTGAATTCATGGATGGTGAATTCATGGATGGTCTCATTTTATCTACACCCCCTCTACTTCCCGTATTCCATCTCCTGGGTGATTTTGACGTAAATCCCACACATCATATCGCTTGATCAGTAAATTCAATGGTTTTTTTGTGGTTGTTTTTTTCTTTTGAGGAGCCTTGCTCTGTCATCCAGGCTGGAGTGCAGTGGCACAACCTCAGCTCTCAGCTCACCACAACCTCTGCCTCCCAGGTGCAAGCGATTCTCCTGCCTCACCCTCCCAACTAGCTGGGATTATAGGCGCATGCCACCATGCCCAGCTAATTTTTGCATTTTTGATAGAGATGAGGATTCACTACGTTGGTTGCCCAGCCTGGTCTGGAACTCCTGACCTCAGTTGATCTGCCCGCCTCGGTCTCCCAAAGTGCTGGGATTACAGGCATGAGCCACCGCGCCTGGCCTCAATTTTTAAATCCGTGTTTCACAAGTTAAACAAGCGAAGGCCAAGCAAGTTGGCTTTGCAAACATTAATAACCCATCTGCTATTATTTCACATTTACAGAACTTAACTTGTCCTGGCTCACCCAAGTAGTTAGTGACAGAGCCAGGACCTAAGCCTAGGCATTGTAGCTCACACCAGCAAATAAAGTGTCTACACATGATACCCTTGTCAAATTGCAACATGAAATACTGAATGTAGGAGGTTACTGGTAGCTTGCATAACAGGCTCAACAAATATTTTATCAAGCATCAGCCATGTTCACAATAACCACTTACACATGAATGGTGTTTTGCAATGTACAAAACCCCTTTAAACTTCCTGATAGTCCCCTAAGAGTTATTATTGTGCGTACCTTATATAGAAAGAAACGAATGTTCTGAACAGCCAGCTACATTTCTCAGGCATTTGCCAATAAGGGGAAAGTTTCAAACTCTTACTTCAAGATCAATGTTCGTTTTAATACAGGCTATACAAATTGCAATACACAAAGAAGTTTAAAGTAAAAAGCACTGTAGAAGTGTAAGTTATTGTGTGTCTCTCTATCAAAAAAAAGTGAGCAGTTTTTCATTAGAGTAAATAGTGTATCAGCTGAACTCCCTGCAAATGACTTGTGGGTATCTAAAGGTTCTTGTATGGATGACTGTTCCAGCATTTCATACTTTGGTAATAAACTTAAGGTCTGAGAAAATGAACTGTGCTCTAGAGAAAATAAGAGATCCAGCCGGGCGCAGTGGCTCATGCCTGTAATTCCAGCACTTCGGGAGGCCAAGGCGGGTGGATCATTTGGGCTCAGGAGTTCGAGACCAGCTTGGCCAATATGGTGAAACCCCATCTCTACTAAAAATACAAATATTAGCCCAGCATGGCGGCATGGGCCTCTAATCCCAGCTACTCGGGAGGCTGAGACGGGAGAATTGCTTGAATCCGGGAGGCAGAGGTTGCAGTGAGCCGAGATTGAGCCACGGCACTCCAGCCTGGGTGACAGAGTGAGACTTTGTCTAAAAAAAAAAAAAACGAGAGAGAGAGAAAATGAGAGATCCTACAGAGAACTCTGAAGTACTAAAGCCACTTAGACTGGCCCTGTCCACCCCATGCCAGAGGAAAGGGTCTGTTTGGATGTTTGAAATCTAATACAAAGTCAGATAGAGAAAGTCTGTCTGAAGAGCAGCCTTGCAGAAACATACAAGCCATCAAATTACATTTCCTACAGTTTCAAGGAAAACATTCACCAGAGCTTGTTTCCTCACTCTGTCTTCCACGAATCCACTGGTGCCAGGAAAATGAGACGGGAATGGGCTGTCCATTCCTGGCATCTTCACTCCTGCAAACTCTGAAAAATCACCCATTGTATTACTTGAATCTTATATTTTGAGGCCTCTTTATCAAAATATTGAAGTCACTCTATAAATTAAGCATTCTTTCTGCATGCTGAAAAACAGTGTCTGTGTTAATTTTTTTTAATCAGTGGAAAAAAAGTGTTTTTGCTAATGTAAAGGTGCTTCCTTGAATTCCTTTTGCATGTTTTTTTGTTTGTTTGTTTTTTGAGATGGAGTCTTACTCACTCTGTCGCCCAGGCTGGAGTACAGAGGCACGATCTCAGCTCACTACAACCTCCACCTCCTGGATTCAAGTGATTCTCCTTCCTCAGCCTACTCTGGATTCTCCTTCCTCAGCCTCCAGAGTAGGCCCTGGGATTATATAGACACCCACCACCACGCCCGGCATTCTTTTGCGTGTTCTTCAAATATATTTCTAAACAATTAAATGTCTATTGCAAACACATTTTAAAGTAATTTACAGTTTAGGATAGTCTAGAGAATGACTTCCTATATTGTAGATTTAACCTAAATGAGTTCTTTAAAAAGCCATATTTAGGCTGGCACAGTAGCTCATGTCTATAATCCCAACATGTTGGGAGGCTGAGGCAAAGGGATTGCTTCAGCCCAGGAGTTCGAGACCTGCCTGGGCAACATAACAAGACTCCATCTCTACAAAAAATAAAACAGTTTAGCCAGGCGTGGTGGCTCATACCTGTAATCCCAGCTCTTTGGGAGGCTGAGGCAGGAGGATTGCTTGACCACAGAGGTCAAGGCTGCAGTGAGCCGTGATTGCACCACTGCACTCCAACCTGGGTGACAGAGCCAGACCCTGTCTCAAAAATAAATAAATAAATAAAATAAAACAAAATAAATAAGGCCAATAATTAAGGCCAGGCGCGGTGGCTCACACCTGTAATCCCAGCACTTTGGGAGACCTCAGGTAGATCACCTGAGGTCAGGAGTTTGAGACCAGACTGGCCAACATGGTGAAACTCCATCTCTACTAAAAATACAAAAAGTAGCCAGGCGTGGTGGTGCATGGCTGTAGTCCCAGCTACTCAGGAGGCTGCGGCAGGAGAATTGCTTGAACCTGGGAGGCGGAGGTTGCAGAGAGCCAAGATCATGCCACTGCATTACAGCTTGGGTGACAGAGCGAGACTCTGTCTCAAAAATAAATAAATAAGTATAAAAAGTCATAACTATTTTTTAATAAGTGCTAAATGCTCAGCTTTCTAAATCATGGATCTTTGCCAAATTGTAATTTTTTAATAGTTTTAGCTTTTTTCTTAGAGACAAGCCAGAAAAATCTGCTTACTCAGAAATACTTTTTAAAACTACAATAAAATTATCAGTTTCAGAAAGGCAGATACAATGCATTTTTCCTTCTGGAAGGAACTAATGAAGTTAGATGTTTGTCTTTTATTCCAGAGGCCTAGGAACACTGTGGGGTAGGTAGAGAAAAATTAAAGCAGCGAGGCATCATGGGAAAGTCTACAAAGGATAATGAACCTTGTTTATGCATGGCATGACCTGTTCCCATCATTGATTCTTGCTTCCAACTCTTAGAGGGTCACTCTGCTGTGTCCTTAAAACAGAATGTGAAAGCAATCCTCTTCCCAGAAAATTAACAGCCTAAAGTCAGTTTTTTGTTGTTGTTGTTCTAAAAAAAAAATCTAACCAGACATTTTTTTTTTCCTCACCTGAGCTTAGTAAACAATTGTTTGATGCAGGACTCTGGTTCACCTAAGCTATAGCACCAGCTGAGGACAGACCTCATGTCTGGTGGATCTTAAGGGCCAATGAGTATTTAATGAGGATTTGGAGCTTAGATTCTACCCTAAAGTTTAGATGATGCTGACCACGAATTTATTTTAAAAGTACGCTCTTAAGTGATCGTCTAAGTCTTGTTTGTTTTGAAGAGCAAAGCTGTAATGACTAAACAAAAACATATATACTAGAAACACTTCTGCTTCAAAGGAACCAGAATAAAATTTCCAACCACATTTCCTACACCCCCAAACAAGGAAATGAATGCGTGATCTGGAGAGAGTGAACCCTCTATAGCATTGATAACTAATTTTTATTTTTTATTCATTTATTTTTTTCAGACAGGGTCTGGCTTGGTCACCGAGGCTGGAGTGACTCACTGCAGCCTCAAACCTCCTGGGCTGAAGCGATTCTCCCACTTCAGCCTCCAGAATAGCTAGGACTACAGGCACTCACCACCATACCTGGCTAATTTTTGTATTTTTTGTAGAGTCGAGGTTTCACCATTTTTCCCAGGCTGGTCTTGAATGCCTGGGCTCAAGCAAGCCTCCTGCCTTGGCCTCTCAAAGTTCTAGGATTACAGGTGTGAGCCACCACGCCCAGTAATAACTACCTTTAGTGGGCTCAGGCATATTCCCAGTGTTTCACACATATCACCTCATTTAATCCTCATGACAAGTCCTTGAGGCAGCTGTATGATGATCTTCATCTTACGGATGAGTAAAATCAAAGCACAGAGAGAGTAAGGAACTCCCCAAGCCACAGAGCCACGAGTGCTGCAGTGGGGATTCAAACCCAGGCTGTCCATTTCAGAGTCCATGTTGCGAATTGCTTTTCTGCAACACCAGTCCAACTGAGTACTTTCTCTGCACAGTCCCCTGCTGAGCACGTAAAAGGCATTATCTCATGGAATTCCCTCTGCCGTCCTATGAATTAGCACCATCATCCCCATTTTACATGTGAGATTTTGATGGACTACATTTGTTTAATCAGCTGAATCAACCTTTGAAACCATGTTTATCCCACTCAAAACCCAGGTCTTAACCAAAGTACAAGCAATGCACACTGGCGTTTGTGTACTTCTTGGATTCAGGCAACCCAACACCATATGCAGAGATGACAAGTGACATTTTTTCCGGTCTGTGCTCAAAAACAAGAACAAGAACAGAAAGTACATGAGGAACTATAGGGATATGAAACTCTTACTTTTTCATAGCTATTAACAATAATCTGGGCTACAGATTAAATTATTAGGAATGATTATTTTCTGAATCAAGTGTGTGTTCAGCAAAGCTTAGCATAAGGGGTAATCATTTACTGGCAAAGTGTTGATAAACAGCATATTCTACACAGTATAGTGCAATGGTTCTCAGCCTTATACCAAATGCTTCCCTGACTATCCTGAAATGAAACTGATAGAAAATAAAATTTAAACACATAAAAAAAAAACACATAAAAAAATTTAAACACAAAAAAATTTTTTTTTTTTTTTTTTGAGATGGAGTCTCGCTCTGTCACCTAGGCTGGAGTGCAATGGCATGATCTTGGCTCACTACAACCTCCACCTCCCAAGTTCAAGTGATTCTCCTGCCTCAGCCTCCTGAGTAGCTGGGATTACAGGTGCCTACCACCACGCCCGGCTAACTTTTGTACTTTTAGTAGAGATGGGATTTCATCATGTTGACCAGGCTGATCTCAAACTCCTGACCTCAAGTGATCTGCCTGCCTCGGTCTCCCAAAGTGCTGGGATTACAGGCGTGAGCCACGGTGCCCGGCCCGTTTTGTTTTTAGAGACAGGGTTTTGCTATGTTGCCCAGGCTGGTCTGGAACTCCTGGGCTCAAGCAGTCCTCCCACTTCAACCTCCCAAGTAGCTGGTAATGATGCAATGGTTAACTCTAGGAGGAGGAAAAAGCCTAGTGTACTACATGACCTAGCTCAAAATAGCATAACAATCATGTAAACACTGAACATTAATCTAACCGGTTATATTTTAATTACTTTTTAATTCTTTTTCGTTTTGTTATGTTTTGTTTTTCTGAGACGGGGATCTCACTCTGTTGCCCAGGTTGGAGGGTAGTGGCATGATCACAGCTTATTGCAGCCTTGAACTCCTGGGCTCAAGCGGTCCTCTAATCTCAGCCTCCCCAGTAGCTGAGACTGCAGGTACATGCCACCATGCCTGGCTAATTTGTTTTTGTATTTTCTGTAGAGTTGGGGTCTTGTTATGTTGCCCAGGCTGGTCTCAAACTCCTGGACTCAAGTGATCCTCCTGCCTTGGCCTCCCAGAAATGCTGTGATTTACAGGCATGAGCCACTGCGTCTGGCCTGAAGTTTATGTTGGAAGAAGATGAGAAGTGTCTACATAATTTATGTTGGAAGGAGATGAGAAGTGTCTACACTTGTGGTGGGAGCTGATATTGTAAAAGATAACTAAACTTTCATTTTACATATACAGAAATTCATAGATAAAGCCTAAAACAGAAAAATAAAGAGGTGGCAATATAACTATGTTATTTAGTGATAAGGCAAAAGTTACCCAAAGAATCAGTTAAAAGTGTTGAAACTAGTTTCCCCTGGTGTGCAGAAAATGAAAAAGGGGGTGGTTTAGGGAACTGTTGTTTTTTGTTAGAACCCATAAAGAACGATTTAATTTTTTTTCTTGCTTCCAGTGGGGTTAGACGATTTAATTCTCAAACTATGGAATATGTGAGCAACTGATGCAAGGTCACTGTGGCTGGACGGGGTGAGCAATGAGGGAGAGTCCAAAGCGTGAGCCTGGACAGACAGGCGGGTACATGGAGGGCCTGATCAGTTACATCATCCTGGGACCTTATCTTAGGAGCCCTGGGAAGCCTCCAAACCTTTTCTACAGGAGGATGTCTCAGATTAATGTTTAAGAAGAGCACTGTTTAGGGTGCTGAGAACATGTGTTGAGTGAGACTAGGGGACAGGATGAAGAAGAAACAGTTGTCCGGGGTGGTGGTCGCTTGTCTTCCTTACAGCCCTGGGGGATGGTTATGAGTTACTGACAAGGCTTATGAAATACACAGTGAGGAGCACAGATCTGAGAACAAAAGACATGAAGCTGTTCGGTTTTTGTGGCAAGGAGTTTGAGTTGTCTGAAAGTCATTTAGGTGATGTCAGGTGGGCAGCTTATAGACACACGAACATAAAGATAAAAGTAGTAGACACTGGGACTCCAAAATAAGAGTGGGTAGGAATGGGTTGAGGGTTGAAAACTTACCTGTTGGGTACAATGTTCAATATTTGAGTTGTAGGGGGTCGGGTGCGGTGGCTCACGCCTGTAATCCCAGCACTTTGGAAGGCCGAGGCAGGTGGATCATGAGGTCAGGAGTTTGAGACCAGCCTGGCCAACATGGTGAAACCCTGACTCTACTAAAAATACAAAAATTAGCCAGGCGTGGTGGCGTGTGCCTGTAATCCCAGCTACTCAGGAGGCTGAGGCAGGAGAATCGCTTGAACCTAGGAGATGGAGGTTGCGGTGAGCCGAGATTACACCAGTGCACTCTAGCCTGGGCAACAGAGCAAGACTCTGTCTCAAAACAAAAAAAATTTTGGTTGATCAGTACCCTGGAAGCCCAATCTTCACTGCAACATGATATACCCTTGCAAAAACATATGTGTGTGTTCTCTGAATCTAAAAAAGAAAAAAAAAAAAGAATTACAGGGAATGGGCTTAGCAGGAAGATCTGGCTGAGACATGTAAAAGTAAAAGTCATAAGCATGTAGACTGATAGCCATGGTTGTCACATGTAGCATGTAACATGTAGATTGATAGCCATGATTAGCATGTAGATGGAGATCCCCGGAATAGGTGAGATGGCTTAGGAATAGAATCAAGAGCGAAAATATGTTGGCCGAGCCTTGCAAAACTCTGCAAAGATGAGAAAGAAGCTTGAGCAAGGTAGGAGAGAACCAGTGGAGTGTGTGAGGCAGCTGGGTGAAGAGCCATGTGGCTGTACCTTCACCTTAATTCAGATATTCAAATGGAAATGCCTCTGGAAGGAGTTTGGCCGCATAGAGCTGCAGCAGTAGGGACTACTAAAGGGAAAAGACAGTGTCCCCAGGGTGCGTCACCAGAGTGCATGCCCATCACAAAGGCTGATGAAGCAAAGGGATGCAAAGAAAGTGTTCACAGGATCAGAAAAATAAAAGAGAAACTGAGAAAAATGAACCTATTACAACAAACAAGAAATTCACTAAATTTCTGGGAGTTTTGAGACCTACGTTCCCCACCTGAAAAACTGTTAGAACTAATGGCTTTATAAGAAATTGTTTGATGCATAAAGATGAGGTAGTGTGATTTCTTTCACTTTTCATCATTCATTTGGGTGGATTGATGCAAATTCTCAAATGGCTTAGCCTTAGCCACTGAGATGTGACGTTTCTGGGTGGTGCCTCCTATCCGTGGTGGCCTCAGGCTGTGTGGTCAGAAGCCCGGTTCTGCGACGACTGCTTATCACACTCTGAGCCTGAGGTCTTTCCAGCTGCTGAAACCACTTCCTAAGTACAAGAAATGAGATGTTTTTCTACTTAGGCAAAATGCGAGATTATAAACACAAGCCCTCTTGAAAGGGTAGCTGGGTAAAGTTATGCCAAATTGGAATGCCTACTTTAAAAGTCTAAAAATAATAACATCTTTCTTAAAAGAGTCTTATCAATTGCTATTTTTCTCTACAGAGTGTCTTAATAAAACATTAAGAAACATGATGGGAAGGTAGTAAACTTTTTACTTTAGGGGAAAAAAAGTCAATGAACCTAAGTGTGGACAAGGTTTCTGTCTTTGGAAGAAACATCTGGGTATATTGTGCATATATTCTGCATGTTGCTTTATTTCTATTGATGCTAAATAAATGTGAAAAACCTTCAAAAAAGGCTTAATACCAATGAATGCCACCTCCTAGGAGTCAAAATAGAGTATTAGAAAAATCACAGAAGAAGCTGGGCACAATGGTTCAAGCCTATAATCCCAGCAATTTGGGAAGCTGAGTGGAAGGATCATGTGAGCCCAGGAGTTTGAGACCATCCTGGGCAACATAGTGAGACCCTGACTCTACAAAAAAATCAAAAACTGAGGCTGGAGGATCGCTTGAGCCCAGGAGGCTGAAGTTGCAATGAGTCGTGATCGTGCCACTGCGCTCTTGCTGGGTGATAGGAGAGAGACCCTGTCTCAAAAAAATAAAAAATAAAAATCACAGAAGAGGGTTTCGCTACATAGGCTATGGTTTATATGGTCACCTGCTGCAAAAAAAGGAAATACTGACTTCTTTTACTTTTCCTTTCCCCAAACAATACTTGTTAAACAATGCTTTAGAAAAAATAATTGATAGGAATTTATTTTTCTCTTTTCATCTATTTATTTACTTCTTCATTTGTATCACTATATTTTGATTGCTTGAGAATTTAGGATAAGAGCCTGAGTCAATCATATCTAAAGTTCAGCTCCCCAAGAAAATACATGTATTTTGGTCAGAGTCTTGGTTGCAAACAATAAAAACTGACTCCGGCAAACTTATGCAAATAAGCAATTTATTGGAAACATATGGAATGACTCAGGGCATCAAAAAACAGGTAGCAAGCAAAAGAGGCCGGGAAGCTGAGCACACTACAGGGGCAGGCTGGTGAGAATGTGGCCATGGGCCTTAGCTGCAGGTTCTGGCTGTTTTCCACCTTTGACTGGTGGTTTTTGCCTCTCAACCCCATCCTGACACCGTGAGTAATCTCTAACCACCCTGAATCTCTGCCCTCAAGATTTAAAGTTCTTGGTGAGAACATCCAACTGGCCCAGCCTTGGTCAATAGCTCATACTATGGACTGCAGAGAGAAAGAAAACAAAATACTCTTCCCTCTTTGGGATCTGTAGAGGAAGACAGGACCCTGCTGCCATAAAGACTCACACAATTGGGCATTCCCCAAGACCAGAAAGGGAGCTCCAATGCTAGCCAGCAAAAAAAAAAAAAAAAAAAGACACAAAATCACCATAGCAGTGTTTTTCAAACTTTTTTTTGAGTGTAAATCCAAGTAAGAAATTACATTTTACAGCAAACACCCACCCACACAGACACACACACACACACACACACACACACACACACGCTCATACAAATAAGTTTCACATGATGATACTTACCATGACTAGTCAGATCCACCACCTCCTGTCCTGTGGGTGGTGGATGAAAAACACTAGGGGTGCTTGACACATAGACTGCTATGCCAATAACATCCCCAGAGTGTTCAGTGTGTACAACCTGCACAACCATACCTAGCAGCCTTGTGTCCCATGCATTTAATTCTATTTTCTTCTAAATTTTTTGTTAATGCTCATTACAAACCACTAACTTGACTTTGTAACCCCCAGTAGATCTCAGCCTCAATTTGAAAGACACTGCATTACACTATGATCAGGGCAATGGGTTAGAAGTAACTGAACTTCTTTAGAAGTCCATTTCTAGTTTAAGAGGTTCTCTGACAATTCCAGGCTGCAGCTGCTCCAGAAGAAAGCCTATTCTGAACTTTCACCTCTCACAGGGTCCTCCCATTTCTCACCTGGGGCTTTTGTAATCCATTTGCTTCCCATTTGGCCACCTAATTAACTCTACATGGGGAAGATAATCAGGGCATGTTTCCTTCCTTCTTTCCCTCCTTCCCTTGCTTTCTCCCTCCCTCCTTCCCTCCCTTCCCTCTTTCTTTCTTTCCTTCCCTTCCTATCCTCTGTCCCTCCCTTCCTTCCTTCCCTCCCCTGCCTCCCTTCCTTCCCTCCCTCTTTTCCCTCCTTCCCTCTCTCCATTCTTTCCCTATCTCCTCCCTCTCTTTTCTCCCTCCTTGCCTTCCTTCCCTGCTTCCCTTGTTTTCTCTCTTCCTCCTTTCCCTCCTTTCTTTTCTTTCTTTCCCTCCCTCCCTTTCTTCCCTCCTTCTTTCTTTACTTTCCTTCCTTCCCTCCCTCTCTCCCTCCCTTCCTTCCTTCCCTCCTTTCTTTCCCTACCTCCTCCCTCTCTTCCCTCCCTCCCTCCCTTCCTTCTCTCCTTCTGTCTTTCCTTTCCTTCCTCTCTTCCCTCCCGCTCTCCCCTCCCTTCCTTCCTTCCTTCCTTCTTTTGCTCTCTCTTCCTTTCTTGTTTACTTTCTTTAATAAGTGAATTGAGTCTTTAATATCTTGAAGCTTTCTCAAGCAACAATATCTGTTGAAAGTATTTTTATTAACTTAAAAATGCATTGCAAGTGCATATGCTTATTCTTTTATGAGGAGGAGCAAAATGATAGCTTTTATAAATAAGGGAATAAAAAGGCCCAGTTTTTTTGTTTTGTTTTGTTTTGTTTTCTTAATTTGAAGCCAACCTTGGTCTTAACCTATCTGGACCACATACATTAGGCCCTATATAAGCCTGGGTGACAGAGCAAGACTCCATCTCAAAAAACAAACAAACAAACAAACAAAAAACAATGACCCCCAGCTCCATCCAAGTTGCTGCAAAAGACATTACTTTGTTCCTTTTTGTGGCTGAGTAGTATTCCATGGTATACATATACCACATTTTCTTTATCCACTTGTTGGTTGATGGGCACTTAGGTTGGTTCCAAGTCTTTGCAATTGTGAACTGTGCTGTTCAAAACATACATGTGTATGTGTCTTTTTCATATAATGCCTTCTTTTCCTTTGGATAGATACCCAGTAGTGGGATTGCTGGATCGAATGGTGGTTCTACTTTTAGTTCTTTAAGGAATCTCCATACTGTTTTCCATAGTGGTTGTACTAATTTACATTTTCATGGCTGAATACTCTTAATTCCATTTTACAGGTGAGGAATCTAAGATTCAAGGGGTTAAAAATCACACTGTAGTAGGTCTTGGATCTGATTTTGTCCAATTCCAAAGTTTGTGACTCTTTGTTCTATATCAAACTGACTTCCAATTGCCTCATTTCCTTCAAATCCATCCAGAGTTCTGTTTTTCAAGAATTCTGTACTTGTGCATCAGAGTGTCCTAGACAAGGGGGTAGCTTGGCCTGCTGCTCTCTGGGCACGCAATGATAGCATCGCACCAAAGTTGCTTGATGATGGTGTTTGTCTCACATTCTCTGGCCAAACGGACCTCCATGGGAGCATTTTGTTTAATTCTTAGGACAAATCCACTAGGCTGAAAGCTTTATGGTGTCCCTATTGCTTATCAATCTATCTTAAACTTCTTATATCTCATTTTCAAAAATACCTATAACTTGAATTCATCCATCCTCATCCACCCATTCTGCACTATAATGTAATAAGCTTTTCTTCAGTTTCTTTTGAGCCATATTGTAGTAGAAATGGGGCTGGGGCCAGGCACAGTGGCTCACACCTGTCATCTCAATACTTTGGGAGGCCAAGGCATGTGAATTGCTTGAGCCCAGGAGTTTGAGACTAGCCTGGGCAACATAGTGGGACCCCATCTCTACAAAAAGGAAGAAAATAAAGTAATAGGGCTGAGCCAGCTATCAGAAGCACCCATGCTCTTGCTCTGTTTTTGACTCTTAGTGGCCCTGGGTCTTTTAGGCCATCAGCTTACCTTCTTGAAAGACTGTCTCTACAGCTGTGAATTAATAGCCTTCTACTAAATCCTCTTGGAAGTCTCTTTCTGCTTTGAAATTCAGTGACTCTTTTACCTCATAGCATATTCTCAGTTCAATGTTCAGGGTTTTATAGCCACACGACTCGATAAATGGTGCTAAACTATTATAGTTAGTTCAAATTACTATTAGTTCTAAATAGCTCACTAAAAGTGCAGCAGTTTAGAATTAGCACCGTTTTTTCAGATTAAGACCTGTCATTTCTCCAAAGTCTTAAGTGTTAATACTGTAGTGTTTTGAGATTGGCAGGGAAAGCAAGGGAAGGTGGGGAAGGAAGTGGTTAGGGTAAGGCGCTTGGAGTACACTCAAACAGCTCAACAGTGGCCAGTGCAGGTTGGGGAAATTTCTCTCTCTGGCCCTGAAAACAGAACTCACGCTAGAGTGAGTCCCCCCGCATACTCGCTCCAAAGGTGTCTTATTGTGCCCACTGGCTAGAACCCAGTTGTGGTCTTGGATTGACCAAATGATTTATATCAGGTGGCCAGAGAGCTGAGGTCTCACGCCCTGTTTTTTCTTTTTTCTTTTTTGAGAGGGAGTCTTTTTCTGTCGCCCAGGCTGGAGTGCAGTGGCACAATCTCGGCTCACTGCAACCTCCGCCTCCTGGGTTCAAGCGATTCTCCTGCCTCAACCTCCTGAGTAGCTGGGATTACAGGCGCCTGCCATCATGCCCGGCTAATTTTTGTATTTTAGTAGAGATGGGGTTTCACTATGTAGGTCAAGCTGGTCTTGAACTCCTGATCTCAAATGATCCGACCACCTCAGCCTGCCAAAGTGCTGGGATTACAGGTGTAAACCACTGTGCCCGGCCACATCCCCTTTTTTCTATTTGAAATGGAATCTTAGCATTTCAAGCAGTAAAACTTTGAACAAACTGTGGAACAAATCCAGAAGCTCATCTTGTAAACTTACAACTTTCAAATATGCAAACAAATCAGTCTCTCCAACAAGAGTGTGATGTGCTTGCATTCTTAGTATAGCAGAGCTTGGAGCATCTTCCTCTACACAGAGTCCAGGGCTTCATTATTTCAGGGACCTTTTTATGTACTTTAGCTAATCGAGCAAACTCTTCCCAAGGTTTGCCAATGTCTTAGTCTGTTTGGGTTGCAATAACAAGATACACAGATCTGGCAGCTTATAAACAACAAGCATTTATTTCTCACAGTTTTGGAGGCTGGGAGGTCCAAGATCAAGGTCCCAGTAGATTCAGTGTCTGGTGAGGGCCCATTTCCTTGTTTATAGACATCCAGTCTTCTCTGTTAGGGTTCCACACTCACAACTTAATCACCTCCCAAAGGCCCCATCTTCAAATACCACTACATTGGGGATTCAGTTTCAACATGTGAACTGCTCATTGGGTGGGTGAGGGGGGCATAAACATTCTGTCTTTAGCAACCCACGTTCAATATTTTATACTTTGGGAGAATTTGAGAATGTAGACCAGTGAGGACGATGGAGAAAAGGGGATTGCACAGAACTCTGGATAGCACAGAGTGCAGTTCTGTTTGCAGAGCACAGAGCCAGCCAAGTCCCGGACCACTGTGGGAGCCAGTCACCCTCTAGGCATCTGGAAGCTGCTTCTAACTGATCTATATGAAGGCTGGCAGAAGTCTGAGATGCAAAAAGCTGACAGCAACATCCCCTTTGCCCTGGACCAAACTTACAGACAGGTGGAACATACAGTCACCTACACAGTGTGATTTGAGGGGCTTGGGAGTCTTGCATTCTTCCTAGAGAATGCTTTTCCTTACAATGCCTGAAATTTTGGCATCCACCATTCATTCCCCCTAGTCAGGCATTGCCTTCACTCCAGTTTTCATTCAAATTATACATATTCTTGAGAAATATATCACACTCCCTCCCTCCCTGGCTACTTTGCTGTAAGTCAACTGAGTTGTACCAAGAAACAGGACAAGAAAGTGAGAATGCAGGCAGGGCGCAGTGGCTCACATCTGTAATCCCAGCACTTTGGGAGGCCAAGGCAGACGGACCACAAGGTCAGGAGTTCGAGACCAGCCTGGCCAACATGGTGAAACCCTGTCTCTACTAAAGATACAAAAAATTAGCTGGGTGTGGTGGTGGGTGCCTGTAATCCCAGCTACTCTGGAGGCTGGGGCAGGAAATCACTTGAACCCAGGAGGCGGAGGTTGCAGTGAGCCAAGATCGGGCCATGGCACTCCAGCCTGGGCAATAGGGTGAGACTCCGTCTAAAAAAAAAAAAAAAAAAAAAGTGAGAATGGAGATCAGATAGGGGTTGGGGGAGGTGGTGTCTCATGTCTTAACCGGGGAAAAACCTTGTTCTCTATCATAAATTAGCCGGGGACCAGCCCCAACCCTATGATACACACTTTACTCCCTCCAAAAGGGAAAATCTGAGATCATGCGTTTGTTTTCTTGAGTCATTAAAGTATCTTCCCAAGAGGGCCTGGATTTGGGGGTGAAAAAAGCTATATCAAAGGAAAGAGAGCAAATGAGAAAAACAATGTATAGTGCTTTGCCTGTCGCTTCACAGGTATTTGATAAACATTCCCTTACTTCCTTTTCTAGTGCTTCTGTGTCTCTACTGTATTAATTTCTCCTCACTTAATTCCATTTTCTAAAAGTGTAGATTTCATGCCTGAAATGATCAGAAATTCCCAGACATTCATTAGAAATCCATCTTCAAGAAGGGACTTTTGTAATGAATATTAGCAGGTTCCTATACCTGTTCAACATAGCCTTGGCTGGTTCCAGCATAGAGTTTTATGGCAGGCGGGAGATCAAGATAGTCAGCAAAACAGTGAGGTCAAAAAAACATTCACATTGGCTGGGCGCAGTGGCTCACACCTGTGATCCCAGCACTTTGGGAGGCTGAGGCAGGGGGATTTCTTGAGGTCAGGAGTTGGAGACCAGCAGAATTCTCCTGCCTCAGCCTCCCAAGTAGCTGGGCCTACAGGTGCACTCCACCATGCCCGGCTAATTTTTGTATTTTTAGTAGAGACAGGGTTTCACCATATTGCTCAGGCTGCTCCCGCACTCCTGACCTCATGATCTGATGGCCTTGACCTCCCAAAGTGCTGGGATTACAGGCACTAGCCACCATGCAGGGCCTATTCATTTATTTATGTGTTTATTTGTTTATCTATTTGAGATGGGCTCACTCTGTCACCCAGCCTGGAGTGCAGTGGTACAATCATAGCTCATTGCAGCCTCAACCCCTTGGGCTCAAGCAGTCCTCCCTCCTCAGCTTCCCAAGTAGCTAAGACTACAGGTGTGAGCCACCATACCCGGCCTACTTTTTGGCTTTAAATTACTTTGACACATGTTGAGTGAACGTGCTGTCTTCACTAATCCCATCAAACAAAGAAGTTCTCACCAACTGATTTCGTTCAAATTCCCATGATACAAGAAACTATAATTTTCATTCTTTTCCCATATTGTTTCTTAAGTTTTCCAGCCCTGCAGCCTGGGCCTTTAGCCTTCATGGTACATACACAGTCCCATTTTCAGTTCCTTTCTCTCACCACTTCCTGGGGTCTCTGTTTTTTCAATTCTTGGCTTCACTTTTTCTGTCCTTTCTACATGTTTCTGCTTCAGTGCCACTTCCTGTATTTCCACGTTTTACTCTTGCTTTTCTCCCTTTATTTTCTCAGATATTCATTGATATACCAATTCGTTGACTATATATCATGTGCTTGGCACAGTAATAAGTGCAGAGGAGCCAGAAATGGATGGCACAGCCTTTCCTTAAGGGACTCATAATTGTGGGTGACAGAAGAGGAAACTATATTGCTCCCTTGACCCAGACCTTGCTGTCCCGAACCCATTTGTCATCATCCCTGCAGAGCTCTGGTCCCTGGCAGTGACACACCCTGACTTGACTGCCTGCAGCGAGTGACTCAGGCCCTGAATTCTGCCCAGTCTGATTCTGTCTCCATGACCTACTCTGTGTCGCCCTCTGTGACACTAGCCTCCTCCAAGGTCATCCTTGCTGTGCTGGGGAACACATGTCCTTGTGGTTCTGAGCTCACCAGTGAGTCCACCCATTCTGTCCTCAGCAGTTTTCTTGTGGCTACTGATTTTTTTCCATATCCTTTGTCTGTCCCTGATAACTTCCTCTTTTTTTCCCATCAACACTGGACAGCAGTTTCATTTTTTTCTCTTTCTTCCTAGAGATGTCCCTTCCCTCCTCCCCTCCGCTCCCTGCTCCCTGGGGCTTCCTGCACTCATCGGAGCGGAAGTCACCATTCCTCTTCCGCACAGGAACCTCAAGACCCAACTCTCCCTTCAATGTGACACATCAAGTTTTCTGTCCACTAGGGGACCACAGAATTTACCATTCAAACCAGATACTTCTGAGCGTGAAAGGGGGTGCTATTAATAATTATGCCAACATAGTAGGTGTAAACCACGACTGTCCCAAATGGGATCTGATGGCCATCCCACTGTTTGCAGACGTATGACCTACTAGACCACTGACATCTCATACACTTTTCTTTTGGGAGACGCATTTATGACCTAATCCAGCAGAATTGCAGAGCTATTCCTGATTGCGTGTCACACCAGATGGCCTCTTGAGTCATATGTATTGCATGTCTCTGACTGTCCCCTAGATCAGCTAAAGCCCTCCTCCAAATGACAAACCCTCTAAATGAGCAGTCAAACCTGCAATCATATTCATGGTCATAGTTACTGAAGTTGCAGTTTAGACAGCAGCTACCTTTCCCTCCAGCCCCCTGCCCAGCTGTCTCCAATGCCTCCCTTACCCAAATATAAACCTCTGCTGTGGTCAAGGAAATGGCAGCATCACTACTATGCCCGGCGTTCATGGTAGTGTTTACCAAGATCAAAGGAACTGATCAAAGGAACTGATCAAAGCCCCAAATTTCCAGCTTAATCTGAGCGTCTTCCTTTTAGGGCTCCTGCTGTGACCTATGGCAATACTCACCAGGATACTTCCAAAGCCAAGAGCAAGCACTCATGGGCCACAAATACCCAGATCCTCACTAGCCCCCTTCTGCTATAGGGAGCATGCCTCTCTTCCTCTGCCAGCTAGATTATTTTTGGCAAAAGCTCACACTGTGATTTCACCAGCCTGGGTATATTGATTTGATGATAAGAGACAGAGCCCCACCGCAAGTGAAATTAGCCCAGAAGGGGAATTCATTGACTCACGGGTCCAAGAAAATTGTTTTGGGTTTTTTTGTTTTTTTGGGGTTTTGTTTGAGACAGAGTCTCGCTCTGTCGCCCAGGCTGGAGTGCAGTGGCATGATCTTGGCTCACTGCAACATCCATCTCCCAGATTCAAGCAATTCTCCTTCCTCAGCCTCCCGAGTAGCTGGGACTACAGGCGAGCGCCACCATGCCTGGCTTATTTTTTGTATTTTCATTAGAGACAGGGTTTCACCAGGCTGTCCAGGCTGGTCTCGATCTCCTGACCTCATGATCCTCCCGCCTCGGCCTCCCAAAGTGCTGGGATTATAGGCATGAGCCACTGCACCCGGTCTGAGTTTTTGTTGTTGTTGTCATTTGTTTGTTTGTTTTGAGACAGAGTCTTGACTCATCTCCCAGGCTGGAGTGCATTGGCATGATCAAGGCTCATTGCAGCCTCAACCTCCTGGGCTCAAGCAATCCTCCCATTTTAGCCACTTGAGTAGGTGGGACCACAGGGATGTGTGACTCCATGCCCAGCTAATTTTTTTTATTATTCATAGAGATGGGGTCTCACTATGTTACCCAGGCTTTTTTTTATTGAGCAAGAAAATTGTTGATGATGAGAGAGACAGGGATGCTGCTGAGCCTGAGAAAAGACCAGAACCAGAGATCTGAGGCCCATCCAGACTCCATCTGCATCTTTTTCCCTGTTTCTGGTCATCAGCCTGAGTCTCACTCCTGAATGATCAGCATGGCAGGAAATGTGGTTCCTGAGCTCTGAAGTTTTGCACATTAGTGTCCTCTGTGTGTGTGTGAGTGTGTGTGTGTGAGTGTGTGTCTGCACGCACGCACACATGAGTGCAGCCTAGGATGTATTTCCATCATTTCCTAGGTGTGAATTGGGGGCATGACAACCAGGAGTCTTTAGGTCACACTTCGCTAGAAGGATACAGCAGCTCCTGGTGTATATTCTGTCTGGATCATGGATGAGATGCAGTGTTTGGATATAGGAGAGAGGTCTCTAAACTGTCCAATTAGGAAGCTCTCCACAGGAAGCAGGTTTGTGGGTGTCATATGCACACTGGTGGTGCTATGGCTTTTTCAGCTCAGATTCTTCTGTCAGTTACTGTTGATGCCTGGGAAAGGAAGAACTTCTTATTTTGCTTTATTAATGTGCTTGGTGAATGTCTCGTGCATTTGGGACAGAGATAACTGACTTCATAGCATTGGGTCTCCAGCCAGGATCTGACTCCCCATACAGACCTAACCTCATCAGTCAGACCCTGAATCAGAAGTGCAGGGGAAGTTTCTAGAAGAGTGGAGTTGCTGGATCGAGTTCCCCAAATCCTTTCACAGTGAGTTTCCTGGGCCCCATGAACCACCTACCTAAGTTAGGGAAACCCATCCAGGATCCTCATCTTCCATCCCGTAGCCATCCTCTTTCTCCTGCCTGGCGTGCGGCAGCTGTCAGTAAACACTCCAGCTCTCTTTTTGTTATTGTTATTATTGTTGTTATTTTAAGACAGTCCTTACAACTTGTCATTACATAAGTGCCCCAGCCTAGCATCAAACAAGCCAGAAACTGCCCCTGACATTCATCTCCACCCAGTTTCTTCCTGCACAGCAAACAACTCATTTCCACCCCCTCGCCTGTTTCTCCAGCTCTTCCCCGGGCTGGGCTGTGTCCCTTGCTTTCTGGGTTAGTCATATGCATGTCAACTTTCAGTTGAGTTTCGCCACATGAGGAGATTTCTTCATCTCCATTCAACTCCCAAGTTTCCTTCACCTTTGACACCATTCTTTCTGACACCTCCAACATTTTTTTTCAGACAAATTCTGATTCTCCCTTCTACCAAGCTGCAAGCATCCTTCTCGAAGTTTCTCTTGGGGTCTTTTCTGGAGCCTTGTTGCTCATGTGCCCTTTGCTCCACACAACCCATCCTCCATGCACACCCCGTGGCCATCCCCACTCAGTTTCCTTGGAACCCCCTTTCTACTCCTCTTTCATTCATTTTTTTTTTTCGAGACAGAGTGTCTCCCTGTCACCCAGGCTGGAGTGCAGTGGCTTGATCTCGGCTCACTGCAACCTCCGCCTCCCGGGTTCAGGTGATTCTCCTGTCTCAGCCTCCGGAGTAGCCGGGATTACAGACATGTGCTACCATACCCAGCTCATTTTTGTATTTTTAGTAGAGATAGGTTTCACCATGTTAGTCAGACTGGTCTGGAACTCCTGACCTCAGGCGATCTGCCCACATAGGCCTCCCAAAGTGCTGGGATTACAGGTGTGAGCCTTCTACCCCTTTTTCACTTGATGCCTCTAAACCGAGCCCAGCCATCCTCGTCCAGGTGGGAGCTGTCTGCTCCTGGCTGTCCTTTGCTGCCCTCAGGGTTCTCCCCACCGACTCCCTCTTCATTCCTTCTCCTCTTTCAGCATCCACTAGTTCATCTTTGCTCCCTACACACTTCTTGCTCTCTTGTGGTCTTTGCCTTTTTCACAGGTTGGTCCCTGCCTTCCCCTGGGCAGGTGTATCCAGCCCTGTGATATTTCCCCTCTCGCTCTGAGCCTGCCTCCTCTGCTATAGCCCACATATGGGTTGTTTATAGAAATGTCACTTTCCTCCACCCAAAGGTTACCCCAGCCTTCTATTTTTATTTTTCTGCTGAAAGCACTGTTATCGGCACTATGCTTGAAATATCATTCTCAACCACAGTGCTGAATTCTGATAGTTTCCCTTTTTGGGGGTGCATTTGAAAGTAACAAAAATGAGCCAGGCATGGTGGCATGCACCTGTAGTCCCAGCTCCTGGGGGCTTGGGTTAAGGGGATGGAGGCAGGAGGATTGCCTGATATGGTTCTAAGCTGCAGTGGGTTGTGATCACTCCTGGGAGACAGAGCAAGACCCTGTCTCTAAAAAAGGGAAGAAAAAAATGACAAAATGATTTATTGTAATTATAAAAATAATATATGGTTACAATAGAAATTTGGTGACTAAAATACTAACATTTTGTTGTCTAACATTTCTTTTCTGTTGTTTATAAGGTATGATTTTTAAAAATTGTAATCATATCTCATACACAGTTGTTGATTCTTCCATTATCTTTTTTTTAACTATTATTTTTTATAGAGATGGGATCTCCCTGTGTTGCCTAGGCTGGTCTCGAGCTCCTGGGCTCAAGTGATCCTCCCACCTCAGCTGCCCAAAGTTCTGGAATTACAAGCATGGAGCACTGTGCCCTGCCAATTCTTCCATTTTCACTCAGTATAAAGACTCATTCATAAGGGAAGGATGGCATGAGGTCCTGGGGATACTATGCTCGCTGCCTTCATTGAGCTGATGATCTAGTATCAGAAGTAATTGGGCAGTTATGATATTATATGGAAATTACAAAGTGCTATAGCCCCAGATCTAGTCTTGGGGTTGGGGGAGGTGGTAAGGGAAGGGTTCCCCCGGCCAAGCGAGGTTGGAGCTAAGATCGGAAGAATTAGCAGGAGTTTCCTGGGCAACAAGGATGGACAGCTCTAGGCAGAGGGAACAGCACATGTGCATTGTAGATGGGAGGAAGGCAAGGGAAACTTTGAAGGTTGAATCTAAAGAGGCGATGTAAGCCAGTTTGTTGAGTTTGTAAGTATCATAAGAGCAAGGGAAACTTCTTTTGAGGCATTGTGATTTGCCAATCAAACAACAGCTGTAGCTACAGTAATAGAGCATGAAACAACTCTTTTTTTTCGTCACCTAAAATCCTTAAGTTGGTGTACCCAGAATTTACTTAATCATTTCCCTGATATTGCTAACATTTCACAGTTATAAATAATGTACTAATCATAGTTCTCTGTGGCTCTCCTCTATATAAACTAAAATCACTTTGGGATGCTAATCGGGTAGCATTTTTTGTTTGTTTTCTGGAGGCACGATCTCAACCTGTTGCCCGGGCGGGAGTGCAGTGGCATGATCATGGTTCATTGCAGCCTCAACCTCCTGGGCTTAAGCAATCCTCCCGCTCAGCCTCCCAAGTAGCTGGGACTACAAGCATGTGCCACCATACCTAGCTAATTTTTTTTTTTTTTTTTTTTGTAGAGACAGGGTCCCACTATGTTGCCCAGGCTGATCTGAAACCCCTAGGTTCAAGTAGTCCTCCCGGCTTGGCCTCCCGAAATACTGGGATCATAGGCATGAGCCACTGTGCCCGGCCTGAATGCCTCTTCTATGTAATGAACCATATCTTGTCTTTGCTCCAACTCTAGTTCCTGTTTCTTGCCTCCAATCTAGTCCCAAACTGATCTATTTCGCTGGGCTTCTTAGGAATTGCATGGAAATACCAGGCCCCAGCTGGACATGACTGACATTTACCTGCTCACATCCACCACCAAACTTCCACTGGAGCACGTGGAATGGCATGAGAAACACCTAGACAGTGCATTTCACACCAAGAAGAGAAGCTCTGGGGACTGGATGGCATGTGTTTCTGCAAGGAGTCGGGAGCCTTGGTGGGAGACACTATGGTGAGAAACGGAGAGTGCACACACTTACTGAAAATGCACTGAGAACTCACACCAAGCATTTTCAAACCCTTCCTCTTTTTCTCAGCCCTTTTTTTAGTTATCCCAGCTCAGCTGTTAATTACCATCAGTGAGTGTAGAAGAGGAAGGAAGCAAATACCACCCTTCTTAAGCAGCTGGGCTATTTTAGGGCAGACGTGATGGATCCTCAATTAGAAATTTGTACTAAACGTTCAATTCACCTTCACACCAATGTCATAAATCACAAATTGCATTTCTCCAGTTTGGTTGTCAAGGAACCAAAATGTGTGCTGGATGCTCTATAACTACTTAGCTAAGGTGGTGTCCCTCCTTTCTGTGTGTTGTTTTCTACTTATTGCAACCGCTCTTGTTATTTTGTCATTTTCCTGACCGCTTAGCTTCATCTGAAATTAAATTTTATTCATTAAGGAAACACCTTGTTTTCATGGTTCTTAATTTCTCGCTAACTAGGCTGTGTACAGCCAAGATGTTAAAACCCATGCCAAAGTTTATAAATCTTCCAGAAATCTTACACTAATGATCTCTCTCATCCTTGGTGCCTTCTTGGTATATTTTTGCATTATCTTGAAGTCCTTTTAATAATTCACACGTTCCATTATGCAGAAGGGGTGTACTGCCAGATAATAGAGTCCTCCATTCACTCATTTATTCACTCATTTGTTCCGAAAATATTTATCAGGTCAGGCGCGGTGGCTCACACCTGCAAACACTTTGGAAAGCTAAGGTGGGAGGATCATTTGAGCTCAGGAGTTCCAGACCAGCCTGGACAACATAGTAAGACCCAGTTTCCATATTTAAAAAAAGAAAGAGGCCTGGCACAGTGGCTTATGCCTGTAATCCCAGCACTTTGAAAGGCTGAGGCAGGCGGATCACTTGAGGTCAGGACTTCAAGACCAGCCTGGCCAAAGTGGTGAAACCTTATCTATACTAAAAATACAAAAATTAGCCAGGTGTGATGGTGCATACCTGTAATCCCAGCTACTCGGGAGGCTGAGGCAGGTGAATGGCTTGAACCCGGGCAGCTGAGGCTGCAGTGAGCTGAGAATATGCCTCTGCTCTCCAGCCTGGGTGACAGTATGAGAATACATCTCAAAAAATAAAATAAAATAAAATAAAAAATAAAGAAATAGGCTGGGTGCAGTGGCTCATGCCTGTAATCCCAGCACTTTGGGAGGCCAAGGCAGGTGAATCACCTGAGATCAGGAGTTCGAGACCAGCCTGACTAATATGGAGAAACCCCATCTCTACTAAAAATACAAAAATTAGCCAGGTGTGGTGGCATATGCCTTAATCCCAGCTACTCGGGAGGCTGAGGCAGGAGAATCGCTTGAACCCAGGAGGCGGAGGTTGCATGGAGCTAAGATCACATCATTGTACTCCAGCCTGGGCAACAAGAGCGAAACTCCATCTCAAAAAATAAAATAAAATAAAGAAATATTTATTAAAGCAATAATAAATAAAGAAATATTTATTAAAGCATTATGCTTTATATTAAAGTATAATGATATACTAAAGTATATCATTAGTTTTATGATATACTCCCTAATCTATCAAGATCTGGATAAACTGAAGTAGGAGCAAAGTCCAAGCCCTAAGCTCAAATCTTGATCAAGAAGTAAGAAGTTATTCAATTTTCTGAATACCTTAACCAAAAAAACCCTTCTTTGCACAACTTACAAAGAAGATTCTATCACAGTGGCATACCTAACATAACCCCTGGAGCAGATCCTTCCTTAATACCACCTTCTTCTACATGACAAAATTATTTTTAGTCATAGTCGTGAAGCAAAATAAATAATAGTTATGGCCAGAAAAGAAGCAAAGACTTTGAAATTTTTCTTTTATTGAACTTCAAATATATAAGCATGACAGTAAAAAACCAAAAATTAAAATAAATATTATAGTACAAACAAGAAAATGGTAAATGATTAATATTTTAAATTACATTAATGGTTAATTTTTTTTTTTTGAGATGGCGTCTTGCTGTGTCGTCCAGGCTGGAGTGCAGTGGTGCAATTTCAGCTCACTGCAACCTCTGCCTCCTGGGTTCAAGTGATTCTCCTGCTTCAGTCTCCTGAGTAGCTGGGACTACAGGCATGCACCACCACGTCTGGCTAATTTTTGTATTTTTAGTAGGGACGGGGTTTCACTATATTGGCCAGGCTGGTCTTAAACTCCTGACCTCAGGTGATCCGCCTGCCTCGGCCTTCCAGAGTGCTAGGATTACAGACATGAGCCACCGTGCCAGGCTCATTAATGTATTTTTAAAAGAAGAAAAACTGTATGAAGATATGTGTATATATATATATATATACACACACACACACACACACACACACACACACTCACATATATGTGTGTATATACCACATAACACATATATGTTGTAGTGAAAAATAGTAAATCAGTTTCTGGGACTGGGCTCAGTGGCTCATGTCCGTAATCCCAGCTCCTCTGGGAGGCCAAGGTGGGAGGATTGTCTGAGCCCAGGAGTTTAAGACCAGCCTAGGCAACATAGTGAGATCCTGTCTCTAAATTTTTTTTTAATTTTAAAAAATGATCAATATTTTTGATTACATGAATGTATTTTTAAAGACAAAAAACTATCTATATATATTTATCAGCTATAGTAAAGAATAATACATTAGTTTCTCTTTTCCAGCTGTAACTCCTGCAAAACTGTCAATGACTTGGTAAAAATTGGTCTTTGCATATTCATGTCCAACAGCTACTACACTCAGATTTGCCCCTTTCCTCACTCATCGTTGATCATTGCAACAGTTCTTATTAATTTTAATTTTAAAAGCGTTTTTCATATGAGACGACAGATATACAAATAGCTAAGAAAGGGACATAGTTTAGCAGAGATTCACATTAAGTCCCATTTTACAAAAAATTCCAGAATGGTAATACTGTTTATATATTTATTTCTTTGAAACTGATTCCAATCCCAGCAGTTTTCAAAAGTATTCACATTCAAAATCTTCCATTATTTTCCAAATATCTTTGCTAGAAAGCTCATCATGGATTTCTTCCATGTTTAAAAAAAAATTCCGATAATTATCCTACAAAGATCAAGTAAAACAGAGGCAGGGCTGGGCGTGGTGGCTCACATCTGTAATCCCAGCACTTTAGGAGGCTGAGGCAGGGGGATCACTTGAGGTCAGGAGATCGAGACCACCCTGGCCAACATGGTGAAACCCCGCCTCTACTAAAACTACAAAAAATTAGCCGGGTGTGGTGGCAAGCACCTACTTAGTGCCTCCAGCTACTCGGGAGGCTGAGGCAGGAGAATTGCTTGAACCTGGGAGGTGGAGGCTGCAGTGAGATTGAGTCACTGCACTCCAGCCTGGGTAACAAGAGCAAACTCCATCTCAAAAAAAAAAAAAAAAAAAAAAGAGAATGAGAGTAAACGTTGTTATTATTTGATCTATTCTTTTAGCACAAGTGTCCAGCTCTTGGAAAAAAAATAGGGCATTCAAACAATGCCCTTTGAGTTTCTTCTGGCAATGTAAGCCCACATCTATTATCATTTCTCTATATTATTCTTCTTCAAAATTTAATTTCCTTTTCTTTTTTCACATTTTATTTTTTCTTTATTTGTTTGTTTTGGGTTTTTTTTTTTATCGTTTATTTGTTTTTGAGACAGGGTCTTGCTTTGTCACCCAGGATGGAGTGCAATGGTGCAATCCAGCCTGCGCTCCAGCCTGGCGACAGAGCAAGACTCCGTCTCAAAAAAACAAAACAAAACAAAACAAAAAACAAACAAACAAAAAAACAGTAAACTCTGAAAAGTTTCCGAGAATAACTTGCAGAAAGCACAAGAAAAGTTTGATCAGTTCCTTTGATCTTTGGTAAACACAACCATGAACGCCGGGCATAGTAGTGGTGCTGTCATTTCCTTGACCACAGCAGAGGTTTATATTTGGTCCATCCATATCCAATTGTCCCAATAAATGTTTGACGCATTCAGCACCCATCTTCTCAGAAATAGGGAAGATGTCAGGCTGGGCTCACGCCTGTAATTCCAGCACTTTGGGAGGCTGAGGCGGGTGGATCACCCGAGGTCAGGATTTCAAGACCAGCCTGGTCAACATGGTGAAACCCCATCTCTACTAAAAATACAAAAATTAGCCAGGAGGTGTAGTGCATACCTATAATCCCAGCTACTCAGGAGGCTGAGGCAGAAGAATTGCTTGAACCTGAGAGGCAGAGGTTGCAGTGAACCGAGATCACACCACTGCACTCCAGCCTGGGTGACAGAGTGAGACTCGGTCCGAAAAAAAAAAAGGAAGATGCCCAAAAATGATTATTTTAATATGGTCATCTTTAATATGAACACATTTGATCACTTCAAATATTTAATAACTGTATGAAATATTAGGAGTTCCACCAAAAAGAATACAATTTTGCTTTTTTTTTAACATTTACCACTATTTTAATGCAATTTCCCAAAAAATGAATGAACGAATGCTAAACTATTTTGGAAATATATACTGAATAAAACCACCTTCTAAAGCAGTAGTCACCAACCTTTTTGACACCAGGGACTGGTTTTGTGGAAGACAATTTTTCCATGAATGGGGGTAGGTGGTGGGGATGGTTTTGGGATGATTCAAGCTCATTACATTTATCGTGCACTTTTATTTCTATTATTATTACATTGTAATATATAACAAAATAATTATACAACTCACCATAATGTAGAATCAGTGGGATCCCTGAGCTTGTTTTCCTGCAACTAGACGGTCCCATGTGGGGGTGTTGGGAGAGAGTGACAGATCATCAGGCATTAGATTCTCATAAGGAGCAGGAAACCTAGATCCTTTGCATGTGCAGTTTACAATAGGGTCTGTGCTCCTATGAGAATCTAATGCCACCAGTGATCTGACAGCAGGCAGAGCTCAGGTGGTAAAGTGAGCAATGGGAGTGGCTGTAAATACAGATGCAGCTTTTCTGGCTTGCCCACTGCTCACCTCATGCTGTATGGCCCTGTTCCTAACAGGCCATGGACTGGTACTGGTTCGTGGTCTGGGGGTTGGGGACCTCTGTTCTAAAGGAATATGTTTAATTTTTACAAAATGACCCTTCAAAACTAGATTGCAACTTAAGTCTTTCTACCAGCATCAAAATATTTCTTTTGTTTGCTGATGGTATATCTGCTTTATAACCACAGATAGAAAAGTTTTGTTTGGCTAGAAACATAATTAAGTCCAAATGATGATACAAACTTTCTCACTACTTTTTGTTTTTCATGTATTTTGACTTAATAGATTTTATCAATAGTGTTTAGGAGTTTACATTCCATTGCCAAAGTTTCCCATTTTTCTAAGCAGGGGAGATGTGATTCAGCAATCTCATAGTTCAGAAACTTTAAGATTTAATTTCTATCAAATTTGAATACCAGTTATCAAGTTGCATGTTCTGTTTTTTGTTTTTTAATCAGGCCATTGTTACATGGCTAGCATGTTCCGTTTTTAAAATCTTACCAGCAAGCTGTCTCCAACAAAAACACTACAAAAAATTAACCTTTTAAAATGAGCCATCTACTGGGTATGGTGGCTCATGCCTGTAATTTCAGCACTTTGGGAGGACGAGGAGGGCAGATCACTTGAGGCCGGGAGATCAAGACCAGCCTGGCCAACGTGGTGAAACCACATCTCTATTGAAAATTAGCCAGGTGTGGTGGTACACGCCTGTAGTTCCAGCTACTTGGGAGGCTGAGGCAGGAGGATCACCTGAGCCAGGGAAGCAGAGGTTGCAGTGAACCAAGATCGTGCCACTGCACTCAAGTGACAGAGTGAGATTCTGTCTCAAAAAATAATAGTAATAAAATAAAATAAATAAGCCATCTATGTTCTTTGCAGGTGTTTTTTGGGGGGAGGTATTTAGAAGACATTTATGAAGCCATGAAGTTATCAAATAAAACACTATTTTGGTTTTGTTTGTTTGTTTTGTTTTGAGACAGTGTAGCAGGACAAGCCTCAGACAAAACCCCTCAGACACCAAGTTAAAGAAGGAAGGGGTTTATTGAGCTGGGAGCAACGGCAAGACTCCTGTCTCAAGAGCCAAGCTCCCTGAGTGAGCAATTCCTGTCCCTTTTAAGGGCTCACAACTCTAAGGGGGTCTGTGTGAGAGGGTCGTGATCGATTGAGCAAGCAGCAGGTACGTGACTGGGGGCTGCATGCACCAGTAATCAGATCAGAACAGAACAGGACAGGGATTTTTACAATGCTTTTCCATACAATGTCTGGAATCTGCAGATAACATAACCAGTTAGGTCGGGGGTGGAACTTCAATTACCAGGCCCAGGGCACGGCGCTGGGCTGTCTACTTGTAGATTTCATTTCTGCCTTTTAGTTTTTACTTCTTCTTTCTTTGGAGGCAGAAATTGGGCATAAGACACTAGGAGGGGTCTCCTCCCTTATTTTCCCCCTTTGAGACTCTCACTTATTTTATCAGTGGGAGTTCTCACCTTCATTTTCACTATGTCTTCCTGCATGACAGATCGATACTGATTCATGTAGTACACTTGTGAACTCTACTAGGTGGCTGTTTTTGTAGTACTGTTATACAGTTTTTGCCTAAGGCAGCTGAGTCTTCCCACAGGAAGGGTAAAGTCCTTCTCTACTCTTGCTATACAGTATTGTCTAATGATTGAGGCTTTTTGGACCCAGAAGTTAGCAGGGTGATTTTTTTTGAGCCAGGAATTCATCAGGAACTGGGGCTGTAGTTACTAATTCTCAGGCTTCCTATGGCCATTGATCTCCTATTACAGTTCCTCTACATACATAACATGAAGTGACATTGAGAGACTGGGCTATATGCTCGGCTAATTGCAAAAACAAATTTCTGTTTTTCCTGGAATTTCTGGTACTGGCACATTCAGTTCATCATAGAAGGCTTGAAATACTGGCTCAGGAGAGCGTTTATAAACTTCTCCTCAAATCACGATATTTACTTGAAGATCCAGTCCAGCCCCATCAATTTTTAGGGCTACATGTTCCTCTTTTTTCTAGCGAGGATTAAGGGGGTTGGTTACTACTAGTTCTAAGGGGTTACACTTACCACTGGTACAGGAAGGGCCACTTTTCCCTTTCTGAAGGTGGACAGGATTTTTTCATTTTTTATCCAAGTAGCCTAAATGACACAAGATCAGTACACACATTTATTTTTATAGTCCTAATTTATGATAAATGTACTTATTTTCTGCCATATGGCCTCTTTTTTAATTAAGAGAACCACATCCTATTTCTAACTTATTACTATTAATGACAGCACAGGCATCAAATTTCAAGGTGACTTGTTTGGACACCTCTTTTTTTTTGTTTTGTTTTGGCTAACATTTTACTTGTATGGTTTATGAGCCCCCACCAGTCTTCAGTTCTTAATCTTATTTTAAAAACTGTGGTCATGGGAGGCTCAGATGGGTCATAACACACATCAGGTTGGTCATTTCCTGGGCTACATACCTTGTATATAATAACATTATACAAACAAGTTTTTTTTTAGAGTTCCAGTACACTTATAATAACTAAAATAATAGGACCATAGCAAAGTTTTGTCCTACCTCAGTGACTTGATGTATGCCCTGGGAACAGCCCTCAGTCTGAGGAAGGTCAGTTGAAGTCCTTACTGTACAAGTACAAATTTTAAGGAAAATGAGTCCCACAATGAGTTTCCTCATGCTTCGGCTGTGTGTGGACCAGTCAGCTTCCGGGTGCGACTGGAGCAGGGCTTGTCGTCTTCTTCAGAGTCACTTTTCAGGGGTTGGCAAAGCTGCTCCTGTCCACGTACAGCTCACATCTACTGATGTTCAAGGATGGTCTCGGAGGTTGGGCCTGCTAGAATAAACTGAGTCCAACACCTCTACACAGTTATGTTCAACTGGGCTCTCTGATACTGGGAGCAAGGTGGTGGGGTTTAGGGTGTTGCAAACTTCAATGGTTATGTGGGGGTTTTCACATAGCAAGCTTTTGTACTTGGCTAATCTAGCATTTGTTAACCAATGATGTCCTTTGGTAGTCATTAAAGTTACCACAGCATAGGGGGCCTTTACATTCAGGTTTTGCCTAAGGATTAGTTTATCTGCTTCTTGTGCTAACAAGGCCATTGCTGCCAGGGCCCTTAGACATGGGGCAGGGGGGTGGGCAGCCTTTGGAAACCCCGTCTAGTTGTTTTGAGAGATGGGCAACTGGCCTTGGCCAGGGCCCCACAGTCTGGGTTAAAATTCCAACTGCCATTTTTTCTGTTTCTGACACACAGGGTGTAAAGGGTTTTGTCAGGTCAGGTAGCCCCAGGGCAGGGGCCGACAGGAGTTTTTTTTTTTTTTTACCTCATGAAAAGCTTGTTGCTGTTGGTTGTAACAGATGTAGTTTATCTAATCTACATTTTTATTAACTGTCAGCTACTAAAATATTTACTTAAATCCTGTAGCTATTTGATTTTAAGGTTTAAATTGATCTGGTATTCCTTGCGGGGCTCCAGTTGCATCTAAATAGATGTGAGAGTCAAAAGACCCATAAGAGGTTTCTCTCGCTTTACGATGTCTTATTTTTTTCTCTCTCTGGTTGATGAAATGCCAGGGTGAAAGGGATAGCCAAATGGACTCAAGTACAAGTGCCACTCCAGTTATTTGGCAGAGTGTCCAGCAAAGGTCCACCACAATACCACCACACATCCACTCGGGGATTAACAAGAGCTGACAGATTGATAAGCTCTTGAAAATTCTTAAGCTCATCGCATTCCTTCAGGTCTCCAAGGAATGCTAAGTTTCCTCCCTCTCATGAGAGACACGAAGTGAACTTTGTGTTGGGAGACAGAAGCTGGATGGCTCTCGGGGGCTGACCCGCAGGGTGCCAGACTTTGGGATATAGCAGAGAAAGCTTGGCATGACTTATTACTCCAGGCTGTAGAATCCTGGAAAAGAGCTACCATGCAGCCTATGCCTGGTCGACTGGAGGACCACCTTAGCAGAAAGGGGACAATCTGGGGCTCTGGCTCCATGTGCACAAGCATAACAATTGCTTTTGTTTAATGTGCAGGTGGAATATTTGATCCATTTTAACCAGGCATTTGCATCTTGGTATACTGTCTTAATTGCTAAAGTTTGTTTTAAGTCTTTAACTTCTATGATCCTCTAGTAAAATGAATGTATGATTTTAGGAAATTACAGAAACCGGTTGGGGCAGTCCATCCTTGCTTTTTAGTGGTCCACAGAATGTTGGACCAACTACGGCATAAAAGCTCTACATTGGGGGCAAGACTCCTGGTTGGCACTGGGGTCTTTATCGAAATCTCCCCGGATTAAATGGTCCTAGTTTACTAACACCCAGTGTGAGGAGAGTCAGGAGGGACAGAAGTACTTTTCTGAGGTAGAAAGCTGTCTTTGACTTGGCAAGTCTCCACAGGGTATAACAAGGCAAGCATTAAATGCAATAGTTTGAGGTGAAATTGACTTGGTTATGTTAATAACTAGATGGTCAGCAATAGAACAAGGAAAGGAGAAAGAGTAATAGAATAGATGAAAAAAGTTAAATTTTTCTTAGCTTTAGTTTGGTACGGTTTTCACCTGGGACTATGGCTCACGACTCTGGAGGGGGTGGCGCTTTCTTGACTCGGGTGTGATGAGTCCATCCTTTTTTGCTGTACGAACAGCAGTCTTGGTGGTTAGCAGCACAAGGTAGGGTCCTTCCCAGGCTGGCTCGAGTTTTTCTTCTTTCCACCCTTTGATGAGAATGTGATTTTCAGGCTGGTGCTGGTTTACCGGAAATTCTAGGGGTGGTACATGTGCTAAAATACTTTTAGTTTTTGAGGGAAAGGAAAGTGGAAGATAAACCAAGTATATAATTTTTAAGAAATTGACCTTTTGTTTTAAATGTGGGGACCTTGGCAGTGGACTTTATAGTCTTTAGTGCCTTTTTACTGAGAAATTTCCTTTAGCACCTATTTTTATTAGTTTTTAAACCAAAGAAAGCCAAATACCATTTTACATTTAGCAATGCTTTTTGTATGATTTTTATACCAGATAAGCTAAATTTTACCTTTATATTAGTGTGTTATTAATGTTAAACCTAATTTTAATAAAACTTTGTAGACATATTTATCCAGTTTTTAATGTTTGACCATAAGGTAAGATTTTATAGACTCTGTTTAACCTTTTATAACTTTTGCTAAAGAGCAGGTTGGTGCTTTAAGAATAACCTGCTATGCTTTTATTTTAATGTCCAGTTTACAGAAAAACTGGATGATACCTCGTTAACTTTAGCCAATGTTTACACACAGAATTTTCTTTCCAATTAACATTTTAAAACTTGATTAAACCTTTGAAACAAAATATACATATTTTTAACCTTTTAATGTAGGTAAAAATTTACATTCTTATGCCTCCTTATAATACTTTCACTAAAGGTATATTTTACTTTCCTTATACACCTTGCACATAAACTGGTTTTTTTAATAGTTTTACATTCAGGAGGCATAGTTACTTTTAAATTGTACGACACTTCTTGCATAAATTCTTTTTTATTTTTATAACATTTTTCTCTTTCACGACTTTCACAGACAATTCTTTGACATGCCTCAACTTTCTGACTTATTACAAATACTTCTTTCTTTAAACAACCAGTTAATTTATTTCAGGACAAGAATGTACCATATAATACTATTTTTACATAAATTCCGCCCCCTATTTTTCCTTTTTTTTTTTTTGAAGATGATAACCATTCTTTTTCAAAGCAAACTTCTTTTATGTCTGTGCACTAGACTAAGGCCACAAGAATAGAAGTTAGTATAATACATGTTACGCTGTTAACTTTTAGCAAACTTTACTTTTGTTGAAAACCTTGTAAGTTTGGGATTTTAATTATCCTTTGCTATTAATAAGACCTTGTTTTGTCCAAATTAACTTAGAATTGGTATAGATGGCTTTTTTTTCCCTCCAATTACCCAGGAGGAACTATCGATCATCCTGCCCTGAAGGGAGTTCCTTCTAGGTTTGGTTGGACCTTTGTATGGTAATTAAGATTTAGATCCCCTGTTAGGAAACTTGCTGGGTTAAGGGAATTTTCAGTGGTTAATGTTAAATCATCCTTTTTTGAAATTTTTCAACATAATTCCTAGGAGGGTGGGCTT
The DNA here is from genome assembly GCF_028885655.2 of Pongo abelii. Classification (NCBI taxonomy): domain Eukaryota; kingdom Metazoa; phylum Chordata; class Mammalia; order Primates; family Hominidae; genus Pongo; species Pongo abelii. The sequence continues at coordinate 31,091,759 of NC_071993.2, read as the reverse complement.
ATTTGTGCCTGATCCATGCTTCTTCCAGACAAAACACCACACTCACACTACACGCACACCACAAAACAAAGAACGGGTGAAAACGGCACACACACACTTTTGCAGTTTACACCAAACCAAAATAAAAAAATCAGAGTATCCAGAAATCCAAGCCAGGTCAAAACCAAAACCAAAGTATCAAGCAATCCAAGTCAAGTCAAAAACAAAAACCAAGGTTCCAGTACAGGCACGCCGTGGGTGATCAGGCCACACTTCCACTCAAATGGAGTGGGCAAGTTCCCAAGACCAGGCCTGTCAAGCAATTCAAACCAAGTCAAAACCAAAACCAAAACCAAACCAAAGTGCCAATAAAGGTGCGTGATCAGGCCACGCTTCCACTCAAACGGAGTAGGCAAGTTCCAAAGACTAGTCTTACCAAGTTTCAGAGGTCCGGACTCCAAGTACCAGTTCCTTCCAGGTGTTCAGCCACTGCGTTGATCCTCCACGGGGGCCTGCCACACACTGCTCTGGTGAGGCGTCCCACCAGGCAAATGCCTACCCTGGAGCGCTCTCAGGATCTGTGTTGCTCATGTCGGAGTCCCCCGCAGGGATGTTCCACATGGCAGGCTTAAGCCGCCTAAGGAGCTGCCTCCACCATCCGCCAATCACCTCGCTTCCCGGTCAGGGAACCAAGAAATGTAGCAGGACGAGCCGCAGAACAAACTCCTCAGACACAGAGTTAAAGAAGGAAGTGGTTTATTTGGCTGGGAGCATCGGCAAGACTCCTGTCTCAAGAGCCGAGCTCCTCGAGTGAGCAATTCCTGTCCCTTTTAAGGGCTCACAACTCTAAGGGGATCCGCGTGAGAGGGTCGTGATCGATTGAGCAAGTAGGGGGTACGTGACTGGGGGCTGCATGCACCGGTAATCAGATCGGAACAGAACAGGACAGGGATTTTTACAATGCTTTTCCATGCAATATCTGGAATCTATAGATAACATAACTGGTTAGGTCATAACTACCAGGCCCAGGGCGCGGTGGCAGGCTGTTTACCTGTGGATTTCATTTCTGCCTTTTAGTTTTTACTTCTTCTTTCTTTGGAGGCAGAAATTGGGCATAAGACAATATGAGGGGTGGTCTCCTCCCTTAACAGAATCTCACTCTGTTGCCCAGGCTGGAATACAATAGCAAGATCTCGGCTCACTGCAACCTCCACCTGCTGGGTTCAACGATTCACCTGCCTCAGCCTCCCAAGTAGCTGGAATTACAGGCATGCACCACTACGCCCAGCTAATTTCTGCATTTTAGTAGAGATGGAGTTTCACCCTATTGGCCAGGCTGTTCTTGAACTTCTAACCTCAGGTGATCCACCCACCTGGGCCTCCCAAAGTGCTAGGATTACAGGCGTGAGCCATGGTGCCCGCCTATTGTGTTCTTTTCTCTCTTATTTTGAACGGTAGAGAAAGCTCTTCCTTCCTTCCTTCCTCCCTTCCTCCCTCCCTTCCTCCTTCCCTTCTTTCTTTCTTTCTTTCTTTCTTTCCTTCCTTCCTTTCTTTCTTTCTTTCTTTCTTTCTTTCTTTCTTTCTTTCTTTCTTTCTTTCCTTCTTTCTTTCTCTCTCTCTCTTTCTCTCTCTCTTTGTCTCTTTCTCTCTTTCTTTCTGAGACAAAGTCTTGCTCTTTTGCCCAGGCTGAAGTGCAGTGGCCCCATCTCGGCTCACTACAACCTCCACCTGCTGGGTTCAAGCAATTCTCCTGCCTCAGCCTCCCAAGTAGCTGGGATTACAGGCACGTGCCACCACGCCCAGCTAATTTCTGTATTTTTAGTAAAGACAGGATTTCACCATGTTGGCCAGGCTGGTCTCAAACTCCTGACCTCATGTGATCTGCCTGCCTTGGCCTCTCAAAGTGCTGGGATAGGCATGAGCCATGGTGCTGGCTGAAAAAGCTTTCTTTATTGTGAGAGACTCATTTTCCCTCTTCAGGTTGTTGCTCATGTCATATGCTATTAATATTGGCACACACACACACACACACACACACACACACACAAAGAAAACCAGTTATTTTCTTGACTAATTTATCAGTTTTAAACCAACAATTATTGATTAAAATTAGAAAAATAAATCTGTTAAGTCAGATTTAAAATACTTCATGTGTGAAAGTTTGCACTTACCAGACCAAAAAAAAAAAAAAAACTACCTCACAGTTTGTTCTTTGTTTCACAGTTTTAAATTTTAAACACAAAAATTCCATATTGAATGACAGAATTGAAGTGATGCAAGTTCTGTGTCATCTTTAAAACTACTGGGCTAATCTGTTTCAAACATAGGGATGTATAAGCCCACAGGTGAGTACAGATACCTACAACCCTGAGCACACTTCAACAGTTACATGACATCCAGAACTCACTCTTGAAACAAACACATGTGGCTGAGCAAATTAGTTACTGTTACCATACAATGTTTATTAATGGGTAAGTGACCAGGTGCGGTGGCTCATGCCTGAAACCCAGTGCTTTGAGAGGCTGAGGCAGGAGGATCGCTTGAGGCTGGTTCAAGGCTACAGTGAGCTATGATTGCATCACTAAACTCTAGCCTAGGTGACAGAGCAAGACCCTGTCTCTAATAAATAAATTAATTAATTAAGGATAAGTAACTGAAATGTACTAACTTGAACCCTAAATACATTATTAAAAGCCAACAGTGGCCGGGCGGGAAACCTCACGCCTGTAATCCCAGCACTTTGGGAGGCTGAGGTGGGCGGATCACTTGAGGTCAGGAGTTCAAGACCAGCCTGGCCAACACAGTGAAACGCCATCTCTACTAGAAATACAAACATTAGCTGGACGTGGTTGTGAGCGCCTGTAATCCCAGCTACTCGGGAGGCTGAGGCAGGAGAATCACTTGAACCCGGGAGGCAGAGGTTGCAGTGAGCCGAGATGGTGCCACTGCACTCCAGCCTGGGCGACAGAGCAAGACTCTGTCTCACAAAATAAATAAATTAATTAAAATAAAATAAAATAAAGTTAATTATTTTGCCTATGCTGATATAATTTAATTTTGCTTTCATCTCAAAACCTTAATAGCAACCTTTTTCCTGCCACACCAAAGGGAAATTGACCTGCTTTATTTCCAGGCTCTTCAAAGTACAACCCCACCCACTTACCAGTAATTCTTCTAATTCTTCAACTTCCAGTGGATAGGACAACTCCCTATCCCCTGACAATGTTCCCTGAACTTGCCTTGCTTGGTCCTGCCCCTGGGCATTTGCTCACCTTTCTTCTCTTGCCTGGGACACTCTTCCCTTGCCCAGCCATCCTACTCACCCTACTCACCCTGCAAACAGCTATGTCAGCTCTCATTTAATTAAAAAAAAAAAATGGTGGGAGTGAGAAAGACCTAGACTAGATGCTCCATATGCCCCCTAGGTCCACTCTCCTCACCTTCCCACCCAGCTCTGAGCCCTAGGAGGCTGACCTGTAGAAACTACCCCAGTAGTCTCTTACTCTCTGGCTTCCAGTTGGAACTCTCACCCTCAAACTTTGTGGGGTTTTTGTTGTTTTTTTAAATTTTCTAATTTTTTTTTGAGACAGGGGCTCTCTGTCGTCCAGGCTGGAGTACAGTAGTGTGATCATGGCTCACTGCAGCCTCTACCTCTCAGGCTCAAGAGATCCTCCTGCCTCAGCCTCCTGAGTAGCTGGGACCACAGGCACAAGCCACCATGCCCGGCTAATTTTTTATTTTTTTTAGAGATGGGGTCTCACTCTATTGCCCAGGCTGGTCTTGAACTCCTGGGCTCAAGGCATCCTCCCATTTCAGTCTCCCAAAGTGCGGGGATATCAAATGTGAGCCACTGCACCAGCCCTAACTCCTACTTTGTGAGATTGCCCTGGGATTGGTGTTGTCCCTTGACCAAAGGTCATTGTTCCCTTTAAGGTGGCCTCTTCTACATGAATGTCCTTCTGATTCCAGTAATTACGCTCTTCCCTAAATCCCTCCAGCCTGGACTTGGTAACAGCTCTGCTACTACCAGCCCAGAGCTATCAAATTATCCCTCATGCTTCTCTTACACTGCTATCTCTAGAAAGAGTGCCTTTATGAATAGATTTTTCTAACATTACCTTAATTTGAATGTCTTATCACTTTGCTTTTGGAACTCTGTATCAGATACAGTTTATACACCTCCTTAGGTTCCCCTGGCCCCAGCTGTCTCCCGTGCCCTTTGTTGCTCACTCATGGAGACCCCCACCACCGGCCATCACTACTCTCAGTGCCACATCATCAGCTGGACTGACAGCCCCCAAGCCTCCACCCAGGGGGATGCCCAGCTCCAACACAGCCCCCATTGCTCCCACTCCAATGAGAGTTGCAGCAGCTCTGATGCCCAGGCATGACCACACCTGGAAGGCTCTGGTGTTTCCTTTCACTGATGGATTTGGAGGAAGTGCTGAACTGTAGCACGTGGAAACTGGCTTTTCCAGCAGCTTCACAAAAGTGTCTGGAGACACAATCCAGAAAGGCAGGAGAGTGAATACTCATGGGAGAACTCTGACCAGTGGGAGACAGGAGAGAGGAGAGAGAGAGAAAATAGATTCCTCTCCCTTTTCCCCTTCAATGGGCTGTACTGGGACGCTGTGTTCTCTATGGCTCCTCTGAAGACAACCCCTGTGACTAAGCAACTAGCTGTGTGTTTTCCTGAAGCCATGGCCAGTTCTGGAACATATCTTCTTTTATTTGCTTCCCCTCCTCTCCTGAGGTGATTCCCTTTTCCCACTTCCCACTTCCCTCTTTCCTTGCTCTCACTGACCTGGAATTGGGCCTCCCATGAAATGTTAGCACTTAAGCTTTGCCTGATGCTCAGTTTTCTAGGAAGCTTTGTCCAAGAAAGACTCTAACTAGCAAAAAATAAATAAATGAATAAGTTAATTAATTGATTTAATTTAATTTAATTAAAGAATTTTGAGGCCAGCCATAGTGGCTCACACCTGTAATCCCAACACTTTGGGAGGCTGAGGCAGGGGAATCACTTGGGCCCAGGAGTTCAAGACCAGCCTGGGCAACATTGCAAGACCCCATCTTTACCAATTTTTTTTTTTTTAATTAGCAAGTTGTGGTGGTGCGCATCTGTAGTCCTAGCTACTTGAGAGACTGAGGTGGGAGGATCCCTTGATTACAGGAGATCAAGGCAGCAGTGAGTTATTATGCTGCTCCACTCCAGCCTGGACAACAGAGAGAGACCTTGTCTCAGAAAAATAAATAAATAAATTTTTTTAAAAGGAGTTTGAGCCGGGCACGGTGGCACACGCCTGTAATCCCAGCGTTTTGGGAGGCTGAGGTGGGTGGATCACCTGAGGTTGGGAGTTCGAGACCATCCTGGCCAACATGGTGAAACCCCATCTCTACTAAAAATACAAAAATTAGCCGGGCATGGTGGCACATGCCTGTAATCTCAGCTACTTGATAGGCTGAGGCAGGAGAATCGCTTGAACCTGGGAGGCGGAGGTTGCAGTGAGCCAAGATCGTGCCATTGCACTCCAGCCTAGGCAAAAATAGCAAAACTCCATCTCAAAAAAAAAAAAAAAGGAGTTTGAGGCCGGGCATGGTGGCTCACGCCTGTAATCCCAGCACTTTGAAAGGCTGAGGTGGGCAGATCACGAGGTCAGGAGTTTGAGACCAGCCTGACCAACAAGGTGAAACCCCATTTCCACTAAAAATACAAAAATTAGCTGCGCGTAGTGGCCCGCGCCTGTAATCCCAGCTACTCAGTAGGTTGAGGAGGAGAATTGCTTGAACCTGAGAGGCAGAGGTTGCAGTAAGCCAAGATTGTGCCATTGCACTCCAGCCTGGGGGACAGAGTGAGACTTCGTCTCAAAAAAAAAAGGAGTTTGAGTGCCATAGAGTTAGTTCACTGTATCTACCCACAACCGCATCCCACAATTCTCTTTTTTTTTTTTTTTTTTGAGACAAGGTCTCACTCTGTCGCCCAGGCTGGAGTGCAATGGCACCATCTCGGCTCACTGAAGCCTCCGCCTCCCAGGTTCAAGCGATTCTCCTGCCTCAGCCTCCTGAGTAGCTGGAATTACAGGCATGTGTCACCATGCCCGGCTAAGTATTGTATTTTTAGTAGAAATGGGGTTTCACCATGTTGGTCAGGCTGGTCTCGAACTCCTGACCTCAAGTGATCCACCCACCTTGGCCTCCCAAAGTGCTGGGATTCCAGGCGTAAGCCACCACGTCCGGCTTCGTCCCACAATTCCTGAGCCCATTACAGGTATGGCAACATTCTGTGTCATTGTTCACGTTAATGAGCAGCTCGTGACTTGATTTTCTTGCGCCAAACCTCATTGATTCCTTTCCTTTAGTATCACCTTGATTTTGCATTCATGCGTATAGTTTCTTCTTCTTTTTTTTTTTTTTTTTTTTTTTGAGATGATGTCTCACTCTGTTGCCCAGGCTGGAGTGCAATGGCATGGTCTCGGCTCACTGCAACCTCTGCCTCCTGGGTTCAAGCGATTCTCCTGGCTCAGCTTCCCGAGTAGCTGGGATTACAGGCACCTGCCACCACGCCTGGCTAATTTTTGTATTTTTAGTACAGACAGGGTTTCACCATGTTGGCCAGGCTGGTCTCGAACTGCTGACCTCGTGATCTGCCCACCTCGGCCTCCCAAAGTGCTGGGATTACAGGCGTGAGCCACCGCGCCTGGCCTAGGGTCTCTTCTTCCCTCATCCTTGACCCCGGAGCTTATTCTCATCCACCCATATCAGATCTCATAACATTGACTTAAGACAGGATCCAGCCTCTTCCTAACAATAGAAAGGAAACTTGATCCATCCAGCCCAATAATTCCTACCACTTCCCCACACTCAGAAGCTAGCGAAAGTATAAACTTTTGCTCTGGGACTTCCCAGGCTGTAGGCATCAGAAGAGGAATGGTAAGCAGCAACGGCAGTATGGTCTGGTGGCAAAACCCTGAGGTTAGAAGTCAAGGACTTTGGTTCCCACCCTTGCTCTGCAAACAATTACATTTGGACCTTCAGGAAATCAACAAGTTTGTTGCCATCCAATTTCCTGTCCTATAAGATGAATCAATGATTGGAAGCAACTTGAAAAGTCATCTTGTTCTACATCTCATTTTCCAGAAAAGGAAAGAGAAGAAGCACGAGGGAAGCCTAACAAAAACCTCCAACCTCATGGCAGAAATGATTGGGAAAAGGCTTTGTCTACAAAGTAAGACTTGTGTCAGGGGATTGCTCTTATTAAAATTGTTCCAAGCCAGTCATGGTGGCTCAAGTTTATAACACTTTGGGAGGCCGAGGCAGGAGGATCACTTAAGGCCAGGAGTTTGACACCAGACCACCCTGGGCCACATAGCGAGGCTCTTTTTTTTTTTTTTTTTTTGAGACAGAGTCTCATTTTGTCACCTAGGCTAGAGTGCTGTGGTGCAATCTCGGCTCACTGCAACCTCCACCTCCCAGGTTCAAGCGATTCTTCTGCCTCGGTCTCCCGAGTAACTGGGACTACAGGTACATGCCACCATGCCCGGCTAATTTTTGTATTTTTAGTAGAGACGAGGCTTCACCATATTGGCCAGGCTGGTCTCAAACTCCTGGCCTCATGATTAGCCAGCCTCGGCCTCCCAAAGTGCTGGGATTACAAGCGTGAGCCACCATACCCAGCTGACCCTGTCTTTACAAAAAAATTAACAGTTAGCTGAATATGGTTGTGCATGCCTGTAGTCCCAGCTACTCAGGAAGCTGAGGCAGGAGGATCACTTGAGCCCAGGAGTTTGAGGCTGCAGAGAGCCGTGATTGCAACACTGCACTCCAACCTGCGCAACAGAGTGAGACCCTATCTCAAACAATAAATTGGGCCAGGCGTGGTGGCTCAAGCCTGTAATTCCAGCACTTCCTGCGCAACAGAGTGAGACCCTATCTCAAACAATAAATTGGGCCAGGCGTGGTGGCTCAAGCCTGTAATTCCAGCACTTTGGGAGGCCAAGGTGGGCGGATTACTTGAGGTCAGGAGTTCAAGACCAGCCTGGCCAACACGGTGAAACCCCGTCTCTACCAAAATTACAAAAATTAGCTGGGCATGGTGGTGCATGCCTGTAATCCCAGCTACTTGGGAGGGTGAGGCAGGAGAATTGCTTGAATCCAGGAGGTGGAGGTTGCAGTGAGCCGAGATCGTGCCATTGCACTCCATCTTGGGTGACAGAGCAGGACTCTGTCTCAAAGGAAAAAAGAAAAAAATAATAATGAATGAATTCATTTAATTAAATTACATACTTCCTCATAATTTTTGGGAAATAATCTGTGAAAAAAACAAGATGGGCTGGGCACAGTGGCTCATGCCTGTAATCCCAGCACTTTGGGAGGCCCAGGCAGGCAGATCACAAAGTCAGGAGTTTGAGACCAGCCTGGCCAATACTGTGAAACCTTGTCTCTACTTAAAAATACAAAATTAACTGGGCATGGTGGCATGCGCCTGTAATCCCAGCTACTTGGGAGGCTGAGGCAGGAGAATCACTTAACCTAAGGGGCGAAGGTTGCACTCCAGCATGGGCAAAAAAGTGAAACTCCATCTCAAAAAACAAGACAAAACAAACAAAAATGTACAGAGCTATGTATAAAGTATTGTACCATGTGCACATTTGTTGTTGCTTATAAAGAAGAATGTTATATAATCATTATATCATCACGTATGTTTGTGTATGGATAGACTATCTTTGCTAGCAGCAATTGCTTCTGGAGAACAGAACTGGGGCATATAGAATGTGGGGGAGTGTATAGAGGAAGAGGGACAAGCCGAAGAGACGAATGAGGAAGGCACAAGCCAAATCTTTCTGTTCCCTCTTGCTTACTGGCCAGACCAAAAAAAAGAACTTTCAGTTTCAGTGAGAAAATCTGAATTAATTCCTTTGTTCTTTCTCTTTCTTCCCTAAGTAACTTAATTAAGATAGAAACAATTGGTGCCTTATTGCTCGCTGGCCCTGGCAAGGGCTCACAAATTAGTCCACATAGGGAAGTTGTGAGAGATTCTGGGAGCCTCCTAGGCTTGGAATCAGCTCCCAGCCCTCTGTCCTATTGGGAGCAAAACTTGAGCAAGATGCAAATTTCCAATCAGAAGAAAGACCTAGGCAGCAAGAGGTGAGTTGTGTGTGTATGTGAGGTTGACACCATTTCCTTTTCCCACAAGCCCATTGACAGAAGACTGTCTTAGTGCCATCTGTTGCCATCCTGTAGCCTCTCTCCATTATCTTTTTCTTTTTTTTTTTTGAGACAGGATCTTGCTGTGTTGCCCGGGCTGGAGTGCAGTGGCATGAGCATGTCTCACTGCACCCTTGAACTTCTGTGCTAAAAGTTTCCGCCTCAGCCTCCCAAGTAGCTCGGACTACAGGCACATGCCACCATGCCTGGCTAATTTTTTATTTTATTTTCTGTAGAGACAGGGTCTCTTTCTGCTGCCCAGGCTGGTCTTGAACTCCTGGCCTCAAGCGATCCTCCTGCCTGAGCCTACCAAAGTGCTGGGGTTATAGGCAAGAGCCACCATTCTCAGCCCTCTTTCCATTAGCATCAGTCCCATGGGCTCACCATCACTGATGTGTTTGCAAAAAGCAAGAATGAATCAAAAGTTAACTCCACTGCAAGCTCCAAGCATTCCTTCAGTAGTGCCTATTACCCCTCTTTTTGCTGAAAATATTCTTCTTCCTTCTCATCTCCCTTGATGCCTTGGAAGAATGTTAATTAGGCTGAAAAGAGTCAAGCCTATTCAAATTTATAAATGGACCAGTATGAAGATATGCTCCAATGAAATGCTGTCTGAAATTCTACATACATATGGGAAAGATAAAGCAGAATTTCATTAAGCTTCATAGAGAGAACATTTAGCATTAATGAATTAAAACAATAATAATAGCCAACACTTGTAGGGAAATTCCATATCTCTTCTAATCTTTAATGTTATTCGTATAATGATACAATTGCTAGGCCAACTCAGGGTACCTTGGTGTAGAGCCATAATAAGAGACTGCTATGCTCTTAACTGATTATGCATTGATTTGTATTTCCAGTTGACCTCCTTGTACGGTCACCAGGATGAACAAGATGTCATTCAATCAGCGATTATGCTCCAGGCAGCCAGATAACCAGTTATTATCACCTTTGGTTCTGTAATATGTGGTGAAGCAGATGTCTCAAAATTGGTGAAGTACTCAGAATTTATCCCAGCCTTGAAAATAAACGCAGCGCATGCTGTGTTCTTATGTGTGCTGGCTATGAGAGTTCGTCTCTCACTGTGATTTTGAAGCGTGACGAAACAGATGTCCCACAATGAGGTTAAACATAGGCAGTGTGGGAAGAAATCTATACTCCAAGTTCCAGTAGTTGAAAATGCAGCTGTTGCTCCCGGGGCTGAGGACCATTGTCCAACAGAACAGGAACGCGATTCTCTCTCCTGCTCACGCTTGTATCTGCACACCCTGCCTAGAGAGAGCTGAGCAGAAATCCGGATGAGGGTGTTTCACAGATGAGTACAAAAATGCTTGATGATATGATCTTATACCTAGAAAACCCTAAAGACTCCACCAAAAAAATTCCTACATTTGATAAATGAATTCAGGGAAGTTTCAGGATACAAAATAAACTTACAAAAATCAGTACCATTTCTTCATATCAGTAACATTCAAGCTGAGAACCAAATTAAGAAAACAATCTCATTTACAATAGCTACCAAAAAAAAAAAAAAACCTAGGCATATATTTAACCAAAGAGGTGAAAGATCTCTATAAGGAAAACTACAAAACACTCCTGAAAGAAATCAGAGATGACACAAACAAATGAAAAAATATCCCATGCTAATGGATCCAAAGAATTAATATTGTTAAAATGACCATACTGCCCAAAACAATCTGCAATCTATAATCTACAGATTCAAGGCAATTCAAAATGTCAATGTCATTTTTCACAGAATTAAAAAAAAAACCCTAATATTCATATGAAACCACCAAGTAGCCAAAACAATCCTAAGGAAAAAGAACAAAGCTGAAGGCATCATATTACCTGACCTCAAATAATATTACAAGGCTGTAGTAACCAAAACAGCATGGTACTGGTATAAAAACAATTGCATAGATTAATGGAACCCAGAATAGACAACCCAGAAATAAAGCTATACATCTATAGCCAACTGATCTTAGACAAAATTGACAAAAGCATAAAAAAAGAAAACATATAACGTATAACAAAAACATAAAAAAACAAATGTTTGGTAAATGACTACTTTGCATTTCTCCTCTCTCTGGCCCAAAGCAAACATTTTTTTTTTCTTGAGATGGAGTTTTGCTCTTGTTGCCCAGGCTTCAGTGACTGCAGTGGCGTGATCTCGGCTCACTGCAACCTCCACCTCCTGGGTTAACGCGATTCTCATGCCTCAGCCTCCTGAGTAGCTGGGATTACAGGCATGCGCCACCACACCTGGCTAATTTTGTATTTTTAGTAGAGATGGGATTTCACCATGTTGGTCAGGTCTGTCTTGAACTCCTGACCTCAGGTGTGCCACCTGCCTCGGCCTCCCAAAATGCTGGGATTACAGGTGTGAGCCACTGCGCCCGGCCCAAAGCAAGCTTTTGAAACCTGATGCTGATGCCTAAACCATGTTCTTTTAGTCATCATCTTCTTATGCATTGGCGATTCAATGGACATTTAGAAAGCCAGCTCACAGGCAAAAGGTAAAATTGCAAGTAAATACTTGATGAAAAAAGCCTTTTTGGAGGCAGATGGGAATATGCATTAAATCAAAGAACCTTCTAACAATTCCAAAATGGAACGTGCTACCTTTCAGCAGAGAGTGGATAAGTAAGATAGACTAGAATCTTCTCTCACTTATGTCCCCTTCAGGGCCCAGCACAGTTGCTTGCCCAGAGTTGGTCCTCATAAGACTTCAACTTTCCATTAATATGCCTGCTCTCCTGCTGGGCACATTCCTTCCTGGGTGCCCATGGGGCAGGGCATCAAGCAATCTTTACTGCTAGTCACATTGCAGACCTATGAAAAATATCCCCCCAGGCCCACCAGAAAACACTGGCTTTCATATTGAGTTACACCACAGAAACTTACTGTCAATAAAAGACCAAATTCCTTGTGTCTGCCAGACAGTGAGCATGCATCAGCCAGGAACCCAGGGGACTGACAGAATCCCTTCCAGGTCCCACCGTGGTGCTCGGTGACATGGCAGTCATCAGTAGAAACTTAGCTCAAGAGGCACTGGCTGATCCCCAGATGAGAAGCATCTCTCCAAAGCGAGGCAAATTCCCATCAGGTCCAGTAAATTCCTGGTACAGTCTCCATCATCTGCTTTTGAATATTTTACAGACCCCCAAGGAAAACACAAAGAGGGTGGTGACAATCAGAAGATGAGGCACTAGCATTTGTTGTGGGACCTCCAGCAAGCATGTTCATCTACCCATCTAACTTGCCAGGTGCTTAAATAAGATCATCTCTAAGGCTTGAGCTGGAAAACCTCTGTATACCTTCTGCAGTGCATTCCAGTGTTTCCATCCAATTCCTAAAGCAAGAATTATCAAAGTGGCTAGAAGTTGCTTTCTTTGTTTTTGTTTGTTTGTTTGTTTTAGAGACAGAGTCTCACTCTGTTGCCCAGGCTGGAGTGCAATGACATGATCATAGCTCATTGCAGACTTGCAATCCTGGGCTCAAACAATCCACCTGCCTCAGTCTTTCAAGTAGCTGGGACTGCGGGCATGAGTCATCACACCCAGCTAATTTTTGTTTTTAGAGATGAGGTCTTGCAATGTTGCCCAGGCTGAGCTTTCAGGACATGATTATTGTATCCTAACTATACTCAAGCCTGACAGCCCCACTGCCCATCTTCTCATAAGGGGGTGAGTAGTGCATTCCTTTGGAATTCACTTGGGGCTTCCTTGCTTCTCTTGAGCTGATTCTCTGGTGACTCATCCTAGGCTGCAACTTTTGACCTCCCAGGTGAACAGTTCTGCAAGTCCTCAGTGCACATACAGCTCTCAGCCCCGAACTTCCCCTCATAGTTCTCTCTCATGACCACTTCTTCAGCCACCAACACTATTGATCAGCTCTTAGCAATCATCCCCGTTTCTCTCCATAAGAGTTCCAATTTATTTCAAAAGAATGGTTTTCCCAGCCTGGCCAATATGGTGAAACCCCATCTCTACTAAAAATATAAAAATTAGTGGGGCATGGTGGCGGATGCCTGTAGTCCCAGCTACTCGGGAGGCTGAGGCAGGAGAATCACTTGAACCCCGGAGGCGGAAGTTGCAGTGAGCCGAGATGGCAGCACTGCACTCCAGCCTGGGCGACAGAGTGAGGCTCTATCTTAAAAAAAGAAAAAGAAAAAGAAAAAAAAAAGAATGGTTTTCTCCAAATGGAATTTGTTAACTAGAACTCAGTTCATATTGACTATGTGAGTATCTCATGAAAATTATCAAAAGCTGTATACCTTTAACCAAGAGCAGGTCCAAGTTTTGTTGGGCCTGATCTGGGGTGATATGAAATTAGGCACAGGCAGCTAAGCTATGAATACGCAAAGGCATACAGAGTGATATAATGGGGGACAGTGGGGCTGGGCACAGTGGCTCACACCTGTAATCCCAGCACTTTGGGAGGCCCAGGTGGGCAGATAGTTTGAGGTCAGGAGTTCCAGACCAGCCTGGACAACATGGCGAAACCCCGTCTCTACTAAAAGTACAAAAATTAGCTGGGCATGGTGGTGCATGCCTATAATCCCAGCTACTGGGATTATCGAGGCTGAGGCATGATAATTGCTTGAACCCGGGAGACGGAGGTTGCAGTGAGCCAAGATCATGCCACTGCACTCTAGCCTGAGCGACACAGTGAGACTCCTTCTCAAAAAAAATAAAATAAAAGCGTGGCGGTGGGTGTGTGGGATGAAAAACTACACATTCAGTGTAACATACACTACCCAGGTGATGGGTCCATTAAAATCTTATAATTCACCACTATATAATTCATTCATGTAACCAAAAACCCCTTATACTCCAAAAGTCATTGAAATAAAAAATACACTTAAAAAAATTAGGCACAGGGCTATGGAGGGGCCCATGCAAGTGAGGAGCCCTGAGGCTGAAGATTCATTAGCTTCATGGTCAGTCTGCCTCTGCCCTTACCAGAGGGGCAGAAAAGGAAATTGTTTCCTCTGCAGTGTTGATCTCTCACTTATAAGCAGCAACGTACGAGGGAGAACATGTGTATTGGAGTCAGAAAGGACTGGGTTTAAATACCGGCTGTTTCTTCACTTGCTTTGTGGTCTTGAGGATAACGTTACTTACCCTCACAATGCCTCAATTTCCTTCTCTGAGAAAAAAGAGGTAGCAATGCATATTTCATATGCGTTTACATGGATTACAAGGGATGGCATGTTTTACATAACACATGTAAAAGCATTTAACATTATTTGCTATGTAGATGACAGACTTCCATTCAACAGTTTTCACTAGAGTTGATGTATGTGAGTTAAAGCCACCTTCTACAATGGCTAGTTATTAGCTTGCCACATAACAATGGGCAAAGAGTATGCAGGCGTGTATTCAAGGATAGTATAAATGTATAAAAACAGGGTGCAAAATAGAACCACATAACCCTAAACCAGTGGCTCACAATTATTATTTTATTTTTAGGGGGGACAAGGCCTCTCTCTGTTAGCCAGGCTGGAGTGCAGTGGCATGATCTTGGCTCACTGCAACCTTCACCTCCCAGGCTTAAGTGATCCTCACACCTCAGCCTCCTGAGTAGCTGGGACTACAGGCGTGCACCATCACACCTGGCAAATTTTTGTATTTTTTGTAGAGATGGGATTTCATCATGTTGGCCAGGCTAGTGTTGAACTCCTGGGCTCAAGCAGTTTTCCCGCTTCAGCGTCCCAAAGTGCTGGGATTACAGGCACAACCACAATTGTTTTTTCTACCTCAATGTACCAGGGGGATGCAAACCATTCCAGTTGACAATAGCTTCATACAAGAGCAATAGAAAAGGAGTGTATTAATACAATTTGCAAAGCTCCTGGTATTTTTTGCCTTCTTATGATACACATTTCCTTCCAATCTATATCTCAACTCCTATAGCCCATCCTCAGTCCCAGCTGAGAATCACAGGCTTCACAACAACTAGCGCAAAATACTGAATTTATTCAGTTGATTTGACCAACCACATTGGACAAAAGTATTGGGTTTTATTTGCATAATGTAAAAACATACTTTACATAAGACTACTCACATACTTTACAATGTTACAAATATATATATATGAAAGATTCATGAAGGCATTTGATATAAAACATACACAGTATGCTATTTTAATATACAAATGCTTAAAAGAAAATTTACTCATAAGAATTACAAAATCATCAATAATTTACAAAAGTTTTCATTTTTCTTAAAGGTCACATTCTCATCCTTTGGGATGTACAAAAATTATGTGGTTTACACAGTTTTATCCACATTCAAAACATCATGTTTTGAATGTCTTCAGCATAGCATGTACAGTATAAAATGTTTCCATAGGAACACAAAAGAAACTGTCGCTAGTGGCCTGCTGTCAGATGGCTTGTAATTCATCAGTTAGCCATTTTTAAGACACTAGTCCAGCTTATTGCTACAATATTCAAGTTGTTCTAGTCACCCAAATTATAATGAATTCAATGTATACCAGAATTTACCAATAAAGGCTCAAAGAGTTACATGATATACACCAATATACACAAAACAGCTATTCTGAGTAAAATGAATATTCCATACTTAAATAAGAACCAAGAATAGTAATTTTAGGCTACTCTATTATCCTTGCGATTGGTATTTTTAAAATTTTGAGCAAAGTGCACAGTGAATGAAACAGTCAGCAGACACGATCCTTCTGTGAACTCTCAAATTCCTTCCTTAGAATCACATCACCTGAGAAATGAGAACCTTGAGACCTGGTGCATATCAAATAGCTTCACAAGTCAAACACACAGGGCCACTTGGAGGCACATTCATGGGTCACGGGAGGTCACACTGCTCCTTCAAATATGGCACCATTCACTGTACAGGGCTCCTGTGTAGAGGCAGCAGAACCAGCCTCCAGGAGATCAATGCTGTCCTAATTTCGAGCAAACATGTCATCCTTCAGCCATATTCAAGCGTTGGTGGTCCCCGAACAAGATTGAAGTAGCCAGCCAGAGCGCCGAGGTCTATGTAGAGAGAGCGTTGCCTCCTGAGCATCTCAGATTCCTCGGTGCTTCCTGTGCATGAAGAATCTGAAAAGGAAAACATTAAAAAGTAAGTAACAAGAAAACGTGTCAAATGATAAATACCTGTTCCTTCTGCAGTGAAATAAATCTTTGGGGCCTAATAAAACAGTGTCTTAAGCGTGAAAGATGGATCTTTGAACACTATGGCTAAGTTCACATAATATGACATAGAACAAAAAGTTCAAACGGGAGTCAATGGAGACAAGAAATTAGTTAGAAATCCTGGCATATTTTTCCAACAGCCAGATTGCCACAAAAGTCAGACAAGCAGCAAAGAAATATAAACAAGCGCACCAGGCTTGACATCTGGGTTTGGACCTAAATGGATTAAGAATGCCACAGACTTTTAATAAAAACGGAAATCCCTCTTTATGCATATTCAATGCTCCTGGAAAGCATACTGACTTTCCTAAGTGGGAAAAATTTACAACTGGCAAGATTTTAAGCCAAGGAAGATGGAAATGCAAGTTGACTTCAAACTCAGTATTTTATCTGTGCAGGGCAGTGCCATGATGTTCCCCCACCAAGGACTGGGGTGGCTTAATATAAATGAGTTAGGCTGGGCATGGTGGCTCACGCCTGTAATCCCCACACTTTGGGAGGCCAAGGCTGGTGGATTGCCTAAGGTCAGGAGTTCGAGACCAGCCTGGCCAACACGGTGAAACCCCATCTCTACTAAAAATACAAAAATTAGCCAGACATGGTGGTGGGCACCTGTAATCCCAGCTACTCAGGAGGCTGAGGCATGAGAATCACTTGAACCCGGGAGGCAGAGGTTGCAGTGACCCGAGATCATGCCACTGCACTCCAGCAACAGAGCAAGACTCATCTCAAAAAAAAGTGAGTTAAGCAGAACCAATTGCAAAGCTGTCATACTCAATCTGTTTTCAAAGACAAAAGTTGTAAAAAAGCAAGTTGCAGAAAAGCAAGTCAGAAGCATTTTCCAGTGACTGTGCTACCTACACTTGCACTGAAAATCTGTTATAATTTGGTGCTAAATTAGCCAATTTAAAAAAAAAAAAAACATGCTTCTGCTAACCTTGCTGAAATTTCTCAAGCAAGGTATGGTACTCAAGAAGTCATTTTCTTTTTTTCCAAGTGCTTTCATGAACTACATCAGAGGTTTGATGTGGACAGAAAGAGAAGGGAAGCAAGTGTGCAGCACACAGCAGGGTGTCCCTACCAGCAATGTTCTCAGGAAGTTCCAGCTCCTTCCTACTCAGCAGCCTCTTGCGCTCAAAGAGGGCAGAGTCCAGACTCTGACAGCGTGGCTGATCCTCTCTGGGCGGGTTCAGGGCCTCGTGTTTTAGTAGGTCTGCGGCTCTTGGGCGGTGATTGGGGTTTCTCTCCAGGGCAGCTTCTATCAGCTCTCTCATCCCTGGACTGCAGTCATCTGCAATGTCTTCCAGTGGAGGCGCTTGCTTGTGTATCTATCAACAAACCAGCTCTCTTAGCATCAAAGGTATGGAGATACACCCTCAACAGCAAAAGCATGCTAGTAACAGGACCTAGAAAGTAATCCGTTTTCCACTACATGTCCTGCAACGAATGCAGTTCGTGCCCTTAAGCAAGCAAGCTTCCCTTTAATTTCTTTTTTCTTTTCCTTTTGAGACAGGGTCTCTGCTCTGTCGTCCAGGCTGGAGTACAGTGGCACCAACACAACTCACTGTAGCCTCGAACTCCTGGGCTCAAGTGATCCTCTCACCTCAGCCTCCCATGCAACTGGGACCACAGGCCATACACCACCACACCTAGCTAATTTTTTAAATTTTTTGTAGAGATGGGGTCTTGCTTTGTTGCCCAGGCTGGTCTTGAATTTCTGGGCTCAAGAGATCCTTTTGTTTTGGTTTCCTAAAGTGCTGAGATTATAGGCATGAGCCACTGTGCTTGGCCCATTTTAATTTCTAAAGGATACCAGGTTAAACCCATCTTCTGATTTAATGTTACAAAAGATAAGTGATAGGTTTGAATGTCAGTGACAGCTTCAAATCACTGTCCCAAAAGTCATTATGCAGTAACAGGAAAGTGTCTGCTCCTGAATTTATCAACAGTAAAATGGGAATTGCATGTTCCAACACAAGCCACGCTGGTGCGAACATTAATAATAAAAAATGTTTTAAGTGTTCAAAGAACATATACAACTTCCTTTGCTGAAATATTTATGCTACTCTGATGCTACTAAGTAGCATTGCATTATTACACATACAATGGAATAGCATCAATTATCCCAATGCACATTTTAGTAAGCTCCCACTAAAATAGCTATGTTTTCTTTGCAAGAATGGAGCTTGCTTCTACATGGGAAGAACTTGTAGCTACCTGTCATTTCACCATTGCCTCATTCAGATGGGGGTGGTATAGAAGGCAGAGCAGTCTCTCCCAGCTTGCGGGATGCATAACTCAACAGCCCCACCACCCCCAGCCCTGGTTGAACCCCACTTACTATGTACAGGTAGGAGGGATAGGCTGAGCGAGGGTAGCGCTTCACCCAGGGTGGGGTGCCCGTCTGCATGTGGATGAGCGTGGCCCCCAGGCTGTAGATGTCTGCTTTGGTTGAATGGCCCCTGCATAAGATGACCTCTGGGCTCATGTAAATCTGAAAAAGAAGTGGGAAACATTCAGCTTCATTCCCCTCCTTTGTGTGGGTTTCCATTTCCCTAATCGAGTTCTGGAAATTGGCTCATTTGCCTTAAACTAGGAGAATAATGCAGGCATTCCCCAGGAACCATGCAGCTCTTGCTGGAGGTGTCCCTGCAGTCTGATGAAGAACACCTGGCCAGGCGCGGTGGCTCACACCTATAATCCCAGCCGTGGTGGGCGTATCAGTTGAGGTCAGGAGTTCAAAACCAGCCTGGTCTCTACTAAAAATACAAAAATTAGCTGGGCATGGTGATGGGCACCTGTAATCCCATCTACTTGGGAGGCTGAGGCAAGGAGAATCGCTTGAGCTCGGGAGGCGGAGGCTGCTGTGAGCCAAGATCGCACCACTGCACTCCAGCCTGGGAGACAGAGCAAGACTCAGTTTCAAAAAACAAAACAAAACAAAACAAAAAACCACCTTTTTCTGCTTGATCTGGTGGCAAAGAGCCTAGAACCAGGAATCTATCAGGGACTCCCACTCATCAAAGTTCTGCAGTACACTGATCAGGTGCAGCTAAGTTTTCAACTAAAATGCCAATTCCTTTTATATTTAAATGAACTACAAACAGACTTCTTTATCTGTTTGTCATTACACTGCTAACCTTCTAAATATCTGCAATGATAAAAGGCGATAGAAGTCTATAGGGTATTAACACAAATTTCTTGAAAGGGAAAAACTTAAAAAATAAAGTGTAATGTTGTAGAAGTGATTCTAAAGGTCACTTTTTACAAACTATCTGTTATTTTTACCTACCATGTAGCCCAGTGACTAAATATTAAATGCAGCCATATTAACATTGTATAAGTTATATTTGGTCTCGTGAGTCCATGCTGAATAAACGGGGCTGGTTTTATAAACAGTTTCTCTAACAAGCATTTATTTCTGAACTTAAGAAAGAAACAAAGAGAGGTGGGGCATGGTGGCTCATGTCTATAATCTCAGCACTTCGGTTTCTTTTCTTTTCTTTTTTTTTTTTTTTTTGAGATGGGGTCTCGCTCGTCACCCGGGCTGGAATGTGCAATGGTGCGATCTGGGTTCACTGCAACCTCTGCCTCCCGGGTTCAAGCTATTCTCCTGCTTCGGCCTCCCAACTAGCTGGGATTACAGGCATGTGCCACCACGCCTGGCTAATTTTTGAATTTTTACTAGAGATGGGGTTTCACCATGTTGGCCAGGCTGGTCTCGAACTCCTGACCTTGTGATCCACCTGCCTCGGCCTCCCAAAGTGCAGGGATTACAGGTGTGAGCCACTGAATCTCAGCACTTTGGAAGGCTGAGGCAGGAAGGATGCTTGAGCCCAGGAGTTTGAGATTAGTCTGAACAAGATGGAGACCCCTCATGTTTACAAATTAATTAGTTACCTAATTTAATTAAACATTTTTTAAAAAAAGGAACAGAGCAAACACTGGTGACCAGTGATTTGTATTCATGGCTGGTGCAGATATATAGTAGTTAATATCCTAATTATCAATATTTCGCTTGAAACAGCTTGTACACTGTCTGCCATGTGAATAAGAGAAGGGAGGTCAGTGTTTCTGGAACACATTTCAGGGTAAGTAAGTAGAGAACTAGCTTACAAAAACCAGAGAAACTGCCCAGTCTCCCCACCCTAACCCTGCTGAACTCCTTCCTACAAGCCACTTCCGGGCCAGCTTCCTTTTGCTCTCAGCAAATAGGTGAAACTGAGCTCCTGTTCTCAAGCTTTCCCTGCAGCAGAGCCAGAGGACTTTCCAGAAGGACTTTGCTACTAAATATATCACAAAGTTAAAAAATTAATGCACAGCATTGTACCTATAGTCCACCATAGTGTATTGTATACTTAAAAATGTGTTCAGAGGGTAGAGTTCATGCTAAGTGTTCTTACCACAATCAAATAAAAAAGAAAAAGAAATGCAATGGGTATTACTAACTGTCCATAGAGGATGCCTATCTTCTCTCCTGTACGCCCTCCTCCCTGCCAATAAAGCAAGGATTGGGCGGAGTGCCCACTGCTGGTGTAGCCTACAGGGGCTGTGCAGAGGTGGCTCTGCAGGTTCTATGTGACTGCACGCCTAGGCAGCCTGGGGGGATAGAACATCTGTAAGCCTGGTGGCCTGGGTGCTGCCCCTCAGGCAGAGACCCCAGAGCTTCCTGGCTCAGAGCTCTTGTTCCTCAAGCTCTACCAACTACCAGTTAGATCAGGGAGCAGCAGGGCATGATGTTCAAGCACTCTGGCTGATTAGAAGGCATGAAACATTAGAAGCCCTGGTGGGACGAACACAGGGCTCTCTGAGAGTTCTGCACCCTTGGGGCTGGGCACTGGAGCAAGAAAAAACCTTGATGTCAGCGATCGAACCCTTCACCTCTCAACATGTTTATTAGAAAGGGAAAGAGACCGTGTGTGTGCGTATATGTGCACGTGATGATTGTTAACTTACAAAGGTAAAACCCAGCAGACTTAGAAGGATTTTTCAAAAAGGACCAAGTTCTAAAAGTAATTCTGATTTGTTATTCGCATTCACTATGTATTCTTTCTCTGTACCTTGCAACTCAAAAACAGTCTATTCTGTATATGCTGGATTAACCCTGTATGTGTATTACATGGTTACAATAGAATGCTCTGAATACCAATGCTTAGAGAGAGAATTCAAACAGGGGTAACCAGGGTTTGCATTTGGGAGCTATACTGCAGAAATCAGAAATTGTCTACGACTGTGCAGTAGCCACATGATCAAATTCTAACATCAGCCAATCTGCACAGTTGACTAATTAGATCTCCTGGCTCTTTAAGTAAGAAGGGTAAAAGCAAGCTTGTTGAAAGGTTTCACTGGTGACTTCACAACTTTGTTCATTATCAAACTTCAACTCGTGTGTACTAGGCAGATATTAAATGCAGGCTGATTAGAAGACAGTTTATATTTATAAACACCAAGGCTCAGTTTTGCACTTCACAAAAAGCTATTTGCATTTGCCATAACCTGATCCAGATACTACTCAGGAGTAAAATATGTTATTATCTCATATCCATGCATTCTGCTAGACAGCCCCAGAAAGAACACTTCTTTCTCCAATGTTGCAAAATGTTCAACTTCACCACACTGCCAGGAAGAGAAAAGTATTTTCCATCTTTAATACCATAAATAGTTTGTTTTTCAAACTGGTTCCAGGAAAGAGGGTGGTGGAATATTACATATCTGAACTCCTGACTAACGCCAAATATGCTGAAACATTTTCCAAAGAAAACATGTCGTAAGCATTAAGTCTTATTAGATCTCACACTTTGGTAAAGTATTCTTAAGATCTGGGGACTAAGCATTCTTAAAAAAAAAAAATTACAGCTTCCCTTCTGAATATTGTTCTGCTTAAAGGCAACTGTCAAGAATCCTTGCTCGAGTATTTTCAATAATAACTTCAGTAATATTCACAAAAGCAAGGATTTCTTCTGCTGCCCCGGAGAGTGCTGGCTTTGAGAGAGTTGAGAACGGACTTACAGGATCTTGGTTTTTTTTTTTAGGACAAGGTCTTGTTCTATTGTCCAGGCTATGGGTGCAGTGGCATAATCACAGCCTACTGCAGCCTCATCCTGGGCTCAAGCAATCCTCTCACCTCAGTCTCTTGAGTAGCTGGGACTACAGACATGCGCCACCATGCCATTTTTACAAAAAGTAAAGTTTTTGTTTGTTTGTTTGTTTGTTTACTTTTTGTAGTGATGGGGTCTCACTATGTTGCCCAGGCTGGAAGAATCTTGGTTTGAAAGGAAGATAATTTTTTTGTTGCTGCAACCCAGTTAAGTGCAACACGTATACTAGCTAGACTAGACTAAGGGTTGTCGTCTGATTGAACACCAAGACTGACCTGGTAACCCTGACATAGAGGTGCAGCCAAAGACCCTCTCTCTATTTCCTGTGGGCACTTCCAGCAAAGAGAAGGGCATGGGGCTGAGTGGCTCAGGCAGTGAAGCTTCCCCTGGTAGTGGTGAGGGGCCAAGGAGGCAGCTTTTACACCCATTTACCTTCCTGCTTGCATCCAACCTTGTGCCCGTCACAGTCAACTGTGAACTAAACTGCTGTGCCTGCTTGCTTTCTTTTTTTCTTTCTTTCTTTCTTTTTCTTTTCCTTCTTTCTTTTTCTTTCCTTCCTTCCTTCCCTTCTTTCTTTCTTTCTCCTTCCTTGCTTCCTTCCTTCCTTCTCTCTCTCCCTCCCTCCCTCCCTTCCTTCTTTTTTTTTTTTTTTTTTTTTTTCAAAAGAGATGAGGTCTCACTATATTGCCCAGCTGGTCTCGAATCCCCAGGCTCAAGCAAACCACCCCCATCTCCTTGGCCTTTCAAAGGGTTGGGATTACAGGTGTGAGAACACCACGCCCATCCCTAAACGGTTGCTCTTTTAATAATTCAGGTAATTTAAAGTAAGTCCTCCCACCAAAGAGTGAAGATCGCTGGAGTACCACTAAGGCTTGCTCCTCATTGCCTTGTCTCATGCTTCCTCGTTGGTGCTCACAAGAACCTGCCACATAGCAGATGCTCAATGGATACTTGCTAATTGAATCAACCAGTCAGCCTAATGATGTGAATGTTAAATATATTATTTGGGAGCCCGTGAATGCATTTTTCAGAATCTCATTTAGAGTCAGGAAAGAAAGGCTTTTCTGGGTCATTTTTTGCTTCACAGATGAGTTAAACATGAGTGCTATTTTACATCTTTAAATAAGATACATTTATGCTCACTACTTGAGGTTTATTATAGGATTCCTAGGCTCAAAGAGAGGCCTTTAGAGTCCTCATAAATATTAATGACCATAATTAAGACTGTCATTGAGCCAAAACTCAGTGATATTAGTTATATCAGTAATATATTTTAATAATGTATGTAGCATTATAATTTTTTAAAGTTATGTAGTAGTTAGACCTTAGGATTAGACTTAGAAAGAACTGGGTTCAAGTCCAGGGTCTGTCACGGAGTGACTCTGGACACTTTATTTTAATCTCTGTAAACTTATTTCCTTTATTGTAAAATGAGAATAACAATAGTATCTGCTTACAATAATAGTATTTACAACAACTGGGTTGTTGTAAGGATTAAATAACATACTGCTTTTTAAGTGCTAAACTTATTATAAAGTTAACTATAATTCTATAATTATTATTAAAGCTGAACTGTGGGCCAGACACAGGGGCTCGCACCTGTAGTCCCAGCACTTTGGGAGGCTGAGGCGGGAGGATCACTTGAGGCCAACAGTTCACGACCAGCCTGGCCAACATAGTGAAACCTGCATCTCTACTGAAAAAAAAAAAAAAATTAGCTGGATGTGGTGGCACATGCCTGTAATCTCAACTACTCAGGAGACTAAGAAGCGCTTGAACCCAGGAGGTGGAGATTACAGTGAGCTGAGATCATGCACCACTGCCCTACAGCCTGGGCGACAGAGCAAGACTCTGTCTCAAAAAAACAAAAACAAAAACAAAACCAAAACCAAAACCACACAAAATAAAGCTGAACTGTGGATATGATCTATTTTGAGGGGCTTTTTTTTTTTTTTGAAACAACATCTTGTTCTGTCATCCAGGCTGGAACTCCTGGGCTCAAGCAATCCTCCTACCTCAGCCTCCCAACTAGCTGGGACTACAGGCGTGTACCACCACACCGAACTAATTTTTTTTTTTTTTGAGATGGAGTTTCACTCTTGTTGCCCAGGCTGGAGTGCAATGGCACGATCTTGGCTCACCTCAACCTCTGCCTCCCGAGTTCAAATGATTCTCCTCCCTCAGCCTCCCGAGTAGCTGGGATTACAGGCATCTGCCACCATGCCCAGCTAATTTTGTATTTTTAGTAGAGATGGGGTTTCTCCATGTTGGTCAGGCTTGTCTTGAACTCCTGACCTCAGGAGATCCGCCCATCTCAGCCTCCCAAAGTGCTGGGATGACAGGTTTGAGCCACCGTGCCCGGCCTGAACTATTTTTTTTAATAGAGATGGGGTCTTGCTATGATGCTTAAGCTTGTCTCAAAGTCCCGGGCTCAATTGATCCTCCCACCTCAGCCTCCCAAAGCACTGGGATTATAGGCATGAGCCACCACACCTGGCCAATATGATCTATTTTGACATTACATTGTTTACAAATGTTCTATATTATACATATCAACATGTATATTATATTACAAATACTATTATGTATTATAAATAACATAGCAGAAAAATATAATAAAAAATCTAGTGCTAAACTTAGTACTTGACACAGAGCAAGTGCTCATTAAATGTGTTCCAAGGAAAATAATGATTTAATGCAATGGGTTTCTTCCCCTTCTTGTCCTTCGTTCCCACAATAATTCTAGAACATTTTTTCCTTTTTATTCTTAATAAAATAGTAACCCTTTTCATGTGAACATAATTACCTCTGTTCCTCGGAGGTCCTTAGGAAAATAGACATCTTCGGTCATTTGAACACTTAGGCCAAAATCCACCAAAACAGCTTTTGTGGACATGAAAACAATGTTGCTAGCTAAAATGAGAGGAAATTTTTTTAAGATAAAATTTTTTATATACTCATAAGTCAAATGAAAACATTATCTAAAATAATAATGAATCTCCAATCAGAAAAGACTGAAATGCTTCCTCTAGTGAGATGGGTGTATTATATTCAAAAGAGGAGAATGAATCTCAGAGTTTAGGTGAAAATCAGTTTGGATCCATCAAGAATTCAGCCAATGTGGGTATGAATGATTGTAGCCATTAATAATGTTCAAAGACTTGAGTTTCAAACTCTAAGACATAAGCATACTGTTGTCAAGCCACTTTTCTAAAACAGAAAAGTAAAATACCTATCTTTTTTCCCAGTAAAAGTTGTGCCACTCTAATTTAGTACTGGCTATTAAAGGTTTACCTATTTCCTCATCATATCAGACTCCTAGAAAACAGTTAGCGAAGGTGTGTTTAATGGATTATTGTTACATTGGTATACAAAATGAAAGAGGTATTTGTTTCTCAAAAATACTTGTCTCTGTGTTTGTATGTTTTTAAGTAAATTGCTTTTTTTTTTTTTTTGAGACAGAGTTTTGCTCTTGTTACCCAGGCTGGAGTGCAATGGCGCCACCTCAGCTCACTGCAAACTCCGACTCCCAGATTCAAATGATTCTCCTGCCTCAGCCTCCCAAGTAGCTGGGATTACCAGCACCCACCACCACGCCCAGCTTTTTTTTTTTTTTTTTTTTTTTTGTATTTTTAGTAGAGACGGGGTTTCACCACACTGGCCAGGCTGGTCTCCAATTCCTGAACTCAGGTGCCACTTGCCACAGCATCTCAAAGTGCTGAGATTACAGGTGTGAGCCACCATGCCCAGCCTAAATTGCAATTTTAAAAGCGTTTTTAACAGAGCAGTACCTAATAGGTATGTAGCTATAACCTTTCAACAACTGTTGAAAGTAATCTTTCCTTATGACTTTGAAAGCTCTAGTAACCCCACATGATTCTAAGATATGTCTCTGGAGAAGGAAGACAGACGGTGCTCTGAGGGAGCTTTCCACCCTCCATGGAGGGTCTTCGGATTACAGGAAGGAGCTTGTTTGTCTCCTGAATAACTAGTCTTTTTGAGCCAAAAAGGTATATGTCCAAAGATACTTACGTTTAATATCATGATGGATCACTTTCTTTGAGTGCAGAAAATCGAGTCCCTTGAGAACATGCTTTGTCACCCAAATAATTTCAAATTCTCTCATTGGTCCACAGCTCTCCAGTTTCTCCAGAACAGACCCTCCCTCGCCTGCTTCCATAAAGAGATGGACGGTTTCACCCCACAGGACTGCGCCATACAGCTCTGCGATGTTCTCGTGCCGGAAGCAAGCCTGGATTTCCACATCAGATGGCTTAAATTGATCTACTGGGATCTAGAACACAAAAATACGAGTGAGATTCTAAATAACCCCAAAGTCACCTTAAAAATATATAATATAGGTCAATGCAAAAAACAAAAGGCAAATAAATGCCCTCAAGAATACTCTGCCCTGTGTGAAAATGGACTGCCCAGTTACAATAATGTTCATCTTAGATCTGCCTTTAACTATGTTAGCTTCAAATATAAAATTCAGAACAAGAAAATAAAAAACAAAATAGTGAGTTATTCTTTTCATTTAGAAGTCAGAAATCCATCCAAAGTTTTAAAATTACGAATGAATCAAAAAAGAGATAATTTCCCACCTATTAGACAACAGTATCTATGGTCCCTAGATTTTAGGTCGTATTTTCAATATTTCAGTTGGTTGTGAGATAATATGAAGTGTTTGTTGCCACAGTTCATACTCTATTATAGCAATGTATTTAAAATAAGCACTGGGGCTGGGCACGGTGGCTCATGCCTGTAATCCCAACACTTTGGGAGGCCAATGCAGGCAGATCACTTGAGGCCAGGAGCTCGAGACCAACCTGGCCAACAAGTCAAAACCCCGTTTCTACAAAAAATACAAAAATTAGCCAGGCATTGGTTGTGCACACCTGTAATCCCAGCTACTCTCTTATTACAATAAGAGAAACCAAGACATAATATTTGGCAATTATTTATTTTATTTTTTGTTAACTCAAAAGTGAGTGTATTTTATTTTGTTGTACTTTTTGAAAATTTAATTAAAGCAAAACAGACATACAAAAAAGTGTAAAAATGATGGGTCCAACTCAGTGAATTATCAAATGAACATACAAATGTAACACCTAAATCAAAATGAAAAACCACGTCAGGCCAGGCGTGGGGGCAAGTGCCTGTAATCCCAGGTACTTGG
This sequence comes from Pongo abelii, assembly GCF_028885655.2. Lineage (NCBI taxonomy): Eukaryota > Metazoa > Chordata > Mammalia > Primates > Hominidae > Pongo > Pongo abelii. The sequence goes on along the minus strand of NC_071993.2, from coordinate 31,064,113 downwards.
GAGGCTAAGGCAGAAGAATTGCTTGAACCCGGGGGACAGAGGTTGAGGTGAGCCGGGATTGCGCCACTACACTCCAGCCTGGGCGACAGAGCTAGACTCCATCTCAAAAAGAAAAACAAACCAAAAAAACACACAGATGTCTATTAGCATTCAAGAAGCCCCCCTCTTGGCCCCTTCCAGTCGCTACCCTCCAAGAGTACCCACCATCCTGACATCCAGTAGCATAGATTTTGTTTTGCTTGTTTTGGTCCTTTATATTAATGGAATCTCATACAGAAGATCTCATTTCATGTCTGGCTATTTGGGCTCAACATAATGGTTATGAGATTAATCCACATTATTATAGTTGTAAATCATTTATTCTTTTTACTATCCAGAATTTCACTATGTAAATATATTCCATTTCAGCATTTTGGAAGTTTCCAGTTTGGGACCCTTACAAATAGTGCAGATATGAACATGCTAGCACATAGCTTTTAGTTTTTGGTGGCCACGTGGACAGGTCTCTGTGGAGTGAGTGCACCTACAGGAGAGGAATTGTTGAGCCATAGGGGGTGTGAATGCTCAACTTATGTAGATACAGTTTTCCAAAGTAGTGGCACCTTGGCAGTTATTGTTTAATAAGAAGGGATAGGGGCTGGGCGCAGTGGCTCATGCCTGTAATCCCAGCACTTTGGAAGGCTAGGCAGGTGGATCACTTGTAGTCAGGAGTTCGAGACCAGCCTGGCCAACATGGTGAAACCCCGTCTCTACTAAAAATACAAAAAATTAGCTGGGTATGGTGGCGGGTGCCTGTAATCCCAGTTACTCGGGAGGCTGATGCAGGAGAATCGTTTGAACCCAGGAGGTGGAGGTTGCAGTGAGCCGAGACCCCGACACTGTACTCCAGCCTGGACAACAGAACAAGACTCTGTCTCAAAAAATAATAATAATAAAAATTAAAATTAAAAATAAAAAAAAAGGGATAGGGTCTTTTCAGTCATTGATGTATTTAAATTCAGCCCTTTAAATCTGCCTTCCTGAAAAGGCTACCTCCTCCCAGTTTCTGCCTCTGCCTGGCCCCCTCCTCAGTGGGCGGAATGACAGGAGAAGCACATAGAATTGCTCCTACTTTGCAGGATGGCTCTTCTCTACTTCTCTCCAAGAGTGATGATGTTATTTATCCAAATCAGTGCTTTAAAAACCAGCACTTATCCTTTTAATCATCTAGATTAAAATCAATTATGCATCTAAACAGAGATTTTAGGGCTGAATGGCCCCAAGCAGCCAATACATCCAGAAAAACAAATGCTTTGAGGCAGTGCACCCTCAGATAAGACCCAATCAAAGGATAAAAACCTTTGGTTAATGCAAATGGACAAACAAACAAAAGCCAGAATGCCAAACACACAGTGTGGGTTATCTAGGTAGAAAACACGTACCAGTTTACACGCCATTCTTTTCTTCGTCTTTATATCTTGTGCCAAGTATACCTTTCCAAAGGCTCCCCGAGGAATAAAATCAGAACCAATATTCCTGTAAGTCAGCTTCCAAGGGATCAGGAGAACATCGGAATCTATTTGGTAACGTCCATTTTGGGGAGTGATGACCTACAACACAATAAAAATGTGAGAGGGTGAGAACTTCAGTCAAGTTGGCTTTTTCTAAGACCCACCTATTAGGAAGCTGGTTATTTTAGCAGCATTCTGATACACAGTTATGAAATTAATGTCACTGTGCTTAATCCTACCAACTGTACAGAGACTATATTTAGAGCTTGAGGAAGTCAGAGAGAGCATGTAACAGACACAGGTGCCTGGTCAGACCTGGTCATATTTCCACCTACTCATGAGTAATTAATTGCCAAATAGAACTTTAAAAATTATTTATCTAAAAAAGCATGACTACGGCAACCAAAAGGCTGAAAATAAAGATTGCGTAAATATAAACCGTGCCTGCAGGTTGACTTGTTTCTATTACAATGTGCGAACCTGTTAGTCCACATAGCTATTACTCACACATGACGCATACAGAGAAAGAGCATCAAAATTAACTGATGATCACGGAAGATTTTGGAAAACCACAGCATATGCCAGAGCTATGAGTTGACAATGCTATGTAAATTAAGTGAGGGCAGAATTGCTTCTCATCTACTTACTCACTTAATATCTATCGCATGCATTGTCTCTATTGCGTGCAAAATAGGTGCTAGGCACTGTGTTTGGTGCTGCGGAGGCAGCCATGAACAAGAGATGGCTGATCCCTGACCTCCCAGGGTTCACAAGCAAGCCGACTCTTAGAACTAGAAGTTTTGAAACTAGTTGATTTAAAAAATTGAGAGACAGCTGGGAGCAGCGGATAATGCCTGTAATACTAGCATACTGGGAGGCTGAGGCAGGAGGATATCTTGAGGCCAAGAGTTCAAGACCAGCCTAGGCAACATAGCCAGACTTCATTTCTACAGAAAAAAATAAAAACACAATATAAATTTTAAAATAATAAAACAAAAATTAAGAGGTCTATTCTGACAGCAATGTGGGTTCCAAGCGCACAGGCATTTGTCAAAACTCGTAAAATTGGACATTTAACATCTGTGTATTTGACTATATATAAAATATATTTCAATTTTTAAAGAGGAAAAAATTAGAAAAGAAAATAATTGTAATTAAAATTAAAACAAAATAATATGGTAGTTCATGGGAAATGCAATCTGGAACGCATGCCTGTAACATGTCCAAAGTGTTCTTTCAAGGGATAAATCGCCTCAGTACCACTTTCTCCTCAACGTAATCAGTAATATTACAGCTTCTGATTCTGAACTCAGGAGTTATGAAACTTCTTTTTTTTTTTTTTTTTTTGAGATGGAGTCTTACTCTGTTGCCTAGGCTGGAGTGCAATGGCACGATCTTGGCTCAATGCAATCTCTGCCTCCTGGGTTCAAGGGATTCTCTCATCTCAGCCTCCTGAGTAGCTGGGATTATAGGTACGCACCGCCACGCCTGGCTAAATTTTGTATTTTTAGTAGAGATGGGGTTTCACCATGTTGGCCAGGCTGGTCTCAAACTCCTGACCTCAAGTGATCCACCTGCCCCAGCCTCCTATAGTTCTGGGATTACAGGCGTGAGCCACGGCGCCTGGCTCAGGAATTGTGAAACTATCAAAGGACCTTAACTTATTTCAAGTAACAGAAGAAGCTGAACAACTAGGTGCGGTGGCTAACGCCTATAATCCCAGCACTTTGGGAGGCTAAGGTGGGAAGACTGCTTGAGGCCAGGAGTTCAAGACCGGTCTGGGTGACACAGTGAGACCCCATTTCTATTTTGTTTAAAATTTAAAAGAGGCAGCAGCAGCAGCTGAAGGGAATGTGACAAATCCCCAGATCTACCACATGGGAAGAGAATGAACTCCTGATTCATCTGCAGATGCGTGGGACTTCTTACTCGGGACACGGCTGCAGAAATAGTTCTAGTAACTGTAAGGGCCATTCAGTCAGCTCCACCACTGCTAATTTAGCTACACATCCCACAAACAGATGTGTTCACTATTAGTCAGGGAATAAAGCAGAGACTACCTCTAATGCTTATAAATATGAAGTCATTAAATTTAGAAACTATTTACTGAGTGCTTCTGCTGTGTGAGACCCTGTGCAGGGCCCTAGAGCTAACATGAATAAGTGCAGATGGCGGTCTTGCCTTGTTTGAAAGATGACTTCCTTTCAAGAAGTATGCAGCCTCTGGTCGCTGGAGGCCTCTTTTGCAGCATGCTGAGAACATGATAGATTTAGTCCCTTTTCACATTTAGACAGAACCCTACTCACGACACTCAAGAGCACTTGCTGATTTTCCCTTTCTTATCATTAAATATTTACAGGCCTGATTTCACCGCACCCTCCAGCGAACCATCTCTGTGTTTAACTCATCTTCATGAAAGTTTTATTAACCTAAATTTGTTATAACCCAACTTAGGTTTTTTTGTTTGTTTTTGTTTTTGTTTTGAGACGGAGTCTCGCCCTGTCACCCAGGCTTGAGTGCAGTGGCTAGAGTGGAGTTGCAGATCTTGGTTCACTGCAACCTCCGCCTCCCAGGCTCAAGCCATTCTTGTGCCTCAGCCTCCCAAGTAGCTGGGATTACAGGCAAGTGCCACCACACACAGCTAATTTTTGTATTTTTAGTAGAAATGGGGTTTCACCATGTTGGCCAGGCTGGTCTGAAACTCCTGACCTCAAGTGATCCACCCGCCTCGGCCTCCCAAAATGCTGGGATTACAGGTGTGAGCCACCTGTGCCTGGCTTATGACCCACCTCGAACCAGTGTCCTGTTATTCTGTCCAAGAGGACAAAAGATAATTTCAGCCATTTGTTGAGTGCTAAGTACAGCAATGTGCTCAGTACTTCAATATATTATCTTATCGAAGTCTACAACAATAGTCTGAGGTTAACTACTATTTTTATCTCCATTTCACAGATGGGGAAACTGACTTCAAGAGGTTAAGGAACATGCTAGTTAGTGCCGGCATTAGGATTTGAACTCAGATCTGTCTGACTCCAAAGCATATCTCCTAGTCTGGGTAAGAGCCTTATATATTCCAGAAGGCCATAATTAAAGCTGAGCTAAGATGAAAACCCAGTTATTAAATGCCGGATTACAAAGATAACTCAGTTATTTATGTTTACATTATTTTCGGAGCATACCTTAGCCTTCTCCTCTATAGATCAAATAATGCAAGTTCCTTCGCCCCCATTCACCCCTATTTTATAACTTCCCACATTCTGGGGACCCTGCTTTCAATGCCTGTGAGTTCTCCTAGGCTCCTTTCATGACTGGCCCTGATTTTCTAGTGTAATGTGCAAGTCCTGACCAGTTTGTAGTTCTGCAAATGCCTGGTTCTTCCCCTAGCCCCGGATCCCCCTGTATTTAATTTGTGTGTGTGTGTGTGTGTATGTATGTGTGATGGAGTTCCGTTCTTGTTGCCCAGGCTGGAGTGCAATGGCATGATCTCAGCTCATCGCAACCTCCGCCACCTGGGTTCAAGCAATTCTCCTGTCTCAGCCTCCCAAGGTACTGGATTATAGGCATGTGCCACCACGCCCAGCTAATTTTGTATTTTTAGTAGAGATGGGGTTCTCCATGTTGGTCAGGCTGGTCTCGAACCCTGTATTTAAATTTTAGATGGGTGTTTTTCTTCTTTCTAGGGGCCCGTATAAATTTTTTTTTTTAAGACAGGGTCTTGCTCTGTCACCTAGACTGGAGTGCAGTGGCCACATCACAGCTCACTGCAGCTTCAACCTCCCAGACTCAAGCAATCCTCCCACCTCGGCCTCCCAAGTAGCTGGGACTACACATGTGTGCCACCTCACCTGGCTGACTTTTTTACTTTTTGTGGAGATGGGGGTCTCACTATGTTGCCCAGGCTGGTCTCAAACTCTTGGGCTCAAGTGATCCTCTGGCCTCAGCCTCCCAAAGTGCTGGGATTACAGGCGCGAGCCACCACACCCAGTGCTATCAAACCATCTTAGGGAACTCTATGCTGCTTATCTCTGCCAGTTCTTCAACTTACCAAAATCATCTCTAAAGGCAGGCATTATAAGCACATTTTCTATTTCCTCATCCAGATCACCATCATTTATACTAAACAACACTGGGCCAAGAAGCAGCATATTGAGAAAAATTTTTAAGTATTATAGTAAGAATAAATTCTACAAGTGACCTGTGTGATATGCTACTATGAAACAGACATGGTATTGATCTATATTCATGCAGGCATATTATCTAGCACAAAGGCTAAGCTAGCTCTGTCCTACTCTGTTGATCACAACAAATGGATCCTCACATTCAAAATATGGCTCTAAGATAGACACTAATACAAGCTTGAGTTCACAGGGTCCTGCCCAGATGATGAGACAGTTAACAGTACAATTCATGAGAAGTCATGCACACAGTTGGAAATACATGTGAAAGAAGAGAGAAGATCTGGGGAACATGCAATTTAAAAAATTTTGGAAGGACTGTCATAAGGAAGGGGTGTAACAATTGTATACAACAGTAACTCCCACAATGCCTTGCGTTCATTTAACACTCACTATGTGTAACCAGGTCACGTGTATTCATTAATTGTTCCAAATATCAACTCTATGGAGTGTCATGATGTTATCCATTTTATGGATGAGTAAACTGAGGCAAAGACGGGTGAAATGACCAGCCCAGGGTCACACAGCTAATCTATTTCAGAGCTGAACTACATAACCCTGGTACTTTAATTCAGGGCCCATCGTCTTCACCACTGCTCATCATATGCACTTTTTTTAATGGCCAATAAGTAGGGCTTGCACTAAACGGTCAGAGATGAATTTTGGTTCTATATAAGGAAGAGAACTTTCTTACAGTCAGGACTGGACAAATAGGAAACTCTGTGTCCCAGTGTGTAATGAGCTCCTTGTCACAGTAGACTTTCAAGAACAGACCAAAATGTTCTACCAGTTATTGGAGATGATGAACAGGGTGATTTGAGTACAGACAGAGGGCTGGACTCAAGTATCTTAAAGGCTTTTTCAACTCTGAGAAGCCATGACTCCATGACTAAGCCCTAAGGAACATCTTCAGCTCTCACACTTATAAAGTTGTAAAAAAGGGGTGAAGGTTTTGGGGTCCTTCAGTCCCCATAAAACCACCAAAGAGTTGAGTGTTTGGAACCCATTTTAGATTATTTGTTTCTGGACCAGATTATGAATCAGCGTAGATGATAAATAACATGCAGCACTCTTACCCAAAGCAATTCCCAGGTTAGTCTCCCAAAGCTTCTTCCCCAGGTTTTGCTGGATGTTGGTGGGATCCTTAACAAATATTATTTTTAGTCAAATCACACACACAATCACTGAACATGCCTGTTCTTCAGGATGCTTTTGTAATTCCTGGTTCTGCACCCTGTCTGAATAACTATGGTGTTGTGGTTGTTGGCTGCCTGAACACATCAGGTCTCTATGTCTCTGGGCCTCTGCACATGCTGTTCTCTCCACCTGGACCCTGTCCACTTCATCTAGCTGACTCCAACTCAACACTTCAGACTGCAGCTTAGGCATCAATCCTTCTTGGAAGGCTGTGCTGACATTCTCCTTCCTTCTGCCACACTCATGGCTATGTAAAGGATCCTGCCTGTGCACTGCCAGAGCAAACAGCGTGCAGATGTGCTGGGAAGCAGCACACTCTACTATAATTGCCTATTCATCTGCATCCTGCATGCACCAGGCAGCAAGCTCCCAGAGGCACAGACTGTTCCATATTTTCTCTAGCACCTGACGCACTGTAGATGTCCAAGCTCTGTCTAGCAAATGAATAGGTAAATACTTGAATGAAAGTTTCCCCATCCCTAAGTAGATACATCGTATAGATGGATTTTACCTAGGAACCAATCAGCTGCTATTTTCCTAAAGCCAAGAGAGAGCAGCAAATGAAGCCCAATAAGTAAAGTTTTGATAGGGTAGTGGGTGGAAGATGATGGGAACAGAAAGATCTTGAACACTGGGTGGTTCCAATGTTCCACGTGAGGATGAAAGGGAGCTGAAAGCAAGCCCTGCCTCCCTCACTACTGTCTTGAAGTGACTATGATCAGAGACGACAGTCCCAATTCCTAGGCTATCATTTATGAAGCATGGAGCTCTGATGGGTTACCTAGCAGGCACAGCAATGTAGTCCATCTTTAATGTGAGTGGCAGGAAAGTCAACTGCAGCCCTCCAGAGTCATCGACCGCTGGGTCGATTTGCCTAGTGAAGCCATGTCTAAGATCCAATGGATTTTAAGGTCCTCCTCTTATTCTATTCTGTTTTTTAGTCTTCTTGTTTTATATGTTATATTCTTGATCATTTTAAAATAAAAATCTTTTTAAAGTTTTTCAAGATCCCTGCTTTTACTTACGTATTTGTTTATTCTTAAAATTTTTCCTGGCCAGGTGTGGCTCACGCCTATAATCCCCACACTTTGAAAGGCCAAGGCGGGTGGATCACCTGAGGTCAGGAGTTCAAAACCAGCCTGGCCAACATGGTGAAAACCCGTCTCTACTAAAAATACAAAAATTAGCCGGGTGTGGTGGCAGGCGCCTGTAATCCCAGCAACTCAGGAGGCAGAGGCAGAGGCAGAGGAATTGCTTGAATCCATGAGGCAGAGATTGCAGTAAGCCAAGATTGCGCCACTGCACTCCAGCCTGGGTAACAGAGTGAGACTCTGTCTCAAAAAAAAAAAAGAATTCTCCTTAATTATGTACTTGTTCATTTAAAGAGCACAGGACCCACAGCAGGTAATGACAACATTTTACTCAAACCCTTTGCTGATACACTTTTACCCTCATCCTAATGTCTTAGTCTCTCTCCTTTTTAGGATTAACTTTTCTGGCCCCACTCCTAAAAGACTTCAGAATGCTATTTCTTTGTATTTCTTCTAATTTTCCTGAATTCCTTTCTGTACATTCCCAGACAGGCCAGGGAATAAGCAAACACACCTAAGTCTTTGCATATTTACAAGGAAGAATAATTTGGTTTTTTTCTGCATATTTTCATTTAAAATACTCATTTTTTACAGAAGGAGCAGGATTTTTAAAAAATTTAATTCCCATTTTAACAAATAAACACGTTAAAAATGAGAGAAATACACAAACAATTATATTTCTCGGTATAGACATATATATAACTTTGAATCTGAGTTCTCCAACTATCCTTTATTTGGGAAAATCAGATATGGCTTCTAGTTCAAATGATTACTTCTCATTTATAAAAGGAAGAAATATTCTGAAGGTAAAGTACTTAGTCGACTATTAAATAGAGCTTGATAGAGCCAGACCAAAGCAGTCACACAAAAATGCAAAATATTATCTTGCTCCATGGTGAGCTATGGTTGAATATGACTGGCTTCTGACAAAACAATTCACTACATACCTGGCCTAAATTACTCTGTTGTTTTTAATTAAATGAATGTGGTATGAAAAAAAAAATAATTAAGTACTTTGTCTGGACTCTGCACTCATTCAGCACCGACTTTCCCCCAACATTAGCCATTTTGCCATTTAGATACACCAAAAGAAAGGGCGTCACTTTCATCAATAAGCATGTTTTGCAAGTTACCACCTACTCCTTTGCAAATTATTCTTTTTAAAAATATTAGGTTACCTTTAGCCAGCACCTACGTTCACCTCTGACATACTAAAAGCCTGACAGAATCCCAGGCACACCTAAACACATCACCTGATCTACTATTATGGCAACAAAATGTTGCCACAATATTTTGCATGATTTGCATACTTGCGATGATTAAGCAAATATATCACTTGCCATTCATACTTTGCCAATTAAAGAGAGTGAATCTGTGGATAGCTATTTACTGCCTACATACTACATTTTTGCAATAAATGAATTAATAACATTTCAAGATGTGACAAGAAAGGAACAAATAATTCAGCCTTCAAGATGAATTAGTGACAAAGTGTTTATTCCCCTCTCAGACGAAGGAGTCTCATTAAGCCTTTCTTTTCTGCATAACTGATGAATAAACTTTTTAGTGAATTGTTAAATTAAAATACGTTCTTCTTTGTTGTTGTTGTTGTTGAGACAGAGTCTCACTCAGTCACACAGGCTGGAGTGCAGTGGTGTGATCTCGGCTCACCACAACCTCCACCTCCCAGGTTCAAGGGATTCTCGTGCCTCATCCTCCCAGGTAGCTGGAATTATAGGCAGCCGCCACCACGCCAGGCTAATTTTGTATTTTTAGTAGAGATGGGGTTTCACCACGTTGGCCAGACTGGTCTCTAATTCCTGACCTCAAGTGATCCACCCACCTCGGCCTCTCAAAATGCGGGGATTACAGGCGTGAGCCCCTGCGCCCGGCCAAAATACATTCTTCTTAATTATCTATTTGTAGAAATACTACTAAAATATGATCAAGATTCTTTAAATAGAACCTTTTAATGGAGACTTTTTTTTTGCATCTTTAACATGGAAGTGCTTCTTACTGATGATTACATTTTTAAAAATCATGCCTGCCAGCCCGTCTAAACCAAATTCAAACGCCACTCTGCATTAAATGAAGCTGCAGTAGGAAAGCTGAGCACATAGCACCCAACTGATCGGAATGAAACGTACCATGTTTAATAAAATTCCAGATTCCTGTGGTCGTTGTCCATAAAAATGCTTTGCAGTGTTGGATATATGGTTTGCAAAAGCAAGCAAATCCTCCACGGTTCCATATCTGACTGATGACAACCATGGTACCTCTTGGCCACTAAGCAGCAGAGACTTAGAACGCTCATCATTTTGATTGCTGTCTTGACACATGGTCATTAGACTGGGTTCATAAACTGCTGGTTCTTCACTTGCATAAAGATTTTCCATAATGTCTATTACATCAGACACATTTAAATGTTTAATTAATAAATCAATTTCTTCTTTATTGTCACTTCCAGTGCTCATGTACTCCATTACTGTTGCTCTTTCTGGAGAGTCTAGGAAAGAAAACACAAATACTTAGTTTACAATATGTGTATTTGCATTCAAGACCAATGGGAAACTGACATACAAGGATTGGCAACAGGATTTTATATGCTTTTGTTCAGAAAATGAGGATTCTGTGTCAACTGTGTGTATGAATTCAAGTTGACAGTGCAGAGTTGAAAGGGACCTAAGATAACCTGTAGCCCAGCTCACTTTGCAGAGGGGAAACCTGAGATCCAGAGAGCTTACTCTTACTCACAGAGTCAGTGGTATCAGCTACAGGCACTGAAAACAAACTTTCACTAAACATACACACGAATCAAGAGCAGCTCAGGAATCTTTGAAGACTTCAGGCTACCAGCTCTTTAGGGCTTCCAGCCTTACACAATCCAGCTATTCCCCCAAAGTGGCACCCTCCCTGCAAGAATCGCTATGGCTTTTTTATGCCTCCGGTGACTTTAAAGAAAAATAACCTCTTCACTAAACGCAGGAGCTAACTTGGCAAATAAAACTCAGGCCCTGAAAGCCAGAAGCTGGAAAAATGGATTTCAATCTACACAAATTTGATGGCAATAGGTCAAGTTTCAGGAATGATTCTTATGCAAATGAGTTAAACGGCTAATTGGAAGGATGACAGGAAACCTTGTTCTCCCAGTGTTGAGTATGAGAAAGATGATGATACATTTAACCTATGATTCAGCTGTCCTCCCTTAGGACCAGAATTCTTTAATAGTGCAAAGCAAACATCTTGAGGGTCCCAGAAGATTAATATCTAAATAAATGGCCTTCTAGAAGCTGTGAGTAGTAGAAAGAAGCCAGGAAAGTCAAATCTATCATAAGCAAGGCCAAGTGACTGTATTAACCAAAATTGCATTTCAGCTCTTATATACAAATCAGCTGCCACACTTGGAGATCTGCAGATGAGAAAAAGAAAGTAAAGCAAGGGTAAAAACTGACGTTGTTACTCAGGATTTTAGAACAACTCTGTTCTGAAGGAGAAAAGACAAAAGGCTCTAAGATCTAAGAGAATTTCAAGGCACATTGGTCTACTTAAATCATCGATTGCACTCCCAAAAGCACAGCCTCCTTCTGAAAGGTATTTCAAGTTCTGAGAAGCACAAGCCTTTAACACACAGGACACTCAGGGCTAAAGCCACGCACCTCTGATCAACCTGGAGCTTCATTTCAAAGCTCCAGGAAATGCTCCACTGCAGAGCCACCTGCATGCATGACCCAGCCATCTGCCCCTCAGTGAATTTTATTTGACAAAAGAACCATGCAATTTAGTGTCATCATTCACTTACTTGATGGTCATTTTCTGACGTATGAATTGTGTCTGAGGAAAGCAGTCTAGCATCCTGCAATCCAACATTCCTCTGGTCTCAGACTGCTTGGAGTCAAATCTCATTGCCTCCCTCCACACCCCCATTTACTGCTTGCATGACGTTGAGCAAGTATCTTCACCTCTCTCAACCTCAATCTTCCCCATCTGTAAAATGGAAGTAATAACAGCACCTACCTCATGAGGTGGTCGTGAGGATTAACAGAGTTCGCGCTCATAAAGTGCTCAGTGCAGTGTCAGGGGCATGGTAAATAAGCTGTGTCATTTTTAGCTGCTTTATATGCATGAGACAGAAAAGTACTGAGTCAGACTCCTGGCTTTGCAGATACTGCGTTAGCTTCCTTTCTTATCTGCAAATGAGATGTGGCTACCTATTCCCCTGGCTTCTTCGCGGTAAGAAGATTGCATCTAAAACAAGACATAAAGAGAGAGAAAAAAAAGGCAGAAACCTATGCTTTCATGGCTATTATCACCACAGTGAAATCTAGAGTGAGGGGGCAGCTTCCCCTCCCGAGATCTTGCACATCTTCGAGGGAGATTGTGATTCAGGTTCTTGGAGTCTACTGAGTTAGGAGAGGAACTTCTTAGATTATTGGAGGAACATTTGACTTCGGTTTTACTGAGCCGTTTAGTTGCAGTTTCTGCTTGTCGATTTACTGGAAACACAGAAGTTAAAAAAAAACAGCCTAATTTGGGGCCTCAGGGGTTGAAAGGATCCAAGTCTCCTGGACTTATTTATCAAATAGATGACTTGACAGAAAAAAAAAAAGTTCTCAGTACTAACACGAATCAAGAAAGAAAGAGGAAAAAAGTCCACACAGTTCAAATTCACTCTGCTGATCCGGGAAGACAAATTTTAGAGGTTTTTTTTAAAAAAGAAAATAGTAGTAGTGGTATTCTTTTTATTCTTTATTCTTTTATTTTTTTAATTGGGGGGTTTTCCTGCGAGGACTGGAGATTCTAAAAGACAAATTCTAAAAGAGCTGTAACACAAGATTTTAGTTTTTAAACCCTGCAGAAAAGTCTCAGGCATTTATATGTAAAACCCAAGAGCTTAAACACACACAACCACACCCCTAAACTGTGAGTTGCCTGGAAAGGGGAGAGGGAGGGAAGCAGGACCCGGGAGGTGAAGGAGTGTCTGACGCTGAGACTTTTCTCAGTGCCTGCATTAATTCCTTAGCAACACAGGGCCCCTGTCACGCAAATCTATGTTCCCCAGAAACCCTGCTGACCAGTTCGCCTGCTAACTGCGCCTGCAAAAAGCCTCAGCACTTTCCAGCCTTAATTAAGCACACAATATGCTAATGGTTTCTGAGTTATTCATGATCTGTACCCATCTAGATAAAGTTCAGATTGTGAAGGTACTCTAGTTTGCAATAAAGACCTTTAGTATAAGATGATTTTTCCTTTGACACAGTTTACAATAAAAGTCCTCATAAAATTCCTACTTCCTAACCAAACAGAAAATTATGCCAGCTTTTGGAATTGGAGAGATGTGCAAATACAGTCAAAATTAGTTACACTGAATTATTTCAGGAATCAGCAATAAAATCACGAGGAAATTCTGTTCCTAAACATTAACATAATACTCTTGGCTGCCTCCATATACATAAACAAAATGTGAGTGTTTCCTGGCAAGTGTGAATGAAAATGGCCAACGTAACAGCATATGCTTCTGCCTAACAAAGAATAACTATTCCTTGTGTTATTTCTCATTTAAAATATTTTTTTAGGCCGGGCGCAGTGGCTCATCCCTGTAATCTCAGCACTTTGGGAGGCCAAGGAGGGTGCATCACCTGAGGTCAGGAGTTCAATACCAGCCTGGCCAACATGGTGAAACCCTGTCTCTACAAAAATTAGCCGGGCGTGGCAGCGGGCGCCTGTAATCCCAGCTACTCGGGAGGCTGAGGCAAGAGAATCGCTTGAACCTGGGAGGTGGAGGTTGCAGTGAGCCGAGATCGCGCCATTGCACTCCAGCCTGGGCGACAAGAGTGAAACTCCGTCTCAAAAAAAAAATTAAAAAATTATATATACATATCTATCTATCTATCTATCTATCTATCTATCTATCTATCTATCTCCTGCCAAAATAGTACATTCTCCCTCAGGGCACATTTCTGATTATGTTTTTGCTCTCAAAAAGCCGCGGATTATGCGTTTCAGGCGTATGGAAGTTAGGACCGACACTCTGCTTCAAAACCTCTACATGCCTCAACGTTCCCATTTGCTTTACACGACAAAGTCCTCATGGGCCGTATGCCAGACGTCCTGCACACAAACCTCAATCCGCCGGAGAGAGCTGGGGGCGTCAGCTGGAAGTGGATTACACGCTCCTTGGCACAAACGACTCAGGCCACAGGTATGTAAAGCAACTGCAAGAGCCTTTCTGTCCCTGTTTTTTTATCAAGAGCAGCCTTTTATCTTGTCTTCCCAAAAGTGAAATAGACAAGCATCGCAACGTTTCACTCTTAAAGGCAGCCAGTGGCCTTCCCCTGTTAACTATGGAGACAATCCCTAGGGGTCCTTCTCCGCCCAGAGCTAGAAAAATTTCAGAGTCCTGATCATGCACTATCGCTCGAAAACAACTTTCGTGAAAATAACTTTTTTTTTTCTCCTAGTATTCTTTCTTAGACCAAAAGCCCAGCCTTCGTGTTCTGCTATGACCCCTTTAGTCACGGGATAGAGTCCAGATTACAAACTTGAATTTAGTTCCAGCCATTCACAAGTCTCTGGGCTCCGCCAACCCACACTCCCACTCCTCTCCTCCTGGTTCTCTAAGTCAAGGGAGCCTAAAAGGCTTATAAATTATCAAAGCACCCAGCATTTGGGAGGATCGGGTCCTCCAGCCTCCGAGCTGCACTCACCGGGTCTCGGGCAGGGAGAGTGCGGCCGTCCAGGCAGCGTCGGCGGCGGGAGGCGCAGTGACAGCGGGTCGCCGCTTCCCCGCGCACTGCCCAGACCAGCACTGCCCTGGCGCTGCGGATACGGGAAGGAGGAGGAAGGGGGAGGAGTCGCGAGTCTGCACCCCGTGAAACCCTTGCGCAAGGTGCTTTCCAGCTGTGCCTGGTGCAGCCGGCGACCCGCGAACGCAGCTGTGGGCACGCCCCCACCTCTTGCCATGCCAGAGTTTTCCCCTCTGCTGGGGGCACCCTCCATTTCTGCATGGGAATCCCCGGGGCACCCAGACGGGACGCGACCCGAAAGACACGCCGGAGACCCCCAACCCTGGGTTACCTGCGGCCTTGGCGCTCCCACGCCGGCCAAGCGCTCCAGCCGCGGCCCCCCGAAGGTTCGGTGCGATGCTGGCTGCAGCCCTGTGGGAACCGGGCACGCCGGACCACTGGGATCCGGTGGCGGCAGCGGCAGAAGCAGGAGCCAGGGCGCCGGACCCCAGAGCGTGGCGCGCAGTCCAGAGCGGAGCGGACGAGTGAGTCCCGCGTCGCCCGCACGCCCAGACCGCCCTGCTCTGCCCCTGACTCACGGCGTCTGAGCCTGCCCAGGGGCGGCGCAGCGGACGCCAGCCACCGCCTCCCCGACTTTTCCATTTCCCCCTTCTCTCCGTAAACAGAAAGAGACTGCCCGGTTGCAGGGGAAGCCAGAGCCCCCGCGCTGGGAAATTCCGCGTCTCCCCCCCCCTCACCCCGCCGCCCCTCATTTGCCCTCTGGGCGCCCGGGCGGAGCTGGAGGAGGGACTAGGGAGGAGCGAGGCGGCGCGCGGGGAGGGGCGCGGGACGTGAACTGTGGCCGGAGTCGAGAGCCTGGGACGGGGACGAGTTTTCCCCCGGGCCTGGTGACCCAAGGCGTCTTAGTGGCGGAGTTGCAAGAGGCGGTTGTGCCCTTTCCCCGTCCCCAGGGAAGGTCGTATATCTTAGTGTACTCGCGCCCTCCTCGCTTCTCTGGAGTCCCAGGGTCCGGCGAGAGGGCACGCTCCTGGGGAGCGGCGGGGAGGGCGGTCACCAGACCTTTTTCCGCGCGCCCCACGCTCTGGGGTGGGGACAGAGGCGCCGTGTGCCCTCCCAGCAGTGCTGCGGGAGGCCGGGGAAGCTTCGGGGCTTCTTGGAACCGCGACTGTGGGTCCGATTGCTAGTAGCACGGCCTCGCCTCGCCCAGATTTCGCTTCAAGTTCACACACAAAGAGGGCAGTGACCCGTGGTGCGCACGCACACATTCCAGCTTAGAGATTTCCAAGAGGCTGCCGCAGGGTGGGCCCGGAACCTGGGTGTTGGGCGCTCGGCTGGGAGCCTGTGCACTCCGCCAGCAGAACCTGGTTTTCTTCTTTGCAGTCTTTATTAAAATTGGTTATTTTGCAGCACCGCCTCATTAGGAAGCGTACTTGTACTGATCTCCCCCCTCCTGCCTACCGCTAACTCTCAGTCTTAGCTGCTCATCTGGGGTTTTCCTTCTTGAGTGTCAAGCTTTTACTCCAGGTGTAACCGGAAGAGAGTTCTAGAGAAAAGCGCCACTCTCCCGAAATCCACTCTGCGGGACATTCCCAATACCCCGCCACCCCCTCCCCCTACATTTCCCACGTATCAAGCACCCACTAGGAGCCAGGCATTCGGCTAGAGCGCGGAGAGCGAGGGACCATGTAAGGTCCACATCCTCTCTCTCTCTCTCTCTCTGCCCTACGGCCCAAGAGGTGGGGTGTCCCAGGCACAACCCAGATTCAAACGCGGTCACACTCCAAGTCCACGCCCTGTTCTTCCCAGTGCCCAGGTCCGTGCTCCTTCTGCAGTTTCTAGATTGCCTCGCTCGGTGGCGCACGCCCGTAATCCCAGAGCTTTGGAGGCCGAGGCGGGAGGATCACTTGAGGTCAGGAGTTGGAGACCAGCCTGGGCAACATAGCTACCCCGTCTCTACAAAAAATCTAAAAATTAGCCAGGCATGGTGGCTCACTTGTGTCATCCTAGCTACTCAGAAGCTGAGGTAGGGGGATCCCTTGAGCCCAGCAGTTCGAGTCTGCCGTGAGCTATGATTGCGCCACGGCACTCCAGCCTGGGCGACAGAGCGAGGCCTTGTCTCAAATTTAAAAAATAAAATAAAACAAAAAATTTTTTGAGACTGAGTTTCGCTCTTGTTGCCCAGGCTGGGGTGCAATGGAGCAATCTGGGCTCACCACAACCTCCGCCTTCCTGGTTCAAGCGATTCTCCTGCCTCAGCCTCCCGAGTAGCTGGGTTTACAGGCATGCGCCACCACGCCCGGCTAATTTTGTATTTTTAGTAGAGATGGGGTTTCTCCATGTTGGTCAGGCTGGTCTCAAACTCCCGACCTCAGGTGATTCGCCCGCCTTGGCCTCCCAAAGTGCTGGGATTACAGGCGTGAGCCACCGCGGCCGACCAAAAATAAAATTAAAAAAAAAAAATTTGCCTTGGACCTTCTCTAGAGCCCTCCACATTTCTGCTATGGAAAATGAATTACAATTCCAACCCGAGGATGTATTGAGAGAATTGCTGGAGGAGATTGGTTAGCTGAGGTGACAAGCCAGGGGCTTTTTGCAGGACCTTAACTCACAGACAACAAGCCCAGGTAGCAAATCCAACGTCGAGGGCCGATTGACTGACTGGGCACTGTCATCCCTCAAGTTATTTTAAATACGAGAGCGATTTAATTTATATTCATTCACCTCATGAAGCAGGGCGTTTGCCATTCCCTCTAAATATCCAGGCAGTCCCTTGCACCTAGAGGAGAACCCCTTCCTGAAGCCTCCACCTTTCTGATCTTGGAGGGAGGGAAGGCAGCTTCCACCAACCCGGCAGCACTGACCCGGCAGAAGCAGCCTGCGCCGAGGTTGGGGAGGAGAAGCCCCGCTCGCTTGCGCGCCGGATGGGTGGAATTTGGCATTGGCTCAAGCGGGTTATCCCAGTCTCAGCTGAAGCCGAAGTTATCAGTACACTTTTGGCCTTTTCGCTGAAAACCAGGTTAGCACAAGTTGTTACCTCTGATTGTAAACGTGAGAAACAGAGACGTCTCTTTCTCTACTGCCGTGTTTAGACAACAAAGGAAGATCTTTACACGAGTTTTAAAAATAGAACCATGGAACCACTCCCCTCCCCCGCCCCGCCTTGAGTGAGCTCATTAAAACCACACCTAATCTTCTGGGAACTGCATTATTAGCCTTACTTCCTACATAGAAGTCTCCCAAATATAGCTGCATTTTAGGGAGCTGGTGAAATGGCTGGTCTAGCAGGGTTCTCTCTTGCTTCTGGCTTAAGCCAGAGCCGGTTCATCTGTTGGGGTAAATTAGAAGGTTTTACTTGAAAACATTTGTAAAGTTTTTAACAAAGAGACCAAAAGGGAGAGAGCAACTGAAAAGAAAGAAAAAGTTTGTGGACTCCCTGTATGTATGTATGTATGTATGTATGTATGTATGTATTTGAGACAGGTTCTGGATCTGTCGCCCTGGCTGGAGTGCAGTGGGGCGATCTCAGCTCACTGCAACCTCCACCTCCCTGGCTCAAGTGATCCTCCCACCTCAGCCTCCCAGAAAGCTGGAACTACGGGCGCATGCTACCACACTCGGCTAATTTTTGTATTTTGGGTAGGGTTAGAGATGCGGTTTTGCCATGTTGCCCAGGCTGGTCTCAAATTTCTGAGCTCAAGCGATCTGCCCGCCTCAGCCTCCCAAAGTACTGGGATTACAGGCGTGAGCCACCTTACCTGGACTCTTTGCATTTTTCTGGTCTGGCTTTTCGTTTTCTATGCAGGCTTACAAAAACAATCCTGGTCTTCTAGGGGCAAGCTAAGTGAGTTTTAAACCTACCAATGAGAAGTCCCTTGAGCCACAGTGCACACAACCATAGAGGGTTATTCTAGAAGTGATCCTAAAGCACATTACGAAACAGCTCTCTAGAAGCTGATTGAAGCAAGCAAAATGCATTTGCAAATGAGGTTGTAACCAATTGCAGTTTACCTGAAGAGGCTTGCTCCAACTCACAGGTTGGGACATTAATGGGTTTGTAATTTGTAGTTTGGAAATCCAAATTATTTTACTCACAGAAACAAAATTATTAACAATGGGTAGGTAACCCTGTTGGCCCATTAACCGATGTAACCATAATTGTGCTCTAGACTAATTAATATGATATGGGGCATTGTTTCTCAGTTTTTTGTATTCATAAAATATGGAATTTTGTGAATAAAATAACTGCAATAAATTGGGAGCATAGCTATAGGTCACTTGCTGAAAATATGTTGATTTTTGTAAAAAAAAAAACCCAATAAAATACAAAGTATTGAAGGTAGATAATTTGAATAAAGCTTTAAATGAGATATTTTTAAAGTTAAGAGGAACTTGAGCCTGATTTCATGATCATAACTTTTTCTTTATGGTTTCATGTTGAAACAGCTATACAGATTAAGATGTTTCCATAACAACTTCTTTATACTTTTGATAATAACTTTCAGGTGAGAAGCTGTACAGACATATAGGTAATAAATTTACAACTATTATTACTGTCTTAAATTGTAAACAATTTGAAATTGGATTTTAAAAATCCAGTATCTTTTTTTTTTCATTGATCTGTGTAAGTTTCTTATGATAATGTGAGTGGATTTCAGATATAATTGAAGTTTTTCTGGCCAGGCGTGGTGGCTCATGCCTGTAAGCCCAACACTTTGCGAGGCGAGGCAGGTGGGAACACCTGAGGTCGGGAGTTCGAGACCAGCCTGACCAACATGGTGAAACCCCGTCACTACTAAAAATACAAAAACTAGCCGGGTGTGGTGGCTCATGCCTGTACTCCCACCTACTTGGGAGGCTGAGGCAGGAGACTCACTTGAACCTGGGAGGCAGAGGTTGCAGTGAGCTGAGATCGTGCCATTGCACTTCAGCCTCGGTGACAAGAGCGAAACTCCATTTCAAAAATAAAAAATAAAATAAAAATAATTAAAGTTTTTCTGGTGTTTTTTTTTCCTTTTCTTTCTTTTTTTTCCAGACACAGTCTCACTCTGTCGCCCAGGCTGGAGTGCAGTGGCACGATCTCAGCTCACTGCAAGATCTGCCTCCCAGGTTCAAGGATTCTCCTGCCTCAGCCTCCTGAGGAGCTGAGATTACAGGTGCATGCCACCATGCCAGGCTAATTTTTGTATTTTTAGTAGAGATGGGGTTTCACCGTGTTGGCCAGGCTGGTCTCAAACTCCTGACCTCAAGTGATCCACCCACGTCAGCCTCCCAAAGTGCTGAGATTACAGGTGTGAGCCACCACACCCGGCAAATTGTTTCATATTAATGGTTTCAAACAGGACATGGTGGCTCACACCTGTAATCCCAGCACTTTTGGGGGCCAGGGGAGGATTTCTTGAGCCCAGGAGTTCAAGACCAGGTTGGGCAACATGGCAAAATCCTCTCTTTACAAAAAAAAAATTAAAAAATTAACTGGGCATGGTGGCACACACCTGTAGTCCAAGCTACTCGGAAGGCTGAGGTGAGGCAGAAATTTAAAAATAAATATGCATTCATTCACTGTAAGAAAAGTAACAGGCAAGGCAAAGGTTAAAAAGAAAAGAACAAGTTTTAAGTTTCCTCTGCCTAGCAAGCTCACTTCAAGGACAGTTATAAGATAATGCTGTCCACAAAGCCAAGGACAAAGGAATGGGCTCCAGACAACACCCCCCTCCAGAGAAAGGTTGAAGGAAAAAAAAAAAAGAAGAAAAAGACAAATTCTTTTACTGTTACTCCTTTCCCTGGTTTCTTAAGCATGATTATGTTTTACAAATCTCTGTATTTAGCCAGTTCTTATTTTTCTTTTGACACAGCTATAAGGTCACTAGCTATGCAAGGCTACAAGTTATGCTAAGTCAACAGTTATGCTATAGATTATGTGACCTGTCACTGTATGATTAATTGCTTTTGTTTGGCTTTTGTAGGTTTGCTTATAAAAACCCCACTCAGTCTTTGTTCAATGCTCAGCTTTTTGGATGTGAATCCACTGAGCCGGTGCATACCTAAAATAAACAATCCTCCTGTTCTCCATATCGGTCTCTCTGGTCCTCAGTTTCTTGAGCCCAGGATGTTGAGGCTGCAGTGAGCTATGATCATGTCACTGGCTGCAGCCTAAGTGACAGAGTGAGACTCTGTCTCAAAAAAAAAAAAAAAAAAAGGAGGGGCGGGATTTTCAAAATGACAAAGTAACAGGCAGAAAATGCATGCCTCCTTAGAGCAGTTAGCTTGGATACCACTGAAAAGGCACATTGGCCCGAAGAATGAAGGATCCAATGGAGGTAGAGATTTAGGGTTGCCTTTTCCACTGTGGGAACCAACAGCTCCACCCCATGCCCCACCCCTGCCACTGACTGCTCCTTGGACTATGGCCATCTGCTCCAATACCTAAAACATAAACTCCTTCCTCTAGCACAGGCTAGGCCCTCTATTCATGACCATGCAGTCATGAGAATCTGTTCAGCCTCAGTTAGCATCTTGAGGTGGAGCAGAGCCATCCATCAGACCTGTGGGGACCACAGGGTGCTTCATTAGATTCTGCTGTCCCCCAGCAGCCCTCTAAGACAACCCAGGTGAGATTGGAAAGACACCAGGCCCTGGAGCCGCAGGCCCACCTGCCTGCCTTAAGGAATAGAGATGAGTATCTATAATGCATTCATGGTACAGCAATAGGCAAGGCTATGCCCTCAGCTCTTACAACCCTCTTCCCTTCCCATCCACCTTAGGACTATGGGAGAGGAATGCAGACAAGGTTGAAAGGGACAGTCTTCTCCATCCTCCTCCTTCCGTTTTCTTTCTCCTCCCCTTTGGGAGGTAGCTCACCAGCTTTTGCCTTTACTGTGTAAAGTGAAAATAGCAACTGAGCAAGGGAAATGGGGCCCCAGGCAGAGATGAGGTCCTCCCATGGGGGAAGGGGAGAGAAGTCCCCGGTAACCCTGGGAAGGGAAGGGGAGTTCCTAAATTCACTCAGCTGTGGCTGTTGTTTATCTTGAAGGCTGGGTGTAAATTGGGCCTGTATATGAACCAAGACCATCTGTTCTCATGTGCAGAAAACTAAAATGTAGGTCTCTCAAAGGGCCTAAATAGCATTATTCTGTATGCTAAGTGTTAAGAATTTAATTACTTACTTAGTGTTGTGGCTTCTCCAGATTTGAGGTTCTTGAACTGCACTGTAAAAACAGAACTATTGGTCTGTGCTCCTCTGTTCCACCTCCCAAATGGAAACTCCTTGTGCAGTGTTTCTCGATCGTGGCCTTCCGAAATGACCACACGGCATAGGACTGCTAGCCCCCAGAACTGTGCAAGGCTGTGTCCTCATGTGCGTGCAGTAGCTTTCACTTGCCACACTATTTTTTTTCTGAGACAGAGTCTTGCTCTGTCATCCAGGCTGGAGTGCAGTGGTGTGATCTCAGCTCACCGCAACCTCTGCCCCCCAAGTTTCAAGCGATTATCCTGCCTCAGCCTCCCGAGTAGCTGAGATTACAGGTATGCGCCACCACGCCTGGCTAATTTTTTGTGTTTTTAGTAGAGACGGGGTTTCAGCAAGTTGGCCAGGTTGGTCTCGAACTCCTGACCTCAAATGATCCGCTTGCCTCGGCCTCCCAAAGTGCTAGGATTACAGGCATGAGCCACAACACCTGGCCTCACTTGCTAAACTTTTAAAGGGGGAGAAAGGCTCAGCAATCATGCTCCCTGCAACTCCCTATCTCCTTAAACTGCCTAGGGCTAAATACTATGGTGTAGCCCCAATTGAGTTGGTGGAGATTTCCCATATGCAATCTTAAGTGCCTCCTCTCACTCCTTTACATATTAACCTCACAGTCCTCTCTCCCCCCAGTACAATGCAGGGCCTGAAAATACTGCACGCGAAGGCTCTGCCTGTGAAGGGAGGGAACTGCTGTCAACATGTTGTTTGGGCAGGGGGAGGAATTGGTTAAAAATATAGATATATACAGTCTGATCCCCATCCTGCACATGCAAGTATATGCATAAAAAAAGAAAAAAAGGGCTCGGCATGGTGGCTTACCCTGTAATCTCACAGTTTGGGAGGCTGAGCTGGGAGAATCACCTGAGCCCAGGAGACCGGCCTAGGCGACATAGTGAGACCCCACCTCTAAAAAAAATTTGTTTTTTAATTAGCCTATGTGGTGGGGGTGCCTGTACTCCCATCTAATCAAGAGGTTGAGGTGAGAGGAGCGACTGAGCTGAGGAGGTTGAGACTGCAGTGAGCTGTGATCAGGCCACTGCACTCCAGCTTGGGTGACAGAGCAGGACTCTGTCCTAAAAAAAAAGAACATGCGTGACCAGGTGTGATGGCTCATACCTGTAATCCCAGCACTTTGGGAGACCGATGCGGGCAGATCACTTGAGGTCAGGAGTTTAAGACCAGCCTGGCCAACACAGTGAAACCCTGTCTTTACTAAAAATATAAAAATTAGCCGGGTGTGGGGGTGTGCGCCTGTAATCCCAGCTGCTTGGGAGGCTGAGGAAAGAGAATTGCTTGAACCTGGGAGGCAGAGGTTGCAGTGAGCCAAGATTACACCACTGCATTTCAGTCTGGGCAACAGAATAAGACTCTATCAAAAAAAAAAAAAAATTAACAAAATAAAAGTAGAATATTATACCCTTCAAAAATAATTTATTGGTCTTTTTGAAATGGTGTTTTCCTCATGCAATGGCTTGGGAAATGGATTTTAAAGGTTGTGGCGTGCTATCTTCATGTGAGACTTTGTTTTAAGCTGAGCTAAACACATTTTGTTCCTTGGCTTTTCCTTTCTTAGTCCCTTTTTGTGCTGCTATAACAAAATACCTGAGACTAGGTCATTTATAAAGAGGAGAATGTATAAAGAACAGTTCTAGAGGCAGGGAAGTACAAGATCAGGGCACTGGCAGGTTGGGCATATTTGGTTGTCTGGTGATGGCTGCTCTCCCCTGCCGTGATGGTGCCTTGTTGCATGATGGAATGTCAAAGGCCAATGGAGTCACTGCTCCCTGAAGCCTCTTTTATAAGGGCTTTAATCCCATTCCCAAAGGAAGAGCCCTCATGGCTTAATCACCTCTTAAAGGTCCCACCTCTTAATCCTGTTGTCAGAAGCTTTTGAACCAGAGCGACTCCATCTTGAATACAGCTGGGTAAAATAATGCTGAGACCTACTGGGCTACATTCACAGGTTAGGCATTCTAAGTTCCAGGATGAGATAGGAGGTCAGCACAAGACCTTGCTGATAAAATAGGTTGCAATAATGAAGCTGACCAAAATCCACCAAAACCAAGATGGTGACAAAAGTGACCTCTAGTCGTCCTCACCGCTCATTATATGCAAATTATGCATTCACATGTTAAGAGCACCATGTGACCAGCACCGTGACAGTTTACAGATGCCATGGCAATGGCAGGAAGCTATCCTATATGGTCTAAATGGCAGAGGAACCCTCAGTTATGGAATTGCCCACCCCTTTCCCCGAAAACTCATGAATAATCCACCCCTTGTTTACCATATAATCAAGAAATAACTATAGGTATCCTTTGCAGAGCCCCTACCCTGCCTATGGAGTAGCCATTCTTTATTTCTTTATTTTTTATTTTTATTTTTTTTTTGAGACAGAGTCTCATCCTCCAGGCTGGGGTGCAGTGACGTGATCTCAATTCACTGCAACCTCTGCCTCCCAGGTTCAAGCGATTCTCGTGCCTCAGCCTCCAGAGTAGTTGGGATTACAGTCATGCATCACCATGCCAGGCTAATTTTTGTATTTTTAGTGGAGACAGGTTTCACCATGTTGGCCAGGCTGGTCTTGAACTCCTGACCTCAGATGATCCGTCCACCTCGACCTCCCAAAGTGCTGGGATTACAGACGTGAGCCACCATGCCTGGCCCCTTTACTTTCTTAATAAACTTGCTTTCGCTTTACTCTATGAACTTGTCCCGAATTCTTTCTTGCATGAGATCCAACAACCCTCTCTTGGGGTCTGGACTGGGACCTCTTTCCAGCAACACTATCACATTGGCAACACCTGAATCTTGGAGGGGACATATCCAAACCATAGCAGTTATGCTGCAGTACTAAAAGCAATTGCCAGCAAATTCAGTTTCTTTAGTGTGGTGAGGGGAGATTGCTTGCCTTTTTAAATTAAATCTATGGAGTAATGCCCATCAGAACTTTTTTCCTTTTTAAAACAATATTTTAAATTTTTATTTTATTTTTTAAAGACAGGGGTCTCACTATGTTGGCTAGGCTGGTCTGGAACTCCCAGCCTCTGGCAATCCTCCTGCTTGGCCTCCCAAAATGCTGAGATTTCAGCCATGAGCCACCCTGCACCCAGCCCAGAAGGATTTTTTCCTTAATACTTAGATGCTTTGATTGATCAATTTCGTAATAATGAAGCATCATCATACACTCTGACTGTATTAGAAACAATATTAAGTCTGGACGTGGTAGCTCATGCCTGTAATCCCAGCACTTTGGGAGGCCCAGGTGGGCGGATCCCCTGAGGTCAGGAGTTTGAGACCAGCCTGGCTAACATGGTGAAACACCATCTCTACTAAAAACACAAAAATTAGCCGGGTGTGGTGCAGGCGCCTGTAATCCCAGCTACTCAAGAGGCTGAGGCAAGAGAATCGCTTGAACCCAAGAGGCAGAGGTTATAGTGAGCTGAGATTGCATCATTGCACTTCAGCCTGGGCAACAAGAGCGAGAATCCATCTAAAAAATAAATAAATAAATACAATTTTTTTGAAAACCATTAATAACAACTGCATTTTGAACACATACTATGTTCCAGGGACTCTGCTAAGCCCTGTAGATGGATTATCTCCTTTGACTGTCACGACAGTCCTGAGGTGGGTCCTATTCTCTCCATTTACGCGTGGGATTTACATGAGTTTAAAGAGGTTAAGTGTCCAGGGAAACCCGATTCTAATCCATGTCTGGCTGACTCTAAACTCAAATAAACAACTTCCTGCATCTACAGGCAGGGGCTCTGCCTCCTGCAGCAAAGGCAACTCTGTGTGCAGCTGGTGTTTGTTGGTGCCCGTTGGAGGAAAACAGGGTTGCCATGCGCCGGTTGTGAAATGCCTCAGCCTGCTCTCCCAGCCCAGCTTCTTTCCTATGCGGGCTGAAGACGTGAATGAGTTTCAGGCAGTTTGCAGGTCTAATGTTTTAATCTTTGATCTCTAACTCAGGGGAGGGGCTGTCAAGGAATTTCAGCTATTTCCTGGGAGTAGGGATGTGAGGCAGGGCTGAGCTCAAGACACCTTCGAAATAGGACACTAGTTTGCTCACCCTTAAAGTAGTCCTGCCTTAATTTCTCCAGGTTTGCAGGAACACAGAGAGACGTGCTGCCTCCTCTCATCCAGAGATGCTGAAGAAGTTCTGGATGGGACAATAGGAGGTGGGAGGAGGTATTGCTGGGGCTTCAGGCCTGTTTCTACAGTGTTCCCAAGAATGTTTGAGGGAGAGGGAGGCATCTTTCCCATTTGCCCAGCCAGATCTAGCACAAATCCCAGTCTTCCAGGCCAACACTTTCCCTACAACAACAGTTCCCTGCCCAGAGACTCCTAAAGGCAGTGGCATGCTGCAATCCCTTGTTAAGGCCTTAACCAAAGCCAGCATTAAACTTTTCAGGGAACTGTGAGAACGAGTTGTTAAACATAGCCATTATTAAAAATAAAATTCCTGGCTGGGTGCACTTTGGGAGGCCAAGGTGGGTGGATCACTTGAGCTCAGGAGTTTGAGACCAGCCTGGGCAACATGGTGAAAACCCGTCTTTACAAAAAATACAAAAATTAGCCAGGCGTGGTGGCTCATGCCTATGGTCCCAGCTACTTGGAAGGCTAAGGTAAGAGGATTGCTTGAGCCCAGGAGGCAGAGGTTGCAGTAAGCTGAGATCTCACCACTGCACTCCAGCGTGGGGCAACACGGTGAGAACCCGTCTCAGAAATAAATAAAATAAAATTTAAAAATTCCGAGAAAGTAAAGTATATATTAAAGACAAAGATAATAAATACAAAAAACTCACCACTTCCTGATAATTGTGTTACATTTGCCCCTTCTTGAGGCTCTCCAGGTTAGTTAGGTCTGTCATATCTGTGTGGTGGAAACACTGCATAATGATGTACTTCTCTTTCCAACATTGCATTCTGCAGCCTCGCATTGGTAACTTGAAATATGTCGTGGTGGGAGAATTTACATCACAGAAATCAGCAAATACTACACATCGGGGCAGGGCTTTCAGAAAGCTGATTCTTAAATATTTACTAGCACACTACTGCCAATGGGCAGAGTTTGTATTTTCTGGTACTTTTGACTTACTTTATGTTTTCTAATATTTATTTATTTATTTATTTATTTAAGACAAGGCCTCACTCTGTCACCCAGACTGGAGTGCTGTGGTGATCATAGCTCACTGCAGCCTGAAACTCCTGGGCTTAAGCAATCAGCTGTCTTCAGCCTCCCAAGCAGCTAGGACTACTGGCACGTACCACCACGCTCTGCTATTTTTTTTTTTTTTTTTACAGTTTTTTTACAGAAGAGGATCTCACTCCATTGCCCAGTCTTGTCTCAAACTCCTGGCCTCAAGCGCTCCTCCTGCCTCCCAAAGCGTGGCCCTTTTTTTTGAGACAGAAAAAAAAAGTGTGATCTCGGTTCATGGCAACCTCCGCCTTCTGGATTCAAGCAATTCTCCTGCCTTAACCTCCCAAGTAGCTGGGATTACAGGCGCCCGCCGCCATGTCTGACTAATTTTTGTATTTTTTGTTTTAGTAGAGATGGGATTTCACCATGTTGGCCAGGCTGGTCTCAAACTCCTGACCTCATGATCCACCCACCTTGGCCTTCCAAAGTGTTGGGATTACAGGCATGAGCCACCGCACCTGGTTAATTTTTGTATTTTTAGTAGAGACGGAGTTTCACCATGTTGGCCAGGCTGGTCTCCAATTCCTGACCTCAGGTGATCCATCTGCCTTAGCCTCCAGAAGTGCTGGGATTACAGGCGTGAGCTACCATGCCCAGCCACCTGGCCCTTTTCTAATGTTTAATAGCACATCTGTCTATCTTACTTCTATCTGTGTAGCAAAATCACAGGCAATAAATGGTGACTGTGGCCTCAATTCATTAGCTGTTACTGTAGCTCCATCCTTATTCCAACAACATAATCAAGGGAAGAGGAGATTATCTGTCACCTGTCTTGAGGGGCAGGCTGTCGCCTTAGGATAGTCCCTCATGGGCATGGCCAGCCTGTCACGGGGGGGCAGTGAAGGGGCACATTCACTCAGAAGCTTGAAACTCCATGCTGATGATGGCTTGGTTTTAGGACCAGTGATTCCCATTTGCCTTATAAGTATTACCTAGGAAATTCTCATTCAGTAGGGGTAGGCTTGGGCCCCTGAAATCTGAACTTCAGAAAGCAAGAAGGGACTGTTCCTGGGAAATACTAACCAAGTGAAAAGAACACTTTTTAAATTCAAATCTCTGCTTCCCCATTTTCTGTCCATGTGACCTTGGGCAAGTCACTTAAACTCATAGAGCTTTGGTTTCTTTATTATATAACGGAAAAAAGAAAAGCTATCTTGTTTTCATTTTACTTTTCATAATATCAAAACCTCTTAACCTACAGCTCTAACCATAGGAGAAAAGTGAAATCATGCATTGCATGTATTTATACTGTACTAAAATGTTTTTGAAAAACATACTTTCATTTACTCAGTTAATATCCCTGATGCAGTGACCCTGAAAGTTGCTGTTACAAGGCTTGTTTTGTATTTGAGGGATCTGAAATTTGGAGATTAGTAACTTGTCCAAGATCGCTCAGATAATACACATGGCCAAAATTCTAACTCAAATATATTGCCTTCAAAATTATATAGCCATTAGGTTATTATATTCTTGGACTTCGCAGGTGCTAAGTCACCCACTCACTCAAGAGACACTTATGCACGTCAGTGGGCCCAAGGGATTGCTATAGGTATTGGAGGTACAGCCCACATTATTCGGCTGCTGTCAACCATGAAGCCACTGGCCAGCCCTCCTCACTTCTGCATGCAGCCCTCAGTTGACACCAGGTTGCCTCCCACATCCTTGTTTGTCTGAAACCCATCACCATGAGTGGTTCTAGCTAAGTAAACTGCTGCCCAGTCGGATCCCCCAGTTTTATCCCTCAGATCCAAGATTCACAGAGCATCGTCTGGGTGCAGAGACATCCTGGCAGAAGGAGATACTGGAATATTGAGATGTATCTTCTTGGCTCTAGTTCAAGCAATTCTCCTGCCTTAGCCTCCCAAGTAGCTGGGATTACAGGCGTCTGCCACCACATCCAGCTAATTTTTGTATATTTATTTATTTATTTTTATTTAATTTGGGGAAACTTCAGATGCTTCCCATCCTGATGCACAGATTATAGCTCTAACTGCTCTCAGAAGAACAGCAAATTAGAGAGCATACCAAGAGTTTATACTTTTTAAAAGCTTAAATCTGATTTCAAAACAATTCCTGTTTGCTAAAGACTTGCTAGAAAATAGGGATAATGAAATTTACCCACCAATCCCAACACTCAGATCAACAATAATTGCTGTCAACATTTTAGTGAACATCGTTCTCATTTTGTAAAGCACAGATATTAAGATTTTGTAACCTTTATCTCTGGCACCTGCTTCTAAAATCAGCTTTGCAAGTGAGAAGAAAAGAATAACCACTATATCGTTTTAAAGACAATTCTGCTCCTTTATCCATTCATTCAACAAATATTTGAGTGTGTAGTATATGCCAGTCACAGTTTTAGGTGCTGGGGAGCAGCAGTGCACAAAACTCAATGGACTTCATGGAGTCTAGAGTTTAGTCAGGGAGAGAGAGAGAGACACTGGACAAATAAATAAATACCCATAAGTGCACAATTTATGACACGTTTCAAGAGGAAATGAACAAGGTGAAGGAAGTGAATGGGATGGGGAGAGATACTTTGGGACTATAACTTACTTAGGTCAGGGAGAATATTTCTGAGACTGTGATGCTCACATAAGCATAATGTTCTGGATTATAGCAACCTGGTATAAGTCAAAAGTCACTGTGGATGAATAAACATTTGTCACTTAAGTCCGTGTTTCAATTTTGTTATTAATTGATATGGATACATCTTGCCCCTGCATTCTAGCCTGGGCAACAGAGCAAGACTCGGTCTCAAAAAAAAAAGAAAAGAAAAGAATATTATAAAGAAATGTTGCTTTGCATAGTTCCCATAAATACACCATAATCAAATACAATCAATTCCACAGTATTTGAACCTGTTTTAGTCCAAATATAATCAATTACACAGTATTTGAACCTGTTTTAGTCCCTGGTGGAAAGTCTGAGGTAAAAGAAAAAAATATGGGCTTTAGTGTTATATAACATCCAGATGCCAATTTTTTTCTTTTTTGCCCTGATACTAGCTGTTGATTTAGAAAAGCTATTTAATCCCTTTGAGCTTTACTTTCCTTGATTATAGGAAAAAAAAAAAAAGGCATAAATAGAGTGAAAAAAATTAACCTCCTTGATGCCAGAGAAATAG
This sequence comes from Pongo abelii, assembly GCF_028885655.2. Taxonomy (NCBI): domain Eukaryota; kingdom Metazoa; phylum Chordata; class Mammalia; order Primates; family Hominidae; genus Pongo; species Pongo abelii. The sequence goes on along the minus strand of NC_071993.2, from coordinate 31,033,844 downwards.
AGTAGCACTTGGTGGTGGATGGGTTTTTCTTTCAACTCAATAGGGCTCTGTTAGTAACAGAAACCCCGCATGGAGGTTTCTCCAGTTCCTGGAGAAACCTGGGTAACCGACTCAGCAGGTTGAAGCCTTATCACTGTGGCTTTTCTTTTTAAGATATGGAAACTTCCGGTTTCCTTCTGTGCCTCTTTTATTTCACTTACTTCATTGCATCACAAGCTATGTGGCAGTGGTTTCATTTTTACCATGTGAACTGGATTATCCCACTGCAAATCTCCCTTGAGTTCTTGGAAAAATATCTAACATTGATAAGAAACAGGAAAATTTTAAGAAAATACCCAACTAAGGAACTATTGAATGTTTGACATAGTTTGCAGAGGCTTTAGGAGATCTTAACAGGTTCTTTTTTTTTTCTTTTCTTTTCTTTTGGGACAGGGTCTCCCTCTGTCATCCAGGCTGGAGTGTAGTGGCACAATCCCGGGTCACTGCAACCTCCAGCTCCAGGGTTCAAGTGATTCTCCCGCCTCAGCCTCCTGAGTAGCTGGAATTACAGGTGTGCGCCACCACAGCCTGGCTAATTCTTGTACTTTTAGTAGAGACCGGGTTTCACCATTTTGGTCAGGCTGATCTCAAACTGCTGACCTCAGGTGATCTGCCTGCCTTGGCCTCCCAAAGTGCTGGGATTACAGGCCTGAGTCACCTCCCCTGGCAACAGTTTCTTTCTTTCTTTCTTTCTTTTCTTTCTTTCTTTCTTTCTTTCTTTCTTTCTTTCTTTCTTTCTTTCTTTCTTTCTTTCTTTCTTTCTTTCTTTCTTTCTTTCTTTCTTTCTCTTTCTTTCTTTTTCTTTCTTTCCTTCCTTCCTTCCTTCCTTCCTTCCTCTTTCTTTTCTTCTCTCTTTCTTTCCCTCCCTCTCTTCCTTCCTTCCTTCCTTCTTTTTTTTTTTGAGACAGAGTTTAGCTCTGTCACCCAGGTTGGAGTGCAGTGGCGTGATCTTGGCTCACTGCACCTTCTGGATTCAAGCAATTCTCCTACCTCAGCCTCCTGAGTAGCTCGGATTGCATGCGCCTGCCACCATGCCCCGCTAATTTTTTTTTTTTTTTTTTTTTTTTTTTAGTAGAGATGGGGTTTCACCATGTTGGACAGGTTGGTCTTGGACTCCTGACCTCTGGTGATCCGCCTGTCTCGGCCTCCCAAAGTGCTGGAATTACAGGTGTGAGCCACCGTGCCCAGCTAACAGTTTCTTAAGAAAGGTCAGTTTAAAGGCCTGTTTTTGTGTCTTAGGGAACTACATGGAGTGTTCGTTTTTTAATACACTGGGACAAAGAAGAGCAAGCCTAGTGTTTAATGTCCTGAGCCTTTAGCTATGCGGCTGCCCAGGTGGACTTTTCTTTCCCTAACCCAGCTGGTTGCCATAAACCAACGAGAAGTAGCTTGACCCAGGAAGAAAACATGGGTTCTATCCCCAGGAGTGGAGTCAGAGTATTTCCCAGATGCTGGTCCCCATCTAACTAGAGGCTGTTTCCTCTGCCTTGCAACCACTGGCAGGTACAGGCACTTCTGCCCACAAGACAGTCTGGCAGCAGTAGCATTTCCTAAGGGAGCCAGTGACAGATGGCTCTGACAGGGTACAACAGCCTGCAGAGGAAAGAAACATGGGACTGCAATCTCTCTTCACTCATGTCTCTTCCAAGGACACTTCCTTTCTTCCTTTCTTATTTTGAAGAAAAGAAGACATGAGTTAGTATTAAATGTGGCAGGAATAGTGGGCCAGGCATGGTGGCTCACTCCTGTAGTCCCAGCACTTTGAGAGGCCAAGAGGGGAAGGATTGCTTGAGCCCAGGAGTTCAAGACCAGCCTGGGCAACATAGGGAGATGCTGTATCTATAAATAAATAAATAAATAAAATTAGCTGGGCACGGTGGCGCCCACCTGTAGTGCCAACTACTCTTGAGACCGAGATGAGGGGATCACTTAAGCCTGGGAGTTCCAGACTGCACTGCACTCCATCCAGCCTGGGCAACAGAGTCAGACCCCAACTCAAACAAACAAAATAATAGAAATGAGTAATGCTGTACTTGTACGGGTGACTGTGCATCTGAACTCATGGAATTATTGGGGTCTAACTTCATAGAACTCATTATTAAAGAGGGGATCACAGTTGAAAATCACATGTAAGTAAATTAATAAAACTCTCTGAAACCTAAGTCAAAAATTAATATGGAAGCAAACATAGATAAAAAGCATTCACTTGGTCTGCATGGAGAAAAGTGCTTAACTCTAGCAATAACTGGATTTGATGAGATGTTTTTCATGTGATAAAACATACTCTTTAGCACTGTGCGTTATGGCTCATGCCTGTAATTTTAGCACATTGGGAGGCTGAGGCAGAAAGGTCCCTTGAGCCCAGGAGTTCGAGACCAGCCTGGGCAACATAGGTAGACCTTGTCTCTATAAAAATAAAATAATAAAATAAAATGAAATAAAATGAAAAAAGAAAACCACATCCTTTTCAGAAAATTAAATACAAAGAGTGGGCGTAGTGGATCGTGCCTATAATCCCAGCACTTTGGGAAGCCAAGACTGGAAGATCTCTTGAGCTCTAGAGTTTGATACCAGCCTGGGAAACGTGGAGACAATCTGTCTCTACATAAAATACAAAAATTAGCCAGGCATGGAGGCTTGCTACTTGGGAGGCTGACGGGGGAGGACCGCTTGAACCCAGGAGTTCAAAGCTGCAGTGAGCTGTGTTCACACCACTGCACTCCAGCCTGGGTGACAGAGTGAAACTCTGTTTCAAAAAAAGAAAGAAAGAAAAGTAAATTAAAAAGTAAATGTAGAATTCCATGAATTATTGGCACACATCTAGTGATGGTCTTCAGTAATGGTTCTCATGCTTTAGCTAAAACCATTTATAAATGCTAAACCTTGTTTTTAAAAAAATACAGATTCCTGAATCCCACTTCTAGATATTCTGATGAAGTAATTCTAAGGGTGCAGCCCAGAATCTATATTTTGGTAAGCTCACCAAATACTTCTGACTCACGAATCAGTTCCCTGGACCAACTTTAGAAACTATAGTCTCCCAAAAACAGAAAGAAAACTTACTTGGGAATATGGAAAGCCAAACTGCAAGAACATTAGTGTCAGATTCCAAAATCCAATGTTCACACTTTAAAACATTTGCCTATGGGCACTGGTACATGACTTTCAGTCTCACTGATCCTTCCTGATCTCCATAGCAACAATGGCTTAGAAAAAGAAATCACAGAGGAAATAAGAAAATTGTTAATGCTACTTCTTTTTTTTTTTTTTTGAGATGGAGTCTCGCTCTGTCGCCCAAGCTGGAGTGCAGTGGCATGATCTTGGTTCACTGCAACCTCCGCCTCCTGGGTTTAAGTGATTCTCGTGCCTCAGACTCCCAAGTAGCTGGGATTACAGGTGTGTACCACCACACCTGGCTAATTTTTGTATTTTCAGTACAGACAGGGTTTTGCCATGTTGGCCAGGCTGGTCTCGAACTCCTGGCCTCAAGTGATCCCCCTGGCTTAGCCTCCCAAAGTGCTGAGATTACAGACAGGTGTGAGCCACCACACCTGGTCAAAATAATGAAGTGTTTCATAATGATGATTTCTTACACTAGATAAAATATTCTATTAATACCTGTATCCTAGGGTTTTGTGGGTGTTAACTGAGCCAATATACCTAAAATGCTTAGACTATAAGTGGCTAATATTAATAACTTAATAAATGTAATATGTTAGCTGGGCATGGTGGCATGTATGTAGTTCCAGCTACTCTGGAGGCTATGGCGGGAGGATCAGTTGAGCCCAAGAGTCTTAGGCCACAGTGACCTATGATTGTGCTTGTAAACAACCACTGCACTCCAGCCTGGGCATCATAGTAGACCCTGTCTCTAAAATATATATATGTGTGTGTGTGTGTTTGTGTGTGTGTGTATATATGTATGTATACATATGTGTGTATATATGTATGTATACATGTATGTGTGTATGTATGTATGCATGTATGTGTGTACGTATGTATGCATGCATGTATGTGTGTATATGTATGTATGCATGTATGTGTGTATATATGTATGTATGCATGTATGTGTGTATATGTATGTATGCATGTATGTGTGTATATATGTATGTATGCATGTATGTGTGTATATATGTATGTATGCATGTATGTGTATATATGTATGTATGCATGTATGTGTATATATGTATGCATGCATGTATGTGTGTATATGTATGCATGCATGTATGTGTGTATATATGTATGCATGCATGTATGTGTGTATATGTATGTATGCATGTATGTGTGTATATATGTATGTATGCATGTATGTGTGTATATATGTATGCATGCATGTATGTGTATATATGTATGCATGCATGCATGTGTGTATATATGTATGCATGCATGCATGTGTGTATATGTATGCATGCATGTATGTGTGTATATGTATGTATGCATGTATGTGTGTATATGTATGTATACACGTATGTGTGATATATGTATAAACAGATCTCTTCATATATGTTACGTACAATGTAATATTATATATGTGTTATATATAATATACATGTTCACATATTACACATGTTTATATATTGTTACATAAAATATATATCAGATGTAACATATAAATATGATATAACATGTAACATAGAAATATGATATATACATACGATATATACATATATGTAACATATATAGAGATCTATATTTATATATTACATATAAATTATATTATATAATATAAATATGTAGTATAATACATACATATAATACATATATAACATGTAATATAAATTATATGTAACGTGTATAAATAGAGATCTATATTTATAATCTATGAGTATTCTAATCTGTGGATAGATTACAAATTAGCTAGTCCCCTCCTCACATTGAAACTGTAGATTGCTTCTAACTTTCCTACATGTACGGCATTGAATATTCCTGTATGTACCTTCATGTGCGTCTCTAATTCAGATAGATTTCTAGTAAAGGAATTACTAGATCAAAAAGAATGAACAAGTTTAAGGGATGGACCTATAATCATAATGATTAGCAAGTCAGTCAAATCTGTGTTGGAATCACCACTTATTCTATGACCTTAGTCATTTTGTTTAATTTTCTCAATTTTCATGTCCATAAAATGGGGATAATAACAACATTCACAGGCATATTGTGATGTAATTAGACACAACACAATACTGTCACACAGTATGTTCAAAGTAAATGTAAGCTATTTTTATGAGGACATTTGAAACAGCAGGGCATTGCTTCATCTTAGCATTGGGTGAGAAAGCATTGGACAGTTTTCAACAGTGACTCCATGTGGCCGTAATAGAAATAGCAGTGGCAGAAAACACGTGTTGTCAGAAATCACCAGATTTATCAGTTCTTTCTTTGGTGTTTGTTTACAGGACTGTCCATTTGAATGGCCAAAGCCTGTGCCTGAGATTCTTTTTTTTTTTTTTTTTTTTTTGACACGGAGTTTTGCTCTTGTCACCCAGCCTGGAGTGCAACAGTGAAATCTCGGCTCACCTCAACTTCTGCCTCCCAGGTTCAAGTGATTCTCCTGCGTCAGCCTCCCAAGTAGCTGGGATTACAGGCATGCACCATCACACCTGGCTAATTTTGTATTTTTAGTAGAGATGGGGTTTCTCCATGTTGGTCAGGCTGGTTGCCAACCCCCAACCTCAGGTGATCCTCCCGCCCTGGCCTCCTAAAGTGCTGGGATTACAGGTGTGAGCCACCTTGACAGGCCATGAGATTCTTGAATAATCTGATACAGACAAAGTTCAGGAAAGAGATAATGGGCCCTGCCAATCTTTTTTTTTTTTTTTTTTTTGAGATGGGTCTCTTTCTGTTGCCCAGGCTGGAGTGCAGTGGTGTGATTTCAGCTCACTACAAACTTTGCCTTCCATTTTCAAGCGATTCTCTTGCCTCAGCCTCCCAAGTAGCTGGGATTACAGGCGCTCGCCACCACACATGGCTAATTTTTGTATTTTTAGTAGAGATGGGGTTTCGCCATGTTGGCCAGGCTGGTCTTGAACTCCTGACCTCAGGTGATCCACCCGCCTCAGCCTCCCAAAGTGCTGGGATTACAGCATGAGCCACAGTGACTGACCTGTATCTTTTAATATATTGCATATATAATATATTGCACATGTAATATATTGTGACACACACACAAATGAAGCAGCTTGTAATGATTTCTAAGGAAACAACATAAGAACAGTTTATCTCTCTGCATGATATAACCATGAGGAGTCACTTTGGCAATTTTATTTGTATCTTATATTTTCCAGCAAAATCTAAGAGTGAATCTTAGTGAATGGTTGGGATTGGCATCCTGATGTAGTTCATGAGATGTAGTTCATGAAAGGCCTCCTGGCTTGACCTGCTAGAGAAGTTAGGAGGCCCAGAATTTAGAAATACAACCAGAAGTGATTACATAAAAAGTATGTTGAATACATTAAACAACTGGCTTGTCAGATGATGAATATACACATTTCACTCATTTTAGTTCAGAAAACATGTCAATCTTAAGCAATTCCATGGTTTCTACAATCCACTCATAAAGATTAAATGAAAGAAAATATGATTTTAAAATAAGCTTTTGGCCAGGCATGGTGCCTTCTGCTTATAATTCCACCACTTTGGGAGGCCGAGGCAGGTGGACTGCTTGAGGCCAGGAGTTCCAGACCAGCCTGGCCAACATGGTGAAACCCTGCCTTTACTAAAAATGCAAAAATTAGCTAGGTGTGATGGTGCACACCTGTAGTCCAGGTATTTGGGTGGCTGAGGGACGAGAATCACTTGAGCCCAGGGAGCAGGGGTTACAGTGAGCCGAGATTGTGCCATTGCACTCCAGCCTGGGCAACAGAGCATGACACCATCTCAAAAAAAAAGAAAGAAAAAAGAAAAAGACATTAAATTTCTTTCCTAATGACAGGTGGTAGGCTCCTAGTAGAGGAAGGACTAGAACCCAGTTCTTCCGATTCCCTTCTTCTGATTCCCAACCCAGTGCCTTTTATACTATACCTTGAAGATCCCCGATCTTTACTTAATACTTAGGGATTATCCTTTTTCAAGATGCTAGGCTGAGCTACAGGGAACAGAACTATGAAATTTTCTCCTTGGGCTTAAGCAATGAATAAATGAATGCAATTAATATAAACATATATTTTGGCTTCCCTAATATATGAGTAAATCTTTCTACATGTATTTATCTAAAGCCAGTGAAAGAAGTTTGTGAGCTTTCCTTTTAAGTGTGAACTGAATGGCTGTGTGAAGTCAACTGTTTGGTTACTAAGGGCAATTTATCCATAGGAGTTTCTCCTTATTTAGACAACATAATGTTCATGCAAGTTGATCATACAAATTGGATCATCCTTGTCACATCCAATTAAGGGTGGAGAAGCAAGGAATAAAAAAGCACTCAGGTTACAAAACATTGCTCCAAGAATGCAATTCTCTGCAGACCTGGCTGCTGTAACTGCCTGTTTTTCAAATTGAAGGCCAACCCGGTCTGTGTGCTCGAATTGCAATTTTTGCTTCCCAAATAAGACTTTTTAAATGTAGAAATTCATCTCTATATTTTATTTGACTTTGATATGTTCAATCATTCATTGAACACTCAGGCATTTGACAAAGGAGATCAAGAAGTCCTGGCTGGGTGCGGTGACTCATGCCTCTAGTCCCAGCCCTGTGGGAGGCCGAGGATGGCGTTCGAGACCAGCCTGACCAACATGGTGAAGCCCCATCTCTACTAAAAATACAAAAATTAGCTGGGTGTGGTGGCATGCACCTGTAATCCCAGCTACTTGGGAGGCTGAGGCAGGAGAATTGCTTGAACCCGGGAGGCAGAGGTTGCAGTGAGCCAAGATCGAGCCATTGCATTCCAGCCTGAGTGACAAGAGCAAAAATCTGTCTAAAAACAAAAACAAAAACAAAATAGAAGAAGCCCCCAGCAGTAGAGCTGTGCATCTCACATAAGAGCTTAGAAATCTCTGGCAGTCAGGGCTGGGGGAAGGCACAAGAGTGGAGGACTTTCAATTTTACTCAGCCAATTTGAGGAGAAACGTAAAGTAATTTAACTGTATAGTTAGGGAAAGTGTCATTGTTATACTGTAACAAACATAGAAGTAATGGAGAAAATGCAAAACTTTCATGATTTTAAAAATAAAAGACACAGTTTCATAGAATTTGCAAGATTGTGATAGTTCATGTGTTTCAAAACTGTCCTGTAGCTGGGACGACAGGCATGTGCCACCACTCCTGGCTAATTTTTGTATTTTTTGTAGAAAGACGAGGTTTTCCCATGTTGCCCAGCCTGATCTCAAACTCCTGGGCCCAAGCAATTGACCTGTTTTGCCTCCCAAAGTGCTGGGATTATAGGCGTGAGCTACTATGCCTGGCCCAATATATTTACTTATTTATGTATTTAGCTTTTATTTTTATTTATTTATTTTGGAGACAGGGCCTCACTCTGTCATCCAGGCTGGAGTGCAGTGGCTCAATCTCAGCTCACTGCAACCTTCGCCTCTGGGGCTCAAGTGATTCTCCTGTCTCGGCCTCCCAAGTAGCTTAGACTACAGATGTGTGCCACCACACCTGGCTAATTTTTGCATTTTCAATAGAGATGGGGTTTCACCATGTTGACCAAGCTGGGCTCAAACTCTTGACCTGAAGTGATCTGCCTGCCTCAGCCTCCCAAAGTGTTGGGATTGCAGGCATGAGCCACTGCACCTGGCCCAATATATTTATGTATTTATTTATTTTTGTTTTTGAGGCAGAGTCTTGCTTTGTTGCCCAGGCTGTAGTGCAGTGGCACGATCTCAGCTCACTGCAACCTCCGTCTTCCGGGTTCAAGCGATTCTCCCGCCTCAGCCTCCTGAGTAGCTGGGATTACAGGCACATGCCACGATGCCCAGCTATTTTTTGTATTTTTAGTAGATACAGAGTTTCACCATGTTGGCCAGGCTGGTTTCAAACTCCTGACCTCAAGTGATCCACCCTCCTCTGCGTCCCAAAGTGCCGGGATTCCAGCTCTGACCCACTGCGTCCGGCCTTATATTTATTTTTAATGGCAAAAATATATTGATACATGCTCATTATAAAATATTTATAATTCAGACTTATATGGAGTAAAAAATTTAAAGTCTTCCCATACCACAAGTACTCTCTAGACAAGTGCATCCCTCCTTAGAATAGGGAAGAGAGTTCTGTAATATGTCTTTATGAAAGTTTATGTAGTGAATCACTTATGTTTAAGTTGTTTCCATTCTTCTGCCATCACAAAAAAATGCTGCAGTGAACATCCTTCTACATCTGACCTTGCATGCTTGCGAAAGTCTGTCTATAAGGTGAATTCCTAGAAATGGAAATGTTAGATAAAAGGCATGAATATGCATTTAAAATTTATATGATTTAGAGGCTGGGTGAGGTGGCTCACACCTGTAATCTCAGCACCTTCGGAGGCCGAGATGGGAGGATTGCTTGAGCCCAGGAGTTCAAGACCAGCCTGGACAACGTGGGCGAAACCCCATCTTTACCAAAAATGCGAAAATTAGCCAGATGTGGTGGCCTGTGCCTGTAGTCCCAGCTACTCAGGAGGCTGAAGTGGGAGGATCACTTGAGTCCGGGTTGGGGAGGTTGTAGTGAGCCGAGATTGTGCCGCTGCACTTCAGCCTGGGGACAGAGGCAGACCCTGTCTTAAAAAAAAACCTAGCTGAGCATGGTGGCAGGCACCTGTAATCCCAGCTACTTGGGAGGCTGAGGCAGGAGAATTGCTTGAACCCAGGAGGAGAAGGTTGCAGTGAGCCAAGATTGTGCCGCTGCACTCCAGCCTGGGTGACAGAGCAAAACACTCTCAAAAAAACAAAACAAAAACAAAATTTACATGATTTTCAGTTGGCTTCCTAGTATATCACATTAAAAATGGTCCCGAGTAGGCCATGCACAATGGCTCACGCCTGTAATCCCAGCACTCTGGGAGGCTGAGGCGGGTGGATCACCGGAGGTCAGGAGTTCGAGACCAGCCTGGCCAACATGGTGAAACTCCATCTATACTAAAAATACAAAAATTAGCTGGGTATGGTGGCAGGTGCCTGTAATACCAGCTACTTGGGAGGCTGAGGCAGGAGAATTGCTTGAACCCAGGAGGTGGAGGTTGCATGAGCCAAGATCACACCACTGCACTCCAGCCTGGGCAACAGAGCAAGACACCGTCTCAAAAAAAAAAAAAAATGGTCCCAAGTAAAATAACCATTGCAATAGTCTTCATGGAATCATAGCAAGTCAGCAGTTGAACCTGAACTTTAATTTTTGATTATAGACTACAACCCTGTTGAGTATGTGCCATACAAAAATGGACTCTGTTTAAAAAGAAGATGAGGGGAAGTCCTATGATGCTATGCCATCAGGTGGAATTTCCTTGGGCAAATACTTTACTATTATGATGAACTGTCAGTGATTCATTTAACAAATATACCACCTGCCTACATCATCCCATTTAGGCCTTATACCAAGTCCATTTCCTCTACTTGGGAACTAGACTCCATCCCTCTCCAAGACTTACACAAGGACATAGCTCAGCAGCTTTCTCTTCTCTTTTCCATATCACTTATTTTCTGTTTATCCTGGATAATTTTGATCAACATACAAACATGGTGTTTCTTCACACCCCATTTCTCTATTCACTTTTATAGTAAAATCCCTAAAATCATTTTCAGTGCTCTGTTTTAATTTCTGTCCTTTCATTTGTATTTGAATCTACTCCAGTAAGGTTTAAATGCCCATTTCTCCATTGAAAGTTCTTATTAAGAACATCACATCCAGGAACTGACTCAGAGCAAGAGGACAGCTTCAATTCCCTATGATTTCATCTCCTACTTAGCCAATCAGCACTCCTGGCCCGCTGGCTTCCCCCCACCCAGCAAGTTGCCCTTAAAATCTCTGATCCCCAAATGCTCGGGGAGACTGATTTGAGTAATAATAAAACTTCAGTCTCCTGCACAACAAAAACAAACAACCAAACAAAACATCAGAGGCTGCGGGTGGTGGCTCATAACTGTAATCCCAGCACTTCAGGAGGCTGAGGCGGGAAGATCACCTGAAGCCAGGAGTTGGAGACCAGCCTGGGCAACATGGTGAGACCCATCTCTACAAAAAATTTATTTATCTTTTAAAAAGAACATCAGTAACCTCTATATTTCTTTTTTTTCAGATAAATTTTATTGTGTATATTTAAAGTTTACAAGATGATGTTATAGGATACATATAGACAGTGAAATGGTTACTATAGTGAAGCAAATTAACATACCTACCATCTCACAGTTACTTTTTTTGTGACAAGAGCAGCTAAAATCTGCTTATTTAACAAAAGTCCCTAATACAATACAATTTTACTAACTGCAGTGTTTGTTGTACATTAGATCTCTAGTTCATCCTACATATCTGCTTGTTTGTATCTTTTTATTTTTTTTTTTTTTTGAGATGGAGTCTTTTTCTCTGTCGCCCAGGCTGGAGTGCAGTGGTGCGATCTCGGCTCACGGCAACCTCCACCTCCTGGGTTCAAGCGATTCTCCTGCCTCAGTCTCCCAAGTAACTGGGACTACAGGCACATGCCACCATGCCTGGCTAATTTTTTGTATTTTTAGTCAAGACGGGGTTTCACCAGTTGACCAGGCTGGTCTCGAACTCCTCACTTCAAGTGATCCACCAAACTCAGCTTTCCAAAGTTCTGGGATTACAGGCATTAGCCACTGCCCCCCCGGCCTGCTTGTTTGTATCTTTTGACCTACATCTCCCCATTTCCTCCCCACCCCAATCTCTACATTTCTTGCATCAATTTCTCTATAGCACTTATCACTACTGACATACTATATATTTTACTTGGATTTGTTTATTGAATTTCTCTCTTCACTATAGGTTAAGTTCTATAAAAGGAAGGATTTTATTGTTTTTTTTTTTTTTGTCATCATTGTATTCCCAGAATCTACAGCATTGCCAATAGTAATAAATTTGTCATTGTTGTTGAGACAGGGTCTCGCCCTGTTGCCCAGGCTGAAGCGCAGTTCCGTGATCTTGTCTCACTGCAACCTTCACCTTCCTGGCTCAAGTGATTTTCTTGCCTCAGCTTCCTGAGTAGCTGGGACCAGAAGTGTGCACCATCATGCTGGGCTAATTTTTGTAGTTTTGATAGAGACGAGGTTTCATCACCATGTTGCCCAGGCCAGTCTCAAACACCTGGGCTCAAGTGATCTACCCAATGTGGCTTCCCAAAGTGCCTGGGTTACAGGCATAAGCCACCATGCCTGGCTTATAAATGAGTAATCGTTGTCCAATATATAGTTAAATGAATTAATTTATGCTTATATTCTACTTGAGGAAAGACAAACTAAAGAGCTTCTGCACAGCAAAAGAAACTACCATCAGAGTGAACAGGCAACCTACAGAATGGGAGAAAATTTTTGCAATCTACTCATCTGACAAAGGGCTAATATCCAGAATCTACAATGAACTCAGACAAATTTACAAGAAAAAAACAAACAACCCCATCAAAAAGTGGGCAAAGGATATGAACAGACACTTCTCAAAAGAAGACATTTATGCAGCCAAAAGACACATGAAAAAATGCTCATCATCACTGGCCATCAGAGAAATGCAAATCAAAACCACAATGAGATACCATCTCACACCAGTTAGAATGGTGATCATTAAAAAGTCAGGAAACAACAGGTGTTGGAGAGGATGTGGAGAAATAGGAACACTTTTACACTGTTGGTGGGACTGTAAACTAGTTCAACCATTGTGGAAGTCAGTGTGGCGATTCCTCAGGGATCTAGAACTAGAAATTCCATTTGACCCAGCCATCCCATTACTAGGTACATACCCAAAGGACTATAAATCATGCTGCTATAAAGACACATGCACACGTATGTTTATTGTGGCAGTATTCACAACAGCAAAGACTTGGAACCAACCCAAATGTCTAGCAATGATAGACTGGATTAAGAAAATGTGGCACATATACACCATGGAATACTATGCAGCCATAAAAAATGATGAGTTCATGTCCTTTGTAGGGACATGGATGAAGCTGGAAACCATCATTCTCAGCAAACTATCACAAGGACAAAAAAACCAAACACTGCATGTTCTCACTCATAGGTGGGAATTGAACAATGAGAACACATGGACACAGGAAGGGGAACATCACACACAGGGGCCTGTTGTGGGGTGGGGGGAAGGGGGAGGGATAGCAATAGGAGATATACTTAATGTTAAATGACAAGTTACTGGGTGCAGCACACCAACATGGCACATGTATACATATGTAACTGACCTGCACGTTGTGCACATGTACCCTAAAACTTAAAGTATAATAATAATAAAAAAATATATATATATAGAATATCATAGTAACACATTCTATGGAAAAAGAACAGTTAGGAGAATGGAGAATATCATGCCATGCTTAGAGGTAAAAGGGTTGCTATTTTATAGGGTGATCAGAAAATGCTTCTCTAATAAGGCAACATTTGAACAGAAGCCTGAAGGAAGAAAGGGAGTAAGCCATATAGGAGAGTACACGTCCAGGAAGGGAATACAGTAAGTGCTAATATCCTGACATGGAAATTTTCTTGGATGTTTGAGAAATAGAAAGGAGATTAGTATAGCAAAAGCAAAGTAGTTGAGGCAGACAGTGCCAGGAAACGTGCTAGAAAGGATGTAGGAAGCGTGTTCACATTTGGTCTTGCAAGCATTTAGCTTTTAAGCCTGGGTAACATGACAAGACCCCATCTCTACAAAAAATTCAAAAATTAGCTGAGTGTGGTGGTGCACATCTGTAGTTCCAGCTACTCGGGAGGCTGAGGTGGGAGAATTGCATGAGCCCAGTAGCTGGAGGCTGCAGTGAGCCAAGATTGCACCACTGCACTCCAGCTTGGGTGACAGGGGGAAACACTGTCTCAAAAAAGTATATATATAGAATTTATCTTTTACTCAAGTGGGGAAGAAGCCCCTGGAAGGTATGAAAAAGAAGTGTGGCATGATCAGAACACTCTAGCCAGTGTGCTGAGACTAGAATGTAAGGAGTTTGGAATAGAGATGCAAACCAGTTAAGAGGTTATGGCAAAAGTATAAGTAAGCTGAATGCAGCAACATATAAAAAGGTCATATATCATAACCAATTGGGATTAATCCCAGGAAGGCAAGGTTGGATTAACATCTGAAAATTAACCAATATAATACATTTTATTAACAGAATAAAGGACAAAACCATATGATCATCTCAATGTAAGTTGAAAATATTGACAAAATTTCATGATAAAAATTCTTAACAAACAGAATGGAAGGAACTTCTTCAACCTGGCAAACGGCATCTACAGATCATCCCAGCTAACATTATGCATAATGGTGAAAGGCTGAATGCTTTTCTTTTAAGGTCAGGTACAATACAAGGAGCTGCATTCCAACCACTTCTATTCAACATTGTACTAGGGGTCCTAGCCAAGGTAATTAGGCAAGAAAGTGAAACAAAAGCTTCCAGATTAGAAAAGAAAAAATAAAACTATCTTTATTTGCAGATGACATGATCATTGTATTAGTCCGTTCTCATGCTGCTTATAAAGACATACCCAAGACTGGATAATTTATAAAGGAAAGAGGTTTGACTCACAGTTCCCCATGGCTGGGGAGGCCTCACAATCATGGAGGAAGAGCAAGAAGCATCTCACATGGTGGCAGGCAAGAAAAGAATGAGAGCCACGCCAGAGGGAAACCCGTTATAAAATCATCAGATCTCGAGAGACTTCTTCACTACCAGGAGAACAGTATGGAGGAAACGCCCTTATGATTCAATTATCTCCCACCGTGTTCCTCCCACAACACATGGGAATTATGGGAGCTACAATTCAAGATGAGATTTGGGTGGAGACACAGCCAAACCATATCAATCTTTTTTTTCTTATTCTTTTTTTTTTTTTTTTTGAGATGGAGTCCCACTCTGTTATCTAGGCTGGAGTGCAGTGGTGTGTGATCTCGGCCCACTGCAACCTCAGACTCCTGAATAGCTGAAATTACAGGCACCTGCCACTATGCCTGGCAAATTTTTTTTTTTTTTTTTGAGACAGAGTCTCTCTCTGTCGCCCAGGCTGGAGTGCAGTGGCGTGATCTTGGCTCACTGCAAACTCCGCCTCCCGGGTTCAAGCCATTCTCCTGCCTCAGCCTCCCGAGTAGCTGGGACTACAGGCGCCCACCACCACGCCCGGCTAATTTTTTGTATTTTTAGTAGAGACGGGGTTTCACCGTGTTAGCCAGGATGGTCTCAATCTCCTGACCTCGTGATCCACCCACCTCGGCCTCCCAAAGTGCTGGGATTACAGGCGTGAGCCACTATGCCCAACCATATCAATCTTGTATATAGAAAAACCTAAGGAATCTACAAAAAAAAAAAACCCTATTAGAACTAATATAATAATAATCAGCAAGGTTGTAGACTATGAGATCAATATACAAAAATTAACTCAATTTCTTTACATGTACAATGAATAACCCCAAAACAAAACTGGAAATATAATTCTATTTAAAATAGTATCACAAAGAATGACAATACTTAGAAACAAATGATGAGCACTAGCCTGCACTCCTGCCCTGCCTGTGCGCTGCCCGAGTGTGGAGCTGCTGTGCTGCGAAGGCTCGAGGACCCGCAGCCGCCAGGGGATCAGCGCGTCCTGCAGAGCTTGCTCCCCTTGGAGTAGCGCTACCTGCACTGCGCCTCCTACTTCCAGTGCGTGCAAAGGGAGAGCAAGCCGCACATGCGGAAGATGCTGGTTTACTGGATGCTGGAGGTGTGTGAGGATCAGTGCTGTGAGGAGGAGCAGTGCTGTGAGGAGGAAGTCTTTCCCTTGCCATGAACCACCTACATGCTACCTGTCCCGCGTCCCCACCCACCCCAAAGGCACAGTTGCAGCTCTTGGTTGCGGTCTCCATGCGGCTGGCCTCCAAGCTGCCTAAGACTGGGCCCATGACCGTAGAGAAAATGTGCATCTACACCGACCACGCTGTCTCTCCCTGCCAGTTGCGGGACTGGGAGGTGATGGTCCTGGGGAAGCTCAAATGGGACTTGGCCGCTGTGATTGCTCATGACTTCTTGGCCCTCATTCTGCACCTACAGACAGGCCTTGGTCAAAAAGCATGCCAAGATCATTTTGGCTTTCTGTGCTACAGGTTACACCTTTGCCATGTACCCACCATCCAGTTTTGAAAACAACCCAAATGCCTGTTAACTGATGAACAGATAACCATATGTGATATATATCAATACAATGGAATATGGCCTGGCATGCTGGCTGATGCCTGTAATCCTGCACTTTGGGAGGCCAAAGTGGGAGGATCACTTGAGCCTAGGAGTTCAAGGCCAGCCTGGGCGACAAAGTGAGACTCCTTCTAAAAAAAATAAAATAAAATAAAAAATAAAAACAATGGAATATTATTCAGCCATAGAAAGGAATAAAGTACTAAACACACTATAACATGGATGAACCTTGAAACTATTATGCTAAATGAAAGACGCCAATCATGAACGACCACATATGGTATGATTTCAATTATATGAGATGTCCAAAATAGGCAATTCCATGGAGACAGAGAGTAGATAAGCAGTTGCTCAGGGCTGGAGGGAATGGGGTCATTGTGGGTGGGTGGTAACAGCTAAAGGACACAGGGTTTCTTTTGGAGTTGTTGAAAATGTCTTAAAAATGATTGTGGTGGTTTTTGCACAACTCTGAATATACTAAAAACCACTGCATGTAGTACACCTGGGGACCCTGGTTCTCTGCCCTTTGTCTGGCCACTCCTTCCCTGTGTGCCATCCCTCCTGCAGTCTGCAGCCTCTGCTGCTCCTCAGTCCACTGTTCTTGGCCATCTCTTCCACCTGTGACCACTCTCTCCTCATTCCCTCTGGGATGAGCTCACTCCTTCCTTTGGTACCAATTATTGTCTATGGCAGTGGATCTTGACTTTGGACAGACCCTCTAGAGACTCTGAGTGATTGGTCTGGGTGCAGCCTGGCCATAGAGCATTCTGAAAGCTCCTCAGGGCATTCTAATATAGACCACTGGACAGTAAAGCATTAGTTTGCTCAGCAGCCTTGGGTCACTCCAACCCTGCACATTCCAAAAAAACGACTGGCCCTTGACCACCTCTGGGCAGATAACTTCTGAGCACTTCGAATCTTCTGCCTTCATTTTTATTTTTTCTGAGGTGGAGTCTTGCTCTATCGCCCAGGCTGGAGTGCAGTGGCACGATCTCAGCTCACTGCAACCTCCGCCTCCCTGGTTCAAGTGACTCTCCTGCCTCAGCCTCCCGAGTAGCTGGGATTACAGGCACCCGCCACCACTCCCAGCTAATTTTTCTCTATTTTCAGTAGAGATGGGCTTTTGCCATGTTGGCCAGGCTAGTCTCAAACTCCTGACCTCAGTTGATCCACCCGCCTCGGCCTCCCAAAGTGCTGGGATTACAGGCATGAGCTGCTGCTCCTGGCCGAATATTCTGCCTTGTAAGAATGTTTTTGTATGCCTGAGGCTTTGGGCTTTGCTGTATCAATATGACCTCTCTAGGGACTGAAGCCTGAGTAGCTGGGGTCAATCACCTAGGAGCTGCATGCCTGCACGACTGACCCCCAAGAAAAACCCTGAGCACTAAGGGTTGCTTGGGTGGGCTTCCCTGGTAGAAAACCCTTAGCATGTGCTGCCACACATCATTGCTGGGAGAATTAACCACTGCATTTCCAACTCCAGATTGGAGGCCTTCCTTTAGCATTTCTTGTAGCACAGGTCTGGTGTTGATGAAATCCCCCAACTTTTGTTCGTCTGGGAAACTCTTTATTTCTCCTTTAGGTATGAAGGGTATTTTTGCTGGATATATTATTCTAGGGTAAAAGATTTTTTTCTTCAGCACTCAAAATATGTTATGACACTCTCTCCTGGCCTGTAAGGTTTCCACTGAAAGTCTGCTGCGAGACATATTAGAGCTCCATTGTATGTTATTTGTTGCTTTTCTCCTGCTGCTTTAGGACCCTTTCTTTATACTTGACCTTTGGGAGCTTGAGTATTAAATGCCTTGAGGTAGTTTTCTTTAGGTTAAATCTGCTTGGTGTTCTATAACCTTCTTGTACTTGAATATTTATATCTTTCTCCAGGTTTGAAAAGTTCTCTGTTATCCCTTTGAATAAACTTTCTACCTCTATTTCTGTACTTTCTCTTTAAGGCCAATAACTCTTAGCTTTGCCCTTTTGGGGCTATTTTCTAGATCTCATAGGCATGCTTCATTCTTTTTTAATTTTTTTGTCTCCTCTAACTGTGTATTTTCAAATAGCTTGTCTTCAAGCTCACTAATTTTTTCTTCTGCTTGATCAATTTCACTATTAAGAGACTCTGATGCATTCTTCATTATGTCATTTGCATTTTTCAACTACAGAATTTCTGCTTGATTCTAAATATTTCAATCTTGTTGTTAAATTTATCTGATAGAATTTTGAATCCTTTCTCTGTGTTATCTTGAATTTCTTTGAGTTTCCTCAAAACCACTATTTTGAATTCTCTGTCTGGAAGGTTACATATCTCTGTTTCTCTAGGGTTGGTCCCTGGTGCCTTAATTAGTTTGTTTGATGAGGTCACATTTTCCTGGATGGGCTCGATGCTTGTGGATGTTCTTTAGTGCCTGGGCATTGAAGAGTTAGGTATTTATTGTAGTCTTCTCAGTCTGGGCTTGTTTGTACTCATCCTTGGGAAGGTTTTCCAGGTATTTGAAAGGATGTGGGTGTTGTGATCTAAACTGTATCTGATTAGGGGACACTCCAAGCCCAGTGATGCTGTGGTGCTTGCAGACTCATAGAGGTACTGCCTTGGCGGTCTTAGATAATATCTGGAAGAATTCGCTGGACTATCAGGCAGAGACTTTTATTCTTTACCTGTAATTTCTCCCAAACAGTCTCAGTCTCTCTTTTTGTTTCTCTCTCTCTCTCTCTGTGCTGAGCCACTTGGAGGTGCAGGTGGGCTGACACAACATCCCTATGGCTACCACCACTTAGACTACACTGGGTCAGACCTAAAGCCAGCAAAGCACTGGGTCTCATTCAAGGCCCCATGTAAACACTACCTGGCTATCACTGATGTTCATTCAAGGCCCTAGGGCTCTGCAGTCTGCAGGTGGCAAAGCCAGCCAGGCTTGTGTCTTTCCCTTCAGGGCAACGAGTTTCTTCAGGTGCTAGCAGGTCCAGAGATGCTGTGTGGGAGCCAGGGACTGGAGTAAAAATCCTTAGAAATTTACCTGATGCTTTATTCTAAGGCAGCTGAGCTGACACTGAAACCATGAGACAAAGTCCTTTCCACTCTGCCTTTCCCTTTCCACAGGCAGAGGAAACTCACCCTGTGGCCACCACCACAGGCCCACAGGGAATATTGCCACGCTATGGTCGATGTTCACTTAGGGCCCAAGGGCTCTTAAATCACTTGTGGTGACTGTTTCCAGGCCTGGGACTCACCCTTTAGGGCAGTGGGCTCCCCTTTGGCCCAGGGCATGTGCACATCCAGAAATGCTATCTAAGAGCCAAGGCCTAGAATCAGTGACCACAAGAGCCCATTTGGTGCTCTACCCCATGGTAGCCAGGCAGGTACCTAAGCTGCATGACAAAGTCCCTTTTACCTTTCCTGCTGCTTTTCTGAAGCAGAAGAAGTCTCTCACCACAGCCACCATAGCTGGGAATGTGCTGGATCTCATCTGAAGCCAGCATGTCTCAGTTTCAGAATCTTACTCCAGGCCCATAGCATACTACCTGGGTATCACTGTTGGCTATACAGGGCCCAAGGGCTCTTGAGTCAGCAGGTGATGAATCCTGCCAGGACTGTGTTCTTTTCTTTAAGGCAGCAGATTCCCTTCTGGCCCAGGGTGTATCTAGAAATGACATTCAGGAGCTAGATCCTGGAATGGGGGTTTCTTGACTCTGACTGGTGCTCTATCCTGCTGTGGCTGAGCTGGTATCCAAGATGTAAGACAAAGTCCTCTTTACTCTTTCCTCTCCTCTCCTCAAGCAAAAGGAAGAAGCCACTTTTGTTGCTGCATGCTGCACTGTTTGGGTTGGGAAAGGGGTGGTGCAAACACTCCCTTGGCTGCCCTGCCTGCTGTCTCTCTAGGTCGTGTGCCCCCTGAGTCCACTGGCTCTAAGCCTAGCATGGCATTAGGACTTGCCTGGGAATTGAAGTCTTTATGGTCTAGACTGCCTTTCAAGTTTACTTACAGCCCCAGAGCACAATAGCTTGCCATGGCAAGGCTTATCAAAACTCAAGCCTCAAGCCTTCTAACTGCTAGAATGGATAAACCCCTCTGGGTAGGGCTGGTTTAAATGCTCCCTCTATGGGCAGGTGTCATCTGAGTTCCCCCTGGTTTTGCTTTCTGCTGTGACAGGGCAGTACTGAGTTCAATGCAAAGTCCCACAATCGCTGCACTCTCCTTCCCCCAAATGCACAGATTCTCTCTCAGCACCACAGTGGCCACTGCTGGGGGATGGGAGAGGAGTGACCTTGGTGTTTCAAGACTGTCTTTCCTATCCTCCTCAGTGCCTCTTTCAGTGTTATGAAGTTAGAGCCAGGTACTATGAGTCCTCACCTGATTTTTGATTCTTATGGAGATGGCTTTTTGGTGTAGAGAGTTGTTAAATTTGATTTTCCTGCAAGGAGAATCATTGATGGAGGCTGCTATTCAGCCATCTTGCTCTGCCCCTCCTACCTCACTTAACTTTAATTATCTCCTAACAGTCCTATTTCAAAATGCAATCACATAAGGGATTAGGGCTCCAACATATGAATTTGGGGGAGACACAATTCAGTCTATAGCATTTGGACTTGGGGAGAGGGAGGAACAGAACATTCAGAGGAAGGACTCAGTGCAAGCAACAGCTTGGAGGTGGGAAAGTTCAGCTCATGGATAGAAAAAATTGATCCAGTTTGGCAGGGCCCACGGGAAGATGTGGCGGAGTGGTGAGAGGTGGGCTACATCAGAAAGAACCTTGAATGCCAGGCTGAGGTTGGAGACATTTCCTGTTGTGTAGAAGGTGCCATGAGGTGGTGGGGAGAGTAACATGATGAAAAGGATATTTGGGAGGCTGGATCTGGCATCAGTGATGGGTAGGGGTAAGGAGTGAACAAAGCTGGAGGCCAGGAAACTGGACACACAGCCCAGAGTTCAGGTTTAGGCTGTTCAAAGGCAGTTTCCACACTGAGTTCCAATGTGGATCAAAGCATGCAGGGGGTGGATGATTTGGAAAAGCAAAACCATCTCTCTGCATTACCACACAATTTCCCAGCTGAGATCATCACCAGAGTCCTACAAATCAGACAGTCAACTTGCCCCAAACTCTGTTCCTTGAAGCTGTGACCCAGAGGGAGCCCTTGTCCAGCTATAGCCCAGGGACACTGCACCCTGGAGAGGACTGCACCTGTTCCCTCCCAGGAGCCTCATCTCTGTCTGGCCTGGCTTTGGCTTCAAATACCCTCAGCTTTGGAGCTTTGGCTTCAAAATCTGTTGGATCAGATTCATGAGAGCTCTGACCTTCTTTGGTTTAGGAATTTTAAAATAGTTTATTCAGCAGGCAGTAGATGAACTCAGCTTGCTTACCTCTAAGAACTGGCTAGAACTCACAGAAAACTGTTTTACTCACAGTTATGGCTTGATTATAGGGAAAATACATAGATTAAAATCAGCTAGGGGAAGAAAGGCATAGGGCTGAGTCCAGGAGGTCACCAGACATGGAATGTCCATTATCCCTTCCCCATGCAGTCAGAGTGCATTACCCTCCTGGCTTCGATATGTGCCAATACACATGGAGTATTCCAGCCAATGAGGCTCCCTCAAGCCTCAGTGTTCAGGGTTTTTACTGGAACTTCATCACGGAAGCATGCTTGATTGTCCATGTGGCTGCTCTCAGTTTCCAGTCTCCAGTCCTTTCAGGGGTGACCTAAAGCCAGGACTCTAAATCACATAGTTGGTTTTCCTGGCCTGGCTAGTCCCCACCCTAAATCTTATTATTAGACTATCCATCCTGACCCAAGATCCCCAGGCAAAAATATTCCTATCAGGCATTACGTGTAGGAGATAAGGAGTCAAGGAGATAAGGAGATAAGGAGTCAAGGACATGTTACCATACAACATGCCATCATTCTGTTATCCTTCCTTTCTGTTTTATCTTCAAAATAACCCTAATTGATGGGTAAGGATGTTTATTATTATAAATGAGATCTCAAAAGGAAAGGCACTTGGGCAAAGTTGCATAGTCTATCTTTGACTCGTGGTGCAATACTCTTTCCACTCTCTGAGAACCCTGAGTCCTGAGAAGAAGATGGAAGGTGTGTATATGTGTGTGTGTACGTGTGTGTGTGTGTAAATGTATACCTGATAAGTATGTGTAGATGTGTAGATGTCTCTTTGTATTTGTGTATACATGTGGATGTCTGGGTGTCTGTATTCATGTTTGTGTGTATGTGTACACATGCTCAGGGGGAAGGTTAAAGAGAAAATCAGCAGGGTGCTGTGGTGCACACCTGTAACGCCAGCTACACAGGAAGCAGATGGGGGAGGATCACTTGAGCCTGGGAGTTTGAGAAAGAGAGAAAATTTCAATAATCTTCCTCTTGCAGTTAGAAGGAAAAACCTGGGGCTGGGCATAAAGAGAAATAAAGCACAGCATAGAGAGGCAGAAAAATGTCTAATGAAAAACAAGTGGCCAAGAATCTAAAAAGAAATATAGCACATTAGCAGCAGAATAAAACTGGGAGATAATTTCCTCTAGAACCCTGATAATCTTTGTGAGAAAACTGTTGGTCACATATGTTAACTGCTGAAACTTGCAGGACCCTGTGCAACAGAACTGGCAAGTAAAACCATGTTTCTTAAACTCAGTATGCTACAACTGTCATTCAACTCTTTCGCAACGAAGATTTCACAAACCTGTCTCCAGCTTCCGGATGGTGAGGGAAAGTGGGATGAGATTTTATGATAAATTGTGCCTGTCTCTGAGTCCCTCTTCTCCTATTGAAGAGAAGGAAAATGAGGCTAGCACATTACAGCCCTGCCTGACAAAAGTCACAAGATAAGCAAATAATTATTATTTAAAACTGGAGGGTCCTATCATGTATTCATGAATGCCACACATTCTATATTGGATCGTCCATTTCAATTTACTTATATTCTTTGAAGCAAATTTATAAGATTTGAATTATTCAGAAAATGCCCCCAAGCTAATAGAAGAAAATACTTTAACCACATGAAGTATCATGCTACACAATATGGCGTGGTGGTGACGTGTGCAAGCTCTAAAACAAGAAAACACAGTTTCAAGTCCTGGCCCTACCCCCTTGGGAAAGTTACGTGGTCTCTCTCTGCCTCAATTTCCCCATCTAAAGTGTGGGGATGACAATAATACTATCTATTGCACGGGGTTGTTTTGAGGAAAAGAATATATGTAAAGCACTTTGAACAGCAATTAGTGCTATGTAAGTGTTTGTTATTCTTATTTTAACATTTCAGATTATAAATATCTACCTGTTATTCAGATGGCAAGCATCCCTAAGCTGATAACATGATGAAGAACTTTTTGGTTCCTCGATTTTCCATCAGCTTTGTGAGGAAAAAAATACCACATGAAGAAGAGCAACTGAAGCAGGTGTGAGAAGGAAACTTGGCTTAAGATTGGGGGGCTTGGGTTTATTAGGCTTCTGTCTTCTAAAAATTTCCTGAGCTCCATTGATAAGAAGATTTTTAATATCAATCTAGCTAAAAAGGACCAATAGACCCCACAAGACACTGAGTTAGACATAAAAATAAAAGGGTAATATATAGCCGGGTGCAATGGCTCATGCCTGTAATCCCAGCACTTTGAGAGGCCGAGGCGGGTGAATCATGAGGTCAGGAGTTCGGCCAGCATGGTGAAACTCCATCTCTACTAAAAATACAAAAATTAGCTGGGCATGCTGGCACACACCTGTAATCCCAGCTACTCAGGAGGCTGAGGCAGGAGAATTGCTTGACCCTAGGTGGTGGAGGCTGCAGTGAGCCAAGATCGTGCCACTGCATTCCAGCCTGGGTGACAGAGAGAGACTCTGTCTCAAAAAAAAAAAAAAAAAAAAAGGAAAGAAAGAAAAAAAAGGTTAATAAATGAAATATGGAATACTACACAACCAGAAAAATAAACAACTACAGTACCCAAAACATGGTTAAATCTCATAGGATTATGTTAAATGAAAGAAGGCAGCCACAAACGTGCACATACTGTATGAATCCATTTATATTCATAATTAATCCAGGGTGACAGAGGTCAGGATCATGGTTAACTTTGAGGAGGACAGCAACTGAGAAGGGGCAAGAGGGAGCCCTCTGTGGTGATGGAAGCATTCTGTATCTTGAGCTGAGTGGTGGACACATGACTGTGCACATATGTAAATAGTATGGGGTTGTAATTTAAGGTATATGCACCTCACTGTATGTAAGGTACTGTCTTAGTCCATTCGTGCTGCTATAACAAAATATCTGAGACTGGGTAATGTGTAAAGAACAAAAATTTATTCCTCACAGTTCTGGTAGGTGGGAAGTCCAAGATCAAGGTGCCAGCAAGTTTGTAGTCTAGTGAGGGCTGCTGTCTGCTTCCAAGATGGCACTTTAAATGCTGAGTCCTCCAGAGATGAGGAATGCTGTGTCCCAACATGGTGGAAAGGACAGAAAAGCAAAAGAAGGAAACCGAGCTAGGCAGCTCCCTCAAGCCCTTTCATAAGGTCACTAATCCCATTCAAGAGGGGGCTCTTCCCTCATGACTTAATTATCTCCTAAAGACTCTACCTGGGCCAGGCGCAGTGGCTCATGCCTGTAATCCCAGCACTTTGGGAGGCCAAGGCAGGCAGATCATGAGGTCAGGAGATTGAGACCATCCTGGCCAACATGGTGAAACCCCGTCTCTACTAAAATACAAAAAATCAGCTGGGTGTGGCACACCTGTAGTCCCAGCTACTCGGGAGGCTGAGGCAGGGGAATCGCTTGAACCCAGGAGGCAGAGGCTGCAGTGAGTCGAAATCATGCCACTGCACTCCAACAGCCTGGCAACAGAGCAAGACTCCGTCTCAAAAAAAAAAAAAAAAAGACTCCACTTCTTAACACTATCACATTGGGGTTTGATTTCCAACATGAATTTTGGAGGACACACAAGCATTCCAACCATAGCAAATTTACTTTATTAAAAAAGAAAAAAAAAAGGAAAATCCTGTCTCTAAACATGGTATTTTAAGAGTTTATGTATTTACAGCCCAATTTTCCACTTGCTTACATACATATTTGTGACGATCATTCTTAGCTGAGAAAAGTTTCAGTAAATTAAAAAAAAATCTCATATTATCTATTAATATCTTATTCAGATAAGATCAAATTTCTAACCTAGATTTTAGGTTAAGACATAGTCATTTGTTGTAATGTGAGAATGACAGAGAGAGAGAGATATTAACTAGCAGAATCCAACTATAAAAATAAATTTAAGGGCACAATTCTCTACTAATGACTCCCCCAGACAAATCATTACTTGGATAGCAATGAATCAACTAAAAATGGAAGCGAGAACAGTTTGAGTCCTTTTTGCAATGGATGGATGTTTATGAGACTATTAAGTGAAGAGGGTTCAGAAACAAGGGGATAAATGGCACGCTAATTTGGGGTTGAATGGAGTAATGGGATGATCTTGGAAATATAAGAATCTTGCTTAATGGGGCTTGTCTACTTGCAATTCAATAAACTAATATATGTAAATTAAAAGTGATAAAGGACATGAGCACTCAGAACAAAATTACAGGAATGAATTTAGCAAAGAGGCACCAAAGTTGAGAGAAGGGCCACTGTTCCACGTCCGACATCTTTAATTCTTGAGTCACGGGGATGGTAAGCCAGGGAACAGATTCTTCTGTCTGGAAGCTAAAACCAGCCTTTGGGGTGGCTTCAGAGAGACTGTTCAGACTCAAGATGCAAAAGTAGATGTTGCATGGTCGAAAATATCCCGAATGCAAAGGCATTTTCAAAGACAATGGTGCGCAGGGAAAAGAATGCTGTGTGTTTTAAAAGGAAAAAAAAATTAAAAGAAAGAATGGAAACAAGAAAGAAGAAGTGACCAGAGGGTGGGGTGACCATATGTTCTGGTTTGCAAAGCACAGGTAAGGTTATGTCTGCTGTCCCAGTGCAATTATAATAGTGCCCCTTTCACTCTCTGAATGTCCGGATTTGGAGGATAAATCATATGATCACCCTACCAAAGAGAGGAAATTAGCCAGAAGACCCATATGTCGATTTCAAACGGTGTAGACTGATCCGCAGCCACGCTCAAACCGCTGCCCAGCTGAGCGGTGTGCACCATCTCTGCCTCGCCCTACCTCGCCCTACCTCGCCCTGCCTGGGTGAGTCTCCGGGAAGGCTAGAGCGGAACCCTCGGCTCCCACGTTGCTCTGGTGCCACCTGCAGGTTATATGGGGGAACTGCTTCTCTCTACCCCACTACCCACCACCCCGCCTCCCCACCCTGATCCTGGACAGCCTTGGACTTGGCCAAAAGACATTCAGAGCACGCGAAGCCCTGGGTGGGGAATGAGCTGGTCCCCGCAGTGAAGCCTGCGTTACAGAATCAGACGGGCCCAGCTTAAACCAACAAAGCCAAGCTCTTCCTCTTCCTACTCACTCCTGTCCTGTCTCATTTTGTAGAGAGGAAACTGAAGCCTAATTCAGAATTTTCATTGGTAGGATTGTGAAGCATACAGCTGGAACCTCCCAGGTGCCATTCCCCACATCTCTGTCTTTCCCCTAATACATTAGGATAGTGGGGAAGCAAGAGAACTTAAGTTTACTAAGCTCCTACTGTGTACTGGGGAGAGTAGGCACTTTTATCTCCAGTCTCACAATTGATGGGAAATAGGTGATTATACAACCGGGATATAGGATCAGAGTGGGCTAGTGATGTGCTCACAGTATCTCAGCTGAAATTGGAAACTAGGGGTCTTTGACTCTAAAGCTAGTGCTCTTTTTGGGTCTTCAGTTTGAGCAATAGTTGCAAAATGCAAAGAACACCATGAAAATCTTATATTGATCCATATAAGACTGTATTGCAAACAAAAACATGGAGTGTCTTCGTGGGGGTGACGGTAAGGCAGGGAGATTATCTCAATTCTATGCAACCTGGGAACTCTCTGAGGAAAATGAAAGAAGCTCGACTGAGTGCAATTTTTCTGATAAACAAAATCTGTCAGAATGTGGGGCCTTGTGGGTGCTAAGTGAAGGTAAGAAACCATGGTGCTGGACATTTTCTAAGGTGTTCTTTATGAAATTACTCAGGGCCTCAGTGCCTTCACCTTCTTCATGACCCTAGGCAGTTTCCCCATCTGTCTTCATCCTACTGCCTGACATCCTATCTATCAAACTGCTTTTGGAGTTATGACCCAATAAAATAAAAATCATGGTGGGAGTCATTTACACCCTAGTGAGAGTCATCTAAAATTCCCTTTTCTTCTCAGAACTTTTAGCTGAAGTTGGTTATGAGAGAGGTTGGGGAGTAGGAAAAGGGTTGGGGCGAGCAATCTTGGAGCTTGCACTGTTTCTTGCGGACGACCTGGCACAGTGTGAAAATGTCAATCTAAAAGGAGAGTTCTATGCATGTTCCTCTCTATTCCCTTTGTCACCAATACCAATCCCCAAAGCAGAGCCCTGGGAGGGCTGGACTGAAAAACCTGGAGGTAATAGAAAATGCTTGGCTTTCGATTTCAGGTCAAGTTCTTCCAGTGACTTGCTGTGTAAGATTAGACAAGTCAGTTCACCTCTTTGCACTTCAGTGACCTCATCTGTAAAAGGCTGGTCTGGACTAGATTAAAGATTTTCTTTAGGTTTTGCAATTTTTTTTGTTGTTGTTGATGGGGGGGTGTGTGTGTGTGTTTAAACAGAGTCTCACTCTGTTGCCCAGTTGGAGTGCAGTGGCGTGAACTCGGCTTACTGCAAATTCTCCTGCCTCAGCCTCCCGAGTAGCTAGGATTACAGATGTGCGCCACCACACCCAGATAATTTTTGTATTTTTCCTAGTGATGGGGTTTCACCATTTTGGCCAGGCTGGTCTTGAACTCCCGACCTCAGGTGATCTGCCTGCCTCAGCCTCCCAAAGTGCTGGGATTACAGACGTGAGCCACTGCACCCGGCCTGCAATTGTTTTTTGTTTTAATGTGATATTCAATTCTTCCTCCATCTTTATTAAAGTATAATTGATAAATAAAAATTGTGTATATTTACAGTGTTCAATGTGATGTTTTGATATATGCATACATTATGAAATGATTAAATCAAGTTAATTAACATTTTCATCACCTCACATACTTTTATTATTATTATTATTATTATTATGATTGTGGTAAGAATATATAAGATCTATTTGCTTAGAGTAGTGTTTACTAGAGGAGAGGAAGGGTAAGGGGGAGGGGGTAGCCAAAGGTTGGTTAACAGGTTAACAGATACAAGAGTACATGGCTGAGTTTGGTGGCTCACACCTGTAATCCTAGCACTTTAGGAGACTGAGGTGGGAGGATCACTTGAACTCAGGAGTTTGAGACCAGCCTGGGCAACATAGGGAGACTCCATCTCTTTAAAAAATTTTAAAAATTAGCCAGGCATGTTGGTGCATGCCTGCTGTCCCAGCTACTCTGGAGGCTGAGGTGGGAGGATTGCTTGGGTCTGAGAGGTCAAGAGTGCAGTGAGTTGTGATTGTACCACTGCACTTTAGCCTGGGGGGCAGAGTGAGACCCTGCCTGGAAATAAAACAAAACAGCTAAATAGGAGGAGTAGTTCTAGTGTTATTTAGCATTATAGGGTGATGATAATTTATGACGATTTATTATATATTTTCAAATAGCTAGAAGAGTGCATTTTGAATACTCCCAGAACAAAGAAAAGATAAATGTTTGAGGTGGTGGAGATGCTAATTACCCTGATTGGTTCATTACACATTGTATAAAAATATTATACTGTACCCCAAAAATATGGACAATTCTTGTGTCAATTAAAAATAATAATAAAAGCAAAAAAATCTCTCTTAGCAATTTTCAAGTATACATTATTATTAACTGTAGTCATCATTCGGTACAACAGATCTCCAGAACTTATAACATATTTAATTCTGATCAAAGTACTAGACACACAGAGTTAAGAACAAAATGGTATCTGGAGCAAGAAATCCTCAGTAAGACAAAAAAAAGAAGAAAAAAAGAACCAAATGGTAACGAAAGGCTTATATCAGAGAGCATTTCCTCTGCCCTTTCCTTTCTTGCCTTTGAGTCCTAATTCCCAGAGGCCATCACTTTAAACTCATTTTGCTACTTCCTCTGGTATAATCATACTTCTAAATAATGCTTATGTTGCTATTTCTTGATTTGTTTTCCTTGGTATCTGTCGACTTCCTGGCATAACAGAGTATAGGGCTTACCTCCCTTACAAGTGAGGGAGCCTCCATTCTACCAATTTGACTAGATCACATCTTATGAAATCAAATGCATTTACACTCTTGTAGATATCTAAATTTTGTTTCCTAAGCCAAGTCCTGCACTGAAATTGTTTCATTTGTTTCCTTTTTTTCCCCTGGAGTTGATCATTGCTTCAGAATTTTTCCTTTCATTTGCTTATATGTTTTTGTATCTATTAACGACCTTTTTTTTCCCCCAGATGCTCCAACTGATCTATGAAATGCCTAGTAATAATTATCCAAAAACTAAGATACACCAGCTACTCTATCAGCCCTGTTATTTTCCAGGAGGCATCCCTTTCTCCCTTGCCCCTCCATCCTTATGCTCCAAACTGGACTCAGATCTCTCAGCCCATGGCACGGCTGGCATCCTGGCATTTCTCTGAATTTTCTGCTGCCTCTTCTGTGTGCATCTCCTGTTCCCTGGCCCCGTATCTTCTTTTTCCTTGGTTTACCCTTGCATCGTGTTGCAATACATGTTCCAGTGACTTCCTGAGAAAGAGTGAATGGAAGCCAAGCTTTCTGACCCCCACATATTTTTAAATGTCATTATTCTACCCCAACTCCTGATTAATAGTTTGGCTGGATATAAAGCTCTAATTTAAATGTAACTTCTCCTCACATTGGGAAATATTGCTCTATTATTTTCCAGCTCCCAGTGTTGCTGGGAAGAAGGCAGAGTCATGCAGAGTCTTGGCTCTTTATATATGACCTGTCTTTTCTCTCTGGAAGATTTTAGGATTTTCTCTCTATCCTTGGTTTTCTGGAATTTCCCAGTGATGTGCCTTGTTGTAGTCTTTCTTCATTCACTGTGCTTGTCACTTGATAGACTCTTTTGAACTAGAAAATTATGTCCTTCTATTATGGGAAGCCACTAGCAGGTTTGTATGAGCTGGGTAATCACATTCTTTTCTTCCAAGGACAGAGGTATCAAGGCCCTGGGAACCTTATAAGTGGATTAGGGGTAAGGAGGCCTGAGGTGAACCCAACAAAGCTGCAGCACCACCTGAGCTCATGTCCCAGGGCTAGGCTGTGCCTGAGGACAATAGACATGGGTGATACCTACTTCCTGCCCGGTCCCATGGTGGGGCTCAGAACACACATGGTCTAGGAGGACCATGTAGTCTCGGGCTACATTTACATGCACCTACCTGTTTGTAGCATTCAGTGAGCAACAGGACAACTTAGGGGAAGGGGCAGCTCCAGAGAGCAGGATAGGAGGGAGGTAAATAAACATGGGGTAGGGAGTGGCCTTGTGGGGAAGGGGCAAAGGCAGGGCTGTGTGTGTGTGTGTGTGTGTGTGTGTGTTATGTATTGGGGGAAATGGGGAGAGCATCTATAGTTTCATCTGCCCCCTTTTCTGGCCACTGCATCCCTTTTTTCGTGAATAGTTTTTCTTCCCATCATGGACTGAATGTCTCTGTCTCCTCCAAATTCATATGTTGAAGCCCTAAACATCTGTGTGGCTGTATTTGGAGATGAGGCCTCTCAGGGAATCATTAAGGTTAAATGAGGTCCTAAGGGTGGGGACCTGATTCCATAGAATTAGTGTCCTTATAAGAGGAGACACCAAAGAGTGCACTCACTCTCTCTCTGCACAAATACAAAGAAGAGGTCATGTGAGCACACAATATGGCAGCCACCTACAGGCCAAGAGAAGAGGCCTCAGAATGAAACCTACCTTGGTGGCAATTTGATCTTGGATTTCCCAGCCTCCAGAACTGTGAGAAATAAATATTTGTGGTTTAAGCCACCCAGTCTGTAGTATTTTGGCATGGCACCCTGAACTGACTAATACATCTCCCCACCTTACTTCAACCACATGCCGCTAGAGGGCTTGGCAGGTTTAGTGTCCCAGCTACCCAGCCAACCCAGACCAGACCAAGCAGAAGCTTTCTTCTGGAATTTTCCGAATAGGAACTAATGGAGGGGAGCCCCATCCTTTCTTGGGGGCAAAGCCAGGAAGACGGAAGCCTCGTGCTGCCAACAGTCTGATTCCAACCTTGTGGGGAAAGTTACTCTGAGAGCACAAAACTGATCTGCAGGCTGAGATGGAGACAGAGACAAGGGAAGGAGCCTGCAAATCCTGACAGTGTTGGTGACCCTGAGTCCAGGTATTCCTGAGGCCCAACTGTTCCGTGCCCTGCCTGTGGCTAACTTAATGACCAATGAACTTCCTTTCTTGCCTAAGCCAACTCGAGTGAATTTTCTGTTACTCACCCTAAAGAGCCCTGACTGCAATGGCAGGGCATGACGGGGCTGGGCTGGCTGGGGCAGAGGACGGTGTGGGTGAAATCAGCTATGACAGGAAATGCAGTTATTGAGTGGCCTCCATGAGGTCTTCCTCCAGCCCCGACTGTGAGCAAGGCTGGGCTTACATGTTCAGTGGGTCAGAGTGAGGGATTTAGTCAGAGGTGCCATGCTCAGGGCCATCTCTCTATGGGCCAGACTCTTCAGCATCAAAGGCTTTGCCATCAGAGACAGTTTTAATTACATCTTGGATTCATCTGATCAATTGCTCTTCTCCTACTTTCAGGATCTTTACACTAGACTGCCCCACATAGGTGTTAGGAAGCCATAGGCATCCTGGCCAGAAGCCCAGACCACAAAAAGGGCTTCTGCCAACCTGCCCAGGGTTCCAGAGGGTAGGACCGAGGGGTAGTGGGAAGAGCTCAGCTTGGGCAGC
Organism: Pongo abelii; assembly: GCF_028885655.2. Classification (NCBI taxonomy): domain Eukaryota; kingdom Metazoa; phylum Chordata; class Mammalia; order Primates; family Hominidae; genus Pongo; species Pongo abelii. Next base: position 31,001,566 of record NC_071993.2, on the reverse strand, counting down.
CATGGCATGTACACCACTCTTGATCTGTCTCCTGGAACTTTTCAGCCCTCAAGTTTGGGCCCCAGTGGGGCACACATGGGAAAAACAATGAATGCCCATGTCTCTGACTAGTTTCCCCATCAGAAGTGGTCATTGCATCAAGCACCCTCCTCCATTAAAACTGGACAGACCAAGGGCCACTTTCCTAATGGTTGGATCTTATTGGTCCATCTCATGTTCCCAACAGAGCTCCCTCCCTGAGATGGGAATGTGCCATTCCAGGAGAGCCCTTTTGACCCTGTCTCCAGCCAAAGCCAGTCCCCCTGCTTTCTCAAAAGCAGGTGAATGAGACCCTTTCTCAAAAACAAAACAAGAAAAGTGTTGTTATAATGGCACCAACTGCATATGAAGTTCCTGAAATTCTGAGTTCCACTAATATTATTTGTATGATTTAAAAAAAAATACATACTTAAAAGCAACACCCCAATAGAGGCAAGCAAACCATGTTTTGCACAAAACAACTATCAATGGTGATAGCACGTGGATCTCCCCTTTCAGAACCCTGAGATTCTCAGTGCCCTTACTCTAAGGGCTTTCTGCAGACAAGGTAACTATCAGAATCACATAGAGAAGATCAGAGCCTGGAAGAAAACTTGAGATTTTTTGAGATAGGGTCTTGCTCTGTCACCCAGGCTGGAGTGTAGTGGTGTGATCTCTGATCTCGGCTCACTGCAAGCTCTGCCTCCTGGATTCACACCATTCTCTTGTCTCAGCCTCCTGAGTAGCTGGGACTACAGGTGCCTGCCACCACACCCAGCTAATTTTTTTGTATTTTTAGTAGAGACAGGATTTCACCATATTAGCCAGGATGGTCTTGATCTCACGACCTTGTGATCTGCCTGCCTCAGCCTCCCAAAGTGCTGGGATTACAGGCGTGAGCCACCATACCCGGCCGAGAATTTTTTATTTCAACCTTCTTCATTTTACACAGAGACAAAACTGAAATTCAGAGACTTCTGGTTTCTCAAGGCACACCACTAGTCAATAAACACACAGAGCCAGAAGCTAGATCTAGCTCAGTGTTCTTTTAAAACCTTCAATATTCCCCTCTGCTAGTAAAGCTTACAACCTGACAATAACTTAATATATACACACAAATACAGCTATTTCCAAAATAGATTGGTGGGGGGCACAGATGCTGCAGTTTTACAACTTATAATATATTTTTAAGAATTGCAAAATATGTCTCCAGTACTCATAACAGGATGTCATTAACCCATCCCCATAGTGGGTTGGACATCTAGGTTGTTTCCAACTATTTGCTTTTATAATTATCCATTATAATGGTGAAAAATTGGAAACAACCTAAATGTCCAACAATACAGGCATTAATTCTCTATAAAGTGAATATCAAATAGCCATAGAAAAGACATTAAAGACCCAAAAGTTTTGCTAATTGAGCAAAAATACACCATTTCTGGTCAGATGCAGTGGCTCACACCTGTAATCTCAGCCCTTTGGGAGGCTGAAGCGGGCAGATCATTTGAGTCCAGGAGTTTGAGACCAGCCTGGCCAACATGGCAAAACCACATTATAAGGAACATGGATGTGCTTTGGTCAAGGAATAGACCGAGGCGTATATCCAAGCTTGTGTGACTCACAAGTTTGGCGGGCAAGCGCACACCTCCACTTGTAATATAACCTGTTTGTGTAAGTTCATACTTGGCTTTATGCCACTATTGTCTGTAAAAGGTATAACTGCCCTGTTGATGCCGTGCATAAGATATATATGGCTCTTGGGGGCTCGGCTCGGCTCCACTCCACATGGTTTGACATGTGAGTGCACTGGCGCCCAGAGAAAGAGAGAGGGAGCCAAAGCTGTCCATCTTGCAGGTGAAAGGGAGGGACCCAGGACACAGCTGGGCTTGCTCATGCCCAGAGAGAGAAAGAGTTAAGCTGCTGACCCTGAAGGCAAGGGAGAGCCAGCTGCGCAGCTATGTCGGGGGGCAGCTAGCTCAGACAGCCGATACACGGTGAACAGTGGAAGAGTAAGCTGCTAATAAGAAAACTAGTGTAAGAAAGTTGTTAATGAGAGCTGCTGCTGAATAAAGCTGTCTTTCATCTGCCTATGGCCCCCGAGTGTTCTTTCTGATCACCCACCCACTCCCCTCAGACTTCAGCATGGGCTGGACCTGGACCCTGGGACCTGACACACATCTCTACCAAAACTACAAGAATTAGCCAGTGTGGTCGCACATGCCTGTAATTCCAGCTACTAGGGTGGCTGAGGCATGATGATCACTTGAACCCAGGAGGCAGAGGTTGCAGTGAGCCAAGACCGCACCACTGCACTCCAGCCTGTGCAACAGAGCGTGACCCTGTCTCAAAAAAAAAGAAAAAAAAATTAAAGACCATTTGTCCAGTATAAACTCTTTCAAAATATATATTAAAGCATGGAAAAGTCTAGAAATGTCATCAATGGTAATTTCAGGGAAGAATTCTAAGGTGACTTTTTTTGGTTATCTACATTTTTTTTTCTTTTTCTTTTTTGAGATAGGGTCTTGGTCTGTCACCCAGGCTGGAGTGCAGTGATGCGATCAGGGCTTACTGCAGCCTCAACCTCCCAGGCTTAAGTGATCTTCCCACCTCAGTCTCCTGAGTAGCTGAGACTACAGGCGCACACCACCACACCTGCTTAATTTCTGTATTGTATTTTTTGCAAAGATGGGGTTTTGCCACATTGCCCAAGCTGTTCTTAAGCGATCTGCCTACCTCGGCCTCGCAGAGTGCTGGGATTACAAGTGTGAGCCATGTGTGTCGGGCCTACATTTTCTTTTCTATAATGACCATGACCATGGATTTCATGTACCAACATTTTTCTAACAATAATACTTACAAAGTATACTATGAAAAATATTCAGAGAAAATGAAGAATACAAAATTGTAAAAATCTTATATAACTAGTTTTTTTTTTCTTTTTTTTTTAAAGGCAAGAAAGAAACAAAGCAGTTTGTCCAGGAAGATAGTTTTTTCCCTTTATATTTCTCTGGTGAACTCATTAGGAATTCTAAAAAGTTCCAGGAGTAGAATCATGGGGTCAAAGTACCCTGGCTTTAACTTCTGGTTCAGAGAATCCTAACAACTTACATTGTCACCAGCAAGGTCTTTGACTACATGAGCAACTCTCACCTTAAAGCAATTCTCATCTGACATTAGCTGTTCAGCTTTCTGCTGATACATTGACTCCAGGAGGCTCCTTGAGTTCTGTGTGTTTGGCTGGGCTCCGGTGGCCCCATTATTATTTTCTGCCAGGTAAAGGTCAGTCACCCGCACACGGATCTCATCACTCACGATATGCTGCAGCTGGAATCAAACAAAGGCAAGCTGTTAGTGAACACAGAAAACATTTCTCCATTATACAGTCAACGTTCCTTTGATCCAATCACTCAACTCAAAAAAGATTTTGTTTTCTTTTTTTTTGGCTGGCAATTTTATAAAATTAATCACACAAACCACTGTATCATTTCCTTGGAGAATAATCAAGCCAAGATTTTCAACCGTATCAGTGGTCCATCGTAAAACTTTCATATCTATTTAAAATAAAAACCATAGAGAACTCAGGTTAATGTACTGTGTATTTAAAATTCTAAGGATCTTTAAATAATTTTTCATGGGCCATATTTTTATTGCATTTTAAAATCATTTAAAATCTGCTTTCACACATATCCTCCCTCATTTGATCTGCACAACTGCCCTGGGAAGCCGGTTGGAGAGAGAGTTGGGGACTGTTAGGAGACAAATTTACACAATGCATAAGAAAGCTCACAGTGAGCTGGGGTGAGAAAGGGAGGCTTGGAGAATCATGAATGCGTGATTGTCTATATTCCCAGCCCAACTACAAAGTCTGAAACTCATTAGGTATTTAAGAAATAGCTGCTGAATTACTGTCTAGGGGTGCTCAGCTGAAGAAACAGGGTTGGGACCAACAGTCAAGCTTCCTGACTCCTAGCCCAATACTTTTCCAAACACACCACCTATTTGTCTATATCTGATAGAAAGTATATGCATACGTTGTACGTAATGTCAACTCACTTTCAATACAGGCCAATCATGATTGACTACCGTAGCTTTTGTGAAAATCTTAGGAAACTAATGACTAGAAAGTTGAACCTTTCAGAGTTCCCATTCTCATGTCATACGCTGTTTCTATTTTGAAATAAAAACCCTTCCAAATGAAATTTTATCCATCAAAATGACAGAGAAGTGAAGAATAGATACAAGAAGAAAGCAAAATGTTAATTTCAATATCAATTTATCTATTTATCTTTAAAATTATCTTAACCACCAAGTCATTCTATTTTTAGGAAGACACATTCTTTTTGAAATGTTAGGAACTATGATAACTATTTATTCTTAACTTTAACTCCTAAATGACCAGTATGTGTATTAGCAGATAACTGGACACAGAGCAAGGTCAGTCAAGGTGACTGAGTGTGGCAGAAAGGGCAGTATCTCCAGCAACTGCAGATGGATAAATGATAATGAGTCCAGATAATAGATTCTGATACAACTGTTAAAATAATGCTTATGAGTACTTAATAACATAGGGAAAAGCTTAAGATACAGTGTTTTAGACAGAAAAAAGGCAAAGTGGAAAAAAATATATGGAAAGCATGACTTCAATCATGCATACAGATGCTTCCACTTTATACTTTTTTTTTTTTTTGAGACAAGGTCTTGCTCTGTCACTCAGACTGGAGTGCAGCGGCATCGTGATCTTAGCTCACTGCAGCCTCGACTTCCTGGGTTCAAGCAATCCTCCCACCTCAGCCTCCTAAGTAGCTGGGACTACAGGTATGTGCCACCACGCCCAGCTAATTTTTTGTATTTTTAGTAGAGATGGGGTTTTGCCATGTTGCCCAGTCTGGTCTCGAACTCCTGAGCTCAAGTGATCCACCCACTTGGGTTTCCTAAAGTGCTGGGATTATAGGTGTGAGCCACCGCCTCTACTTTATACTTTCTTGTTGAAGTAGACTGTATTACTGATTCCCAACCCATACCCTCTTTTTGGATATCTGGCCCCTCCTCGAGTCTTTGGAAAGGGCAGCACTACAAATCCAGGGACAACCAGGGAACTCCCACCTCTGCTGCTAGACAGATCAGATTCTCTATCCTGCTAATTGGAAATGACACAGAGAGTGTTTGATAGATTTTTTTGCGGAGGAGCATGTGTAAGGAAAGGTCCAGTAACACTGGGACCACGGGTACTGCCAGGGCAGGCCAAAGCCTCAGAGACTGGAGAAGCCTGGAGCACATGCTGAATGTCCATCTGCAGAGCAAAGCACAAGCATGGAGCAGAAGTCCAGAGTGAAGCCATGCAGGAGAGAAAAATCACCTTCCAGCCCAGTCCTTCCATGGTGGGGTCATATTTTGAGTTCTGTTCTTAGATGTCTGTGAGATTGCCTATTGTATTCTTAATACAAATCTCTCATAAGCCAGCCTAGAACAGGTTAAGATACATGTAATGACTTGACTTGGCTGGAGTGCAGTGCAGCGATCATGGCTCACTGCAGCCTCAACTTCCTGGGCTCAGGTGATCCTCTCACTTCAGCCTCCCAAGTAGCTGAGACTACAGGCATGAGCCACCATGCCCAGCTAATTTTTTGTATTTTTTATCACAAAAATATTATATTTTTCAAAAGAAATATTATATATAATACATTGAAAATCACTGATTGCTTTTTCTTCATCTTTTTTTCTGTGAATGTGTAGGTATTTGAGTCTCTTGTATTTCTTCTTTTACACAGGATATGGGCTGTTTGAAAACTATTTCATTATCTTCATCATCATCATTCATTTCAGCCACTTCAGATTTTCATCTCTTCAAAAACGTTGATTTACAAACCGGTGTGGGGCCCTGGCTATCCACAGTCTTCTCAGGAGTGTCAGGAGGGCCTAAAACCTTTTTCTTCTTCTTATGTAAAACCTGGCCTTTTGTAGACATCGATGATTCATTTTTGAAATATTTTCCATTTTCTGTAAAATCAAAGAAGGAATATCATAGTCAATTCCTTTTTAAGCTAATTTCTTCCCGAGTAATCTTTCTTTCTTTCTTTCTTTTAAATCGCTCCTCCATCCGTAGTTTTTGTGTAAGTGCCGATTCTGATTATACCGTTTCACTGATGGATATGATGGCTGCTTAAATGGAATATTCCAGTCTTTAAAAGAGTTCTTTCTGTACTTTTTCAGGTGGCATAAAATGACACTCCAAGAGTCTTTCACCAAATAGGTAGTTGTTCATTGTTTCAGCAACTATCTTTGCAACATCCTCAGACTCAAACTCCACAAATTCATAGCCTTTGCTATTTCCAGTCCTTTTCTTTCTGGACAGTCTGAACCTTGTAACAGTGCCACACTGGGAGAAATAGGAAAGGATCTGGGTTTCATTAAGTAGATTAGGTAGGTGGCGCACATAGACTACTCCAGGAGAAAGTTGTTCTTGTTTTTTTTCCACCTGGTTATGCGCTTGTGAACCTGAGCCACTTCCTTCTTCAACTGGGCATCTTCCTGCGGTTTCAGAGACAGGATTGGCTGAGCCAGGCCGGAAAAGGCCACCATGCCAAAAGGGGCCCACCAACTCCCGGTGGCGCTCCCAGGAACTCCCAATTTTTTGTATTTTTAATACAAAGAGGGTTTCGCCATGTTGCCCAGGCTGGTCTAGAACTCCTGGACTCAAGCGATCTGCCTGCCCTGGACTCTCAAAGTGCTGGGATTATAGGCGTGAGCCACTGCACCCAGCCTTGACTTTGAAATATATGTTGTACATCCCAGTCAGCAGTGAACTCGGGGGAACACCAAAGATGAGGAGAATGAGAGAAGAGATACCTCCAATTAAAAGAGTTCAGATGAGATGCTTGAACTTATGTTTTAAAAAGTCCTTTCAGGCTGGGCACAGTGGCTCATGCCTGTAGTCACAGCACTTTTGGAGGCTGAAGTGAGCGAACGGCTTGAGCCTAGAAGTTTGAGACCAGCCTGGGCAACATGGCAAAACCCCATCTCTACAAAAAATGCAATAAATTAGCTGGGCGCGGTGGTGCCTGTGGTCCCAGCTACTCCGGAGGCTGAGGTGGGAGGTCAAGGCTTCAGTAAGGTGAGATCTACCACTCCACTCCAGCCTGGGTGACAGAGTGAGACCCTGCCTTACCAAAAAAAAAAAAAAAAAAAGTCACTGTTTTGGGGTTTTCTGGATGAAAACTTTGTTTCCATAAAAAAACAAAGGTGGAGACAATATGTATTACTGATTCAAAATTATAACCAGATGCTTAGAGTAAATAATTGTATCTATTGTTTCAAAAACCAACCTCAGGATTATTAAAAGTTAGTTTTATTGGATTTTTTTTTTAAGCAGTCCTGATTCACTCAGGTCTGTCACTTCCAAGCCCATGTTTTACTACTTTGTAACCCTATTTGGAAGGAAAATTGCAACTAAGATTATGATCCATCCTGAGATGAAAAGTTTCACACATATATACCACACAGACCCCCCACCACAGTATGATGACGCAGTGACCTGACCTTAGGCAAAAGGGTACCACTGCCAGCAAATGCATTTTTTAATTTATTTCTTCTAAAAGCAGCATATGCATTTAACATTTTATTGAGATTCTCAACAGCTGCCATTTGGTTTGTTTAGCAAATTGTTTACAAAGTAATCTTTTTCCATTTTTGATATTTTAATGAAAATTATGTTCTTCAGTTTTAAAGTCCTGTCCCTCTCCCAAAGAAAGATTAATAACTAACTACCAAGTAATGATTATTTAGGAAAATAACAAAAGCAAAAACAGCTTTTAAACACTTGTGAAATAGGGGTAAGGTTCGAATCAAGACCTTCTGGGCACACTGGAGATGCTAGACTGCCTCAGGACACCATCAGCACCTCACCATCCACAACATCCTCAACAGCTGGGAGCCAAGCGCAGACCCGGGGTTGGGGGGGGCTTCCTGTTCCACAAGCTGCACTCTCTTTTTCCTCTCCATCCTTGCTATTGGGCCTTCCCTCCAAATCTGCCTAACAAAGGCAGCAGGATCTTTAATACTGTTAAGCTTTGTAAATGGAGACAGGATACTGTAGAAAGTTGAGAAATTCCCTGGTCCAGTCTGGGGGAGGAAAAAATATGCAATATATCATGATGGTTTCACTTTCTTGTCCACTCAGACACATGCTCATACTTATTAAACGGATGTATCAGATGCTTCAAAAGTCCTGATGTGTAGTAGCACAAAAGTTCCTTGTAAAAAAGAAGTCGCAAAATAATAAAAATTTCTGCAGCAGTTCAGGGTCCTGATGACAAAGCTGGTTCTGATAAGTAGCTATTTTGACATGCACAGCAGCTTCCCCTATAAGTCCTGTGTTTGGAGGGTTTCATTTAGATCACAGGAAGTTGGAATCCAAGTTTAAAAGGCTCTCTGCTGACAAAATGTGATATATCCATCAATGGATTTCTACTCAGTAATGAAAGGAACAAACTACCAAAACATGTTATATGTCATAGAACAACCTCAAAAACATCAGCTAAGTAAAAGAGCCAGACACGAGACCACATATTGTATAATTCCATTTATTTGAAATGTTCAAAAAAGGCAAATTTATAGAGACAGAAATGGGCTGATTTATCTCAAAAGGCAGGGATTCAAGCTCTCTAGATGACACGTGATATATACATGAGAAAAAATAAGGAAAAGAAAAGAAACTTAAATATAAATAAATGAAAATAACACTTCTCCCTGATTATAATGAAAATCACATTCTTTTTGTAATAATTTGGAAGATAAAATGTAAAGAAAAGTCTTTAATTTTGCCACTCAAAACATTCTGGTTTGTTGTTTTTTATACTTTTTTATGCATATAAACATTTTAAAAAGTAGAATCATAATATATGGTCTTTTGTCACTTGCTATGTTTTGGGCATATTTCTATGGCAGTCAATACATCCTTGGCATCATCATTATAATAGCTGGATGTATATTAAGTTAATCATTGCCACCCCAGAGGTAAATTTTCTTCTGTATACATTTTAACGGACTCGAGCAAGCATTTTTGGACTAAATTCATAGAAGTAGAATTTCTGGAGGAAAATAACATAAAACAGTTTTAGGGTTTTTAATAGAAATTTTCAAATCATCCTGCAGGAAAATTGGTTCAGTTTATACTCGCACCAACAAGGACAGAGCTCCAGTTTCCCCCTTCCATTTGTCCTCTATGCTGGTCTCTAAGCAGAAAATCTCATTGTTTTCATTACATTTCTTTGGTTTCCAGTGCTTTTGAACCTTTTTTATGTGCTTATTTGCCATTTTTATTCTTGTGGCAAGTGTCTGTTTCTCCATTGCCTATTTTCTGGCCAAACTCCAAAGTCACATTTCACTTAATTTTTATCCTGCTGATTGAAAGCATTTTAACTTAGTGATTTTAATGTAAACAGGAGCAGGACAGACTATAATTATCTAGGTCTCGCTCTGTCACCCAGCCTGGAGTGCAGTGGCACGATCATAGCTACCGTAGCCTCAAACTCCTGAGCTCAAGCAATTTTCCTACTTCAGCCTCCCAAGTAGCTACAACTACAGGTGTGTGCCACCACGCCCAGCTAATTTTTTACATTTTTTGTAGAGATGTGAATTCGCTATGCTGCCCAGGCTGGTCTTGAACTCCTGACTTGAGGTAATCCTCTCACCTTGGCTTGGCAAAGTGCTGGGATTACAGGCATGAACTACTGCTCCCAGCTGAGAGCTCACTTCTGTTTGCTAGTGGTGATCTTGGTATCTTTTCATATTTGAGGCTTTGGTGCTAGTGCTAAAGTATTACACTCACTATCCGAGGTTTACAGGACTTTTGTTTTAATATTGAACAGATGGAACTGTTTAGTTCTTCATCTTTGCAGTCATACAAAAATGTGCCTACCAGGACTCTGCTTTATATCCATTGAAAGCAAGAAGTAATACAGTAAAACTTTGCCTGGCTAGAGGCTTTGAAAGAATGGAGTATTCTGGTTTAATTCTATTAACTTGGAAGTATGAAGGTGAAAATAATTCAAAACTTACATTTCCTGTTGAATGCAATTTGAAAATATAGCCAATGATTCCACTTTTCTTCTCTAGTAAGTTTGGACATTCTGATCTACTTGGTGTTTTATTTTTATTTTATTTTATTTTTTGAGATGGAATTTTGCTCTTGTTGCCCAGGTTGGAGTGCAATGGTGTGATCTCAGCTCACCACAACCTCCGTTTCCCAGGTTCAAGCGATTCTTCTGCCTCAGCCTCCCAAGTAGCTGGGATTACAGGCATGTGCCACCATGCCCGGCTAATTTTGTATTTTTAGTGGAGACAGGGTTTCTCCATGTTGGTCAGGCTGGCCTCAAACTCCTGACCTCAGGTGATCCACCCGCCTTGGCCTCCCAAAGTGCTGGGATTACAGGTGTGAGCGACCGTGCCCAGCCTTGGTGTTTTATTATAGAACTCCTAGTGTACCTGAGACTTACATTGTGAAGACACTTTTTTAAAACTTGAGATGTAAGAGGATATAAATGGTATTGTGTAAGATCAGGTTGGATAAGAACTGATACTTGTAAATATACTTTTTAGATGAAATCTCTGGTTGCCACTTGTTTTCTTATTTAACTCATAAAAATAAAACACATTGGATGGAGGATGGGAGTAGGAAGGAGATTTATGTCTTTTAATTGCATGTCATTGTTTCACATCAAGACAGAACATATAGTATCCCTGGCTTTGAACCTACAGAAGGAAACACATTTTTCTACCTCCTGTATGCCAGACATTCTTGAACACCTGGAGGGATTACTGCAGCACAGTTTGCTGAGCCCTACTCCAGAGTTTTTGATTCATCAAGTCCAGGGTGAGGCCTGAGAATTTGCACTTATAAAAAGTTCTCAGGTACTGCTGGTCCTGCTAGTCCAGAGACTACATCTTTGAGAACCACTCTTGTCTACTAACTGTAAATTGTAGAACTCTAGAAAAAAGCTTAGTTCAGTCTGGGATAAGAAGCACAGGTTATGGAACAAATCATGAAAGATTCAACCCTTGATCCCAGCCTACTATGGAATTCAGGTAATAAGCAATACACAGTGACATAACACAATTCTTGGTTTTCATGATTCCAAATCATAGCCAAGTATCAAGTGAGAAATTCAGTATCATTTGCAAGGCTTAGAGAGGCCGGGTGATTCTAGAAAACTGAGCCTTATATTTGTCTTAAACTGGTAAAGAGCTTTGAGTGCTTTTTAAATCAAAAGCTTTGTGTTTTTATTTATTTTTTATTTTATTTTATTTTTTGAGATGGAGTCTTGCTCTGTCACCCAGGCTGGAGTACAGTGGCGTGATCTTGGCTCACTACAACTTCCACCTCCCGGGTTCAAGTAATTCTCCTGCCTCAGCCTTGTGAGTGGCTGGGATTACAGGCACCCACTATCATGCCTGGATAGTTTTTGTATATTTAGTAGAGATGGGGTTTCACCATGTTGGCCAGGCTGGTCTTGAAGTCCTGACCTCAGGTGATCCACCCCCTCGGCCTCTCAAAGTGCTGGGATTACAAGGATGAGTCACCACACCAGGCCCAAAAGCTTAGTGTTTTTTAAGATATTAGACATGTTTCTTGTTTAAAAAATATCTTAACAATAATGTAGGAGAATAAGAGAAATATTTTTCTAAAAAAGGGAAATCACTGTGATTATTTTATCTTATTGGAATGTTGAATAATATAGTCTGCTTTATTAATCATCAGGCATGCTATGGATTTTCCATTTTTATAGGATTTGTATCTTAATTGAGGTAATACTGGTAATTCTTGCACTCCATTTGAAGATGAAAAATATAGGCCAAACTCATAGACCTTGCATAGAAGCTGGATAATGAAGACAGCTCTGGAGGAACATATAGATACACACACACAGACACATATATATATATATATATATATATGTATATATATAAAGTATACACACTTTTTAAAAAATTTTCTTTTTTAAAGTTTTAAAGCTTTTAAAGCAAAAGCTGACCCCTCCCCTCTCCTGGAGTGGTTGGCCCCTCCCCTCTCCCAGAGTGCGCGGGGACAGCAGTTGCATGGACAGCTTTCCTTGTGACACAACAGGTCCCTCTGGACGTGCTGCTGCCTGGCCACACCTCCTTTCACATTCATTGTTCTCATCGACCAATGGGCTTGGATCATTAAGGCCATGCCTCTATTCTGAGTTCTAGTGGGACCCTGGTTACACCTCCTCTGGCTCAGTCGCACAGCTGCCTGGTATGTGACTGGAGGTATTTTGCAGTCATTGCTGGAATTTCACTGATGTGGCCCCTATGCTGCTTCCCTCTCCACCCCACGATGTTGGAAGAAACTCGACAGAGTAAATTGGCTGTGGCCAAGAAAAAGGTAAAATAAACCAGGACATGGCCCCCCAACCCAGCTACAAATCCCCTCCAATGACAAGACCGTTACCAGAGTCCATACCACTCCAAAGGCACACCAGGCTGGGGCCCCCAGCCCCAGCACCTCTAGGGTCCCTCAACCAAAGTCTTGTCAGTCATCCCTGCCCCTTCAGTAAGCAGCCCAGCCCCTGCCCTCGCCAGTCACCCCTGGATGATTTTGGGTGGGTGACTTCTGGGGCTCCCTGGTCCATACTCAGCCCTCACCTGCTGCTCTTTGAGCCTCTCTTCTCATATCTGTAAAATAGAAGTGGCATTTCTTGCCTTCCATTTGTGAACTTTAAATGAGATTTGTAATTGCTGTTGTTTTTATGTTAATCCCTAGTACATGGCCTGCTGTAAACACCCAGGACAGCCAGGAAATGGTTGTCGTTGTCTGATTTTCCTCATCCCCAGTCTCAACGGGAAGTCAGGCCAATGAGAACAGCCACTTGTCATCAGGCTGTCCCTTTAGGAGTCACTGAAAGGGCCCCAGGATGTGGTGAGGAGGGCCCCAGGCACTAGAATTAAGAGAAGATCTGACTTGCCACCAGATTGCTGGGTGACCACAGAAAAATCACTTCTTCCCCTGGGCCTCAGTTTTCTCCTCTGTAAGATGATACTGGATAAGATCAGTGTCTTTAAAACTTGTTTTTTAGCTGAAGTCCCCTTTGTTCCAATGAACCCTTACTCAGAAGTCTGTTTTTTTTAAATGGAGATGGTGGTCTGGAGCTCTACTAGATTCATTGCCCATATCCTGGGCCTGAGGAGAGGGGTCCAATGAGCAGATTAAGAGCTGCATTGGTCAGGGGACTCCACTCTGTGACTGCATTGCTCAGGAGACTCTTCTATTTGTTCCTGCCCCTGGCAAGGCAGCAGGTGGCCATTTGGAAGAATGGCACAGGCCATGGTTTTCATCTCTGCTGTTCCTCAGCATTTTGTTTCCCTGAATCCACATTTTCCTCCTTCCCTGACTTTCTTGCTTCTCTCTAAGCCACTTCTGTCTCTCCCCCTGCCCTTGTTTTTCTCTTTTTGCCTCCTGTAGATTCAGGACATTCTGAAGGTGCTGGTGTCCAGCCTTAACCATTCCAATGGGGTAGTGCTCTCCCATTGGACAAATGGAAGGTGAAGCAGTGCTGAGACCCCTCTCTGGCTTGCCCTCTCCAGCTGTGCATGCCCCTGAGGCTTCTCTGGTTTGGGGGATACTTTGGCTTATTTTATGTTGCTGCCATTAACCTTCAGCCTGTTTATGTCTGCTTCTTCACCTGCTTGATTAATTGAGTTTTTTTCTTCCCTGCATGTTTTATCATCTTGGAGAAGTGAGACATACCTTAAAGTTTAAAAGTAATTTGGGAATAATGTACAGAGCAGGCATGTGGGATCTGGGGCTTTTTGTTGTTGTCGTTGTTGAGACAGGGTCTCACTCTGTCACCCAGACTGGAGTGCCGTGGTGTGATCTCAGCTTACTTCAATCTCTGCCTCCCGGATTCAAGTGATTCTCTTGCCTTAGCCTCCTGAGTAGCTGGGATTACAGGCATCTGCCACCATGCCCGACTAATCTTTCTATTTTTAGTAGAGACAGGATTTCTCCATGTTGGCCAGGTTGGTCTTGAACTCTTGACTTCAAGTGAGCCACCTGCCCCCACCTCCCAAGGTGCTGGGATTACAGGCATGAGCCATCGTGCTTGGCCTGGGACTTGGGCTTTTGAATGCCCAGTGTGGAACTCTTAGACTAAGAGAGATGAAAAAAATAAAAATAAAAATAAACAAAAATAAAAAACGACCTTTAGGTTTTGCCCTAAAGGCAAAGGTCTATAGACCCCATAAAAGTTTGAGCTTATTTTGGATTAATTCACTTTGGTTTAAGAGTAGGGAACATAGGGTTAAGATAAAATGAGTTCACATTAAAGCTGGAAGGGTTGAAGCTATTTTTTCAGAGGAACTAACTGTAAATGATGTGAGGTTAACCAAACAGATGAGTGACTAAGACCCTCATCTCTTGAAAATCAAATGGACACTTAGCATATTTATTGGGCTTTTGACAACAAAGGCACTTTGCTAAATAAACAGTGGAGGGAATAGCTGAACAAGCTAGGGTGCAGACTGAAGGAAGCAGACTCCTCTGAAGGAGGCAAGAAAGAAGTTTGGAACATTCCAAATGCTCAGCCTAGTGGGAGGTTGGTTCTGAAAGGACTCGAGGGTGGAGGAGGTGACATTTGAGGTTGGCTGGAAGATTAAAGGTGGGTAACATTCATCCATATGGGGACTGGGGGAGGCAGGGGGAGCAGTGAGGTCATGGCCATCATTATGAACTCATAGAGCACCTTTCAGGAGCACAAAGAGCCTGGTGGGAGGCAGGGCATAGGGACACATGAGCTTGGAGACGACCTCCTCTGGCTGTGATTTGGCATTTCCTCCATGTCTAACTTGCCTGGGAGACTTCCGCCAAGCCAAAGCAGCAAGGCATGAATGGAGGCAGATCATGCTGGAGATGGGCATGGGGAGGGGCACTGACAGAGCTCCTTTGGCTGCTGTTAGAGAGTTGTTCAGTCATCACACCTGTTACCCCCAGTTGGTCAGGTCTATCCAGGTGCTGTGACTCACCTTGCTGGCTCAGAAGAGACATTGAATGATACTGTGGGGAGCACAGGCCTAGGGGAATCCTGCAGCTGTGCCCAGCCCAGGTCTCTCTGTTCTGGAAACAAAGGCCCAGATCTCCATATTTCCTTCTTGCTATTTTGTTTTTGTTTTTGAGATAGAGTCTCGCTCTCTCTCCTGGAGTGCAGTGTTGCGATTTTGACTCCCTGCAGCCTCTGCCTCCCAGGTTCAAGTGATGCTCGTGCCTCAGCCTTCCAGTAGCTCAGATTACAGACATGCACCATCATGCCTTGCAATTTTTTTTTTGTATTTTTAGTGGAGACGGGGTTTCGCCATGTTGCCCAGGCTGGTCTCAAACTCCTGGCCTCAAGTGATTCACCTGCCTCAGCCTCCCAAAGTGCTGGGATTACATGCATGAGCCACTGTGCCCAGCCCCTTGCAGTTTTTATACTTTCTCTATAGCCATAACTTTCTCCCATGTAAGTTTTGTTTATTTGAATTTCTTATCTTTATTACCCGTGCATCATCTGCTACCCTGAAGGATCCACAGGTAAGAGGCCCTGGGCCAAGGTGCAGTGACCATGTAGGCCAGCCCCCCAACCTCCTCCCACGTGGGGGCTGGGTGCCCCTCTGCCAGCTGAGACAGCTCATACACACCCCAGCCCTAATGATTATTCTCTCTACCTCTCCCCACAATCCTCCTCCAATTCCTCCTCTCTGCATGTGCCTCAGAGCCAGTACCAAGAACTAGCAGTAGCCCTGGGCTCGAGCTCCACAACAATCAGTCAACTCAATGAAAACACCGAGTCATTGCTAAGAGTCCAGTGGGGTCCCCTGATACCACGCTGCCAATCCTGGGCTTCAGTTTCCCTTTGGGGCCCTGAAGAAAGGGTCTGGGAGCCTCTGGTACCAAGGGTAAATGGGGAGCTGGGGTGCCCAGGCCTCACCTGGAGGGACCGCAGAGCATGGAGCGTGCAGCATGGCTCTTCTGTTACTGCCCTCTTTGCTGCAGGGTGGACTGTCCTGCCCAGAAGGCAGCATGGCCATTTCTTGCTGCTTTTGTGTGTGGTTGTTAGAGGCAGCCTGGGGCTGAGTCAGCTGCTGTGGGTTAGTTGGGGGGCACTGTGGGGAGTGAGCACTGGATGCAGAGCTTGGAGCCCAAATGCCCACCCTGCCGTTACCTGGCTGTGGCCTCGACCAAGTGCTAGGTGGGGGATTGAGTACTGGTACTGTGAAGGTACAGAAGAGTACCTTTAGTATGTTACCATTTGTGTAGAGAGGGGGAACGTGTGTGTGTGTGTGTGTGTGTGTGTGTGTACGTACTATGATAATATACATAAAACATGTCTGCAAGGATTTGTAAAAAATTCAGCAGAGAGCAACAGGGTGGCTGGGAGATACTTCCCGTCTGTACCTTCTGAGTTTTGGACTATGTGAATGTATCATCCTTTCAAAAAGTGAATAAAAGATTAATTTCCCCCTTCCTATCTGTGCCCCCACCCCCAGCAAGAAAAATGAGCTTAGAGAATAGGATATACCTGGGTATTCAAATCCCAGCTCTGTCTAAGTGATCTTAGGCAAGCACTTAACCTCTAATACTAATAATAGAAACTCTAATACTCTAATAGTAACTCTAATACTAGTAATAGAGGTAATCATAGTAACTGTCTCATATGGTGGTTATGAGGATTCAATGGGATCGTTAGCATGGTAACTGGTGAAGCACTCAATAAAGGTTCAAATAGTGGCAGTAATAAGAGTAATAACAACAGCAATATTATCTGATCTCTCTGGACCTCGGTTAGCCAGCTGTAAATTTAATCTTTTTCCTTGTCCCTTCCAACCTTACTGAGTTCTTTTAAAAACCAGACCACGGGCTTAGAAATGCCTTGACCTTTACTGACCGAGTTGTATATTGAGCCTAGCCCTAGCCCTTTTAAGGGGCACTGTGTGGAATGGCCCGGGCTCCCCAGATCGAAACTTCTCACTCTTCACCATCCAGTCCTCCAGCAGCTGTGAAGCAGTCCTCGAGCAGCAGTTACAGCAGTCCATAAAGGCTCGGGCACAGCTGGAAGCACACGTGACACAGGTGAGGCTTTGTAGAGGGAGGGATGTGGAAGGAAGATGACCCCAGGTGGCCAGGAGCAGGTGAGGACCAGTGACAGCCCTTCCTAACTTCTCTGCCCATTCTTGCAGATGATGGAATCACTTAAGACCAGCTAGAGAGAGATGAATATGCTCAACATCTAAAAGGAGAGAGGGCCTCGTGGCAGCAGAGGGTGTGGAAAATGTCAGAGGAGGTGAGACCTGACCCTTAAGCCCTCCACCTTAGATAGGTCACTGGATCTTTCTAGGCATCTGTAAAATGGGAATAGTACAGCCAGAGGTGGTCATGGGTCTGGGCTTTGTGGAGGTGGAGGCAGAGAGGGAGATGGTAGCCTGTCCAGCCACCAGCCCCTCTCTCCAGGGCCCTTTCCCCCGTGCTTTGGGCAGGTTTGCACATTGAAGGAGGAGAAGAAGCATGACATGCATCGGGTACAGGAGATGGAGAGGATCTTGGCTGAACTCAAAAACTAGATGGGTAAGATGGGGCTTGCATGGCCTGGGAGCAAGACTGGCATCAGAGGGCTGAGAGGGTGGCTTAGAATGCCCCAGGGAGGTGGGTAGATGGAAGGGCTTTGAGGCAGAGGGAAAGAGGTCTGTGCCAGGAGACGGCAAGTCTTGTAACCTCCATGAACCTCAGTGTCCCCATCAACAAAGAGGGAGAAGTGCTCATTGTCAGCCACCCACAGTGCTCTCTATCTGAAAGTGGCTTGGAGGATTGGCTACCATCCAAGAGTGAGGAATCGTTAGCAGTGAGGCCAAGTTTGGGGAGCCTGAGAGGAGCTGTGCACCAAGAGAAGGGCTTTTATTTGTTGTTTTGTTTTGTTAACCCAGAGGCCCTTGTTGTCTGCTTCCTTTCTCAGCTGAACCCCTGCCCCCAGAGCCCCCAGCAGGGCCCTCTGAGGTGGAACAGCAGCTACAAGCTGAGGCCGAGCACCTGAGGAAGGAGCTGGAGAGTCTGGCAGGACAGCTCCAAGCTCAGGTGCAAAACAATCAAGGCTTGAGTCACTTGAACTGGGAGCAGGAGGAGAGGCTGCTGGAACAGGAGACTCTGCGGGAGCAGGAGAGGCTGCAGGAGCTGGAGGAGAAGCTGCAGGAGCAGGAGAGGCTGGGAGAGCGGGAGGAGAGTCTGCGGGAGCGGGAGGTGAGGCTGCGGGAGCGGGAGGAGAGGCTGCGGGAGCGGGAGGAGAGGCTGCGGGAGCGGGAGGAGAGGCTGCGGGAGCGGGAGGAGAGGCTGCGGGAGTGGGAGGAGATGCTGCGGAGCGGGAGGACAAGCTGCTGGAGCTGGGGCGGAAAGCCAAGCTCTGGGAGGAGCAGGCAGAGATGCGCATGCAGACCCCGCGGAACCGCACCACCATCAACCGCGCGCTCTCTCAGAACCGGGAGCTGGACTAGCAGCTGGCTGGGCCACAGAGCTGCTTAGAGGAGCTGGTGCGTTGCCCTGCCTGGTGAGCTTGCCCTCCTCCCTTGCCCTCCAGGCCTTTGATTCCCCACCTGTAAAATGGGGCAGTGTAGCCCTCACGTGAAATGGTACTTCTAAAGGCACCTGTGAGCCAGAGCCCTGCTCTGATGGCTGTGGGAGAGAGGGGATGATTTTTCTAACCTGCCTCCACCCTTCCTGGTGCCATGGGAGGCAGACACCAAGTTCTGGGGTCTCCAGCTGCAGTGGGTGGCCACTGATTGCTTCTCTCTGTCCAGAACAATGAGAATAAGAGTGCACTGCAGTTGGAGCAGCAAGTAAAGGAGCTGCAGGAGAAGCTGGGCAAGCTGAAGGAGACCGTAACCTCTGCCCATCTAAGAAGGGCTGGGAGGTGAGCACCAGTCTCTGGGGAGGGGAGGTTTGAGGTCAAAAGCAGCTCCAGCCTGGGGGCAGGTGACCCCAGCTCCCTCCAGGGCAGTCCTGTGACTGTTTCTTGCTTCCTGCCCTCTGACTTTTAGAGGTGGGTAGCCCTGGGCTCCTCCCAGGTGTGGACATCATCATCCCAGCTAGAGGCATGGAGCCCCCCAATCACAAGGGAAGAGTCGTGGTATAAGAAGCTCCTTATGCCAGGCATGGTGGCTCACACCTATAATCCCAGCACTTTAGGAGGCTGAGGCAGGAGAATCACTTGGGGTCTAGAGTTTGAGACCAGTCTGGACAACATGGCAAAACCTCATCTCTACTAATATCTCACACACACACACACACACACACACACACACACATTAGCTGGGCATGGTGGCGCATGCCTGTAATCCCAGCTACTCAGGAGGTTAAGGTATGAGAATCGCTTGAGCCCAGGAGGTGGAGGTTGCAGTGAGCTGACATTGCACCACTGCACTCTAGTCTGGGCCACAGAGTGACACTCTGTCTCAAAACGAAACAAAACAAAATAAAAACAAAATAGGCTCCTTAGATTCAAACTAGATTCCAGCCTCAGTTCCACTGGTCACCATTCAACCACTTTGCATCTCTAAGTCTCTGTTCCTTTAACTTCAAAAGGAAGTTAGCATTTTCCTTGCAGAGGTGCTGAGGATTAAAAGAGATAATACATGGAAAGTATTAGTCATATAGCACACTTAGCAGATGGTGGTTGGCTCCCTCTGCTTTTCCACCAGCCTGTGGCCTACAGTTTAAATGGTGGGAAAAAGGGTGTAAGAATTGAGGCTGGGGAAGGAGGCATGGGGTTCTAGGAAAGGGAGGCAGTCACTTAGGCCTGGAGCAAGGGGCCAGGGGCCTGGGCGGGCAACAGAGCCCCACAGTGCCCTCAATACCCTATTAATGGGCCCAGAATCTGGAAGCCAGCCACCACATGCCCTCAAGCCCAGGGTCTTCCTGCAGGTGGAGCTGAAGAGCCAAGAGGCTTAGAGTCTGCAGCAGCAGGGAGAGCAGTCCCTGGGTCACCTGCAGCAGTAAGTGGCTCCCTATCAGCGGCTGACCTCTGAGAAGGAGGCGCAGCACAGGCAGTTACTGCTGCACACCCAGCTCATGGACCAGCTGCAGCAGCAGGAAGCTCAGGGCAAAGCAGTGGCTGAGGTGGCCCACTAAAATTTGCAGGAGACCCAGGGGAGGGAATTGCTGAGGACGGAGCCTTGAGGGGGATGACCTGGCAACCTCTGTGCCTTCTCACTCTCTTTCCTGGCCCCTTAGGAGCGCCTGGAAGGTACCAGCCAGCAGAACCAGCAGCTACAGGCCCAGTTGAGCCTCATGGCACTCCCTAGGCAAGGTACAGGAGATCTCTCAGAGGAGGAGGAGAGAGCCCCAGAAGGAAAGGGGGACTGTTAGCAGCA
The DNA here is from genome assembly GCF_028885655.2 of Pongo abelii. Lineage (NCBI taxonomy): Eukaryota > Metazoa > Chordata > Mammalia > Primates > Hominidae > Pongo > Pongo abelii. The sequence continues at coordinate 30,981,142 of NC_071993.2, read as the reverse complement.
TAGGATTGAGGAGTTGGAAGAGACCTTTTGAACAGCTGGTCAATATGCTGACCAGGTGTCTGCACTAAGTTTGACATCAGTATGGTGACCTCCTGGGGCTGGGGGGCCACCAGGTTGCCTAAGGATGGGTGAACTGGCCCAGGTCAGAAAGGGAGCAGGTCGGAACTCCTGCACCAACTGGTAGTGGGACTGTGCCTGGGCAATATAGCAAGACCTTGGTTCTCAAAAGTAAAAATAAAGAACAGCAGCTCATTCCCCTCTGGGGAGGGGCTGGCTCAGGATTACACAGTGAGGGTGAAGGCAGAGGTGGGCCTGTAGTACCTTCCTTGTTGGGTGGTCTGAGGACCCCTCTGGCCACCCCTCACAGGAGATGGAGGAGAACATCTGGACAACGAGGAAGAGGAGGTGCCTTGGCCCATGCTGAGCATCCCAGAGGACCTGGAAAGCAGGGAGGTAATGGTGAGCCTGACTCCCCCTGCCCCTGCTTTGCCACCTTCCTCTGTGGTCCCCGCCTTCTGATTTCTGTGGACCCTCACCCCTTCTGGGAGCCAGTGGTCGGACATCATTTCACCTGTGCATTTCACCAACAGGTGCACTCTCTGAGGCCCCAAGGGAAGGGGCTGCGCTCTACCTCCCTGCCCCATTTGTTCTGTATATGCCTCTATAAGAATACTCACCTCTTGCCTTCAGGTGGCATTTTTCAACTCCACTGGAGCCAGTGCCCAGGAGGAGCAGGCATGGCTATGTGGGCAGCTGAAGGAGCTGAAGGAGCCAGTGCCCAGGTGCAGGCATGGCTATGTGGTGCCAGCACCTGACTCACCCGGGTGACCTTGGCCCAGAAGGAGCCAGAGGCAGTGGAACCAGCCCCAGGGACTGGGGATGAGTCTGTGTGTGGGTAGACCCATCAGGCCCTGCAGGGGGCCATGGAGAAGTTGCAGGTGAGTGAGTCCTGGCATGCGCCAAGAAGGTTGGGGGCAGAGCAGGGCAGGGCAGGGCAGGTCGCTGTCAAGATGTGACTCCATTATTTTGGGTCCAGAGCGGCTTTATGGACCTCCTGAAGGAGAAGGTGGACCTGAAGGAGCGGGTGGAGAAACTGGAGCTTCTACCCATCCACCTCTCAGGACAGACAGACACCATCAGTGAGTGAGAGGCCAGGGAAGGCAGGGGGAGCTGCAGGGCCATCGGAGGGGCTCCGGCATCTGAGGCCTGTCCTCCCACAGGAAAGTACATCACAACATATTAGAGCCAGAAGGCAGCGCCAAAGACGCGGCACCAGGAGGAGGAGGACATCATCAGGCTGGCATCATCAGAGGACATCAGAGGACATCAGAGGACATCATCAGTACAAAGAGATGAAGGTAGGGGTGTGCAGCATCTCTGCAGGGGTGGGGGTGGGCGTGAGCATGGGCAGGGGCACTGGCACCAGCGTGGCAGCTGAGCACCCCTCCCTTCAGGTGAAACTGCTGGAGCTGCAGGAGCTGGTGTTGCAGCTTGCAGGCGATCACAACGAGGGGCATGGCAAATTCCTGGCCGCTGCCCAGAACCCTGCTGATGATCCTGCTCCAGGGGCCCCAGCCCCTCAGAAGCTTGGGGCTGCTGACAAGCAGGGTGGTGAGTAGAGCCCTCAGGTGGGGTGGGTAGGCAGGAGCAGGGGAGGCTTGCACTGTGCTCAGATCCACCCCCCCCCCAAAGATTTTTGTGAGGTGAGCCGACAGCCTGGAGCCTGCCCCAGGAGAGGCCAGGGAGGGTTGTCCCCATGACAGCCCCACTGCACAGCAGCTCATGCAGCTGCTTCCTGAGATGCGGGACCCCCAGGAGTACCCAGGCTTGCGCAGCAGCCCCTGCATGCCATTCTTTTACCAGGCTGCCAAGAACAGGGAGCTAAACACCACCGTCATCTAAGAGCTGGTCAAGAAATTAAAAAAGAAGAAAAAAAAGTTATGGGGTTAATCTCCTACACAATTCATTTACTTCATTTGAATGTTAGAGTCACTTATGATTATTTGTGTTTCTAATTTATAGTTTACATTTATTTGTAAAAAGTTAAAGGAGAATGGGTCTTTCCCTGATGTTCACTCTGGCATCCCTTAGCATTTTTCTTTTTTAATTTCATAATTGTAGGTCATTAGAATGCATATTGAGTTCGCCCTTACGTGGTGGGAATTCAAACACACAAAGACTCACTATTTGCACAAAACTATTCTTTCTGGTTTGGAGTAGGCCGCCATGCTTTTTTAATGTTCTTGCAGCATGTATATTCATTACAGAATTCAGATAAAATTTGCTTATGTTCTGCTATTATGTTTGATCCAATTCTAATCACGGTGAGCTCATTAGCTCAATATGTGGTTTGCCCTCAAGTGCACACTGTTTATTACTTTGTAATATGCCATTATGAGTACTGACATTTAGAGTTGTTTGAAGGCCAAGACTGGAAACAGCCCTGCCCTTATTTTCCATGTATTGGGGATGGGAGTAATAACATTTTGGGGAGCTTTTTAAATCTCACAGAAGAGGAAAATGGCCTGCTGTGGCAGGTGTGTGCAGAATAGAGTATGTTTCATTTGTTCCTGTGCCAAGAATGAGCACTGTACTATGGTAGTTCCCTTAGGATTTGTATGTGCTCTGGGCTCATGAAGATATTGCATCATGAGTTGTGGCCTTGTACCCTTTTTTGATTACCTAAAAAGGGATTATTTCTGAGACATGAAAGCCTCCCATCGTTGACTGAGGATGTGGAAAACCTTTTCTAGCTTAGAGCATTTATATCTATAATACATTTTAAAGTTAGAGTTCATGTTCCCTGTTTTAATCACGTGACTACATGTCCCAGTACACAAAAGGGCACTTGTTGGCATTCTTCTTAAGGTATTTAGTAAAGATCATAAGAAATCCTTTAAGAGTTTTAATGTCTGGGATGTGAGGAGCGCCTCCGCCCGGCCGCCCCGTCTGGGAGGTGTACCCAACAGCTCCAAAGAGACAGCGACCATCGAAAACGGGCCATGATGATGATGGCGGTTTTGTTGAAAAGAAAAAGGGGAAATGTGGGGAAAAGAAAGAGAGATCAGATTGTTACTGTGTCTGTGTAGAAAGAAGTAGGCATACGAGACTCCATTTTGTTCTGTACTAGGAGAAATTCTTCTGCCTCGGGATGCTGTTGATCTATGGCCTTGCCCCCAGCCCCGTGCTCTCTGAAACATGTGCTGTGTCAAGTCAGGGTTAAATGGATTAAGGGCGGTGCAAGATGTGCTTTGTTAAACAGATGCTTGAAGGCAGCATGCTCCTTGAGAGTCCTCACCACTCCCTAATCTCAAGTACCCAGGGTCACAAACACTGCAGAAGGCCACAGGGACTTCTGCCTAGGAAAACCAGAGACCTTTGCTCATGTGTTTATCTGCTGACCTTCTCTCCACTATTATCCTATGACCCTGCCATATCCCCCTCTCTGAGAAACACCCAAGAATGATCAATAAACACTTAAAAAAAAAAAAGAGTTTAAATGTCCCAGAAAGGCATACAGGCTCTAGTCAAGTATGAATTAGTGTGAAGGAAAGCTGTGTGACACCTGGTATTCTTCTCTGTTCATGGAGCTTCTTTGAGGCTAGAAGATTGATTTTACCATCTCTGGCTAATACCTGTTCTTCAACCACATTGGTTACTCTGACATAGGAATTTACTTCTTTTACTTGAATGGAAAACACTTTAAAAAATAATAACAAACATTATAAACTAATATATTTGAGAGTACTTGGTTGAAACAAAAAAGAGTTTTAGTAGACAGTATTATACTGTATTTGAAAATCAAGGAGAAGTTTATGCAACTTAAAATGTTTACAAACTGCAGTGCAATCTACTGTTTGTGAATGTTTAAGTATTATCAAGAAAAGCATCTATACAAACACAGAGTTATATTTCCTCTCAAAGTTCTTTATGAAGAGTGAAATATGTTTTCATACTTCTCATTTTCAGTTAGAGGCATATTTTGTGCAATATTTATGTTAATGTGCCTATGCATTATGAATGAATTATTTCAGTCATACATTGTCTAAATGTGTGACTTTATGATGCTTGGGAAAGAATCAACAGTTAAACTTATGAAGTTCTAATGTCTGTGTTCCAAAATACGTCACATTATTAGGATATAGGGAGATATGTATGTGTGCTCCCTGGGGTGGGGATTTCTAGTTACTAGACCATCTCCATTTTTAGCATTTGGCATCCTCATGATACTTTTATAAATATGACATTAATAGGAGAGCAATAATATGATTTTATAGATGGAATTACAGATTTGCCTGCATTCACTGAAAGAGTGCAAATATTGGGTCCTTTTGACTTCAACTGACTCTTCCAAATTATGTGAATGTATCAATGTATTAGATAAAGCCAGTTTCAGAATTATAAAGAAAAAATGTTAGACCAAATAATGTGGCCAATTAACAGTGGTGTGATTACTAGCCCAAGGGTTTAAAATGGACTTAAAGTCCTGTTCTTGCCTTTTGTTTTCTGAACTTGCCACTTTTGCATTCTTTGAGTTCAGTTTAAAGACAGTTAATTTAAGTCCATTTTAAACCCTCGGGCTGGAAATCGTACCACTGTTAATTACACATTATTTGGTCTAACATTTTTTCTTTATAATTCTGAAACTAGGTTTATCTAATACATTGATAAATTATTTCAAAGGTATTTTTATAGTTCAAATCACTTCACTTCTACCCTGATAAATATAAATGACTGGGAATGACCCTCAGATACCATTTGGCATCTGTAACCAATCTGACAATAATTTGTTCACCAGGTACCTATGGATTAAATCACATACTGGCATATTTAAGCTGGATGTCAGTGTGGAAAATAAATTTAATATATTAACAGAAATACCACTCTGTGTAGGTATTTTGTTGTATATTTAAGAAAAAGCTAAAGAGAATGAAAATCGTATGACAATAACAGGTCTTTCTTCAAAGTGCATGCAGTCTTTTGCAATACCTCATTCAGCCAAGTATTCTTTTCCTCATTCAGTATAAGGCAGATTTCAATTTCCTTAGATGGCAACATTAGAAGGTTAGAGTTCATCAGAAACATAGAATTTTAAAATGTGAGTTCAATTGAAAAAAACTGAATTTCTGTGGGAAGTAAAGAATCAAAATACCTATTTAAAGATTGCAATATGTGATAATCATTTTTAAAGTGTATGATTAAACCTGATAGGTTTTCCAGAAATGAAAAAAAATCAGTTCTAAAACCAAAGCTGATTTTTAGAAAATTTGAAAATGTAAATCAGCCCTATCCATAATATAGTTTCTCTAAAACTTTACCTTAAAGAGTCATTTTAAAATAATATAACTATTAAAAAATGTAACTGCTATCTTAATGTTTTGAAATTAAAACATTTTAAAATATGAATACTGGGTTTAAAAGAAACAAACAGGTGGGGGAGGAGGAGTAGAGAAAGAAATGCCAATTCCAGTCCAAAGCTTTATTTGCCAAGTTTTCTTAGAATGACTTTTACCAACTTACGAATTCTTGTAAACAGAATGTATAATGGAAATACTGAAAGACGTTTGCCTTAATTGGTATTATTGACTGCTGCTGTGATGCTACTGTAATATAATAAATTATTAAATTATTGCAAAGTGCTGGTTTTGCCTTAAAATTTTATTTTGTATGTCTTGAAAACTATAGTGTTAAAGGAATTGAGACTGCAAATGCTGGGCAGGCTTGGCATGAGATAATCTGTTTTTATTTTTACAAAATTGTAATATAACTATGCAAGTGTGTTTATTAAAAGAACACAAACTAAAAAACAGTTACAGGATTTAAAAACTTATGGGATGAAAAAGTTATGGGATAAAAAATGTTGTGGAAAAGTTGTGGCAAAAAAATTGTGGAAAAAAAGTAGAAAAAAGTTTTGCGAAAAGTTATAAAAAAAGTTATGAAAAAGAAGTTAAGGGATTAAAAAACAAGTCGTGGGATAAAAATAAAAATCAATAAAAGCAGGCCCCTGTCAGCAAAGCCTGGAGAAGTGGGGCTGGAGTCTCCACCCCCACCATGTCCCTAACACCCCTTCCCAGTCACCCCTTTACCATTAGGGTAGCAAGACAAGACCCCTGTTTAATGGGGGCAGACAAACAGATCCTTTGCCACCTTGACCAGGGCTGAGTCCTTAAATTTCTGGATGATGATGTTTGTTATTTACGAGCCAGAGGCTGGTGGAGTTGGTTTGTTTGGAGGAGGCCTAATGGCCTTCTTATTCACACTGAAGCAACTTTTCCCTCTGGGGGGCTCCCATCTTCCTATTCAGAGGCACAGCTGAGGCAGGTCAGTGGGTCTAACTGTAGACTAGGTGAGGGCATAGGCTGCTGGGGTGGCCCCCCTTCCCCAGTGTACATATTGTATCTGTGTAACATTTTGTATATTCTGGGGGGTAGGGCCGCCCCCCTGTATTGTACCTAGCAGAGGTTGGAGCTGGTATACAGGGAGGAAGTTCTAATAATTATTTGTGGCTGAGAAACTTATTTATTGATAGCATAGGACAGAAGAAGGAGGTGGGGATGGGGTCGTGGCTCCCTGGTGATGTGACTCCTGTTTATTTTGCTTTTTATTTTGGAATAAATGGATTTAGCCATACTGCTTGGCCTGGAGTGTTGCTGTTTCCCTCACTGGGTCCTGGAGTTTGTGCCACTGAACAAAACCCCCAGAGTGTCTGAGTATGTCCAGCTGGGCTGTTGGGACCTTCCAGGCCTGTTACCTGTATGCTGCCTGGTGACACCTGGGGGATTCCACAGGGATTACCATGACACCTATGGGGCAGAGTCCCACCCTGACAGCCAACAGGCTCAGAAGCCTGATCTAGTAGTGACTGGGAAGGCAGGTACCAGCATCCAAGGGCACTGACTTCCATCCACCCCAGGCGTCTTCCATTTTGTCCCCTTGCCTCCATCTCTTGTCTGCACCTGGTGGCCTGTCCTGTCTGTCCCTCCAGAGTGCCAGCTGCCCCACAGGCTCCCTCCAGGCTGAGTTCATGGCCCTGCCCTCTAGTGGCCAGAGCCAGCTTCACAGGATAAGAGCCAGCTAAGTTCCAGGGGCTTTCCAGGAAAAGTGTCCCTTGGAAAGGGTGTGGCCTTTTCACCACTCCCAACAGCACCCTAGAAATGGCTTGAACTTTCCCCTCCCCAGAGCTCCGCAGAGAACACAGCCAGCAGAGGACACATTCCCTGTCATCCAGAAATGGGTTTTATTCTCAGCTGAGGTAGAGACTGGTAGAACTGGTAGAGACTGTCAGGCCACACAGCTTCCTGTACAGCAACCCCATGCTTGGTGGGGGACAGGAGGGATGGTGGGGGCTGGCTGTCCACATGCCGGGCATGACAGCGAGGCTCACTGGAGGTGGTGCACTGTGGAGGGGCAATGTCAGGGGACAGCTTTCTTTTGTTGGGCCACAAGACTCCACAAGGACAGCACAGTGACTGATTCCCAGCACTAGAGGAGAGGCAGTTGGCCAAGTGTGTGTGTGTGTGTGTGTGTGTGTGTGTGTAATCTATAAATATATATATATATATGCATATGAGTATTTATAAATTTTTTCTTTTTTCTTTTTTTTTTTTTTTTGAGCCAGAGTCTCGCTCTGTTGCCCAGGCTGGAGTGCAGTGGCATGACCTCGGCTCAGTGCAACTTCTGCCTCTCGGGTTCAAGCAATTCTCCTGCCTCAGCCTGTGAGTGGCTGGGACTACAAGCACCTGCCACCATGCCCGGCTAATTTTTGTAACTTTAGTAGAGATGAGGTTTCACCATATTGGCCAGGCTCGTCTCAAACTCCTGACCTTGTGATCTGCCTGCCTCGGCCTCCCAAAGTGCTAGGATCACAGGCGTGAGCCACCGCACTCAGCCTACTTATACACATTTATAGAACAGGGCAGGGGCATACCACAGAGGGGCACAAGTTTTCAGCAACAGTCACAGCTGGATGTGTCAGCTCTCCACTACAACAGGCTAAGTCACAGATGAAGGGGGCTGGCTTTGGGGCTGGGAGAGCCACTGTCAAGTCACAGAACAGCCGCCCAGGCAGGCTTGGAAAGGGAGGTCTCTGAGAAGAGGAGGGATCTGTTTAGAGGTCGAAGTGGGGCCTGAGGCTCTCAGGATGAGATGGATTTGCCTGACCCGATCGATTGGCTGGCAGTTGGAGAGAAAGCAGAGAGAAAACAGGAGACAGAAAAGTGGGCAGAGAGCTGGTGAGGCAAGCACAGAGCAGGGGCAAGCCGCAGCAGCTGTGGGAGGGCCGGGGAGGGGAGGGCGCAGGTGTGGGTGTGGCAAGGTTCCTGGAAAAGAGGGGCTGGAAGGGAAAGGGGAGGAAGATGGAGGGAGGAGCCGGAGCTTCACAGGTAGGTCCTGGGGGCTGTGGTGGCCCTCCACACCCTACACACACTGGCCTCTCCCACGGCACCCAGGCAGTGTACCCACAGTTCAGACCAATGCTCAGCCCCCTCAGGCTTCCCTCTTCTCTGGTCACCCTGTCTTCCAACCCACTGGCCCAGGGCCGCCTCTCGCCTCGGGGAGCCCCACACAACAGCCACCAGGCCTGATAGAGAAAGAACACTGCTTGAATCAGGGTGGCGAAGCTAAAAGGGATGGATGGCTGGAGGGTGCGCCTGAGGCCCATCTGGGTGGTCAGAAAGCCCAGGACCCTCTGAAGGGACCCTGGGGGAGGCAGGGAGAGCAGGCAGCCGGATGCCACTGGCCATACACTTATAAGTCTAAGAGGGGAGCCTCAGCTGGTTGGGGGGCTGCAGGTTGATAGGTGAGGCTGGGCACTTCCTGCTGGGAAAAGCAGAAGAGGGAGAGTCCATGGCAAGGAAGGCAGGCGGGCTCACTGGGAGGAGCTCAGCTGGGCCAGCAGGTACTGTGGTCCCGTTGGCTGAACAGCATAGGCAATCTCTAGGAGCAACAGGCCAAGGTGCATGAGCCCGCTGGCTGGTGGTAGTGCTTCAGCGGGGGCCAGGGACCCTGCCTTCAGCCACATGCTAGCAGCTATGATGGTACCTGGGAGGGAGAGAAGGGGGCTGTGTGTCCCTGCCTGGCCTGTGAGGTGTGTTGTGGGAAGACCGTGTGCATGGGACTCTCAAGATTTTATCCTAGATCACCACTGGATTGCCAACAGATAGAGGAGGTGGGACCCTATCACCCCTGCTCTGCACTCCCAGGCTGGGAGTTGGATGTCCTGCCCTGCCAGCATGACTCAGACTGTACAACAGGTGTGCCCAAAATGACGTTCATAGGTCTCTGGCCACCTCAGAGTCCAGCCCCGCACATAACCCCCTCCAAGTTCCCAGCCCCTACACTATAAACCACGAGCTCTCTGCCCTCTCTGATAGTTCCAGAAAGCACCCGTGCCTGCCAGCTTGGGCACGGAGTCTGTTCCAAGAGCCCCCAGGCTCAGCCACGGAGGTTGGTGGGCTTTGGGGCTGTGGGGGCCAGCCCTGGTACCTGCGTCCAGCTGGGACGCTCTGCACCTCCAGCCAGGAGTCGTCCATGGGCCCCCATGACCGTGCTGACAGTGTTTGTGCTGATGTCACTGATGACACTGAGCGCCGCCTTCAGCACGTGGTGCATGCGCAGCATCTAGTCACGCCACCGTGCCTGCTCTGCCGACTCCTCCATCAGCGTGTTTTGGTCCCCACGCAAGTACAGGTTGGCCAGCAGCTCCGAGAACATGAACTCCTTGGTTTGAGAGTGGGCAAAAAGGTTGGGACCTGGCCGCCCAGTCAGGCCCTGCTGGGACTGTGTACTGGACTTGGAGCCCCAAGTATGGCTTTTTAGATGTAGCTTCCACATCGCTTAGACTTGAAGATCTGCCTCCCCACCGCCTTTACTCATTCAGATGGGGACACTGAGGTCCAGAGGAAAAGTCACCTGTCCAAGGTCACAGATATGGGAGGGGACCTAGGACCTATCATACCACCAGGACACCTGTCTACTCAGTTTTTCCTAAATTGTTTTTGGAGATAGGATCTCACTCTGTCGCCAGGCTGGAGTACAGTGGGTGAGATCACCACTCACTGCACCCTCAAACTCCTGGGCTCAAAGTGATCCTCCAATGTCAGCCTGTCGAGTAACTAGGAATACAGGCACATGCCACCACTGAGCCCAGCTATTTTTAAGACTTTTGTGTAGGTACCAGGTCTCACTATGTTGCCTAGGCTGGTCTCAAACTCTTGGGCTCGAGCGATCCTCCCACCTTGGCCTTCCAAAGTGCTGGGATTACAGGCATGGGCCACTGTGCCCAGTCCCATGTTATATTTCTATGGGAGCTCTAGTCTGGATGGTGCCTCCCTCCCTGGACCTGGTCCCATAGGGCTGGTCCGCATCTCCCCCAGGCCAACATGGCCACCTGCACCCCTAGTACCACAGGAGCCCCCTGCCCCCATGAGGCGGTGCATGCATGTTGTTGATCATAAGGTGCATGATGGTCTCGGGCATGAGACCAACCACGAGGTCCAGCAAGGTCTTGTTGACAATGGCCATGTAGGAGTCCACCAGGTTCTGGGTGGTCTCCATTTGCTGCTCCAGCTGTGAGTCCATGAAGTGCATGAGGCTGTCGGAGGCATTCTCCTCAGCTTTGCTGGCCTGCCGTGGAGAACACAAGGGCATCAGAGTGGCCAGGCCATGCAGCCAGGCCCCAGGAATCCCCAGGATCTCAGCCCCTCCAACGGTACCAGGAACATTGAGGCACAGAAAGAAGCAACTGGTCTGAACACACACCCAGCTCCCCACACACTCTAGAGCCCCAGCCCCACCCTAGAGATTCTGAGCTAATTGGTTGGGGGACAGCCTGGGCACCAAGAGTTTTCAGAGCTCACCTGATGATGGCAACATGTAGCCAAAGTTGAGAAACACTGCCCTTTGCTGTCTCCACATTGTGTCTGCCTTGGTTTCCCCATATTCCCCCAGGCTCCAGGCTCTGGAAAAACTACAAGAATTGAGAATTAGCCCTCCCACCCAGCCACTTTCCTCCGCTGCTGGGGAGTCTCTGAGCCCTCCTTTTGGCTATAGGCCTCGATGTAAACTCATCAGCCCAGGGATCAGGGGGCAGGAGTGGGGCTTTTGGAAGAGAGGAAAGTGTGAGCTTTACAGTTACACAGACCTGCGTTCATGTCCCAGCTCTGTGATTTTAGGAAAGGATCTGATTTGACTACCCTGCAAAGTGGGAAAATTTCCCCCTAGCAGGTGGGATCCTTTTGAGACTGAAATGAGAGAAAGCTGGGCAACAAGTGAGTCCCTTCTGCCCCACCTCTGTGAGCCTGCCCTGTAGCATCTCATTGGTCCTTTGAGTTCTCAGCTTTAGCTCTCTTGCTCCTGCTCCTTCTCCTCACACTCTCTCTCTTTTCCATCCTGGTTAAGAGCCCTGCTTCTCTCCACAGTTTAACCACCCTCCCCCGTGCCCAGTGGGTGATGAAAGTCTTCCCTGGCTGTGCCAGCATCTCCCTGATACCTCATTTCTCTCCTGCATTCAACCATGATGAAGCCCAACACAGTCTCCCTCTCTCCTGCCCCATTTCCACCACTATGTCACTGTCACGTCTTACAGAGACCTCCCCAGTAGCTTCCACTTTGGCCTCTTCCAACCACCCATTCTGGTATTGCAGCCATATTCATCTTTAAAAGCCCAATATTACTAAGTGACTCTCTTGCTACATTCTGCAATGGCCTTGACTCACCACTGGCCTGCAGGATCTGGCCCCTGCCTGCCTCTGCAGCTTCCTCTTGCTTCGTTCTCTCTCTCTCACTCACCTCAGATCCCTGAGGCACCCTTCCTCCTACTTCAGGACCTTTGCACATGCAGTTTTCTCTGCCAGAAGCATTTCTCTTTGACAGTGAACGCCCTCTCAAATAGTCCTCATTTGGCGTGCTGACTACCCACCCCATCAGATTAGGTCCTTCACTATACGCTCTTATATCTCCTTATACTTTTTAAATTAAAAAAATTTTGATCACGTGATTTATGGCCATCTCCCCAACTAGATCATAAGCCCCATGATGTCAAGGGCCAGGTTGGTTTTCGTTCACCATTGTAACCCCAATGCTTAGCACTGTGCCTGACACAAACTAGGGGCCATTTGGACCAAGTGCATAGGTTGTGTAGGCTTGCAGCCCCTGTGGAAATGTATGGATAAACATGAAAAATAGGGCTGGGTGCGGTGGCTCATGCCTGTAAATCCCAGCACTTTGGGAGGCCAAGGCTGGTGTATCACCTGAGGTCAGGAGTTCGAGACCAACCTGGCCAACATGGTGAAACCCCATCTCTACTAAAAATACAAAAAGTTAGCCAGGAATGGTGGTGGGTGCCTATAATCGCAACTACTTGGGAGGCTGAGGCAGGAGAATTGCTTGAACTCGGAAGGTGGAGGTTTCAGTGAGTCAAGATCGCACCATTGCACTCCAGCCTGGGTGAGAGAGTGAGACTCTGTCTCAAAAACAAACAACCACCACCACCAACAAAAAACCATGAGAAACAGAATGACTGCATCCCCAGCATGGCTTGAGTGCCTACTGGGTGTGTCCAGGCAGGTGTCACATGCTGGGTAAAAACAGAGGACAGCCCTGTTTTTCTTTTATACGAGAAGGAAAGATTAGAGACTATGAACAGTCAGCTGTAGGATCATACAGTGTCTGCCCTGCCCCACTCAGGTCAGGGCCCCTGGGGACCAGGGACATGGGGCAGGGTGCAGGGGGTTGGGGGAGAGGCTTTTGGAGGAACAGCAGTGAGTCAGTTCATTCTTGGCCTGTGACGCTGCCTCTGCAAGCGTGGAAGGTCATATTTCCCACTCTCATCCTCAGCCTATTGGGTGCCTCTAACTTGAGCCTGTGTCACTTGTGGCATTTGGCATGTAAAAGATGCATTCCTGGTTTTTCAGCTTGGATCTCATGGTAGGTGGAGGTTTGAGGTCTGAGGAGGATGAGTGTTTCAGTGGAGATGTCTGGAAAACTTTTAGGATAAGTATATCCCAAACATTACATAGCACATACTCATACAAAAAACTATTTGTGGTTTATCTGATACTGTAGGTTAACTGCCTATTTTATTTGCTCAATCTGGCAACCGTAATCCTGGGGCTTCCTCATTTCCCCATGTGCTGTTTTGCCCTCCCTTCATTACACCACACTCGGCTCTCGGGGTACAAAGAGGAGTGAGACCTCCCTTCCCTCAGGGAACTCAGGGTCACAGGGAGAGTTCCCATTCCTCAGGGAACTCACGGTCTAACATAAGAGATAAGAATATGAACAGAGATCACCAAAGCAATGCAAACTCTATTTCTGAGAATTTGGGAGCCCTTGTTGGAATACGGACAGCTTTAGAATTTAGAAAAGATCACAGATCATGGAAAAGAATACGAAGTCCAGAAACAAATCTGAATTTTTATAAGAACATACTTTTTAGCATGTGATAAAGGTGGAGTTAAGACCCTGTGAGCAAAGAAGAATTATTCAATAAGTTTTGTTAGGGCAATTAATTAACTTCCTGGGAAAAAATCAAGCTAAAATTACTACTGCTTTAAACTTCATGCCAGAAACTAATTCCAGTTGTTGTAAAGATGTTAACAAATAAAACTGTAAACATACTAACAAACTAAGAGATAACAAAAAAATGAATATTTACATGATCTTGGGGATTATGAAGGACTTTCTAAGCGTGATGCTCAGTACTGTACAGAAGGTATAAAGAAAAATTGTTCTATTCATTGTAAATTTTTTTTCTCAATAATTTCTTCTGTCTTTTCATTTGTTTTTCTGGTGTTTTGTAACATACAGAAGTTTCGATTTTTATATAATGAAGTATATCAGTGTGGGTATTCCCACTATGTGAAGGTACTCATCAACAAACGGGAAAAAGACAAACACAGTAATAGAAAAAAATGAGTCAAGGAAATACACCGGCAATTCGGAAAAGAAGAAATACAAATGGGCAATGAATATATAAAATAATATTCATCTAGTAATAATAAAAAAGAAAAAGCAAACTCAGAGTTAGTGAGTGTTAGTGAGTACTATAACGAAATATCTGAGACTGGGGAATTTCTAAAGAAAAGAAGTTTAACTGGCTCACAGTTCCACAGGCTGTACAGGAACCATGACGCTGGCATCTGCTCAGCTTCTGGGAAGGCCTCAGGAAACTTACAGTCACGGTGCAAGGCGAAGGGGGAGCGAGACATCTCACAAGGTGCAGGAGCCAGAGAGAGTGAGGGGGCAGATGCCACACTTTTAAATGACCAGATCTCATGAGAACTCACTCACAATCGTGTGGACAGTGCCAAGGGGATGGTACTAAACCATTCATGGGAAATCTGCCCCTGTGATCCAATTACTTCCCAGCCCCATCTCCAACATTAGGGATTAGAATTCAACATGAGATTTAGTGGGGACACATGAGATTTGGAAACCATGAATATAGTTTCCAAACCATGAGGGTTTGGAAAAATGAGACTTTTGTAACTGCTGTCTGAAGGTAAACTGGAGCAATTTTTCTAAAGAGCAATTTGTATTGAACATCTTAAATCTGACCAGTAACTTCTAGTATTTCATTATAAGGAAATAAAGTTGTATATCAGCTATGACTTAACTGGGGATATTGGCTACAATGTAGCTGATCATATTTTAAAAGCTGAAAACGATACAGATGTCTACAAATAAGGTATTAGTTGAATGCATCAAGCACCATTCCCATTGTGAAACCCCATATGCAGGAGAGCCCAGGCTTGAAGCCATAGAGTATTATTCCTCCCCTTGCTGGGCTTACAGTATCCCCCAGTTTCTGATATCCCTCAAATTTGTAATAAGGCATAAACAATATACCTTAGCTTGAAAACAAAACAAAACAGTACACCTTTGCATTAGGCCCTTCCTGCATCACTATAAAAAAATATCTGAGGCTGGGTAATTTACAAAGAAAAGAGGTTTAATTGGCTCATGGTTCTGCAGGCTGTACAGGAAGCATGGCACTGGCGTCTGCTTCTGAGGAAGCCTCAGGGAGCTTACAATCATGGCAGAAGGCAAAGGGGGAGCAGGCACACCACATGGAGCGAGCAGGAGCAAAATTGAGGGGAGGTGCCACACACTATTAAACAACCAGGTTTCCGAGAACACATCCAATTATCACCAAGGGGATGGCGCTAAGCCAGTGATAAGGGATCCACCCCCATGATCCAAACACCTCCCACCAGGCCGCACGGCCAGCACTGGGGATTATATCTCAACATGGATTTGGTGGGGACACAGATGCAAACCATATCAACCTTATAAAAATAAGCATTTATTTCATTTTAAACATTAAATGCAAAGTTTTCTTTTCTGGAAGATGCAGGCCAGTGAGCTAGAAGTAATACCTTACAACAGAATAGTTCTATAAAAATAGCTACTTTCGACTGGGTGCAGTGGCTCACGTCTGTAATCCCAACATTTTGGGAGGCCGAGGTGGGTGGATCACCTGAGTTCAGGAGGTCAAGACCAGCCTGGGCAACATGGTGAAAACCCGTCTCTACAAAAATACAAAAATTAGCCAGGCTTAATGGCAGGTGCCTGTAATCTCAACTACTTGGGAGGCTGAGGCAGGAGAATTGCTTGAATCCAGGAGAAGGAGGATGCAGTGGGCCGAGACTGCACTAATGCATTCTAGCCTGAGCGACAGAGCAAGACTCTGTCTCAAAAAAAAAAAAAAAAAAAAAGTAGCTACTGCCAAGTGGCTGGAGAACATTTTATTCTGCTAAAGGGATTAAATATCCCCCACAAAAATTAAAAAGGCTTCACATCCATCCCCAAACTCATTGCTTACGCAGGACTTTCCTTGGAAGTGTCAAAATAAAATATACTTCTATCTAACTTTGAGATTCTTCAACATCCATGTGGGAGTGGTAGGACTCTGTGTGGCCTGAGGGTGGCCTTGAGTGTGTGTCCCAGTGGAAGGCCCAGGATCTGGGGACCGACCTGGGGTCAAATGGCACAGCCAACTTTTTTTTTGAGACAGAGTCTTACTCTGTTGCCAGGCTGGAGTGCAGTGGCACAATCTTGGCTCACTGAAACCTCCGCCTCCTGGGTTCAAGTGATTCTCCTGCCTCAGCCTCCCAAGTAGCTGGGATTACAGGTGCCCACCACCACACCTGGCTAATGTTTGTATTTTTAGTAGAGACAGGGTTTCACTATGTTGGCCAGGCTGGTCTCGAACTCCTGACCTCAGGTGATCCTCCTGCCTTGGCCTCCCAAAGTTCTGGGATTACAGGCGTGAGCCACCACACCCAGCCAGCACAGCCAACTTCTAATGAGGCCACCTTAGACAAGTTACTTACTGTCTCTGAGCCTCCGTGTTCTCATCCATGAAATGGGTTTAATCACTCAGATTTGTTGAGATGATTAAAAAGGAAAATACCTGCAAGGCAATAGCACCATGCTAACACAGAGCTGGCTAGTCAGTTCCAGTGCTGGTTTGTCCTCTCTCACGCTCCGATTGCGAGGCCCCTTGCTTTACTTTCGCCTCCAGCAGCAGTGTGTCCCCCTGGGAGCCTCCCCTTGGGAGGCTACCTTCAGTTGCAGGCTTCTTTGCACTGTTTTCCTTTTCCCAGGCACCCGAGCAAGGGCCACTCGTTATGACACGGGCACTGAGGAAGAGCCTTGAATCAAGGGCAGAGCTCTGACTTTAAGCTTTGACTCCCCAGGTGTGACCTATAGCCAGTCCTTGTCTGATCTGTGCCCCACTTTCTCATGTCCAAAATGAGAAGACTGAACCAGTCCTCTCCAATGCCTTTCGTATGGCTTTAAGATGAGGTATGTACTTCTCACTTGGAGGAGGGGCTGGCAAAACCACTTGAATTTTAATTTGAATTGAGGCATATTGGCAGAGGTTGTAAAATGTCCTCACACGGTTCAAGGAAGAAGATGATGCCCTGCCTGCTCCTGGTGCCCCTTTCAGAGGTTAAAAGCCTTTCCATTATTTTAACTTTTTTTTTTTTGAGACAGGGTCACGCTCTGTTGCACAGGCTTAAGTGCAGTGGCGCGATCTCTTAAGTGCAGTGGTGTGATCTCGGCTCACTGCAACCTTCGCCTCCCGGGTTCAAGTGATTCTCGTGCCTCAGCCTCCCAAGTAGCTGGGATTACAGGCATGTCATCACGCCCAGCTAATTTTTTTGTATTTTTTAGTAGAGACAAGGTTTCGCCATGTTAGCCAGGCTGGTCTCGAACCCCTGACATCAGGAGATCCACCTGCCTCAGCCTCTCAAAGTGCTGGGATTACAGGCATGAGCCACCGCGCCCGGGCTCTGGTTCTATTTTCATGATGCTATTTACAAGAGTAGGTGGCGCGCTCCTTCTATGGAGCTTTTCATTTGGTAAACTGTGTGACTGTGGAAGTAAACCATGTCTGAAAGCTCAGGTATCTTCTTTCCGGCCTCAATTTCCTTTCTTCCTCTAAAAGCGAACTTCTTTCGCCTAGTTTGACCCTCGAGGCTTCCCATGTCTTTTGCCCCCCCACCCCCACCCCCCGACGCATGCGCGAAAACGCGCTGACCTTTCAGCTTTGCGCTAGTGCTGTTTTTTTTTTTTTAACAATGGCGGTTCCCGGCGTGGGGCTCTTGACCCGTTTGAACCTGTGTGCCCAGAGAAGAACTCGAGTCCAGCGGCCTATCGTCAGGCTTTTGAGTTGCCCAGGAACTGTGGCCAAAGACCTTAGGAGAGACGAGCAGCCTTCAGGGAGCGTGGAGACAGGTGATGGCGCCGGTTTGCCCTGTAGTTCCGTCCCACAGCGGGCGAGGAGTCTGGGATCACGGGGAAACACGTGGGCTGTGGAAATGGCTGTGGACCCTTTGGCAAGAGGGTGGGGCTGTGTCCTGTCCTCCTCTCCTCTGATCTCTGTAGGGGAACCCAGGATCGCCGCCGTTGCTGAGGCAGAAGTGAGATGTGTGATGTTTCTTTGGGGCGACTCCTGTGTACAGTAATGGAGTTGTTTAGACTTCCATGAAATTCAGGTCAGGAACCCAGTTTGCTAGCACTTTACAGTTTGACGAAATAGTGTTCCCAATGATAGTAATGCTACACACCTGAGCCAGTCGCTGCATCATGTACGTATATTTCTGATTTTGATACGTTAAGTTGTTGCTGGAGGCCGAGTTATATTGTAGCCTGATGAATCAAGGGGATTCTTGGTTCCTAGACATAGGGTTCAGCCTATGAAATGTACTGCCGTTTACTTTATTCTTTTTGGCCATTTTGAACCAAATCAATGTGGTAACAGATTTGAATTCACTGCAACAGGCTGTTGTCCAGCGTTCGTTCTACATTTATATGCTTCTTTGTGTATTGAGAAGCCAGTGTTATTGAACCTCTCTTGTGACTCAAGAGCTTGTGTATTCTATTTACAGTTCGTAAAACAGTCTTGCAAGAAATGTATCCCTGTGTCCATTTTACAGATGTAGAAAATGGCTCAAAGAGGTAAATAACTTAGGCAAGGTCACTAGCTCAGTTAATTTAGACTTTTAGTCAGATTATTAAACAAAATGTATTGATTTCTACGATTCCTTGGAGCTATTTTTTCCCTAAAATAAGCTGGTGTCTTTATCAGACTGTATAAAAGACTTACATTGGCAGGCAGTGAGAAATCTTTATGTATTTCATTCAAATATTGATTGGATTGTCTTTAGTGGAAGCTACTTCTGTTGAAAATTTCTAAGTAACGCCGAAAATTTGAGTAAGGATTCTGCCAAAAAAGCTATTGTAATTTAACATTTGTATGGGTGTTTAAATTTGAGAGTATGTTCATATGCTCTTTGATATATGAAACAACCCTGTAGCGTAGGTGTGGAAGGAAATACTGTTACTCCATTTTGTAGATGAGGGAACAGGGTGGTCCAAGGGTAGCTTGAGTAGTTCAAGCTAAACTCAGCTATTCGGTGGCAAAAATAAAAAAACCCACTGTTTTTTTTTTTTCTTCTCCGTGACGGAGTCTTGCTCTGTCACCCAGGCTGGAGTGCAATGGCACGATCTTGGCTCACGGCAACCTTGGTCTCCCAGGTTTAAGTGATTCTCCTGCCTCAGCCTCCCCAGTAGCTGGGATTACAGGCACGTGGCACTACGGCCTGGCTAATTTTTGTGTTATTAGTAGAGATGGGGTTTCACCATGTTGGCCAGGCTGATCTTGAACTCCAGACTCAGGCGATCTGCCTGCCTTGGCCTCCCAAAGTGCTGGGATTACAGGCGTGAGCCACCTCGCCCAGGCAGTAAAACCCACTTCTAATTCCAAGACTATACTCTTCATTTACTTTAGCTGTGCTGTTTTTCTTTTTTAAGGAAGTGTTTCATTTTGTGTCATTAGAATAATACGACTAAATATTCAGGGATTCTTGCAGGAAATAACAAAATCCTCATTTGGATGTCTTTACCATTTTAAAAAAGGACAGGTAAGTACACCTTATACTCACTTAGAAGCATGTGATTTTATAATTGGAAGGAACTTGAGAAATATCCAATTCAGTTTTTCATTCAGTGTGAGGCTTCATTACCAGTTTATAGCAATAAGGAACATTGTTGCATAAATCAGTCAATTCCATTTTTGGTCAGGCTCTAATTGTTGAAAAATATAGTGAGCTAAAATCTGTTAATTTCCCATTTCCACGTTGGTCTTAGTTTTGACATAGGTTTCGTGTTAGTAGTGGAAAGAGCTGTAGTAGAAAGACAATAAGAGTACGTGGTGTATTATTCGGGATTCTTTCTGATACAGGTAACAGAAACTAACTCAAAATAGCTTAAGTAGAAAAGGGAGACTATACCAATCTGTGTAACCAAACTCCAGAAAGAGACATATATCATACTTTAAGGTCAACTGGATTGACGTGGTCAGTGTGAGATATTTTCATTTTCCTTAGCTATTTTTTGGTGGCCTTATAATCTTGGGCTCTTCTACATGGGATGTTGTTGGTGGGGGTGATGGTCACCAGCAGCTCCACGTGCACATGCTTGCAGCTTCCGATTGATCACATGCCCACCCTTTGGATGAGGAGGAGGTGTCCAAAATAGCCTGATAATCCCTATCTCATGGGGTGGGGGATAAGTGTGACAGTTCCACCACAACCACATAGAGTGGTTTTTTACTAGCAGGGGTGTGCTGTTACCAGAACTGTTACCTGAACAGGTTTAGCGGTTGTTTGGATGCCAGCAGCCAAACCAACAACAGCTAAACTGCAGGAGGCTACCCAGCTTATTAGGTATTTGATGTTGGGCAGTTTTTTTCACCTGCAGTGATACCTACCCTGTCTATCTTAAAAGGTTATTGTGAGTTTCAGAAGAGTGTGTATGTGACAGTGCTTGGAAAACTATTAAGAGAAGGTGCTATATTATGTTTAAAGCCAGTGCTCAGCTCTCAGATTCTTATAGTTTTTTTTTTTTTTTTCCAGTCTGTAAATCCTCTCTTTATCTGTAGTAATTGTATATTAGAGTTTCTAGACTTTTTGTTATTCCTCTCTGGATGCTCTCTGGCTTATTAATATCTTTCATATCTATTACGTCCAGAGCAGAACATATACTCCATATGTGGCCTGATTAGTAAGTAGCAAAGAAGTGTTATTACCCCTTAAATTTGGATTTTTAAAAACATTTGTCTCAATAAGGCCTGAAGTTCTATATATGAATTCATTCTCTTCCTATCCTCAATCCAGAAGTTAAGACATTCCTATGATGCATCAGACTTTCAGGCCTCTTTTATAAAACTGTGCTAGGTTAATTTTTCCCCCATTATGTGCATGCATCTTTATTTTGTTTTTAATTCTAAATACAGGACAGTATTCTGTCATTTTTTTTTTTTTCTTTTGAGAAGGAGTCTCTCAGTCGCCCAGGCTGGAGTGCAGTGGCGCTATCTTGGCTCAGTGCAACCTCCGCCTTCAAGCGATTCTCCCGCCTCAGCCTCCTGAGTAGCTGGGATTACAGGCACGCGTTACCACACTTGGTTAATTTTTTGTATTTTTAGTAGAGATGGGATTTCACCATGTTGGCTAGGCTGGTTTCGAACTTCTGACCTCAAGCGATCCACCCTCCCTGGCCTCCCAAAGTGCTGGGATTACAGGCATGAGCCACTGCACCTGGCCTATTCAGTCATTTCTTAATGTTAGTTTGTGCTTACCATATTGTATTATCAAGACCATTGCACATTTCAATCTGTCATAAAATATTAGCACTTATTAGTTCTTCCTTTTAATTTGTTATAGATTTGATAAACCTTTGGTGAGGCAATAAATTACCTCAACTTTCTGTTCCCGCCTTCACAACTTTGTCATCGTGTCTACATCATTCTTAACCTACTGTTGTTTATGGCTTTAGATTCTACCTTTTTCATCTTCTCAAGCACATTGCTCCATTTTTTTAATCAAACTTCTCTATCTCATTCTCAAATGTAATCCCTGCTCTTTGCCAGCAGTCCACCTGCAGGGATATATTTGCATACATGTGCAAAGACATTGCATACAGATGACATTGCAGCATTGTTTGTAATAGTGAAAAAATGGTAAACCACCTAAATATTTATCAGTAGAGATTTGGCTAAACTATGATAAATACATATTTAAGAGTATATACTTTTTAAAAGAAATAAAGTAAATGTGTATCTTCTGATATGGGAAAATGTCCCCAATATATTAAATATCTTACAGCATGTTACAGAATATATAGTAAGATTTCAGTAAATTTCAGTTGTGTAAAAGAGAATATGTTTACATATACCTTGAAAATGTCTGAAAAGGTAAGAACCACAACTTAATGGTTGGCTGTTAGGGTAAGAGGACTGGGAGAGGACTTATGCTTCTACCTGAGAAAATTCTACACTGTTTGGGCCAGGCGCCATGGCTCACACTTGTAATCCCGGCACTTTGGGAGGCCGAGGCAGGAGGATCACCTGAGGTCAGGAGTTCAAGACCAGCCGGGCCAACATGGTGAAACCACTTCTCTACTAAAAATATAAAAATTAGCCTGGCGCAGTGGCAGGTCCTGTAATCCCAGCCACTCGGGAGGCTGAGCAGGAGAATTGCTTGAACCCCGGAGGTGGAGATTGCGGTGAGCCGAGATCACACCACTGCACTCCAGCCTGGGCAACAGAGTGAGACTCTGTCTGAAAAATAAAAAAGAAAATTCTATGCTGTTTGACTTTACTTTTGCAATATGCAGTTGGACACCAGTTTAGACTCAGTAAAAATCAGAGACAAGTGTGTTTAGGTGGCATTCACAACTGAAAAGATGGTAAGGTGGTCTAGGCAGAGCCTGTAGCATAAGAGAAGGAAATAAGGACCACTTGGAGGAAGGACAGTTGGTAGACTGAGATCTAATTGAAAAGAATAGCCTCTGCCCTCAATATGGAAGAAAGTATTCTTCCATATTGTTGAATAAATATAACACTATGAATTACATTCCTTCATAGTTGTTAAAGTAAGGTAATACAGAGGTGGAAGAGATTCTGCCATGGAGAGTCAGAAGTCTTCACAGACCTGAGCAAGATTTGGAGGGTGAATGGGAGTTTGCCAGACAGAAAATGAGAAGGTGGACATTCCAACCAGAAGGAAGAAGACATAGATAGTTCATAGCATGTGATAGTATTGTGTGTATACCGTACCATATGTGAAAAGTACAACAGAAAGAAATGGTATAAGTGACATGAAAGAGGAGAGATGGGACATGGTGCAAGCACTTTATACCCATGCTATGGAGTTGAGATGTGATCTTAAAGGCAGTGGGGAAGCCATTAAAGGATTTAAGCAGGCAAGCCAAAGAATAAGACTTAAAAAAAAAAGACCATTTTATAAAGAACACTTTGGCAGTTATGTGGAGGATAGCTTGAGAAAAACAAAACTAGGGTGAATGAGACTAGTTTAGGAGTCAGATTATTGTGATACAGGCCTGAAATAAGAGATTGATGTTAAAGAATTGTCATTGGGAATGGAGGCGAAGGCACATAGTTAAAAGCTGTATTTTCAGGCTTGGCATAGTGGCGTCATGCCTGTAATTTCAGCACTTTGGGAGTCCAAGGAGGGAGGATTGCTTGAGGTCAGGAGTTCAAGACCAGCCTGACCAACGTAGTGAAACCCCGTCTCTACTAAACATACAAAAATTAGCTGGGCGTGGTGGCGCACGCCTGTAATCCCAGCTACTGGGGAGGTTGAGGCTTGAGAATCGCTTGAACCTGGGAGGCAGAGATTGCAGTGAGGTAGGATTGTGCCACTGCACTCCAGCCTGGGTGACAGAGGGAGACCTTGTCTCTTAAAAAAAAAAAAAAAAAGAAAAAGAAAAAAGATAGTAAGATAGTGGGTTTGGAGTATTTCCTTGATCCATCAGTTTCATAGCCTTTTGGAAGAAAATGAGGCTAAAAGTTTCTGCTGATTTCTATACATCATTTACATTTTCTGTTCTGTTTAATTTCTTTGGAATTTTAAGTTTTTTTTCTTTTTTTTGAGACATTCTCCCTCTGTCACTCAGGTTGGAGTGCAATGGTGCCATCTCGGATCACTGCAACCTCCTGGGTTGAAGTGATTCTCCTGCCTCAGCCTCCCAAGTAACTGGGACTACAGACACATGCCACCACGCCTGGCTGATTTGGCCAGGCTGGTCTCAAACTCCTGGCCTCAGGTGATCCGCCCACCTCCGCCTCTCAAAGTGCTGGGATTACAGGTGTGAGCCACCGCGTCTGGCCTTGTTAAGGGTATTGATATCAGACTTGGTGGTTTATGATCTCTAGAGTCTACCATTCCAGACTTTTTAAAGAAACACCTTAAACTACTTAACTGGAAGTTAAAATCTTGGGGGAAAAAAATTAGTTGTTAACATTCAGGTTTGTGCTTTAATACTCTCTTAGAACTTGAATAATTTTTTTCTCTCTATACTTAGTTATTTGTTGACCTTCCCATTGTGGCTAGTGGGTTATTAATATTTAATTCTGGACTGTCACAATTCTTGTCTTGATTCCCTTGATTGTAAAACTCCTAGCCTCTTTCTTTCCTTAGTAAAATTATCAATGAGCTCTTCATGGGCAGCAACGAGGTTTTAAATTCTTTGATTTCCCTGATACAGAGCACATGATAGTTGGTAACTCATTGTTAATTGAGCCAGATCAAGACCCTTGAGAAAGAAAAATGCCTTAATAACTTACTTCAAAACACCGAATTTCCAAACTGATTGTCTCATTACACTCAGGCTTGTAATAATTTCTTTTAGGCTTTGGAATGTTACAATTTACACAATTTTGTATGTGCATATTTGTGCAAGTATTAAATAAGTGATTTTACTTTCTTGGTTTTTTTTTTTTTTTTTTTGTGGAACTCCGTTTTCAGCACTTTGCATCAAGCATAGTAAATAAAAACAGAGAAAGTGCGCAGTTTTAATAGTAGTCGTGGGAGAGTAGTCAAACGAACACTGAAAGTGCAGTAATTCCACCTCATCCATGTTTTCATTGGCCACAGTTTCAGTTCCTCACAGTCAACTGTGGTCTACAAATAGGTGAGCACAGTGCAATATGATATTTTGAGAGAGAGAGAGACCACATTCATATGACTTTCATTACAGTATATTGTTAGAATTGTTCTATTTCATTATTAGTTGTTGTTAATCTCTCTCTCTCTCTTTTTTGAGACAGAGTCTCACTCTGTTGCTCAGGCTGGAGTGCAGTGGTGTAATCTCAGCTCACTGCAACGTCTGCCGCCTGGTTTCAAGTGATTCTCCTGTTTCAGCCTCCCAAGTAGCTGGGACTGCAGGCACACGCCACCATGCCTGGCTAATTTTTGTATTTTTAGTACAGATGAGGTTTCACCATGGTCAGGCTGATCTCGAACTCCTGACCTCAGGTGATCCACCCACCTCAGCCTCCCAAAGTTCTGGTATTACAGGCATGAGCCACCAAGCCCGGCCCATTGTTGTTAATCTCTTACTATGCCTAATTTATAAATTAAGCCTTATCATAGCAATGTATGTGTAGGATAAAACATTATATATATAGGGCTTGGTAATATCTGAGGTTTTAGGCATTTACAGGCATCTTGGATCATAACCCCTGTGGGTAATGGGGAGACTACTGTAGTATAGTTTAACCCTTATAAAGGAAGAGAAAAAATAGATTAGGTGAAGTTGGTTTTAGTCATATATAAAGTCTTTAAACACCTTATCAAAATATTTTTAAAATTTTGTGTGTGTGCGTGTGGTGGAAATGTTTGTGTCTCGTTCATAGGCTTTGAAGACAAGATTCCCAAAAGGAGATTCTCTGAGATGCAAAATGAAAGACGAGAACAGGCACAGCGGACTGTTTTAATACATTGCCCAGAGAAAATCAGTGAAAACAAGTTCCTTAAATATTTATCCCAATTTGGACCTATTAATAATCATTTCTTCTATGAAAGCCTTGTAAGTATTTGAAAAACAATCTAACTTAACGTTTATGCTTTTCAAGGGTGGAGGTCTCCATTAGTTGTTTTTTGCTGTTGCTTTTTGCAATATGGTAGGTAGGTTCTCTTTGATATACTGCATCTTCCTTATCTAGATTTCTTTAATGAGTTTTGTTTTTGATATAGGACCAGAAATTCTTATAGCGGTATTTTAGGATTATAAGTCATTTATGACTGATTTCATTATTTGAATGCTTAATTTTATTTTTTAAGAGACGGGGTCCAACTATGTTGCCTATGCTGGAGTGCAGTGGCTGTTGGCAGGTATGATCACAGTGCACTACAGCCTCGACTCCTAGGCTCAGGTGATCCTTCTGCCTCTGGAGTAGCTGGGACTACAGTCCTGCAGCACCACACCCAGCTTGAATACTTTAGATAGTCCCTTTAACTTGCGGATGAAGGCCAGTGGGAGGGGATCTTTGTTTTGCCTTTGGATTTTTCTGCTTCAGCATTCTTTTCAGTCTTTTCAGCTTCTCTTAACTAACATTGTTTTAAGGTTCCGTTTCTTTTTTTTTTGACATGGAGTCTCACTCTGTTACCCAGGCTGGAGTGCAGTGGCATGATCTCAGGTCATTGCAACCTCCGTCTCCTGGGTTCAAGAGATTCTCCTGCCTCAGCCTCCCAAGTAGCTGGACTTACAGACACCCGCCACCATGCCTGTCTAGTTTTTGTATTTTTAGTAGAGGCAGGGTTTCACCATGTTGGCCAGGCTGGTCTTGAACTCTTGATCTCAGGTGATCTGCTCATCTCCACGTCCCAAAGTGCTGGGATTACAGGCGTGAGCCACTGCGCCCGGCCCAGTGTTCCTTTTCTTAATCTACTTAAATTGAATAAAATTAATGCTATGTTAGAATCATATCATTTGTAAATTTTAAAAACTTGATATTTTGTAGCATTATGACAATTGTTTTAATATATGAGCTAAACTAGTATGTTAGATATATTGTGAAATGTGTTCTGTTTTTTCTTGTTTTTGGTATAGGGTCTCTATGCTGTCGTAGAATTTTGCCAAAAGGAAAGCATAGGTTCACTGCAGAATGGGACTCATACTCCAAGGACGGCCATGGAGGCTGCAATTCCATTCAGATCACGTTTCTTCAATCTGAAGTTGAAAAACCAGACTTCTGAACGGTCACGCATACGGTCAAGTAATCAGTTGCCACGTTCAAACAAGCAGCTTTTTGAATTACTTTGTTATACAGAAAGTGTAAGTTTTTAGGTGTACTTCAACTTTTAGAACTATGTATTTTTTTATGAACAATAAAGATTCCTCTAAAATGTTCAAGCTACATTATTGTTTAATGGGTATAGGTCTTCAGTTTTACAAGGTGAAAAGAGTTATGGAGATGAATCGTGGTGGATGCATAATGAGATGAAGGAAAGTTTTTTTCTATTTCTAGCTTTCTAAGAATGTCATCATGCTCAACACATTGAGTAGATGTTGAGTTTTGACATTTGAGATTGTATTGATGACTGGCATATGATCTTGACATTGTATATGGTTTTTCTCCTAATGTCTTTTTCTTTCCCCTCCTAATGTCTTAATGTAGTGAATTGTAGATTCATTGTAGATTTCCTCATGTCAAGTCATTCTTGCATTCACAGAATAAACCCTACTTAGTCAAGGTGTATTTACAAAAATGCATTATTACATTTGTTGTGCTAATATTTTTATTACAATTTTAGTATCTCTATAAATAAATGGGATTGCTTTTAAAAAATTCAAACTACAGGATATGTTGAATGAAAAGTGATAGTAATCCTTGTCTACTCCTTCCCTGCCATGCCCCATTTGTACTTACAGGTAACCACATTCTTCTGAAGTTTTCGGCCTTTTGAACAATTTAGGTTTTCTTTCTCTTTCCAGCATAATGACATAAAATTTTACATGGTTTTCTGTCAATTTTAAAATGTCTTCTTTCTGATTCTATCTCTCTCTCTTTTCTTTTTTTTTTGAGATGGAGTCTCGCTCTTGCCCAGGCTGGAGTGCAGTGGCATGATCTTGGCTTACTGCAACCGCTCCCCGATTCAAGCCATTCTCATGCCTCAGCTGCCCAAGTAGCTGGGACTATAGGTGTGCACCATCATGGCCAGCTAACTTTCATATTTTTAGTAGTGACGGAGTTTCGCCACTTTGGCCAGGCTGGTCTCGAACTCCTGACCTCAGGTGATGTGCCCACTAGGGCCTTCCAAAGTGCTGGGATTATAGGTGTGAGCCACCACGCCCGGCCCAAGATTCTGTCTCTTCTGTGTTCAAATATTGTTTGTATTTGTCTTGCTGGTTTGTTTGTTTGTTTTTGTTTTTTTTTTTGAGACGGACTCTTGCTCTGTCGCCCAGGCTGGAGTGCAGTGGCGTGATCTCAGCTTACTTCAAGCTCCACCTCCTGGGTTCACGCCATTCTCTTGCCTCAGCCTCCCAAGTAGCTGGGACTACAGGCGCCCACCACCATGCCCGGCTAATTTTTTGTGTTTTTATTAGAGACGGGGTTTCACTGAGTTAGCCAGGATGGTCTCGATCTCCTGACCTTGTGATCCGCCCGCCTCGGCCTCCCAAAGTGCTGGGATTATAGGCGTGAGCCACCGCACGTGGCCTGTCTTGGTGTTTCTTACTCAGACTTGCCAGACCTTGCTAGTCTTTCCAAAGAATCAACTCATGGCTTTATTTATCAAAATACTATTTTCAAGGTTTAATTTTCTAATAAGAAAATTTTTGCTTCTAATCTATTTCCTTTACTTTTATTATTATTATTATTATTTTGAGACAGAGTTTCGCTCTTGTTCCGCAGGCTGGAGTGCAATGGCCTGATCGTGGCTCGCTGCAACCTCCGCCTCCCAGGTTCAAGCAATTCCCCTGCCTCAGCCTCCCAAGTAGCAGGGATTACAGGCATGTGCCACCACACCTGGCTAATTTTTTGTATTTTTAGTAGATTCGGGGTTTCACCATGTTGGCCAGGCTGGCCTCTAACTCCTGATCTCATGTGATCTGCCTGCCTTGGCCTCCCAAAGTGCTGGGATTACAGGCATGAGCCACCAAGCCCGGCCTCTTTTATTATTTTTGAGTTGAATGCTTAGTTCAGTTATGTTGTGTTGTGTTGTGTTGTGTTGTGATGTGATGTGATGTGATGTGATGTGATGTGATGTGATGTGATGTGATGATGTGATGTGATGTGATGTGATGTGATGTGATGTGATGTGATGATGTGATGTGATGTGATGTGATGTGATTTTTTGAGATGGAGTCTTGCTCTGTTGCCCAGGCTGGAGTGCAGTGGTGCAATCTCAGCTCACTGTAGCTGCAAACTCCTGGACTCAAGTGACCCACCTCAGCCTCCTGAGTAGCTGGGACTACAGATGCATTCCACCATGCCCAGTTAGTTTTTGTATTTTTTTTTTTTTGGTAGAATCAGGGTTTCATCACGTTGCCCAGGCTGGTCTCACTCCTGAGCTCAAGCGATCCTCCCGCCTTGGCCTCCCAATAGTTTACAGGTGTGAGCCACTGTGCCCAGCCAGTTGATATTTTCAATGTTGGTTTCAAATAAGAGCATTTGAAGTTATGATTTTTTTTCACTTCAGATACTCCAGTACACAATTTCAGTATGTGATCATTTTAATGCCAGTCTTCTAGTGGATAGACAGGATTGTTATTCTGAGAAACTGAGAGGTCTTGGGCCTTCATTACTTGAGTATTTCTAGTTTTTCTTGCCCTTTAACAATTGGTCTTTCATCCCTTTGAGTTTAAAATGTCTAACGTGGTTGTTTTAACCTCTTCTGGAGTACTTTACTACTTTCATTTTCTTAAAACAATACTTTATACTCATTGCTTACAAAGTTTTAATTCTAGCCAACTTTCATTTTGCTAGTGGCATGCCTCAGAGCTTTTTAAAAATTTTAAAATATTATATAATTTATTTCTTTAGTGAAATAGAGACGAGGTCCTGCTGTGTTGTTGCTCAGACTGGTCTCAAACTCCTGGCCTCATGTGATCTGCCTTGGCCTCCCAAAGTATTGGGATTACAGGCATGAGCCACCATGCCTGGCCTCCTCAGTGGTTTTTAAAGAATATTTTTTTTTTGAGACGGAGTCTTGTTCTTGTTGCTCAGGCTGGAGTGCAATGGTGCGATCTTGGCTCACCACAACCTCTGCCTCCTGGGTTCAAGCGATTCTCCTGCCTCAGCCTCCTGAGTAGCTGGGATTACAGGCATGCGTCACCACGCCCGGCTTATTTTGTATTTTTAGTAGAGATTGGGTTTCTCCATGTTGGTCAGGCTGGTCGTGAAATTCCGGCCTCAGGTGATCCACCTGCCTCGGCCTCCCAAAGTGCTGGGATTACAGGCGTGAGCCACCGCGCCAGGCTTTGCATATTTCTAAGGTAGGTCTCCAAAGCCACCAAATCTTTGAAAGTAAAATGGTAATTCTTTTATATGACCTGTACTTTTTCTCTATTTTGTTGGTTTTGTTTCGGCTAGCTAGATAGACGATCAGCTGAACACTCTCTTGAAGGAGTTCCAGCTAACAGAGGAGAACACTAAGCTCCGATATCTCACCTGTTCTCTTATTGAAGACATAGCCGCTGCATATTTTCCGGACTGCATAATCAGACCCTTTGGCTCCTCGGTCAACACTTTTGGGAAGTTAGGATGTGATTTGGACATGTTTTTGGATCTAGATGAAACCAGAAACCTCGGCGCTCACAAGGTAAGTCTATTTCTTTTGACCACTATAATCATTTAAAGTTAAGAAAGTATAAAAAGAAAAATCTTTGAACTTAATAAAATAAAACTGTTGATTTCTAAACTTATTAAACATTGTGGTTAAAGCATAAGGTATATTTGTTATTGATTCTCTGGTGAAGTCTTTCTTTGTATTATTCTACTGCTGATCATTTTTGTGAATATTCTGTACATATGCAATCAAATAGTTAATTGTTTTCGAGCGTTCAGAAATTTTTCAGTTAAGTGAAAGTTGCCTATTGTGTTATTCGAATTATGTATCAACTGATTTTTTGTTTTTAACCTTGTGATCTAGTTACTGAGATGTTTTTACATCTCATGATTCTTGGTTTTGTTAATTTCTCTTTAAAAAATTCTCTTTAAAATTCTTTAGATTTTTGTTTTATCCAAAGGCTATATTAGCTACATATAGGTATATGATCATTGTATTTCCTTATTAGATTGTTTTATTATTATATCCCTCATACATGCTTTATTCATCTCTATAAAAACGTTTTTCTTAAGTTCTATTTTATTTGTTAATATGGCCGCTTGATAGTTGTCTTACATGTCTTCTGTTTCTTTATTTTCAGCCTTTATATATGTTATTTTAGTTTGGGTGTATCTCTTATAAATAGCAGTATGCTTTTACTCCAGTCTATCAGTCTTTGAGTTCAATATGTTTATTGTTACTGCTGATAATTCTTGGACTAATTTCTCCTGTTTTTTTTATTTCTTATTTTCTGTGCTTTTGCTTTTCACTTTCTTTTTTTTTTTTTTTTTTTTTTTTTTTTGAGGCTGAGTCTCGCTCTGTCGCCCGGGCTGGAGTACAATGGTGCAATCTCGGCTCACTGCAACCTCCGCCTCCCGGGTTCAAGTGATTTCTCCTGCCTCAGCCTCCTGAGTAGCTGGGATTACAGGAGCCTGCTACCATGCCCAGCTGATTTTTGTGTTTTAGTAGAGACGGGGTTTTACCTCCTTGGTCAGGCTGGTTTCGAACTCCTGACCTCAGGTGATCCACACCCCTCGGCCTCCTAAAGTGCTGGGATTACAGGCATGGGCCACTGCCCGGCAGCTTTTCACTTTCTTTCTTCCTTTTATTGGATTACTCCTACTTTATTCCTGTACTTCCTCCTTACCCTTTTTTTCTCTTTCAAGTTTGGATATTATTTCTTCCATTTATGTTCTCTTTAACATGATGTCTAACAGTAAAATTAACCAGTGTCTCTTCCATCCTCCCAAACAATATAAATGATGTCTTAATTTAATTACAGTGTTGAAAAGGCTATTTATTTTTATTTTTTTTTTTTGTTGGAGACAGAGTCTCTTGCTCTGTTGCCCAGTCTGGAGTACAGTGACGTGATCTCGGCTCACTGCAACTTCTGCCTCCCGAGTTCAAACAATTCTCCTGTCTCAGCCTCCCAAGTAGCTGGGACTGCAGGCAGGGGCCACCATGCCCGGCTAATTTTTTTGTTTTAGTAGAGACAGGGTTTCACGTATTGGTCAGGCTGGTCTTGAACTCCTGACCTCAGGTGATCCACCCACCTCAGCCTCCCAAAAGTGCTGGGATTACAGGCATGCGTCACCATACCCGGCCAAGGCTATGTGTTTTTATAAAATGTTTAGTTTCTATGGCTGTATCTTTCCTTACATCTTTCAGACTAGTAATGAACATCAGTCTTTATGTGGATGTCCAGTTGATACTTCAAACAATATTTTGAGACAACTTATATTCATCTTCCTACAAATGTTCTTTCTAAGTTCTTACAAAAGTTCTATATGTTTCACTTGTTAATTAGTGGCATTTTAGCTTTGCTAACCATCTTTTAATTCTGCTTCTAAGTTGTTATCTTTTGTATTCATAGTTTCACAGTCCCTTATAAACTCTCACTTAGATTATTGTAACTACATTCTGTTTCCACTTCTTATTCCTTGTGTCATGCATTGGTATTTTAACCTTCAGTCTTTGTTGGAGTTAACCTTCACTCACAGTTTGAATTTTCCCGCAACCTTAGAATGCTTCTTTTCTTTAGCATAGTATTGAAATCCTCTGTCTCTTAATTAATTTTAGTCATCATTTCCCATTATATATTGTTACATACCCAGTTTTCCAACTATATTGTTTTTATTTTTCTTTTTTTAAGACGGAGCCTCGCTCTGTCACCTAGGCTGGAGTGCAGTGGCATGATCTTGGCCTGCTGCAGCCTCAGCCTCCTGGGTTCAAGTGATTCTCCTGCCTCAGCCTCCTGTGTAGCTGGGACTTCAGTCACGCCCCACCACGCCCGGCTAATTTTTGTGTTTTTGATAGAGATGGGGTTTCGCCATTTTGGCCAGGCTGGTCTGGAACTCCTGACCTCAGGTGATCCACACACCTTGGCCTCCCAGAGTGCTGGGATTACAGGCTTGAGCCCCCATGCCCAGCCCCAACCACATTGTTTAATTACCATTTCCAGTAATAGAAGACACTTGTAAATATCATAATGATCAAACAGTTGTTCTGTGCCTTCACTCAGGAGTGCACTTTCCCTCCATTCCTCGACTCATTCCTAACGCAGCTTTCAAGGTCTGGTTCTAATTCTACCTTCTTGAAACCACTCTTGATTTTTTTCTCCACTCTAGCCAAAATTAATCACTCCTTTTTTGTAGTATCTTGCTGGTATTTCTATCTGTCTCCAAATTTCTTCCGTCATGTTTAGTGAGTAGCTGATGTGTGTATCTCCTACTATATAATAAACTTGGGCAGATAGGAATCATGTCTGTTCATATACTTATTCCACAGTACTGTGTACTTAATTTGCTCTCCATATGCTTATTGAATTGAAGCTAGCCAGGCATAGGAAACAGATAAAAATTAAATGGGTCAGTTTTATTATAATTATTATTATTATTATTACTATTTTGAGATGAGGTCTCACTTTTTCACCCAGGCTAGAGTGCAATGGTACGATCTCAGCTCACTGTAACCTCTGCCTCCTGGGCTCAAGCAATTCTCCTGCCTCACCCGAGTAATTGAGACTTCAGGCTTACACCGCTGCTTCTGGCTAATTTTTTTAGAGATAGTGTTTCACCATGTTGCCCAGGGTGGTCTCGAACTCCTGAGTTCAGGTGATCCACCCACCTCAGCCTCCCCGAGTGCTGGGATTACAGGCGTAAGCCACCGCATCTGGCCTGGATCAGTTTTATTAAGACTAACATGTACTTGAAAATGTATTAAGTTCCTGGCAATGGCACTTAAATTACATTAGGCTGTCTTCAATAAAGGATTGTAACTGAATAATCAAGGAGCATAACAGTGTGTTGTAATGGTTTAAAAAGCCTGGGCTCTGGCACCAAGCTGCAGAATTTTAATTCTACTTACTAGTAATGTGATCCCAGGCAAGTTATTTACCTTCTCTCTGCCTCAATTGTCCTGACTATAAAATTGGAATGGTGTTATAGCACATATCTCATACAATGTTTGAGAGGATTTATTGAGTTAATATGTGTGAAACATTTAGAACAGTGCTTATGGCACATAGTAAGTGTTCAAATGTTGGCCACCATCAACAGCAATATAATTTTACTGTTATGTAAGTGGGAGGCAAAATTTTTTTCTTTGGTGGAAACAGGGAGGAGTTAGAAACTTTCTTCTTCTTTTTTTGAAATTTATTTTTAATTAATTAATTTTTTTTTTTTTTTTTGAGACAGAGTCTCGCTCTGTCTCCCAGGCTGGAGTGCAGTGGTGGCATCTCGGCTCACTGCGAGCTCTGCCTCCCGGGTTCACACCATTCTCCTGCCTCAGCCTCCCGAGTAGCTGGGATTACAGGCACCCGCCACCACGCCCGGCTAATTTTTTGTATTTTTAGTAGAGATGGGGTTTCACCGTGTTAGCCAAGATGGTCTCGATCTCCTGACCTCGTGATCTGCCTGCCTCTGCCTCCCAAAGTGCTGGGATTACAGGCATGAGCCACTGCGCCCGGCCATTTTTAATTTTTGTTTTTTTGTTGACATGTTGTTTCACCACGGTACCCAGGATAGTCTTGAACACCTGGGCTAACAATCCTCCTGCCTCAGCCTCCCAAAGTGCTGAGATTATAGGTGTGAGCCACTGCACCTGGCCTAGAAACTTCTAGTTGAGTCTTACTCTTAGATTTCTGAGGTATAGAGATATTTAGAAAAAGATGTTTTAAAGACAGTGCTCCAGTCTTACTAAACAATTTGGCATTTTGGGCCCGGCACAGTGGCCAAAGCCTGTAATCCTAGCACTTTGGGAGGCCAAGGCAGGTGGATCACTTGAGGTCAGGAGTTCGAGACCAGCCTGGCCAATGTGGTGAAACCCCGTCTCTACTAAAAATACAAAAATTAGCTGGGTGTGGTGGTGGGAGCCTGTAATCCCAGCTACTCGGAAGGCTGAGACAGGAGAATTGCTTGAATCCGGTGGGGCAGAGGTTACAGTGAGCCGAGATCACGCCACCTCACTCCAGCCTGGGCGAAATAGCAAGACTCTGTCATACATACACAGAAATAACCAGAACTTGGCATTTTGTATGTCAGTTTAAATTAGGAAAGTGTTGTTATAAACATACATGTGCTTATTTAAGGTTTTTTTGGAAATATGTTTTTGTTCAAGATTATAATAGCTTTGCTAGTAAAAATATTAAAAATAAAATACAATAAAAAATATAAGCACTCTGACATTCATCAGATTCATAAAACCTTCTTTGACTACTTTCTGCATTCATGAGCTCTTCTCTTACCTTTTGGTTCTTTGATATCTTTTCGCACTACACCTTGCTTTATAATTCTTTGTGTGTGTGTTTTATTCCTCAGCTCAATCTGAGAGGAGTTAGGAAGAGTGTGTTAGACTTTTTTGCGTGTCCTATGGCACTGTGTATGATATCCTATGCATGATAGGGACTAAAATTATTTGCTAATGAATAAATAAAAGTTACTTACGGCTAGGCGTGGTGGCTCACGCCTGTAATCCCAGCACTTTGGGAGGCCAAGGTGGGTGGATCACCTGAGGTCAGGAGTTCAAGGCCAGCCTGGCCAACATGGTGAAACCCCGTCTCTACGAAGATACAAAAATTAGCCGGGCATGATGGCGGGTGCCTGTAATCCCAGCTGTTCAGGAGGCTGAGGCAGGAGAATCGCTTGAACCCAGGAGGCGGAGGTTGTAGTGAGCCGAGATTGCGCCACTACACTCCAGCCTGGGCGACAGAGCAGGACTAAAAAAGAAGGAAAGTTATTTACTAACTGAAATAGTAGATTTTAATATTCATAAATTTTTTAGTGTGTGTAAAAGTTGGTTACATGTGAAATATGTCACCTGACTTATCACAAAGATCATGTTAGCACAAAATCCTAAACTAAAATCTGCCTTTGGTCTTTCCTTCAGTTTTGCTTTTTCTTACAGGGTTGTGTATCTTAGAGGACTTAGGTAATAAAAGTAAGAATTAGTGGCTAAGTCTTGAGTACTGCTTTCTGTTATCTGAATGATTGCTGTGGATAGTGTGCTTAACTTCTGTTTTTTCTTTATTAGATGATTTGCTAATAAATAGATAGTGCTATAGGAATAGCACACATTAATAGGAAGTATTTATGGATCTAACTATCTCTGAAGAGTTTTTTAGTTTTTATTTATTTAATAGAGGACAGTCATTTTTGAGAATATCTTTCCTTTGCTCATAATAAGTATAATTTTCATCTAAATTTTCCCTAAAAGCAGTGTTTTATTTCTGTACTGAGTCCATTGTGATTCTTCATGGCTTGCATTTTTGGTCAGTCAGGTTAGGCTAGGTGATGCTTTGGTAACAAACAACCCCCATATCTCAAAGATCTCAGTGGCTTAACGCATCACCTGTTTATCTGTTGCTGAGGTTATGTGTCACAGCAGGTCAGCAGGGGCACTCTAAACATTGTAGTAGCTCAAGCACCCAGGCTGACCGGTGTTTCATCTCCACTTGCGCTACCGTCACTGAATAGTGGAAAGGCAAAGTGAAGAATTGAGCATCGGCTCTTGAAGTTTCTGCCTGGAAGTGACACTTAAAACCTCTGCTCACATTTCACTGGCCAAAGCAAATCACATGAGTTTGCTTAACCTTAGAGGGGCAAGAACATGAGATCTTCCAAATGCCAGAAAGGTGATACAGAACATTTGGTGAGCAGCTTCAATAACTACCACACTCCTGCTCATGGTTCACAGTTCACCAGTTTCCTGCACCCAGTTGCATTAATCAGAGCTATTTTTTATTGTCATTTTCACTTCTGTTACCTCAAGGATTTTATTCTCTCATTTATAGTACTTAATTTAAAAAATCTCTATCACCTTTCTTCTGGGTGATTCTAATCCTTCTGTTGCTTCTGAGATTGAGTCCACCATGACTCCTCCCTGATGTACTCTAATACTGCTTTCTCACTTGACCTCTTTTTGCCATCCTGAGATAGACCCCCAATCTGTCTGCTTTTGTTTGGATTCCTATTCCTAACATAAATTGTGTGTGTTTGTATTTTAAAAGAGAATGGACAGAGAAATAGGTTATGAAGGTAAATTATAACAAAATGGCTAAGGAAGAATCTTGAAATTTTAATTTTTTAAAGTAAATTTAATTTTAGTCCTTTTAATATAAAAATATCTAAATGACAGATCAGTAGAGAAAATGCCACATGTTTATTTGTAGGGATTGTATACAGTGATTTATTTAATCTATTTTTTTCTGATTATAAAATGATAGATATACAAATACATAACGTAAGTATCTCTGGTGGTCCCACTGCCTCCAGAGATAACCCGGTGAATAATTTAATATATTCTGGATTTTTTTTCCTGTGCGTATAGAAATGCTTTTTTTTTAAAAAGAAAAAACCCAGAACATAATCTTTACAGATAATAGCTTTAATTATAACTCATTTTTTTCCCCGTTAGTAGTGTCTTGGCAGTTCAATCTACTGTATTGCCGTCAGTGGCTGCAAAATACTCCATTGAATGGATGTACCATAATTTATTTAACCAGTCCTCTTTTTGTTGGATAATGAGAGTGGTATCTTTTTTTTTTTCCTCTTTCAGTGAAAGTGCCAAATCCTAGGCACTGGACCACTAGGGAACTTTTCCCCTCTTTATTGCCAGCTATATATTAGTTAATATTCTTTGATTATACATAAGAGAAATAACACGAACTAGCTTAAACAATTAAAGAAGTAGAGGAGGCATCATAGAACCCAGGGCCAGGAATATGGATGAGTCTTAGGAAAGGACTAGAAGTAAGAAGTGTAAACCATCAAGAACCCAGGAAGTAGCTGGGCCCAGTGCTTCATGCCTGTAATGACAGCACTTTGGGAGGCTGCAGCGGGAGGATCACTTGAGCTCAGGAGTTCGAGACCAGCCTGGGCAACATAGGCTTGGGGAGACCGCATCTCTAATAAAAATAAAAAAATTAGCGAGGTGTGGTGGTATGTACCTGTAGTTCCAGCTACTCTGAAGGTCAAGGCTGGAGGATTGCTTGAGTCTAGGAGGTTGAGGCTGCAGTGAGCTATGGTTGCACCACTGCACTCCAGCCTGGGTGGCAGAGTGATACCTTCTTTTTTTTTTTTTTTTTTTTTTTGGATTCTCACTCTGTCACCCAGGCTGGAGTGCAGGGGCACAATCTCTGCTCACTGCAACCTTGGCCTCCTGGGTTCAAGCTATTCTCCTGCTTCAGCCTCCTGAGTAGCTGGGATTACAGGCTTGCACCACCATACCTGGCTAATTTTTTTTGTATTTTTAGTAGAGATGGGGTTTCACCATGTTGGCCAGGCTGGTCTCAAACTCCTGACCTCAAGTGATCCGCCTGCCTCGGCCTCCCAAAGAGTTGGGATTACAGCCACCACAGGCAGCCTGTGATACCCTGTTTCAAAAACAACAACAAAACAACCTAGGACGTGTTCTGTTTCTGTCTACATGTTTTTCCTTCATTTATTGCGCTCTCTCTCTGTCCTTAACTCCTTCCTCCCTACCCCCACTGATTTCTTTTATTTTTCATGCTTATATAAATATGGCTGCCCCAAAG
This sequence comes from Pongo abelii, assembly GCF_028885655.2. Classification (NCBI taxonomy): domain Eukaryota; kingdom Metazoa; phylum Chordata; class Mammalia; order Primates; family Hominidae; genus Pongo; species Pongo abelii. The sequence goes on along the minus strand of NC_071993.2, from coordinate 30,942,967 downwards.
CTTCTGAGTTAGATATTTTAGCCACATAGTTGCCTCTGAACCTTACTTAGTTCCTGTTCCCAGTAACCAGTTCCCAGTAGAGATCTCCAAATAAATGTGGGGTACACTCCTACAGTGCTTAGATCAGCTGTCTTTGCCCAGTCCATTCAGCTGAAAGGAAGGGGGTAGATGTCCATGATAAACATTGTTGGAGCCTTCATCCTTTTAGGAGGAATGAATTCTAGAAGAGGGAATAGTTGTTGATAGGGAACCTTATTAAACTAGATACAGCTCCCAAAAAGTGTATACCACATGAATAGTACTGCAGTGAGTAAACATCTTTGTAAATTGGCTCATTTATGCAAATATTCCTTTGACATAGTTTCTAACCATTTTAATAGTTAGCCAACGTATACAAGTTTCAGTAGATATGGACAAGTTCTACAAGAAGTATGTCCCTTGTTTACACTCCTGTCAACAGTGTATACATGTTTTCCCATACTCTTTAGTTCTGGTCACCAACCTGTTTGTCTTTACCAGGCTGAAAAATAAAAAATCTCATTGCTGTTTTAATTTCTGTTTAGTTTCTAGAAAACATGCACAACTTTTACCATGGTTTTTAGCCATTTTTATTTTTTCTGTTAATTTTTTTGTCTTTTTTGCCCATTTTTAGAATTTGATGGGTTTCTCTCTTTCATTTGCCTAAAACTGTAATAAATTACCCGTTTGTATGATGTGTGTTATTTGCTTTGTTCTTTAGTAGTGAATGGATGCTTTGCCCTAAGGTGGTTTTAATTTTTTATGCAATCATATTCTTTTGTGTTTTCTCTAATTTTATGTCATGCTTACAGAATCCTTCGCTATTCTAAGATCGTAAAAGCATTCACTCATTGTCTTGTAGTACTTTACTGATGCACCTTTTACATTTTAGTCTTTGATCCATCTTGAATTTACTTCAGTTTTTTTTTTTTTTTTTTTTTGAGATGGAGTCTTGCTTTGTCACCCAGGCTGGAGTGCAATGGTGTGATCTCGACTCACTGCAACCTCCACCTTCCGGGTTCAGGTGATTCTCCTGCCTCAGCCTCCCAAGTAGCTTGGTTTACAGGTGCATGCCACCATGCCTGGCTAATTTTTGTATTTTTAGTAGAGACGGGGTTTCCCCGTGTTGGCCAGGCTGGTCTAGAACTCCTGACCTCAAGTTATCTGCCTGTTTCCGCTTCCCAAAGTGCTGGGATTGCAGGCATGAGCCACCATGCCCAGAGAATTTACTTGACTTTAGTAATTTGGTAATAAATTAGTAAAATAAATTTAGTGATTGATTTAGTAATTTAGTATTTATTTAGTAATTTATTTAGTAATTTAGTAATTTATTTATTTATTTATTTTGAAATGGAGTCTCGCTCAGTTGCCCAGGCTGGAGTGCAGTAGTGTGATCTTGGCTCACTGCAACCTCCACCTCCTGGGTTCAAGTAATTCTCCTGCCTCAGCCTCCCAGGTAGCTGGGATTACAGGCATCTGCCACCACACTCGGCTAATTTTTTTTTTGTTATTTTTAATAGAGATGAGGTTTCACCATGTTGGCCAGGCTGGTTTTGAACTCCTGACCTCAAGTGATCCACCCGCCTTGGCCTTCCAAAATGCTAGGATTACAGGCATGAGCCACTGCACCTGGCGAGTTTTAGTATTAAACAAAGGATCTGGTTTATTTTTTTTTGATGGCCACTTAACTCATTTGTTGAATAGAAATTTTCCCCTAGTAATATGCGGCCTTAAATATTAAATTCCTATGTACAAGCCTGTTTACACCATCTAGTTTACTTTCTTCTACTGATAAGCTCTTCTTGTGCCTGTACTTCCCTACTACTGTTGGTTTATGTAGATTAAAATATAATGGTCAACTAGGAAGGGGCAAGTATATGTTCACTGAATTTATAGAGTGAATGGTTCTATGCATAGTATTACTTTATGATTCATATTATACTGTAGTTCATAAGTTAATTACAAAAATCAGTGATCGTTCAAGTTAGTGCTTTGTATTTCTCTATATTCTGGAGAAACAAAAGGCAGCTGGGGATCTTTTAAGTTTGCTTTTGGCTGTGATTTCTTGAAGAGTTTTTATTTTGTGGGTTGTTTTTTTCTTATTTTGTTTTGCTTTGCCAGCAGTGATTTAGAGCATCCTTTTACAAAAGCTTATTAAAAAATTGTTTTTTTACCAAAAGCTCCAATTTAGAAATGTGTTTATTTTTCAGACCTCAGGAAATTTTCTGATGGAATTTCAAGTGAAAACTGTTCCTTCAGAAAGAATTGCAACTCAGAAGATCCTGTCTGTGTTAGGAGAGTGCCTTGACCACTTAGGCCCTGGTTGTGTGGGTGTGCAAAAAATATTAAATGCCCGGTGTCCACTCGTGAGGTTCTCACACCAGGCCTCTGGATTTCAGTGTGATTTGACTACGAACAATAGGTATGATCTCTTACATTTATTATTTTAAATATGAATATTCTGATGTATTAGCTTAGTTTTTCTCACACAGAAACAGTGGCTTTGTAATCTTAAACATGCTTGAATAATAATTTTTAAAAAATTTATCACTTGGATTGTAAAGTAAGTAATCTTTTCTCTTACATTATACCTGTTGATAATTTGGTGTTCCTAAACAGTGTTAGGATATTGTGTTAAAATGTTCACATATCTAACCTCTGAGAAGAAATGTATTTCATTATTCTTACTTGTGCAGCCTGGTAGTGTGTAGTGTGAAAGATGCCTATTTTTTAGGAGAAATTTCTGATGGCAAAAATAGAAAAAAGTAAAATAAGAAAGAAAGATGCCTATTTATAGTACAAGTCTTCTAAGAATACTTAGAAAATAAAATACCAACTTGAAGTTGACCTTTGAATTGCCTCCAGATATATAGTCAACTTTGTGTACTAGACAAATGTCCTCTTTACTTAGGTCCAAAAGTGGTTGGAAGAGCTTAAGACTGGATGGCTTTTGTTCAGCCTACGTGCATTGTATTATCCTAGTGATTTGTTTGCTTAAAAAGTGGGGTGGGAAAAGTTCTTTTGTAATGATGACTTTTCCTGGTTTCACAACAGGGAAAATTTCTTTATTTCATTTTTTTATTATTATTACTTTTGAGACGGAATCTTGCTCTGTTGCCTAGGCTGGAGTGCAGTGTGGCTCACGATCTCGGCTCACTGCAACCTCCACCTACTGGGTTCAAGCGATTCTTGTGCCTCAGCCTCCCAAGTAGCTGGGATTATAGATGCATGCCATCACACTGGCTAATTTTTGTTTTTTTAGTGGAGACGGGGTTTCACCCTGTTGGCCAGACTGGTCTTGAACTCCTGACCTGAAGTGATCTGCCTGCTTTGGCCTCCTAGAGTGCTGGGATTACAGGCGTGAGCCACTGACCCTGGCCCACAGTAGGGAAAATTTCTTAATTGAGAAGTTTATTTCTTAACTTCTCATTGCATGAGTTCAGTTTCACTATGTTATTTGTTAGCTAAATAATCATTACTGAAAATAGATTCAGAAAATCAAGGCTAGAGCAGTTTTGATTAAACTCGAATCTTCACCCACAAGCCAATCCTAAGTACTTGCGGCTTTCTCTCAAGTAAAACTCATGGAGTAAAGTCTGTGATTTCTTGCCAAATTTTAATATAAAAATATAATACTGTACTTTCTATCATTATTATATTTTCTTTATAGTATGTAAAATAGGACAAAATTACATTTATCTTTGTAATTATGTTATTTTCTTTATATCAGATACCTTATACTTTTTGATATTTATTTTTAGCTTAATTTAGCTTCATTTTCATACATAAAACACTTAATCACCATGAATTTCTAAGTTGCTGTTTCTTCTTTTTCTTTTTCTTTTTTTTTTTTTTTTTTTGAGACGTAGTCTTGCTCTGTCGCATAGGCTAGAGTACAGTGCCGCGATGTTGGCTCACTGCAATGCAACCTCCACCTCCTGGCTTCAATCAATTCTCCTGCCTCAGACTTCTGAGCTGGGACAGACACATGTGATCATGCTGGCTAATTTTTGTAGAGACAGGGTTTCATCATGTTGGCCAGGCTGGTCTTGAACTCCAGACCTCAGGTGATCTGACCACCTCGGCCTCCCAAGTGCTAGATTACAGGTGTAAGCCACCACGCCTGGCCTTGTTTCTTCTATTCTTTTTAAAGACAGTTTTAGAGACAGTTTTAACTTGATGCTGTTAAATATTTTTTTTGTGCCATCTGTTGGTTCTTGTAGAAATTACAAGACACGTTTTGATCAGTAGGAACTTAATATTTTTAATTTAATTTAATTCTATTTTTACTTTTTTAGAGACAGTGTCTCTCTCTGTTGCCCAGGCTGAAGTGCAGTGGTGTGATCATAGCTCACTGTAGCCTCGAACTCTTGGGCTCAAACAATCCTCCTTTTTCAACCTCCTGAGTAGCTAGGATTACAGGTGCGTGCCACCACGCCTGACTATTTTTTTAAATTAAATTTTTAAAATTTTGTTTTTTTTCTATATATACATTTTTTATTTTTATAGAGACAGGGTCTTACTATGTTACCTAGGGTGGTCTCAAACTCTTGGGCTCAAGTCATCCTCCTGCTTTGAAATGCTGGGACTACAGGCGTGAGCCACAGTGCCCAGCCAATAAAAGCCTTTTTGTCTTTATCGATTTTATATATATATATGTGTGTGTATGTGTTTGAGATGATGCCTTACTCTGTTGCCGAGACTGAAGCCCAGTGGCTTAATTTTGGCACACTGCAGCCTCGACCTCCCTGGGCTTAGGTGATCCTCCCACGTCAGCCTCCCAAGTAGCTAGGCCTACAGGTGTGCGACACCACACCCAGCTAACTTTTGTATTTTTTGTAGAGACAGGGTCTTGTCATGTTTCCCAGGCCGGTCTTGAACTCCTCGGCTCAAGCTATCTGCCCATCTCAGCTTCCCAAAGTTCTGAGATCACAGGTGTGAGCTACTGTGCCCAGCCATTTATTAATAATTATAAAGAGCCTTTGTATGTTTTACATATTATTTAAATCATGTTTAGAAACTTTGATTTAAAAATTCTAAGTTCTAGGCTGGGCGCAGTGGCTCACACCTGTAATCCCAGAATTTTGGGAGGCCGAGGCGAGTGGATCACGAGGTCAGGAGATTGAGACCATCCTGGCTAACACGGTGAAATCCCGTCTCTACTAAAAATACAAAAAAATTAGCCGGGCGTGGTAGTGGGCGCCTGTAGTCGCAGCTACTTGGGAGGCTGAGGCAGGAGAATGGCGTGAACCCGGGAGGCGGAGCTTGCAGTGAGCCAAGATCGCGCCATTGAGCTCTAGCCTGGGCGACAGAGCGAGACTCCGTCTCAAATAAATAAATAAATAAATAAATAAATAATCTAAGTTCTAGATCTACATTGTCTTTCTTTCTTTCTGTCTTTCTTTCTTTCCTTTCTTTCCTTTCTTTCTTTCTTTCTTTCTTTCTTTGTTTCTTTCTTTCTTTCTTTTCTTTCTTTTCTTCTTTCTTCTTTTTTTTTGTTTTTTTTGAGGCAGGGTCTTGCTCTGACACCCAGGCTGGAGTGCAATAAAGCTTTCTCGGCTGACTGCAGCCTCCACCTCCCGGGTTCAAGTGACTCTCCTGCCTCAGCCCCCCAAGTAGCTAGAATTACAGGCATGCGCCACCACGCCCAGCTAATTTTTGTATTTTTGTTTAAGACAGGGTTTCACCATGTTGGCCAGGCTGGTCTCGAATCCTGACCTCAGGTGATCCGCCCGCCTCGGCCTTCCAAAGTGCTGGGATTACAGGCATGAGCCACTACGCCTGGCCCTAGAGCTATGTTTTCTTTTTGTTTTTTGTTTTTTGTTTTTTTTTTTTTGAAACAGAGTCTTGCTCTGTCTCCCAGACTGGATTACAGTGGCGTGATCTCGGCTCACTGCAACCTCTGCCTCCCGGGTTCAAGCAATTCTCATGCCTCAGCCTCCTGAGTAGCTGGGATTACAGGGGCACGCCACTACGCCCAGCTGAATTATTGTATTTTTAGTAGAGAAGGGGTTTCACCTAGTTGTCCTTGAACTCCTGGTCTCAAGTGATCCGCCCACCTCGGCCTCCCAGAGTGCTAGGATTACAGGCATGAGCCACCGAGCCCGGCTTACATTTTAATTATCAATTTTAAGAGTATGTTTTAATGGGAATGAATGTATTTGATATTCAGCCATTCATATTAAATTTTATATTGCAAATTCATAATGCTTTTGATTACCTAATCATGATGTTCTGAATACATTCAGATATAGTAGGATATTTAGATATGTTTCTTGGTATAAGTTTAATTTTATCCTTGGTTTATAATTTGGGGATTTGAAAATTTTTCTTATTTTTATTTTTTGAAGGATTGCCTTGACAAGTTCCGAACTCCTTTATATATATGGTGCCCTAGACTCAAGAGTGAGAGCCTTGGTGTTCAGTATACGGTGCTGGGCTCGAGCACATTCACTAACAAGTAGTATTCCTGGTGCATGGATTACAAATTTCTCCCTTACAATGATGGTCATCTTTTTTCTCCAGAGAAGATCACCCCCTATTCTTCCAACACTAGATTCCTTAAAAACCCTAGCAGGTAAGACTAGAAAGAAACTTCTCCATTTTCTTTTTCCGATGTTATGAGTAAATATAATTACCATGTGTTACCAAAGTCCTGTCTATTTGTTTATTAGTCATAAAATTTGTCTTGACTTTTTCTTAAAGCCTACTGGAGTCACGAGAGCAGATGATTTGGGAAGCTAGGGCCTTTAGCATTTTTTGAGAGTTCTGTTTTCTTTGTATCAGTTGGCAAGGTTGTTTACAGCAGTTGTGAGATAGCTGGAGCTTCTCCCCTAGTTGACCAAGTCTAGAATGACCTTTTTCAGATACAACTTGTTCAGATACAACTTTTGATTGGATCACAGTCTCAGAGATGACTTTCAAATCTGAACTTATGTTTAGACTTGTATTAGAGATACTAAAACTGTTTCGTGATGTTTCAAAGATTCTAAATGTGTTTTTAATGAAAAGCATATAAGCAGTCTTAGGTGCATTATTTTAAATTTGACATACTATATTGTTTGTATTATAAATGATTTTATAAATGCCTCCCAGGTTCAAGTGATTCTTGTGCCCCAGCCTTGCTGAGGTCTGCTGGAGAAGTTATGTTATAAAATCTTGAAATTGTAAATGCTAAAGGGAAGATAATTAAGGGGTACATACACACAAATGCACACTCTGTCTTCTACCCATCTTACATAATTGCTGCCTGATAATTCAATTAAGTGCTTTCTTGAATCTTCCTGTTTAAAATGACCTTAAAAGCTACATAAAAAATGACTATTTATGTAGCTTGGTGTTTAAAATCTTTAGCTCTCTAGACATGGCCCGGTTTTCCATCCTCTTCCCTGCTCCTCTTTATGTGTCCCACATTCCAGCCAGTGCTGTGATTACCCTTGGAACATTTCATCTTAGCTCTTTGTTCACACTGTTTTTCTGCCTGGAATCTGCTTTCTCTTCTCTCAGTCTAAATTATTTCTTCCATGCTACCTTCCCTTATCCATATTAGAAGTGATCTCTTCCTGTTAACACTGTAAGTGTTGATAGTTTGAAATTGACTTTAAAAAAAGCTTGATTTGTGTTTACAACTAATTGATCACAACCAGTTACAAATTTCTCTGTTCCTTCTCCACTCTCACTGCTTCACTTGACTAGCCTAGAGAAATAAAGTAAAATGAAATAAAATAAAATAAAGCTAGATTTGATAGGTTGAGGGAAAATGGGAAGTTTTCAGTGCAGTAGAGTGGTGGTCACTTATCTCACTTTTGAGATTAAAATAAAGGGCAGCGTCAATATCTGTGCTCATTTCATCCCTTAGTGTCATTCATTCAGTATTTACTGATTACTTCCTACGCGTCAGGTGTTACTGGAGTAGTGGGGGTATGAACAGTGTCCCAGATAACTCACAATCTAATGGAGAGGTAAGCCATACATAAGATATGGGCAGATCTTCACCACTAAACTACCTGTAAGTAGCACTTCCTTTTCCACTCCTGCTGTGTGCAGTGATGCTTAATGCTACTCTCATAGAAACCATTGTGGGGAAAAATCACGGAACTTTGGGAGTTCAGAAACTAAGAAACAGTAGAAGCTGTAAAAGGAGGAGCAGAAAAAAGTTGAACTTTCTTCTGCTAAGAAAGTAGACTACTTTCTAAGCATCTTAGACTACTCCTAAGCATCTTGATTGCTCCCTTCAGTCTTACAAGTACTGGTACCCCTGCCCATGTTAAGGCCCTGTTGTCCTCTGCCTGGGAAGGCTTATATTGTCTTTCCTCCTTATCTCCAGTTTGGTTCCCACCAATCTATTCTTAGTTAAGAGAGTGATTTTCACAAATACATATGATAGTATTACCCTCTTTTGTAGTCCTTCAGTAACTTTCTATTATCTTTTTTAAAAATGGCCACTATTTTTTTTTTTAATTTTATTTATTATTTATTTATTTATTTTAAGACAGAGTCTTGCTCTGTTGCCCAGGCTGGATTACAGTGGCACAATCTCGGCTCACTATAGCCTCGACCTCCCGGGCCCACGTAATCTCACTTCAGCCTCCTGAGTAGCTGGGACTATAGGCATGCACCACCATACCTGGCTAATTTTTTAATTTTTTGTTGAAACGGGGTCTCACCATGTTTCCCAGACTGTACTTGAACTGGGCTCAGGGGATCCTCCCACCTTGGTCTCCCAAAGTGTTGGGATTACAGGCGTGAGCCACTGTGCTCTACCTTGTAGGCAGGCTGGAGTGCAGTGGTGCAATCTTGGCTCACTGCAACCTCTGCCTCCCAGGCTTAAGTGATCCTCCCACCTCAGCCTCCTCAATAGCTGGGATATACAGGCTTGTGCCACCACTCACTCAGCTAATTTTTTAAAAAACTTTTTGTAGACATGGTGTCTTACTGTATTGCCCAGGCTGGTCTCAAACTCCTAGGCTCAAGCGATCCTTCTCAGCCTCCCAAAGTGCTGGGATTATAGATGAAAGCCACTGTGCCTAGCCTCCACTAATTATTTTAGGAAAAGAATACAGTATGTGGACAAATTTTAAATGACCTGTTGAGTTTTTAATTCCAAATCTACATTAAAATACATTTAAATATGTTCACATCGTATAGCATCAAAACAGGCAAAACTAGCTTGGAATTCCTTAATATTTCACTTGAAACATCAAATTTGGTTGTTTTAAAATTTTTGCAGTAGTTTTTAAATATGGTAAAAGAATTTTTCAGGCTAGTTTTTGCAATTGCTTCTCGGCATATAGCACACCGTAGATGCGAATTGCCAATAAATGCCAAGCAAAATTTGATACACTTTTTGCCTTCCATCACCTATATGGTTTTTGAAGTTGCTATAAAAGAACTTGTCTTAGATTAATGTATATTAAGAATTTGGTGAAGATCATTTTGAGGAGAATTTATCAGTATTTTCCTTTTCCTTTTTTTTTCCCCCCCAAAATCCATGGTTTTTATGCTTTCTAATTTTGACGAGTAGTTCAACTTTGGTGGACATTAAACCTAAGGAAGAAAACAATTTTAAACTGTGAAAGAAACAAAACCATCTTGAGTACTCGGTGTTTAATCATCTAAGTGACTTGAATCTTGTGTACAATCATTTCATTTCTTCTAAATTTCTTCTAAGCTGTACCTCTCATTTGATACACAAATAAAGTATCAATTTGTTCTTTTTTAAAAGAAAATATTTTGTTTGCTTCCTTGCTTGTTTATTAATAGAAGGCAACGTGAATTCCTAGAATACCTTCCAGAACTTCTAGGATTTTGTAAACTACTATTTAGAACCTAAGCTAAGGTAAAGACCAAACTTTTTCACATTGTATGCAGAGCCCTTTATCAGCTTCCTTTTTATCCTCTTCTCTTACGTTGATTCCTGTATACCAGTCGTTGATTCCTGTATACCAGTTGGGAGCTTTAGCCACTCTTGAACTCCTTGATGATCCCTGATGTTTTGTGTTTTTTTCATTGCTCCATGCTTTTGCCTGAAATGGCCTTCTCCTGGCCTCCCCCTCCCCCACCACCCTGCTTTTTTTAATGGAGAATCTCAAGATTAAGCCAGAGAAGACAGACAAACCTAGTACAGGATCTCATTTGTTAGGTCTTTTCTTGCCATCCTCTCTGCCTCCCAGTGGGTAGTGCTTTGTTGGTTTCCAAGCTCTTGGTACACACTTGTATTGTAACAACTGTTAGATTGTTGTAGTTCTTTTATGTGCCTGCCTCAGCACTGTCAAGCTTTTCTAGGGCTGGCTGTTTTTGTTTCATCTCTGCATCTTCTGTTCCTGGCATAGTATTGGGTTCATAGTAGGAGTTCACTATGTAGATTTCAAAATGATTAGATAACATTTTAAAGTTGAGGGCTGTTTGTACTGGGCAAGATGGACCATATATTAACTTTCATATTTGGTTCCTCTTGAATTGCCCTGTTTCTTTGTGTTTTCTTATAATCGCCACTGTGTTCTCTCATATGTCTCATTTTCTTGTGTTTTCCATGCTTTCTGGCTTTGTTACTTTTGTTACATTTACTTCTGTGCTTAGTGCTTTAATTGAAGAGTCATTCCTGAAAAAAGACACAGCAGCTAAAAGAGCATCAATATATGTGACTGACACTGCAACACAAAAAAACATAAACTGTTAATTACTTGAAATAGTAAAACATGTGCCCAGGTTCCTTAAAAATAGATCTAAGTAGAAATATATATACATACATACATTTTATATAGCTCCTTCAACATATTATAAATTGTATAGTAGAGCACGTAAAATGTGCTATTAAAATGTTAAAACCTAGAATAATTTTTGAGAAATGATGCAAGTAACTAGGTCTTGACAAAAAAATAACAAAAAAAACCACAAAAAATGGGAGATAAATTTATAGGAGGCTTATTTATCTCTCTGGTGATTATAGGCATTTAAAATCAAATATCAGGGCCGGGCACGGTGGCTCACGCCTGTAATCCTAGCATTTTGGGAGGCCGAGGTGGGTGGATCACTTAAGGTCAGGAGTTTGAGACCAGCCTGGCCAACATAGTGAAACCCTGTCTCTAACTAAAAATATAAAAATTAGCCGGGTGTGGTGGTGTTCGCCTGTAGTTCCGGCTACTCAGGAGGCTGGGGCAGGAGAATCACTTGAAGCCGGGAGGCGGAAGTTGCAGTGAGCCAAGATCACGCCACTGCACTTCCGCCTGGGTGACAGAGCCAGATTCCATCTCAAAAAAAAAAAAAAAAATTAAAATAAAAAATTAAAATATCAGCAATCATCCAGATTATTGATTATATACCTGCTATATGCTAGATGCTCATTGGGGACAGGTTGGTGGTGGGGAGTTGGGCAATAATGAATAGGACAGTGGCCTTTGTAATTCCTGACCAGGGCAGAGGAGTGGACAGCATACAAACAGTCACAATGCAGTCAGATAAGTCAAATGGTGAATGGAACAAAAAGGATGGAGAACCAGTTTGGAATTATGAAATGCTTTCAGATAGGAAGTAGCCATTGATGAGATTTCTGAAGAGTGGGAATTTGCTCTTGAAAACAGCGTATTATCTGTTGCAGATAGTGTGGGCCAGGGATTTCACGGTGGTTGTATATTTATAAAAATGATTACCTCTTAAGTTATAAATACTTGTAGAAAAGGTGAATATCCGAGTCTAACGTGCTGTTATTGAGTTTGTTTTGCTGAATTACTGAATTCCAGTTAGTCTAGAGTGCTACATTTTAGAAATTACCTGAAGCTTTTTTAGTTAGCATTCAGTTTGTGTCATGTATGAAGATGGTAAGAATGGAATTGGAGATGTAATAGAGGTAGTGCTGAAATTTCGTTTGGTGAAAGATGGGGGAACTCCCTACATTTCCATCTACTATTAGAAAACTGATTACCTCAAAAATTGATTAGGAATCATTGGGTTGTTGAAAGACAATGATTCTAGTATGCTAAATTAAATGTAATGTTAATTTCACTGTGGCATAACTAGTCTCAAATCTTTTTTTAAAATTTAACTCCATTAAAAGAAGATAAAAAGAATTGAGATTAGTTATACCATAGTGAAATTAACATCATTAAATCATAGACAAGAAATTATGGATTAAATCGTTATTAAATCGTTCAATCATAATTATTCAATCATTTATAAAATCTATGATTTAAATAAAGAATAGAGTAGAAATTTACTTAAATTTATTTGTTTTGTTTTGTTTTGTTTTTTGAGATGGAGTCTTGCTCTGTTGCCCAGGTTGGAGTGTGGTGATGTGATCTCAGCTCATTGCAACCTCCGCCTCCTGGGTTCAAGCAATTCTTGTGCCTTAGCCTCTTCAGTAGCTATGATTACAGGAGCAAGCCACCATGCCTGGCTAATTTTTGTATTTTTAGTAGAGACGGGGTTTCACCAAGTTGGCCAAGCTGGTCTCGAACTCCTGACCTCAGGTGATCTGCCCACCTCAGCCTTCCAAAGTGCTGGAATTACAGGTGTGAGCCACCATGCCTGGCCTTAAATTTATTTAAATCGTAGATTTGTATTCTGAGGTAGGGAATATCTTTGAAATATGTGAAGTAGGCCGGGCGCGGTGGCTCACGCCTGTAATCCCCGCACTTTGGGAGGATGAGGTGGGTGGGTCACCTGAGGTCAGGAGTTCGAGACCAGCCTGGCCAACATGGTAAAACCCCATCCCTATTAAAAATACAAAAATGAGCTGAGCGTGGGGGCATGTGCCTATGATCCCAGCTACCCGGGAGGCTGAGGCAGGAGAATTGCTGGAACCTGGGAGGTGGAGGCTGCATTGAGCTGAGATCATGCTGCTACACTCTAGCCTGGATGACAGAGCGCGACTCCATCTCAGGCAAAAAAAAAAAAAAATGTGAAATATTTTTTGTTTGTGTTTAAGATGCAGAAGATAAATGTATAATAGAAGGCAACAACTGCACATTTGTTCGTGACTTGAATAGAATTAAACCTTCACGGAACACAGAAACATTAGGTAAGTGTCTTTCTGTTTGCTTGATCCTTTCGGGATTGAAACAGGCTTCCCTCTGATTGTCCTTGTTTTATTTTGTTACAGAATTACTACTGAAGGAATTTTTTGAGTATTTCGGCAATTTTGCTTTTGATAAAAATTCCATAAATATTCGACAGGTAAATAATGTTTTACTATTTAGTTATTAGTATCTGGTCTTCCACTGTACTAATATTTAATTAACTGTTTTCAAAACACTCTAATAAATGTTATTTATTTCTTTTCTATAGTAATTTGTAGTAACAAGGAGGTTGATGTCCAGAGAAGTTACATGACTTGACTAAGATCAGTCATCCCTTTACGCCAAATAGCAAAAGCTAGCTCTTTAGCATCTGCCTTGTTATTATGTCATGGGACTTCTGTCCTCACTTAGTGTAATACTGTATCCCTCACGATATGGAATATATTCCAGAAAGTTTCTTGAAAAATATTATTTACATACAGCTGTTTTTAAACTGGGTTTGTGTCTATGGAATAAACTGAAGTCCCAAAGATAGATTTCAGTGATTCCCTCAATTTGAGCCCTTAGGATTTAGTTTTTTTTTTTTTTTTTTTTTTTTGAGCAAATGAACTTATGATTTGGATTCCCCTGAGCAGCTGGGATGAAAGACATTTTTTCTTTTCAAGAAGAAACTCAGGCAGAAGTCTAGACAAAATTTGTTTACAAGTGGGAGATAACTTGGGATAGCCCTCTGTTTGGGTTTATTCTGTTTAGCATTTGGCTACTTGATTACAAACCTTACAAGATTGGCTTCATAAAACACAAACCCAGATATACTTTCTCCTTATTTCTTCACCTCTCCTTTTTTCATCCTTCCGTCTTACCCTGCTCATGGACTCTTTGTTAAAATAAAAGATTGGGGAGAGGAGAGAGAAAGGATTCATTCAGAAAGCTTTGCAAATGCAATCTAGAAGGAAAAAGTCATAAGCATACAAAGTTCGTCACCTTTTTTGTACTCCAAAGCTCAGAGATGCCAAGCATGAAATAAGTTAGGGAATATAACAGCTGCTGCTCACATCGGGGAATTTTGACCGTTGGCTTTGTAATAGTTAATTAAGTAAATTTATGGTATCATTTGAAAGAAGAAAAGATATATAGACTAATGGCTTATGTTGGTCATATGATTCATAGCTTTAGCTTTTCTTTTTTTCTTTTCTTTTTTTTTTTGTTTTTTGAGACAGAGTCTCACTGTATTGCCCAGATTGGAGTGCAGTGGCATGATCTTGGCTCACTGCAGCCTCTGCCTCCTGGGTTCAAGTGATTCTCCTGCCTCAGCCTCCTGAGTAGCTGGGATTACAGGCATGCGCCACCATACCTGGCTAATTTTGTATTTTTAGTAGAGATGGGATTTCACCATGTTGGTCAGGCCTGTCTTGAACTCCTGACCTCAGGTGTTCCACCTGCCTCGGCCTCCCAAAATGCTTGGATTACAGGTATCTTTTTTATTTCTGTGAGATACTGTCTTATGTGGCAGAGCCCTTTTGTTGGATCTATAGGAAGATAATGGAAACTTTTTAGTGTTTTAAATAATGAATAATCCTTTGTTCCTTCTCTTTTTTCCTCATCTCATACTTGGGAAACATTAATTAATATATTTAATTTAAGGGTTCTAATTTTGTGTGTTCCTGTTTCTACCATAATAGGTATGCTTTTAGCAAGTCTCAGAAATAAACATATCTGCATCTTACTTTCTGCGTTTTTAATCATTTTCTCCCCTTTCATGCTCTACCTTGTTAGGTAAAAGTTATATTTTAAAAATACTTTTGTCGGTTGACTTAGTCCAGATACCTCTTCTCTGAGCAATGACATCATCATCCATAGATGATAAGCCCTAAGTTATTTCTCCAAAGAACACTCATAAAACTTACAACAGGGGAAAAAAAAACAAAAAATGAGAAGTACACACACCCACTGTGCATACATACTCAATCCCCTGAGAAAGAAATTCTTTGCTGTTGAAAGTTAATGCTGGTGTTTTATGTGTTTTGACATTTTATTGAGTTAACTGTTTTTATATTTAAGCCCTTCATGTACTTACTCATTTTTTCTTCTGTGTAATAATCTATAGGGAAGTGAGCAAAACAAACCTGATTCTTCTCCTCTGTACATTCAGAATCCATTTGAAACTTCTCTCAACATAAGCAAAAATGTAAGTCAAAGCCAGCTGCAAAAATTTGTAGATTTGGCCCGACAAAGTGCCTGGATTTTACAACAGGAAGATAGAGATCGACCTTCCATATCAAGTAATCGGCCCTGGGGGCTGGCATCCCTATTGCTACCATCTGTAAACAGAAAGTCCTTTACCAAGAAGAAAAGCAATAAGTTTGCAATTGAAACAGTCAAAAACTTGTTAGAATCTTTAAAAGGTAACGGAACAGAAAATTTCACAAAAACCAGTGGGAAGAGAACAATTAGTACTCAGGCATGATGGCTGCTACATTGTGTAAAGAACTGGGCTTACCCTATCAAATGGTCTGTGGACTTACTTGGAAAAACTGGTTTGAAACTTTCACAGATCTCAGCTTTCATCTGATGTCACTTTTCATGATTTTCTCATTGGCCCCCTTAACCTGGTCTGAAGTTCTGGGATGTTTTCAGTCTGATCAGTCTGATAGTCAGTGGGACTTTATTAAAACATCAGCTGTGGAGTGTGGCAGTGCACACCTGTAGTCCCAACTGCTCAGGAGGCTGAGGCAGGAGGATCTCTTGAGCCCAGGATTTTGAATCCATCGTGGACAACATAGCAGGATTCCCTCTCTGAAAAAAATGAAAATAAACATAAGCCACAAGGAATGGGTGAAAGATTATTGTAATGTGCTTTAACTAAATAGGTAAATATACTATACAAATGCTAAAACTCAGTTTTAGGATGAAACCATTTTTGATATCCACATCAGTCCCTGTTTAGAAAACATTTAAAATGACTTTTAGTTATGTACAATACGTTGGCAATGAATACATTAAGCTTCAGAATTTGGTAGTGCTCTTGAATATGTATATTTGTATTTTTCAAGCGAAGTTCTCTTATTCACACATAAATTAAAGTGGGTTGGTACTGATATCAAAAAATGTTTATGTTTTTAGAACAGATATTTCAGTCACTGCATTCTTAGGTATTCCAAACCAAATATGATGACATCAATAGATTGCATTTTAAAAATATTGTTTGATTTTTCTATTTTCAAAAATAAAATTCTGTTTCTAACTAAAATGTGATATTCCCAGTATTCGTTCGCATCTCTTTTGAGAACTCTCCTCTTCCTGCAGGAAAGAGACATACTTGTCTCTCAGTATATGCAGAAAATTGGTTCCAGGACCATCCACGTACACCCAAATCTTCACACACTGAACTCCTTCAGTCCTGTGGAGCCCGTGCATGGGAGAATTCCACCTTGCACATAAGCAGATTTTGCTTCCTGTGAAAATACTGTATTTTCTTTTTTCTTTTTCTTTTTCTTTTTTTTTTTTTTTGAGACAGAGTCTCACTCTGTTGCCCAGGCTGGAGTGCAGTGTTGCGATCTTGGCTCACTGCAAGCTCTGCCTCCCAGGTTCACGCCATTCTCCTGCCTCAGCCTCTCTGAGTAGCTGGGACTACAGGCGCCCGCCACCACGCCTGGACAATTTTTTTGTATTTTTAGTAGAGACAGGGTTTCACCATGGTCTCGATCTCCCAACCTCATGATCAGCCCGCCTCAACCTCCCAAAGTGCTGCGGTTACAAGCGTGAGCCACTGCGCCTGGCCGAGAATACTGTATTTTCAATCCAAGTTTGGTTGGAAAAAATCTGTGTGTAAATGGACTTCGCAGTTGAAACCCATGTTGTTCAATGGGCAACTGTATATTGAAACTTAATTTCCATTACATTCTCTGTGGAGCAACCTTATTGCTTTGTTTCGTTTTGTTTTTGAGATGGAGTTTCACTCATGTTGCCCAGGCTGGGGTGCAATGGCACAATCTCAGCTCACTGCAACCTCCGCCTCCTGGATTCAAGCGATTCTCCTGCCTCAGCTGGTATTATAGGCGCCCACCACCATGCCCAGCTAATTTTTGTAGTTTTAGTAGAGACAGGGTTTCACCGTGTTGGCCAGACTGGTCTCGAACTCCTGACCTCAGGTGATCGCCCACCTTGGCCTTCCAAAGTGTTGGGATTACAGGCGTGAGCCACTGCACCTGGCTTCTATGGAGTAACTTTCTATTTAAGAAGCAAGTAAGGCCTGGGCATAGCGACACACGCCTGTAGTCCCAGCTACTTGGGAGGCCGAGGCACAAGGACTGCTTGAACCTGGGAGGCAGAGGCTGCAGTGAGCTGAGATCACAGCACTGTACTCCATTCTGGGCGACAGAGTGAGACTCTCAAAAGGAAAAGAAGCAAGTAGTATAGTGTTTAAAAACAGACTTGAGCGAGACTGGCTCGATGACAAGTTACTCAGTCTCCTGGGGCCCCTGTTTGATCTGTAAAATGGGGATCATGATCAGATCAACGTGAGGATTAAGCAAGGGATGTAGGAAAATGCTAGGTCAGTGCATTTTCCTGGCGGGAAGTAAATGTTACTTCTCTTTAACTGTTGCCTTTTGGTGTTTGTGGTATGTAATTACCTTTTTTGCTACTCAAAATTCAGATTTAGAGTTTGTAGTACTTTAAAAATTTTTCCCACTTAAATTTTATGTCAGAAATTCTAATGGGTTCTACATGGGATATTTTAAGAAACTCAGCATTGTTATGAAGCAAGTGAATTCTGTGTCCTTGTGTCTATGCTATTGGATTGCACATTTGACACCAACAAATATCTGTTCTGTACAGGCAATGTCTTTAAAAGCCATTTTTCATTTGTTCTTTATTTTGTTGGGCTAGAAATCCATATTGATTTAAAAAGCTTAAAAAGCATAAACCACTTAAGGGTTTCTAAATGAAATTTTTTTTTTCTGTTCACAGATATTTAGTCAGATATTTTCTTTTTTAGGTTGGTGCTAGGTGTAAAATGGTTATTTAAGCACATAAAGTATGTGTATGGGTTAGCATTTTCTTTTCTTTTTGGTAATTTGTAGGACAGCCTTGACACTAGGCTGTTTTACTTTTCAGAATCAGATTTAATTATGTGATTAATTTTAAATCTACAAAGACTTTTCTTTTTTTGAGAGCAAATCTTGCTCTGTCACCCAGGCTAGAGTGCAGTGGTGCGATCTCGGCTCACTGCAACCTCTGCCTCCTGGGTTCAAGCGATACTCCTGCCCCAGCCTCCCAAGTAACTGGGATTACAGGCGCCTGCCACCATGCCTAGCTAATTTTTGTATGTTAGTAGAGATGGGGTTTCACCATGTTGGCCAGGCTGGTCTTGAATTCCTGACCTCAAGTGATCTACCCGTCTCAGCCTCTCAAAGTGCTGGGATTACAGGTTACAGGTGTGAGCCACCGCACCTGGCCTACAAAGACCCTTTTTTTTTTTTTTGAGATGGGTCTCACTCTGTCACCCAGGCTGGAGAGTGCAGTGGAGTGATCTTGGCTCACTGAAACCTCCACTTCCCGGGTTCAGGTGATTCTTCTGCTTCAGCCTCCTGAGTAGCTGGGATTACAGGTGCATGCCACCACACCTGGCTAAGTTTTCTATTTTTAGTAGAGATGGGGTTTTACTCTGTTGGCCAGGCTGGTCTTGAACTCCTGACCTCAGGTGACCTGCCCACCTCTCCCTCCCAAAATGCTGGGATTACAGGCATGAGCCACCACGCCTGGCTGCAAAGACCTTTTAATACACAGTTTTAAAGTCTGTTCAACTGAATATAGACTACAGACAAATATATTTTCTCATAACTTTAGTGTATCACACCCCAGATTTTTAGAATATTTTTATTGCGTGATAGTGATAACTAGCAATTATTTGTCATTGATGTTTCTTAATCAAAAATAATTGCAATGATAAGGAAAACTTTTTTCAAGTTTTTTTTTTTTATAACTATTACTAGGCTTTCATTCAGTAGCTTTCACCTATAATGAGTTTTACTAAGTATGTGAAAGTAATTTTGATACGAGACTACCCAGATCAAAACGATTTCAGCTATAGCCCACTAGTATAATTCCTGGAGCTATTATCCATCTTTAGAAAATTTGAGAATTGGCCAGAGACTTTCTAGGAAATAACGATTAGCCTGAAACATTATAGGAAAACTGTGTGTAATTATCTCATTCACCAAGCCTTCAGTTACCATAAAGGAGAAGGGAAAATAAAGTTGAGTTGAAATAAGACTTTTTTCTGCTGTCATTTCCTACTGGCGTTTTTCTTTTGCTGTAGTCAGGTGTAGAGTTCTAGTCAGGTGGCTTACGCTGTAGTCAGATGAGAGCAGAATTAGATTGTTCCACCTCATTTCATTCTCCTAGAATTTCCTTGGCCTTCCAAGTACAGCCATATTCAGCCCTTTAGAGCCTCCTGGTGCCATGGTAGGGAAATGCTACATTTGCCTGTGTAAATAAGCAAACACTGAATATCTGCAGCAAAGCCAGAAGGAGCATCCAAGCAGATGCATCTTGTTGAAGTAGCAACTCCACTTTCCAGAGTTTGACATTCAGTTGGTGAGTAGCTGTCATACGTTTGGAGAACTAGGGGTCCAGATTGGCTAGGATGTAGTTTTTAATGTGATACTCAGAAGTTAAGGTTGAGCAAGATGGGGAAGAACTGCCAATTTCAAGTTAAGGAGGTTGAGCATGTCTTCATTGGTAAATCATTGATGATTTGTTGTTGTTGTTGTTTTTGAGGCAGAGTCTAGCTCTGTTGCCCAGGCTGGAGTGCAGTGGTGCTATCTCAGCTCACTGCAACCTCTGCCTCCTGGGTTCAAGCAATTCTCAGGCCGAAGCCTCCTGAATAGCTGGGATTACAGGCACACACCACCTCACCCAGCTAATTTTTGTATTTCTAGTGGAGATGGGGTTTTGCCATGCAGGCCAGGCTGGTCTCAAACTCCTGACCTCAGGTGATCTGCCTGCCTTAGCCCCCCAAAATGCTGGGATTACAGGCGTGAGCCACCACGCCCGGCCCATTGATGGTTTTCATGCAGAGGGATAATAAAAAAGCAATGCTTTTAGATGATTAATCTGTTGATACCTAGTAGTTTTAGATCATGGCTTTTTTTCGTTGTTGTTGTTGAGACACGGTCTCAGTTTGTTGCCCAGGCTGCGCTGGACTGCAGTGGTACAATCTCAGCCTCACTGCAACCTCCACCTCCCAGGCTCAAGCGATCCTCCCACCTCAGCCTCCTGGGTAGCTGGGACTACAAGTGTGCCCCACTACTCTCAGCTAATTTTTGTATTTTGTTGTAGAGACAGGGACAGGGTTTCACCATGTTGCTCAGGCTGGTCTTGAACTCCTGGACTCAAGTAATCTGCCTACCTCAGCTTCCCAAAGTGCTGGGATTACAGGTGTGAGCCACCATGCCCAGCCATGATTCCTTTCTTTTAAAAATAACAAATTTGGCCAGGCACAGTGGCTTACGCCTGTGATCCCAGCACTTTGGGAGGCCGAGGCGGGCAGATCATGAGGTCAGGAGTTCAAGACCAGCCGGGTCAACATGGTGAAACCCTGTCTCTACTAAAAATACAAAAACTAGCCAGGCATGCTGGTGAGTGCCTGTAGTCCCAGCTACTGAGGAGGCTGAGGCAGGAGAATTGCTTGAACCCAGGAGATGGAGGTTGCAGTGAGCCGAGATCGCGCCACTGTACTCCAGCCTGGGCAACAGAGCAAGACTCCATCTCGGCAAAAAAAAGTAATAATACTAACAAATTTGAGTACTTGAGTATAGGTTTTATCATTAAGTTAGATAAAATTTGGCTGTTAAATTTTCCACAAAATGCCAGAAGGTGACTGTCCCTCATATGCCTCAGAAGAGTCTTTCTCCTTAGTGTTTAATAAGAAGGTAAAGCTTAAGTAGTTTAAAGCTATCAGCAGGAAGTAACAGCTCATGGCTTACATATGATTATATGTAAAGCCTTATTAATGAAAAATTCTTTACATATATACTTGGAAAGGAATGAAAACATGACCAGAAATCACTTTTCATCTTGGCAAATTTATTTTAAATACTTGAAAGACTTACTTGGGTTTCCACAATGAATTCAATTGCTTGTGGATACGGATTCCAAAGAATATAAACATTACAATGTTCCTCTGGAATTCCCATGTAGCAACTCTCAGAAAGAACTGTAGATAGAATCTTTAATCTATAGTATCTGGGATAAAGGATATATCAAATCACCACAAATTATTAAAAAATGTACTTTATCTTTTAAATGTGATTGCTCGTGTTTTATGTTATCTGTGTGTGTATCCACCCCCTTTCAGTACTCAGTGGAGTCAAAGCTAGATTAAAAGCATTATGCATGTTTCTAAGATGAATATGTTGCAAAAATTTTCCCCCATAGCAGAGTTTCTAAGCTTCTAGAATGTGGTGCTAAGGCATATTTTAAAGAGAGTATTAAAAAGGTCTAACTTGGCCGGGCGCAGTGGCTCACGCCTGTCATCCTAACACTTTGGGAGGCCGAAGCGGGTGGATCAGTTGAGGTCAGGAGTTTGAGACAAGCCTGGCCAACATGGCAAAACCCCGTTTCTACAAATACAAAAATTAGCTGGACATGGTGGCAGGCACCTGTAATCCCAGCTACTCGGGAGGCTGAGGCAGGAGAATCGCTTGAACCTGGGAGGCGGAGGTTGCAGTGAGCTGAGATTGTGCCACTGCACTCCAGCCTGGGTGACATCAAGACTCTACCTCAAAAAAAAAAAAAAAAAAGAAAAAAGAAAAAATCTAACTTGAAACTCGATACTATACTATGATGAATACATGGTATGGGGAAAATACCTAATTTGGAACAGGCCAAGTCTAAATTAATGAAAAGTAGGCCAGGCCCAGTGGCTCACTCCTGTAATCCCAGTACTTTGGGAGGCCAAGGCAGGTGGATCACTTG
Source organism: Pongo abelii (assembly GCF_028885655.2). Lineage (NCBI taxonomy): Eukaryota > Metazoa > Chordata > Mammalia > Primates > Hominidae > Pongo > Pongo abelii. The sequence goes on along the minus strand of NC_071993.2, from coordinate 30,920,954 downwards.
AGGTCAGGAGTTCAAGACCAGCCTGGCCAACATGGTGAAACTCTGTCTCTTCTAAAAATACAAAACTTAGCTGGGCGTGGTGGCACATGCCCAATCCCAGCTACTCGAGAGGCTGAGGCAGGAGAATCATTTGAACCTGAGGGTTGGAGGTTGCAGTAAGATGAGATCACTCGACTGCACTCCAGCTTGGATGACAGAGTGAGACTCTGTCTCAAAAATAAATTAATTAATTATTAGTGAAAAATAAAATTATAGGTTGTTACTTTTGCCTGGGTTTATTTTGAAGTGTGGCACATTGAAAAGTTACTGTAATGGATGCTGTCAAATAAAATGGAGCAAACTAATGAAAAGATTCCACATTAAGCCTGCATCATGCTCCATGTCACTAAAATTCTTTAACATGTTAAACTTGTTAGGTACAATGGAAGTCTTACATTTCTGAAGCTTTTCCTCTTATAAAATTAAAGCATATTGACATTTCTCTCTAGTTCTACCCTGTCTTGAAAACTGGAGTAAAAGGGGTGGGTTATGAAACTGGCTGATTAGCAAGGAAAGCAAGCTCACTAATAATTGTATGAAACTTTACTATGGAGAATTTTGAACACAGGCAAAAGTAAATGGAAAAGCATAAGGAACTTGGCACACATCCATCACCTCTTTCAACAATTAATTCATGGCAAATTGCCTTTAATTTATAACCCCATTAACTTACCACTTCTGTATTATTTTAAGCAAATTCCATTCTGCCATTTCATCTGTAAATATGTAATATTTCTAAAAGATAACTTTTGTTCTAATATAATCACAAAATCATTGTCAGACCAAAATGGAACAAACAAAAACAGTAATTCTCTAATAATATCATCGTATTTGATTACTGTTCAAGCTCCCCCTTGTCTTGTGGATATCACGATGGCTTTTTCCTAGTGCAATTGTTTGAATCAGTATCCAATTAGAGTCCATATATTGTGATTGGATGGTCTGTTTCTTAACTCTCTTAGATTCCAGGTTTCTACTTCATCTCTTTTTTCGCTTGCAATTTATTGAAGTTAGGGGATTGTCTTAGGGAGTTCCTACAACATAGATTATGCTGATGATGTCAGCACATATGATTGTTCAACATTGTTCACATGAGCTGTTCAACATTACTTAATGACTTGAAAATATTTTTTATTAGTTTTAGAAAACTCAACAATTTTCAAATATTGCTTTGGCTACATTCGCCTTCATTCCTCTGAGATTCCACTTAACATTTATTAGGTCTTTTTGCTTAATTCCCTATGTCTCTTCTATACTTTCCTGTATTTTCTACTCTTGTGTCTCCCTTCCCTCCAAGAATTTACTTCTTTTTTGTTTGTTTGTTTTTGAGACAGGGTCTCGCTCTGACACCCAGGCTGGAGTGCAGTGGCATGATCTTAGCTCACTGCAACCTCCACCTCCGGGGTTCAAGCAATTCTTCTGCCTCAGCCTCCTGAGTAGCTGGGATTACAGGCGCCCACCACCACACCCAGCTAATTTTTGTATTTTTAGTGGAGATGGGGTTTCACCATGTTGTTCAGGCTGGTCTTGAACACTTGACCTCAGGTGATCCACCCCCTTCGGCCTCCCTAAGTGCTGGGATTACAGGCATGAGCCACTGTGTTTGGCCAGAATTCTGACCTATATAACAGTTTATCAATTTTTTTCATCTGTGTCTAATTTTAAAAATCCATTTATTGAATTCTCAATTTCAGTATTTTTTTTCAGGTTGACACAGTTATTTTAAAGCCTGTGCCTGATAAGTTGATCATGTGGTTCCCCTGTGGGTCTGTTTCTGTTTTTCATGATGTTGACTTCTCTCCTGGTATAGCTGGTGGTGGCAGTGGTGGCTTTCTATGTTGATACTGGATGGGAGAAATAGTAGGAATTACTTCGAGCGAGGATGATGTTTTCTCTTCCTTCAGAAAGGATTTACTTTTGTTTCTGGGGGATGGGTAGGGGTATTTATGATCCTGGATCACTTTAATCCAGAAAGGGTTTGAGATTTTGAAGTTGGATTCAATTCCAGATTCTAGTTCATCGTTAACTCGCGCTGTGGTGGGGAATATCAGTCCAAAACCTGGAGTGCTGACCGGGGTCCCTTTTCCTTGGTGGGCCCTGAAGTCCTTTTTGTCTCCCATCCCTGCAAGTTTTTTTAAACCTCTGCTCCCCTCTGATCTACTTCATCAGCAGATGTCCCTAGTGGGTAGCAACCCTAAATGCTAGGCTCACCTGTTTAAGTCTACTTCTTCACAATTTTGTAATTTTTCACTCCTTTGTTAGCAGTCTGATGCTTTCAAGCAGCTGTTTTTGTTTTTCCAAGCTTCTTTCTCTCTCTTTCCTTCCTTCCTTCCTTCTTCCTTTCCTTTTCCTTTTCCTTTCCTTTCCTTTTCCCCACCCCCAGTCTCTCTCTCTCCAAGCAGCTGTTTTTGTTTTTCCAAGCTTCTTTCTCTCTCTCTTTCTCTTTCTTTATTTCTCTGTCTCCCTCTGTCTTTTCCTTTTCTTTTCTGTTGAGATGGAGACTCACTCTGTCGGCACATACCACCACACCCAGCTAAATTTTTATATTTTTAGTGGAGACAGGGTTTCGCCATGTTAGCTGGGTTAGTCTCGAACTCCTGACCTTAGGTGATCCACCCACCTCGGCCTCCCAAAGTGCTGGGATTACAGGCATGAGCCACTGCGCCCAGCCTGTTTTGCCAAGCTTTTCTGGTTGTTTTCATTCAGTGAGAGAGGTGATGGATATTACCTCGTCTGCCATTACTGGACATTATTCTTTTTTACTCCAGCTTCTGATCCTTATATATATTTTATCTTATAGGAATGTGTACTATTTAGTTTGCTTCCTTGTAAGAAGCTTTCAAATGTCTCATTTGCTGGTGCCTGTTCAATTAAGCTTTGGATAACAGTACAAAATTTGGCCGACATGAATGCCTAGTTCACCGCTGATGAAAGTTGGGCACTGCAAATGTTCTGCTATACTTCAGAAATCAGAAGTTGCCAGCTTTTATATCTAGACTGTGATTTCCTCATAGAGGATTTTGTACATGCCAATTCAAAGTTTAAATTCGTGCCATGTGTGAGTAAGTGCACAAGATGCTCAAATAAGAATGAGAAAAATATCTCCTTTTCCCATCCACATTGAGATACCTGAAACAACTATGAGATACAATTTTTCTTCCAGTTTTCCAAAATACTTATCTGGGTTGAGACCAAGAATGGAGCATTTTAGGCCAAAATGCTTTTTAAAATTTTATGATTTATGAGTTTAGAAAAAATCTCTTTTGGACTTTAAGCATATGTTATTTTTAGGATATCTTATTCATGAATGAAACAAATTTTTTACGTAGGTGAAATAATTTAGGTGTTTGTATATTATGAGTCAGTTATTTCTATAATATATGACTATTTTATATTTGTAGTTTTTCAGTTACATTCAGTAGCCCACATGTGTTTAGTAACAGAATTAACAAAAATTACTGTCATTATTTTGAGTTAATTTTCAACTCGTATTTTTAATTTGCTAAATACATTCTAGCACTATTATATTGTCAGAGACCTTAATTCTAATCTTTAAATATTTAATAAAATTATGTGAAAAACTGAAATTATTTGATGTTTTAATTTTGATTGCTCTGGACAAAGACAGTATTTCCATCTTGATGCTTCAGGATAAAAATCGCGTTGAACAATACTTGAATTTAAATGTGGTTTAAAATATTTCTTAATTCTAAAGCTCTCTGTAGTTCCTATTTTCTAAGCAATATTAGCTATATTGGATCTTCTAGATGAAGAAAGATTTGACTATGATTAAATATGTGCAGTGCCATCCTGGAAGAGATTTTATTCATAGATTAATAAAATATGTGCAGCATGATTTAGGAGAAAATATTTTAGGACATTAAATTTAGTTACATAAGCTACAGTCTGTTTTAAATTCTGTGCAACCAAAATCTGTTTTGCTTTAAAGAGAAAAAATGTTCAAATTTCACTGGGAAATGTAGAGTATTTGTTTTCCAAGACTATCAAAATCATACCCAATCATACTTTTAGGAAATTTTCAAAATACTAGATTTAGCCTTTCAACTTAATGACAATTGTTATTGTCTAATTTTCTTACCTGCACTTACCAGTATTAAGAACACTCTGATTTGGTTACATGTTTCTTATAGTACCTCCTTGGTTCAAATGTAATTCTTTTCTGATATTGAATAAACTGTAATGTCAAGGACCTAGCACAATGCCTGGTATATATTTGGTAATCAATACACATTACTTTCTTTCCCTTATCATGTTCTTAGCTACTGATTTCTAAAGGTATTGAGAAATGGTAGCAAGAAAAATTTAGGAGCTCAACTTCCATTCTAAATCTTTAAACTTCTTTTTCTAAAAGAAAGATTCAAACTAATGCATGATGTTTTAGGCATAATTCTGTACTGACCTCCGAGACTTCTATCTTCTGGAGCACACACCCTGGAAAATCTCCTCCCCATGAGTGTGGTTGCAATCTGAATTTGATGGAATAGTCATTGCTTTGATTGGGTTGCATTAGATTGCAAAGGTGATGGTATAATTATTCCTGTGATTATGTTATATAATATGACTCCTTCTTAGTAGGCTGGAGAGAGAAATTCCTGCTGGCTTTGAAGAAGTAAACTGCCATGTTTAAGAGGGCCATATGGCTAGGACCTGAGGGTGGCTTCTAAAAGTTGAGAGCAATTTCTGCTGACAGCCAACAAGAAGTCAAGGGTATCAGTCCCAGCCAAAAGGAGACTGTGAGAGCTTTATTCATAACAAGTTTGCCACCAAAATATATGTATTGTGAAAACCACCACTAAACCCACTTATGCCTAATGTTCCATTATTGGAACGCTAAGCTTGTGGGGTTATTTATATCCTGCTCAAGGTCATTGCCAAGGTCTGATTCCGCCCCCCCACCACCCAAAATTTGCAACCTTTGGCATAAATGGGTTAAGGCCAAAATGGGAAAAACAAGGAATCATATCAACATTGCCGTCATTGGACATGTAGATTCAGGCAAGCCCACCATCTGATTGACAAAAGAACCATCAAAAAATTTGAGGGGGAGGCTGCCAAGATGGAAAAGGGCTCCTTCAAGTATGTCTGAGTCTTGTAAAAACTGAAAGCTGAATGTAAGCATGGTTTCACCATTGCTAACTCCTGTGGAAACTGGAGACCAGCAAGTATTATGTAACCATCACTGATGCTCCAAAACAGACTTTTTAAAAAGCATGATTATGGGCACATCAGAGAAACATTCTCTAGAGCTTCCATAGGAATACAGCTCTTCCAACACCCTGATTTTAGGATTTCCGGCCTCCAGAACTGTAAGATAATGAATTTGTGGTATTTTAAGCCACCAAGTCTGAGAATTTGTGCAGCAGTAGAGAAATAATGCACTCAATGTCAGAAGAGCCTCTTAACATGGAAGAAACCAAAACAAAGTAACTCGAAGGACAGAAACTATACAGGAACAAGAGCCTCTCAAAGATAAAAACTTTTCCTATACTTGGAGAGAGAATATACTTGGAGAAACAAGTGAATGTATGCATTCATTAAAGAACAGAATCATACATATACATAGTAAACACTCAGAACAAAACATTCTTGAAAAATGGAATATAATAATGGAATTTTAAAACACAATATAAGGGCTGATGGATAAAGTTAAGGAAATTTCCCCCAAAAAAAGATTAAAGAAAGATAATAGGAGAGAGAAAACAAGAAGAAAAAGTAAGCAAATTAAAGGAGCAAAGCAGTAGGTCCAAAATCTGAATAATAGAGGAAATCATCAACAAAAAAATTTGCCAGAATTGAAAAATACGCACTGTCAAGTTGACAGCATTCACTGAGTAACCAGCACAATGTGTAAAAATAAACTCACACTAAAGCACATTACCATGAACTTTGATGGGTGCAATTAGAAGATTCTATAGGTCTCCAGGGAGATGGGGGATGGGGAGAGAAGGAAAGATTATGTACAAAGGAACCAAAGGGTGTATGAAAAGGAATATATCAGGAATCAAAATAGGTTTGATCTTTTTAACATCATCATGGAGTAGCAAGATAATAGTCAATGCCTTCAAAGTTCTGGTGGAGAAAGAATTCTGACCTGGAATTCTATACCTAGCCAAACTGTCATAAATTGATGCTGGAAAAAATATTTTTACAGAAGTACCCTTACTATTTCACTGAGGGATGTCTTCCATCAAAATGAAAGAGCAAATCAAGAAAGAGGAAGATGGAATTCAGAAAAAAAAAGGGAGGAAATTGAAGATAATATCATATGATAGGAGATCTCTGAAATGCCCAAGGAACAGTCCTTGAAGCTCTTTTTTTTTCTTATTGATTTATTTTTACAATCCCCATGGATACTATGGATGAAGCTCTTTTCTATCAACAACAACTCGCCATGAAATTATTGCCTTTTTTCAAATTGAGTATAATTGGCATATCAGAAACTGTGCGTATCTAAAATGTACAATTGTATAAGTTCTGACATGTACACCAATCACCAAAATCAAGATACTAAGTATGTTTATCACCTCCAAAGTTTTCGTGATGCATATTTCTATCCCTCCCTTTTCTTCCTTTCTGCCTCTGCTCCATTCCCAACCCAGGCCCTAGGCAAGCACTTAGCTGCTTTCTATAACCATAGATATTTGTATATTCTAAAAAATATTATAAGGGGAAGATACAGTATGTATTCTGTCTGACTTCTTTTAATCTGCTTGAGTTTCATCCATGTTTTTGCATATATTGATCATTCAATTTTTTTTTTTGAGACAGGGTCTCGCTCTGTTGCTTAGGCTGAAGTGCAGTGGCACAATAATGGCATGGTTCAATCTTTTATTGCCAAATAGTGTTCCATTTTATTAATCATTTGGGTTGTTTCCAGTTTGGGGGCTGTTATAAGTAAAGCTGCTGTGACCGATCATATACAAGTCTTTATATGAACATATGCTTCCTTTTTCTTGGGCAAATGCCTAGGAGTGGAAGTAATGCATCACATAGTATATATATATTTGGCTTTTCAAAAAGTTGTCAAATTGTTCTCCAAAGTGGGTTTAAATTTCACTTTCTCATGATATATATATTAATAGTTCTACTTCCTCCTCACCTTCACCAACATTTAATATCATCAGGCTTTTAAATTTTAGCCATTTAATGATGTTATAGTCACTATAGGAAGGATGGACCCTCATCCAGAATTTGGTTCAGAATCCAATATTGATAATGCCACGCACACACACATACACACCCCAAAAGATGTGAAAGGACTTGTTACGTAATGAGTCTCTGAGAAGATCAGGGAAGGCTTCCCAGCTGGTTTGAAAATGGTTTGAGTGCTCGCTTCAGCAGCACATGTACTAAAATTGGAGTGATAGAGAGAAGATTAGTATAGACCTGCACAAGATGACAGGCAAATTCGTGAAGCATTCCATATTTTAAAAAAAGAAAAGAAAAAGAAAATGTCTTGAGAGGCCGGGTGCAATGGCTCAGGCCTGTAATCCAAGCACTTTGGGAGGCCAAGGCAAGCAAATTACTTGGGCCCAAGAGTTCAAGACCACCTTTGGCAACAGAGTGAGATCCTGTCTCCACAGATAATAATTTATTTATTCATTTTTTTGAGACAGGGTCTTGCTCTGTCACCCAGGCTGGAGTGCAGTGGCATGATCAGGGCTTTCTGCAGCCTCGAATTCCTTGGCTCAAGCAATCCTTCTGCCTAAGCCCCCCAAGTACCCCTAAGTAGCTGGGACTGCAGGCACATACCACCATGCCTGGCTAATTTTTCTGAATTTTAATAGAGATGGGGTTTTGCTATGTTGCCCAGGCTGGTTTTAAACTCCTGAGCTGAAATGATCCTCCTGCCTCAGCCTCCCAAAGTGCTGGGATTACAGGCGTGAGCCACTGCACCTGGCCTACAAATAATAATTTTAAGAAATTAGCCAGGCATGGTGGCATGTGCCTGTGGTCCCAGCTACTCAAGAGGCTGAGGCAGGAGGATCATTTGAGGCAGGAGGATCATTTGAGCCAGGGAGGTCGAGACTGCAGTGAGCTGCTATTGTGCCACTGGACTCCAGCTTGGGTGACAGAGTGAGACCCCATCTCAAAAACAACAACAACAAAGAAAATGGCTTGAGAGAGCAAGGGAAGGAGACTGGCTTGGGGATTCAATGGTGATTAAGAGGCGGGTGAAGAAGGAAGATTCTTAAACATAGGTCAGGGTTGTGTGGTTTAAACTTCCCACTGGCATTAAAGAAGAGAACACCAGTTTTCTTACCAGCTTTCTCAGTTGTTTGGCAGGAGAGGGAGAGGTGAGCGTCAAAGCTATTAGCTACCAAAATCAAAACTGGAGTCAGATACTTTATTACAAATGAGCATGTAATGGGGTCTGATTTTGGTGTTAATCTGCATTTCTCTGGTAGCTAATGATGTTTACCATCTTTTCACGTGCTTACTGGCCATATTTACATCTTTTTTATTGAGATGTTTGGTCAAATCTTTTGCATTAAAAAATGAGTTATCAAAGTAATAAAAGCCATATATGACAAACCCACAGCCAACATCATATGAAATGGGGAAAAGTTGAAAGCATTCCCTCTGAGAACTGGAAAAAGACAAGGATGCCCATTTTCACCACTTCTGTTCTGTTCTATTCAACATAGTACCAGAAGTCCTAGCCAGAGCAATCAGACAAGAGAAGGAAATAAAAGGCATCGAAATTAGAAAAGAGGAAATCAAACTGTCACTGTTTGCCGATGATATGATTGTATACCTAGAAAACCCTAAAGACTCATCCAAAGCTCCTAGATCTGATAAATGAATTTGGTCTCAGGATTCAAAATTAGTAGGATTGCTTTACACCACCAGTCAAGTTGAGGATCAAATCAAGAACTCAATCTCCTTTACAGCAGCTGAAGAAATATAAAATAAAAAATAAAATAAAATAAAATACTTAGGAATACACTTAACCAAGGAGGTGAAATATCTCTACAAGGAAAACTGCAAAACACTGCTAAAAGAAATCATAGATTTCACAAACGGAAACACATTCCATGCTCATGGATGGGAAGAATCAATATTGTGAAAATGACTGTGCTGCCCAAAGCAATCTACAGATTCAATGCAATTCCCATCAAAATATCATCATCATTCTTCACAAAACTAGAAAAAAAAAAACCCTGAAATTCATATGGAACCAAAAAAGAGCCTACATAGCCAAAGCAATGCTAAGCAAAAAACATATCTGGAGGCATCACATTACCTGACTTCAAATTATACTACAAGGCTATATTTACCAAAATGGCATGGTACTGCTGGTATAAAAATAGCCACATAGACCAAAGGAACAGAATAGAGAACTCAGAAATAAACCCAAATGCATACAGCAAACTGATCTTCGACAAAGCATACAAAAACCTAGGGGACCCTATTTAATAAATGGTGCTGGGAAAACAGGTGAGCCACATGTAGGAGAATGAAACTGGATCTCCATCTCTCACCTTGTACAAGAACCAACTCAAGATAGATCAAAGACTTAAATCTAAGACCTGAAACCATAAACATTCTAGAAGATAACATTGGAAAAACTTTTCTGGACATCGGCTTATGCAAAAAACTCATGACTAGAACCCCAAAAGCAAATGCAACAAAAATAAAAATAAATAAATAGGACTTAATTAAACTAAAAATCTTCTGTACAGCAAAAGAAATAATCAGCAGACAACCCACAGAGTGGGAGAAAATATTCACAAACTATTCACCCAACAAAAGACTAGTAATCCAGAATCTACAAGGAACTAAAACAAATCAGCAAGAAAAAACAAATAATCCTATCAAAAAGAGGCAAAAGGACATGAATAGAAAATTCTCAAAAGAAGGTGTACAAGTGGCCAACAAGCATATGAAAAAACACCCAACATCACTAATTGTTAGGGAAATGCAAATGAAAACCATACTGAGATACCACCTTACTCCTGCAAGAATGGCCATAATTAAAAAGTCAAAAAACAGTTGATGTTGGCATGGATGTGGTGAAAAGGGAACACTTTTACACTACTGGCGGGAATGTAAATTAGTACAACCGTTATGGAAACCAGTATGGAGGTTCCTTAAAGAACTAAAAGTGGAACCACCATTTGATCCAGCAATCCCACTACTGGGTGACTACCCAATGAAAAGAAGTCATTATATGAAAAAGACACACATGCATGTTTACAGTAGCACAACTCTCAGTTGCAAATATATGGAACCAATCTAAGTGCCCATCAACCAACAAATGGATAAAGAAAATGTGGTATGTATATATATATATATATATACACCACGGAATACTACTCAGCCATAAAAGTAATGAAATAATGTCTTTTGCAGCAACTTGAACGGACCTGGAGGCCATTAGTCTAAGTGAAGTAACTCAGGAATGGAAAACCAAATATCATATGTTCTCACTTATAAGTGGGAGCTATGCTATGAGAACACAAAGCCATAGAATGATACACTGGACTTTGGGGACTTGGTAGGGAGAAGGTTGGGGGGAGTGAAAGATAAGAGACTACATATTGGTACTGCTCAGGTGACAGGTGTGCTAAAATCTCAGTAATCACCACTGAAGAACTTATCCATGTAACCAAAACCCACCTGTACCCCCAAAACTATTGAAATAAAAAAAGAGTTCTTATTGAGTTTCGAGTATTATTCATATGTTCTGAATACAAGTCCTATATCAGATAGATAATTTGCAGGTATTTTCTCCCAGTTTGTAGCTTATCTTTGAAGTCTGTTATCAGTGTTTTTTGAAGAGCAGAAGTTATTAATTGCGGTGAAGTCCAGTTTATAATCTTTTTCTTTTCTAAGTCATGATTTTGGGGTCCTATCTTTGCCTAACTCAAGGCAGCAGATTTTCTCATTTATTTTCTTCTAGATGTTGTATGGTTTTACATTTTACATTTAGGTCTATAGTTCATCTGAAGTTGATTTTTATATTTGATAAGGAGTATGGAATGAAGTTCTTATGGGATACAGCAAGAGCAGTTCTAAGAGGAAAGTCCATAGCTATAAATGCCTACATTAAGAAAAAAGAGGCTGGGTGCAGTGATGCACTCCTGTAATCCCAGCACTTTGGGAGGCCGAGGCGGGCAGATCACTTAGGTCAGGAGTTCGAGACCAGCCTGGAATACAAAAATTAGCTCAGCGTGGTGGTGCGTGCCTGTAATCCCAGCTACTCAGGAGGCTGAGGCAGGAGAATCACTTGAACCCAGGAGGCTGAGGTTGCAGTGAGTAGAAATTGCACCACTTCCAGCCTGGATGACAGAGAGAGAGTCCATCTCCAAAAAAAGAAAAAAAAAAAAAAAAAGGGATCTCACAAAGCAGCCTAACTTTACACCTAAGAGAAATGGAAAAGGAACAAACTAAGCCCAAAGTCAACAGAAGCAAGGAAACAATAATCCAAGCAGAAATCAAAGAAACTGAGATGAGGAAAACAATTGGAAAGATCAGTGAAACTAAGAGTTGTCTTTTGAAAATAGAAATAAGGTTGGCAAACTTTTAGTTAGACTAAGAAAAAGAGAGGACTTTGCAGGACAGTGGCCTCTTCAGAGTGGTCTTGGACCACCCAGTTTTTTCCCTGTCTCACTTGCAGTTCTCAAGAATAACTATAGAATGTGGTAGGAATGCATTACCCTGAGGCAGGAAGAAATCACCTGAAACAATCTGCACCATAGTCCTGTCCTTCCTAGGGAATGTAACATTGTAAGTTAGGGAGAAAGTACCGAGACAGCCTGGACTTTTTTCCTCCCTCCCCTGGAATTAGGATGTCCTTCAAAGCTTTGCCCAGGATGTCATGTGGTCCTTGAGATATATAACCTGAGGTGGGCTGCCTTTCAGGGTCCGTCAGCTGTGGTGCAAATGAGGACCATGCAGTCCAGCTATTATCCATCCCATCCTATGCAGCTTTCATGAATGCTGGGGGACTGGCTCACAAGGGATTCTAGGCCCTTTTGATTGGTCCCTTGCTGTCTATCTGGAAGCAATCCATCTGCTTCATATAACATGTGTTTGTTCTGTCTTACCAGACTCAGGGAAATGGTAATTATAGACTCAAACAAATAAAATTAGCAGTGAAAGAGGAGAGCTTACAACAGATGCCACAGAAAATACAAAGGATAATAGACTAGTATAAATAATTATACACCAACAAATTGGATAACCTAGAAGAAATGAACAAATTCCTAGAAACATACGTACAAACTAGCAAGACTAAATTATGAAGAAATAGAAAATCTTAACAGACCAATAACAAATAAGGAGATTAAATCAGTAATCAAAAACCTCCCAACAAAGAAACGCCCAGGACCAGATGACCTCATTAGTGAATTGCATCACTCTTTTAAAGAAGAATTAATGCCAATCCTTCTTAAATGCTAACAAAAAATTGAAGAGCAGAGAATGCTTCCCAACTAATTTTATGAGGCCAGCATTACCCTGATACCAAAGCCAGACAAAGACATTACAAAAAAAGAAAATCAAAGGCCAATATCTCTAATGAATACAGATGCAAAAATTCCCATTGAAATACTAGCAGACCAAATTCAACAGCACATTTAAAGGGTCATCCACCATGATGCAGTGGGATTTATCCCTGGGATACAAGGATGCTTCAAATAAACAAATTAATAAATGTGATGCACCACATTAACAGACTGAAGGGTAAAATTATATGATCATCTTGTTAAAGGAAAAACTTCTTTTTTTTTTTTTTTAAGTATTTATTGATCATTCTTGGGCGTTTCTCAGAGAGGGGGATATGGCAGGGTCATAGGATAATAGTGGAGAGAAGGTCAGCAGATAAACACGTGAACAAAGGTCTCTGGTTTTCCTAGGCAGAGGTCCCTAAGGCCTACCGCAGTGTTTGTGTCCCGGGTACTTGAGATTAGGGAGTGGTGATGACTCTTAACGAGCATGCTGCCTTTAAGCATCTGTTTAACAAAGCACATCTTGCACCGCCCTTAATCCATTTAACCCTGAGTTGACACAGCACATGTTGCAGAGAGCACGGGGCTGGGGGCAAGGCCATAGATCAACAGCATCCCAAGGCAGAAGAATTTCTCCTAGTACAGAACAAAATGGAGTCTCGTATACCCACCTCTTTCTACACAGACACAGTAACAATCTGATCTCTCTTTCTTTTCCCCACATTTCCCCTTTTTCTTTTCAACAAAACCGCCATCGTCATCATAGCCCGTTCTCGATGGTCGCTGTCTTTTCGGAGCTGTTGGGTACACCTCCCAGACGGGGCGGCCAGGCAGAGGTGCTCCTCACTTCCCAGACGGGGCAGCCGGGCAGAGGCACTCCTCACCTCCCAGACGGGGCGGCCGGGCAGAGGCGCTCCTCACCTCCCAGACGGGGCGGCCGGGCAGAGGTGCTCCTCACCTCCCAGACGGGGTGGCCGGGCAGAGGCGCTCCTCACCTCCCAGACGGGGCGGCCGGGCAGAGACGCTCCACACTTCCTATATGGGATGGCAGCCGGGCAGAGGCGCTCCTCACTTCCCAGACGGGGCGGCCGGGCAGAGGGGCTCCTCACATCCCAGACGATGGGCGGCCAGGCAGAGACGCTCCTTACTTCCTAGACGGGGTGGCAGCCAGGCAGAGGTTGTTATCTTAGCACTTTGGGAGGCCAAGGCAGGCGGCTGGGAGGTGGAGGTTGTAGCGAACCGAGATCACGCCACTGCACTCCAGCCTGGGCAACATTGAGCATTGAGTGAGCGAGACTCCGTCTGCAATCCCAGCACCTCGCGAGGCTGAGGCGGGCAGATCACTTGAGGCCAGGAGCTGGAGACCAGCCCGGTCAACACCGCGAAACCCCGTCTCCACCAAAAATACGAAAACCAGTCAGGCGTGGCGGCGCGCGCCTGCAATCCCAGGCACTCGGCAGGCCGAGGCAGGAGAATCACAGGAGCCTGAGGCAGGGAGGTTGCAGCGAGCTGAGATCAGGGCAGTACAGTCCAGTTTGGGCAACAGAGGAAGACCAAAGAAAGAAGGAGAGGGAGGGGGAGGGGGAGTGGGAGGGGGAGGGGGAGGAAAGGAAAAACTTCAGCTGAATTACATTTAAAGGAGTTTAATTGAGCAATGAATGATTCGCGAATTGGGCAGCCCCCAGAATCACAGCAGATTCAGAGAGACTCCAGGGGTGCCTTGCGGTCGGAACAAATTTATAAACAAAAATGTAAACTGACGTACAAAAATTGGAAGCAAGGTACAGAAACAGCTGGATTGCTTACAGGTTGGCGTTTGCCTTATTTGAACAGTTTGAACACTTGGCAGTGTATGAGTGTTGAAGTACAATGCCAATACTTAGCTATTGTTACAGGTGCATACTCCTAATTTACGTTTTCAATGTTGTCTACCTATTAAATTAGGTTACAGTTCATCTACAAGGACTCAAATATAGAAGTACGGAGTCTTTCTCAGGCCATATTTAGTTGGTCTTAATAATCTCAATAGATGCAGAAAAAGCATTTGACAAAATTTAACTTCCTTTCAGGATAAAAACTCTCACCTGGCCAGGCGCGGTGGCTCATGCCTGTAATCGCAGAACTTTGGGAGGCCGAGGCGGTGGATCACTTGAGGTCAGGAGTTTGAGACCAGCTTGGCCAACATGACAAAACCCTGTCTCTACTAAAAAAGCCAAAAATTAGCTGGGCATGGTGGCGCCCACCTCTAATCCCAGCTCCTCGGGAGGCTGAGGCAGGAGAATTGCTTGAACCCGAGAGGCTGAAGTTGCAGTGAGCAGAGATTACACCACTGTCCTCCAGCCTGGAGGACAGAGCGAGACTCCTGCTAAAAAGAAAAAATAAATTAAAAAAATAAATAAATAAAACTTCTCACCAAATTGGATATAGAAGGAATGCACCCCAGCATAATAAAGGCCATATATGACAAGCCCACAGCTAAAATCATTCACAAGGGTGAAAAGGTGGAAGTTTTTCTACTAATATTATGAACAAGACAAAGGTACCCACTCTCGTGCTTTCTACTCAACATAGTACTTGAAATCTTAGCCAGAATAATTAAGCAAGAGGAAAAAATAAAAGACACCCAAATTGGAAAGAAAGAAATTAAATTATTTCTGTTTGCAGATGAAATGCCATGATCTGAAATATATAAAACCCAGCACACACCACCAAAAAACCTGTTAGAATGATCAACTTCAGTAAAGTTGCAGGATACAAAATCAACATACAAAAATCAGTTGCGTTTTTCTTTTATATTTATTTATTTATTTATTTATTTACTTTTTTGAGACGGAGTCTCACTGTCGCCCAGGCTGGAGTGCAGTGGTGTGATCTTGGCTCACTGCAACCTCTGCCTCCCACGTTCAAGTGATTCTCCTGCCTCAGCCTCCCAAGTAGCTGGGATTACTGGCTTGTGCCACCATGCCGGGCTAATTTTTGTATTTTTAGTAGAGATGGGGTTTCACCATGTTGGTCAGGCAGGTCTTGAACTCCTGACTTCAGGTGATCGATCCACCTTGGCCTCCCAAAGTGCTGGGATTATAGGCTTGAGCCACCTCCCCCTGTCCAGTTGTGTTTTTATACACTAACAATGAACTATCCAAAAAAGAAACTAAGAAAACAATCCCATTTACAACAGCATCAAAAACAATAAAATAGGAATACATCTGATTAAGGAGGTGAAAGATCTGTACACTACAAACTATAAGACACTGATTAAAGAAATTTAAAGTACAAATAAATGAAAAGATATCCTGTGTTCATGGATTAAAAGAATGATCATTGTTAAGATGTCCATATTACTCAAAATGATTTAGAGATTCAAAGCAATCGCTATCAAAATTTCAATAATCTTTTTCACAGAACTATAAAAAAATTCTAAAATTTTTATGCACACACAAAAGAATCTGAATAGCCAAAGCAAAACATCCCACTATCTGATTTCAAAATCTATTACAAAGCTATAATAATCAAAGTAGCATGGTATTGCAGTAAAAGCAGACACACAGACCAAGGAAATAATAGAATTTCTTTAAATACAATCTCTTCTTTGGGACCTTTTATATTGCTGCTCTTTTTTCTTTCTTCCTTTTTAGTTATATGCAAGCCTGGTTGGAACGTTCCTGTAGATGTTTCCTGATGCACATATGAAAGACATTTTCCTAGAGCATGTACCTAGGAGTGTAGTTGCTAGTTCAATTTGATGATGAGATATTTCCAAATTGCTTTCCAAGGAGGTTTACCAATTTGCTCTCCTATCAGCAGGATATGATTCTGCACCCTTCATAACATTTGCTTTGGTCCTGTCAGGCTTCTTTCTTTTATTTAAAAAAAAAAAAGCTTGTTTTTTTGACTGGGTAAAACTTTCAAGTGCTGCAAAATTCAAAGCTATAAAAAAATGGAATGTAGGCCAGGCGCGGTGGCTCACGCTGTAATCCCAGCACTTTGGGAGGCCGAGGTGGGTGGATCACGTGAGGTTAAGACTTCAAGACCAGCCTGGCCAATATGATGAAACCCCCTCACTACTAAAAATACAAAAATCAGCTGGGCGTGGTGGTGTACACCTGTAATCCCAGCTACTCGGGAGGCTGAGGCAGGAGAATTGCTTAAAGCTGGGAGGCAGAGGTTGCAGTGAGCTGAGACTGCACCACTACTCTCCGGCCTGAGTGACAAAGCAAGATTCCATCTCAAAAAAAAAAAAAAAAAAAAAAAAAAAAACAGAACATGAGCATTGTATGACCCTGATCTCCAGGCAGCCCATTTACAGTTTAGAGTAGAAGTTCCTAATGGAATGGGTATTTTTATGTGGACACCAGCAAGTGTGTGTGTGTACATGCACGTGCATGTGTGTGTGTGTGCTTTTTTGTTTTTTGACTTCTCAATCATTGTCTCATCGACATCTCTTTTATCTCATCTGAAAAAATATCTTGGAGATCATTCCACATCAGTACGCAGAACTTCCTCAGTCTTTGTTTTTTAAAACATTAACTGCTACTTGATTCTTTTTTATTTTTTAAAATTTATTTATTTATTTTGAGACGGAGTTTTGCTCTTGTTGTCCAGACTGGGGTGCAGTGGTGCGATCTAGAGTCACTGCAACCTCTGCCTTCTGGGTTTAAGCAATTCTCCTGCCTCAGCCTAGGCCGGGCTTACAGGCATCTGCCACCATGGCTGGCTAATTTTGTATTTTTAGTAGAGACGGGGTTTCATCATGTTGGTCAGGCTTGTCTTGAACTCCTGACCTCAAGTGATCCACCTGCCTCGGCCTCCCAAAATCTTGGGATTACGGCGTGAGCCACCATGCCTGGCCGTGACTGTTTTTTAAATTAAAAGAATAATTTTTTTGTGTGAAATGTATCATGCATAATAGAATAGAAAACATTTGTGTAAGAGCAGAAGAAGAATAAAATTAATTCCTGCATATGCTTATCTCAGGCTCAGAAGAATCATGTCAGTAGCTTAGAAGCGCCCTTTGATCGTCTTCTCTATGACAGCCCCGAGCCTCCACCCCAAGGAAATTCCTCTCCAAACCTTTGTGTTAGTAGTTCCTTTGCCTTTCTTTATAGATTTCCAACTTGTTTGTATCCTCAAAGGATACATTGCTCAGTTTTGACTGAATAGCAAATACAAACTTAACTGCAATAAAATGAGTTAATTGTCGGTAGGTTCCTGGGATAAGATAAGTTCAACTGAATCTCTGGGTTTAGATTCCCTGGATGTGTAAGAGCATCCCTTCTGGAAAGGTCAGGGGCAAGGCCATTGTTGAAACCTGGAAACATGGAAGCACATCACTGAGGCATCCATTTGTGGAGCAGGGTCTGGATTCAGCAGTGATGTGGTCAGGCAAGTAGGCTACCCAGAACTTCCTGGGTCCAAACTTACCATAATCTGCCTCCAGCTCCCAAGAGTAGGTCAAAGAAGAACATTTCTCTGGGGGTGAAATGAGGATTCTCAGCTGATCCAAGTAGTAAGTCATAGAGGAGAAAAAAGAAACCTTGTCAGTACATAGACAAGATAGTCAATGAGCTCCATTGGACATGTGACCTTTGGTTTTAAAAAATGGCAGTGTGGATCTTGCTCATGACCTCCCAGGACATCCGTGGATGATGGTGCTTCTGTCTGGACTATGTTCCCTCTGTCTGGTCATTTTGAGACCTCCCTTTGTGATCCCAGGGATGCTCTTTGTCTCTCTGTTTGTGGGATTTCCCATGTTCCCATGCCTCTTCTTTCTTGGTTTACTCTTATTTTTGTGGAGTGCTTTCTCTAGTAGCTTTCTGAGAAAGGATATTTGGGAGATACATGTTTTGAGGGCTTGCATATGTTAAAATGTGTTTATTTTACCCTTATATTTAATTAATAGTTTTGCTGCGTATAGAATAATAGGTCAGACATCATTTTCCTTTAAGACATATTCTTGCTTCTGGTGTCTCAAGAAGTCTAAAGCCATGAATATTAATTCTATGCATGCCCTGTGTTTTACTCTCTGGAAACTTGTAGGATCATCTATCTCATGCCTCTCAGGACTTGAAATTTCACATGATGGGCTTGCTGTGAATCTCTGTGGGCTCTCTCAATCTGGCTACTCAGGTCCTTCAGTCCTGAGAATTTTCTTGGCTCATTCCATTGATGATTTTCTTGCTCCATTTTTTTCTAATATATTTCTGGAACTCCTATTAAATATCAGCATTGGACCACCTGGACTGGTCCTCAAATTTTGTTATCTTTGCTATTCTATTTTTCATCTTTTTGTGGTTTTGACTACTCTCTGGGAGATTTCCTCAAATTTAACTTTTTTTTTTTTTTTTTTTAAGACAGAGTTTTGCTGGTCACCCAGACTGGAGTGCAATGGTGTGATCTCAGCCCACTGCAACCTCCGCCTCCTATGTTCAAGTGATTCTCCAGCCTCAGCCTCTCAAGTAACTGAGATTACAAGCACCCCACCATGTCTGGCTAATTTTTTATATTTTGGTAGAGAAGGGGTTTCACCATGTTGGCCAGGCTGGTCTTGAACTCCTGACCTCAGATGATCCTCCCGCCTCAGCATCCCAAAGTTCTGGGATTATAGGCATGAGCCATCATGCCTGGCCCAAATTTTACTTTTATTTGTTCTATTGAGTTTGTCGTTGTTGTGTTCCTGCAATCATATTTTAGATTTCCAAAAGCTCTTTTTCGATTTCTGAATGTCTGATTGATCCTTTTTTAAAAGACTCTGTTCCTGTGCCATGGATGCAAAGATTCCTCTTATGTCACTGGGAATATTGATTATATATGTAATTATATGTAAGCCAAGTGTCCATTGGCTTCTGTTCTTAGGTTCCCAAGAGATCCCTGTTTCTTTTTTAACTCATATGTACATCTTTACAAGGGACCCCTGCTACTTGAAGAAACTTGAAAGAGAATATTCTAGCAAGCAGAAAAATCGAACACATCTCTTGTCTCTAAATAGTCTATATTTGAACACAAGGCAGGTGCTGGATCCTTCCTGTTCTCTAGCTGCTGAGTAGGCATAATTAATTTGGTTTACAGTTTTAGGAACAATAATTAGCTCATGATTCACACTGAAGAAAATGTTCCTATCTCTTAGGCTCCTTAAGGGTTTAAGTTTCCTGATAGTTTATGTTGAGAGTTCCAAGATCCATTAGCTAAATGAAATGCACAGCAAATCCACTGTCTAGACAAACAGCACCTTTCACTGGGTCTGTCAGATACAGACTATTTATTTTTGTGTAAAAGTGACCAACATCAAGTGACACATTTGTCCCAGATGTTGCATGCAAAAAAGCTAAACTAGCCAGTGCATAACAGTGTCACCTCGGCTCCGGAAGTGAGAAAGCTGAACCCTCCACATGCTTGGAGAACAACGATGGTTAGGCCAAGGGCTGGGACATTGAAGGCTGTTGTGTTTTGTGGTTAAGTGTGGCCACTGTGAACATCTGGCCCATCCAGATACTTAAATTGGTCACACACTCAGCTAGTAGCGATCTGCCGGTATGTGAGTCTGTATTGCATTACTTTGTGTGTGAATGTTAGGGAAAGTCATAGAATTGGATTTAATAGAAAAACAGTTCTTAACTTGGACTCAAGAAAGGGAGGACGAGCTTGTGGCCATCATTAAGGGGCTTCATGCACATTCCCTTTCTCCAGGGCACACCTGGAATGGCACTGCCCTCTTGCCTAGAGTGCAGGTCAGGAATATGACTTGCTTTGGCCAATGAAATGTGAGTGAAAGCCTTAAGTGCCAGTGTGCCCTTATTGGCAGTCACTGCCAGTACATTAGACCCACCCAAAGTGCTTAAAATTCAGATTCCCAAGCTAAACTCCAGAGCAATTGGAATAGAATCTCTCCAAGTAGAAACAAGGCAACAATATGTTTTAAAGCTCTTGGGTGTTTACAGCGTCGGGCCCAGGTTGAGTCCCACTGCTTGAGCTCCTGGTTCTATTTCATGTCTCTTCATAGCACTTATTAAAATAGTGCTAATATTATTAATTGGCGCTAATAGTGCCAGTTACTATTGGCATGGTGTTATATATTTATTTGTTTTCTAGAATTTGCTCTTGTGCTTTGAGCTGAGCCATATGCTGGGAGCATGATTGGCCTCCTTCCAGCACCCCCACAACACCTACTGAGGTCCTGGGCTCCCCTATCAGGTGCGGGAAGGGTCCCTGGACTCTATGCCCAAGTGCTACTATATTTTTGCTTGGCATGTATGCTTCTCATTGTGTAAAACTGCTATTCTTTTGATAATTCAAGTAACTTTCATTTACTATAGCTTTGAAAACAAAAAATTGTAAGAAAAAACATCCAATGATTGTGCCGTGGTTGGAGACTTCATTACCAAGGTGTTTACATCTTCCTTTTACCTCTCATTTTAAGGAGCTATCTTGATAGAGGCAAGAGGCAGAGAAATTCTATGCAGACAGGGGTTGGTCTGTAGCAAAACCCCACCTTCTGGAAATCCTGAAACCTGCAGCCCAGAGTGAGAACTTCTATCCCTGTGTGCTCGCTGTCTCCTGATTGGTTCTTTCTGAATAATGTCTTTTTGCCAATCAAATGTTGCCTTTTCCAAAGCAACCTATGGCCTGCCCTACCCCCCATCCTGTGCCTACAAAGACCCCAGGCTTAGTCTGTAGAGAGGAGAAGCAGCTGGACACTGGGAAGAGGCAATTGGACTTCAGAGACAGCAGCTGGATGTCAAAGAGAGGCTTTCAAGGGAGAGCAACCTGCCCTTCCCATCTCCTTTCCAGCTCCCCTTTCGGCTGAGATCTGCTTTCATTGATCAATAAAATTATCCGCATCCACCATCCTTCAATTCGTTCATGTGACCTCATTTTTCTTGGGCACCAGACAAGGATTCAGTAGGCACCAAGGGCTGATACCCAAAAAGGCTGTAAACACTGGTCCTTTTCCCTCACTGGCAGAGGGCAGCTGCCCCACACGATGAGGCAAAGGGCCCACTGAGCTGATAACACACTGCTGTCTGTGGACAGTGGAGCTAAGAGAGCATTGTAACATGCTCTCTGGGGCTTTGGGGTCACAGGCACCCCCACCCAGACACTGCTGCAGGGCCTGGCTGGAGTTTGCTCCTGCTGGCACCAAAGCAGCCAGCTTGTTCCTGCACTCACTTGCCTACATGCTCGTTCATGTGAGGAGTGGAGCATGGCAGACCTGAAGGAACGGAGTTTGCTCCTGCTGGAGCTGAAGCAGCCAGCCGGTTCCTCCATTTATTTGCTTGTGTGCTTCCTCCTACAAGGGGTTAAGTGGGGTGGGCTGAGTAAACAGGGCACCTCTGTTCACGAGTCCCATGAAACAGTCAAGAAAATAATCCTGCATCAATTTGACTCCTCGTCCTCCTCCCCTAATGGTTTGCAGTCTTTCCTATGTCATTATAAAGCTACATTTTATTCTGGAAAAAAAATTTGCTCTACAAGTTTAGAGACTTGCTGTGTTTTGTTCGCTGCCAATTCCTTAGGACTTAGAACAGTTTCTTGCAAATTATAGGGGCTCTTATTTAATTTCATAAAAGGAAGGACATTTCTCCCTGCAAAAGATAAAGAGGACGATTTCAGAAAAATATAATAGATCTTTTCTAAGAAGAAAAATTGACAGCTTTATACTGATTTTTTTAAAAAACTGTGATTACTAGAAAAGATATTGCACACTATTACATTATGGGTTGCGTTAGGATGAGATTTTTCCCTTGACTTTGACCCCCTTCGTGGAACTGGAGTGACTCATTTCACTCAGCCTGCAGCCTGCAGCCTGCAGTCTGTGGATGGCTAAGTGTTAACAGCTCAGTAAAAGGTTAGTTAGGGTGACAGCCTACTGCACCTGCCCTTTTTGACACCCGAGTTCTTGTTCAATATTCTGGGAGAATCAGGTCACATGAACTGTTTGAAAGATGATTAGTACAGAAGACTCTATTGAGCAGTGCAAGTGGCTCTCGGTGGAAGGGGAGCTGGAAAGGGGATCAAGCGGGAAGAAGGTGATCTTTCCCTGAAGCCGAGCCTGTCTCCAGCCAGGCTCCCCTCTGAAGCCGCACCGTCTGAAGTTAGCTGCGTTTATCCGTATTCTACAGTACGTAGTTGCTGCTGCTTTGCTCGCCAGTCAGCTGCTTGTATCCCGACAGTCAGCAGCTTGTGTATGTGTGTGTTTTTTTTCCCTCTGCCAGATGAAGTCTGGTTTTTTATGGGCACAGGATAGGGGGCGGGGTGGGCCAAAAAGGAAATCATTTGGGTGGAAAAATGGGGTTGGCTGTTTTCACTTAGGGCCAAGGTTCCAGGCTTCAGGGTAGAGTTTAGCCAGGAGCCCAGCCCTTCTTGGATCAGTGCGATTATTTGTCCCTTAGATACATGTCTTTAAATTAGGAGTCTGTATTCAACATTACAAGAGAAGTGAAACTCAAATGTCCAGCTTGTACAAGTACTTCATTTTCAGTGGTGTACCGAAAATGGAAGCAACACTCACTGCTCTTTTACTCAATTTGAGATAGTTCCCCAAGATACCAAGCAGATACCTAGCAGAGCCCAGGAAAACCAGCCCTCACCACCCCTCCAGAGCTGAGGGCTGGGAGCTGCCCTCATGCATGGGTGATGGCTGAGTGTGGGAGGGCCCTGCCATCCCTTTCCAGCCTTCAGTAGCCAAACCCTGGGACTGTTCTTTCTCTCATTCCTTTGCGGGGAAGACAAGGGAAAATGCATATAATCCTTCTGAGACATGAAGATCCCAGGATGGTACGTCTTTCCCCATCTCAACAGGGAAACAGTGGTTTCCTTAATCTTTTGAACAAAGAAGAAACTTCCTATTTCATCTCTAAGAGCAGAAAGTGGAACAGATGATAAGCTGTTTGTGAAGGGTTTCATCCTCTGAAGGGTGTGAATATCTTCATGTCAACAGGAAACCCAGGGCCCTCGTGTACCTCTGGAAGGAAGAAAGGTGGCTTCTACTCCTGGTTAAGTCAGGTTCATCCTAAATAGAGGAGCTGGGCATTTGTTGGTGGCTGGATAATCTTCTTTTCCTCTAGGTGCCATCCTGGGGAAATGGATTATTAAATAATCTATCTCTTCTCAAAACCTAAGAAACTTAAAGAAGAGTTAAGTCAATTTACCTCACAAAAGGGAAAATCAGGCCAGAGAGTTCTTTTCACCATATTTATATGAGTTTCTGAAAATAGCAATACAAAGACTACAACCTCACTTAAAATTTCAAACAACGTAGGATTAAAATGTAGACAGCTCCCAATTTTACATTATCCATTTCACTCCTGAAGGGCAAATGCTATTTGCAGTTTGGGGTGGGACCTTCTAGACATTTGCTATGTATACACCACACACACACACACATACACACACAAAAACACACACACACACACACACACAATAATTTCCTCCATTCTAGGATGCCATCAAATGTAAAGCCCAGGAGTGAAGGTGCCACTCCTCCAGGCTACTGTCCCTTCCTATTGTGTCCTCTCCCATTGTGCCCCAAGTGTAGGCACAGCCCAATCCCTTTCTCCACAGCAAGACTAATCAAGTAAGTGATGGTTTGCATAGCGATACTGACATTTTTGAGGGACAACTGGCAGGAATTCCATCACATAACAAGCCAGAAAATCAAACTAGATTATTGCTCTGGAACTGGACAGCCTGGGTTCGTATCCCAGTTTTTCTACTCACTAATGACCTGACTTTGAGAAAATTACCGAGATGTCTTAACTTTCTTATTTGTGAAATGAAGATAATAATAGTACCTGCCTTATAGGGTTGTTCACAAAATTATGTTAAATATATGAGAAGAGTCTATAGCCATGCTGGGCAAGAAGGAGTGCTCAGCAAATGTTAAATTTGTTTTACTCTTCCAAAAATCCATGTGTCATACTACAAGGCAGGGGTCAGCAAACTTTTTCAGTAAAGGGTCACATAGTAAATATTTTAGGCTTTGGAACCCATATGATCTCTGTAAAACTACTCAACTTTACATGGGGGAAAGAAGCCCTAGACAATATATAAGTGCATGGGTCTGGCATGTTCCAATAAAGCTTTATTTATGACATGTGAATTTCATATAATGTTCACAAGTCATGAAATATTCTTTTAAAAAATTTATTTCTCAATCATTTTAATGTAAAACAAACAAACAAAAAAACAAACAAACCATTCTTCACTCCTGGGCCATGCAAAATCAGGTGGTGGGCTGGATTTGGCCTACAGGCTGTAGTTCACCAACAAATCCCACCACCAGCATCACAGATGCCCCCATCTGGCCATTTCTGTACCCTCTCTTTTCCAGGTCCCCATTTCCCTGTTTTTGCTCATGTTTCATCTATAGGAGAAAGCAAAACTCGGTAATCACCTTTCTACTCAAGAAGAGCCCTTTCCCATTAGGACACAGGGAGCATGGTCCCTCTGTCTCAGGCTCTACACTCCAGGTTGAGCTCTGCCCTCACCTTTGCAAACTAGAGGGCCCGGGGAAAATGGTCACATGTGTTATACGTGGAAGCCTGCCTTCTGTTGGGGACATATATTTTAATGGCTGCGTGGAAGGCAACTGCTTGAGCCCACAAACTTCTTTAACCTGTCCCTTGGTGATTGTTATGGTTTGGATGTGTGTCTCTGCCCAAATCTCATGTTGAATTGTAATCCCCAGTATTGGAGTTGGGGCCTGGTGGCAGATGATTGGATCATAGAGGTGGCTTTCTCATAAATGACTTAGCATCATCCCACCATCCTCTTGGTGCTCTCCTTGCAATAGTGAGTGACTTCTTGCAAGATCTGGCTGTTTAAAAGCATGGCACCTCACTCTCACTCTCTCGCTCTCTCTCCTGTTCCCACCATGTGAGATATCTGCTCCCCCTTCACTTTCTACCATGATTGTAAGCTTCCTGAGGCCTTCCCAGAAGCACATTCCTGTGTTACGCTTCCTGTACAGCCTGCAGAACCATGAGCTAATTAAACCTCTTTTCTTTAAAAATTATCCAGTGTCAGGTATTTCTCTTTTTTTTCTTTTTATTTTCTTTTCTTTTCCTTTTTTTTTTTTTTTTTTTTTTTTTTTTTGAGACAGAGTCTTGGTCTATTGCCCAGGCTGGAGTGCAGTGGTGCGATCTTGGCTCACTGCAGCATCCACACCCTGGGTTCAAGTGATTTCTCCCACCTCAGCTTGCTGAGTAGCTGGGATTACAGATGTGCACTACCATGCCGGGCTAATTTTTGTATTTTTAGTAGAGATGGGGTTTTGCCATGTTGGTCAGGTTAAGTATTTCTTTATAGCAATGCACAAACAGCCTAATACAGTAATGAATGTTTATATCATATTGTTTCCAGTTTTCCACTATACAAAGAATGTTGCATTTTCTCATAAAATCCTCAAATAACTCTATGAGAGGGGAACAATTTAATCTCATTTTACAGATGAAGTAAAGGAGAAAGGCACAGAAAAATGAAGTAACTTGGCCAATTTCACACATGGTTATGATGGAAGCTGCTATGACTCCACTTCCAGGATACAACTGACTGACCACCAACGGAGGTCACTGGAGCCAAGATATTGTTACTGTCGTATTCATTTCCTTGTATTACTTAATTGGTCTATAGGCAGGCACATGGCCCATGCTAAGTCAATCAGTGTCCTTTTCCTAGAATTTTAGAACTGGAATCAAAAAACTCTTATAATTCAAACTCAGGTCTACTAGCAGACTTTTGGAGAAAAATTCCTGTTTTCAAAGAGAAGGAAGCCAAGGGAGGAAGATAAATGGATAAACCATGAGAATCTTGAGGGCACTCAAAGCTTGGTTCCAGGTGTTCCCAAGGCCCAGCTATACCCCAGACCTCCCAGAAGCTAAGCTGTTTTGTAAGAGTCCACAGTATATATTTAATCAATTACTTTTTTTTTTTTTTTTTTTTGAGATGGAGTCTGGCTCTGTCGCCCAGGCTGGAGTGCAATGGTGCGATCTCGGCTTACTGCAACCTCCACCTCCCAGGTTCAAGTGATTCTTCTGCCTCAGCCTCCCAAGTAGCTGCGACTACAGGTGTGCACCACCACGCCTGGCTAATTTTTGTATTTTTAGTAGACACAGGGTTTCACCATTTTGGCCAGGATGGTTTCGATCTCTTGACCTTGTGATCCACCTGCCTCAGCCTCCTAAAGTGCTGGGATTACAGGTGTGAGCCACTGTGCCCAGACTAATCAATTACTTTTTAAAGGGTTTTTATTTAAAAAAAATTTTTCTTTCACTTTTACCTGAGAGAGTTCTAATTACTTTAAGTAAATTAATCACCAAGTGATACTGTAAACATTATAAGAAAATAGCTATCAGGATACAGACAATTTCTCTGATGGCCACTTTAATATGTTTGTAAACCAAAAATAAATTTCTAAGCCCCCCAGCCGACTAAATAGATCCCTTCTTGGCCAAGAGGACCCCAGAAAAATCTGAAAAACTGAATTCCCAGCCATGACAGGAAGGGAGGTTGGACATACCACATTATATTCCCTCCCTTTTGGAGTTTAGGCACAACTGACCAGCATTAACATTAAAATACAGACCATAAGACTGAAAAAAACAGACTGTTTGTGGCAATAAGATAACAAATTCCAACCTGACTCTGGTATAGCATTGCATGACAGATAGTAGACCTGGAGAGAAATCAAAATATTTTACCCCAAAATATATTTATTTGACATATTTTGAAATTGTCCTGCCAAGCCATCTTTTATGGGGGGAATTTGCATTTGTAGAGAATCTCCATTAATGGAGATAATGCAGCCACACCTTCCTTTTCCAGGCCTTTCCTGGATCTAGGAAAGATTAACCAAGAGTCTGAAATCTTTTGAGGTTGGAAAAGAGACATTTACTATCTATTCTCTCTGAAGGCTGCTACCTATGAAACTTCATCTACATAACAAGAACTTTGGTCTCCATAAGCCCCCTTATCTTAAGCATTTTTTTCTACTGACTTCAAGTCTTTAGACAAAGCTTAACTCTTTCAACCAATGACCAATTAAAAAAATCTTTGAATCCACCTATGACCTGTAACCCCCATCCCCATCTCACTGCCCCCTTCAAGATATCCTACCTCTTTAGGCCGAACAAATGTAGACCTTCCATTATTAGTTTAGTATTTTACCTGCAAGTCCCATCTCGCTAAAATGTATAAAACCAGGCTGGGCATGGTGGCTCACACCTGTAATCCCAGCACTTTGGGAGGCTGAGGTGGGGGGGATCACTTGAGGTCTGGAGTTCGGGACCAGCCTGGTCAACATGATGAAACCGTATCTCTACTAAAAATACAAAAATTAGCCAGGCGTGGTGGTGCACACCTGTAATCTCAGCTACTTGGGAGGCTGAGGCTGGAAACTTGCTTGAACCTAGGAGGTGGAGGTTGAGCCGAGATCACACCATTGCACTCCAGCCTGAGTGGCAGTGTGAGACTCTGTCTCCAAAAAAAAAAAAAAAAAAGTATAAAACCAAACTGTAATCCAACTGCCTGGGGCACTCTTTCTCAAAAGCTCTCAAGACTGACTGTTACCTGGGCCATGGTCACTCATATTGGCTTAGAATAAACCTCTTTAAAATATTTTACAGAGTTTGGGGTATTTTTCTATCAGCAGATTACAGACTCATGACAAGTGATTTCTACTGAATAGCCAAAAGAAAATACATTTAGCAAACCAAGAAGCATACTCTATTAGCCATGGCATAAAAATAGACAAACGTAAGCCACCAGTGTTGCAGAACTTTCTTTGCTAAAAATAAAGAGGGGGAACAAGTAGAGAAGTAAAGTAAGAATAACAAATCTCAATCACCAGGAATACACCATTTAAACTCTTTGCTGCAACCTCCTCAGTTTTGTGTAAAATAAAGGAGGTAGACCAGATAACTGCCTAGCTCCCTACTATCTCTAAAATTATAATGTTTAGCTCTGATGTTAAAAATGCCAATGGTAGACAAACTTAGACTGAATGCTTTTAACAGTACCCAAGTCACCTCTTGAATGCTTTGCTGCTTAGAAATTTCTTCCACCAGATACCCTCAATCATCTCCCTCAAGTTCAAAGTTTTACAAATCTCTAGGGCAGGGGCAAAATGCCGCCAGTCTCTTTGCTAAAACATAGCAAGAGTCAGTTTTACTCCATTTCCTAACAAATTCTTCATCTTTATCTGAGACCACCTCAGCCTGGATTTCATTGTCTATGTCATCATCAGCATTTTGGTCAAAGCCATTCAACAAATCTCTAGGAAGTTTCAAACTTTCCCACATTTTCCTGTCTTCTTCTGAGGCCTCCAAACGGTTCCAACCTCTGCCTGTTACCCAGTTCCAAAGTCGCTTCCATATTTTTGGGTGTCTTTACAGCAGTGCCCCACTCTATCAGCACCAATTTACTGTATTAGTCCGTTTTCATGCTGCTGATAAAGACATACTTGAGAGTGGGTAATTTATACAGAAAAAGAGGTTTAATGGACTCACAGTTCCAGGTGGCTGGGGAGGCCTCACAATCATGGTGGAAGGCAAAAGGCACCTCTTATATGATGGCAGGCAGGGCAGAATGAGAGCCAAGCGAGGGGAGACTCTATTTTTATATATGTATGTATGTATGTATGTATTTATTTATTTATTTTTGAGACGGAGTCTCTCTCTGTCGCCCAGGCTGGAGTGCAGTGGCGCGATCTCGGCTCACTGCAAGCTCCGCCTCCTGGGCTCGCGCCATTCTGCTGCCTCAGCCTCCCCAGTAGCTGGGACTACAGGCGCCCGCCAACACACCCGGCTAATTTTTTGTATTTTTAGTAGAGACGGGGTTTCACCGTGTCAGCCAGGATGGTCTCAGAGCTCCTGACCTCGTGATCCACCCGCCTCGGCCTCCCAAAGTGCTGGGATTACAGGTGTGAGCCACTGTGCCCGGCCAAGGAGAGACCCTTTATAAAACCATCAGATCTTGTCGGACTTAGTCACTACCCAAAGAACAGTATGGGGGGAGCCACTCCCATGATTCAATTATCTCTCACCAGGCCCCTCCCTCAACACGTGGGAATTATGGGAGCTACAATTCAAGATGAGACTTGGGTGGGGCACAGCCAAACCATATCAGCAATTGCAATAGAGAAAGAGTAATCCATGCAGTGCCGGCTGTGCGGCAGACCAAAGTTTTAGTATTACACAAATCAGTCTCTCCAAGCATTTGAGGATCAGAATTCTTAAGGATAATTTGGTGGATGGGGGAAGGCCAGTGAGTCCAGAGTGCTGATTGGTTGGGTTGGAGATGAAATCATGGGGAATTGAAGCTGTCCTCTTGCACTGAATCAGTTCCTGAGTGGGGGCCACAAGATCAGATGAGCCAGTTTATCGCTCTGGATGCCAGCTGCTCCATCAAGTGCAGGGTCTGCAAAAATATCGCAAGCATTGATCGAAGGAACAGTTTAGGGATGATCAGAATGTTGTAGCCTCCAGCTGCGTGACTCCTAAATTATAATTTCTAATCTTGTGGGTAATTTGTTATTCCTATGAAGGCAGTCTAGTCCTCAGGCAAGAAGGGGGTTTGTTTTGGGAAAGGGCTGTTATCATATTTGTTTTATTTATTTATTATTATTTTTTAAATTTTACTTTAAGTTCTGGGATACATGTGCTGAATGTGCAGGTTTGTTATATACTTAGGATTGTCTTGGCTATATGGGCTCTTGTTGGTTCCATATGAAATTTAAATGTAAACATGTGCCATGGTGGTTTGCTGCACCTATCAATCTGTCATCTAGGTTTTAAGCCCCATATGCATTAGGTATTTGTCCTAATACTCTCCCTCCCCTTTCCCCCTACCCACCGACAGTCCCCAGTGTGTGATGTTCCCCTCTCTGTGTCCATATGTTCTCATTGTTCAACTCCCGCTTATGAGTGGGAATGTGTGGTGTTTGATTTTCTGTTCCTGTGTTAGTTTGCTGAGGATGATGGCTTCCAGCTTCATCCATGCCCATGCAAAGGAAATGAACTCATTCTTTATTATGGCTGCACAGTATTCCATGTTGTATATGTGCCACATTTTCTTTATCCAGTCTATCATTGATGGGCATTTGGGTTGGTTCCAAGTCTTTGCTATTGTAAATAGTGCTGCAATAAATATACATGTGCATGTATCTTTATAGTAGAATTATTTATAATCCTTTAGTAATGGGATTCCTCGGTCAAGTGGTATTTCTGGTTCTAAATTCTTGAGGAATTGCCACACTGTCTTTCACAATGGTTGAACTAATTTACACTCCCACCAGAAGTGAAATCCTTCTTCTTTCTTCACATCCTTGCCAGCATCTGTTGTTTCCAGACTTTTTAATGATCAGCATTCTAATTGGCATGAGATGGTGTCTCATTGTGGTTTTGATTTGCATTTCTCTAATGACCAGTGATGATGAGCTTTTTG
Source organism: Pongo abelii (assembly GCF_028885655.2). Lineage (NCBI taxonomy): Eukaryota > Metazoa > Chordata > Mammalia > Primates > Hominidae > Pongo > Pongo abelii. The sequence goes on along the minus strand of NC_071993.2, from coordinate 30,890,004 downwards.
TCATGTTGGTTGGCAGCATAAAACGTTTTCTTTTGAGAGGTACCTGTTCATATCCTTCACCTACTTTTTGATAGAGTTGTTTGTTTTTTTCTTGCCAATTTGTTTAAGTTCCTTATAGATTCTGGATATTATCCCTTTGTCAGATGGATAGATTGCAAAAATTTTCTCCCATTCTGTAGGTTGCCTTTTCACTCTGATGATAGTTTCTTTTGCTGAACAGAAGCTCTTTAGTTTAATTAGATCCCATTTGTCAATTTTGGCTTCTGTTGCAGTTGTTTTTGGTGTTTTAGTCACAAAGTCTTTGCCCATGCCTATGTCCTGAATGGTATTCCCTAGATATTCTCCCAAGGTTTTTGTGGTTTTAGGTTTTATGTTTAAGTCTTTAATCTATCTTGAGTTAATTTTTGTATGAGATGTAAGCAAGGGGTCCAGTTTCTGTTTTCTGCATATGGCTAGCCAGTTTTCCCAGCACCATTTATTAAATAGGGAATCCTTTCCCCATTGCTTGTTTTTGTCAGGTTTGTCAAAGATCAGACGGTTGTAGATGTGTAGTGTTATTTCTGAGGCCTCTGTTCTGTTCCATTTGTCTATATGTCTGTTTTGGTACCAGTACCATGCTGTTTTGGTTACTGTAGCCTTGAAGTATAGTTTGAAGTCAGGTAGCATGATGCCTCCAGCTTTTTTCTTTTTACTTAGTATTGTCTTGGCTATATGGGCTCTTGTGTGGTTCCATATGAAATTTAAAGTAGTTTTTTTCCAATTCTGTGAAGAAAGTCAATGGTAGCTTGGAATAGCATTGAATCTATTAATTACATTGGGCGGTATGGCCATTTTCACGATATTGATTCTTCCTATCCATGAGCATGGATTTTTTTTTTTTCCATTTTTTCCTCTCATTTCCTTGAGCAGTGGTTTGTAGTTCTCCTTGAAGAGGTCCTTCACGTCCCTTGTAAATTGTATTCCTAGGTATTTTATTTTCTTTGTAACAATTGTGAATGGGAGTTCACTCATGATTTGACTCTCTGCTTGTCTATTATTGGTGTATAGAAATGATTGTGATTTTTGCACATTGATTTTGTAACCTGAGACTTTGCTGAAGTTGTTTATCAGCTTAAGGAGCTTTTGAGCTGAGATGATGGGGTTTTCTAAATACAGAATCATGTCATCTGCAAACAGAGACAATTTGACTTCCTCTCTTCCTATTTGAATACCTTTTATTTCTTTGCCTGATTCCTTGCCTGATTCCTCTCGCCAGAACTTCCAATACTAATTGAATAGGAGTGGTGAGAGAGGGCACCCTCATCTTGTGCCAGTTTTCAAAGGGAATGCTTCCAGCTTTTGCCCATTCAGTATGATATTGGCTATGGGTTTGTCATAAATAGCTCTTATTATTTTGAGATATGCTCCATCAGTGTCTAGTTTTTTGAGAGTTTTTAGCATGAAGGGATGTTGAATTTTATTGAAGGCCTTTTCTGCATCTATTGAAATAATTATGTGGTTTTTGTCATTGGTTCTTTTTATGTGATGAATTATGTTTATTGATTTGTGTATGTTGAACCAGCCTTGCATCCCAGGGATGAAGCCAACATGATTGTGGTGGATAAGCTTTTTGTTGTGCTGCTGGATTTGGTTTGCCAGTATTTTATTGAGGATTTTCACATTGATGTTTATCAGAGATATTGGCCTGAAATTTTCTTTTTTTGTCGTGTCTCTGACAGGCTTTCGTATCAGGATGACGCTGGCCACATAAATTGAGTTAGGGAGGAGTCCCTCTTTTTCTATTGTTTGGAATAGTTTCAGAAGAAATGGTATCAGCTCCTTTTTGTACCTCTGGTAGAATTTGGCTATGAATCTGTCTGGTCCTGGGCTCTTTTTGGTTGGTAGGCTATTAATTACTGCCTCAATTTCAGAACTTGTTATTGGTCTATTCAGATATTTGACTTCTTCCTGGTTTAGTCTTGGGAGGGTGTATGTGTCCAGGAATTTTCCATTTCTTCCAGATTTTCTAGTTTATTTGCATAGAGGTGTTTATAGTATTCTCTGATGGTAGTTTGTATTTCTGTGGCATCAGTGGTGATATCCCTTTTATCATTTTTTATTGTACCTGTTTGATTCTTCTCTCTTTTCTTCTTTATTAGTCTGGCTAGTGATCTATCTATTTTGTTAATCTTTTCAAAAAAGCATTCCCTGGATTCATTGATTTTTTGAAGGGTTTTTCGTCTATCTCCTTGAGTTCTGCTCTGATCTTAGTTATTTCTTGTCTTCTGCTAGCTTTTGAATTTGTTTTCTCTTGCTTCTTTAGTTCTTTTAATTGTGATGTTAGAGTGTTGATTTTAGATTTTTCCTGCTTTCTGATGTGGGCATTTAGTGCTATAAACTTCCCTCTAAACACTGCTTTAGCTGTGCCCCAGAGATTCTGGTACGTTGTGTCTTTGTTCTCATTGGTTTCAAAGAACTTCATTATTTCTGCCTTAATTTTATTATTTACCCAGTCGTCATTCAGGAGCAGGTTGTTCAGTTTCCATGTAGTTGTGCAGCTTTGAGTGAGTTTCTTAATCCTGAGTTCTAATTTGATTGCACTGTGGTCTGAAAGGCTGTTTGTTATGATTTCTGTTCTTTTGCGTTTGCTGAGGAGTGTTTTACATCCAATTATTGGTTGATTTTAGAGTAAATGCTATGTGGTGCTGAGAAGAATGTGTATTCTGTGGATTTGGAGTGGAGAGTTATGTAGTTGTCCATTAGGTCTGCTTGGTCCAGAGCTGAGTTCAAGTCCTGAATATGCTTGTTAATTTTCTGTCTCGTTGATCTGTCTAATATTGTCCGTGGGCTGTTAAAGTCTCCCACTATTATTGTGTGGGAGTCTAAGTCTCTTTGTAGTTCTTTAAGAACTTGCTTTGTGAATCTGGGTGCTCCTATATTGGGTGCATATATATTTAAGATAGCTCTTCTGGTTGCATTGATGCCTTACCATTATGTAGTGCCCTTCTTTGTCTTTTTTGATCTTTGTTGGTTTAAAGATCAGAGTTGTCTGTTTTATCAGAGACTAGGATTGCAACCCCTGATTTTTTTTTTTTTTTTTTGGCTTTCCATTTGCTTGGTAAATACTCCTCCATCCCTTTATTTTGAGCCTATGTGTGTATTTGCATGTGAGATGGTTCTCCTGAATACAGCACACCAATGGGTCTTGACTCTTTATCCAATTTGCCAGTCTGTGTCTTTTAATTGGGGCATTTAGCCTATTTACATTTAAGGTTAATATTGTTATGTGTGAATTTGATCTTGTCATCATGATGCTAGCTGGTTATTTTGCACATTAGTTGATGCAGTTTCTTCATAGTGTCGTTGGTCTTTATATTTTGGTGTGCCTTTGCAGTGGCTGGTACTGGTTTTTCCTTTCTATATTTAGTGTTTCCTTCAGGAGCTCTTGTAAGGCAGGCCTGGCAGTGACAAAATCTCTCAACATTTGTTTGTCTGTAAAGTATTTTATTTCTCCTTCACTTTGAAACTTAGTTTGGCTGGATATAAAATTCTAGGTTGAACATTCTTTTCTTTAAGAATGTTGAACATTGGCCCCCACTCTCTTCTGGCTTGTAGGGCTTCTGCAGTGAGATCTGCTGTTAGTCTGATGGGCTTCCCTTTGTAGGTAACCTGACTTTTCTCTCTGGATGATCTTAACATTCTTTTCTTCATTTCAACTTTGGAAAATCTGATGATTGTGTGTCTTGAGGTTGCTCTTCTCAAGGAATATCTTAGTGGTGTTCTCTGTATTTTCTGAATTTGAATGTTGGCCTGTCTTGCTAGGTTGGGGAAGTTTTCATGGATACTATCCTGAAGTGTGTTTTCCAACTTGGTTCCATTCTCCTTGTCACTTTCAGGGACCCCAATCAATCGTAGATTTGGTCTTCTCACATAGCCCCATATTTCTTGGAGACTTTGTTCATTCCTTTTCATTCTTTTTTCTCTAATCTTGTCTTCACACCTTATTTCAGTAAGTTGATCTTCAATCTCTGATATCCTTTCTTTTCCTTGATTGATTCAGCTATTGATACTTGTGTATGCTTCGTGAAGTTCTTCTGCTGTGTTTTCCAGCTCCATCAGGTCATTTATGCTCTTCTCTAAACTGTTTATTCTAGTTAACAGTTCCTGTAACCTTTTGTCAAGGTTGTTAGCTTCCTTGCATTGGGTTAGAACATGACCCTTTAGCTCAGAGGAGTTTGTTATTACCCACCTTCTGAAGCCTGCTTCTGTCAATTCATCAAACTCATTCTGTGTCCACTTATGTGCCCTTGCTGGAGAGGAGTTATGATCATTTGGAGGAGAAGAGGCATTCTGGTTTTCAGAATTTTCAGCATTTTTGCATTGATTTCTCCTCATCTTTGTGGATTTATCTACTTTTGATCTTTGAGGCTGATGAGCTTTGGATGGGATTTCTGTGTGGTTTTTTTTTTTTTTTTTTTTCTTTTTTGCTTGTTATTGTTGATGTTGATGTTATTGCTTTCTGTTTGTTAGTTGTTCTTCTGACAGTCTGGCCTCTCTTCTGCAGGTCTGCTGCAGTTTCCTGGAGGTCCACTCCAGACCCTATTTGCCTGAGTATCACCAGCAGAGGCTGCAGAACAGCAAAAATTGCTGGCTGCTCCTTCCTCTGGAAGCGTCATCCCAGGGGGCACTGGCCTGATGTCAGCCATAGCTCTCCTGTATGAGGTGTCTGTCAACCCCAGTTGGGAGGTCTCTCCCAGTCAGGAGGCATGGGGGTCAGGGACCCACTTGAGGAGGCAGTGTTTCCCTTAGCAGAGCTGGAGCACTTGTGCTGGTAGAACCCTCCTTTTCTGGATCCACTGCTCTCTTCAGAGTGGGCAGGCAGGAATGTTTAAGTCTGCTGAAGCTGCGCCTACAGCCTCCCCTTCCCCCAGGTGCTCTGTCCCAGGGAGATGCGTGTTTTATCTATAAGCCCCTGACTGGGGCTGCTGCCTTTCTTTCAGAGATGCCCTGTCCAGAGAGGAGGAATCTAGAGAGGCAGTCTGGCTTTGCCGCACCATGTTGAGCTCTGCCCACTCTGAACTTCCTGGCCTCCTTAGCACTGTGAGGGGGAAACTGCCTACTCAAGCCTTAGTAATAGCGGACGCCCCTCCCTGCACCAAGCTCGATCCTCCTAGGTTGACTTCAGACTGCTGTGCTGGCAGCAAGAATTTCAAGTCAGTGGTTCTTAGCTTGCTGGGCTCCATGGGAGTGCGACCCACTGAGGAAGACCACTTGGCTCCCTGGCTTCAGCCCCCTTTCCAAGGGAGTGAATGGTTCTTTCTTGGTGACAGTTCCAGGCACCACTGGGGTGGGGGGGTTGGGGGAGGGAAACAACTTCCTGCAGCTAGCTTGGTGTCTGCCCAGATGGCTGCCCAGTTTTGTGTTTGAAATCCAGGGCCCTGGTGGTGTTGGCATGCGAGGGGATCTCCTGGTCTGTGGGCTGCAAAAACTGTGGGAAACGCTTAGTATCTGGGCTGGTCTTTCACGGCTTCTCTTGGCTGGAAAAGGGAGGCTCCCGGCTCCTGGCACTTCCAGGGTGAGGCGACGCCCCACCCTGCTTTGGCTCACCCTCCATGGGCTGCACCCATTGCCTAATCAGTCCCAATGAGATAAAGAGGGTATGTCAGTTGGAAATGCAGGAATCACCCACCTTCTGCGTTGGTCTCACTGGGAACTGCAGACCAGAGCTGTTCCTATTGGACCATCTTGCCAGATCTCCTGGACTCTTTTAAACATGCTTGAATAATAATTTTTTAAAAATTTGAACACTTGGATCAAAAAGTAGGAAATCCTTCCTCTTACATTATACCTATTGATAATTTGGTGTTCTTACACAAAGGGTTAGGGCATTGTGTTATGAAAACTGTAATTAAAAACCACAATTACTTTTGCACCAACCTAATAAAATGTTAACACATCTAATCTCCTCTGAGAAGAAATGTATTTCATTGTTTTTACTTATGTAGCTTGATAGTGTGAAAGATGCCCATTTATAGAATAAGTCATCTAAGTATACTTACAAAATAAAATAACAACTTGAATTTGACCTCTGGATTGCCTCCAGAAAGAGTCCACTTTGTGTACTAAACTAATGTCATCTTAAGTCAGAAAGTGGTCTGAACGGGGCTCTTGTTTAGCCTATGTGCATTTTAATATTCTAGTGATTTGTTTGCTTTAAAAAGTGAGGTGGGAATAAGTTCTTTTGTGCTGATTATTTTTCCTGGGTTCACAATAGGGAAAATCTCTTTCCTTTTTTTTTTTGGACGGATTATCACTCTGTCGCCCAAGCTAGAGTGCAGTGGTGCGATCTCAGCTCACTGCAACATCCACCTACCAGGGTCAAATGATTCTCCTACCTCAGCCTCCTGAATAGCTGAGATTACAGGTGCATGCCACCATGCCCAGCTAATTTTTCTATTTTTAGTAGAGACCATGCTGGTGAGGCTGGTCTGGAACTCCTCACCTCGTGATCTGTCCACCTCGGCCTCCCAAGGAACATTTCTTAATTTAGGAGTTTCTTTCTTAACTTCTCATTGCATGAGTTTGATTTCAGTATGTTATCTGTTAGATAAATAATCATTACTGAAAATGGATTCAGAAAATCAAGGGTAGAGCAGTTTGAATTAAACTCGAGTGTTCACGAACAAGCCAATCCTAAGTACTTGTGGATTTCACTCAAGTAACCCATGGAGTAAAGTTTTCCTGATTTCTTGCCAAATTCTAATATGAAAATAAAGATATGTACTGTATTTTCTATCACTATTATATTTTCTTTATAGTATATAAAATAGGACAAACTGTCATTTATCTTTGTTATCGTGTTGTTTTCTTTGTCTTATTAGGACAGGTTTTTAATAATTTGTTTTAACATGCTCTCTTCAGAGTGTTATACTCTTGCAGTGTTTCTTTATATCAGATGCCTTGTGCCTTTTGATATTTATTTTTAGCTTAATTTAGCTTCATTTTAATATATAAAACACTTAATCACCGTGACTTCCTAAGTTGCCGTTTCTTCTATTCTGTTTAAACTCAGGATATACATTCCATTTTAGAGACAGTTTTAAGTTGATACTTTTAAATGATTTCATGCCCTCTGTTGGTTCTTTGATAAATTACAAGTTATATTTTGATCAGTAGGAATGTAATATTTTTAATTTAATTTAATTCTATTTTTCCTTTTTTAGAGACAGTGTCTCACTCTGTTGCCCAAGCTGAAGTGCTGTGGTGTGATCATAGCTCACTGCAGCCTTGAACTCTTGGGCTCAAACAATCCTCCTTCCGCAGCCTCCAGAGTAGCTAGGATTACAGGCACATGCCACCATGTCCAACTAATTTTTTAAATCGAATTTTAAAAATTTTGTTTCTCTTGTATATGTATATTTTTTATTTTTATAGAGACAGGGTTTCACTATGTTACCCAGGGTGGTCTCGAACTCCTAGGTTCAAGCAATCCTCCTGCCTCAACCTTCCAAAGTGTTGGGATTACAGGCGGGAGCCACCGCACCCAGCCAACAAATGCTTCTCTGTCTTTATTGATTATATATATATATAAATATATATATTATATATATATATTCTACCTCTATTTACAGCCTTTTTGACCCTAGGCAAATTAATCTCTGCATGCCTCAATTTCCTCAGCCATAGAATAATGGATGATAATAGCTTATTTTATCAATTCTAAGACTAACTTTTTTCCCCACTTTTTAATATCTCTGACATCAGAGCATGCCTCACTGTCAGCATTAAAAAGTACCATTGTGACTTAGATTACTTGGCAGCATTTTTCTATGATGGATAAAATAATGATGATGTCTTCCACTAGATAGAATATCACATTAATACCTGTATCCTAGGGTTTTGTGGGGGTTAACTGAGTCAAGATACATGAAATGCTTAGAACTGTGAATGGCTAATATTAATCACTTAATAAATGTAATACACTAGCTGGGTATGGTGGCGTGCACCTGCAGTCCCAGCTACTAGGGAGGCTAAGGCAGGAGGATCACCTGAGCCCAGGAGTTCAAGGCTGCAGTGACCATGAAGATGCCCGTAAATAGCCACTGCAGTCCAGTGCTGCACTGCACAGTAGGCCCTTTCTCTAAAATATACACATATGTAATATATATAAATATAGATCTCTATTCATATATGTATATATGTTACATATAACATATGTTATATATGTTATGTATGTTACATAACATATGTTATATATGTTATATATGTTACATAACATATGTTATATATGTTACATAACATATGTTATATATGTTACACAACATATGTTATATATGTTATGTATGTTACATAACATATGCTATGTATACATGTTTACATATGTTACATATATAGATATAATATGTATATCTTATATATAATATAAGATATAATATGTAACATATGGCGATCTATATTTATATATAACATATAAATTACATATAAGTGGAATACATATGTAATATAATACATCATATAATACATATCATAATAAATATAATATAATACATATAATATAAATTATATGTAACATATATAAATAAGAGACTTATATTTATAATCTATTAGTATTCCAATCTGTGGATGGATTACAAATTAACTAGTCCCCTCCTCACATTGAAACTATAGATTGCTTCTAATTCTTCTATATATACAGCTTTGAATATTCTTCTACGTAAACCTTCATGTGCATCCCTAATTAGGATAGATTTCTAGTAATGGAATTACTAGATCAAAAAGCATGAACAAATTTAAGGGATGGATCATAGTGATTAGAAAGTCAGTCAAACCTGTGTGAGAATCACCACTTGAGTTGTTTTGGATTCCCCTATATATGTAAAAACACATGGTATTTGTCTTTCTGTACTTGACTTATTTCACTTAGCATAATCAATTCATCCATGTTGTCACACATGACAAAATTTCCTTCTTTTTTTTTCTCCTTTGTTTTGGAATTACTATAGCTTTGTAGTATAGTTTTAAATAAGGTAGTATGATTCTTCCAGCTTTGTTCTTTTTGTTCATGATTTCCCTAGCTATTTGGGATTTGTGTGTGTGTGTGTGTGTGTGTGTGGTTCCATATAAATTTTAGGAATTTTTTTCTATTTCTATGAAAAATGATGTTGGAATATTGATGGAAATTGCATCGAATCTGTAGATAATTGTGGGTAGTAAGGACATTTTAATAATGTTAGTGTTTTCAATATATGAACATGAGATGTCTTTTCATTTATTTGTGTTTTTTTCAGTTTATTTCATGAGGTCTTATATATTTCAGTGTATAGATCTTTCACCTCCTTGGTTAAATTTATTCCTAAGTATATATTTTTTTGGTAGCTGTTGTAAATGGGATTGCTCTCTTCCTTTTTTGGATAGTCTCTTCCTAGTGTATAGAAATGCTATTGATTATTGTGTGTTGATTTTGTATTCTACAAATGTACTGTATTCATTTATTAGTTCTAACAATTTTGCTGGAGTCTGCAGGAAATTCTATAGAATAAGATTATGTCATCACCAAACAGTGACAATTTCACTTCTTCCTGTACTATTTGGATGCCTTTTAATTCGTTCTCTTGCCTAATTGCTCTGGCAATGACTTCCAGTACTATTTTGAATAGAAGTGACAAGAGTGGGCATCCTGGTCTTGTTCCAGATCTTAGGGGAAAGGCATTCGATTTTGAGTATAATGTTAGCGATGGGCTTCTCATATATGGCACTTATTGTGTTGAGGTATATTCTTTCTATACCTAATTTGGTGAGAGTTTTTATCATGAAAGGAAGTTAAATTTTGTCAATGGTTTTCCTGCGTCTAATGAGATGATTATTTGGTTTTTGTGCTTCATTATGTTAATGCAATGTATTTATTGATTTGCATGTGTTAAAGCATCCTTGCATTCAAGGATAAATCCTATTTGATAGATGGCAAATGATAGTTTAATTTGTTGATGAATTCAGTGCGCTAGTATTTTGTTGAGGATTTTTGCATCTAAGTTCATTAAGCATATTGGCCTGTAATTTTCTTTTCTTTTAATTTTCTTGTCTGGTTTTGTATCACGGTAATGCTGGCCTTGTAAAAAGAGCTTGGATGTATTCCCTCCTCTTCTTTTTTTTTTTTTTGGGAAGAGTTTGAGAAGCACTGGTATTAGTTTTTCTTTAAATATTTGGTAGAATTCAGCCATGATGCCATCCGGTCTTGAGCTTTTCTTTGATTGGAACCTTTTTATGACTAATCCAATTTCCTTACTCATAATTGGTCTGTTCAAACTTCCTATTTCTCCCTGATTCAGCTTTAAAAGGTTGCGTGTGTCTAGCGATGTATTCATTTAATCTAGGTTATCCAATTTTTTGGCATATACTCTTTCACAATAGTCTCTTATGATCCTTTGAAATATGGTGTCAGTTGTAATGTCATAATGTCTCCTCTTTTATTTCTGACTTTACTTATCTGAGTCTGCCCTTTTTTTCTTAAAGAGTCTAGCTAAAGATTTGTTGTTTTTATTTATTATTTCTAAAAACAAAAACTCTTAGTTTTGTTAGTCTTTTGTATTGCTTTTCTCATCTCTATTTCATTTTTTTCTGCTCTAATCTTTAATAATTTTTCTTCTGCTAACTTTGAGTCTAGTGTGTTATTCTTTTTCTATTTTCTTGAGGCATAACGTTAAGTTGTTTATTTGAGAGCTTCCTTTTTGATATAGGCATTTATTGTTAGAAACTTTTCTCTAAGAAATGCTTTTGCTACATCCCATAAGTTTTGGTTTGTGATGTTTCCAGTTTTATTTGTCTTGAGCCTTTTTTTTTTTTTTTTCGACAGAATCTTGCTCTGTCCCGGAGGCTGGAGGGCAGTGGTGCCATCTTGGCTCACTGCAACCTCTGCCTCCTGGGTTCAAGCTATTCTCCTGCCTCCGCCTCCCGAGTAGCTGGGGTTACGGGCACCCACCACCACGCCCGGCTAATTTTTTGTATTTTTAGTAGATGCAGGGTTTCACTGTGTTAACCAGGATGGTCTCCATCTCCTGACCTCATGATCTGCCGGCCATATTTTTTTAATTTTTAATTTTTGTGGTTACATTGTAGGTGTATATATTTATGGGCTATATGGGATATTTTAATACAGACATATAATGTGTAATAATCACACCAGGGTAAATGAGGTATCCATGACTTCAAGCATTTATCCTTTGTGTTATGAACAATCCAATTATACCCTTTTAGTTATTTAAAAATGTACGATTAAATTATTATTGACTATAGTCACCTTATTGTGCTATCAAATACTAGATCTTATTCATTCTTTCTTATAACAATTTTTTGTACCCATTAACCATTCCCACTTTGCCACCCCCCATACCTCACTACCCTTCTCAGCCTCTGGTAACCATCATCCTACTCTCTAATTCCATGAGTTCAATTGTTTTAATTTTTGGCTCCCACAAATAACTGAGAACATGCAAAGTTTGTCTTTCTGTGCCTGGCTTATTTCACTTAACATAATTACCTCCAGTTGTCTCCATGTTATTGCAAATGACAGAATGTCATTCTTTTTTATGGCTGAATAGTACTCCACTGTGTATATGTATTTTCTTTGTCTATTTATGTGCTGACGGACACTTGGATTGCTTCCAAACCTTCACTGTTGTGAATAATGCTGCAGTAAACATGGCAGTGGAGATATCTCCTCAATACAGTACCTTCCTTTCCTTTGGGTGTATACCTAGTGTTGGGATTGCTGGATCATATAGTAACTTGGCTTTTAGTTTTTTTGAGGAACCTCAGAATTATTCTCCATAGTGATTGCACTAATTTACATCCAGTTTATGAGGGCCCCCTTTTTCCATATCCTCACCAGCATGTGTTATTTCCTGTTTTTTGGATAAAAGCCACTTTAATTGGGGTGAAATAATATCTCAGTGTAGTTTTGCATTTCTCTGATGACCGTGATGTTGAGCATCTTTTCATATACCTGTTTGCCATTTGTATGAATTCTTTTGAAAAAACGTCTATTCAGATATTTTGCCCATTTTTAATTGGATTATTAGTTTTTTTTTCTATAAAGTTGCTTGAGCTCCTTATATATTTTGGTTATTAATCTCTTGTCAGCTGGATAGTTTGCAAATATTTTCTCCCATTCTGTGGGTTGTCTCTTCACTTTGTTGATTGTTTTCTTTGCTGTGCAGAAAGTTTTTAACTTGTTGTGATTCCATTTGTCCATTTTTGCTTTGGCTGCCTGTGGTTGTGGAGTATTACTCAAGATCTTTGCCTAAAGTTTTCTTTTAGTAGTTTCATAACTTGAGGTCTTAGATTTAAACCTTTAATCCATTTTCATTTGATTTTTGTATATGGTGAGAGATAGGGGTATAGTTTCATTGTTTTGCATATAGATATCCAGTTTTTCCAGCACCATTTATTGAAGAGACTGTCCTTTCCCCATTTATGTTCTTGGCTCCTTTGTCAAAAATGAGTTTACTGTAGATATATGGATTTGTTTCTCAGTTCTCAGTGGATTTGTTTCATTGGTCTATGTGTCTGTTTTAATGCTAGTACCATGCTATTTTGGTTATTATAGCTCTGTAGTATAATTTGAAGTCAGGTAATGTGATTTATCCAGTTTTGTTCTTTTTGCTCAGGATAGCTTGAGCAAAAAGCTATCCTTGAGCTTGGCTATTCCAGGTCTTTTGTGGTTTCATATAAATTTTAGGATTGTTTTTTCTATTTCTGTGAAGCATATCCTTGGTATTTTGATAGACATTGCATTGAATCTGCTGATTATTTTGGGTAGGATGAACATTTTAACAGTAGTGATTCTTCCAACCCATGAACATGAAATATCCTTCCATTTTTGTGTGTCCTCTTCAATTTCATTCGCCAATATTTTATAGTTTTTACTGTAGAGATCTTTCACTTGTTTGGTTAATTAATATGTATTTATTTTATTTGTCTCTAATATAAATGGGATTACTTTTTGATTTCTTTTTCAGATTATTTGCTATTAGAATATGGAAATGCTACTGATTTTTGTTCATTAATTTTGTATTCTGTAACTTGTTGAATTTTTTTATCAGTTCTAATAGTTTTTTGGTGGCATCATTAGGTTTTTCCAAATATAAGGTCATATTATCTGCAAACAAAGAAAATTTGACTTCTTCCTTTCCAATTTGGATGTCCTTCATTACTTTCTCTTGACTGATTGCTCTAACTAGGATTTCCAGTACTATGTTGAATAACAGTGATGATAGTGGGCATCCTTGTCATATTGCAGATTTTAGAGGAAAGGCTTTCAGTTATTCCACCGTCAGTATGATACTAGCTGTGGATCTGTAGTATATGGCTTTTATTATGTTGAAGTATGTTCCTTCTATAGCCAGCTTTTTGAGGGTTTTTATTATGAAGGGATGTTAAATTTTATGAAATGCTTTTTCAACATCAATTGAAATGATCATGTGGCTTATGTCCTTCTTTCTTTTGATATGATGTATCACATTGATTGATTTGCATATGTTGAACAATTCTTACATCCCTGGGATAAATCCCACTTGGTCATGATAAATGGTCTTAATGAGTTGTTGAATTCAGTTTGTTAGTATTTTCTTGAAGACTTTCACATGTTCACCAGGGATTTTGACCTTTATCCTTCCTTTATTGATGCATCTTCATCTGGTTTTGGTATCAGGGTAATACTGGCCTCATAGAATGAGTTGGGAAGTGTTCCTTCCTCCTCTATTTTTTGGAATAGTTTGAGTAGGATTGGTATTAGTTCTTCTTTAAATGTTTGGTAAAATTCAGCAGTGAAGGCGTTGAGTCCCAAGTTTTTCCTTGCTGGGAAACTTTTTATTACAGTTTTTGTCTTGTTACTTGTTATTGGTCTGTTCAGGTTTTGGATTTATTCATGGTTCAATCTTGATAGGTTGTATGTGTCTAGCAATTTGTCCATTTCTTCTAGGTTTTCCTATTTATTGGCCTATAGTTACTCATAGTAGCTGCTAATGATCCTTTGAATTTCTGCACTGTTGATTGTAATTCTCCTTTTTCATTTCTGATTTTATTTATTTGAGTCTTTTTTTTTCTTAGTCTGGCTAAAGGTTTGTCAATTTTGTTTATCTTTTCAAAAAGCCAATTGTTTTATTTATCTTTTATATTTTTTCTTTGTTTCAATTTCATTTATCTCTGCTCTGATCTTTATTATTTCTTTTCTTCTACTAACTTTGAATTTGATTTGCTCTTGCTTTTCTAGTTCTTTAAGATGCATTATTAGGTTGTTTACTTGAAGTTTTTCCTTTTATTGATGTAAGTTCATTTCTATGCTGCTGATAAAGACATACCTGAGACTGGGAAATTTACAAAAGAAAGAGGTTTAATGAACTCACAGTTCCATGTGGCTGAGGTGGCCTCAAAATCATGGAGAAGGTGAAAGGCACATCTCACATGGCAGCAGACAAGAGAAGAGTGACAGCCAAGTGAAAGAGGTTTCCCCTTATAAAACCATCAGATCTCATGAGATTTATTCACTACCACTAGAACAGTATGGGGGAAACTGCCCCCACAATTCAATTATCTCCCACTATCTCCCATAATACAAGGGAATTATGGGAGCTACAATTTCAGATGCGATTTGGGTGGGGACACAGCCAAACCATATCATTTCATCCCTGGCCACTCCCAAATCATGTCCTCATGTATCAAAACCAATCATGCCTTCCCAACAGTTCCCCAAAATCTTTTTTTTTTTTTTTTTTTTTTTTTTTTTCCTTTCAAGATCTTTTATTTATATTGGTTTTGCTTCAAAGTTACTTTGTCATACAACCAAAAGCATTGATGGGATTATCCTGGACACTTATTTCTTATTTGTTAATACCAGTTGATTTTTTAAAAATGGGCCAAGATTTAAAAGGAATGAAATTCTGGAAGAAAGAAATTCTGAAAACCAAGATTTGCCTACAAGTCAAAATTTTTCTTCTAATATGTGTGGTTCTGAAATAGAAATATACATACTACAGGATATTGACTCAGAAATTATGATGATTTCTTCCAACCAAGGAATGACTGCTTAGAACTAGAGGAAATTTTATGGTACTCCAAATAATGTAATTTTGTTTACACAGATGATAGAATTGTCACATGTCACTTAAAGCTTACAGTAAGCCGTGGCACAACAGCCATAGCCTCCTGCTTATAGTATCATTCCTCTTTTCCGTCTCTTCATTACCTATTTCGTTTGCGACACCTGCTAAGACTTAATTATGGGTTGGCTTGAGTACCTTTGCAGACAGGCCACTGGGGAATCTCTGCCCACAGACATCTTGAACAAAGCACAGACTCAAACTAGAACCAAGAAAATCACCAACTGGAAAACATCTCTGTGATTTCCCAGATAAAAGCAAAACCTTGGTAAATATTTGGACTTTATAGGCTCACAGGGCCTTAGCTTATGGGCCCTCTAGCTGTTGCCTACCATGGGCAATGGGCTTGGTGTTAGTCCCTTATATTTCTATGGTTTATGTCTCCCAAGGCCTGTGTTAGATGTTTTATCTTGCCTCCTCCCTTTGAGACCACTCTCCTATTCTCCATCATAGAATGTACTTGCACAATCAATTGCTGCTGAAACTTTCACCTAGTTTGAGAGTTAGGTAGTGCTATTAGTAGTTGAAGCTGTGAGTCTGCCTTGACCCTGGAGGAGTTTTAAATATCCACTCAATCCTTTATATACTGAAAAGATTTAGGAATTAATAAAGAGCATCCAATAGTTTGTGTCTTACCTAGCACAAAGCCAACTAACTTTCTTACTACTTGACATATCCATGAAACTTTATATTCAGTCTCATAACTACTTTTATGTTGTGTTGAATACTAATAATTCTCTTTTGCTGATGTTTAACTCTTCACATATATCTCTTGTCTTCTTAGAATAAATGTTCCCTAAGAGAAAAGTTCCTGTCTTATCTATCTTTTAATCTTTCAAAATGCTTAGAATACTGCTTTGCATATAACATGCTAGCCTAAATATAGTTGATTACACTCAGCATTCACTTCTACCTTCTTTTTATCCCCACAAAAGGTCTGGGAGGCTAAAGACTACATTTCTCTTTTTTTTTTTTTTTCTTTTTTTTTTCTTTTTTCTTTTTTTTTTTTTTTAGCAATTTTCAAGCATACATTATGATTAACTATAGTCATCATGCTGTACAACAGGTCTCCAGAACTTATAACATTATACTTAATTCTGATCAAAGTACTAGATACACAGAGTTAAGAACAAAATGGTATCTGGATCAAGAAATCCTCAGTAAAACAAGAAAAGAAAAAAGAACAAAATGATAATAAAAGGCTTATATCAAAAAGCATTTACTCTTCCCTTTCCTTTCTTGCCTTTGAGTCCTAATTCCCAGAGGCCATCACTTTAAGCTGATTTTGCTACTTCCTCTGGTATTTATCCTTTTTTTTTTTTTTTTTTTTTTAATTTCTGAAGTATTTATTGATCATTCTTGGGTGTTTCTCGGAGAGGGGGATATGGCAGGGTCATAGGATATAATAGTGGAGAGAAGGTCAGGAGATAAACACATGAACAAAGGTCTCTGGTTTTCCTAGGCAGAGGACCCTGCGGCCTTCTGCAGTGTTTGTGCCCCTGAGTACTTGAGATTAGGGAGTGGTGATGACTCTTAAAGAGCATGCTGCCTTCAAGCATCTGTTTAACAAAGCACATCTTGCACCACCCTTAATCCATTTAACCCTGAGTTGACACAGCACATGTTTCAGAGAGCAGGGGGCTGGGGGAAAGGCCATAGATCAACAGCATCCCAAGGCAGAAGAATTTCTCCTAGTCAGAACAAAATGGAGTCTCCTATGCCCACCCCTTTCTACACAGACACAGCAACAATCTGATCTCTCCTTCCTTTCCCCACACTTCCTCCCCTTCTCTTCAACAAAACCGCCATCGTCCTCATGGCCCGCTCCCGATGGTCGCTGTCTCTTCGGAGCTGTTGGGTACACCTCCCAGACAGGGCAGCCGGGCAGAGGCGCTCCTCACCTCCCAGACAGGGCGGCTGGGCAGAGGCGCCCCTCGCTTCCCAGACGGGGCCGCCCGGGCAGAGGCGCTCCTCTCCTCCCAGACGGGGCGGCCGGGCAGAGGCGCTCCTCGCTTCCCAGACGGGGCCGCCCGGGCAGAGGCGCTCCTCAGTTCCTCCCAGACCGGGTGGCAGCCGGGCAGAGGCGCTCCTCACCTCCCAGACGGGGCGGCCGGGCAGAGGCGCTCCTCACTTCCCCGACGGGGCGGCCGAGCAGAGGCGCTCCTCACTTCCCAGAGGGGGCGGCCGAGCAGAGGCGCTCCTCACTTCCCAGAGGGGGCGGCCGGGCAGAGGCGCTCCTCACTTCCCAGACGGGGCGGCCGGGCAGAGACGCTCCTCACTTCCTCCCAGATGGGGTGGCGGCCAGGCAGAGGCGCTCCTCACCTCCCAGACAGGGCGGCCGGGCAGAGGCGCTCCTCACTTCCCAGACTGGGCGGCCGGGCAGAGGCGCTCCTCACCTCCTAGACGGGGCGACCAGGCAGAGGCGCTCCTCACTTCCCAGACGGTGTGGCGGCTGGGCAGAGGTGCTCCTCCCTTCCCAGATGGGGCAGCCAGGCAGAGGCGCTCCTCACTTCCCAGACGGTGTGGCGGCCGGGCAGAGGTGCTCCTCCCTTCCCAGATGGGGCAGCCAGGCAGAGGCGCTCCTCACTTCCCAGACGGTGTGGCGGCCGGGCAGAGGTGCTCCTCCCTTCCCAGATGTGGCAGCCAGGCAGAGGCGCTCCTCACTTCCTCCCAGACGGGGTGGCGGCCAGGCAGAGGCGCTCCTCACTTCCCAGAGGGGGCGGCCGGGCAGAGGTGCTCCTCACTTCCTCCCAGACGGGGTGGCAGCCGGGCAGAGGCACTCCTCACCTCCCAGACGGGGCGGCCGGGCAGAGGTGCTCCTCATCTCCCAGACGGGGCAGCCGGGCAGAGGTGCTCCTCATCTCCCAGACGGGGCAGCCGGGCAGAGGTGCTCCTCATCTCCCAGACGGGGCGGCCGGGCAGAGGTGCTCCTCATCTCCCAGACGGGGCAGCCGGGCAGAGGTGCTCCTCACTTCCTCCCAGACGGGGTGACGGCCGGGCAGAGGCACTCCTCACCTCCCAGACGGGGCGGCCGGGCAGAGGCGCTCCTCACCTCCCAGACGGAGTGGTCAGGCAGAGGCGCTCCTCACTTCCCATATGGGGTGGCGGCCGGGCAGAGGCGCTCCTCACTTCCCAGATGGGGCGGCCGGGCAGAGGTGCTCCTCACTTCCTCCCAGACGGGGTGGCAGCCGGGCAGAGGCGCTCCTCACCTCCCAGACGGGGTGGCCGGGCAGAGGCGCTCCTCCCTTCCCAGACGGAGTGGCCAGGCAGAGGCGCTCCTCACCTCCCAGAGTGGGCGGCCGGGCAGAGGTGCTCCTCACTTCCTCCCAGACGGGGTGGCGGCCAGGCAGAGGCGCTCCTCACCTCCCAGACGGGGCGGCCGGGCAGAGGCACTCCTCACCTCCCAGAGTGGGCGGCCGGGCAGAGGCGCTCCTCACTTCCCAGAGTGGGCGGCCGGGCAGAGGCGCTCCTCACTTCCCAGAGTGGGCGGCCGGGCAGAGGCGCTCCTCACTTCCCAGAGTGGGCGGCCGGGCAGAGGCGCTCCTCACTTCCCAGAGTGGGCGGCCGGGCAGAGGCGCTCCTCACTTCCCAGAGTGGGCGGCCGGGCAGAGGCACTCCTCACTTCCCATAGGGGGTGGCAGCCGGGCAGAGGCGCTCCTCACTTCCCAGATGGGGCAGCCGGGCAGAGGTGCTCCTCACTTCCTCCCAGACGGGGTGGCGGCCAGGCAGAGGCGCTCCTCACCTCCCAGACGGGGCGGCCGGGCAGAGGCACTCCTCACCTCCCAGACGGGGCGGCTGGGCAGAGGCGCTCCTCACCTCCCAGAAGGGGCGGCTGGGCAGAGGCGCTCCTCACTTCCCATATGGGGTGGCAGCCGGGCAGAGGCGCTCCTCACTTCCCAGACGGGGTGGCGGCCAGGCAGAGGCGCTCCTCACTTCCCAGATAGGGCAACAGGGCAGAGGCGCTCCTCACTTCCTCCCAGACGGGGCGGCCGGGCAGAGGTGCTCCTCATCTCCCAGACGGGGCAGCCGGGCAGAGGCGCTCCTCACTTCCTCCCAGACGGGGTGGCAGCCGGGCAGAGGCGCTCCTCACATCCCAGATGATGGGTGGCCGGGCAGAGGCGCTCCTCACTTCCCGGATAGGGCGGCCGGGCAGAGGGGCTCCTCACATCCCAGACGATGGGCGGCCAGGCAGAGACGCTCCTCACTTCCTAGACAGGGTGGCGGTGGGGCAGAGGCTGTAATCTTAGCACTTTAAGAGGCCAAGGCAGGAGGCTGGTAGGTGGAGGTTGCAGAGAGCCGAGATCACACCACTGCACTCCAGCCTGAGCACCATTGAGCATTGAGTTAGCGAGACTCCGTCTGCAATCCCAGCACCTCGGGAGGCCGAGGCAGGCAGATCACTCGAGGCCAGGAGCTGGAGACCAGCCCGGTCAACACGGCGAAACCCCGTCTCCACCAAAAATACAAAAACCATTCAGGCGTGGCGGCGCGCGCCTGCAATCCCAGGCACTCGGCAGGCCAAGGCAGGAGAGTCACAGGAGCCCGAGGCAGGGAGGTTGCAGCAAGCCGAGATCCCGGCAGTACAGTCCAGCTTCGGCAACAGAGGGAGACCGAAAAAAGAAGGAGAGGGAGACCGAAAAAAGAGGGGAGAGGGAGAGGGAGAGGGAGAGGGAGAGGGAGAGGGAGAGGGAGAGGGAGAGGGAGAGGGAGAGGGAGAGGGAGAGGGAGAGGGAGAGGGACCAAAATCTTAACTTATTTCAGTATTAACTTGAAAAACTATAGTCCAAAGTCTCATCTCAGACAAGGCAAGTCCCTTCCACCTATGAGCGTGTAAAACCAAAAGCAAATTAGTTACTTCCTAGATACAATGGAGGTACAGGCATTGGGTAAATACAGCCATTCCAAATGGGAGAAATTGGCCAAAATGAAGGGGCTAAAGGCCCCATGCAAGTCTGAAATTATTTTCTCATAATTCTAGAGGCTAGAAGTCCAAGATCAAGCAATGTTCCATCAGGGTTGGTTTCTTGTGAGATCTCTCTTCTTGGCTTATAGGTGGTCACCTTCTCACTCTGAGGTCTCTTGGCCTTTCCTCTGTGCTGGCACAGAGACAGAGAGAAAGATACACACACACACACACACACACACACACACACAGAGACAGAAAGAGAGAGACAGAGAGAGAGAGATCTAGATCTAGTGTCTCTTCCTCTTGTCATAAGGATACCAGTCTGCTATGGTTTGAATGTGTCCCCCGAAGTCCATGTGTTGGAAACTTAATCCCCAATGCATCAGTGTTGAGAGTGTGGGAACTTGAAAAGGTGAGTCATGAAGGCTTCACCCTCATGAATGGATTAATGCTGTTATTGGCAGGAGTGGGTTAGTTTTTGCCATTACCCCACCCCCACCCCCAGTTTGCATTCCCTAGCCCTTCCAATAATTGTGGAAGCACATAATTTCTTATCTTAAATCCTATTTCTGATTGAAATATCAAGAGGATATTCTGTCCCCTGTAACCTCCTTATACCCTAAAAATTTATGTGAAGGTGAAATAATATAGTCCTTAGAAGTCTGATAGAACTCAACGGAGCCTGATGATTTCTTTGTGGGAAGATTTTAAATTATTGATTTAATTTTAAACATGATTATAAGACTATCTATATTTCATTTCTTCTTGAGTCAGTGTTTCTGTTTGTTTGTTTGTTTAAACAGAGACAAAGCTTCACTATGTTGCCCAGACTAGTCTAGAACTCCTGGTCTCAAGCAATCTGCCCACCTCAGCCTCCGAAGTGCTGGGCTTACAGGTGTGAGCCACCTTGCCCACTGAGTCAGTTTTAATAAGCCATATTTTTCTATTTCATCTATAGTTTCAAATGTATTGACATAAAAATATTCACAATATTTTTCATGATCTTTGTCATTTCTACTATATCTGGATTATTAATACCCTTTGTTATTTCTAATATTAATAATTTGTGTCTTATCTCTTTTAATCAATCTTGCCAGACATGGGTTTAGTTTTTTTTCTTTCTTTTTTCCAAAGACAAACTTTTGGCTTTGTTTTCCATTTCATTAGTTTTTGTTCTTTAGAATAGCCATCTTTCTACTTTATATGGATTGTGATTTATTTTAATTTCTCAAGTTTCATTCATAGCTCATTAATTTTCAACGTTTGCTCTTTTCTAAAAAGCATTTAGAATTTTCTTGTATATGCTACTTTCAATGTATCCTACAAGTTTGATAATTTTATTATTTTCATTTCATTATTTTAATGCATTTTAATTGTTATTTTGAAAATTTGCATTTCGTTGCTTTTTTGATCTCTGAGTTATTTAGAAATGTTTGTTTCTCTAATTTCCAAAAGTAGGGGACACTTTGTTTATTCTTATGTTATTGATTTTAATTTCCTTGTGGTAAAGAGCATGGCGTTACCAAGTTGCACATGGAGTTGAGATTTTCAGAGCATGGAGCTGCCAAGTTGAGCAAGGAGTTGAGACTTTCTTTGCTCTTAACACTTGATTTGTTTTTTTGTAAATGTTCTATGTATGCTTGAGAAAAATGCATTCTCAGAGTTCTACATTTGTTCAATAAGTTACAGTAGCCAATTTTTGTGCCAATCAAAATATTGTTTCCTAATTATTATTATTATTGCTATTATTTTTGGAGATGGAGTCTCACTCTGTAGCCCGGGCTGGAGTGCAGCGGTGCAACCTTAGCTCACTGCAACCTCCACCTCCCGGGTTCAAGCGATTCTCCTGCCTCAGTCTCCCTGGTAGCTGCAACTACAGGTGCTTGCAGCCATGTTTGGCTAATTTTTGTATTTTTAGTAGAGTCAGGGTTTCACCATGTGGTCCAGGCTGGTCTCAAACTCCTGGCCTCCAGTGATCTGCCTGCCTTGTCTTCTCAAAATGCTGGGGTTACAGACATGAGCCACTGCGCCTGGCCCCTAGTTATTTTTTATCTCCTTAACTTTTCACTGAAAGAGGTGTGTTGAATCTCTCACAGTGATGATAAATTTGTTAGTATCTTCTGAGAGTTTAACAATTTTTGTGTAATTTTGATGCTATTTTTAAGATTGCTTAAACTTTAGAATAATTGTATACAAAATTTATCTTTATGTGGCACTCTCTATCATCTCTAATAATGCTTTCCATTCTAGTGTATTTTGTCGGCTGTTTTTATATCAAATTTAGGTTTCTTTTGAGTGGTTTTACTGGTATGTCATTCTCCATTCTTTCATTTTCGATACTCTGTGTCCCTGTGTTTTAAGTATGTCACCTGCAGACAGCGTATTGCTGTATTTTTCACAATCTTATCTCTGTTTGTTAACCAATGAGTTTGGTTCATAGACATTTCTTGTGATTATTGATATATTTAAACTTGTTTCTATCATTTTGTTTTTGTGTTCTCTCTTTCTATATTTTCCTTTTTAAATTGAGTATTTGTTGTTTATTTTTAATTCAATTATTAAAGTTTATACTGGCATTTCTACACTATTTCTGTTCTTACAGTGGTTATCCTTGCAATTTTAACACACATATTTAATTTAACAAAGTCTAAACTCTCCTGAATCACACAAAACATTTTAACTTTGTTTACTGTTCTTCAACTTATGAATTCTTGTTATCCACTATTTTAGTTCTGTTCATTGCTTAATTCTACAAATTGAATCTTAGTTATCACAGATAGTATTCATATTTACAAACATGTTTACTATTTTACTTGGTCTACATTGCTGAGTGCATTTCAGAAATGTTATGTGCTGGGCATGGTGGCTCACACCTGTAATCCCAGCTCTTTGGGAGGCCGAGGCAGACAGATAACCTGAGTTTAGGAGTTCAAGACCAGCCTGGCCAACATGGCGAAAGCCCATCTCTACTAAAAATACAAAAATTAGCCAGGCATGATGGCGTATGCCTATAATCCCACCTATGCAGGAGGCTGAGGCAGGAGAATCTCTTGAACCTGGGAGGTGGAGGTTGCAGTGAGCCGAGATCATGCCACTGCACTCTAGCCTGGGTCTTTCATAATGCAGGTCCCCTGGCAGGATTCTGTCTGGTTTTGGCTATCTGAAAGTATCTCTATTTAACCTTAGTTCTGGAAATATCATATTGCTTGATTCTGGAAGGTTATGGATATATTCTCTTAACATTTTGAAGTTATCTCATGGTATTCTAATGTCTGGCATTGCAATTGAAAAGATCGTGGTTAGTCATATTGCCAGTTCTTTCCAAGAGCTCTGCTTCTCCTCTAGCTCCCCGCTCTTTCTGTTTGTCTTAGAAGTTCTGGAGTTTCATTATAACAGATTTATGCATGCTTTTTTTTTCTTTTTTTGAGATGGAGTCTCACTCTGTCACCCAGGCTAGAATGCAGTGGCGCAATCTTAGCTCACTGCAACCTCCGCCTCCTGGGTTCAAGCGATTCTCCTGCTTCAGACTCCTGAGTAGCTGGGACTACAGGCAGGCGCCACTATGCCGGGCTAATTTTTGTATTTTTAGTAGAGACAGGGTTTCATCATATTGGCCAGGCTGATATTGAACTCCTGACCTGAGGTGATCTGCTGCCTCGGCCTCCCAAAGTACTGGGATTATAGGCGTGAGCCGCTGCGCCCAGCCTATGCATGCCTTTTTTGTTTGTTTGTTTTAATTATTCTCTTTAGAATGTATTGTGCTTCTTGAATCTGTGGATTCTTTTTATGAATTCTAGAAAATTATCAACTATTACTAGCCAAATACTGCTGTCTTGATATCCTTGGTTTTTAATTTCCAAAATTTTATAAGACTGATTACATATACAGTGAACCTTTTCATTTCTGTCCTCCATATTTTTAATTTCTTTGGCAGAAATATCTATTTGTTTACATTTCCCAGCCTCCGCTGAAGCTAAGTTTGGTCTGAATTCTGGTAAACATAATGTAAGCCACCCGTGTGCATACAAATTTCCCATATAAAAGCCTAAACAAATATTGGCTAATGAAATTCAGTAAAAATTAAAAGGATAATCCATCAGGGCTAAGTGATTTTTATATTAGAAACATAAGGTCAGTTTTACACTTTAAAATCAAAGTCAAGGAGAAAAAAATGAATGATCATCTCAGTTGCTACCGAAAAATGAGATGAAATAACCCAACCATGTATTCATTATGGAACCTCTCAACAAACTCTGAATAGAAGGAGAATTTCATAATCTGAAAAATGCTATACGTAATAAACTTCCTGTAACTAACATCATACTAAATGGAGAAATATTGAATGTTTTCCCCTGAAATAAGAAAGTATTTCAGTATGAAATAAGACAAAGTATGAAATAAGACAAAGATGTATTATATTAACACTTCCAGAGAACATTACCCAGAGATCCTATCCAGTATGATTAGGCAAGAACAAAAAAGCTTGGAAAACCTGGGGAGAAACTAATTTTAGAAAGTAGAATCTTAATGAGCTGCCCAAATTTGAGAATTTTACTCAAGAATGCCCTGACTTGGCTAGGCGTACAGCTGCAGCAGTGAAGGCACACAGAAGTAAGGACGTTACAGTTGGAAGTCACAATCATCCATTGCATTTCTATATGCTTAATAATTTTATGATTAAGAAATTGACATGAATTCTGAAAGTCACAACCTAAGAATTCTGAAAAAAAGTTAAGAAAATATGTTCATTTACAATTTTATCAAAAAGAATAAAACACTTAGGATAAACCTAGTCAAATTGGTTAAAGACTTGTATACTGAAAACTACAAATCATTGCTGAAATAAATGAAAGACAAAAAATAATGGAAAAATCCTGTGTTCATAGATTGAAAGACTTAATTTATTATGCTGTCAATACTACCCAATGTGATCTTCAGAGTCAATGCAATCCATATCAAAACCCAAAATGACATTCTTTTGTGGAAATAGACAAATTCATTCTAAAATTTATATGGAATCTCAAAGGACCCTGAAGAGTGAACACAACCTTGAAAAAGAAAAAGAAATGGAAGAACTCACACTTCCTGGTTTTAAAACTCACTACAAACCTATAATAGTCAATGTTGTACTGGCATAATGATAAACATGATAGACCAATGTAATAGAATAGAGGCACCAAAAATAAACTCTTACATATATGGTCAATTTATTTTTGACATGGGTGCCAAGACCATTACGTGGGTAAGAGAACAGTCTTTTCAACGAATGGTGCTGGGAAAACTGGATATCTATATGTAAAAGAATGAAGTTAAACCCTTACCCCATAAACAAAAATTAACTCAAAATGGATCAAAGTTCTAATTGTGGGAGCTAAAATTATAAAACTCTCAGGAAAAAACAAGGGGGATAAGCTTCATGACACTGGATTTGTCAATGATATCTTGGACATGACATTAGAAACACAGGCAACAAGAGAAAAGAATAATATACTGAATTATCACTTTTGGCATAATAGGACGCTATCAACAGATTTAAAAAGGCAACCCCCAGAATGGGAGAAATATTTGCAAACCATGTATCTGATAAGGGAGTAATATCAAGAATGTATAGAGAAACCCTAAAATTCAACAACAAAACAACCCTATTCAAAAATGGACAAGGGATTTGAATGGACATTTCTTCAAAGAAGATATACAACTGTCTCAGAAAGCCATGAAAAGCTGCTCAACATCACTAGTCATTAGCGAAATGCAAAATCAAAACCACAATGAGATACCACTCTAAACCCATTAGGATGACTATTATTTAAAAAAAAAAAAGGAAAAAAAAAGTATTGGTAAGGAAGTGAAGAAATCGGAACTGTGGTACATTGCTGGCAGGAAGGTAAAATGGTGCAATACTATGGAAGACAGTATAGTGGATCCTTAAATAGTTAAACATAGAATTACCATATAATCAAAAATACTATTCATAGGTATATATCCAAAAAACTGAAAGTAGAGACTCAAACAAATATATGTACACCAATGTTCACAGCACCATATTTACAATAGCCAAAAGATGGAAACAGCCTAAGTGTCTGTAAACAGGTGAATAGATAAACCAAATGTATTTATACATACAACTGAATATTATTCAACCTTGAAAACAAAGAAAATTCGAATTCATGCTATAACATGGATGAACCTTGAAAACATTATGCTAAGTGACATAAGCCAGGCTCAAAAGGTCAAATATATGATTCCACCTACATGAGGTATGTAGAATAAGCAAATTCATAGGGACAGAAAGCAGAACCGAGGTAACCAGGGGCTGGCTAAAATTAAAGGTTGACATTCCCAAGTGTTGTCAAGGATGTGGAACAACTAAAATTTTCATACATTTGTTGGTGTGAGTGTGCAATGATATGATGTAGTCACCTTGGACATCTACTTGGCAGTATTTACTAAAGCTAAACTTATGCTTACTCTAAAACCCAGCTTCCACTTAGGGTGCAGACAGCTGGAAAGAGCATTGTTCTCACCATTACAACAACAAGAAGAAACATGAGAAAAACTTGTCTATGACTTTGTAGGACTCATTAGAGTGCTGAGAATGAAAGGCAACTAACTAGCTCCAAATCTAAGGAGAATCAGGTACTTGCAGGGAGAGACAAGATGTGAGCACTTGCTTATTTGGGGCAGATGCAGCCAGGTATCAGTAAGAAGAATTAGCTAATGACCAACCTGACCAACATAGCAAGACCCTGTCTCTGCCAAAAAAAAAAAAAAAATATATATATATATATATATATATATATATATATATATATATAATTTTTAATTAGCCAGGCGTGGTGGCACAGACCTGTAGTTCTAGCACTTTGGGAGGCCAAGGCAGGAGGATGGTTTGAAGCCAGGAGTCCAAGACCAGTGTGGGTAACATAGCAAGACCCTGTCTTTACAAAATGTCAAAAAATTGGCTGTACATGGTGGCACAACACTGTAGGCCCAGCTACTTGAGAGGCTGGGGCAGGAGGATTGTTCAAACCCAGGAGTTCAAGGCTGTAGTGAGCTAAGATTACACCACTGCATTCCAGCCTGGCTAACAAAGCAAGACCCTATCTTTACAAAAAAAAATTAAAAAATAAGAATTAGTTGAAATTGTTAAAAGAATTGGTAAAGGCCAAGTGTGGGCTGTTGAGAAAATGTGGAACCTATGAGATATAAAGGGAAAGTGCATCCACTTGTAGGCCTTTTTTTCACAAACCGCACCAGGCGTTCACAGAAATGATACAGGAGAGGCCTGAGAGTGTGCCCTTCATGGTGCCAGCCTGGAGGAGGAGAACAGCAGCCACTGTGGGAAAGTTATGAAGCTCTGCACATCTTTCTTCCCTTAAATGGAACTCTTAAACTATAAGGAAAAGGAGACAAGTACTTTCAGAGCACTGATGAAATACCATTGCAACTGAAGAAAGGGAAAAGAAAAGTAATTCCTCCCCCCGCCCCGCCCCCGGCCCCGGGGTTGAGGGGTGGGGAAAGGCAGGAATACATGCTGGGCCCAGAATTATAGCTATAGGAGCAGAAGGAGCTTTGGGAATCACCTCTTTCTGCCCACCCCAGACCCAGGGGCATAGTGGCTGCCTAAGACTGAAGCTTAATCAGAACAACACAGGATGATTCCCCTTACACCTCTGCCACATAACTAAAAAGTGTTAAGTAACAAGTGACAGTGAAATATTGTTGGGAGAGTTGCTTCAAAACCTTCCCTGAAGTGCAGCCCAAAGGGATGGCCTAAAGTTGAAGGAGGAACAGACACTGAGAAAAACTCTCTGGCAAATGAGCCTCCCATAAACACAACACAAGATACTGGTAAAAGATTTTTTTTTCTTTTTTTTTTTTAAAGACAGAATCACTCTCTGTCACCCTGGCTGGAGTGCAGTGAGTGATCTTCGTGCACTGCAATCTCCGCTTCTCCGGTTCAAGTGATTCTTGTGCCTCAGCCTCCTGAGTAGCTGGGATTACAGATGCATGTCACCACACCCAGCTAATTTTTGTATATTTAGTAGAGACGGGGCTTCACCATGTTGACCAGGCTGGTCTCGAACTCCTGACCTCAAGTGATCTGCCCACCTCGGCCTCCCAAAGTGCTGGGATTATAGGCATGAGCCACTGCACCTGGCCTTGATAGAAGATTTTGGAGACTGGTGCACGACAAACACTAAACCCAACTTAACTCCTGATTAAGTTTACTCAAAGCCCATCCTAAAGGACTAGTACAAGGAAATGCATGTCCATTTATAGGCCTTCGGTCACTATTGACTAACACAAGAAAAAATTAAAAGGCAAATGAAAGCAGCACATGCCAATAGACAAAGTGATCAATGGACCAGATTCAGATATGACACAGATGTGGGAACTATCATGCAGGGAATTTAAAATAATTATGATTAATATGTTAAAAGCACTAAGGAAAAGATGAACAACATACAAGATCATATGGACAATTTCAGCAGAGAGATGAATAAAATAAAAATGAAACAAGTGGAAGTGCTAAAAGTGAAAACCACATAACAGAGATGAAGAATGCATTCAGAGGCCAGGCACAGTGGCTCATGCTTGTAATTCTAGCACTTTGGGAGGCTGAGGCAGGAGGATCACATGAGGCCAGGAGTTTGAGACCAGCCTGGCCAACATGGTAAAACCCCATCTCCACTAAAAACACAAAAATTAGTTGGGCCTGGTGGTACACGCCTGTAGTCCCAGCTACTCGGGAGACTGAGGCAGGAGGATCACTTGAACCTCAGAGGCGGAGGATGCAGTGAGCAAAGAGTGCACCACTGCACTCCAGCCTGAATGACAGAGTGAGCCTCTGTCTCCAAAAAACAAACAAACAAAAAGAATGCATTCAATTGACTCATCAATAGACTTGATGCAGCTAAGGAAAGAATTAGTGAATTTGAAGATATGGCCATAGAAATTGTCCAAACTAAAACAAAAATAGAGAAAAGAGTGGAAAAATAAAACAAAACAAACATTCAAGAGCTATGGGACAATAGCAAAAAATCTAATATGTGTGGAATTGGAACCCAAAAAGGAGAAGATGGATAATATAAGCAGAATAAATATTTGGTTGAGTATCTCCAAAATTAATGTTAGACACAAATATCAGGTCAAGAACCTCAGAGAATATCAAACAAGATAAATACCAAAACAAATACACACACAGCACAAAGCATTTCATATTCAAACTGCTGGAAACCAAATACAAAGATAAAATCTTAAAGGGAGCTAGAGAAAAATTCATTAGTACTCATTTATGCTCATTAGTATAAGGAACCAATGCAGTGACTCTCAGTACTTCTCATACAAAACCATCCAAGCTAGAAGCCAATTAAGGTAAAATGCTAAAAATTAAATAAATAAATAAATAAACACAAAATAATATAGCTCCTGGTATGTCTTCTAAAAATGTGGTTTCTTAAAAAGATCACAAAAAGTGATAAACCCTTAAGCCATGAAAAAAGCACAGAAGACACAAATCACCAACATCAAGAATGAAAGAGGGGCCAGGTGTGGCAGCTCACACCTGTAATCCCAGCATCTTGGGAGGCTGAGGCAGGGGGATCACTTGAGGTCAGGAGTTCAAGAACAGCTTGGCAACATGGTGAAACCCCATTTCTACTAAAAATACAAAAATTAGCCAGGCATGGTAGTGCATGCCTATAGTCCCAGCTACTCAGGAGGCTGAGGCAGGAGGATCACTTGAACCCAGGAGGCGGAGGTTGCAGTGAGCTGAGATTATGC
Organism: Pongo abelii; assembly: GCF_028885655.2. NCBI lineage: Eukaryota > Metazoa > Chordata > Mammalia > Primates > Hominidae > Pongo > Pongo abelii. The sequence continues at coordinate 30,860,181 of NC_071993.2, read as the reverse complement.
CATTGCATTCCAGCCTGGGTGATAGAGTGAGACACCATCTGAAAAAAAAAAAAAAATGAAAGAGAAAACATTTGAATTTTTATTTATTTATTTAAAACAAAACAGATTTATTTCTCATGGTTCTGGAGGCTGAAAAATCCAGGATCAAGGAACTGGTAGATTCAGACATTAGAATCTTAAGGAAATCTTACTTTTGATAACTTAAATGAAATGGACCAATTCCTTGAAAGACATAATCTACCAAAACTTACTAAAGAAGAAATAGATAACCTGCATAGCCTATATCAAAGATTTTGAAATCATAGTTAAAAATCTTCCAACAAAGAAAACTTCAGATCCAAATGGTTTCACTGGTGAATTCTTTCAAACATTTCAGAAATAATATTATTTATATATATTCTATTCCAGAAAATAGAATATTCATTTTATAAGGCCAAAATTATTCTGATACTAAAACCAAAGTCATTATAAGTAAAGAAAACTACAGAGCACTATTCATCATGAACATAGGTGTAAAACCACTCAACAAAAAGAACATAGCACGACCAAGTGAAGTTTTACCTAGGAACACAAGGTTGGTTCATCCCTAAACAGGCAATCAGTGTATTCATTGTATTAATAAACTAAAGAAGAAAAACATATGATCATCTTAATAGATGCAGAAAAATCTTTTGCCAAAATTCAACCTTTATTTCTGTTAAAAACTCCCAGCAAACCAGCAGGGGCATGGAACTTCCTTAAACTGATAAAGGGCACCTACAAAGTCCTTTGGCTAATACCATGCTTAATGGTGATAGAATGAATGCTTTCTCCCTAAGACCTGGAATGAGGCAAGGACATTTCTTTACTCACCTTTAATTGAAAGTTCTAAATGGTACAACAAGGCAAAGAAATAAAAAAAAGGATTATATGAAAAGATTAAAAAAGAAGTAATAGAACTCTCTATTCACAGAAAACAACTGTCTAAAGTATAATAATAATAATAATAATAATAAAAATAATAAAAAAAGAAAATAAAAAGTACTGATTAACTGAAAAAAAAAAAGAAAATTCCAAAGAATCTGTTAAAAAATCTCCTAAAACTAATAAGTGAGTTTACCAAGGATACAGAACGCATGATTAATATATAAAAATAAATTGTATTTTCTCTACCCTAGCTATTAGAATTTAAAATTTAAAAAAGAACACATGTACATGAGAAATATTTAGGTTGAAGTTCAACAAAGATATATGTGGGGTCTTTATGCTACAAACTACAAAAGAAGCCAAGGAAAAAATATAAATAAATCAAAAGATATACCTCATTTATGGATTGGAAGTCTCAATATTGTTACAATGTCAATTCTCCCCAAATTAATCTATTAAAACTTCAGTTAAAATCCCAACAGAGCATTTAGGTTTTTGTAGATATTGAGATTTCATAGATATTCAGGTGTTTGCAGATATTGACCAGCAAATACTTAACTGTATGGAAAGGTAAAGGAAATGGAATAGTCAAACAATTTTGAATTAGAAGGTAGAGGACTCACACTATTTGATTTCAATACTTAAGCTATGATTAAGACAGTGTTATATTTGTGAGAAGGTAGCCAAAGAAATCAATGGAACAGAACAGAAAGCTCAGAAGTAAATCTATCTCTGAAACAGATGTGGACAATTAAAGAGAAAAAGCATAGTCTTTTCAACAAATAGTGCTTGAAAAATTGGATGTTCATATACAAAAAAAGAGTCTCAACCCATAATTCACACCTTATAAAAAATTAACTCAGAATGGATCATCAACCTAAATGTAAAACATATAAGTAGAAAATTTCTCGAAGAAAATATATAAGAAAATCTGACCTTGAGTTAGCAAAGAGTTCCTAGATACAATACCAAAAACATGATTCATAAAAGAAAAAATAAATCAGATGTTATCAAAATAGAAAACTTTCGACCTGCAAAAGACACTGTTAAAAGGATTAAGGATGAAAAGACAAGCCACAGACTGGGAGAAAATATTTGCAAATCATATAACTCATAGAGATGCCTTATTTATAATCACCAAAACCCAGAAACTATCCAATTGTCCCTCAGCTGATAAAGAGATAAACAAAACTGTGGTGTATTCATCCCATGGGAAAGTATTCCACAATAAAAAGGAAGGAATTATTGATACATGTAACAGTGTGTATGATCTCAAATATATGTTGCTCAGTGAAAGAAATCAGACCCAAAAGATTATGTATTCTATTATTATTCCATTTGTATGATATTTTGGAAAAGGCAGAGCTACAGCAATGAGAGAACTGATCAGTCCTCCATCAAGTTGCCAAGATTTGGTGGTGAAGAAAGAGTTTCAGGCTGGGCACAGTGGCTCACGCCTATAATCTCAGCACTTTGGGAAACTGAGGCAGGAAGATTGCTTGAGCCCAGGAGTTCGAGACCAGCCTGGGCAACACGGTAACACTTGTTTCTATAAAAAAAATACAAAAATTTGCAGGGCATATTGGTGTGTTCCTGTAGCCCCAGCTACTTGGGAGGCTGAAGTGGGAGGATCACTTGAATCTGGGAGGTTGAGGCTGCAGTGAGCCATAATCATGCTATTGTATTCCAACCTGGGCAACAGAGTGAAACCATGTCTTAAAAAAAAAATTTTACTACAAATGGGTAGCACATTTTGGGGGGTGATAAAACTTTGGTATCATGACTATAATAGTGGATAAATGGCACTGTGTGTTAACAAATAGAACTTTATTTCACAAAAGTGAATTTTATTGTATTTAAATTTATCAAAATTAAAAAAAAACTATTTACTTAAAAAATCTGCCCTTAAGGTTGGATCCTACAGGTAATGTGAATTTGGACTGCAAACCCATATAAGCAGTGACTTAAGATTATGAATTTTCAGGTTATTCCACCCCACCTGCACCACCCCCTACCACCTAGTGATAAAGTTGAGTTACATTTTCTTGCTATTCACTTTCAAATGGTAGGTTTATTTCTCGTTCACCCATATATTGAGGGTATACCTTCTGGGATCTCAGATTTATATAATGGGTCTCCTACTAGATGCCTCATTTAGGCTTTACCTCCTATGTATTAGTCAGGGTTCTCCAGAGAAATAGAACCAACAGGGGGAGAGGGAGAGAGAGAGAGAAAGTGTGTCTCTCTGGTGTGGGTGTGTGTGTGTGTGTGTGTGTGTGTGTATAAAGGAATTTATTTAAGAAATTGGCTCACGCAATCGTGGAGGCTTGATGATTCCAAAATCTGGTGGGTGAGACTGACAAACTGGAGACCAAGGAAAGGGTTGCAGTTCAAGTCCAAAGACAAAGTGCTGGTGAACCAGAGAAGCCAGTGTTACCAAAGAAGTCAGAAGGCAGTCTGGCAGAACTCTATCTTGCTCAGAGGAGGTCATCTTTTTGTCTAATCAGGCCTTCAACTGATTGGATGAGGCCCACCCACATCATGGAGGGTCATCTGCTTTTCTCAAAGTATACTGATTTAAATATAAATTTCATCCAAGGACACTCCCACAGAAACATCCAGAATAATGTTTAGCCAACTATCTGGGCAACGTGGCTCATCCAAGTCAACACATAAAAGCAACCGTCACATGGTGGCTGATGCCTGTAATCCCAGCACGTTGGGAGGCTGAGGCGGGCGGATCACTTGAGGTCGGGAGTTTGAGACCAGCTGGGCCAAAATTGTGAAACCCCGTCTCTACTAAAAATACAAAAATTTGCCAGGTGTGGTGGCGTGCTTCTGTAATCCCAGCTTCTCGGGAGGCTGAGGCAGGAGAGTCGATTGAACCCCGGAGGCGGAGGTTGTAGTGAACCAAGATCGCGCCAATGTACTCCAGCCTGGGCAACAAATTGAGATCTCAAAAAAAAAAAAAAAAAAGCAACTGTCACACCTCCTGTCCCCAAGCCCATGTGGTCCTTGAAGCAGAAGTTAAGGTCTCTACGGCTCAGCAGAAACCTTTAGGATAAAAAAGCCTGTTCATGCTAGTTTCGACTTCTGATGAGTATTTTCATTCATGCCAGTCAGCAATTCATTTAAAAGGATTCTTAAAATATTTTACCAAGATTTTTGTTGTTTCAGTTGGGAGGGGCTTTCAAGCTTTCTAAGTTTACCATTTTGCTAGTACTTGAAGAAACTTGCACTAACTGTTCCCTCTGCCTAATATATTTATCTCCATTTTTGTCGACCTACCTCCTATTGTCACTTTTCAGTTTAAATATTACCTCCGTAGGCCTTCCTGACTTGAATCTCAGGTAGTCAGTGTTTTCCTTGTATCATCATCGTCTTCTTTTCTTTTCCTTCCTTCCTTCCTTCTTTCCTTCCTTCCTCCCTCCCTCCCGCCACCCTCCCTCCTTTCTTTTCCTTCCTGCCTACCTGCCTTCCTTCCTTCTTTCTTTTCTCTTCTCTTCTTCCTTCCTTTCTTTTCTTTCTTTTTCTTTCTTTCTTTCTTTCTTTCTTTCTTTCTTTCTTTCTTTCTTTCTTTCTTTCTTTCTTTCTTTCTTTCTTTCTGTCTCTCTTCCTTTTTCTTTCTTTCTTTCTTTCTTTCCTCCTTTCTTTCTTTCCTTCTTTCCTTCTTTCTTTCTTTCTTTCCTTCTTTCCTTTTTTCTTTCCAGGGTCTCGCCAGGTTGCCCAGGCTCATCTCAAACTCCTGGACTCAAGAGATCCTCCCGCCTCAGCCTCCCAAAGTATTGGCATTACAGTGTGAGGCATCATGCCCATCCCCATCTTATTTTCATTCTCTGTCCATTACTTCATAATTTCTTTTTTAATCATTATTTGTTTGATTTTCCATCTCCCCACCCTCCTGTGGGATGTGTGTGTCTTAGATGCTGGGACTTTTCCTGATTTATTTACCACTCATTTTCCAATGGCTTTTCCCAATGGCTATGATAGTACTCTAGATATTTGTTCAGTAATAAAAAATGTTAAGCTACCTGTTTGTATTAGTCCATTCTCACAATGCTATAAAGACATACCTGAGACTGGGTAATTAATTTAAAAGAGAGGTTTAGTCGGCTCACAGTTCTGCAGGCTGTACAGGCTTCTGCCTCTGGGGGGGGCCTCAGACAACTTGCAATCATGGTGGAAGGTGAAGGGGAAGCAAGGGTGGCTTATCATGGCCAGCAAGAAGGAGAAAGTGAAGGAGGAAGTGCAACACACTTTCAAACAACCAGATCTAGTGAGAACTCTTATCACGAGAACAGCAAGGGGGAAGTCCACCCCCATGATTCAATCACCTCCTACTGGGCCCCTCCTCCAACACTGAAGATTACAATTCCACATGATATTTGGGTGGGGACAGAGAGCCAAACCATATCACTGTTAAATAATGCCGTCAGCCGGCAGATATTCAAATCCCTCTCTCTTACCTAGAAATTGAAATTAACATTCAACTCTCAGGTCTCCAAGTTCAAAGTAAAGAGGAGCAAGGAGCTCTTTGGCTGGATATCGGAAGCTAGGATTACTTCCTCATCTACGTACTCAACAACATTTATTGAGTGCGTATGATAAGGCTAAGCTGAGCACATATGTACAATGCTGAGTGTTGGGGATGTAGGGACACTGAATATACCCCTGAAGAGCTTACTTTCTGATATAATAGTACATACTATGCACACACACACATGCACACACACACATGCACACACACACACATCACACACACATATAAATGAAGTTTTGTACCAGGTACTATAGGAGCACAGTGGAAGGAGGAGGGGAAGTTGGGAGCTCCTTCATGGTTCATCAAAGACTTTACTGAAGAGGTGATGTTTGAACTGCATAGGTAGTGGTGAGACTGGGCACTAGAAAACTGCTTCAAAGGTAGCAAGAGAAAAATCTAGAGTGACTCTTGGCACTATCCAATAGAAATATGATGTGGGCCATAAATACAGATCACATATGCCATTTGAATTTTTTAGTACCCACATTAAAAAGTAAAAAGAAATGCATGAAATTAATTTTTAAATTAATTTTTATGGCAGGAAAATACACCTAACATAAAATGTACCATCTTAACCATTTTGAAGTGTTCAGCTCAGTGGTATTAAATATATTCATCATGGTGGCCAACCATCACCACCATCCATCTCCAGAGCTCTTTTCATCTTGTAAAACTGAAGTTTCATCATATATTTTATTTAACCCAATATGTCCAACATATCATCATTTCAACATATAATCATTATACAAGTTTGAGATATTGGACATTTTTTTCACTAAGTCTTTGAAATCTGGTGCATATTTTGCCTTATATCACATACCAATTTAGACCAGGCACATTTCAACTGTTAATAGCCATATGTGGTTACTGGCTACCACATTGACCACCACAGATCTAGTGGAACTTCACATTCTGCATAGATGAAAATATGGTTTAGAACAGTGCATCTCAAACTATCTCTAGTGAAGAATTAGTGTTTCTGTTGCTTTTTAAAGGAGACTTCAAGTTTGTTTTGGACTGATACTTTTGTAAAGTGGAAATAAAAAAGAATTACTGGAAAAAATGAAATCAAGGGCCGGGCGTGGTGGCTCACACCTGTAATCCCAGCACTTTGGGAGGCCATGGCGGGCGGATCACTTGAGCTCAGGAGTTTGAGACCAGCCTGGCCAACATGGTGAAACCCCATCTTTACTAAAAATACAAAAAAATTGGCCGAGCGTGGTGGTGGACACCTGTAATCCCAGCTACTGGGGAGGCTGAGGCAGGAGAACCACTTGAACCTGGGAGGTGGAGGTTGCAGTGAGCCAAGATTGCACCACCACACTCCAGCCTGGGTGACAGAGCTAGACTGCATCTCAAAATAAATAAATAAAATTGAAATGTAAAATGCAAGCTTGATTTTTAAATGTCAGATTCAATAGACATTATATCCTATACTCTTACTTTGAATTTCTGCATTTATCTTGTCACAGGCCAATAATACAGACTTCACAGACCCAAGCCAGTCTGCAGGGATCCTGGTCTAGAATGTGGTGGGGCTCACTTGTCCTCTAATCAATCTCGTTAATTCCTGCCTCACTTATAGCTGACTAAAAAGATGGCATGCCTCTGGTGATTTGAAGCTCAGAGGCCCCAGCTAGGGAAACAGTGCTGCCTTCATTTGTCCAGTAAACAAGTCTATGCACACGCAGCACGAATTCTGTTTGCACTTTCTCCAGTCTCTCAGAGTCTGGGTTAATCTATTTTTGTTTGTTTGTTTGTTTTTGTTTTCCAGGCCTTATAGAAAGTCTCTCAAAGGCAACTTCCCTCTTCAGTCTTTTTAGCACAACTTCATGAGACTTTCAGTTTTCCATCTCTTTTTTTAGAGACAGGATCTTGCTCTGTCCCCTAGGCTGGAGTGCGGTGGTGCGGTGGCCCAATTACGGCTCACTACAGCCTTGATGTCCCAGGCCCATGTGATCCCCCGACCTCAGCCTCCTAGGTATCTGGGACCACAGGCTCTTGCCACCATGCCTGGCTGATTTTTAAAATTTTTTTAGAGTTGAGGTCTCCCTATGTTGCCCAGGCTGGTCTTGAACTCCTGAGCTCAAGTGACCCTACTCCCTTGGCCTCCCAAAGTGCTGGGAGTATAGGAATGAGCCACCGAGCCTCGACAATTTTCCATCTTTTTAATAAAATTATAACAGGGAGTTAGATTTGAGCCTAAAATGAGTTTCATATAGGATTCAAACAGATCAAAAGAATGAAAAGGAAAGCCAGCCAGTGGCCTGACTGAGTGCCTGAGGGGTCTCTTCCTGGGAGAGAATGGACCAGAGGCATTGACACTGCTGCTGTGACAAGAGACAGAGCCCTGGCTCCACAGGGCGATGCTTACTCATGGCTTAATAACCATTTGTCCAGCACCTCCTGTGCATAGACCATGTACTTTATATAGATTATGACCTTTAGCACTTCCCCTGAAATCAGGGAGCAGGGCTAAATATAATTTCATTCTTTATTTGTATTTATTTACTTATTTATTTTGAGACACAGTCTCACTCTGTTACCCAGGCTGGAATGAAATGGCATCATCTTGGCTTACTGCAACTTCCATCTCCCAGGTTCAAGCAATTCTCCTGCCTCAACCTCCTGAGTAACTGGGATTACAGGTGTGAGCCACTGTGCCCAGCCTATAATTTTATTCTTTGGAGGTAAAACTTTCACTTAGTTCAAAATTCAAAATTTACAAAAGGATATACAGTGAAAACACAGAGAAAAGTCTTTCTCTCATCCTGTCTCATGCCACCCAGGTGTTCTTGACACTGGCACTCATTTTTATAAGCTTCTTGCATATCTTCCTAGACATCTTTCATGCTTCTACAAAGACATATTTTTTCCCCATTGTTTTGTCTCTCTCCTCCATTTGTCATTGTATCATGGTAATTATTCTAGATCAGATATTAAGTGTTTCCTCATCCATTTTTAGAGCTGCAAACATTGCCTTTGAATGGATAAATTATCATTTATTTAACCAGCCTCCTACTGTCAGAAATTTGTTTCTAGTTTTTTTTTGCAATTGTAAACAATGCTGCAAATAATATATTGTATCATTGTTACTTGTTTTATGTATTAATGGATTATGTATTAATGTATGTGTGGGATAAATTCCTAGAAATAGACTTCCTGGGCCAAAGGGTTTGTGCATTTGTAATTTTGAGAGTACTTCCAATCTGCCTTCTCAGCAATGTATGAGAGCGCCTATTACTTTATTTTTAATTTTTATTTTATTTTATTATTTTTTTGAGACAGAGTCACTCTATCACCCAAGCCAGAGTGCAGTGGCAAAATTTTGGCTCACTGCAACCTCTGCCTCCCAGGTTCAAGTGATTCTCCCCCCTTAGCTTCCCAGGTAGCTGGGATTACAGGCGTGCGTCACTACACACTGGCTATTTTAAAAATTATTATTATTTTTAGTAGAGACGGGGTTTCACCATGTTGGCCAGGCTGGTCTCGAACTCCTGACCTCAAGTGATCCTCTTGCCTCAGCCTCCCAAAGTGCTGAGATTGCAGGCATGAGCCACTGTGCCTGGCCGAGGGTGCCTATTACTTTAAACCCTCACCAAGAGAGTAGCATCAATTTTTTTTTCTAATATAAGTAAAAACTGGTGTCATTGTTTTACTCTGCATTTATTTTCTCATAAGTTAGGTTGAGTATCTTTTACAGTTTTAGGCTCATTTGAATTTTCTATTCTGTTAACTGTAGCTTTTATAAAACTTTTAATTATCTTTTATATTGTTTTATGATAATTATTTCTATATTAGGGAGATTAGTTCCTTGACTACAATGTGCCCCTCATTTGCCATTTGTCTTTTGACTTTGGTATTGTAGCTTTTGCTATGTAAATATTTTTAATTTTTATATGATAAAATATATCATTTTTTTTTTTTTTGCTTAGAGCTAAGAAAGGCTTCCCCATTTCAGGATTATTTTAAAATTATCTCATTGTTTCTTCTAATACTTTGTGATTTTATTGCTTGCATTTAAGACTTTACAGTATCTGGAATTTGGGCCAGGCACTGGTGGGTCACGCCCATAATCCCAGCACTTTGAGAGGCCGAGGCAGGCACATCACTTGAGGCCAGGAGTTCAAGACCAGCCTGGCCAATATGATGAAAACCCGTCTCTACTAAAAATACAAAAATTAGCTGGGCATGGTATTGCACACCTGTAATCCCAGCTATTCAGGAAGTTGAGGCAGGAGAATTACTTGAACCCGGGAGGCGGATGTTGCAGTAAGCCAAGATGGCTTCCAGCCTGGGCAAGAGAGGAAGACTCTGTCTCCAAAAACAAACAAACAAAAATGTATCTGGAATTTATCCTAATATAATACTTGAATAGTATCTAATTTATTTTTTTCTAGGTGGCTACCCATTTGTCCCACCACCATTTATTAAATAATCCATTTTTTTCTCAGGAATTTAAATCCTACCTTTAATATATAGTAAATGTCAATTTGTATTGGGGTCTGTTTTTTTGTATTGATTTGTCTATTCATGTGCCAATATATTATACAGTTTTAACTTCACAGCTTTATGTTTTAATATCTGAAATGGCTTATCACTCTTATTTTCAGAAACTCCCTTGCTTTTTTTTTTTTTTTTTTTGTTGTTGTTGTTGTTTTGAAATGGAGTTTTTGCTCTGTCACCCAGGCTGGAGTGCAGTGGCTCACTGCGACCTTTGCCTTATGGACTCAAGCGATTCTTCTGCCTCAGCCTCCTGAGTAGCTGGGACTACAGGTGCACACCACCATGCCTGGCTAATTTTTATGTTTTTAGTAGAGACGGGATTTCACCATGTTGGCCAGGTTGGTTGCTCTTTGTTTACTTTTTAATATGAACTTTAGAATCTGTTTGCCAAGTTCCAACAAAACCTGGTTGGTATTTTTATTGGGATTGTATTAAATTAATAGATGAATTTAGAAAGAATTAACATCTACGTGATGTTTTGTCTTCCTGCAAACGTGATGTACCCTCCCATTTGTTTACATTTTTTTGTTTCTCTCAGTAGTGTGTTTAAAGTTTTCTTCATATAAATTATGCCCATTTCCTGTTAGGTTTGTTCTTAGATTGTTTATCTTTTTTAATTGCTACTGTAGAGTTTTTTTTTTTCATTATGTTTACTCATCTACTGTTTTTTTTTTTTTTTTTTTTTTTTAAGAGATGGGGGTCTTACTATGTTGCCCAGGCTGAGCTCATCCTCCCACCTGGGCTTCCCAAAATGTTGACTGACTGTTTTCAATATTCTTTCTCTTTTTCAGACAGGGTCTTGCTCTGTCACCTAGGCTGGAATGCAGTGGCACGGTCTCTGCTCACTGCAACCTCCACCTCCTGGATTAAAGGGATTCTCCTGCCTCAGCCTCCTGAGTAGCTGGGACGACAGGCACCTGCCATCATGTCTGGCTAATTTTCGTATTTTAGTAGAGACGGGGTTTCACCATGTTGGCCAGGCTGGTCTCGAGCTCCTGACCTCAGGTGATCCGCCCACCTCGGCCTCCGAAAGTGCTGAGATTACAGGCGTGAGCCACCGTGCCTGGCCCCAGTATTCTTACTTTTACAGAAGAGTAGACTCACACTGAGAGAGTGACTCACTCAAAATCTCACCATGAGTTATGGCAGAGATGGAACTTGACCCTAGGTCTTCCGATTATACCCTCTACACCAACTTGGAGATAGAAACCATCCTCTCTTTAACATACACTTTGGTGACAAATACCTGTGATGGCTCTCACATGTTTGTTCCTTCTCAGAGCTTAAAGGAACCTCAAAATATGATCTAGCCCATTCTCGTTTTAGTCATGAGGAGAATGGCGCAGTATTATCAAGGAGCAGACTGAAATTCACAGGTGCAAGGGGGAGAAATAGATTTCTATGTGCTTCTGTCATCTTTGACCAATTCCTTTTTCATGAGAGCAGCTTCGAAATGTGAGGAAGGCTTCTCTCCATTGGAGCTGGAAACCATAACTTGTAGCCTGGATTCATACTTTAATTGGTAATGCTATTTTATTCACTCTCTGCTGAATTTTTTCATGAAACTGAAATTACCAGGACAGTTTCTATTTTACATACTTGTTTAAAATATTGCATTTTGCTCTGCTACTATAAAATGCACAACAGAAAGTTGTTGGGTTTTTTTTTCTTTTTTGGTTTCAGCACATTTCTTTTTATTTTAAAGTAATTGTAGTTTCTGCTGACTACCGTCTTCTATTTTTTCAAGGAACTCAGGCATGGAAAAGGTGGCCAGTTATTACTCTCAGGGACCTGCAGAGGGAGCTCAGTGGTTTGTTTGTTTATTTTTTTCTCCAATGCCTGTGGGTCCATTGGTTAATGTGGGAGAGCTTAGAACTATGTCATCATCAGCTTGCGGCTTATCAACTATGTATTTTTGAGGAGTCAAGGTAATTGTTCCTTTCCCTACAGCTTCACTATATAACGGATTACCACTCTGGGACCGGGATCAGTGCATAGGTAGTTTTAGTCAAATGTACTCTGCAGTGCTTCTGAAAACCTCTGGAAAATCTCCCTTCTAGGGATGGACCACAATACATCTTCTGGCTTGGGTGCTGGGGAAATGTGGTATTAGACCAGGACACCCCAGAAACAAAGAAGCTTCCTACTGGGCCTTGGGATGATCATCTTTTCTTTCTTTCTTTCTTTCTTTCTTTCTTTCTTTCTTTCTTTCTTTCTTTCTTTCTCTTCCTTCCTTTCCTTTCTTCCTTCCTTCTTTCTTTCTTTCTTTCTTTCTTTCTTTCTTTCTTTCTTTTTCTTTTCTTTCTTTTTTTTTTCTTTCTTTCTTTCTTTCTTTCTTTCTTTCTTTCTTTCCTTCCTTCTTTCTTTCTTTTCTTTCTCTCCTTCTCCTTCTTCTTCTCCTTCTCCTTCTTCCTTCTTCTTCTTTTCTTTTTTTTTTTTTTTGAGATGGAGTCTTGCTCTGTCACCCAGGCTGGAGTGCAGTGGCATGATCTTGGCTCACTGCAACCTCTGTCTCCCGGATTCAAGTGATTCTCCTATCTCAGCCTCCCAAGTAGCTGGGACTACAGGTGCCCACCACCACACTGGGTTAATTTCTGTACTTTTAGTAGAGATGAGGTTTCACCATGTTAGACAGGCTGGTCCCGAACTCCTGACCTCAGGTGATCCACCTGCCTTGGCTTCCCAAAGTGCTGGGATTATAGGCGTGAAACACCACGCCCAGTCTTCTTCTTCTTTTTTTTAAAAATAATAAATTAGGCTGAGGGTGGTGGCTCACATCTGTAATCTCAGCACTTTGGGAGGCTGAGGTGGGAGGATCACTTGAGGCCAGGAGTTCAAGACCAGCCTGGGCAACATAGGGAGATCTCATCTCTACGAAAAATAGAATTAGCTGGGGTGTAGTGTGTGCACCTGTAGTCCCAGGTACTCAGGAGGCTGAGGTGGGAGGATTGCTTGAGCCCAGGAGGCAGAGGTTGCAGTGAGCTGAGATCGTGCCACTGTATTCCACCCTGGGTGACAGAACAAGGCCCTGTCTCGAAAACAAATAAATAGTTTCATTTGCGTTTCTGTAGACTGATTTTTTTCTTGGTAAAATGTTTTCCCGCTGAGTGAGGTCCCCTTAGCATCTCAACAATGAAAAGTAACAGAAGTCGTAACAGATAAAAAGCTAACATCAATTTAAAGAGCAGCATTTTATTTTTTACTGTTTAGAGACGGGGTCTCACTATACTGCCCAGGCTGAGCTCCAACTTCTGGCCTCAAGCGATCCTCCACACTCAGCCTCCTGAGTTACAGGTGTGAGCCACTGCACCTGGCCCAAGAGCAGCATTTTAAATCAAGAGGCACTACAATTGCAAAGCGTTCTGACCTGTTGATCTACATAGTGCTTTTGTAAGAGGTGCTGAGAAGCCAAGGTTCTACAGAAGTGAGGAAGGTATTTTTTAAAACAGTGATCTCGTTGAAAAAAATCCCCCCAGGTTTACCTCCCAAAAAGCTGAAGGTATTTCCTGAGGGTGAAGTCAAACCTAAAAGGGCTATCATCCTAGTCAGACTGTGGTTCAGACTTAGGCAAAGTGAGATGAAAAATGTTCTTTCAGCAGGAATCATTTTCTAAATCTGTTATGCAGGATGATTTCATTCAAATGGGACTACCAATTTTCCAATTAAAATGTGAGACTAGAAAAGTAATATTGTAGGTTCACATTTCCTATGTGGCACAGACTTTATTTTATTTCGGTAATGGGTAGGGATGGGCACAGCCTTGATTAAACACTGAGGAACTCAATGAAGGATCTGAATTAGTTGCAGTAGAATAATTCCTGGGGCCTTTGTTAGCATGCATGAACTTATTTATGAACCAGGGAAGCCTTATTCTCGGAGGCAGAATTTTTGTAATCTTGCCAGAGGAGGCGTTTATGGTTTATATCTATGTCAAAGGCAACGTTCTTGTTGTGATCTTTGTTTAACAACCACCGCCACAACAAAAAGCACCAGAACAGTATAGTGGAAGAGGCTGATTAAATTTTTAAGTGAATGTCCTTGAATTCAAGGTTGCATGACCTAAAAGCATGGCGTTTGTCACATGTCTAGGTGCTCAGTAAACATATGTAGAATGAATTTAATGAATTAGTTTTGTCTCCCGCTATGAACTGTACACCTGGGCCCATTTCCTGAGATGACATAAAGGAAACACCTATGCATCTCTACAGGTTATTGAGTGTCTTCTTGGGCTGGACTCAGAAAACAAAGGGTAAGCAGCTGACCCAGGGCGGCTCAGATAGCTGCCAAGAGACACAGCTGGAGACGTGGGGCTTGCGTAAAAGAACCTGGCTGGCTTGGGTGCTGGGGAAATGTGGCGTTAGACCAGGAAGCCCCAGAAACAAAGAAGCTTCCTGCTGGGCCAGGGGATGATCATCTTCTTTCTTCTTCTTTTTTTAAAAATAATAAATTAATTAGGCCAGGTGCGATGGCTCATGTCTGTAATTCTGGCACTTTGGGAGGCTGAGGTGGGAGGATCGCTTGAGCCCAGGAGGTTGAGAACAGCCTGGGCAACATGGAGAAACCCCATTTCTACTTACCAAAAATACAAAAAATTAGCCAGGCACGGTGGCCTACACCTATAGTCCCAGCTACTCAGGTGGCCAAGGGAAGAGGATCACCTGAGCTACAGAAGTGGAGGCTGCAGTGAGCCGTGATTATGCCACTGCACTCCATCCTGGGTGATGGGAGTGAGATCCTGTCTCAAAAATAAATTAAAAAATTAAATTAATTAATTAATTCTTCCAGCTTTATTAAGGTAAAACTGACAAATAAAAAATGTATATGTTACAGTACACAATATGATGTTTTGAACTACACATACATTGTAAAATGACTAAATTCAGCTAATGTACTTATCCATTCCCTAACATATTTATCATTTAAAAAAATAATTTATTTTTTATTTTTACTTTTGAGGCATGGTCTTCCTCTGTCACTCACGCTGGAGTGCAGTGGCACGATCATGGCTCACTGCAGCCTTGACCTTCTGGGCTCAAGTGATCTTCCCACCTCAGCCTCCAGAGCAGCTGGGACCACAGGTATGCACCAGCATGCGAAGCTAATTTTTTTAATTTTTGAAGAGGTGGTGTTTCACTATGTTGCCCAGGCTGGTCTTGAACTCCTGGGCTCAAGTGATCCTCCCTGCTTGGCCCCCCAAAGTGCTGGGATTATAGGCATGAGCCACTGCATATGGCCTTTATAAGGCACTTTTTTTGTGTGACGAGAACATTAAAGATCTACTCTCAGTAATTTTCAAGTATAGGATACGTTAGCTACATTATTATTAACTCTAGGCTTCATGCTGTACAATAGATCTCCAGAACTCTTTCATTCAGTCTAACTGAAATTTTGTACCCTTTGACCAACCTCTCCGCATTCCCTGCCAAGACCATCTCCTTCCTTCTGACCTTGACTTCCACCCCCACCCACCCCCATCCAGCTACATCGATTCTTTACTTTTGAAATTGTGTGTTATTTGTTTCGAATCTCAGGAGTAATGTGTGTTCCTTGTGGAAATAAAAACTAAAGCACAAAGGAGAAAGTTACTCATAATCCCGGTACCCAGGGCAGAGATCATTCATATTTTAGTGTATGACGCTTTCGTGCTTGTGCCTAAATATGCCTGTGTATAAATATGACTTTTATACGAGCATACATGTGTGTTTTTACAATATTAGGATTTATGATACATATTGTTTCACATGGTTAGTGTTATTAAAGCAGTGTTTCCTAGAACATGTGTTTTATGCCTCCATAACCTAACCAATGCATGTGACATGTGGTTCTGGAGACTAACTCCATCAGATCAAATGGTGGCTCTTGGCTCTTCTATTTGATCGTTAGGTGACTTCAGGCAAATTACTAATTTCTGTGTACTTTTAGTTTTCTTTTCTTTCTCTTTTTTAATTTAAAAATGTTAGTCGCATTATTTACTTAATGAGTTTCCTTATCTCTAAAATGAGAAAGATAATATCTATCTCACATTGTTGTAATGGAGATTAAAATATGTTAATCAGTAAAGTGTTTAGAACATCACCTGGCACATAGTGAACTCTTTTTTTTTTTTTTTTTGATACGGAGTCTCGCTCTGTCGCCCAGGCTGGAGTGCAGTGGCACAATCTCGGCTCACTGCAAGCCCCGCCTCCCGGGTTCAGGCCATTCTCCTGCCTCAGCCTCCCGAGTAGCTGGGACTACAGGCGCCCGCCACCACGCCCGGCTAATTTTTTGTATTTTTAGTAGAGACGGGGTTTCACTGTGTTAGCCAGGATGGTCTCGATCTCCTGACCTCGTGATCCGCCCGCCTCTGCCTCCCAAAGTGCTGGGATTACAGGCGTGAGCCACCGCGCCCGGCCATAGTGAACTCTTAATAAATATTATCATTTACCACTAATATTAGTAATATGAGCAATAGCATGAGGAGTAATTTAACAACTCTCTTAATTGTGGGATATTCAGGTCTCAGGTTTTTGATACTATAAATAATTCATTAGAACATCCTTGTAGACAAATTTCTGCACAGATATCTGAGTATTTCCTCCAAGTATAATTGCTGGGTGTGCATATTTAAAAGTTTTGGTCCATTTTGCAAACTGTGCTCTGGAAAATTTGCACCATTTCTCTTTACAGTCAACATTGAAAAGATGCCAATGTACTTCCTTCAGCACTAAAGATTGTTATTTAAAAATCTGTATGTGAATTCATTTTTTCTTTAATTAGAAGAGAATTATCTTCATATGTTTATAATCAGTTGTATTAAATCTTTTGTGGGTTGCCTCCTTTTCCATGAATTGAATTAAATTGAACACATAAGTTTAATCTATTTATGTTTTATATATTGTTATAATTCAGTGTATATTTTATATAACCCACATTTATTGTAATTTAAACACTTTATTTCTACCATATTATTTTGTGTTTTCTGTTTACTATATATGTACATTTTCTTTTTTTCTTATTTTGTTCTTTTCTGCTTTCTACTGGAATGATTATGTTTTCTTTGCCCTTTTCTGACTTATTTGACTGCTTCTTGGGAAGGTATATATTCTATTAATCTATTTCTATTCTTCTGTGGCTACTTTTCAATTTTTAACTTTGTTCCTGAATTAACAAATTCTTTACTTGTTGTTCTTTTTTTTTTTTTTTTGAGACAGAGTCTCGCTCTGTTGCCCAGGCTGGAGTGCAGTGGCACAATCTCAGCTCACTGCAACCTCCACCTCCCCGGGGGTGAAGCGATTCCCATGCCTCAGCCTCTTGAGTAATGGGGATTACAGGTGTGTGCCATGACACCCGGCTAATTTTTGTATTTTTAGTAGAGATGGGGTTTCGCCATGTTGGTTAGGCTGGTCTCGAACTCCTGACCTCAAGTGATCCACCACCTCAGCCTCCTGAAGTGCTGGGATTACAGGGGGAGTCACCGACTTTACTCAGTTTTCTTTCTGCCTTCCTCTTGCACAGTACACAGTTCTTGGAATGTTTAACTCCCTATCCCTCCAACTCTCCTCGATCAAACATGTCATTGTTATCTAGTATTTTATTTCACTTTTGTACCTCATTCCTAAACACTGTTATCATTGTTGTATAGCTGTTCCTTGTTTAGATTTTTCTGAATGCTTACCAGTTTCATTGCTTACCATTGCTTTTACATCTTGTTTGTTTCTTCTGGGTTGTTTCTTCCAACATTTAAAGAAATCAAAAGAATTTAAAGAAATCCTTTAAGTGCTCATTCAGTGAGAGTTAATGGGCTAAATACTCTCGGTCTTGGTTTGTCTGAAAATATATATATTTTTTCTTTTATTTTTGAGACGGAATTTTGCTCTGTCACCCAGGCTGGAGTGCAGTGGTGTGATCTCAGCTCACTGCAACCTCTGTCTCCCGGGTTCAAGTGATTCTTCTGCCTCAGCCTCTTGAGTAGCTGGGATTACAGGTGTGTGCCACCACACCCGGCTAATTTTTGTATTTTTAGTAGAGATGGGGTTTTGCCATGTTGGCCAGGCCGATCTTGAACTCCTGAGCTCAGGAGATCTGCCGCCTTGGCCTCCCAGAGTGCTGGGATTACAGGCGTGAGCCACCATGCCCAGCCTGAAAATATTTTTAAGTTTCCCTCACACTTGAACAATGATGGTAGAAATCTAGATTAAGAGCTGTATCCTTTCAGCACTCCAATAATATTATCCCATTGCATTTTGGTTTTTATTGCTGCTATTAGAATGTATTTACTATTAGCTTAAAGAATGCCGTCTCTGGTGGCTTTTAAGATCTTCTCTTTGTCTCGTGTTTTGCATTTTTATCTTGGTATATTCAGATGTGAACTTGTTTATTTTTCTTACAATGTGTTGTACTTCCTGAATCCACAGATTCATGTCTTTGATAAATTCCAGAAAATTTCTCTCTCTATAAATACTGGCTGTCCTTATTCACTTAATTCTCTTTCTGCAACTTCTATTACATGTGTTTGGATATTTTCATTTTATCTGAATATCTCTTTCTTAAAATATATTTTTATTGATGTAAAAATTCACATAAAATTAACCATTTAAAAGTGAAATTCGGTGAAATTTAGTACAGTCACAATGTTATGTAACCACCACCTCTATCTAGTAATAGCTATTTTCATCATTCTGAAAGAAAGCCTTATACACATTAAGCAATTGGTCTCCATTCTCTCATCCCCCCAGACCCTGACAACCAGAAATTTGCTTTATGTCTCTATGGATTTACATATTCTGAGTGTTTTTGCATTTTTTGATCTGTGTACCGCATGTTGTATGATTTCTTCAAATTTACTTTCCAGTTCACTGATCTCTAATCAGCTGTGTCTAAATCAGGTGAAACCTAGCTGCTGAGTTTTTCATTTCAATTAGTAAATTTGTTTTTGTTTTGTTTTGTTTTAGAGATAGAGTCTTACTTTGTCACCAAGGCTGGAGTGACACAATCATAGCTCACTGCAGTCTTTCATTTTTCTTTTTTCTTTCTTTTACTATTATTATTATTTTTTTTTATACAAGGTCTGGTTCTAGTGTCCAGGCGGGAGTACAGCGGTGCTATCTTGGCTCACTGCAACCTCCACCTGCTGGGCTCAAGCCAACCTCCCACCTCAGCCTCCTGAGTAGCTGGGACTACAGGTGTGCATCACCATGCCTGGCTATTTTTTGTATTTTTAGTAGAGATGGGGTTTCACCACATTGCCCAGGCTGGTCTCAAACTTGTGAGCTCAAGTGATCCACCTGCCTTGGCCTCCCAAAGTGTTGGGATTACAGGCATGAGCCACTGCACCCAGCCACTCACTGCAGTCTTGAACTCCTGAGCTTAAGCAATCCTTCTCCCTCAGATCCCCAAGTAACTGTGACGACAGATGCATGCTACTATGCTAGCTAATTAAAAAAATTTTTTTAGAGATGGAGACTTGCTACGTTGCTTAGGCTGGTCTTGAACTCCTGGCCTCAAGCGATCCTCCCACCTTGACTTCCTAAAGTTCTGGGATTGCAGGCATGGACTGCCCTGCCCGGCTGGAGTTTTATTTTTATTTTTTTAATTTTTGTTTGATTATTTCTTATTTTTACCTGATTTCATTTTTGACAATGTTATATTATTTTCTTATGTTTTGATTTCCTTTCTGACATTAGTCATGTCAAATACTCTTAGTTTATAATTTATAAGATTATCCAAGTTTCTGAAGTCCTTGGGTTCTAATACTATTGTTTATTATGTCTGCTGGTTCTTAATCATGGTAGATTATTTCCTCAGGCATTTTAGAGGTTTTGATTGTGAGCTCATCCTCTGTGAAAATCTTGTGCAGCCTGAGTTCAGTGCCCTGGGGGTTTTTATTGGCTGGAACCACGTTCATATTATTTTCTTGGCTTTTCGTGAACCATGCTGATAGTGTGAATTTGAACCCAAATTTGAATGAAGTGCAGTTATCAATTTCCAGGAAGGACTTTTTTTTCTGACTCCCAGTGCAGTAAGTAACACAAAAGCTCTCTTATAATGCCACTGTGATATTACACGGATATTTATCTAGTCTAATCTCTTATTGAGATTGTTGTTCTTTAAGCGTTCCTACTTGCTGTGGGAGTCTTCTTTACTTGCATGAGATGAAAACTCTGCCTTCTATCTTAGCAGGAATACTAAAACCCAAGCCCCAAGGATACTGAGGCTGATGATTTCTGGGCAGTCACAGTATCAGCTCACTCGCTCACTGCTCTGGTATTCAGCTCACTCTTTAAGCTGCATTTAAAATAATGTTTATCCTACATTATTCCATATTGCCAGATGTTTGTAATGGTTTGGTTTTCAAACCATCTCATTAAAAATGGAAGTTCCCGCCTTTTGGTTCAATTGCAGCTGACATAATGTTTCCTGTAGGATGGAACTGGAGCTTCAAGAACCATCTATGCCTTCTCCCCAAAGACTTGAAAGCCTGAATTTAGATGTGGTCTTCCTGGATTCTTATAATGAATGGAGGGTCTTCATGTAGCACAGAGAGCACAGCTCTGGCTGGAGCTGTGCAATGTGGTAGACTTGGGTAAAGGTTCAAAGGCACAGCTCAGGACATACTGTACAGAGACTCGATGTGGTGCCACCAAGTTGCTAAGAGCCAAGATAAAGCAATGGCAGACAGACATGTCTGAGCCCCAGGGCTTTGAAATGAGCCCCAACCTTCTGGAAGTAGAAGGCCTGGAGGAAATGGTACAGATTCAAGGTGGCTCTTGGCCTTGGAAAGGTGAGTTTTTATTAAATAGTTTATATAGTCTGCCTTGTGTAGGATACTGGCTGAGAGATGCAGCCAGGGTGTTACCAGACTAACACAGGGGACTGTGTTACTCTGTTTTCCTTTGTTATAAAGGAACACTAGAGTCTGAGTAATTTATACAGAAAAGAGGTTTATTTGGCTCGTGGTTCTGCAGGCTATATAAGCATGACACCAGCATGTGAATTAACAGAGTGAGAACTCACTCATTACCATGAGGAGGACACTAAGCCATTCATGAGGGATCCTTCCTCATGATGCAAACACTCCCCACTAAGCCCCACCACCAACATTTGAGGTCACATTTCAACATGACATTTGGAGGGGACAAACATCAACACTGTATCTGGAATGTTCACCTTCTAGTCAAAAGCAGCCAGAAAAACAGTGGTTCTGAATTTGAGTATAACGTGTCTCAATTAGGAGGAAGATCTGTTATAGATGTTATGCTGGTTTTGTATATTGAAAATAATGACCATTAGAGCTTGCAAAACAACAAACCCCATTTGTCCTAGATCAACCAATGAAGTTAGCAGGGCAAACTTACTATGAAAAAGATCATATGCCAGCCGGGCGTGATGGCTCACGCCTGTAATCCCAGCACTTTGGGAGGCCAAGGCAAGTGGATCACTTGAGGTGAGGAGTTCGAGACCAGCCTGGCCAACATGGTGAAACCCCATCTCTACTAAAAATACGAAACTTATCTGGGCTTGGTGGCACACGCCTGTAGTCCCAGATTCTCAGGAGGCTGAGGCCAGAGATTCACTTGAACCCAGGAGGCAGAGGCTGCAGTGAGTCGAGGTTGCACTACTGCACTCCAGCCTGGGCGACAGAGTGAGATTCTATTTTGAATTAGTGCCATGGAAACTTCTTGAACTGTAGAGAAATGCTTATTAAGCAGTTAAAAGTTTGAAATGGAAGACAGTTTTAAGAATAAAGAGATAGTTTAAGCAAAAAAATATAGATCTCCAGACCTCTTAGTCAATGTACCTAGTCAGTTCCTTAGAGTGACAAGTATTTTTATTAATTTCATTACAGAGAGCCTGGAATTAACTGAATCAGATCAAGCTTTGGGAATAACTGATGCCCAGAAATAAATAACTGATGCAGTACATTTTCCAATAGCTCATTGACTGGGGGCAGAGGCTCTTTTATATAATTAAAGTATGGAGGTGAGCCTAGGATTACCCAGAAATGTGCTGGTGACAAGTGTGGCAGCTATCTCATTATTTAATCTACCCGAAATGAATGTGCACAACTTCATGTCATTTCCTGGCCTCAGGTGCTGTGAAAAAAAGTGCCACTCTTTAAGATCTAGGTTTCCCTTCCTGAATAAACAGCTAGACCTCCTTTCCCAGACTTCCTTGGGTAACTGAAATTCAGGTTCAGTCACTTGCTGCTTGCAGAGTACAATGAACAGGGGTGAGGTCTGGTGTAAAGAAAGTGACTTTATTCTAAGGCTTAGCTTAGGGGAAGATGTACCGGCTCCTGCCTTTAAGGGTACTACTTCCCTTTGTGGGCAGAAAGCAGGGCTTTTAAACAGGAACCCGGCATGAGCAGCACACAGGGGAGGGAGCGATCAGGTGCAAGGTTTACATGACTCACTGTGTCGCCTTATCTACTGAGTGGTCCAGCTGGTGCCATCCTGGGCAGAGCTAGGTTGTAAGGTGGCCATTGTCTGGAGATACTCTCCAGGTGGGAGCGAGTTCCATCGTGGACATGCTTTAGGTTGCAGATTGAGTGTTGTCTCTTGAGGCGATCTCCTGGTGAGAGAGAGTCATGGCTCTGGAGCTTCTAAGTAAGCAGGTAGTGAGATCATCTGGGAGTATCATGTAGGGAGCATCTGGTGAAGGGAAGCTGAGGGTTTTCATTGCATTTCTAAAGAACTAAGTGAGAAGTGGGGAACAAGGAACAAGGAGGAAAGAGAAAAGAAGAAAAAAGTAATTAACAAAATAACTTGTTCTCTTTGTCTTGGAGAAATAGGGGTATGCGTTTATACCTGGAGTTCAGTATGATCATATGACTGAGTGCTTATGAATGGACTGTGAGCAGCCATGTGTGTCTGTCATTTCCAGGTCTGGCCTATAAAAACTTTGCAGGCCAGGCACGGTGGCTCATGCCTGTAATCCCAGCACTTTGGGAGGCCAAGGCAGGTGGATCACGAGCTCAAGAGCTCTAGACCATCCTGGCCAACATGGTGAAGCCCCATCTCTACTAAAAATACAAAAATTAGCTTGGCATAACGGCAGGTGCCTGTAGTCCCAGCTACTGGGGAGGCTGAGGCAGGCGAGTTGCTTGAACCCAGAAGGTGGAGGTTGCAGTGAGCCGAGGTCACGCCACTGCACTCCAGCCTGGTGAAAGAGCAAGACTCCATCTCAAAAAAAAAAAAAAAAAAGCACCAAAAAAAAAAAAAAAAAACTTTGCAGGCATGCTCAGACATGCTTGTTTCCTCTTCTGGATGATTGAGGTGGCAACCCTCGGGAAAGCTACATGTTAAAGAGGACTACCATCAGCCGCAATCTTGGTTCTCGTATGACTACATGGGGTAGAGTTGCCCACCCAACCCTCTGTGAGCTGTTATATTTCTGTGGTGTTGAGCTACTGCACATTTGGGCCTATTTTGTTATCTCAGCCTAACCTCCCTGAACTAATGCATAGTATAACCAGGATGCCAAGGATATTAGAGGTCCTTTGAGCTCCTGTGTGTGTGACTCCCAGTAGAATTATTTTTCCTCGTTCTTTGATGAAAGATGCTGTAGTGCATCCCTGGCCATCACCCAGAGCCTGGCACCTGTGCTCCCTTTCCTTGCCATCTACTGCAGCCCAGTCGCCAACCAGCCTTTGTCTTAATGTGACTGGCGATTTTGGACACCTGATGATTCAAATCCCTGGGCATCTGAAAGTGGCCCATGTGTTCCCCTGCCACACCCTCCTAGAGCGCTGGGTTTGACTGAGTGATTTTTAGAGGAGAAAAAACATGATTTTCATATTAAAATAAACATTCATGGGTAGAAGGCAAAACTGGATGAATTTCAAAGACCAAGCATAAGACTTCAAAGAGATTTCAGGCTTGCATTTGCAGTTCTGGATCGAGCCCTCAGACCTCTCCTGGGGCACTCGTTCACTGTGTTTTGGGTTGTCAGAACTGCACTTTATTTATTGTTATTCTAAGGGTTTTTAGGTTTTAATCCAATAGCCAAATATTTTCTTTCAATACAGTGCAGACACCTAATTCAAGGGTTGTTAAATATTATTAGAACATCAGATCATTTGTTATTGGTTTCTTTTTTCTTCCCATATCACCACGCCCCCCAAAAAAAGAAGGGAAGAAAGAAATTTACTACCCTAGAATATAAACTATGAAGTAGATTTTAGATGTGAGTCTCCCAGCCCACATGGGGAAGAACTAGCCTTCCTTTTAGTCTGTGGCTTCAGAAGCCCCCTCCCCTCCCCACAATGCACTCCCAGCTCCCCAAGCCCCCACTTTTCAGGAAGATTGGAGTAATCCTTCAGGCCCACAGTACACTGGATTTCTTCACCCTCAACCTAGACAAGTCTTGAGTCTGTGTTGGAATTATGAGCAACCTGGTCATCTTGGACAGAATGGCCAACTTCTGCTCTGAGCAGCCTTGTATTTAATGCCTGTACTGGGCACTATTTTTCTCTTCAAAAGTTCATGTCTTCTCCTGGTAGTCAGTGTATCTTCAGCTAACATCTACTCTGGGAGAAGATAATCTCCTCAGGAGCTGCCAGCTGATTTGCAAAGAACTTCTCATTTCCTGAGAGTCAACCTTCCATCAGCAGCTCATTTCAGATTCACAGTCCACACTCCCCTAGCTGCACTCAGTCCTGCTTTGTGGCGTCCTCTGGGATTACTGGGCATGTGCTTACTCAACTTGGGGCCACAGTCTTCTGAGTGAGGAAAATACACCCAGGGTCAGATTTGCTTCTGGAGAGGTCTAGGGCAAAGCTGGTGGAGATGGGCCAGCACCAACAAGAGGTCCTGGAAGCAACTCCTTGACTTGAGCTCCCTGAGGACTGGGAGTTGCTGCCAATATCAGAGAAGCTGGGGCGGAGTCTCTGTGCCAGATCCCAGGGGTGAGTGCTCCACCTAGCAGGCAGGGGAGGGGACAGTCAGGACCATGTGCAGAAATGGAGGGCAAATGGGAGAGGCTGAAAAGACAAGGACTGGAGACAAATGGAGATGCTGGGATTTTGCCCAGGGTAGGTCAGCCTATCTATAGCCTGGAGCTCTGAAAGCAAAGCAGCAATATTTGCAATGAGAATCTCCTGATTAAAAAAAAAAATACTTATTTTGACTAGGTAGTATATCCAGAGGAAAAACAGTGCTTGGCACTGTGGCACACGCCTGTAGTCCCAGCACTTTGGGAGGCTGAGGCGGGAGGATCACTTGAGCCCAGGAATTCAAGACCAACCTCGGGAACATAGTGAGACCCCCATCTCTACAAAAATTAAAACAAATCAGCAAGGCATGGTGGCGCACCTGTAGTCGCAGCTACTTGGGAGGCTGAGGTAGGAGGATCATTTAAACCCAGGAGTTAGAGGCTGCAGTGAGCCATGATCACGCCACTATGCTCCAGCCTGGGAAACACAAGACGCTGTCTCAAAAAAAAAAAAAAAACAAAAAACAATCCTCCAAAGTGGACAAAAGGGCCTACATTCGCCTTATCCCCATAACACTGTTTTCTTCCCACAAAGCCACACTTCTCCTAGCTTCTTATTTATTGTTGTATAGTTTATGTATGTATAAGCATATGTGTTTGCATTATTTGTTAGTTTATCTGTTTATATTTCAAAAATGGCACATTCTGTACAACTTTTCATTATTATGCTTTTGGCTGCCAGGAACTGAAAATCCCTATTAAAATAACTTAGCCTTTATTTGATGTAACAATAAGTTGAGAGGTGGGTGGTTCCAGGGTTGGGTTGAAACACACCTTGCATCTTAGAATCCTCTTACAGGAGTGGATTTCCTTCCCTAGGCTCTAGGCCACAACCTTCTGGGAGTGCAAAATGCTCCCTGCATCATTTCACTTCCTGAGAGGTTGAGAGCAAGGCTGGGGCAGGGCCACGTCTAGGGCCACCAGAGGACCGTGTGGCCAGACAGTGAGTCATGGCCAATATCAGAGGAGCTGGGGCCAGATTTTCCAGCGTCAAATTGCCAAGTGGGTTCTTTCTTGGTTATTTCTCATCTTTGGATGAGGAGAGGTCTTCCTGAGCCAGCTATTAATACTTCCAGGAGGACTTGAATTACGTTCCCGGCTAGCAGGAATCCTTTCACCAGGGCCTGTGAGCTCCTGTAAACTTTTCCCCACCATGTCCTGGAATCAGGCTTTGTCCATACCTTTCCCTGTCCTGTGCTGCCTTTTTTGGGTCGCAAGATTTCAGCAAAGGGCCCAGCCCTGGCCCAACACCTGTTGGCGTTGTCTCAGACTTGGGATGGATGTGTGTGCTCCTCAGGGAGGGAGCCTCCCAGCCTGAAGGACTCAGCTGTGCCCTCACGACTGGCCCCTTGGACCTTCTCGTCTCTCTTTAGGCATCCCTTCCTTCCTCACCACCGTGCTTCAGGGGACAGCTGACTCCCAGTTCTGTTTCTATTTCTTGTTCTGCTTGTTGTTTTCGAGCAATTCCCCAGTAGAGAAGGCGGAATATCCCATTCGCTGCTGCTGTGGGAGACTGGCTGAAGCTCTTCTCTCTTCAGGTCACACCAGTGCCATTTTCCCCATGATTAATTTTTTTTTTTTTGAGACGGAGTCTCGCTCTGTCGCTCAGGCTGGAGTGCAGTGGTGCAATCTCAGCTCACTGCAACCTCCGCCTGCAGAGTTCAAGTGATTCTCCTGCATCAGCCTCCTGAGTAGCTGGGATTACAGGTGCCTGCCGCCATGCCCAGCTAATTTTTGTATTTTAGTAGAGATGGGGGTTTCACTATGTAGGTCAAGCTGGTCTCGAACTCCTGACCTCAAATGATCTGCCTGCCTCGGCCTCCCAAAGTGCTGGGATTACAAGTGTGAGCCACCGTGCCCTGCCCATAATGAAAGTCTTTCATGCCAGCCCATCCTGAGGATGACAAGCACCTGGAGATGGTATTTCAGTCCACTGTTGTTTGTCAGATTACATTAAGTTTACATGTATTATTTATTTATTTTATTTATTGTTTATTTGAGACAGAGTCTTACTCTATTATCCAGGCTGCAGTGCAGTGGTGCAGTCATAACTCACTGCAGCCTCAAACTCCTGGGCTCAAGCAATCTTCCCATCTCAGCCTCCCGAGTAGCTGGGACTACAGGTGTGAACCACTACACCCAGCTAATTTTTAAACATTTTTTTGTAGAGACAAGGTCTTGCTATGTTGCCAGGGTTTGTCTCAAATTCCCAGCCACAAGCCATCCTCCCGCCTCAGCCTCCCAAAATGCTGAGATTACAGGTATGAGCACTACACCCATCCCAACATTTATACATTTAAATAAGAGAAAGCATGGGACGGCTTCAGGGTTAGCCCCGGAGAGCCTCTCCCTGTGCCAAGCCCACAGTCAAGGGGCGAATGTGCTGCAGCACCTGCAGTATCTCCCAGGAGGGACAAATGCCCTTCCCCACAGTGAAAGCCACTGACATTAGAGCCAAGGGGGATATCCACACCTGGGTTGTCTGAACTTGGCTTCAATTCTGGCCCATGTCTTATCTATCTAAAAAATTACTAAATCTGGCTGGGCACGTTGGCTCACGCCTGTAATTGCAGCACTTTGCAAGGCTGAGGCAAGTGGATCACTTGAGGTCAGGAGTTCGAGACCAGCCTGGCCAACATGGTGAAACCCTGTCTCTACTAAAAACACAAAAAATTAGCCAGGAGTGGTGGGGCACACCTGTAATCCCAGCTACTCAGGAGGCTGAGGCAGGATAATTGCTTGAACCTAGGAGGCAGAGGTTGCAGTGAGCCAAGATCACGCCACTGCACTTCAGCCAAGGCGGCAGAGTGAGACTCCATCTCAAAATAATAATAATAATAATTAATAAATTACTAACCTAGTAACAGTCAAGGTGTGGTCTGAGGGCCACTTGGGGCCTGGGAAGCTGCCCTTCGGATGATCTGGGTTATATTTCTGTATTCAAACTATGTTTCCACTTTGTTTGGGGAAGAAATTGATCATTTCCATATGCTTCGACAAAAGCAACTTCAACCAAACCATTCGTTCTTGTCAGTTTTGGTTCTGATGAAAATGTGGACATTTAAAATGACATGTATTTTGCCCAGTGATGAAATGCACAGAGTGAAAATCTAGAAAGTCTCTGGTTTACCATGCTCCTGTCATGTGGGTGCGTGAGTAGGACTAGGGTGGAATTAGACTGTGGGCTGGTTACCAATGGTAACATGAACTTGGAAGGATGCATCAGGAGATGTCCAGTGACTACAGGTGAGTGTAGCTCACTGTGGAGACCGAGACCATGGAGGCAGACAGCCCAGGCTCAGGGGGGCCTCTATTTCACTAGCCACGGGACCTTAGTTTTCTCAGGTGTAAAATTGGGATCATAAGACGTTCTCTGAATTTTAAATAAGAGATCTTAGGTAAAGTGGCTAAATGAATGTCAGTTATTTAAATGAAAAATTATAGGGAGATGGGACTTGATACCAATTCCAAAGCAAAAATATACTAGGAAGAATAAAAGATTTGAAAAAGGTAAGGCTTCTACAAGAAACACACACTTTAAAGGGTTATAAAAATAATATATGTGAAAGCACCTTTTTTTTTTTTGAGATGGAGTTTGGCTCTTTTTGCCCATGCCGGAGTGCAATGGCACAATCTTGGCTCACTGCAACCTCCACCTCCCGGGTTCAAGCAAGTCTCCTGCCTCAGCTGCCCAAGTAGTGGGGACTACAGGAGTGCACCACCATGCCTGGCTAATTTTTTGTATTTAGTAGAGATGGGGTTTCACCATGTTTGTCAGGCTGGTCTTGAACTCCTGGCCTCAGGTGATCCACTCGCCTTGGCCTCCCAAAGTGCTGGGAGAAAGCACTTTTTAAACTGTGAAGAACTGCATAAATCTGTGGACATTTTGTGATTACCATTGTGACAGCGTCAGTCTGAGTTAGATCTTCATTCTTTAAGAGGATCACTCATTCACCCATCAGACATTGATGGAGCATCTGCTCTGTGCCAGGCACTGTTGAGATATGGAGCAGCAGCCTGCACAGGTGGGGCTCCTGCCCTCAGAGAGCCAGGAGTTCAGCGGGACAGACAGACAATCAATAACAGTGACAGGGCGATGAAAGTTAAAGACCCCTAGGGTGTAACAGGACTTCAGAGCAGTGGCCTAACTGCCTGGAGAAGTCAAAAGGCCTGCTCAGAGGAGATAACTTAACTAACCTAGAAGATCTCCCGGGAGGTCAGAGCCAGGGAGGGGATCTGAGGCAGGTGTGTTAGTCTGTTTTTTGTTGCTCTAAAGGAATATCTGAGGCTGGGTAATTTACAAAGAAAAGAGGTTCATTTGGCTCACGGTTCTGCAGGCTGTACAGGAAGCATGGCACCAGCATCTGTTTCTGGTGAGGGCCTCAGGAAGCTTCCACTCAAGATGGAAGGTGAAAGGGGAGCAGTCATGTCACACAGTGAGAGAGGAAGCAAGAGAGAGAGAGAGGAGGAGGTGCCACGCTCTTTTTAACAACCAGATCTCATGTGAACTCATGACCATTGGGACTGTAGGGAGGGCACCAAGACATTCATGAAGGATTCGCCCCCATGACCCGAACACCTCCCACTAGGCCCCGCCTCCAACACTGGAAATCATATTTCTTTTCTTTTCTTTTTTTCTTTTTTTTTTTTTAGATGGAGTCTCGCTGTGTTGCCCAGGCTGGAGTGCAATGGCATGATCTCGGCTCACTGCAACCTCCACCTCTCAGGTTCAAGCAATTCTCCTGCCTCAGCTTCCCGAGTAGCTGGGACCACAGGCATGTGCCACCACACCTGGCTAATTTTTGTACTTTTAGTAGAGATGGGGTTTCACCACATTGGCCAGGCTGGTCTTCGAACTCCTGACCTCAGGTGGTCTGCCCACCTCAGCCTCCCAAAGTGCTGGGATTACAGGCGTGAGCCACTGCGCCCAGCCTGGAGGTCACATTTCAACATGAGATTTGGAGGCGACAGACATCCACATTATTTGACAGGCACGTGTTCCGGTGTCCCAGGCAGAGGGAACAGCCCATGCAAAGGCTTGGTGATGGCAGACAGCATGGCACAGATGAGGAACTTAGGCCAGTGCTGGTTATATCAGCATGGAAGCGGGAGGAACCACAAGAAGGGGAAAAGGATTGGAGATTTACTGGAAAAAGGGAGCACAAAAGTTATTTTTGGAGGGGAAGATAGATATTTTAGGACACGCCATCTGAGATGGCTCCGAGGGATGTGAGATATGACAAGCACCAGCTCTGAGGCAGGTTCACCGAGGGGTTTGCAGGGGAGCTCAGAGTGTTGCATCCGCTGGTCAGTGCAGTTCCCAAAGTGTCAGCAACCCCGGCTGGGAACAGCAGCTGCCCAGGTAGGGGGAGGCAGAAGGTGAGGGTCCTCAGTGGTCCCTTATGGGGGGCTGAACAGTGCGGGGGCACCAGCATTAGCAGTGTGGCCACCGCAGTGGCCAGCCACAGGTTAGCCCTTATATATTGGGGTTACAAAAGTCTTACACAGGTGGAGGAATTTCTCTAGGAATTTCCATGAATTTTTTGTGACATCCATGGGTGCCAGAGGGCAAGATCTGTTCTTTGACATTTGCTTTCCGATTCTCACAGGGACCCAAAGTCAAACTGGGCAGCTACCCAGTGGTTCCCTGGCCTCATTCCATATGGCTTTACATTTTTAAAGTTCGCTTACTCCAAATAATTAAAATGCTTTATAGACTTCATGTAGCAGCTTCCTCAGGAGGAGGCTGTTTCAAAGGAGAATTGACATTCATGCCGTGACTTCGGGGAAACAGGCAAGGATAGGTATTGAATGGAACCTTTAGGCATGCTGCAGTAAGTCAGGACTTTGAAATCAGATGCACCATGTCTTTTATTGCTGCTGTTTTTTGTTTGCTTGTTTTTGAGACAGAGTTTTGCTCTTGTTGCCCAGTCAGCTCACCGCAACTTCCGCCTCCCAGGTTCAGGCGATTCTCCTGCCTCAGCCTCCCGAGTAGCTGGGATTACAGGCATGTGCCACCACACCCGGCTAATTTTGTATTTTTAGTAGAGATGGGGTTTCTCCATGTTGGTCAGGCTGGTCTTGAACTCCTGACGTCAAGTGATCCACTCGTCTCGGCCTCCCAAAGTGCTGGGATTACAGGCGTGAGCCACCCCGCCCATCCTATTGCAGCTGTTTTGTTTTATGTTGTTGTTTTTAAAGACAGGGTCTCACTCTGTCACCCAGGCTGGAGTGCAGTGGTGTGATCTTAGCTCACTGCAGCCTCAAATTCCTGGGCTTAAGAAATCCTCCTGCCCGAGCCTCCTGAGTAGTGAGTCTCGGGGAGTACAGACGCATGCCACCACACCCAGCTTTTTTTTTTTTTTTTTTTTTTTACTTTTTGTAGGGGTGGGGTCTTGCTATGTTGCCCAGGCTAGTCTCAAACTCCTAGCCTTCCACCTCAGCCTCCAAAGTGCTGGCATTACAGACATGAGCTACCATGCCTGGCCTACACCTTGATTTTAACTATTGCTTTGCCATTTTCTTGCAGTTACTTGACCTTGGACAATTTATTTCCTGTGAGCCTCAGTTTCTTTGTGTGTGAAATGGAATAAGATTGTTCTATTACAGATTTGTCACATGGAGATTACAGAGTAA
The DNA here is from genome assembly GCF_028885655.2 of Pongo abelii. NCBI lineage: Eukaryota > Metazoa > Chordata > Mammalia > Primates > Hominidae > Pongo > Pongo abelii. The sequence continues at coordinate 30,828,623 of NC_071993.2, read as the reverse complement.
ATGTCTATCACGTGTCTAGCTCAGTTCCTGTTTCTCTCAGGTGTCTCCAGGTGCAGCCTGTGCATCATGGAAATGTCTGTAGGTCTGATACCTTTGGCAGGGAATGTCCTGTGGCCCCAGCTCGTTCCTTGATGTAGTCTGTGCATCATAAAATGCCACAATGGCAGCTTTGTTTATTGGTTTTCCCCAACAGCATTGGGGAAAGTTGCTGCCGAGTATTTTTCCATTTACGGAGAGCTGCTCTCCATATATGCTGCTCTTATATAGGATTTGGGCTCAGGCTTGCTGGTTTGCTGGTGTGCATCCTATTGTCCCTGAATAGGGCAAAGAGCATCCCATGGTCCCCTGATGAATATGCAAACTGAGGGCAACGGGAACCTGAGCAACCTCTCCTCTGTTTTATGCTCAACCGGTGTTTTTCCCATCCCTTACACACCTCCTCATTCGAAGAAGGATTCCAAGCAACTTACAGAGCTAGAACCAATGTAAGAAGCAATCATGAGTAGCTGAGGCAGGAGAATCGCTCGAACCCGGGAGGCGGAGGTTGCAGTGAGCCTAGACCATGCCACTGCACTCCAGCCTGGCAACAGAGCAAGACGACGTCTAAAACAAACAAACAAAAAAGAAGAAATCACGAGGATGCAAAAATAAGAATAGTAACCCAAATGTAGGTCATAAGGCTTTGACTGCATTGGTAGAGGTGGCTTTCAAATTTGGCTCTGGACATCTTAGCAGCCAGGGTGGAAAGGAAAGCAGATGTAGCCAGCTTGCGATACCATCCAGTGAAACCCTGTTCCCAGTACAAAAAGGAGCATAAATCGTTTTAGCTGGTATTAAGTCTACATATATTTAGTACTCACGGGGCACACGGACCTTTTATGGAGACAGGGACTTGTTGGATTAACAAAAGCAGCAATCTTATCCCCGAACTCAATAACATTTATAATCTGATTTTTCAAGGCAATTAGTTTGTGGAAAGCCACAAGCAATATTTTGAGCAGATTTCATGGAAGCAGTGGAGCCGCGGGGCATTCTTCGAGGCGCTCTGCGTCTGGTCTGTTCTCTCTGATGAACTGCTCAGGTGGCATCGGCTCGTCTCAATCTACCCCTCATGGCACAGCTAAGCAAAGGAATACAAATAGACTCCTACCCAAAAAATGAATGCCACCATATGTGTGTATTTTGACCACATCCTTTAAACATTGATGAAGTTTTTGCTTGTAGTAAATTAAAAATAGTCAATCCAACAGGGAACTTGAAAAATATATGATTCTCGTTCACACAGTGAAACCATAATTATTTGTGCCCAGTTGGGAATCTCTAGGTTTCCACGTGGTTCTTTCAAAACCCCTGTAACAGAGGAGGCTCTTCAGGGAAGCGGGGGGGCCTGAAAGCCCTGAACGGGCATTGGGGAAAATGGCTGCACAGTTTTTCTTTTAGTGCTGTGGAAGAGGGAGAGGGAGCAGAGGTCTTGGAAATCATCGAGCACGTGGGGGCAGAGAGGGTAGAGACAGGTGAAAGAACTGAAACACACTGAGAGGTCACAGAAAGTCCTCTGTTAACAACAATAGCCAAAATATCTCCCGGAAATTGGGAAACTTTGCTGTTATGTATAAAATTATATTAAGCTTCCAGCTCTGAGCCCACGTTTCTTCCTTCAGCCGCACATTCCTTTCCGCCACTCACTCTGCTGCCTTCTCGTCCTGTTCGTGCAACTGACATGTGATCTCTCAAAGCCAAGCCTGGACTTGACTTCGCTCACCGACCTTTGTTCCAAAAAGAGACCCTCTCACGCTGCAAGCTTTGGCTCCCTGGAACGTGGGGCTGCCCGGGAAGAGCGCCCATTGCTTTTGTAGCAATGGCCTGGGGCACGGGGATTAGGTTTGCTGTTTTGCATTAATGCTGCACACTCAGCCTCACAGGGTGATCCTTGACTGACAGCTGTGCTCCTCCCCAGCTGTGGGGGAAGTTACTATTCTTATCTAACAGCACGGGTCCGTCATTATGTTTCCTGCAGCAACCTCACTTGATTTTCACCAAGTGTTATCATCAGTACCTTCCTCCCAATTTCTCATTTTGAAAATATTCAAACGTGCAGAAAAATGGAAAAAACCATAAAGTGAAATTCTTACACTTTTGGACCAGAGTCACCAATTTTGCCCCATTTGCTTGTTCTCTTTCCAGTGCACGCTTGGGTGCACCTCTCTCTCTTTCTTTCTCTCTCTCTCTCCCTTTCTCTTCCTCTCCCCCGGCCACTCACTCCCTCTGTTTTCTATGTTATTTATATACACATATCCACTTCTTTTTGCTTAACTATTTGAAAATAAATTGTAGTCATCACAATAGTTCACCTCTAAGTACTTCAGCATGAATCTCCTTAGAATTAGAATGGTTTCCTACCTAACTGTAATATCATTGTCATACTTAATAAAATGAACAATTTCAGCCAGGTGCGATGGCTCATGCCCATAATCCCAGCACTTTGGAAGGCCAAGGCGGGTGGATCACTTGAGGTAAGGAGTTTGAGACCAGCCTGGCCAACATGGTGAAACCCCATCTCTATTAAAAATACAAAAAATTAACCAGGTGTGCTGGCACATGCCTTTAGTCCCAGCTACTGAGGAGGCTGAGGCAGGAGAATTGCTTGAACCCAAGAGGTGGAGGTTGCAGTGAGCCAAGATTGCACCACTGCACTCCAGCCTGGGCAACATGGCGAGACTCTGTCTCAAAATTAAATAAATAAATAAAATGAACAATTTCATTATATCTTCTCATGCAGTATATATTCCTTTGTCCAATTCAGGATCCTATTAAGGTTCAAGCATTGTATGTGACTGTTACTGCTCTTTAATTTCTTTATTATAGAACAGTCCACATGCTTTTCTATCTTTTGCAATGCATTTTTTGAAGAGTTCAGACCAGTGGTCTTGTGCCATATTCTGCCTTCCAGATTGATCTGGTTATCTCTTCGTGGTGGTATTTACTGTGTTCCTGGTAGCTCCTATTTTTTCCCTGTAACTCAGAGTACCTTAAGTCTAAATGTATGATTAGATTCAGCTTAAACAACATTGGTAAGAACATTACAGAAGTGACCTTGAAAACTTGTGCTTTCATCACATCAAGAGGCACATGCTATTCGGTTGCCCTAATATTTGTGTTGCAAGTTTGATATTTTTGCTAAGACTGTGACCACCAGATCTCTCCATTGTATAGATGCAGTTTGCTGTTGTTTTCAACTGTCAAATTATCTGTAGGGGGGATACTTTGAGATTGTTTGAATACCTTCTCACTAACAATATTCTGTCCAGCTGTTAAAGAATCCATGAAGATCCCTGCCTCAATCAGTTATTACATTGAGAGCTGCAAAATTATTTTTTAAATTTGAGAATCTTTTCTATATTTATTAACTGGACTTCTGTAAAAGAGGAGTTTCCTTTCTTCCACCTTTATTTCTCTCTCTCTCTCTCTCTCTCCCCTTCACTCCCTTTCTCTCTCTTTGTGGCACAAGTCATCTCAGGCTCATCTTGTGCTTTCTCTGCCCCAGATCTAAAGTCAGCCATTTCTCGAGGGAGCCCTGGTTCCTTTTAGTGGGAATGACACTTAGAAGCCAAAATGTGGGCACTGGTTGTGCTCAGGCCATTTCAGTGAGCAAAGCTGGGAGATGCGTTGTCAACATAATCATGAGTTCTTTTTTTTTTTTTTTGAGACGGAGTCTAGCTCTGTCACCCAGGCTGAAGTACAGTGGCATGATCTCTGCTCACTGCAACCTCTGCCTCCCGGGTTCAAGCAATTCTCCTTTCTCAGCCTCTAGTGTAGCTGGGATTACAGCTGCCTGACACCACACCCAGCTAATTTTTGTATTTTTAGTAGAGACAGGGTTTCACCATCTTGGCCAGGCTGGTCTTGAACACCTGACCTCGTGATCCACCCGCCTCGGCCTTCTAAAGGGCTGGGATTATAGGCCTGAGCCACCGTGCCCAGCCAGTCATGAGTTCTTAATGACATTTCCTGCACAAATGTCATAGTATAGGACTTCTCTTATCTTCCTTTATTTTGTATTTTCATCTCTTTTGTATTTCATCTCTTTTCTCTTACAGAGAGAATCTTGTTTCCTAAGTAGATTATTTGCTTTATCCAAAATAAAAATAGAACTATTTTAGAGTTACATTGTGTTAGGGTTCCACAGAAACAGAACCAAAAGGATTTGTATGTATGTGTATGTGTTTTTATATGTGTATCTATAAACATTTATATATATATATATATATATATATATATATATATATATGCCTGTAACCCCAGCACTATGAGAGGCTGAGGCAGGTGGATCACTTAGGCCCAGTAGTTTGAGACCAGCCTGGCCAACATGGTGAAACTTCATCTCTACTAAAAATACAAAACTTAGCCGGGCGTGGTGGCACATGGCTGCAATCCCAGCTACACAGGAGACTGAGGCACAAGAATCCCTTGAACCCGGGAGATGGAGGCTGCTGTGAGCTGAGATCTCACCACTGCACTGCAGCCTAGGTGACAGAGTGAGACTCTGTCTCAAAACAAACAAATATATATAATGTTTACATGTATATATATAAAAAACATATAAACATATATAAATAAACATAATATATTATATATAAATATATGCAATAAACATATATAATAGAAATATACACAATAAACATAGATTTACTCTGAGGAATTGGCTCATGCAATTACAGAGGCTGACAAATCCCAAGATCTGCAGCCAGCAAGACCCAGGAGAGCCAGGCCAAAGGCCAGCAGGCTTGAGACCCTGATAGAACCAATGTTTCAGTTTAAGTCTGAAGGTAGGAAAAGAAATGATGTCCTAACCTGAAGGCAGTCAGGAGGAGGAGTTCTCTTTTATTCATGGGAGAGTCAAGCTTTTTGTTCTGCTTAGGTCTTCAGCTGATTGGATGAGCCCCGCCCACAGTAGGGAGGGCAGTCTGCTTTTATTCATTCTACCAACTTACATGTCACTCTCGCCTAGAAACACCCCCACAGACACACCGAAAGTGTTTGACTAAATGTCTGGGCACCACATGGCCTGGTAAAGTTGACCTGTAAAATGAACTAACATTACTGCTGTCAACAAAACTATTAAGTCAAGTTTCACATTTATTTACCATTCTTTTTGGCCTCAGCATGTATCCCATTACAGACGGCAGTCAGAAATAAGAGTAAGTTGAGGGCTGAGCACAGAGGCTTGTGCCCGTAATCCCAGCACTTTGGGAGGCCAAAGTGGGAGGACCACTTGAGGCCAGGAGCTCAAGACCAGCCTGGGCAACATAGCAAGATCTCACCTCTGCAAAAAAAAAAAAAAAAGAAAAAAAAGGAAGAAGAAAGAAAAGTAACTTGAATTAGCCAGAATGAAAAGATTTTTCAAATTAAAAGTTACTTGAAATACTTTTTTTCTCTCTGTGGTTATTTTTTAATTTGATATATATATTTATGCTTACTTCTGTTTGCATTCAATTTTAGAATTTGAAAAATCCTTTTGGATTTAATTTTGTTTTTTGAATATGTAAAACATTTATGTTTCAAAAATCAAAATGATATAAAAAGTTGTACTCTGAGAAGGCTCATTTCCATCCCCCCTCCCATCCTACTCCTTCCCACTCATCTGTTTCAGGCTTATCATTTTTGCATTTCTTTTAGCAAAAATAAGAAAATACTCTCTGTATTATTTACTGAAGGCTTTTCTAATTGATTCCTCTCCATTTTCCATCACCAAAGTATTACACATTCACTGTAGGCATTTCACAAAACGCAGAAAAGTGCCTAAACACCACAAAAATATTTTGGACACCTATTGTTTGATAAATCGTGTTAATTAACTGAGCTAAGTCAGATATTCATATGATTGGATTTAGATTTGGTTCAGTGGGATTTTCTTTAGTTTCTTTAAAAACCTCATACATCTTGTTCTTTTGAGTTACATGATTTAATTATTATTTCTATTTTCACAAACACATTTCCTCTCTAAAGTCAGTATTTCCTTACAAGGATGACACCCCGGAGAATAGGATGCAGGAAGTCATGAGGCACTTTCTTTGTCTACTTAACAGAAAAGAGGCTTCAGTTAGACGAGTAACACCAGAAAGGACCTCAACCCTGGCTCCACCCAATTCCCGGGAGGAAGTGCTCATCTCCACAAGCCAGGATGTCCTCTGACAACCGACTCCCTAGAGGAGGGAAAAATGCTTTGAAAACACACTGCATTTCAGTAGCAACCCAGTGCTGCCTTTAGCCTTGCCAGGTGGTGTACAGTTTCAATTGGTCGTATTTCTCAGGCTAAACACGACATGGCACAATTGGGATTGTACGAAGGATGGGTGTATTTAGAGGAAAAGAACAGAAAATGGCAATGGGGCCAAGACTGGCTTTTAGAAACAATACATTTCATGTGTGTGCAGCGCTTCACTTGCTGGAAGTGGCTTTACATGTATTATTTCCACTGGTGTAACTCTGAAAACTAGGGTAGAAATGATCATACCTTTTTTAAAGATGTGGAATCTGAAGGTGGTTAACCCAGAGATGCTCTGTCAGTCAGTGGCAGAGCTGGGAGGCTCAGGGAGAGATTTCCTGGGTCAGAGTCACTGATTTTTCCTCCAAGTATGAACAAAGGTTTCAAAGAATGCAAACACTCTTGAAGCCAGAGTCTTACACAAAGCCAAATACCTTGTATTACAAATACTCTGTGTATTAGCTATCTATTGCTGTGTAACAACGCCCAAAACATAGTGGATTAAAGCAGCAGACATGCATTTCAAGAATCTCTCAGGAATCAGGATGCAGTTAGTCTGGGTGCCTGAGACTCTTCATAAGCCTAAAGAAAACCCAGGATCTCTCACAAGAGAGACAGAAATCAAGGTGTTGGCCAGGGCTGGAATCCTCTTGAGGCTTCACAGAGAACACTGCTTCCAAGATCATTCACATAGCTGCTGGCGGGCCTCAGAGCCAAACTCGCTATTGGCCAGAGACCCCAGTTCTTTGAGGGTCTTTCCACAGGGTTATTCACAGCATGGCAGCTTGCTTCACCCAGAGTAAGGAGGGAGGGGTGGCGGGTGGGGCGGTGGGGGAGAGAGAGAGAGAGACCAGATAATAGGAAAAAAAAAAAAAAAATCAAAGAGAGACCAGATAACAGGAGAAAAATCAGAATCTTTTTGTAACCTAATCTAAAAAATGACAGTCCATCTATTTCACCATATTCTTTTTGTCACTAAGTAGGTCACTAGGTAGCAAGTCACTAGGTAGGTCCAGCTCACATTCGAGGGGAGGGGATTACACAGGGGCATGCATGCTGAAAGGTAGGGCTTACCAGGAGCTGTTGTAGAGGCTGCCCACCATATTCAGCAATTTAGTTAAAGATTTGTGTGTGTGTGTGTGTGTGTGTGACAGAGTCTTGCTCTGTTGCCCAGACTGGTGTGTAATGGTGCCATCTCGGCTCACTGCAACCTCCACCTCCCGAGTTCAAGCAATTCTCCTGCCTCAGTCTCCTGAGTAGCTGGGATTACAGGTGCCCATCACCATGCCTGGCTAATCTTGTATTTTAGTAGAGACGAGGTTTCACTCTATTGGCTGGGCTGGTATCAAACTCCTGACCTCAGGTGATCTGCCTGCCTCAGCTTCCCACAGTGCTGGGATTATAGGCATGAGCCAGTGAGCCCTACCTTAAGGATTTTATTTTATATTAGCCCTTATGGTGATGTTTTTTAGAATTTCAACAATTCAGTGAGATCTTTTTCAAAGAGAATCTAAAATATTATTGTCCTTAGAAGATATAGATTACTTTCCTCTATCCAAAAGACAATAAAGATTTATAATAGGGTATCTAATGTGATTGAAATTAATTTTGCTCCCCCACCCCCCAAAAAAAACCAAAAACCAGAAAACACCCAATGGGTAGGAGGAACTTAATGGCTGCTGTGTGACACAAAGGTAATATCCATTAGGAATTCACAAGTCTTCAGAGAAAGATGATGGTAGATCTCAATGCTTCTTCCTGCAGAATAAGTGCTATTAAAAGTTGGGATGGCCCTGACAAAGACTCAGTGACAGATATGGGCAATTGAGGCTCTCTGGATAAAATTGCCCCAAGCGCAGAAACCAATGTGATAGTGGTCAGGCCCCTTGACTAAGTCCAGTGATAAAAGGAGAACCACGGTTCCGGCAGCAGATGCTGGAGCCTCTCCTTCTCAGTCATCCTGGGCAAGGCCTTTTGCCCAATGGGAAAGGATTTAGAAGTGAACCCAAAGAGCTCTAACACTGGGATCACAGGGCAACGTTGATAGTGGGGGTCTCAGAAGCGGGAAACTCAGCACCATCCATATTTCTTTGGACCCAACAGTGACAACCCATTCCAGTGGCAACAGCTGCAATGGCAATGTGAGTATGATCTGGGATTTGTTATGTCCAAGCAACCAGGGCTGGCCCTTGGATGTGAGTGAGGGAGTTCCCTATGAGAGCCTTGGGTTTATAGGGAATAAGGTGTTCTGAGGGTGGGAAATAGATTCCCTACTAATCTGAGGATCTGTATATCCCACTGTTGTATTTCAGAGGCTATTGCAAGAGGTTGGGAAATTTACATATACCTACATCCAAACTCTATAGCAGAACACCCCAGTTATATTAGATGTCTTAGATACTCAATGCAAATGTTTATTTATCAAATCAAAATTACCACAGGCTTGTAGCTGGCTGAGATGGTTTGGATCTGTGTCCCCATCGAATCCTATATTGAATTGTAATCTTCAATGCTTAAGATAGGGGCTGGTGGGAGGTGACTGGATCATGGGGGCTGATTTCCCATTAGTGGCTTAGCATCATCCCCTTGGTACTGTCCTTGCCACTGTGAGTGAATTCTCATGAGATCTCGTTGTTGAAGAGTGTGTAGCACCTTCCCCTTCTCCCTCTTTCTTGCTGTTCCAGCCATGTGACTTGTGTGCTTCCCCTCGGTCTTCTACCATGATTGTAAGTTTCCTCAGGCCTCCCCAGAAGCTAAGCAGATATAGGCATCATATTTCCTGTACAGTCTGCAGAGCCATGAGCCAATTAAACCTCTTTTCTTTAGAAATTACCCAGTCTCAGGTATTTCTTTATATCAATGCAAGAATGGACGAATACACTGATAAACCTTGCTTCCAGTCCCGGTGCTGTTAACAATTGGGTAAGAGACTTCTCTGAATTTCAGTATTCTCACTGATAGAACAAGGTTGAATTTTTGAGGCATAAGTTCCTTTGAGATCCGCTAACATGGAATCTTTTAGAACATGCACTGCATCTTACTCATCTTTCCATCTCCAGTCACCAGCCCAGTGCCTAGCACAAGTTGGCACCAAATTTAATATATGTTAAATAGCTTTTGAGTACTTTTATTTTATTATTTTTGAGTTTTGAGACTGAGTCTCACTCTGTTGCCCAGCCTGGAGTGCAGTGGCATAATCTCAGCTCACTGTAATCTCTGCCTCCGGGGTTCAAGTGATTCCCATGCCTCAGCATCCCTAGTAGCTGGGACTACAGACACCTGACAGCACGCCCGGTTAATTTTTGTATTTTTAGTAGAGACAGGGTTTCACCATGTTGGCCAGGCTGGTCTCGAACTCCTGACCTCAAGTGATACACCTGCCTCGGCCTCCTAAATTGTTGGGATTACAGGCGTGAGCCACTGTGCCCTGCCAACTTTTGAGTACTTTAAAAAGAAATGAACCAAAATGTTGCCCTCTGTTGGGATGACTAAATGCTAACTCCGTGATAAGCACAGCTATTTCAAAGCTACATACGGGAGCAAAAACCTTGCACAGTTTTTATATCGAGATGTTTTCAGTTGCAAGTAGAAAAAAATCCAGCTCAAGATGGCTTATGACTAAAAAGCATCTTCTGGCTCCGTAACAACTAAAAGGTTCACAGGCAGTAGGCTTCAAGTGCAGTTTGATCTGGCTCTATTTCTGTGGCTGTCTTACCTCTACCCACCTCTGTGACTGGCTTCACGCTCAAGCTGGTTTCCTTCAGGGTCCCAAGATGGCTGCTGGCAGATCCGGAGATGGGGATCGTGCTACCTCCCATAACCATGGAACTAGAGTTCTAAACCATGTTCTAATTGGTCCATTCCTGAACCAATCACCAATTATTTTAGACCAATCATGATCTATCCCAGTAGCTGGGGGTGGGATTAATCCAACTAAAACCTCTTGGCTTCAACACAGTGGAAGAGGGAAAGAGTGGATGTTGAGAGTGGATGTCGGGAATATTGTTAATCAATATCCACACCTTCAAAATGCTCATACTTACCTGAGAGGCACAAACTTCAGCCAGCTGCAACTCCAGCCTCTGCAGCTAATAATGCCAGGCCAGGATATAGCTCCTCATTATTGAGTAAATTAGGATTAAATGATAAATTACTCACTCCAGCATTATTGCTCAGGATTCTCAATTACAAACAATGGAATCTGCTGGACTATATTAAACAAAAAATGAATTTAGTAAATGACATTAGATAGCAAATAGCATCTCAAAGGGGACCAAAGAGCCACATTCTAAAGCTACAGACGATGCCCAATCACGCCCCAGGGGTTGGTCCAGCAAAAATACTCCTGTCACTGCCACCAGACTTCTACAGCACTAAAGGGCTGGGTGCCAGAAGCACTACCACTATTGCCCAGATAGAACTGAAACCTCTTTTGCAAAAATTATAACTGAGAAAATTATGATGGTGAAAGAGATCTGACCTAATTGGCTCCATCTTGCTTCCATTCTCCAAGCTGTGCTTGGTTCATTCCCAGGTGTAGGCCAAACTAACTTTGGGAGGAACTTTGTTTATGGTTTAACTTTGAAACAAAGGCGATAATAGCCCTTTCGCAAAACAAACCCCCTTCTTTCTTGGGGACTAGTCTGCCTTTGTAGGACTAACCAATTAGCTACAAGATTAGAAATTGTGGTTTAGGAGTCATTCGGATGGAGGATGTAAGATTCTGAACCTCCCCAAGTTGCTCCTGGGGATAACATCACTATTGTAAAACCTAAGATCAGCGCTTGAGATGTTTTGCAGATGCTGCATTTTGATGCACCAGCGGATGCTTCCCATACTAACTAATTTGGCTCAACCAGTTCTGTGATCCTATTCAGGATGAGAAGACAAGGAAAATCCACTTCGACTCCCTATTATCTTATCGGACCAATCAACACTCCCCACTGCCCGACCCCCTACCCACCAAATCATCCTTAAAAACCCCAATCCCCAAATTTTTGAGGGGACTGATTTGAGTAATAATAAAATTCCGGTCTCCTGTCCAGCCAGCTGTGTGTAAATTAAACTCTTTCTCTATTGCAATTCCACTATCTAGATAAATCGGCTCTGTCTAGGGATTGGGCAAGGAGAACACGTTGGGCAGTTACAGAACCAAACACTTCTCCACATTTGCTGAAAGATTCATCTCAATGCTTCATTGTTGCTCTTTTCTGTTTCCACATTTCCCGTGGGTGTAACTGATAGGTGGAAGTTAAGCTATGTGTCTGCCCTGTAGAGGCAAGGGATTCTGGGGATGTGAATTTCCTGGATTCTACCTTGGGAATGTAGAACTCATAATGTGAGAAGTTATCCAAGATGTGGGATGAATGTTGAAAATATATCAGTCGCAAATGATAAATATATCCTATATTAACCTATAAACATGGGAAAAGAAGAGGACACATACATTAAATCCTTCCATTTGAGAAAGAAGATCCTGGTAAACAAGGTATGTCATATCCTCACAGATGAGAATTCTGTTTCTTGGTCTGAAAGTGGAGTTAGTTTTGTGGTCAACCAATTTGGTATCCCTAAGTTCTGTGTTCTGGGGGGGACTCTCCCTGGCACCTGGTTTTGCCCTTTGGGGAATGAGAAAAAGGATCTGTCTTGTACTTTTTTTTTCTTTTTCTTTTTTTTTTGAGACAGAGTCTCACTCTGTCATTCAGGCTGGAGTGCAATGGCATGATCTCGGCTCACTGCAACTTCCGCCTCCCAGATTCAAGTGATTCGCCCTGCCTTAGACCCTCGAGTAGCTGGGACTACAGGCGCCGCCACCATGCCCGGCTAATTTTTGTATTTTTAGTAGAGGTGGGGTTTCGCCATGTTGGCCAGGCTGGTCTTGAACTCCCGACCTCAGGTGATCTGCCCGCTTCGGCCTCCCAAAGTGCTGGGATCACAGGTGTGAGCCATCGCCCCCGGCCTCTTGTACATTATTTTTCATAAGAGAGACATTGGGAAGGAGGCTTTTTCTGGGCCTGCGCAGCTTTAGCTTGTCTCATCTGTTGGTGGTAGTTCTGAAACTATATGGCTATAACCCGGGAGGTTAATCAATCATAAGTTTTGTTGGCCAGGTTTGAATAACTTTTGTATCACACCTTCCTAAAAACTTTAGTTTTAGGCTTTTGACCTGTTTGTTTCCAGTCAATTCCATGGGCTTGCTACCAGGGCCATAGCCATAGACCTTGTTTAGGCCTAGTCTTCAAATCTGGGAATTCCTATTTCTAACAACAAGCCTCTGTACCCTGGACATCCTCTCAAATCATGGTTTTCAACCATGCATATTAGAGTAACTTGGGAAGATTCTGGAAACATGGAGGCATCATTTTTCAGTCTGTTCAAATCTCTATATTAAAACAGAGCACACAGGTAGTAAAGCCAAAATCCCATTCACAACATTTACAACCAAACTAGGTGACGAGATGTCTTCAAGAACCCACAGATACACCAGGTAGAGGCCTACCAGCAGCTATAAGATGTTCAGGTAGTAGCATTTCTGCAGCAGAAAGCAAAGAAAATCAACAGAGGAAGCATGGAGGGGCCTGAGAGACAACAGAACTCCAAAATAATGAACAGAGCTTAGAGCTGACTTGAGAATAGTTGCTGAACCTGGGAAGGCTCTTGCTCTTTCCAATAGCAATTGCATGCAAGAGGCTGGTGGTAAGCAAGTCTGAAGGGGCTGGAGCAATGCAGCTCCTGTGAACTCTCAAAACCAACCCATTAGCACTCCTTTCTAAGGGAAGTGTCCAACACTGAGAATAATCTGCTGAGAGTAGAAGAAAAATTGAGGAGCCAGGTTTACACACACACACACACACACACACACACACACAGAGATTGAGAGAGAGAGAAAGAAAGAAAGAGACAGAGAGGTTCAAATACCTGTATCTAGGGCCCACCTCAGATTAATTAATTAAATCAGATTATTTGGGGTCATGTGGGCATCAGTAAGTTTCCAAAGCTTTTCAAGTGATTTCATCACTTGAACTACTGCCCTAGCCTTTGGTTTACCTCTTTTGTGATAGCTTCTCTGAGGAAATTCAGTAGGAAACTCAATTGCCTAGATTGCCTAGATTGTCCAGGCAACTTGCCCAGGATGTATCCTAGATGCATCTTCATAAAAGATGAAAACAAGCAGATGATATTTCATAAATACTTTAAAATATGTGGCCGGGTTCTCCAAGCCAGAGTTCCCTTACTCGTAAATGAAGAGAAGGGTAGTTCTTTCCATGTATTAGCTCATTTAATCCTAACAAGAATCTCCACAGGATAATAATAAATGAGATAATATGTGTAAAGTGATTGGAACAGTACCTGGTACATAGTAAGCCCTTGTTTTTATTGACGTGCAGAGTAACTGCTAAGTGCAGTTCCTAACAAATGGAAAGATTGTTGGCAGCTTTTATACACCTGGAAAAGCTTGGCTATAACTAAAAAACTATGAATATAACCAAGTTCAAGGTTTAGTCCTACTTTTTAGGCAAATCCAAACCCCTTATCTTATTGTCCATCTGGTCCCTTTCCCTGTACTCCTTGGAGCTACTGTGGTTCACTTTCAAGGGAAAATATCAAGGTCAGATGCAAGGAACTGAAGAGAGTTCAAGTATTTTTGTTGGAGCTGTTAGCATTCTTTTCTCCTGGTGTGAGTGCCCGGGGGTTAAGTGACTATTGAGGTTTTGCAGAGCAATGTGGGGCTATCTAGGGGGCAACAAGAAACACTGGCCCCTTTCCTAACTTTGATTTTGGCATCCAAATCAGTGTTCCCATTTCTGGCCCTCACAACAATACCTGTCCCACGTTCTGCTGAAAGACAGTGTAAGAATGAATGGAATGTCTGCAAAGTGGGAATGACACTGTCACTGTCATCGAGGACTTTTACTAAGAGCCTCCCTCCTTTGTTCCAGCCCTAAGGTTATGTATACGATAGCCACAGAAGCTGGTAATTAAGAAAGATCGACCCTGCTCTTGAAGCTATGCTTTGAAGCGTGGTCAAGAAACATCAGTGCTGATAAACCACAGCTGTTTGCAGCTCCCTTTCTAAGGCTGTTAAGGTTGCACCGGGCTCTTATTTCCGTTCGTTTTTGACTTCTCGACCTTTATGCCCAGTCAGGTATCTCCTCTCCCTCTTGTGTCTTAGCATAGTCGATCTCTCTCCAATGGCTTCACTGCCTTCTACAAATGTGCTCAGGTCTCTCCTACCCTAAACAAAACCTCTCCGAGCTGGGCTGTCATCCTCAACACCTGGTCCATCCTGCCCTTCGTTCACTGCCGCCGTCCTCACGCGCTGCGCAGCGGTTTCCTCACACGTGCTTTGCGCTGCTCTTCTCCATGTTTCTGACCTGCTCCTTGAATTAATACTCGTTTAAGGGCGACCTCCAATCACCACACCCACTGGCTGCTTTTTCATCCGGTCCCCTCAAGTGGGATTTTGACACCTTTCCTCCTCTGGCTTTTGCACCTGTGTGCCCTGCCCTGTTTTCCTTTGCTTGGTACCAACTATTCTCCTCTTGTTAGGACTACGTGTATGTAAATGACATTTTTCAAGATTCTCTTTTTGATCTTTCACACTCTCTTGCTACACTCATTCACCCCTTGGTGGTGTCATCCTCTTTCACGACTCGAGAAGTGGGCCAAATCAGTTAATTTTTATCAGTTTATTTTTATCTATCTATCTATCTATCTATCTATCTATCTATCTATCTATCTATCCATTTATTTCTTCAGTTGCTATTGCTTCAGGATCGGCCAAATCAGTTAACAGTGATCTCTAATTCCCAAATCTACTTAGAACTCATCTCCTGAGGTGTAGGCCCCTGTTTTCAACTGTGCACTCAGTTGGGGTGTCAAAATTAATATTTCCCAAAGCCACCCATCCCCTGGAGATCAGCTCTTCTGCTGGCTCCAAGCTAAACCTGGGATCCCATTCTCTTTCACCTTCTACTTTTAATTCATTGCCAGGAACAATGGAGAATTTCATTATGATTTCTCCTCCCCTTTCTATTAGCACTACCTTGGTCAGTGCCACCTCACACCTGGCTTGGACAATTCCAATAGCAGGTTTTTGATGGGTTTTGTCGCCTTCAGTATCCCTGTCCACCTGTCCTGCACACCATCTCTTGATTGATCTTAAAGTCTTACATGGGTCTTGTTACATAAGTCTCATTACCAACTAAGTCAAGTTCAGTCACCTTAGTGGGATATTCAAGGCCTTTACAATATATCCCTATCCTATCTCAGGTTAGCTTTTCAGACTAGTCAAACCATTCCCTTCTTATTCAACAACTCATTCCCTCACAGTACTTCATTCATTGGACAATGAATTAGTGAATACCTCTTAAGGACCAAGCACTGTTTTTATATTATTTTATTTATTTTATTTTTTAATTTTAGTTTCAGGAGTACATTGCAGGTTTGTTACATGGATATATTTCAGGATGCTGGAGTTTGGGCTTCTATCGAACCCATCACCTGAATAATGAACATGGTACCCCACGGGTCATATTTCAACCTTTCCTCTCCTCTCTCCTTTCTCTCTTTTGGAGGCCTCAGTGTCTATTGTTTTCACCTTTATGTCCATGTGTCTCCATTGTTTTGTTCCCACTTATAAGTGAGAACCCACAGTATTTGATTTTTCTGTTTCTGCATTAACTGACTTAAGAGGATGGCTTCCAGCTCCAGTTGCTACAGAGAACACGATTCCATTCTTACTTATGGCTGCATAGTACTCCATGGTGTATATGTACCACATTTTATTTATCCGGTCCTCTGTTGATGAGCACCTAGGTTGATCCCATAATTTTGCTATTGTGAATAGTGCTGTAATACACATACGAGAGCAGGTAACTTTTTGGTAGAACAATTTATTTTCCTTTGGGTACCTACCTATAAATGGGATCGCTAGGTTGAATGGTAATTCTATTTTTCTTTCTCTGAGAAGCCAAGCACTGTTTTAGATACTGATGATATGCAATGATGAACAAGACCCACAAAATCTCTGTAGTCATGGATTTTACATCCCAGTGGGCTTCAGAAGTAGACTTTGTGTTTGGTAACGTCAGTAACCTAAAGAGAATTGCATGAATTTTACTACTTACTACATTCCCATTTTCAAATTCCACTGCATTCATCAACTTTTGCTGCAATCACAAACAGGCCTAAAATCTCAGTGTTCTAAAACAGCACGTATTTCTTTCTCACTCACCGGACTCACGGATATGTAGGTAGGCTGGGGCTGATATGCTTCAGTCTGAAAATTAATCAACGTTCACACGTTATTCTCATAGTGAAGGGTAGAAACTCCCAGGGGCATGAATGGAAGCATACAATGTGTCTTCAGGTTTAGGCTCAGAACTAGCTCTTCTGCTCTGATTCCTCTGATCAAAGAAAGTCTCATGGTCCAGGCCAACATTACTGGGTGGGACAGCATACACCCCTATGGCGGGGGAAGGAGAAATATAGTCTGCCACACCTACAACCTTCAAGGACAAGCTCAAATCCTTTCTTTCTAATGTATTTTTTTAGAAGTTGTAGGGATTGCGGTATATATTCTTCACATATTGTGGTTTACTTATAGTGAATATGTATCTGATGATATAAAATGTAAGAATCTTGCAACTGTATAGTGTATTTTCCAGCCCTATCTGTTATGCTGCAGTTATTATATGTAATACATTATGTATATTATGCACTCCAAAATATAATATTTTAATTTTTGCTTTTTAAAACATTTATTTATTTTTAAAAGAGATGGGGTCTCCCTATGTTGCCCAGGCTGGTCTCAAACTCCTGGGCTCAAGGAATCCTCCTGCCTCAGCCTCCCAAAGTGCTGAGATTACCAGTGTAAACCACCACGCCTGGCCAGAACACACTTTTTTTTTTCTTTTTAAGACAGGGTTTTGCTCTGTCACCCAGGCTGAAGTGCAGTGGCATGATCATAGCTCACTGTGCTCTCAGCCTCCTGGGCTCAAGCCATTCTTCTACCTTGGCCTCCCAAGTAGCTGGGAACACAGGTATATGCCACCATGCCCAGCTAGGTTTTTAAAATTTTTTAAAAATATTTATTTATTTATTTTTGAGACAGAGTCTCACTCTGTCACCCAGGCTGGAGTGCAGTGGTGCAATCAGAGCTCACTGCAACCTCCACCTTCCAGGTTCAAATGACTCTTCTACCTCAGCATCCCGAGTAGCTGGTATTACAGGTGTGTGCCACTGCACCCGGCTAATTTTTTTGTACTTTTACGAGAGACAGAGTTTTACCATGTTGGCCAGGCTGGTCTCAAACTTCTGGCCTCAAGTGATCTGCCTGCCTCGGACTCCCAAAGTGCCGGGAATATAGCCATGAGCCACCGCACCCTGCCGGTTTTTTAATTTTAATTTTTTATTTTGTAGAGACTGGGTCTCCCTACGTGGCCCAGGCTGATCTTGAACTCCTGGGCTCAAGCGATCCTCCTGGCTTGGCCTCCCAAAGTGTTGTGATTACAGGCGTGAGCCACTGCCTAATTTTTGCTTTGAATAATCATATGCGTTTTATAAAATTAAGAGGAGAAAATAATCTTATGTGTATACGCCATATTTACCATTTCCTGTGCTCTTCTTTGTTTTCTGAAGATCCAGATTTCCATCTGTTATAATTTGCCTTTATCCTGAAGAACTTTCTCTATTTAGCATTTATTTTAGTCTAGGTCTGCTGAAAACAAATCTTCTTTCTCTTTATTTTTGTCTGAAAGTGTGTTTATTTTGCTTTCATTCTTAAAGGATAGTTGAGCTAGATATAGAAATTGATGGTGATAGTTTTTTTTTTCTTTTTCAGTCTTTAAAGATGTTGTTTCAGCCATCCTGGAATCCTTTTTTTCTGCCTATTCTCTACTTTCCTTCACTCTGTAACCAATTGCCTACACTGGGAATCTCCTTCCTTAAAGCCTCTTCTTTTCAGCCCTATGCCTACTTTGTTTAGAGACTCATTCTCTGGTTTTATCCAGGAGAAATTGTAATATGGGAATATACTGAAAGGGGAAGGGGCACAGCTGACCCTGTGGTTCTGTAGGCAGAAGAGACAACGATGTCTTCATTTCAGATGATATGCCTGTATATCCAGACCATCAAAGTAAGCCTACTATTAGAATTAAATAAGAAAATTTTATTAAATAGGCAGATAAAAGTGAATTTACAAAATTAATATCTTTGAGCTAGTAGTAAAAACTTGGAAGCTAAAAAGTTTTATATTTCATTCATACATTAAAAATTATAACATATTGGCCAGGCGTGGTGGCTCACGCCTGTAATCCCAGCACTTTGTGAGGCCGAGGCGGGCAGATCACGAGGTCAGGAGATCGAGACCATCCTGGCTAACAGGGTGAAACCTCGTCTCTACTAAAAATGCAAAAAATTAGCCAGGCGTGGTGGCGGGTGCCTGTAGTCCCAGCTACTCGGGAGGCTGAGGCAGGAGAATGGCGTGAACCTGGGAGGAGGAGCTTGCAGTGAGCAGAGATCACACCATTGCACTCCAGCTTGGGTGACAGAGTGAGACTCCGTCTCAAAAAAACAAAAAAAATTATAACGTATTTAGAAATAAATATGTTATTTAGCTTGTCTTTTGTTTATATATTTTTCTATAACTGTCAATTATTATTAACATAAAGCATGAATAAACGGAGAGATAGCTCATGTTCTTATATGGGAAGATTTAATTTTAAAAAATTGTCATTCCCAGTTATTTTAATTTGATTCCAATAGATTCCCCATTTTTCAGAACTACATACAATCATTACATAGTTCATGTGAAAGAATAAATGTTGAAAAATCAGTGGATGAGAACAGAATTTGAAATTGAATTAATGAATATATGGGAATTTAATATAAACAAAGGTGGCATTTCAAGCCAGGCCAGAAGGGATGACTTATTTAATAAACAATGCTAACTAAGGACTATCCATTTAGAAAGAAACAAATGTAGAATTTAATTTGTATTATATGAAAAACAAAATGCCAAATAGGTTAAGGTGCAAGGTACAACATTAAATAATAAAAATACTAGAAGAAAATTCAAGATAGTATTTGCATTATTTGGGGGATAACGTCTTAGTAAGATAGAAAAAACAGGAGCAATAAATGAAGGAATATGATAGAAAAAATATATAATACGACTTTATGACTTTATATATGTGTATGTGTGCATATATGAGTGTGTGTGTGTATATATATTCGTATTTGACTACATACAATTTAAAAATAATTGTGTAGCAAAAGACACATAAAATAGAATCCTGCTTTGGAATCTTCACAGAGAAAAATAAATAAATAAATATAAAAACAACAGACACACTAAATAGAATTCAAAGACAAATAATATACCAGGAAAGATATTTACAGCACGTATAGTGGATACATATGGTAAACCACTCTATTATACAAATCCTATTAATAATTTTTCTAAAAAAGACAGCCCAGTGGAAAAATGGACAAAAGGATAAGTGGCCAAGATGGCCATATATTCTCATGCCATTTCTGAAAAGCATCTGTCCAACTAGGAGCCAGATTTCTGAGCCTCTGCCCTCCCCATTTAATGAGGTCATGTGACTAGTTCTTGCCAAGGTAAGTGATTGTGTCATTGCCAGCGTCAATGAGGTTAAGGAAAGGGTGTCACTTTTCTATCCCCTTTTCCCAAAGCTCCAGGGAATGGTGAAACCACAGGATGAAAGGAGCCCACACCCCCGAATCATCTCCTGGAAACCTGCCCACTAAACACCCTCGTTGGACTGTTACATGAATAGGAAATAAAAAGTTTGAGTTTTCTTTATTTTTGAATTACATTACTCTAGCAAGTATAGTATATGAACACAAAATTCATAGAAGTGAATTACCCAGTAGTAAAGGAACATATGATTAGAGATTTAACCTCCATAGCAGTCAAGAAAATGCAAATGAACAGAGATATATCATTTTGAAGAATCCATTAAATTTGCAAAAATTGAAAGCCCAGTAATATCTAGGACAGTTAAGATGCAGAGAAATGGATATTGCTGGTGGAAATGCACAATGCTATTACACAATCTTTGGGGGAAGTAATCTGACAATGTTTATTACAATTGAAAATACATATTTATTATACAACATCTCATGTCATGTATATTTATTTTTGTGTTTCTTGCCAGAAATGTGTAACTTTAATCTAATCAAGCCCCTAGACCTAACTTTCAGTTTCAGAAATAGCGGAAGTAAAGAGAAAAGTTAAATGATTTAATGGAAAGAAATGATCAGAGCAATCCAGAATGTGGGACATTCTACAAAATAACTTGGCTGGTCACCTTAAATGCCAATGTCTTAAGAAAAAAAATGAGAGGACTCTTCTTCACTAAAAGAGACCAAGGGGTGTAAAACCCAAATGTAGTACATTAACCTAGACTGAAACCTGGTTAGCAAAAAGAGAAAACTGTAAAGGAGATTCTTAGGACAATTGGAGAAAATTTGAATATGAACTGAATTATTAGATGATATTATGAAAAGATTTTACATTATCTTAGATATGGCAGTGGTTTTATAGCTGTGTAGAAGATAATCTCTATTCCTAGAGAGGCATGCTGAAATATTTAGAAGTGAATTGTCATAATATTCAGGTGTGAATTATCAAGTAGTATAGCAAACATATGAATTATGCATACTTATAGAGATAAATCACACACATATATTCGATCTAGCAGTCCCATCTTTGTGAGCTTCTTCTACAAAATAACTGTACTAACACATAAGAATGAATGTGCAGGGGTGCCTGTTGCCTAACTGTTTATTATGACAAGAAGTTAAAAACAACTGGAGTGCCCATCAATAGCAGAAGGTGAAGAAATTAGGACACATTCATGCCATGGAATATTATACAGCAACTAAAAAGAATGAGTATGACTTGTCTGCACTGATGTGAAGAGATATGCATGATCTATTAAGTCACAAAAATGTTATAAAATAATAGTGTATTATAAATCCATTTTATATAAGGTGATATTTATATAAAAACAAACCATACCCTCCCAAACTATCTACCTATAGATTGATCAATCATCTATCTATAGATTGATCAGTCATCTATCTACCTATCATCTGTGTGTGTGGAAATATAAATATCAGGTGTGAACACTGGTGGCCTTAAAGAAGTAGGGGGAGAGTTTTTTTTTTAATCTGTATTATTTTACTCACTACAATTAGTGTGAGTGACAATTGAATTTCTTAAACACCTTAGGAGATAAATTTTGATCTGCCTATGACACCTTTTCCTGCTTTCCATCACTGTTATGGATTTATTCTTCTAAAATGTCATTTCTTATCATTGCAATGGGATTTGGGGAGAGAGGGCGAGTTAATGCATGCTCAGTGCATCATCTCAAACCTGGGTCCCTCCCACTGCTCTCTCGAGCTTCTCTGTAGTCATGTAGTTTCTTCTTCCTGAGGCACTCTTACCTGCACATAGAGTTTCTAGCTAGAAGTAGTTGATCTGGGAACTCCTTCATGGAACTGTTTAAAGTTTAAGCATTGAGGCATCATATGAACTCCTGGACTTGGTTTGTTTGGGGAAGGAAGAGGAATGAACTGTGACCAATCCCTCTTTTCAAAATTCCTCCATTCTCTTAAAAGAGATGCATTTGGTGGAACAACATTTCCAGCTGGTCTGATAATATACAGGCTCTCTGTTGGAGATCCACAAGAGATCTTTGCTCTTTCTGTTAGCAGCACTGACCAGAAGCCTTCTGAAGCCATTAACCTACTTTCTAATTGGCACCTGCTGCCTTGGTGTAAGTTATAGGGACATATTTATAGCAAGCAGTGGAGTGAAAGAGGATAAGCCAACTTAAATTACCAATCATAGAATTGGCACAACACAGGTGGCTGGCATGCCTGGGTTAGGTAAGTAGGTCAACTGTTTCGTTTAGGTGCATACAGGTAGTTTGTTGAGGGCAAATTTTGAAAGAAACAATCCCTAGGTTTGGTAATGTGTGTGTCAGAGGAGAAAAAGGAAATGTCTCAGAGCATAGCTGGAGGTGGAGATTTCTCCTATGGAAACGATGGAGAATGTATTGTTCCCAGTGCCGGATCAGGAGGGAGCCTCTGGGAATCATTGTGTGCAGCGCTCTATCTGGACACAGACAGAGGTGAGGAGCTTCCTTTTTCAATAACTGAAGGACAGAGATGCCACTGCTTCTACGGAAATGGTTTATGTCATAAAAAATACATTTCTCTTCATAAATGATCAAAAATGCACGTTCGGTAAAAGTGGGACTTGGAAAGACTATAATTCTGGTCCCTTTTTTATTTTTTTAATGGTCTCACTCTGTCGCCCAGGCTGGAGGGCAGTGGCATGATCATGGTTCCTTCGAACTCCTGGGCTCAAGCAATCCTCCCATCTCAGTCTCCCAAGGAGCTAGGACTACAGGTGTGTGTGACATCATGATTGGCTTAATGTTTAAATTTTTTTGTAGAGACGGTATATCACAATGTTGCCCAAGCTGGTCTCGAACTCCTGGCCTTCAGGAATTCTCCTACTTTGGGCTCCCAAAGTGTTTGGATCACAGGTGTGAGCCACTGCGCCCAGCCTTGGTCCATTTTGTCATCAAGACACTCATCCTGGCTGCTTGTGTGTCCCCAGAAGAAACAAAGTGAAGGATAACAGTAAAAGCACCAAAGAAACCCACTTAGGGCAGCCCCAAGAGCAAAGGTGGACAGCACCAGTGAGAAGGCATGACTGTTCCCTCTTCCAGGCTGTTCCAGCAATGCTTAGCCCTGCCTGACTCCACAAATTACCTGCCCCCAGAAGCCAAGAAACTGCCCTCTGCTTGAACAGCAAGTTCCCAAGCCCCCACTCTGCATGACCACACCCCCCTTGAATCTTGGATTCCCTATTATCCTTCCCACTTGTTACCAGAACAAATTTGGACCAGGGACGTCTAACTTAAAGCTCTCATTCACTCTTTCTCCTGCACCTGGAGTCTGGGTCAGGTTTAGAGATTTGATGTGGTATTTTGTTCTTCTAGTTTCACATGTTGGTATGATGCTTGCCTACTGTTTGCACATCCTTGGGCTTATCTTTCACTCACATAGTTTTCCCTGTGGGCAATGTGTACCCTAGGGCATATAAACTTCCCTTATGCAGCTTTTCAGCAACACAGATCAGCCGTCACCATGTCTTGCATTGAAATGGCTCTTAGAGTTTATAAAGCACTTATGCATATATTGGCTTGATTTATCTTCCTAGCTACTTCTAAGGTCAGTGATAGTACCCAGTTTTTAAAATAAGGAAATTGAGGCACAAGAAGGTTAGGCAATGTCTTAAGTCTACTCACCCAGTCAGTGCTGGGTTGGGGTCAGGATCCAGGTTTTCTGGCTCTTCATCTTCTGCCCTCTGGTCTCTCAGCTCTAAGACCATCCTGCTCCATTTGGAGCTAAAGATCTCCAAACTCCACTCTTAGGCCCCTCACCAACTGACTTCCTTTTAGGTTCTGTCAATAGGAAGCATTCAGGGAAGACTGGCTAGGTAGGAAGTGGACAAAAAAGGCTTTTTTTCCCCCTCAGTGTCCATTTGCAATCAGTGTTGCTCTCATAGCAGCAGGGAGAAGGTTCTAGCTGCCCTCTGTGTGACTGTTCCCAGCACCTGCCATGCTGTGCCTGTTCAGTGATGTCCATGGCAGCTGGACCATGTCCCCTTTGCAGTTGTACAGCCAGGCGGGCTATCCTTTTTTTCTCACCCTGAGCCAGTGCTTCTGGACCATTCGAGCTTCTGTGGGGCACACTTCCTGCCCCATGAGTGACTGGAATATCCACTGGCTTGTGCTGCCAGCTCAGACATCCAGGGTATGGCCAGACTTCCTTTTTAGAGGTACAGGTACCAGCTAGACTGAAGACCCTCCTTTAAATATGAGGGTCCGCCACTATCAACACCCTACTTAGAGTCTAGGCACTAGCAGTACAAAATGTCCCCCTGAAGTTCTGATCTCCAGAACATGGCACCCTGTTCTCAGAGGCTGCAGTACTAGCTGTGTAGAGATTTCCCTCAGCGGTTTCAGTGGAACCCCTACAACACCAAGGTCCTGGTAGCAATATTCCTTCCCTTTTGTTCTCTCAGCCTGGGATGGTAGTTTCTTCCTGGTGTGAGTAATTTCAGGGTTATCTTAGCATCTACTTTTTGTTCTTTCAGTCTTCCAGTGCCTGTGTTGAATCCGTAATTACCTGTGGTTGCTTGCAGCAGAGTGGCCCGGAAGGCAAAGCCTTAAGAATGCAGCTGGCTGCTTCTGATGGTGCTGGAGAATTTACAGAGGTGGGAAAGTGACAAACTCAGGTCTTTAAGCCCTCAGCTTTGTTTCTTGGTAGAATAGCCCACAATCTCTAGAATTTATATTATAAACCTACTTATGATTACTTAAATAACCCAACAATTCCACCTTGAGGTATATACCAAAGAAACATGGAAAAATATGGCCCTACAAAAACCTGTACAGGCATACTTTGGAGATATTGCAGGTTCCAGACCACCGCAATAAAGCGACTATCACAATAAAGCGAGTCATACGATTTTTTTCCTTTCCTGTGCATATGAAAGTTTTAAGTTTCTTATAGATTCTGGATATTAGACCTTTGTCGGATGCATAGTTTGCAAATATTTTCTCCCATTCTCTAGGTTGTCTGTTTACTCTGTTGATAGTTTCTTTTGCCGTGCAGAAGCTCTTTACTTTAATTAGGTCCCATTTGTCAATTTTTGGTTTTGTTGCAATTGCTTTTGGCATCTTCATCATGGAATCTTTGCCAGGAACTTAAACAAATTAACAGACAAAAAACAAACAACCCCATTAAAAAGCTGACAAAAGACATGAATAGACATTTTTCAAAAGAAGACATACATGTGGTCAACAAACACATGAAAAAATGCACAACGTCATTAATCATTAGAGAAATGCAAATCAAAACCCACATGAGATACAATCTCACACCAGTCAGAATGGTTAGTATTAAAAAGTCAAAAAATAACAGATGCTGGTGAGGTTGCAGAGAAAAGGGAACATTTATAAACTGCTGGCAGGAATATAAATTAGTTCAGTCATTGTGGAAGGCAGTGTGGCAATTTCTCAAAGAACTTAGAACAGAATTACCATTTGACCAAGCAATTCCATTATTGCGTATACATCCAAAGGAATAGAAATCATTTTGCTGTAAAGACATATGCACTGATAAGTTCATTGCAGCACCACTCATAATAGCAAAGACATGGAATCAACCTAAATGCTTATCAATGGTAGACTGGATTTTTAAAAAGTGGTACATATACACATGGAATACTACACAGTCATAAAAGGGAATGAGATAATGTCCTTTGCAGCAACATGGATACACCTGGAGGCCATTATCCTAAGGGAACTAATGCAGAAAACCAGATACTGCATATTCTCATTTATAAGTGGGATCTAAACATTGAAAATACATGGACACAAAGAAGGGAACAGACACCAGAGCCTACTTGAGGGTGAAGGCTGGGAGGAGGGAGAGGATCAAAAACTACCTGTTGAGTACTATACTTATTACCTGGATGATGAAATAATCTGAACACCAAACCCCGTGACATGCAATTTACCTATACAACAAACCCACACACGTACCCCCAAACCTAAAACAAAAGTTAAAAGAAAAAAAGGTCTTGGGTAGATGTTTCTTCCAAGAACATCTACAAATGGCCAATGAACACATGAAAAGATACTCAACATCATTAGTTGATGTTGATACTGCATTAGAAATCATTAGAAAACTGCAAGTCAGATCTATGAATAAGATAATACATAATGCTCATTAGGACAGATATTACAAAAATAATAGCAATAAAATAAAAGTTATGTTTCTACTTATACTGTGGTCTGTTAAGTGTGCAATAGCATTATGTCTAACAAAACAAGCTTAATTAAAAAATACTTTATTGGTGGGACCTAAGCTATGAGGATGTAAAGGCATAAGAATGACACAATGGACTTTGGGGACTCAGGAGGAAAGGATGGGAAGGGAATGAGGGATAAAAGACTACAAACTGGGTTCAGTGTATACTGCTCAAGAGATGGGTGCACCAAAATCTCACAAATCACCACTAAAGAACTAACTTATGTAACCAAATACCACTTGTTCCCCAAAAACCTATGGAAATAAAAAAAATTAAATACTCTATTGGGCTGGGGACAGTGGCTCACGCCTGTAATCCCAGCACTTTAGGAGGCTGAGGCAGACAGATCGCCTGAGGTCAGAAATTAAAGACCAGCCTGGCCAACATGATGAAACACCGTCTCTATGAAATAGAAAACTTACCTGGAGTGGTGGCACACACCTGTAATCCCAGCTACTCAGGAGGCTGAGGCACGAGAACCGCTTGAACCTGGGAGGCAGAGGTTGCAATGAACTGAGATCACACCACTGCACTCCAGCCTGGGTAAGAGAACAAGCCTCTGTCTCAAAAAAAGAAAATACTTCATCGCTAAAAAATGCTAACAATCATCGGAGACTTCAGTGAGTTCTAATCTCTTTCCTGGTGAAGGGTCTTGCCTTGATGTTGATGGCTGCTGACTGATCAGGGTGGTGGTTACTGAAGGTTAGGGTGGCTGTGGCAATTTCTTAAAATAAGACAACAGTGAAGTTTGCTGCGCCAGTTGACTCTTCCTTTCATGAAAGAGTTCTCTGTAGCATGCAGTGTTGTCTGATAGTGTTTTACCCATACATTCTGAACTCCATTCAAAATTGGAGTCAGTCCTCTGAAACCCTGCCACTGCTTTATCAACTAAGTCTGTGTCATGAGATCCTTTGCTGTCATTTCCACAATGTTCACAGCATCTTCACCAGGAGGAGAAGATGCTCCTCAAGGGCTTTCTTTGCTCATCCATAAGAAGGAACCCCTTATTCATTCCAGTTTGATCATAAGATTGCAGAAATTCAGTCACATCTTCAGGTTCCACTTCTAATCCTAGTTATCTTCCTCTTTCTTCACTTCTGCAGTGATTTCCTCACTGAAGTCTTGAACCCCTCAAAGTCATCCATGAAGGGTGGAGTCAACTTCTTCCAAATTCTTATTAATGTAGATATGTTGACCTCCTTGCATGAATAATGAGTGTTCTTAATGGCATCTAGAAAGGCAAATTCTTTCCAGAAAGTTTTCAGTTTACTTTGGCCAGATCCATCAGAGGAATCATCATTTATGGCAGTTAAAGCCTTGTAAAATGTATTTCTTAAATAACAGGACTTGAAAGTCTAAATTACTCCTTGATCCATGGGCTGCAGAGTGGATGTCATGTTAGCAGGCATGAAGACAACATTAATTTCCTTGTACAGCTCCACCAGAGCTCTTGGGTGACTAGGTACATTATCAATGAGCAGCAATATTTTGAAAGGAATCTCTTTTTCTGAGTAGTAGGTCTCAACAGTGGACTTAAAATACTCAGTAAACCATGCTGTAAATAGATGTGCCGCCCACCAGGCTTTGTTGTCCAATTTCTAGAGCACAGGCAGAGTAGATTTAGCATAATTCTTAAGGGCCCTAGGATTTTCAGAATGGCCAAGGAGCATTGGCTCCAACTTAATGTCATCACCTGCATTAGCCCCTAACAAGAGAGACAGCCTGTCCTTGGTAACTTTGAAGCCAGGCATTGACTTCTCTCTAGCTATGAAAGTCCTAGATGGCATCTTCTAATAAAAGGCGGTTTTGTCTACATTGAAAATTTGTAGTTTAGTGTAGTGATCTTTAACAATGATTTTAGCTAGATCTTGGTAACTTGCTACAGCTTCTACATCAGCACTTGCTGCTTCACCTTGCACTTTTATGTTATGGGGACAACTACTTTTTTTAAACTTCATGGAGCAACCTTTTCTAGCTTTGAACTTTTCTTTTGCAGCTTCCTGACCTCTCTTAGCCTTCACAAAATTGGAGAGAGTTTGGGCCTTGCTCTGGATGAGGCTTTGGTTTAAGGACATGTTGTGGCTGGTTTGATCTTCTAATCCAGACCATTCACACTTTCTTCACATCAGCAATAAGTCTGGTTTACTTTCTTATTATTTGTCTGTTCACTAAAGTAACACTCTTAATTTTGTTCAAGAACTTTTCCTTTGCATTCACAGCTTGGATGACTGCTTGGCACAGAGGCTTTCAGCCTGATTTGCCTTTCTCACTAAACTGAATCATTTCTAGCTTTTGATTTCAAGTGAGAGACATGTGACTCTTCCCTTCACTTGAATATTTAGAGGCCCTGGTAGGGTTATTAACTGATCTAATTTCAATATTGTTGTGTCTCAGTGAATACGAGGCCAAGGAGCGGGAGAGAGACAAGGGTACAGCCAGTGACACACAATCAGAACACACACAACATTTATCCATTCAGTTCATCATCTTGTCTTATGTGGGTGAGACTTGTGTAGCCCCAAAACAATTAACAATAGTAACACTAAAGATTAGTGATCACAGATCAACATAAAAGATATAATAATCATGAAAAGGTTTGAAATATTGCAAGAATTACCAAAATATGACAGAGACAGGAAGTGAGCCCCTGTTGTGAAAATGGCACTGACACACTTGCTTGTTGCAGGGTTGCCACAAATCTTCAATGTGTGAAACACACAATCTCTGCAAAGTACAAGAAAGCAAAGTGCAATAAAATGAGACACACCTGTACACGAATGTTCATAGCAGCATTATTCATGAAACTCAAAAGGTGGAAACAACCCAAATGTCAATCAACAAATGAAAGAATAAGCCAAATGTGATATACACATACAAGGGAGTATCATTCAGCTATAAAAAGAAACAGGACGGGAGCAGTGGCTCACGCTTGTCATCTCAGAATTTTGGGAGGCTGAGGCAGGTGTATCACTTGAGTTCAGGAGTTTGAGACCAGCCTGGCTAACATGGTGAAACCCATTTCTACTGAAAATACAAAAACTAGCCGAGTGTGATGGCACATGCCTGTAATCCCAGTTACTCAGGAGGCTGAGGCAGGAGAATTGCTTGAACGTGGGAAGCGGAGGTTGCAGTGAGCCGAGATCATGCCACTGCTCCAGCCTGAGTGACAGAGCAAGACACCGTCTCAAAAAAAAAATAAAATAAAATAAGATATCCACAATAGGCAATTTCACAGAGGTAGAATTAGTGGTTTTTAGGGCTGGTGTAAAGGGGAGGATGGGGAGTGGCATAGTTTTGGAGGTGATGGGCATGTTTTCTAAATGATTTGTAGTAATGGTTGCACCACCCTGTGAATATACTAACAAGCCCTGGGTGGTGCACTTTAAATGAGTGAATTATATGGTATATGAATTATATTTTAATAAAGCCGTTACTCCCCCTCCCCCCAAAAAAACCTGAATAATAAGAGAATTTATTTCTTTTATAACAGGAAGTCCAGAATGAGGTCAATTTTACAGTTGATTCATTCAGTGGATTAACTGAATGTTAAGTAAAGACTTCAATTTCTCCATCATTTCACTCTTCATCTTCGATTACCTGCCCTCATGGTTTTAAGACAACTGCAGTAGCTTCAAACATCTTGGAGACAGAAAAACAAGAGAGTTCTTTCCTAATTCCCTTTATTTGGGGAGGAAAAGTCTTCTCCTGTCAGTACTCCCCAAGCTAATCATCTATCATATCTCATTGATTAGAAATAGTCTCCGGCTGGGCATGGTGGCTCACGCCTGTAATCCCAGCACTTTGGGAGGCCGAGGCTGCTGGATCACCTGAAGTCAGGAGTTTGAGACCAGCCAGACCAACATGGTGAAACCCCATCTCTACTAAAAAAACAAAAATTAACCAGGCATGCTGGCAGATGCCTGTAATCCCAACTACTTGTGAGACTGAGGCAAGAGAATTGCTTGAACCCGGGAAGCGGAGGCTGCAGTGAGCCGAGATTGCACTGTTGCACTCCAGCCTGAGCAACAGAGTGAGACTCCATCTCAAAAAAAAAGAAAGAAAGAAATGATCTCCTATCAAATACTGAACCAGTCCCAGGCAAGGGTACTGGGGTCACCAGGACTGACTTAGAACAAACAGATTTAACTCTGAGTCCTCAGGAAGAGAGATGGAACTGAACTGAACCAGGACTCTGTCACCACAGAAGAAGGGGACAATGGCTGCCAGATAGGCAACCCCGTGCCTGCAGAAAATGATAGAAAATTTTCTTGCAGGAAGAATAAAATCAGAGAGTTGACAGAGAATTTACATCTATCTATCTATCTATCTATCTATCTATCTATCTATCTATCTATGTATACATCGATCTGTTAAAGCAAACTAAATATGGCCTGAGAAGTGTAGGGTCCAGCCCTACAGGGCCTGTGGGTTTTCTGTTTGTGTGCGGAGACGAGTGATCTTAGAAAAATAGACACAAGACAAAGAGATAGAAGAAAAGACAGCTGGGCCCAGAGGACCACTACCACCAATGCGCGGAGCCTGGTAGTGGCCCCGAATGCCTGGACACACTGCTATTTATTGTATACAAGGCAAGGGGGCAGGGTAAGGAGTGTGAGTCATCTCAAATGATTGATAAGGTCAAGCAAGTCACGTGTCCACGTGACAGGGGGCCTTTCCCTTTGTGGTAGCGGAAGCAGAGAGGGAGGACAGCATACATCAGCATTTCTTCTATGCACTTATCAGAGAGATAAAAGACTTTAATACTTTCACTAATTCTGCTACTGCTATCTTTTAAGAACTTAAAAGGAGGAGCCAGGTGTACAAGTGGAACATGAAAGTGGACGAGGAGCATGACCACTGAAGCACAGCATCACAGGGAGACGTTCAAGCCTCTGGATGACTGTGGGCAGGCCTGGCTAATGTCAGGCCTCCCACAAGAGCTGGTGGAGCAGAGTGTTCTCTGACTCCCCCCAGGGAAAGGGAGACTCCTTTTCCCACTCTGCTAAATAACGGGTGCCTTCCCAGGCACTGGCGCTACCTCTAGACCAAGGAGCCCTCAAGCGGTCCTTATCCGGGCGTGACAGAAGGCTCACACTCTTGTCTTCTGGTTACTTCTCACAATGTCTCTTCAGTTCCTAACTCTGTATGGTCTGGTTTTTCTTTGGTAATAATAATACAAAGATTAATACTAAAAACTAATGATTTATAATATCCATATATAATCATCTCTATATTCTATTACTCATATAACTTTCTCTTATCCTAACTATTTTCTTTATTATATTGGAACAGCCTGTGCCTTCAGTCTCTTGCTTCGGCACCTGAGTGGCTTTCCGCCCACAGAGAAGGACTCCATACTTCTATATTTGAGTCCTTGTGGATGAACTGCAACCTAGCTTAATAGGCAGACAAGACTGAAAACCTAACTTAGTAGTATGCACCTGTAACAGTAGCTGAGTCTTGGCCCATCCCAGTGGCCACACTTCAACCACTCATAGACTGCTAAGTCTTCAAACTGTGTTCAAATAAGGCAAATGCCAACCTGTAACCAATCCAGCTCTTTCTCTACCTCACTGCTGATTTTGGTATATCATTTCCCTCTTTTATTTGTCTATAAATGTGTTCTGACCACGAGACATCCCTGGAGTCTGTGACTCTGCTGTGACTCTGGGGGCTGCCTGGTTCACAAATCATTCATTGCTCAATTAAACTCCTTTATATTTTACATCCACCCATCTACCTATCTACTTACCTACTATTATCTACTGTCATTTACCTATCATCTATCTATTATTTATCACCTATCAATTTAACTATCGTCTATCTATTACCTATCATCTACCTGTCTGTCCGTCCATCTATCTATTCATCTCTATCATTCATCTGCGTGCTTACCTATATACCTCTATGCACGGGTGCACAAGCACATAGATTTTAAATGCCTATACTTTTGACTTCTTGTAACTAAGGAGTATGAATTTTACTTTTTAAAAAAAATCTGCAAAGACATGCATTTTCTTCCAAGTGTCTCAGGTATGGGAAGATTAGAAAGAGCCAATTCGGCTGGCATACTCCTCACCTCTGGGAGACAGTGTGGGCCTGTGCCACGTTGCCCACCTCTCCATCCTGGTAAAAGTGCTGACTACCCAGAAGCAGGCCAGGAGGAGGAAGTCTTTGGCTGAGGTCTCCTCGGAGTAGGGGGCACACCCTTGATCTTGGCATCGCTTGCCTCTCTAAAGTTTCTGATCCCTGTCTTGCCTTTGCAGACATTGGCAAACGGGCCACAAGAGCTGCCTCAGTCACATGTGGTTGTGTTTAACTCTATAGAACTTTGAACCAACCTCAAGCTGTGCCAGTGGGGAGATCAAAGTCAATAAAGTGTATGTATTTTATAAACGGTGAACTTTAGTGAAGAAACAAAACTCATTTAAGCCAAAGCCAAAGGGAGTGTTATGTTTTGACTGATGCATAAAACACAGAAAGAAGATTTCTTTCCCCGTGTGTTATTTGGTGTTTTTTTTAAAGACTGTTTATTAAAGTCCATACTTTAAAATAAACATAGAGAACTCTCGTGTTCTCTTTGTAAACATGTTGAGTCCTTTGAAGCCAAGGATAATGAGTATGATAACAGATACTGTTTATCCTCTCCTGGGCTCCATGTTTAGTTAGCTGGGTCTTGAAGACTCTTTCCTCCAGAGAGAGCTTTTCAGAATTGACTCTGTTAGAAAAGAGGGAGAGAGAGAAGACTTGGAGAGTTAGTATCTCTATTCAAAGTTCTCTGCCAACAAAGTCCTTCCCCTGGAGGACACATCCTGGGCCAAAGGCTTGTCTTCCTGGGCATCCACAGTCAAGCCAAAACCCACCAGGAGTGAAGTCCTGCCACCTGCCGGGATGTGCTGGGTCTCTTACTGGTCTCTCCACCCAGTGATGTGCTGGTAAACGTGGAACTGTCGGTTCTGTGGTGGCGGAGAGAGGAGCCCTCCTGTGTGACACTTGCCCATTTCTGCAGTGCGGCTCGTCTCATCGTGGCCTACGTCAAGCTACCCACAATCTGTCATGTAACCCAGAGCTGAGGATCAGATTGATGGGCCCAGTGGCTGGCTCCCCGGCAGGGGAGAGCCGGCCTCCAGCACCCAGACCTCTACCTCTGCCCTGGAATATTTCCTTCCTGGGCTTGGAAGTGAATGCACAACTTTGTCTCAGTAAATATTTATAAATGGCAGCTTCCTCTGCTGTGGGGAAACTGTCTTTTCTTTTTTTAAATGTCCCATCTCCTTGTGCTGGACAGACCCCGGCTTTCATTTTCTTGACTCTCCCAGCATGCAGGGATGTGCTGGGCTATTTTGGTCCCTTCCCTTGGACATTTCCTTGAATTGTTTGGATGGCATTGTGTGATTCACAGAGCCCAGCTTCCTTTCCCCTCTTAGCAGCCGGGAAAATCAGGCCCCTTCATGTGTTTCTTTGTTAAGCAATGGATCCTGAAGTCATTCATTCCTCGCTGGGCAGGGGCGGGTGAGCAAGGGGCTCCGGTGCCCAGGTCTCCCAGGTATCAGAGATGTCCCTTGATGGGACAGAAGGGGGTCCCAGGAGGAGGCTGGGCTTCTGGGGGTGAGGACGTGCTCTGCTCCACAGGGGTCTCAAGGGTTTCGAGGTCATGGTGAGTGAGCAGAGAGCCCATGTCTCATCATACAGCTGGAGGCACCTATCCAAAGTGATGACAGTTGTGTCCAAATACAGAAACACAGATTTTGTGTTTCTATTGTTTGAAAGTTGGAAGAATAAAGAGTACCTCGCAAAGAGGCTGGGAGCTCAGCAGGTGATGCCTGTAGCTAACAGGGCATTTGTGGGGCCAGGGAGTGTACTTAGACTCAGGTGAGGCCAGGAAGGGCCAGGAACGGACTCTGGGCTGACAGTCCTGACGTCGTGGAGCCTGACTCTCCTTCCACCCCGTTGGCTTCCCAGGATTGACTCAAAGGGGCCCACGGGACTCTTCTGAGAAAATGGCCTTAGAAATCAGAGGCAGCTTAGCTTTATTATGGCTGTTTGGATCAAGGGACCCACCGCAGCTCTTCTGGCTGAGGCAAGAACTGAGGTGAGAGTTGGTTGTGGGAGAAGACCTAGGGCTTCCTCCTGAGCCACCACCCTGCTGTCCCTTAAGCACCTGGCATCTGCTTGGGATTCTGGGGGAGGGGAGATCCTTTGGAAGGGCTCATATCCAAGTAGTTAGAAGTAGGGGAAGAAAAGAGAGCCCCGCAAACAATTAGAAGGATGATTTAGCTCAGTCCTGCCCTCTCCTTGCCACCTTCCAGCTAATAACGTTTGTTATTCCTGACGTTGATAACAACAACAAATAGAGGCATCATTGCTTGCAGATTTAGTGCAAGTCAACCCTTGTGTAAACCATCCTGCACCTCTTATGGCATTTAACTACTACATTAACTTGATAAGTTACATGTTTTATTAATATTCCCATTTTATAACTGGGAAGACTGAAGCTTAGAGGGAGGTTATAGATTTGCCCAAGGTCACATAGCTAAGAGTTAACGGAGGCCAAAGTCTGAGCCCAGGTTTATCTGCTTCCAAAGACCATCCGTCTACCCACTATCCAATCTGCTTCTCTGAACTCAGGTGGGGATGCCGTGAGCTGGGATTCCTGTGTCCTGGTCATGTCCTAACAGAATATATCAGTAACTAGACCATATCTCAACGTCAGGACCAGGTTCTGCCAAGCCAGGAATATGAGAGGAGGAACAGCTCCTCCCTCACCATGCCCCAGAGACTCCCCAGGCCTGAAGGTTTCCCGTGAGAGGTAGTGCGGCACGCTCGGAGGGCATCTGTCCCCACCTCTTCCTAGCTGCGCCTGCACGCTGGGTTCGTTTTTCCACCCTGCTAACTCACACCTGCGTTGCTCTGCCTCCTCTAATCCTCTTGGGCAGATGACCCAGCCAGACAGTCGGCCTGGCTTTCTGTTTCACTTTAGCCTTTGGACTCTGAGCTCAGTTAACATGGTACAGTCCACAATTAAGCCCTGCGGTGCCCAAGCCCAGCTCATTGTCCCTGGTCACTGCTGGGGACGGAGGGAGACTGGACAGAGCCCCTCTCCCACTCTGAATTTCCTGTTTGGTCCTTGAGTGGAGACACAGACCTCAGCTTCACACTCACCTTGCCTTTCCTGGTTCCTGAGTTCTCATCAGTCTGGCTGGACTATGATTCTTCCTCCTCATGGTGGCAGCACAAATTCGGCCATGGCTAATCAACTCCTTTAATTGCCCAGAGTTCATTAAAAATCATGGTTAGCCTTTCCCAATGTGCAAGGCAAGACAGGGAATGAGTCTTGGGTCTATATAAGGTCTAGCTAACCCTGTGTGACCTTGGAGAAATTGCTTACCTCTCTCTGCCTAAGTTTCCTTATCTACACAATGGGGATAACAATAAAACTCACCTCAGCCAGTTGTTTTTAGGATTAAATGAGTTAATATATGCAAAGTGGTTAGCATGATGCCTGGCTCAGAAGAACCTCTGTCTAGGTGTTAGCTGTTCTATGATTATACATAAATTACTTCACTTCTTCTGTGGGTCATAATTTGTGGTCACTAAGCAATGGATGGCCAGATTACTGAGCCAAAATAAACTAACTCTTTCCTATTAGTTCCAAGTACATTAGTCACCAACCAGATTCATAGTATGGTACTTGGCTCAATTAGTCCCAGAGCACTCTCAAATCCTGTTGAACCAGAATTGCCAAACAGTGTCTGAACTAGTTAAGTGAACCCCAAAAGGTGAAAAGAAACTTTTAGCAAAGATGTAGTCTGGTTTTAAATTCCTAAAATCAGCCAGGCGTAATGGTGCACACCTGTAGTCCCAGCTACTTGGGAGGCAGAGGTAGGAGGATTTCTTGAGCCCGGGAGTTGGAGGTTGCAGTGAGCTGTAATTGTACCACTGCACTCCAGCCTATGGGACAGAGCGAGACCTTGTCTCTACAAAAAAAAAAAAAAAAAAAAAAATTAATAAATAAAAAGAGATCTCTAAAATTCCAGTGTAGCCAGGACAAATCACACCATCCTCCCACCCGCCCAAAATTATCATATCCAGATGGTCTGATGAGTGTCCAACATTTTCAGTGAGCTATATGGGAATGTATATTAAAAATCTAGAAAGAATAGGCCCCACTTGGAACAATCTAGTATGAGACAAAAAATAACAGTAAATTCCAAAGCAAGCACTCAGGAATAGACTGAAGAATGAGCAGTGATTGATGAGCAAGCGCCTAAGTTGGTGTAACAAAGCAAGGGGAGCTTTGATGGCTGCTTGGTGACTTGGGTTTTTTTGTTTGTCTGTTTTGGGGGGTTTTCTGTTTGTTGGGTTTTGGGGCTTTTGTTTGTTTTTGGGGTTTTGTTGTTGTTGTTGTTTTTGAGACAGGGTCTAACTCGGAGTGCAGTGGAGTTATCTCGGCTCACTGCAACCTCTGCCTCCCGGGTTTAAGCAATTCTCCTGCCTCAGCCTCCCGAGTAGCTGGGACTACAGGCACACCCCACCAAGCCCGGCTAATTTTTGTATTGTTAGCTGAGATGTGGTTTCACCATGTTGGCCCAGCTAGTCTTGAACTCCTGGGCTCAAGTGATCTATCTGCCCACCTCAGCCTATCAAAGTGCTGGGATGACAGGTGTGAGCCACCTCACCTGGCCATGGTAACTTGTTTGAGCTCATCATTTTGTTTGCAATGTCTCCTGTCTTTGCTGAATTGGCTCCGGGCCTGTATGTGACAAAGGGAGTTGTCGGAACTGTGACTCTCTGGCTGTGGAATTTGTGATTTGCAAGGTGGCTCCAAACTCAGGAGAGACCTGAGTGGGACAGGAAGCCCACTTCCCACCTTCCCAGCACGTGCCACCCCCATGCTCTGGTTTATTTAAGCCTACCACTCTGAGGCTATCCAGAGAGCTGAGTAAATAAATAGCCCGCCCACCAAGAAGACAAGCAGTCCCTATCCTCTTCAATGCCAGGGAAGAGGGGCAGACCTTCCCAGGCATCTGCACCTTCCCTCAGCCTGGGAAGAACTAAGGAGTTCTTTACTGTAGCATTGTAGTTACTGAACTAATGTGTGTGCCTGCATCAGGACAAAGTTCAATAGCTGGCCCTGAAGTTTCTGAGGGCCCTCTGTTTTGTAAGCAACATTGTGCCAGAGATAATAGTTACTGTTGCTACAGGGTTGCATCTGGAAGACTCATTCCCAGGAAGATGAATGGCTCCTTCCTGCACTCTGTGTTCTGATGCAGTGAGGTGCCTGCCAGTGTGCGCAGCATGGTGCTTAGGGAACTGAGGGAAGGAATTTCCTCATCCTTTCCCCCTAAGACTCTTTCTTGCTGGCTTTGTCCTTCGTTTCTTCCTCCTGCCTTTCCTGCTTCCTTCCTTTCTCTCTTTCATTTTTGAGATGGGGGAATCTTGCTATGTTGCCCAGGCTAGTCTTGAACTCCTGGCCTCAAGCAATACTCCCACCTCAGCCTCCCAAGTAGTTGGGATGACAGGCTTGAGCCACCATGCCTGGCTTCACTCGCTGTCTTTTACCAACAGGTAAAAATGACCATGTGTTCACGTTGTTGTGAGGATTCACGAGAGAAGTTATGTATTAGGTTGGTGCAATTACTTCTGTACCATTTTAACAGAAGCAGGTTGAGAATAGTTAAGCCCTAGACACATGGAGATGCCAGCTGATGGAAAGTGCAGGATTTGGAAATGAGGGGTCCCAAGCCAGACCCATCTATGAGGAATCCAGATTTGGAAACTAGCTACCTATCAACAGATGCTGTTCCCTGAAAAGCATTGACTTGAAATTGGTGGTCTCTGGGAGGAGGGAGGACACATTTTTCCCTGCTCATCCGCTCTGCCTCACTGCACAGAGGCTGGGACTCAGGTGTGGATCCCTGAGCACAGCTGGGAAACCCAGCACATCTCTCTCTCCTTCATGGTCCCGTACCAGTACTCGGCATTCTCATTTTCAGCCCTTTTTGCTCCCATGAAGAGGAGAGTCTGATGAATGAATTTCCCCAATGATGCCAATTACTGATAAAGCATAAAGTATTATTCTCTTTGAGATGATGGTGTCTGAAGAGGGAAGAAGAGAATGGCCTTTATGTGTAGAATTTCAGGCGTGGGCGACCAGAGGGAAAGTGGGCTTTTAATATACACACACACACATGCACACATACATGCACCATGCCCCAGTCCTGCAATCACACATAGGATGCACACATATACCACTCTCTAGAAAGGGCAATGCTGGCTGGCTCCTCTCTCAGGAGGAGAAAATACCAAGGGCATTGTGGAAACTCCTCTTTCTCCCCATCCTCACTAAGTGGCTGGCACATTGAATGCTGCCTTTGATGCTTCCTTTTCTCGCTCGCTAAACTGCAGACTTATTGAGGCTCCTGTCTTCACACTGCAACTCCTCAGCACATGGGGTACACATGGCGAGGGAGAGTGAAGGATGGCAAATTCCTCCAGGAAGGCTGGTGTGAGTCTGGCTCTGAGGCCTAGCCCTCCCTGGCACCGGCAGACCCGGGCTGGCCAGGTCCTGCTAGTGCAGATGGCATTCCCAGCCTTTGTGCTCGTATCTCCTCTGTCGGGGGCTGGGTGTTCCTCGGGAGATGGAGCCCACCTCCCCAGCACCATAGCCCTGAAAGCCACATTCTGAGTCAGAGAGAAACCAGGCTGGCAGCAGATTACACAGCCGTGGCTGTAGAACTGTTCTGTTTGCTCTATTAAGGGACTCTCCTCTTAACTGCCGGGTGAGTCAGAACATTCCATTTCTTCTTCTTCCCTCTCCTGTCTGTCCAGCCCGGCCAGAATTCCTGTCTGAATTCTTCTTCATTAATAGTGATGTGCTCTCCACCCGGAAGTTCCTAAGAGCTCATTTCAGTGGATAATGATTGTTTTTGCAGGAGGGACCCCGATGGTTTTTCCATTTCTGTTTCCATAATATGTACCAAAACCCGCACTTCATTGAAAGCAGATGGTGAAAGCGGCCCTCGACATGCGAGAGGAGACGCCAGGCTAGGACGCCTCTGATTTGTCTGCCTTCTGGGCAGCCCTGGCACCGATGGGGGCCAGGGCACTGGAGCCCTGGGACTCTGGACATGAGAGCAGGAAGCTGGATGATGGAAAACAGAAACGGCGGGCCTGGGGTGGGAAGATCAAAAGAGAAGGGAAGAAAAAAGCCAATGGAAGAGATGAAATCGGGACTCTCCAAGCCTCTCATTCCCGTGTCCTGAGTCTTACAGTGTCAAATTCTTGGGAAAGTAGTGTGCATCAGGCAGCCGCCCCTCCAGAGGAAATTGGTACTAAAGCCTCAGCTCCAGAGACCTGGGCCTGACCCTCAGCTTCGTCTGCCTCTGTGTAATGTAATGAAAAGCATATTCTCCAACACATCTTTCCCAAGCACATCAACCCGATTGCTCCGTCTCCAAAAAAGGCAAAGAGGAGGCTTGCTGATTTCCCAACAAAAAACCGTCACTACCGAAGCCTGCTGTGGGAAGCAGGCTTTCCACAATTCTGTACTGTATAGAGGTCCCAGGCACTGGCCCTATTAAGTCCCTTAACCCTAAGCTTCCAGAATGCAGACCTGGACTCCACTCGCTCAGCATATTCCTCGGTGACTGTTGCTCATCCGAAGCCACTGTCCCTGTAGCTCTGCTGGGCGCGCTGGATGGAGGGGGCAGACACCCAGCTCTCCTGGGCAGTGGAGAACCGTGCACGGCCTCAATCCTGACCCCAAACTTCAGCACAGCTGTCTACTGGTGCCAGAACCCTCTGCACCTTGACCCCAAGCCCCTTACTCTACGTGCACCTGGACTGGGGTCTCATCTTGGGGCCGAGTGGAGAGGTGCAGGTTTAGCCCTTACCTGGGGTGGTGAGGCCTGATAAGGCAGGTCTTCCTGGAAACTATTTTTTTTTTTTTTTTTTTTTTTAGTGAATATTGGAATCATCTCTTGGGAGAAAACTTATCCCAAGAAACAAGGGAGTCTGGCATGATAACTTTTTTTTTTCTTTAATAGATGGCATCTCACTCTCACCCAGGCTGGAGTGCAATGGCCTGATCATAGCTCCCTACAGCCTCCAACTCTTGAGCTCAAGAGATCCTCATGCCTTAGCCTCCTAAGTAGCTGGACTATAGGTTCATGTCACCACACCAGCTAATTTTTTTTTTTTTTTTTTGAGACGGAGTCTTGCTCTGTCGCCCAGGCTGGAGTGCAGTGGCGCGATCTTGGCTTACTGCAAGCTCTGCCTCCCAGGTTCACGCCATTCTCCTGCCTCAGCCTCCTGAGTAGCTGGGACTAAGGCGTCCACCACGGCATCTGCCACCGCGCCCGCCACCACGCCCGGCTAATTTTTTGTATTTTTGGTAGAGACGGCGTTTCACTGTGTTAGCCAGGATGGTCTTGATCTCCTGACCTCATGATCCGCCCGCCTCGGCCTCCCAAAGCGCTGGGATTACAGGCGTGAGCCACCGCGCCTGGCCAGTTTTTTATTTTTATAGAGACAGGGTCTTGCTCTGTTGCCCAGGCTGGTTTCAAACTCCTGTCCTCAAGGGGTCCTCCTGCCTTGGCCTCCCAAAGTGCTGGGCTTATAGGTGTGAGCTGGATACCCAGTGGCCCTGGCATGACAACTTTAACTCAGTGACAAAGGTGAGGGGAGAACTGTGGTGATGTGAACAGTGAGGGTGTGAGTTCAGCTGGCTGTTTGCCTCTGAACTCCGCTCCCCATTGACTCATGGCACAGTCCTCCTGGGAGCAGAGCCTGTGAGTACATGGACCACGCTGATTCAGGGAAGCTGTGCTCGGGCCCCTGCTGGCGGAAGCTGACACAGGAGGAGAAGTGTTTTCCCCACCAAGCCAGCAGAACAGTGAAGATTTGACAACTCGGGAAATCCAATGCCTGGTCAGTGCCTGATAGGCGGGAAAGCCAGGTAGGAAGTACAGCTTGCCAGTGGGAAGTTGGGGAAGAGGAGGAAGGGCTGCAAGCAGGAAAGGAGGAGCCATCGGCAACTCAGCAAAAGTCAGTGACTCAGTGGATGAGGGGAGCACCAATGGTCTTGTGCGGCTCCTAGGCAGACAGGTGGGCAGCCAGTGGAGAGCTTGTGAAAAATAGGAGATTTGCAAGATTGCTCAAAAATGCTAGAAAACAAGGCTAAATGAGCCTAGATCCCCATGGTAAGGAGTGTTTCCTTCTGAGAAGGTGAGCGTGCACGCAGCTGCAGTAGGGGCAGATTTGCACACACACACCATTCCTCGCAGTCAAACCCTAATGTTTTCACTTTTCAGACAACCTTGGGTAGTATATTCTCACATAAGAAAACACCCTGTCCTGTTAGGATCAAGTTACTAATCAAGTTTAATCTCCCCCAATTCAAGAAGTCCAATCTGAGAGCAGAAATGTTCTGCTTTAGGGGAACCTTGGAATGACTGAAAATCCAGACACCAAAGAACACTGAGTGGCTGCGCACGATGGCTCAGGCCTGTAATCCCAGCACTTTGAGAGGCCGAGGCGGGATGATCACCTGAGGTCAGGAGTTCGAGACCAGCCTGACCAACATGGAGAAACCCCGTCTTTACTAAAAATACAAAATTAGCAGGGCCTGGTGGTGCATGCCTGTAATCCCAGCTACTAAGGAGGCTGAGGCAGGAGAATCACTTGAACTCGGGAGGTGGAGGTTGTGGTGAGCCAAGATCGCACCATTGCACTCCAGCCTGGCAAAACTCCATCTCAAAAAAAAAAAAAGAACACTGAGCTTCAGAGAGAACTTGAAGTGAAGTTGCTCAGGGATTCTGAAGGGAAAGTGTTATTTTGTAGACAGTCAGGGAGGAGGGAAATGGAGGCCTGGACGGGATAGTGGCTGAAGGACTCAAAACCCATCCATCCTCTCAAGGGCACAGAGACTGGGAGATCTCTTATTTACCCTGGGGTTTTGATGATACTTTTTTCTGAAGTCCTTCTTGACTTTTTGCCTGTCTTTCTGATTTTATTTTAGTCTGCGTCTTGCTGTGCCACCCAGGCTGGAGGGCAGTGGTGATCATAGCTCACTGCAGCCTCAAACTCTTGGACTCAAGCAATCTTCCTGTCTCAGCCTCTCATGTAGCTGGGACTACAGGAGCATGAATCTGAGCCCAGGTAATTTTATTTTGTCTTGGTAGAGACAGGGTCTTGGTCTGCTGCCCAGGCTGGTCTCGAACTTCTGGCCTCAAGCAATCCTCCTGCTTTGGCCTCCCAAAGTGCTGGAATTACAGGCATGAGCCACTGCGCTCATCCTGTTTAGCGAGAGTAACATAATGAAATTCATGTGCTCATCCCCCAGCTTCAGAAATAAAGCATGACACGTACAACTGAAGCCTCTATATACCTTGCCCACGGTTTATGTCCCACTCTCTTCCCAAAGGCAGCCACTATCCTGAATTTCATCTTTGTCATTCTCAGCCACATCAGACTTTCCTGTATGTATGTGTATATATAGAACTAGATCTATACAATTTGTTCATGTGTTTGAACATTGCATACATTATATATATAGTGCGTATCCTTTGCTCTTTACCTCTTTCCACATTTTGTTTGTGATTTTTACCCATGTTCATTCATTTCCACTGCTGTATGATAGTCTATGGTGTTGCTCAACCAGAATTTCTTTAAATACATTCTCTTCTTTGGGAACTTTTAGGTTGCTGCCCTTTTTTCTTTCTTCCTTCTTTTTTTAGTTATCATACACAAGGCTGGTTGGAACGTTCCTGTCGATGTTTCTTGATGTACATAAGAAAGAAGTTTTTTGTTATTGTTTGTTTGTTTTTTGTGGGGGGTGGTTTGAGACAGAGTCTCACTCTGTCACCCACGCTGGAGTGCAGTGGCACAATCTCGGCTCACTGCAACCTCCGCCTCCCGGGTTCAAGTGATTCTCATGCCTCAGCCTCCCGAGGAACTGAGATTACAGGTGCATGCCACCACACCTGGCTAATTTTTGTATTTTTAGTAGAGACGGGCTTTCGCCATGTTAGCCAGGCTGGTCTTGAACTCCTGGCCTCACGTGATCCGCCCGCCTTGGCCTCCCAAAGTGCTGGGATTACAAGTGTGAGCCACTGTGCCCAGCCTAAAGAAGTTTTTCTAGAGCATATACCTAGGAGTGTAGTTGCTGGCTCAACTTGGTGAGATATTTCCAAATTGCTTTCCAATGAGGTTTACCAATTTGCTCTCCTATCAGCAAGATATGATTCTGCATCCTCCATAACATTTGCTTTGGTTTTATGAGGCTTCTTTCTATTAAAAAAAAAAGCGGGTTTTTTTTTCTAAGCAAAACTTTCAAGTGCAGCAAAATTCAAAACTACAAAAGGACAGAATGTGAGAGTTCTATGACCCTGGTCTCCAGGCAGCCCATTTGCAGTTTGGAGCACCATTTTCTAATGGATCCTTCCATGGGCATTTTATGTGGACACAGGCAAATGTGTGTGTGTGTGTGTGAGCATGTTTGTGTGGATGTGTGCGCATGTTTGTGTGGATGTGTGCGCATGTTTGTGTGGATGTGTGCATATGTATGTATCCTTTTTTGTTTGTTTTTTGAATACAGAGCTTCCTCAGTCTTTTGATTTGGTTTGTTTCTTAAATCATTCACTGTTATTTGACTATTTTTTATATCAGAATAATAAATTTTTTGTGAAATATATCATGCGTAATAGAATAGAAAACATGTATGTACCAACAGGAGAAGAATAAAATTAATCCCTGCATACTCTTCTCTCTGGCTCAGAAGGAGGATCACGTCTGTAGCTTAGAAGCACCCTTTGATACTTTTCTCTAAGACAGCTGCTAGCCTCCACCTTCAGGAAATCCCTCTCCAGACTTCTGTGTTAGTGATTCCTTTGCTTTTCTTTATAGATTTCCAACTCATGTTTGTATCCTCAAAAAATGCATCGCTCCGTTTTGACTGAGTAGCAAACAAGTAAATTGCTGCTAGGTTCCTGGGAGAAGAAATTCAACTGAATCTCTGGGTTTAGATTCCCTGGATGTGTAAGAGCGTCCCTTCTGGAAAGGTCAGGGACAAGGCCATTGTTGAAACCTGGAAACATGGGAGCACATCACTGAGGCATCCATTTGTGGAGCAGGATCTGGGTTCAGCAGTGACTGGTCAGGCAAGTAGGCTACCCAGAACTTCCTGGGTCTAAATTTACCATAATCTACCTCCAGTTCCCAAGAGTAGGTCAAAGAACATTTCTGTGAGGGTGAAATGAGGATTCTCAGCTGATCCAAGAGGCAGGTCATGGAGGGGAAAGAAGAAACCTCGGTACCAGGACAAGATAAGATAACATAAATATATATGTTATACATATTCAAGTTTTAAATTATATGTAAAACTTTAAAAATTTTAACGTATGTTTTATATATATTTAAAGTTTTTAATTATATATAAAAGTGTTTTTCTTTCTGAATGGTCTCTATTTTCTCCAAGTTGATTCTTTTCTGTTTGTTTCAGTCTTCTCAGCTGTGTGCTAATTCTCAGCCTGCACAGTTTAAGAGCTGAGAAGGCCAGATGCAGTAGCTCACTCCTGTAATCCCAGAACTCTGGGAGGCCGAGATAGGCGGATCACCTGAGGTCAGGAGTTTGAGACCAGCCTGACCAACATGGTGAAACCCCATCTCTACTAAAAATACAAAAAAATTAGCCGGGCGTGGTGGTGTGCACCTGTAGTCGCAGCTACTCTACTCGGGAGGCTGAAGCAGGAGAATCGCTTGAACCTGGGAGGCGGAGGTT
This sequence comes from Pongo abelii, assembly GCF_028885655.2. Classification (NCBI taxonomy): domain Eukaryota; kingdom Metazoa; phylum Chordata; class Mammalia; order Primates; family Hominidae; genus Pongo; species Pongo abelii. The sequence continues at coordinate 30,783,644 of NC_071993.2, read as the reverse complement.
GCAGTGAGCTGAGATTGGGCCACTGCACTCCAGCTTGTGAACAGCGCGACACTTCGTCTCACAAAAAAAAAAAAAAAAAAAAAAAATGCTGAGGAATATAACAAAACTGATTGGAAGTTCTGAGTTCATGATTGGGACTTGGTGACTTTCACACTAGAGTGTGATGTGTGCAGACATTTGTTGGGGGACCCCTTAATGTCAGTGTCTTAAGATATTGGTAAGATTCTCCTGAGGCTGTTATAATCTCCTGGCTGAAGAGGATGGGTCTGACCTCCAGCATGCTGGCAGTTGAGTGGCAGAAAAGGGCTGGATGTCTGCATTAAGCATTGAGTACACGTACCGTACCTGTGCCCTCCACTGTGACTGGCAACCCCCGGTCCCCTGACCTTCTGTCTTAGCCACTCCAGAGAGGCAAGGAAGAAGTAGAAAATACCAAGGGTGTAGAATCAATGTGAAGATTTCGAGAAGAATTGCTTCTCTAGCAGCTTTTACCCTGTTCTCCTTTGTCATCTTCTTTATCCAAATTCTAACTTTGTAATATCTGGACCTCCCGTATTTTATTTCAATTCTACTTTTAGGTTGGAAGTAGTTTTTGGTGTTCATGTATTTCTTGTAGTCCCATGTCAGATGCAAGCAATAGAAGCAAACTCGTGCTACCAATGTTTTGTTTTCCTGCTTCTTAAAAAAAGCCACAAGTTCATTCGGTCCATTTTTCTTGTTGCAGGCAAAGTGTTGTTGCAGGAAACATGATATGTATTTCGGGACTTTTAATAGATCAGCATCACGTTTCTGGTCTTAATAGCTACATCCATCAGCTTAAGCTAGATTACGTTGCAATAATACATGTCCTCTAAAATCCTAGTGCCTTAACAACATCAAATATTTATTTCTTGCTCATATATGTATGGGCAGTGGGTCAGATTTCACTCTGCCTTTTTTGTTGTTGTTGTTCTGCAATACAGGCTGAAGGAACAGCCTCTGTCTTAGTCTTGTGGAACAAAGCAATGGCAGAATCATGCAACTCCCAGAACACTGATGGGTCTTAACACATCTGTTCAGGCATTGTATAAATTCCACCGGACAAAGAAAGCCACGCGGCAAACCCTGCCCTCAATGGGCAAGATGTGTACTCCTCCCCCCAGGTGGGGTGCCAGGGAGGGGCCCCCTTGGGGTTAGCCTAGTAGAGAGGAGGAACAAATATTTGGAATAAATAATGCAATCCACCACAGTTATTATTGTTGTTTGTCTGCTTGTTTTTCTACCATGACTCAAATACAAGCTTTTAAAATTTTAGTAGTTAAACTGACTAATCCCAAACTGGGATTTATCTTTGTTTTTTTTGAGATGGAGTCTCGATTTGTCACCCAGGCTGGAGTGCAGTGGTGCGATCTCTGCTCACTGCAACCTCTGCCTCCCAGGTTCAAGCGATTCTCCTGCCTCAGCCTCCCGAGTAGCTGGGATTACAGGCACGCACCAACATGCCTGGCTAATTTTTGTATTTTTAGTACAGACAGAGTTTCACCATGTTGACCAGGGTGGTCTTGAACTCCTGACCTCAGGTGATCCACCTACCTTGGCCTCCCAAAGTGCTGGGATTACAGGCATGAGCCACCACACCCAGCCCGGATTTATCTTTTTCATGCTATAATTTTCCAAGGTAAGAAGTTATTATCTAATATCTCTGTCCTCACTGTCTCTGTCTCTGTAGTGAGCACGTGGCCTGGATACTCAAAAGACAACTGACACTTGTGTTAGCTTCTTAACCATTGCATTTCGTGACCTGTCAGCCTTCCATCCCAGGACATAAAGGAGGTTCCCACTGCTGCTCGTCCTTCCAAGGCACCCATGTCACTCTCAAAAGCCCGCTCTTCCCTTGGAGTTCTTCTAAATAGAGCCCCACTGCTGCTGCTGAATGAGCTCCTAGAAATGCTTTGTATTTGTTTTTTATTTAGGTATTTATTTATTATTTTGTAGAGACAAGGTCTCACTATGTTGCCAAGGCTGGTGTCAAACTCCTGAACTTAAGCTATCCACCTGCCTCGGCCTCTCCAAGTGCTGGGATTACAGGCTTGGGCCACTGTTCCGGGCCTTGCTTTGGATACAGTCTCATTTCCACCAAAGTCCTGGTATCTACTGGCTTCCATCCTTAGGGTCCTATGAGATCCCTGCTTCTCATTTTACTCATGTATATATCCTCACGAGAGAACCCTGCTGCTTGAAGAAACTTGAGAGAATATGTTCTAGCAAGCAGAAAAATCAAACATACTTCTTGTCTCTAAATAGTCTATATTTGAACACAAGGTAGGTACTGGATCCTTCCTGTTCTCTAGCTGCTGAGTAGGCATGATTAATTTGCTTTACAGTTTTAGGAACAATAATTAGCTCATGATTCATGCTGAAGAAAACATTCCTATCTCTTAGGCTTTATAAGGGTTTATTTCAACTTTCCTTATTGTTTATGTTGAGAGTTCCAAGATCCACTGGCTTCGTGAATTCTGCAAAAAATCCACTGTCTAAACAAACAGCACCTTTCACTGGGTCTGTCGGATACAGACTATTTATTTTTGTGTAAAAGTGACCAACATCAAGTTACACATTTGTTCCAGATGTTGCACCCAAAAAAGCTAAACTAGCCAGTGTGTAAACAGTGTCACCTCGGCTCTGGAAGTGAGAAAGCTGAAGCCTCCACATGCCTGAAGAACAATGATGCTCAGGCCAAGGGCTGGGACATTGACGGCTGTTGTGTTTTGTGGTTAAGTGTGGCCACTGTGAACATCTGGCCCATCCAGATACTCAAATTGGTCACACGCTCAGCTAGCAGTGATCTGCCGGTATGTGGGTCTGTATTGCATTACTTTGCATGTGGATGTGTCAGGGTAAGTCATAGAATTGGGGTTGCTAGAAAAACAGTTCTTCACCTGGACTCGAGCAAGGGAGGAGGAGCCTGTGGCCATCACTAAGGGGCCTCACGCACATTCCCTTTCTCCGGGAGCACACTTAGAATGGCACTGCCCTCTCACCTGGAGCTCAGGTGGGGAATAGGACTTGCTTTTGCCAATGAAATGTAAGTGAAAGCCTCAAGTGCTGGTGTGCCCTTTGCCACGACGCCTTCTCCTGGCACAGTGATGATAGACATACAGGTCAAGGTGGCCCCTGAACCTCGGATCTCAAGAGTGAAAGCAGGCACGGATGGTCTGTACTGGACGTGTGGTGTGATCAAGAAATTAGCTTCGTTATGTTAAACCAGTGAGAGTCTGTGGTTATTTATTACTGTGGGTTAACTCAGACAATCTTGGCCAGTGAAATAACCTGGTGACTAACAATCCAAGCTTTTTCTAACTCTGTTGCAAAACTCAGAAGCCATGAGAGAGAAAATATAAATTTGACTACTTTTGTTTTTTTTTTTTGAGATAGAGTCTTGCTCTGTTGCCCAGGCTAGAGTGCAGTGATACGATCTCGGCTCACTGCAACCTCTGCCTCCTGCGTTCAAGCGATTCTCCTGCCTCACCCTCCTGAGTAGCTGGGATTACAGGCATCTGCCACCATGCCTGGCTAATTTTTGTATTTTTTAGTAGAGACAGAGTTTCACCATATTGGTATGTTGGTCAGGCTGGTCTCGAACTCCTGACCTCAGGTAATCCATCAGCCTCGGCCTCCCAAAGTGCTGGGATTACAGGTGTGAGCTACCGCACCCAGCCTAAATTTGACTACATTTTTTAAAAGTCAGATTTTTTCCAAATGGTAAGAATCTCCACACTCAAAGCAAAGGGGAAATAATAAACAGGAAAAAATATTTGCAACTCAGAGCAAAGAAAGGGCTTATTCCTCTAGGGTACATAGAGCACCTACAAACTGAGAAGACCAAAGGCTCACAGAAAAACAGGAAAATGATGAATGGACAGAAAAGAAAATCAAAAAGTGTCTCTTAAACACATGAAAATGAAGCCTAATGTTACTTCTAAGATAAATGAAAACAGGCCAGTTGTGGTGGCTCATGCCTGTAATCCCAGTACTTTGGGAGGACAAGATGAGAGGATTGCTTGAACCCAGGAATTCAAGACCAGCCTGCACATCATAGTGAGACCCCTTTCTCTAAAAATGGTAATAATAAAATAGAAAATAAAAAACCAAAACTATGCTGATGACAATTTTTCAACTAAGAAATGGGAAAAGATTTAAAAAAAAACCAAAAACACCTCAATACTACTCAGGTGAGGGTGTGGGGGAGTAGGCTCTCTCCTACATTGCTGGTGGGAGTGCAAATGGGTAAAACTTAATTGAACAAAAATGTTGCATATCTATAAAAATTTTAAATGCATTACCCTGAGTTGTCAATTTGCTCCTAAGAATTTACCTTATGGATTGCACTCTTCTATGCAAAATGCTGTATTGTTTAGAATGCCAAAGCTTGGAAACAACCACTAAAATGTACATTTCATGAAGGTGGGGATTATTTCTTTGTGTGCTTGTTTTGTTTGCTATTATGTCCCAATGTGTAGAACCAAATTAGCAGAGGCTGGGAAGGGAAGGAGGAAGAGGGTATGAAGGGAAGTTGGTTAAGGGGTACAAAAATAGTTATAATGGTTAGGTGCCAAGGCTCATGCCTGTGATCCTGGAACTTTGGAAGCCAAGGCAGGAAGATTACTTGAGGTCAGGAGTTCAGGACCAACTTGGGCAACACAGTGGGATACCATCTCTACAAATATTCTTTTTTTAATTAGTTAGGCATGGTGATAATGTGTCTGTAGTCCTAGCTATGATGGAGGCTGAGGCTGGAGGATCGCTTGAGCCCAGGAGTTTGAGGCTACAGTGAGCTATGATGACACTACTACACTCCAGCCTGGGCAACAAAGTGAGACCTTGTCTCTAAAATAAAAATAAATTTAAAAATACTTAGTTAGAAGGATTAAGTTCTAGTATTCAATAGTACAGTAGGGAAATTACAGTTAACAATAATTTATTGTACACTTCAATATAGCTAGAAGAGAAGAATTGTAAGTTTCCCAACACAAACAAAAGGCAAACGTGTGAGATGATGCATATCCCAATTACCCTGATTTGATCATTACACCTTGTATATATGTACAAAATATTACATGTACCCCCAAAAGATGTACAACTATGATATATCAATAAATTAAAAATACCATATATTAACTAATTACTTCAAAAATGAAAAAGAATAATGTTAGGCCATCAATAAATGTCTGTTGAATGGATTAACGATTTTTGTTAAGTGAAAAAAACAAAATGCAAAACAGTATGAATTTTATACTACTGTTTGTGTTCAAACTGTTAGAAATTCTACAGGACAAACAAATTGGTTTCTTTAACAAATAAATTGCAAGGAATTAAAAAAAGAGAAGTAGAGGAAGAATCTACAGATTAAGAGAGACTTAAAAGACCTATCAACAATTGCATCCTGTGGACCTTACCTGAGTCCTGATTCAGATAAACAAACTGTAAAAAAAAAAATTACATGTATGAGGCAATTGGAAATTTGTATACTGACTAGATATTTGATGATCGTAAGGAATTATTGTAAATTTTCAGGGGTCATTATTGTATTTAGGTTCTGTTTTAAAAGTCTCCATCTTTTCACTATATACACAAATATTGATAGATGAAATGCTATGATATCTGGGAGGAGACTATGGGCTGTGGATGAAATAAAATCATTCTGAATTTGATACTTGTAGCAGGTGATGGGAACATGAAGGTCCCATTGTAGGATCCTGTTCACTTATTTATTTATCTATCTTTGAGAAGGGATCTCACCGTGTCGCCAGGCTGGAGTGCAGTGGCATGATCTTGGGTCACTGCAACCTCAGTCTCCCCGGCTCAAGAGATCCTCCTGCCTCGGCCTCCCGAGTATCTGGGACCACACAGGCATGCACCACCATACACAGCTAATTTTTCATAATTTTTGTAGAGATGGGGACTCGCCATGGTGCTTAGACTGATCTCGAGCTCCTGGGCTCAAGCGATCTGCCTGCCTTGGCCTCCCAGGGTGCTGGGATTACAGGCATACACCACCACACGGGCTGATTCTGTTCACTTTTCTATATGTTTAACATTTTCCACAGCAAAAAGTTGACAAAAGGATACACACAGACATGCAGACACACACACACACACACACACACACACTCCTCCACTGACTTGTCTATGTACACAGTATCTCTAGAAAAATCCCTAAGCAGCTCATTATGTTGGTTGCCTTTAGGGACAGAAACTGTGTGGTTCTGTGTAGGTGGGAGCTTTTATAGTAAACCTATATATACTTTTTGAATTTTGAACACTGTGAATGTATAATCTATTTAAAAAATTAAGTTAAAGTACAATATTTTAATCCAGGTCTTGGCGTCAGACAACCTGAGATGGTGCCCAAACTCCACTATTATTAGCTCTGTGACCTCAGGCCAATGTCTCAAGTCTCTCGGCCTAAATTCCCCTTCTATAAGATGAGGATAATAGATGGGGAATGTCAGACACTTAGCATAATGCCCAAGACATGGTAAACTCCTAATAAATTCAGGCCTTTTCATTTGTATCACCTTGAGTCAGGAACAGCAGGAAGCAAGGAGAGGAAATGAGAGTGAGAAGCTCCTTGGCTTGGGCTGAAAGCTTAAAGAGAGAGAACTGCTTGTTTGTTTTTGGGTGTTCGGATAGTCTTGCCTTGATTAATATCAGCTGCGTGAGAGGAGACAGACTTATTTATCTTAGAGAAGATGACTTTGGTGGGTACCCTGTTTGATTTTCATATGCCTTTATTTTAAAATTGTGGTTTGAGGCCTGCTTCAGGAATTGGAAACAGCTGGGGCCCCGTGAACCTCTGCGTGGTTCTGCCTTGGGCAATTCTTACCTCTCTGCGCCACTAGATCATCTTCATCTGGAAAATGCGTGAGTGAGTCAGATGACAGTCCAGGACCCTCCACCTCTAACACACAGTGATACAGTTAACATCTCCTAGTTACTTCCCAGAAATATTCCCATATCTGGTTCCAGGGTTCTCTGGGGGGCACTTGGAGTTCATTCATTCATTCAATCATTCATTCAACAAACACATGCCAGCACCGTTCTAGATGCTGAAAATTCAACAGTGAAATAAAACCTATATGTTGTCTGCTCTCATGGAGCTTACATTCTAGTAGTGGAAGATAAATAACAAATAAGTGAACCCACCAGCAATCAACAAGTGTTTAACTGCTTCAGATGATCACATGTACTATTAGGAAAATGAAATAGGACAGTGGCATAGAGAACTATAGGGTGGTCAGCAAAGTTTTCATCCTAGGGGAAAATATTAAGCTAAGACCTCAAAGATAAGGCATGAGTCACGCAAAAATCTGGAAGAAGTCGTTTAGAAAAATGCAACTCAAATGGAAAATAAATGCCTTCTGCTATACCTCCCGCAGTGTCTACTTTTTTAGGAAACCCACTTTTCACGTTCCAATCCACTCCCCCAGCCTACAGAAGGGCTACATTCTAGGAGATGTTTATTACTCTAAAAAATAATTCATCCTGAGGTTCTTTTGTGAACTTCTCTGGTGATTTGATTTTCGGAAATGCAAACACTATATTCAGATGATAGATCGATTTGGTAATAAAGGCCTTATTTTATTCCGCAGACTATCATAACAAATACTAAAAATTGTGAAAGACCCTAAGAATAGTATTTAATTTACAAGAAGAAAAGAAGAGTCTTTGGAATTTGCTTTTTCTTTTATCTTATATTGTCTTATCTGTTATTTTTCTTCAAGTGCCCATGCCCTCAGAATCTTCACAGAGGAGAGAATGACAAGTCTCTGTTCCTTGATACCTTATCAGCTCCAGGTCACTTGGCTATTCTCCAGGCAGTTGTTTTATGGGACAGAAACATGCACAGGATGGAGCGAGGCTACAGTAACCAAGCGCAAAACTCTTTCTAAGTAAACTCATTCCCTTTTCATTCACCCAAGTGCTTGCTTTCATAGAACTTTTTAATTAAAATGTGCACATAGGCTGGGTATGGTGGTTCACGCCTGTAATTCCAGCACTTTGGGAGGCCGGCATGGGAAAATTGCCTGAGCCCAGGAGTTCAAGACCAGCTTGGGCAACACAGAGAGACCCCATCTCCATTTTTTTTTTTAATCAAAAAAAATGTGTATATATGTTCTGCTGACGTTTAAGAAAAGACCTAGCGAATGAAGATCAGTTGAATTCAACCACTGGTGCTTAGCACTATAAAGGTGACCCCCCCAGTCACACACAGCATTGATGCTCCACTCCAGGCATCAGGATTCAGTCACCACTTGGTGACACATGCAAGCTACACTCACTTATCAATTGATAAACAGTATTGTCAGAGCCAATGGCTCATTAGGCATGGTGGGGACAGAGTCTAGGGCTCACAATACTTTCAGACACCCACAAAATGTTTTACTTTCTTTTAAAGTCAGAGGAGAAAATGTTCTAATATATACTGTTGATATATTTATCTTTATACAAACATAACCTTAAAATATAATTTTAATTTTTTTTTAATGGAGGAAAGGCCTCTGAAGACAAAAGAGCCCAGGGCCCTGATATTATCCAGGGTTCATGACTAATAATGTAAGAATAAGGTTATACCACATTTATTATCTATGATCAGGAGCGGGTGTGTTAGAGGCAGAAAAATTTAAACAGGTTAAGTGAAACAAAAGTCACATTGGGAGAAACAATTTGCCGTATGATGAAAGTCTTGCTTCTGACTTGTTTTTTTTTTTTTTTTTTTTTTGAAATGGAGCTTTGCTCTTGTTGTCCAGGCTGGAGTGCAATGGTGCGATCTCGGCTCACGCAACCTCTGCCTCCTGGCAGGTTCAAGTGATTCTCCTGTCTCAGCCTCCCAAGTAGCTGGGATTATAGGTGCATGCCACCACACTGGGCTAATTTTTGTATTTTTAGTAGAGACAGGGTTTCATCATATTGGTCAGGCTGGTCTGGAGCTCCTGACCTCAGGTGATCCACCCACCTTAGCCTCCCAAAGTGCTGGGATTACAAGCATGAGCCACCGAGGCCCTTACTTGGCTTTTTGATCCACTCCATCATTGTCTCCCCTCCCTTGTTTGACATCACTGGTGTCACTTCGGTCATCCTCTTTGTCACACAGCCATAAGGAGGCACGGATAGTTCAGTGGTAGAATTCTCACCTGATGCGTAGCCATTGGGAATAAGTGAGAAAATGGAAGTCAAATAAGTAGCCTATGACCTGAAACACAGCAAGTGCTTAGGAAATCATCTTCCTTTCTCCTGGCCCCTCATCCTTCCTCACTCCATTTCCATCCTCCTTTCTTTTCACTTTCTGCCTCATTCTCTCCCTTTTTCCTACCCACTTTCTTCTTCCCTCCCTCCGAGTTTCCTGCCTTCCCTTTTCTCTGGTATCATGCCTTTCCTTGCACCATGCCAAGGATGGAGCCAGAAATAACACTGAAAGCAGAAACTCAAGCCTTGGAATTGCAAGGTACATGCAAAGGAATTTTTTGTGATACGCCTGCCTTTCCCAAAGGACTCATCTGTTTTTCTTTCTTTCTTTTTTTTTTTTAGACAGAGTCTTGCTCTTTCGCCCAGGATGGAGTGCAGTGGCGCGATCTCAGTTCACTGCAACCTCTGCCTCCCAGGTTCAAGCGATTCTCCTGCTTCAGCCTCCCAAGTGGCTGGGATTACAGGTGCCGCCCACCACGCCCAGCTAATTTTTGTATTTTACTAGAGACAGGGTTTCACCATGTTGGCCAGGCTAGTCTCAAACTCCTGACCTCAGGTGATCCACCCACCTCAGCCTCCCAAAGTGCTGGGATTACAGGCATGAACCACCACGCCAAGCTTGTCCTCTTACATGCAAGGCAGTGTGTGTGTGTGTGTGTGTGTGTGCACGTGTGTGTGTGTGTGTGTGCACGTGTGTGTGTGTGCACGTGTGTGTGTGTGTGTGTGTGTGTGTGAAGCCACCTGCTTTAGTTTCTCAAGAAGTCTTGCCACAAATTTTGTATGTCTCCACACTGCTTCCCTTAGAAATATCCTAAAAATATATTTCTGTGGCTTGACAGCAAGTTGAGAAACATGACAGCCAAGGACACTGAATTAATTTAAGTCATAAAAGTTTAATCGCCATGAGATTTGCTCTTGAGACCATAAAACTGTAGTCAATGAAAAATAGCAATTGACTACAAGCATGGGGGTAAATAAATTATTTTTTTCATTTTGCTCCAATCTTGGGTGCAGAGTGGGCAGCATATTACCTTTGTTGCAAAACTTCGAGTTTGCAAATAAACATGATTTAGACTTTAAAAGAAAATGGAGTGGGGCAAAAGTTGGCTGCATGCAAAAGAAGGTCCTTGCTAAGATTTTCAGCTGCTAGATTTATGACAGTTCTGAAAGGCTGGAAAGTTGAACCATATTTAAACACTGACTCTGCCACTTGCTACAGGGGCCAGGCCCTGACCTCATCTAGAATAGTGATAATTCTGGAATTTTAGTTATCTCTACTCCAAAAGAGCACAATGATCTCAATAGAGAAGCTTTAGCCTGTCCGTTATTATGCCTAACATGGGATATAAGGTGTGTAAGGTACAAAATAAACACAGTTTATAATAATAATACTTTGAAAAACATTTTATTTATTATAAATATATAAAGCAATTAAGGATTACACTGGTTTCTAATTACCTATGTATCATTATTTGTGTAAAATATCTGCTTACTTGAAAATGGAAAAACACAAAAATACAAGGAGAGGTTAAAATAGGTGAAGCATAAGGAATTTTTTAGGATGGTGAAACTATTCTATAATGTTGGATCTGTTACATGATGCATTTGTCAAAACCCATAGAATATTACCGCAGAAAGAGTTAACCTTAATCTATGCAAATTAAAAAATTATTTAGGAAGCTAGAGGATCCCAGGATGGAATGAAGACTATGACAAAAGACGGACTGCATTACAAACATAGGATACACCCTCACTAGAGGAGGTGGGGAGAGAAGGTGCTGATTAGGTGAAGTCACTTGGGGAATGAATGCTGACTCTAGGACCAGTGGGAAAAGGCACTGAGTGCCCATCAGCATTGTACTTTTTTGTTTTTTGTTTTTTGTTTTGAGACGGAGTCTCACTCTGTCGCCTAGGCTGGAGTGCAGTGGTGCAATCTCCGCTCACTGCAAGCTCTGCCTCCGGGGTTCATGCCATTCTCCTGCCTCAGCCTCCCGAGTAGCTGGGACTACAGGTGTCCACCACCGCGCTCGGCTAATTTTTTGTATTTTTAGTAGAGATGGGGTTTCACCATGGTCTCGATCTCCTTGACCTTGTGATCCACCTGCCTCGGCCTCCCAAAGTGCTGACATTACAGGCATGAGCCATTGTGCCTGGCCAGCGTTATACCTTGGCTGGTAAGATTGCTGCCATGGGGATATGGTTTCACAATTTCAAATCCACTAGTCTAGTTACTAAGTCAAGTCTACTGGACTTGAACAATGAAGTAATGTATGGCAGGTGGCAGGAGTCAGGTGTCTTACTGTTGGATTGCAGGGTTACAGACAAGCAAGAAGAGCAAGCTGGAGGGCCAGGTGCAGTGGCTCACATATGTAATTACAGCATGCTGGGAGGCTGAGGCAGGTAGACTGCTTGAGCCCAGGAGTTCAAGACCAGCCTAGGCAACATAGCAATATCCCATCTCTGTTAAAAAAAAAAACAAAAAAGAGAGAGAGAGAGAAGGCTGGAATAATCCATGCAGTGCCAAGTTAGAGATGGAGCCATCAATGTGAACTCATGTTTAGCTTAATTCAGATACAGATGGCTACCTACATGGGTTAGTACACACACATATTTCTTTGCCATCTGCTGAGCGAGCCTAGAAGGAATGACAACCCAGTAACAACACACACACCCAGCACCTAGATTGTGGTTTCTAACACCATTCTCTGATAGAAGGGACCAGGGTGTTTTGAAGAAATGGCTGTTTCTAGAGAATATACAAGAAGAGCCAACATCTTAGAGTGCCAGAAAGTAAGAATGGGCTCCAAACCAAAACAAAAGCAATAAACACCCCCACCCTGCAACAAAAAAACAAACAAACACATGAACAAAACACACGCATGGAGTGAAGACACTGGAGCCAACTGAAGGAGCTCACAAGCACCAAAGCTGATGTACTTTAGGCAACAAAATAATTAACATACTGATATTTATAAATATTTATACAAAGTATAACATAAATGTCCACAAGCCCATGCTGATACACATTCATGATCAAATTAGAAAAAAAAAAAGAGGAGGCCGGGTGTGGTGGCTCAAGCCTGTAATCCCAGCACTTTGGGAGGTCCAGGCAGGCAAATCACGAGGTCAGGAGTTCGAGACCAGCCTGGCCAATATGGTGAAACCCTGTCTCTACTAAAAATACAAAAATCAGCCTGGCGTGGTGGCGTGTGCCTGAAATCCCAGCTACTCGGTAGGCTGAGGCAGGAGAATTGCTTGAACTCGGGAGGCGGAAGTTGCAGTGAGCTGAGATTGTGCCACTGCACTCCACCCTGGGCAACAGAGCAAGACTCTGTCTTGAAAAAAAAAAAAAAGAAAGAAAAAAAATGGGAGAGTATAAACATATCTCCCATGCAGAAAAGTTTCAAATAAGTAGATAGTGTCTTCTCAAGGGGGAAGAGCCTAACTTTCCATGCCTTAAGTGTGAGTCATGCATGGGGACTTCCAGAGTATAGGAGGGAAAGGACATAGGGGAGAGTAACTTCACAGATGGGAAACTGATGAGCTCTACCTTCCCAGGTGATCAAGGTCAACAGCCACATGAATGGAGTTGATGGCATGTGCCCTTGAAATGATGTGATGAGAACGGCACTTTACCTCTTTCGTCTTCCTGCTCCAAAACCATAACCCCTGTCCACAAGCAAAACATCAAACTAAGCCAAATTGAAGAGCATTGCTTAAAATACTTGACCTGTACTCCTCAAAGCTGTCAAAGTCATTGAAAACGAGGAAAGTTTAAATAACCATCACAGTCAAGAAGAGCCTAAGGAGACACGATGACTAAATGCCGTGCAGTCTCCTGGGTGAGATCCTGGAGCAGAAAGAGGACATAGGGCCAGGCGCGGTGGCTCATGCCTGTAATCCCAGCACTTTGGGAGGCTGAGGTGGGCGGATAGCTTGAGCTCAGGAGTTTGAAACCAGCCTGGACAACATCGAAAAACCCTGTCTCTACCAAAAATACCAAAAAAAATTAGCTGAGCGTGGTGGTGTGTGCCTGTAGTCCCAGCTACTCAGGTGACTGAGGTAGGAGGATCACTTGAGCCTGGGGAGTAGGGTGAGGCTGCAGTGAGCCAAAACTGCACCACTGAGCTCCAGCCTAGGCAACAGAGCGAGACATTGTCTCAAAAAAAAAAAAAAAAAAAAAAAAAAAAAGGCACCTAGGCCTGTAATCCTATCTCTTCGGGAGGCTGAAGCAGGAAGATCACTCAAGCCCAGGAGTTCGAGGCCATCCTGGGCAACATAGCAACATGCCATCTCTACAAAAAATGAAATACAAAAATTAGCTGAGCATAGTGGCGTGCACTCATAGTCCCAACTACTTGCTGGGCTGAGGTGGGAGGATCTCTTGAATCAAAGAGTTTGAGACTGCAGTGAGCTATGATTGCGCCACTGCACTCTGTAACCTGGGTGACAGAGTTAGACCCTATCTCTGAAAATAAAAAATAACTAAATAAATAAATGTTCCTGTCAAAACAAAAACAAAAAAACAAGGATACAGTTTATCAGTTCTCTCTCCAAAAAGAAAACAGAAATTCACCTGCCTGCTCCCTTCTTTTAATGCTTTACATGGGTCCCTCCCTGATGAGGGCACTGGTGGTTCTCACCATCTCACCATGCTTTTCTTTCTGGGATGTCTCCTCCAGCCCATGGATCTACAGTAACTCCTATTCAATTATAAATGACCTTTGTTCCATGAATTTCTGAGATTTGCACAGCACAAAGTATCTTCTGACTGAGTTATTTGTGATGCATCCATGGGTGCCCCCTGCCACCATGCCATCCCTATCTCATCGTCAAAGCCACCATGACCTCACTGGCCAGCAGGCAGAGTGCACCACTGCCACACACACCACACCATCGCGGATTGTTCCTCGCTGAGCACAATGGCCCGATTTCTTGAATGGATAATCATACAGATGTCCTCTTAGTGCGGTTTTATGTTTGGACGCTTCTAGTGTCTGAACCTTGCAGTGGCTGCAAATGACTTCCTCTCACATCTAAGGGGAAGGGTTGATGACGCCTAGCTTGCCAGGTTGTTGGGAGCTTATAGCTATACGTGGTAATGCCTGCAAAAGGCATTGCATAGCTCTTGCACTTACAGACACACAGTGACTATTATCTTCATCATTTTCCCACTGTCCTGAGGACAGAAGAGGTGTATGGCCCAGTGCAATGCTTTCCAAATTGTGTCCTTGGTATCACTAGCAATGGTGTGCTCTATCATGTATGTTTTGGAAGTTCTGTGCACCACACCTTCTCTCAGAGCTGTAAAATATAAATTAGTCCGTTATGGGGTTGGACAAGCCCTGCGGTAAAGCAAGGCTTAGGCCGGGTGTGGTGGCTCATGCCTGTAATCCCAGCACTCTGGGAGGCTGAGGCGGGCAGATAACGAGGTCAGGAGTTTGAGACCAGCCTGGCCAACATGGTGAAACCCCGTATCTACTAAAAATACAAAAATTAGCTGGGTGTGGTGATGGGCGCCTGTAATCCCAGCTACTAGGGAGGCTGAGGCAGGAGAATAGCTTGAACCCTGGAGGCGGAGGTTGCAGTGAGCCAAGATCATGCCATTGCACTCCATCCTGGGCGACAAGAGCAAAAGTCCACCTCAAAAATAAATAAATAATTAAATAAAAAAAAAGGCTTAATTTTGCTCACTAAAATTCCCCCCACCCACTGGACTCATTGAGTGTGAGATATCAACCAGCGAACCAGTTAGGGACCCAAGGGATCTAGTCTCGGGGCAGAAGGCAGGAGGAGATGGAAGTTTGAAAACTAAACATCTAAAACGCCGATGAGGCCAGGAGTGGTGGCTCATGCCTGTAATCCCAGGCCGAGGCAGGAAAATTTCTTGAGGCCAGGAGTTTAAGACCAGCCTCAGCAACACAGTGAGATCCCATCTCTAGATAAAAATTAAAAAACTATTGGGTGTGGTGACGTGTGCCTGTGATCCCAGCTACTTGAGAGGGTGAGGTGGGTGGATCACTTGAGCTTGGGAGTTGGAGGCTGCATGAGCTGGGTTTTGAGCCTGGGCAAGAGTAAGACCCTGTCTCTAAAAGCTAAATAAATAAAAACAAAACTAAAAAGCAGATGAAAATGTGGGCTGCCAGCTTCTCATAGGGCATTTGGAAGACTGGCATGAAACAGACCTTCGTGTGGCTCCCTGCAGGACTCGAGGCTCTTCTCCCCTGCAAGCATGAAAAGTTACCAAGATAGTATTTGTAAAGTCAGAAATGGGACTGTATTAATTTTATAGGACCCAGAAGCTACTGTTTTAATCATTCTTAATATTTATAAAAACCAAAACTGATATTTATCAAAAATGTAATAACAGTCAAGGTTTTCTTTCTGGTTTCACTAATTGCTTTTTTTTTCCTGGCTGTAATCTGTAAGGCACAATCCCAGTGAATGATTTATTTCATTTGAGGGAAGTTTTTTTTTTATTTTAGAAACCCTTAAATATCAGTTTAATGATACAAAGTAAACCTAACACTAATCTTTAAATGTGATGAGGCAAATGAAAAGAATGCTAATTCTAAGAGGAAGGGGGTCAAACCCATGTATGTTTGAACTCTTATTTTCCTTATCTGAACAAAACAAGAAACAAAACACAAACATAAATCTAGTTATCTCATAAAAACATTCTATAGGCTGGGCGTGGTGGCTCATGCCTGTAATCCCAGCACTTTGGGAGGCCGAGGCAGGCGGATCACCTGAGGTCACAAGTTCAAGACCAGCCTGCCCAACGTAGCAAAACCTTATCTCTACTAAAAATACAAAAATTAGCCAGTTGTGGTGGCGCATGCCTGTAATCCCAGTTACTTGGGAGGCTGAGGCAGGAGAATCTCTTGAACCCAGAAGGCAGAGGTTGCATTGAGTCAAGATCACGCCATTGCACTCCAGCCTGGGCAACAGAGCCAGACTCCATCTCAAAATATATATATACACATATATATGTATATATATATATATATATATACATATATATACACATATATATGTATATATATATATATATATATACATATATATGTGTATATATATATATATTCTATAAAAGTGGGGTAACAGTAGTTCTATAAAGGTAATCTTTAAGCTAAGTAAAGTCTCTGGAAAGTAATTTTTAATTTTTACAGCATTCAGAAGCTGTCAGCTCCTATTTAGGCTACTAGTTCAGCATTTTTTAAGGTGATCATATTTATGAGACTACTCATTCCTGTCTCTGAAGTTCTGCCAGGTTGTAAGGTAAGGCCCCCTCAGCCAATGGGGCTATTCTCTCAATATCTGCCAAAGTCAAGCACCTTCAGGAAAAATATAGGAAAGAATTGTTAGACACTGACAAACTCCTCACGCCAAAATCATCTGTTCTCAAAAAAAAAAAAAAAACACACAAACAAATAAAAACCCTGAACTATAGTTTAAAATCATTACTTCCCTGTTTACACAGATCATTTTAGTGACAAAAAACCTTTTAACTTTGTTTTCATCCACAAAAACAAAAAGACCCCAGAGAAATAATGTGGAGTGCATGAATTTAGTAAGACTCCAGTGATAGATATTAAAATCAAATAATTATTGCCAGAAGCAAAAGTAGAGAGGTTGACTGTCCCTACCCATTAAATTTGTCCCCTAAGGATACCTATTTAAAGCACAGGTGCAAAGTATCTGGGAAGGATACATATAAATCTGATAAATACTGGTTGCCCCCAAGGAAAGGAACAAGGGTAGGAGGGAGACTTTTTTTTTTTCTCAACAATATGTTCTTTCCGACCCTTTGAGTTTTGACCCATTTTTAGGCAGGAGAATAGGGTCTGGAGACAGGGAGCCTTCACTTCAGCCTCTGATTGGTCATGGGCCAAGTCTTCATTTGCGTAGGATCTAACTTCAGCCTCTGATTGGTCATGGGCCAAGTCTTCATTTGCGTAGGATCTAACTTTAGCCTCTGATTGGTTGCAGACTGAGCCTTCACTTCAGCCTCCACTTGATCATGGGCTGAGCCTTCACTTCAGCCTCTGACTGGTTGTGAGCCAAGTCTTCATTTATATAGGAATAGGAAACCTCTAACGGGTACTTAAACCCCAGAAAATTTGCAACTAGGGCTCTTGAGCTGCTTGCTCAAGCCTGCTCCTGATCTGTGGAATATGCTTTTGCTTCAATAAATCTATGCTTTTGTCTTCTAAAAAAAAAAAAGAAAAAAAAAGAAAGGTGGGGGCTACACTGGAGCCGAGGCAACCGGGGACTCCTGTTTTCCAGGTATGTGCGGTGAAAGATGCTTTCGCCCGTGCCAACTCTTCTGCTGCAGGGAAGAGTGGAACTGGCTTCTAAAGGGCCCTTCCTGGTGAAGGCCCCTGTATGCACAGTGGTTTGGGGTGACCTGAAACTTCTCCAGGAGGCTCCAGCCTAGAATGGCTTCCCTTGCTCCCTGGAGACTTTCCAACTCTTCTGGGAGGTGAGCGGCTGTCCTTCTAAGATCACTGTGCTTACCAAGATAAGCTAATCCCTGGTTTATATGCTTAAGAGGCGATAACTTCAGGGTGTGTGTCTGCCCAGATCCCAAAAGCCTCTGAGAGGAAAAGCAGGCCCTTTCAAAGCAGTCACAGGGAGACTGAAGTGCAAATGTGGCCCAGCACTTGGCTGGAGGAAGGTGGAGTCCCGCGGTGTTTTATTGGCAGAGTCACACAGAGTCCTAAGTCCTCTCTTTGGTCGATTTAAAAGCCTCAGGAACAGACAAAACTCAGAGTGAAACACAGAACTGTATGTTCAAACATGTCTAAGGAAATTCTTCTCACGGGAGACAATTCATCTCATCAGCCCAGTCTTCTAGAGCTCCGATTCTTCTTTTGTATAAATATGAATGTAAAAAACCTAGAGACAGTGCATTTTAGTTATTCCCATAGTCTAGTCCATATCCACAGTAATAGAGCTTTTCAGAACCTGCTTCTAGTCCAGTTGCTCCACTGAATGACTCTATGTGACAAAGATGCTCTCTGGTCTTTCTTCTTGTGACAGTGATTTGTTGTTACCAAAAAGTATCTTATTGTGGATATTTAGTTGTGTAGGCAGAAAACAGGGAGTAGTTCTTGAAGCTGTGTGACCCTTTTCTTTTTCCCTTTTTTCTTTTGAAAACTTTTACTTTAGGTTCAGAGGTACACATGCAGGTTTGTTATATAGGTAAACTCATGTCATGGTAGTCTGTTTTAGAGATTATTTAGTTGCCCAGGTAATAAGCCTAATATGCAGTAGTTATTTTTTCTGAACCTCTCCCTCCTCCCACTCTTCACTCACAGGTAAGCAGGCTCCAGTGTCTGTCATTGCCCTCTATGTCCCCGTATGTTCTCATCATTGAGCTCCCACTTATAAGTGAGAACATTTGGTATTTGGTTTTCTGTTCCTGCATTAGTTTGCTAAGGATAATGACCTCCATCTCCATCCATGTCCCTGCAAAGGACATGATCTCATTCTTTTGTATGGCTGCATAGTATTCCATGGTGTTTGTGTACCACATTTTCTTTATCCAGTCTGCCATTGATGGGCATTTAGGTTGATCCTGTCTGTGCTATTGTGAATAGTGCTGCAATCACCATATACATGCTTGTGTCTTTATGACAGAATGATTTATATTCCTCTGGGTATATACCCAGTAATGGTATTGCTGGGTCAAAGGTAGTTCTGTTTTCAGCTCTTTGAGGAATCACCTATGTGCCTTTTTTTAAATCTGAGTTTCTCATCTGTAAGCTACTTGGTTTTGAATTTCTGGCCTCTAGAACTGTGAGGGAACAGATTTCTGTTGTCTTAAGCCACGAAGTTTGTGGTAATTAGTAACAGCAGCAGCCCTGGGGAACTAATACAGCCCTGAAGTGGTGACGAACTGGGTTTGTTCAGAGATTTGAAGAAGACAGGAGAGCAAGGTGGAGGGTGGCCCCACATGGGGGTGGAGCATCAGAGTCTGGGGCACACCAGGTCTTAGAGCCCCCGGGAAGAAGTCTGGATTGTTCTAAGGACAACAGGAAGTCACTGAGAAGCTTAAAGTGACTCACTTTTTGAAAGGAGACCACGGCTGTGTGGAGAGCGTATGGAAGCAGGGAGGCCATGCAGAGGAGTGAGTGAGAGACAACAGCAGCCTGGACAAGGAGGGGAAGTGGAGGCAGAGGGCAGCAGAGCCAATCAGGGAATATTTGGTAGATAAAGTTGACAGGACTGATGACGGATTGGATATAGGGGGAGAAAAAACAAGAAGAAAGGAAAAAGAAACACCCAAGGATGATGCGTAGGTGTATGGTCTGGGCCACAGAAGTGGATGGTGACCAAGAGAGAAAACAGGTTTGGAATACAGCCTGAGAATCCAGGCTTCCGTCTTGAACATGTTCAGTTGTTCAGTTATTCAGTTGAGATGGCTGTAGATTATCCAAAGAGAAATGTTAGATGAGTATCAGAATGTACAAAACTGTAACTTGGGAAAGACATCTAGGCTAGAGATGTAATGAAGACATCATTATAGAGATTATATAAGGCTTGGATTCCCCAAGGGAGAGACAGAGAAGATAGCTCAGAACCAAACCTTGAGAAATACCCACACTTAGAGATTAGAAAGAGGAAGATGACTCAATAAAGATAATAAAAGGGACCAAGGTGGCCAACGAGATGAAGGGAAAGTGGATTAGTCTGTTTTCACAATGCTACAAAGACATACCTGAGACTGGGTAATTTATAAAGAAAAGAGGTTAAATTGACTCACAATTCCTCACTGCTGGGGAGGCCTCAGGAAACTTAAAATCGTTGTGGAAGGGGAAGAGGCATGTCTTACATGGCAGGAGGCAAAAGAGAGTGAGTGAAAGAAGCAAAGGTGGAGGATCCCCTTATAAAACCATCGGATCTGAAGAGAACTCCCTCACTATTACGGGAACAGCAAGGGGGAATCCACCCCCATGAACCAGTCACCTTCCACCATGTCCCTCCCTCAACACCTGGGGATTACAATTCAAGATGAGATTTGGATGGGGGCACAAAGACAAACCATATCAGAAAGCTAGGACAATATGCTGTCCCCAGGGGCCAAGAAAGGGTTTTAAAAAACAAATGATGTGCTCATTGCTGACAAATGCTATTGAGAAATTAAAAAAAAAAAAATGGCATGAGGCTGCAGAACGTTTTTTAAAAAAAAATTTTGGAGAGAGAGTCTCACTGCATTGTGTAGGCTTGTCTTGAACTCCTGGATTCAAGTGACCCTCCTGCCTCACCTGCCTCAGCTTCCCAAGTATTGGCATTACGGGTGTGAGCCACTGCACCTGGCCTTAAAAGTGTCTTTTTGATTCAGCAACGTAGAAATCACTGGGACCTTGCCCAACACAATATCAGGAGCAATGATAAGGTTGGACTTCAGCTTGGGGTGAGTAGAAGAGTGGATGACTCTAAATCAACTCCATATGGAATGAAAGTGAAGACATTAGAACAAATCTGTTAAAATATTATAAGAAAACATAGAATAATTTTTTTACAATCTTGGGGTAGGAAGGACTAGCAAAATAAAATAAAATAAAGCACCAAATCAAAACACGTAAACATTAATAAATGTGACTACATATAAATAATTAAAAGCTGTATGGCAGAAAAATCATAAACAAGTTTTAGAAAAAGTATGAGTTACAGATTTCGAATATGACATATTTGCAATCTATACAATAGGAAAAGGATTACTATTCAGGATTTACAAAATGATGTCTATGAATCAACTTAAAAAAGGATAAATATCCCTAACTCATTTTATGAGGCCAGCATCATCCTGATACCAAAGCCGGGCAGAGACACAACCAAAAAAGAGAATTTTAGACCAATATCCTTGATGAACATTGATGCAAAAATCCTCAATAAAATACTGGCAAACTGAATCCAGCAGCACATCAAAAAGCTTATCCACCATGATCAAGTGGGCTTCATCCCTGGGATGCAAGGCTGGTTCAATATACGCAAATCAATAAATGTAATCCAGCATATAAACAGAACCAAAGACAAAAACCACATGATTATCTCAATAGATGCAGAAAAGGCCTTTGACAAAATTCAACAACCCTTCATGCTAAAAACTCTCAATAAATTAGGTATTGATGGGACATATCTCAAAATAATAAGAGCTATCTATGACAAACCCACAGCCAATATCATACTGAATGGGCAAAAACTGGAAGCATTCCCTCTGAAAACTGGCACAAGATAGGGATGCCCTCTCTCACCACTCCTATTCAACATAGTGTTGGAAGTTCTGGCCAGGGCAATTAGGTAAGAGAAGGAAATAAAGGGTATTCAATTAGGAAAAGAGGAAGTCAAATTGTCCCTGTTTGCAGATGACATGATTGTATATCTAGAAAACCCCATCGTCTCAGCCCAAAATCTCCTTAAGCTGATAAGCAACTTCAGCAAAGTCTCAGGATACAAAATCAATGTACAAAAATCACAAGCATTCTTGTACACCAACAATAGACAAACAGAGAGCCAAATCATGAGTGAACTCCCATTCACAATTGCTTCAAAGAGAATAAAATACCTAGGAATCCAACTTACAAGGGACATGAAGGACCTCTTCAAGGAGAACTACAAACCACTGCTCAAGGAAATAAAAGAGGATACAAACAAATGGAAGAACATTTCATGCTCATGGGTAGGAAGAATCAATATCGTGAAAATGGCCATACTGCCCAAGGTAATTTACAGATTCAATGCCATCCCCATCAAGCTACAAATGACTTTCTTCACAGAATTGGAAAAAACTACTTCAAAGTTCATATGGAACCAAAAAGGAGCCCGCATCGCCAAGTCAATCCTAAGCCAAAAGAACAAAGCTGGAGGCATCACACTACCTGACTTCAAACTATACTACAAGGCTACAGTAACCAAAACAGCATGGTACTGGTACCAAAACAGAGATATAGATCAATGGAACAGAACAGAGCCCTCAGAAATAATGCCGCATATCTACAACTATCTGATCTTTGACAAACCTGAGAAAAACAAGCAATGGGGAAAGGATTCCCTATTTAATAAATGGTGCTGGGAAAACTGGCTAGCCATATGTAGAAAGCTGAAACTGGATCCCTTCCTTACACCTTATACACAAATCAATTCAAGATGGATTAAAGACTTAAACGTTGACTTAAAACCATAAAAACACTAGAAGAAAACCTAGGCATTACCATTCAGGACATAGGCATGGGCAAGGACTTCATGTCTAAAACACCAAAAGCAATGGCAACAAAAGCCAAAATTGACAAATGGGATCTAATTAAACTAAAGAGCTTCTGCACAGCAAGAGAAACTACCATCAGAGTGAACAGGCAACCTACAAAATGGGAGAAAATTTTTGCAACCTACTCATCTGACAAAGGGCTAATATCCAGAATCTACAATGAACTCAAACAAATTTACAAGAAAAATACAAACAACCCCATCAAAAAGTGGGCAAAGGACATGAACAGACACTTCTCAAAAGAAGACATTTATGCAGCCAAAAAACACATGAAAAAATGCTCACCATCACTGGCCATCAGAGAAATGCAAATCAAAACCACAATGAGATACCATCTCACACCAGTTAGAATGGCAATCATTAAAAAGTCTGGAAACAACAGGTGCCGGAGAGGATGTGGAGAAATAGGAACACTTTTACACTGTTGGTGGGACTGTAAACTAGTTCAACCCTTGTGGAAGTCAGTGTGGCGATTCCTCAGGGATCTAGAACTAGAAATTCCATTTGACCCAGCCATCCCATTACTAGGTATATACCCAAAGGACTATAAATCATGCTGCTATAAAGACACATGCACACGTGTGTTTATTGCAGCATTATTCACAATAGCAAAGACTTGGAACCAACCCAAATGTCCAACAATAATAGACTGGATTAAGAAAATGTGGCACATATACACCATGGAATACTATGCAGCCGTAAAAAATGATGAGTTCATGTCCTTTGTAGGGACATGGATGAAATTGGAAATCATCATTCTCAGTAAACTGTCGCAAGAACAAAAAACCAAACACCGCATATTCTCACTCATAGGTCGGAATTGAACAATGAGAACACATGGACACAGGAAGGGGATCATCACACTCTGGGGACTGTTGTGGGGTGGGGGGAGGGGGGAGGGATAGCATTGGGAGATATACCTAATGCTAGATGACGAGTTAGTGGGTGCAGTGCACCAGCATGGCACATGTATACGTATGTAACTAACCTGCACATTGCGCACATGTACCCTAAAACCTAAAGTATAATAAAAAAAAAAGACATTAAAAAAAAAAGGATAAATAACCCTATAGAAAAATGGGCAAAAGATATAAAAAGGCATTTCACAAAAGAGGAAAACCAAATGGCCAAGAAATATAAGAAAGACGCTCAACTTCATTAGTAATCAGAGATATGTTCATATCAAGCGCTCGTAAGAGGTAGAGGACTGGACATTCCCAAACATGGTTGGTCATGCTTGGTCATGGTACACTCCTGTACCAGTAGTGTAAATTGGTACAGCCATCAAGGGCAACTGGCAATATTTATTAACAATATCCACTTTGTATACTCTGCCCTTGAGGAATCCATGCATGTAGGCTGGATGTGGTGGCTCATGCCTGTAATCCCAGGAATTTGGGTGGTGAAGGGAGAGGATAGCTTGAGGCCAGGAGTTTGGGACCAGCCCGGGTGACATAGCAAGATCTCACTCCTACAAAAAACTGGAACCACAGGCATGGTGACATGGGCCTGTGGTTCCAGTTACACAGGAGGCTGAGAAGGTAAGATCACTTGAGCCCAGGAGATTGAGACTGTAGTGAGCTATGATCACACCACTGTACTCCAGCCTAGGAGAGACAGCAAGACCCTACCTCTAAAAAAAAAAAAAAGAAATGCATGCGTGTATCAGGTGGTTCATTGCTGCATTGGTAGCAGAGAAATATTGCAATCAAGGGATCAGTGGCCTTATATTGCTTTCTGGAGCTCCGGGTCCTCTTCCAAGCTCACACAACATTGAGGTTTTTTTTGGTTTTGATTTTTTTTTTTTTTTTTTTTGAGATGGAGTCTCACTCTGTCACCAAGGTTGGAGTGCAATGGCATAATTCCGGTTCACTGCAACCTCTGCCTCCTGGGTTCAAGCTATTCTCCCGCCTCAGCCTCCCAAGTAGCTGGGATTACAGGTGCCTACCACCACGCCCAGCTAATTTTTGTATTTTTAGTAGAGACGGGGTTTCACCATATTGGCCATGCTGGTCTTGAACTTCTGACCTCAGGTGATCCACCCACTTTGGCCTCCCAAAGTGCTGGGATTACAGGCGTGAGCCACCATGCCTGGCCTCAATTATTTGAGATTGTAGGACTGAGGTCTCCATTTTCTCACTGGCTGTCAGCTGGGGGCCACTCTGAGCTTCCAGAAGCCACTCATAGATCCCTGCCACATGGTCCCCTCCCAACACAACAGTTCCCTCCTTCAAGGCTAGCAGGATAATCCCTCACTGCAGTCTGCTAAGATGGTCTGTGTCATATAATACATTCAAAGAAGTTACCATCCCAGCAGCAAGAGGGAATAATATCTGGGAAATCATTAATAAAGTCATGGAAGTTATTCTGGCCTGGTATGAAGTAGATAAGCCTTTGATAATTTCTGCCCATAAATTTAGTTTATTTTATTGGAAATTAGAAACTTCTTAATTATGTGGCCTCATTACACTGTGTGTTCTTTATCTTGGACTTCTAAAAAAAAACTGACTTACCGATCAAAAATGTTACTTTTTGACCAGCTTTCAAAAAGGTAACCAAAATGAACTCAACTAGGTAATAATAAAAATAAAAACAATTCCTTCAACGCCAGGCTTCCTGCAGCTCTCTGCCCTGCTGCTACTTGTACTAAACATTTCCATAGCTTCCTCTTTCCTGGAGAACACTGGGATGTGCTGTCAAAAGCAAGTTGTGTGCAGGGGTTTGCAACCTGGGTTTTGTTTTTCTTCATCATTGTGGATAAGCTCATTGATGATGTGGTCCTTGATTAGGACTGAATAGGACCAGCGGTGGGGATATATATATAGGTATATAGGACCCAGGATTTCCTGCAGAGCTTGTCATCTTTGGAGCATTCACCGTGGAAAATAAAAGAATTCCTCGCCCAGTAGTTCCCTGTGGCTACAGTACCACAAAGCTGTGTTCTTTGGACAGGTTTGGCTGCCCCAGCAGTCCATAAGAGATTTCCTCTTTGTCACTGAGACACCATCATGAACAAATTGTTTTGTCAGTTGGCCCGGACCTCCAAAGACTCAAGGATCATGTTAGCAGGAAACTCCAGCTGTGAGTGTGGCTGTGAGGTGGCCATGCCTTAAAGAAACTTTCATTTTTGTTTTGAGTTGTCATCATCTTTTCTTGGGTTCAACAACTTTGGATGAAACTGCATCTATTGTTGTTTCTGCACCTGGAATTAAGCTGTCCCACTTAGGATAGTCATGGCAACTCCGGGGAAAGACCATGGAAAATAATCAGAAAATCCTTCTAAGAGCCAGAGAAAGAACTCTGCTTTTTACAAAGATGCTCAAAGCGTATTGGAGCCTGTGTCAGCCTTGCATGTGTACCAGGAGTAATCAGACTCTACCACGGGCCCAGTTCTCTTCACCCCATTCAGCTATAGTTCATCTACTATTCATTTCTTTAGACCTGGGGCAGCCCATCCCCTATCCAGTACCTGCCCTGGGAGGAAGTATATAGAAGGTCTTCAACCCAGATGTGCTGATCATTGTACTCAGATAAGTAGTGCTGCCTGGCACTTGATTTGTTTAACTCTTTGAATTCCCCACGTGTTCTTGGCTAATGCTAACTAATTTAATTTGGATTTGTGTCCCCACCCAAATCCCATGTCACACTGTAATCCCCAATGTTGGAGGCGGGGCCTGGTGGGAGGTGACTGTATCATGGGAGAGTTGAACCTTCATGAGTAGTTTAGCACCATCTCATTGGTGCTGTTCTTATGATAGAGTTCTCATGAGATCTGGTCATTTTAAAGTGTGTGGCACCTCCCCACTCCCTCTCTTCCTCCTGCTCCAGTCATGTAAGACGCGCCTGCTTCCCCTTTGTCTTCTGCCATGACTGAAAGTTGCCTGAGGCCTCCCCAGAAGTTGAGCAGATGCCAGCACCATGCTTCCTGTACAGCCTGTGGATCCGTGGGCCAATTAGATCTCTCTCTCTCCTTTTTTTTAAATAATTTACCCAGCCACAGGTATTTGTGTGTAGCAGTGTGAGAAGACACTAATACAGTTTAGTCCTTGATCTTGGTTCAGCCACCAATGCTCTGTCTTGTCAATCATGGTTGTCATACTCTTTCTAACCCTAAATGTAAATGTTCCCTTTTAGAGTCCAGACAGTGGCCCTCCCCCAATCCCAGTCCCACTGATACCCAAAGCCCACCTGCCCACGGAAGGCAGCTTTTTAAATCAAGGCACCCTGACCCTATCTGGGCTTCACTCCACCTTCCCTCAGGATAAGACTCAAGCTCGAGGAGAGTGTGGGGCAATGGACAAGGTCAGACTCCAGAGCAAGATAAGTGATGGGATGGGGGTGGAGATGATGACAGTGTCTGTTGCCTGCATTTCCTGGTAGCATACAAATCACTCCAACATTTAATGCTGTGATTAAAGCTATGAAAAATTGTGTGGAGGTCAAAATGAACTCATCAAAATGGGTCAAAATGGCACTGATATAGGGGTTAAAAAGAAATCACTTAGGCAGATAGGGTATGGGAGTCCTCAGTAAGGCTTTTCTTTTTAATGAAAAGCAGCCCCAAATCATTTTCTAACAAACAGCAGCCCGTAAAGTTGAGCTGCAGACACAGACAAGCAAGCTGGGAGCTTGCATGCCGGAATGCTGGCAGGAACTGGGGACCGGACATGTTCAAGATGGCGGCTCCATCTTCCCTTTTCCGCCAGCCACGTGTACAGTAAGGGGCAGACAAGAGAGCGCCAACCAAGGGAAGAGTTCACTTGCATAATAAGATTAGGGTGGGATGACCAGCCTTCCCGCCCCCGTCCCCGCTATGTAAATGTCACACCTGATCCAACGGATCTGTGAGCCCTATGCGAATCAGACACTGCCTCCTCAAGCCAGACTGTAAAACTGGGTTCATCCGCTACCAGATGGTCTTTTCCATTCGGAAGACCCCTCTCTCTATAGAGAGAGCTGTTTTTCTTTCTCTTTTCTTCTGTCCATTAAACCTCCACTCCTAAACTCCTCCTGTGTGTCCCTGTCCTAAATTTTCCTGGCATGAGAGGATGAATCCAGGGTATATACCCCAGACAACATAGCCACTTCAGCACAATATACATACACACGCCAACTGCTCAGTCCTGGGTAACAATAACTGTTACAAAGCCACATTAATAACTCCTCATTTAGCAGTGTTTCTAAGTTTAAAGAGCACCTTCACATCTCATTTTTAAATTAATTCTAAAATTATATATTTTTAAATGTTTCAATGCTTCTGAAATTTATAGATGTCTTACATTCAGTGTTTTATAGTCACTGTTGGCTAGACATCGGCAATTATGTAGCTGCCATTGCCTAAGCTTAAAAAAAAAATACCAGCATCAAAGTCTGAAGGGCAGGTGGCAGTCACCTGGAAAGGTCATGGAACAATCAGGGAGCTCTCTTATCATCTGTAAGGACTGTTATTTGGTGAGGGAGAAAAGAAGCTAAAAGTGAATCAGATGAGTATAGCAATTCCTAAAGTAGAAGTCAAAGAAGTCAAACTCTTCAATAATTACAGGGCCATCTTAAGAACTTAGCACCATTGGCTTTAGCTCTTTCATGGATTCTTTCAAGAAATGCTGTATCGGCCGGGCGTGGTCACATATGTAATCCCAGCACTTTGAGAGGCAGAGGCGGGCAGATCACGAGGTCAGGAGATGGAGACCATCCTGGCTAACACAGTGAAACCCCGTCTCTACTAAAAATACAAAAAATTAGCCTGGTGTGGTGGCGAGCACCTATAGTCCCAGCTACTCGGGAGGCTGAGACAGGAGAATGGCGTGAACCCGGGAGGCAGAGCTTGCAGTGAGCCGAGATCGCCACACTGCACTCCAGCCTGAGCGACAGAGCAAGACTCCGTCTCAAAAAAAAAAAAAAAAAAAAAAAAAAATGCTGTATCATTAAAACTCTTCATGGCACAGAGGACAGCTTATGTAGAAAAACACAGCTATTGGCAACTCTGTATCAAAAAAGCGATTCAGATTAAGACGGCAGATAGGAGGCAGGACTAGCTTGCAGCTCCCGCTAGGATGGACAGAGCAGCATGTGGAGACTCACATCGTGAACTTTTGCTCCAAGAACTACCACAGGAACATACCAGGAAAGCCAAGAGAATCCAAAGACCATTTGAAGGAACTGGATCACCACTGAAGTCTCCCTGAGACGCCAAAAAACTGTGAGTCTGCTTGCTTTCTCAGTGGGGAGGCTCATGGTCTGGGGCAAGTTCTCAGCCCTGGTCACTGGCTGCCTGGAAATAGACTCGGTGCTCTTGCGGGGTGGGGAACAGTAGAATTGAGACTGAATTTTAGGACTGCTGGCTGCATGGGAGCAGGGTGAGGCCTGTGACTGCTGGCTTTACCCCACTTAGCTGGCCACTTGTATGACTCAGCAGAGGCAGCTGTTATCCCCCTGGCAACATAACTCCATTAGACTGGGAACCACACTCTTATCGCCCACAACAGCCACAGCAAGCCACGCTCAAGGAGAGACTGAG
The DNA here is from genome assembly GCF_028885655.2 of Pongo abelii. Classification (NCBI taxonomy): domain Eukaryota; kingdom Metazoa; phylum Chordata; class Mammalia; order Primates; family Hominidae; genus Pongo; species Pongo abelii. The sequence continues at coordinate 30,754,629 of NC_071993.2, read as the reverse complement.
CTCAGACATGCGTATCCCTGCCACCACCTGGTGGCCTTTCTCTACCCACCCTGGTATCCAAAGACAAAGATCATAATCTCTTGGGAGTTCTATGGTCCTGCCCACCTCCTGAGAAACTTGAATACTTAGCAAGGTGTCCTTAGGGCAAGTTTGCATTCCCCCGATAGGACTGCAGCTGATGTGCTCTTGAAAGCAACACCTCCTGGCTGGAGGGCAACCAACACAAAACCAGCACACTAAACAAAAACATTACAAAGGACCCTCAGAGAGTCTACTTCACTCCCTTGCTACCTCTACTGGAGCAGGTGCTGGGATCCACAGCTGCAAGACCTGAAGACAGGACTCTTTGCGGACACTCCCCAGTACAAGCCCAGAGCCCTGTAGCTCCACTGGGTGGCTAGACCCAGAAGCGCAAAATCAATCACTAGGGTTCAGCTCTCAGGAAACCCCATTCCTAGGGGAAGGGAAACCACATCAAGGGAGCACCCCATGGGACAAAAGAATCTGAACAGCAACCTTTGAATCCCAGATCTTCCCTCTGACTTAGTCTACCCAAATGAGAAGGAACCAGAAAAACAATTCTGGTAATATGACAAAAAAAAAAAAAAAAAAAAGTTCTTTAACACCCCCAAAAGATCATACCAGCTCACCAGCAATGGATCCAAACCAAGACAAAAATCTCTGAATTGCCAGAAAAGAATTCAGAAGGTCAATGATTAAGCTAATCAAGGGAGGCACCAGAGAATGGTGAAGTCCAACTTAAATCAAAAACATGATACAAGATATGAAAGGAAAATTCTTCAGTGAAATAAATAGCATAAATAAAAAACAATCACAACTTCTCGAAATCAAGGATGCACTTAGAGAAATGAAAAAGGCATTGGAAAAATCTCAGCAATAGAAATGAACAAGAAAGATTCTTGAAATTCTTTCCTTCGTCTTGACTTTAGATAACCTGATGACTATGTGCGACTCTGAAGAAAGAACTTAAGAGCCCAAAGACAAGGCTTTTGAATTAACCCAATCCATAACAGACAAAGAAAAAATAATTTAAAAACGAACTAAAGCCTCCAAGAAGTTTGGGACTACGTCAAATGTCCAAACCTAAAAATAATTGGAGTTCCAAGGAAGAAGAGGAATCTAAAAGTTTGGAAAACATATTTGAGGGAATAATGGAGAAAAATTTCCTCAGCCTTGCTAGAGATCTAGACATCTAAATGTAAGAAGCTTAAAGAACACCTTGGGAATTCATTGCAAAAAGATCATTGCCTAGGCACATAGCCATCATGCTATCTAAAGTCAAAATGAAGGAAATAATCTTAAGGCCTGTAAGGCAAAAACATCAAGTAGCCTATAAAGGAAAACCTGTCGAATTAACAGGAGATTTCTCAGAAGAAACCTTACAAGCTAGAACAGATTGGGGTCCTATTTTTAGCCTCCTTAAACAAAACAATTATCAGCCAAGAAGTTTGTATCCAGCTAAACTAAGCTTCATAAATGAAGGAAAAATACAATCTTTTCCAGACAAACAATTGCTGAGATATTTGCCACTATCAAGCCAGCACTACAAGAACTGCTAAAAGGAGCTCTAAATCTTGAAACAAATCCTCAAAATACACCAAAATAGAACCTCTTTAAAGCATTAATCTCACATGACTTATATAACCATAACAAAATTTAAAAAATAAGATATTAAGGCAACAAATAACCCAGTGAATATAATAGTACCTCATATCTCAATACTAACATTAAATGTAAATGGCCTAAATGCTCCACTTAAAAGATACCAAATGACAGAATGGATAAGACTTCAGCAACCAAGTTTTTCCTGTCTTCAGGAGACTCACCTAACACACAAGGACTCACATAAACTTAAGGTAGGGGGGTGGAAAAAGATATTCCATGCAAATGGACACCGAAAGTGAGCAGGAGTAGTCATTCTTATATGAGACAAAACAAAGTTTAAAGCAACAGCAGTTAAAAAAGACAAAGAGACATTACATAATGATAAAAGGATGAGTCCAACAGGAAAATGTCACAATTCTAAATATATGTGCATCTAACACTGGAGCTCCCAAATTTATTAAACAGCAACTACTAGACCTAAGAAGTGAGAGAGATGGCAACACAATAATAGTGGGGGACTTTAATACTCCACTGATAGCACTAGACAGGTCATCAAGACAGAAAGTCAACAAAGAAACAATGAACTTAAACTATTCCCTACAAGAAATGGACTTAACAGATATTTATAGAACATCCTACCCAATAACTGCAGAATATACCTTCTATTCATCAGCACATGGAACATTCTCCAAGGTAGACCATATGATAGACCACAAAACAAGTCTCAGTCAATTTAAGAAAATCTAAATTATGTCAAGTACTCTCTCAGACCATAGTGGAAAAAGTTGGAAATCAACTCCAAAAGGAACCCTAAAATCTTGCAAATACATGAAAATTAAATAACCTTCTCCTGAATGATCACTGGATCAACAATGAAATCAAGATAGAAATGTAAAAATTATTTGAACTGAACAATAATAGGAACACAATCTATCAAAATCTCTGTGATACAGCAAAAGCGATGCTAAGAGGAAAGTTCATAGCATTAAATGCCTACATCAAAAAGTCTGAAAGACTGCAAATAGACAATCTAAGGTCACACTCCACAGAACTTGGGAAACAAGAACAATCCAAAATCAAACCCAGCAGAAGAAAAGAAATAACAAAGATCAGAGCAGAACTAAATGAAACTGAAACAAACAAACAAACAAACAAATACAAAAGATAAGTGGAACAAAAAGCTGATTCTTTGAAAAGATAAACAAAATTGATAGACCATTAGCAAGATTAACCAAGAAGAGAAAATATTCAAACAAGCTCAGTTAGAAGAAAAATGGGAGATATTGCAACTCATACTACAGATTATTCAAGGCCACTATGAGCACCTTTATGTGCATAAACTAGAAAACCTAGAGGAGACGGATAAATTCTTGGAAATATACAATCCTCCTAGATTAAACCAGGAAGATATAAAATCTCTGAACAGACCAGTAACAAGCAGCGAGACTGAAATGGTAATTAAAAAATTGCCAACAAAAAAAGTTCAGGACAAGATAGCTTCACAGCTGAATTTTATTAGACATTCAAAGAAGCATTGGTACCAATCCTATTCACACTATTCCACAAGATAAAAAGGGAATCCTTCCTAAATCATTATATGAAGCCACTATCACCCTAATACCCAAACCAGCAAAGGACATAACAAAGAAAACAACAGACCAATATGCCTGATGAACAAAGATACAAAAATCCTCAACAAAATACTAGCAAACTGAATCCAACAGCATATCAAAAAGATAATCTACTATGATCAAATGGGTTTCATACCAGGGATGCAGGGATGGTTTCACATACGTAGGTCAACAAATGTGATATACCACGTAAATGGAATTAAAAACAAAAATCACATGATCATCTCAATAGACACAGACAAAGCATTTGACAAAATTCAGCATCCCTTTGATTAAAACCCTCAGCAAAATCAGCATACCAGGGACATACCTTAAGGTAATAAAAGCCGTCTACAACAAACCCACAGCCAACATTATACTGAATGGGGAAAAGGTGAAAGCATTCTCGCTGAGAACTGGAACAAGACAAGGATGCCCACTTTCACCACCTCTATTCAACATAGTACTGGAAGTCCTAGCCAGAGCAATCAGACAAGAGAAAGAAATCAAGGGCATCCAAATCAGTAAAGAGGAAGTAAAACTGTCACTGTTTGTTGATGATATGATTGTATACATAGAAAACCCTAAAAACTCATCCAAAAATATCCTATAACTGGTAAATGAATTCAGCAAAGTTTCAGGATACAAAATTAATGTACACAAGTCAATAGCTCTGCTGTAGACCAACAGCAACTAAGCTGAGAATCAAATTAAGAATTCAACCCTTTTCCCAATAGCTGCAAAAAAAAAAAAAACTTAGAAATATACCTAACCCCAAGGACCTGAAAGACCTCTACAAGGAAAACTACAAAATACTGCTGAAAGAAATTATGGATGATACAAACAAATGGAAACATATCCCATGCTCATGGATGGGTAGAATCAATATTGTGAAAATGACCATACTGCCAAAAGCAATCTGCAAATTTGATGCAATTCCCATCAAAATACCATCAGCATTCTTCACAGAACTAGAAGAAACAATCCTAAAATTCATATACAACCAAAAAAAAAAAAAAAAAAAAAAAAGAGCCTGCATAGCCAAAGCAAGACTAAGCAAAAAGAACAAATCTGGAAGCATCTCATTACCTGACTTCAAACTATACTATAAGGCCATAGTCACCAAAACAGCATGGTACTGGTCTATAAATAGGCACATAGACCGCTGGAACAGAATAGAGAACCCAGAAATAAAGCCAAATACTTATAGCCAATTGGTCATCAACAAAACAAACAAAAACATAAAGTAAAGAAAGGACATCCTATTCAACAAATGGTGCTGGGATAATTGGTAAGCCACATGTAGAAGAATGAAACCAGATCCTCACCTGTCATACAAAAATCAACTGAAGAGGGATCAAAGACTTAAATCTAAGACCTGAAACCATAAAGATTCTAGAAGATAACATCAGAAAAACCCTTCTAAACATTGGCTTAGGCAAGACTTTATGACCAAGAACCCAAAAGCAAATGCAACAAAAACAAAAATAAATAGATGGGACTTAATTAAACTACAAAGCTTCTGCACAGCAAAGAAATAATCAGCAGAGTAAATAGACAACCCACAGAGTGGAGAAAATCTTTACAATCTATACATCCGACAAAAGACTAATATCCAGAATCTACAACAAACTCAAACAAATTAGGAAGAAAAAAAAAGACAATCCCATCAAAAAGTGGGCTAAGGACATGAATTGACAATTCTCAAAAAAAAAGATGTACAAATGGCCAACAAGCATATGGAAATATGCTCAACATCACTAATTATCAGAGAAATGCAAATCAAAACCACAATGCGATACCACCTCACTCCAGCAAGAACAGCCCTAATCAAAAAATCAAAAAGAAAGTAAATGTTGGCATGAATGCCATGAAAAGGGAACACTTTTACACTGTTATTGGGAATGTAAGCTAGTACAACCACTATGGAAAGCAGCATGGAGATTCCTTAAAGAACTAAAAGCAGATCTACCATTTGATCCAGTAATCCCACTATTAGTTATCTACCAAGAGGAAAAGAAGTTATTATATGAAAAAGATACTTGCACACGCATGTTTACAGCGCACAATTTGCAACTGAAAAAATATGGAACCAGCCCAAATGCCCATCAATCAGAGTGAATAAAGAAACTGTTCTATATATCTACCATGGAATACTACTCAGCCATAAAAAGGAGTGAAATAATGGGATTCACAGCAACCTGGATGGAATTGGAGGCTATCCTAAGTGAAGTAACTCAGGAATGGAAAACCAAACATCGTATGCTCTTGTTCATATGTGGCAGCTAAGTTATGAGGACGCAAAGGCATAAGAATGATACATGGGACTTTGGGGACTTAGGGGAAAGGGTGGGAGGGGGTGAGGAATAAAAGACTACACATTGGGTACAGTGTACACTGCTTGGGCGATGGGTGCTCCAAAATCTCAGAAATCACCACTAAAGAACTTATTCAAATAACCAACCACTACCTGTTCCCCAAAAACCTATTGCAATTAAAAAAAAAAAAAATTTAAGTGATTCAGCAGAGTCACGGTGTGAATCCAAAGTTGTCTGCAATTTTTCTTATGTTTCCCTTTTAGTATGTGCGTAAAAGCAATCTATTATAAAACCTATGTCGAAATAAGACCAAAACATCTTTTTCAATATGCATAAGAGAAAATTCCTGCATAATACAAAAATATTGTCTCATAGCTTGGCAGTGTTTTTTCTTTCTTACTAATGGTGCATCTCATAGACACTGGCTCTCAGATCACGTGTCCTTTAGTCATTGAGAAGTGGAAGACACTTTGCCCTCTAGTGTGGCTCACTGGTTCTCCTTTTGATGTGACATAGATTCTACTTGGGACAGATGGATCCATTTTTTCTGTTCTGACAGATTTATCTGTGACTGCAGAACATCCCTTACTTCTCTGGGACATTCACAGTGGCCACCAACATTAAGATCTAGGTTGATAAATGCTTGTAAAATCATCGTGACTTGTAAGAAGCCAAGCTTGAAGACGGGATAGAAAGAAAACTGCCAAAGTACAACACAACTGCCAGTGTTGCCAGTTGGATGGTGAACAGGAGGGATGCCAAGCAATTCACTGCTCGTCCAGCAGCCTTGAGTAGGAAAAGTGTGGACAAGGAAAAGTTGCAATCAAAGCTCATGGAAATCAAGCTTAGCGGGATCACAATTACCCTTCATGGGTTGTATATGGGTGCTCGCAAAAGTTCTTATGCCACATTGCACATGCCAGGATTTGATTGCAACTACGTATTCAATGACTACCTTCGTTTTGCTGAAAGACACATATGTTATTGCTATGGGTGACAGTATATCCATTTTCATTCCCAATAGCTACCTAATTTCCTTACTGGGAATTACATTTCTGTTGAGCATTGTCTTGGCCCAAAGGCATCCTGGTTCCTGCCTCCCACTGCCTCTTCCTTCTCCATCTGCCTCAAGCTCTGGTCAGGTTGAGTGGCTCAGTGACCCAAGCTTGGCCCCTCAGTTTCTTGCTCTTGGGAACTTTGGATTTGATGCATGTGAAACAGGGAAGGAGAGGAATTTCAGAGGTTAGACTCCCCACAGTAGTGCCAGGCGTCATCACAGTGCTTATTGCAAAGCTGTTTCTTTGTTTTACTTAGCATGACCCTCCTCTGCAGGTTACCCATGGTTTTTGCTGTGCCAAACCTGTTCTTTCAGCTTCCCAGCAATTCTGAGAGCCCCAAATAATATCCCCTTAAATCTCTTATTGCTTCAAGTCAGAGCTAGTTTTTGTTACTTGCTACCAAGAACCCTGGTTGGTTCAATTGCATTTCATATGAAATTGGTTGTCTTAGTCTGCTAGGGCTAAAATCCCATAGACTGCATGGCTTAAACAACAGAAATATATTTTCTCACAATTCTGGAGACTGGGAAGTCCAAGATCAGGCTCCAGCAGCGTTTAGTTTCTGGTGAGGGCTGTTTCTGACTGGCAGACAGCAGCCATCTCACTGTGTGCTCACAGGGCCTCTTCATGCATGTACAGAGGGTGTGTGTGTGTGTGTGTGTGTGAGAGAGAGAGAGAGAGAGAGCACCCTGGTGTCTCTTCTAAAAAGGACACTAATGTTGTTGGATTAAGGCCCCACCCTTATGACTACATTTAACCTTAATTACTTCTTCATAGGCTGCATACCCAAATACAGTCACACTGAGGAGCAAGGCTTCAGTGTATGAATTTTGGGGAGACACAGTCAGTGTGTTAATAACAGTGGTACCACAAAGGAAAAGAGAGGCTGCAGAATTTTCCCCAGAGTGTCCTCTTTTGTGCCATTAGAGAGAAGAGATGAAGGAATGAAATCTTTCTCTGGAGATCTTTAAGAACACAATGATGTTACTTTTGACATACGGTGGTCCTGACAAAAGGCAGAGTGGCATAATAGATGTGACTGTTGCAAACTTCTCCTCCTCAGGACTTGGTGAACTGTTTGCTGCAAAAGTTCAATAGGATAGTGTAGGCTAAGAAGAAAGAACTCCCCTCCAACCGTCCTCCTTCCTACTCTGTCTCTTTGAGCCACCAAAGGGGAGACATCCAGATTACTTTCATATCTTATTTATTTGTTTGTTTGTTTGTTTACTTTAGAGACAGGGTCTTACTATATGGCCTAGGCTGGCCTGGAACTCCTGGGCTCAAGTGAACCTCTCATCGTGGCCTCCTGAGTAGCTGGAGCTACTCAAGTGCACCATGGAATCTGGCTTTAATATTTTAAAGTTAAATTTTCTTTCATGGTTCCATACTTATTTTAGGCTTGTCAAATCAAGATCCCCCCAACCAACCCTGTTAATACATATCAATATTTTTATCTTGCAAACAATTTTGCTAACAGGCAGATACACCACCTGGAAGAAAGTGATGAGGTATGTATGTGCATTTATTTGGCATTCAAAATGAGTGCTTCCATTGATAAAATTATCTCAGACATTTCTTTACATATTTATTTATTTAGAGACAGGGCCTTGCTCTGTTGCCTAGGCTGGAGTGCAGTGGTGCAATCATGGCTCACTGCAGCCTTGAACTCCTAGGCTCAAGTGATCTCCCACCTCAACCTCTTGAGTAGTTGGGATCACAGGTGTACACCACTGTGCCTGTCTAATTTTTTAATTTTTTAAAATAGAGACAAGGTCTCACTATGTTGCCCAGGCTTGTCATGAACTCCTGAGCTCAAGTAGTTCTCCTGTCTCAGCCTCTCAAAGTGCTGGGATTACAAGCATAAGCCACTGAGTCTGGCTCATTACACAATTAATAGAAACAGAAAAAATCGAAGTGGCAACCGATGACACATTTTAGAAGAAATATATGCTAGTCTCTGAAGGTGAGTCTTTCTTGGTGCTCTTGGTTGCCTATACTAATAACATTCACCAATGCAGGAAGACTCAGAATTGCCCATATGTGCAGGTGGTTTTGGAAGCTTTCCGCGGTACTGCCCTGGCTATTCTCTGCGGTTGCAGTGGGGTAGGGATGGGGTACATTTGCTCTGGTTTCCTGAGCCCTGATCCACTGGATTCTCTAAGTAGGCACTATGCTTCCTGTGAGAATTAGACTTCTGAGTCCTCAGTGGAAGAACCCATAATATGAATTATACTGCAAGTAGAGGTAATAAATTTAACTGTCTGAATATATTTTTCATGCAACTGGCTAGGTTTAGCAGTTCTAGTTAGGACGCCGAATTAGCCCTCAAAGCACTCAGCAGGTGTTCATGTGGTGTCAGCAGTGGGAGTCCAACATACCAGTCTGTAAGTTCCTCCTACTTTTCCTGGGTGTTATAAGAAATGGCTGTGGGGGGGGATCTGCCTAGTAAATCTTGCTCTAAACTTCGGCAGGAAAAAGGAAGGCAAAGGGGCAGTGCTCACATACCCAGTCATGAAAGTTTCTATCAGCTTTGCACAAGCTAACGTGAGATTAAATGTAAATACTTTCAAAAAGAGATGAAACTATAAAAGAAATGAACTTAATGGTAAACACCATGGGTAAAGAGAAAAGCTAAGGTATTCAGTCTCTGGGCAGCACCTCTGAGTTACACATTTAAGGATTTCTTCTGAAATAAAACTGGATACCCGAAGCCTTATTTGCTCACATTTCATTTGGGAAAGGGTTGGCAGCAAGATATAAAAATGAGGTCTTGTCTCCTGTGAAGTAGGAGAGATGGCTGGGAGCTGAAGAACCCATTGGGAAAGGAAGAAGATACCTGCAATAGTACATGGGAAGGCGACAGACAAAACCTCTTGCTCCTTTTCGTCTAGAGTAGTGGTTCTCTAACTTGAGTCTGCATCAGAGTTAACTGAGGCCTTGTTAAGACAATCTGGCCAGGTGCGGTGGCTCACGCCTGTAATCCCAACACTTTGGGAGGCTGAGGTGGGCAGATCACTTGAGATCAGGAGTTCAAGACCAGCCTGGCTAACATGGTGAAACCCTGTCTCTACTAAAAATACAAAAAGAGTGGCCAGATGTGGTGGCAGGCAGCTGTAATGCCAGCTACTCGGGAGGCTGAGGCAAGAAAATCTCTTGAACCTCGGAGGCAGAGGTTGCAGTGAGCTGAGATCGCACCACTACACTACAGCCTGGGCAACAGAGTGAGACTCTGCCTCAAAAAAAAAAAAAAAACCAAAAAAACCCCACAATCTGCTGTTCCCCCACTATGAGTTTCTGATCCAGTAGGTCTAGGGTGGAGCTATAGCATTTGCATTTCTAGTAAGTTCCCAGGTGAGGCTGAGGCTGCTGGTTTAATAACCACACTTTGAGAACTGTCAATCCAGAATACTCTATTGGTGAATGCAGTGTGTGAAGTAGAATTCAGAGCCTCACGCCACCTCCCAGGTGCTAACACCGCCGGCTCTCTTAGTGCCTGATTTGCAAACCTATTTAGCTCATTGCTTGGGTCCAACTTTTATAGGCTCTGTTTAAAATATCTGCAGGTAAATTTTGAAAGAAAGGAAGTCAAGTATCTATCTTGACTCTCTAGAATTTATTCCCTGCTTCCATCAGACAATATTTCTGCATATAGGAGATATTTGTGGAAGCTTTCTCTTGGAGACTAAAGAATAAACACATCAGGAGAAAGTCCAGGCATGGATGTCCTTGGCATTAAACATAAAAACTGGGAAATGTGGCTCCAAGAACAGATAGTACAGAACAGCTCCTGTAATTCAGAGCACTCTTGATAGTGTCAAGGTCCCAGCAGTGTCCATGATTTGAGCCTTAAATCTGTTTTCTTTGGCAGGCTCCTCCAGGCTGCCCCAGCAAGCTGCTAGTGCCATTGTGGCGATGTGGGCCTCACTCTGGTTCTCACTGGTCTAGATAAATTCTTTTTGTTACAAACAGTTCAAGGACTTCTGCTCCTCAGTGAGCCAGGCAAGGTTTTGGGGCTAGTAAGTCAGCGAGTTTTCAACTATTCTGTTCTGAGAACCCCTTTACACTCTTAAACATCATTAGGGACCCTAAAGGGCTTTGTTTATGTGAATTATACCTATCAACATTTACCATATAAGAAATGACAAGTGAGAAATTTATAAAATGTGTATTAATTCATTTAAAAATAAGTACAAAACAATACGTGTTACCTTTCAAACATTTTAACATATTTTATAATTTTAAAAACCCTGTATTTTTCAAAACAAAGAAAATTAGAAGGGTAGTCTTGTTTTATGTGTTTGCGAACCTCTTTAATGTTTAGCATAATAAAAGACTACTGGATTCTCATATCTGCTAAAGTCACTGGAAAAGGAAGGAGCATTTTATTAGACTTTTCAGATAATTATGGATATTTTTCCTGGTTATTACATCAAAACTCAACAAGTGGTAGTTTCTTGGCTGGCACGGTGGCTAACACCTGTAATCCCAGCACTTTTGGAGGAAGAGACGGGTGGTTCACTTGAGGTCAGGAGTTCGAGACCAGCCTGGCCAGCATGGCCAAACCCCCATCTCTACAAAAAAAAAAAAAAAAGTAAATACAAAAATTAGCCAGACATGGTGGCACGTGCCTGTAATCCCAGCTACTCGGGATTACAGTAGCTGGGTAGGAGAATCTTTTGAACGTGGGAGGTGGAGGTTGCAGTGAGCTGAGACCGCGCCACTGCACTCCAGCCTGGGTGACAGAGCAAGACTCCATCTCAAAAACAAACAAACAAAAACAAGAGGTAGTTTCTTTAAGATTTGTTGCAATGTGGAATCCAAGACCATATCAAGGAACTGTTCATACTTTTGTTTCATAAAGTCCGTGGGTCTTTCTTGCGCCTTGAATGAATCTTTTCCCATACTCAATGTTTAAGATGTAATAAAATTTATAATATTTACTGCTCATCTAGGGTGTCCTTTTTTTTTTTTCTTTAGAGACAGGGTTTCACTTTGTTGCCCAGGCTGGAGTGCAGTGGCACAATCATAGCTCACTGCAGCCTCGAATTCCTGGCTCAAATGATCCTCCCATGTCAGCCTCCCGTATGTTGGGATTACAGGTGTGAGCCACCACACTCAGCCCTAGGGGGGTCCTTAAGTGAGACGTTTTCTCCCTCTGAATGTGTGGTGGCAAAAAACATACTGACTACTAGAAAAGTTTGGTGCCACTGCCTTGGTTTATGCTAAGATGCCAGCAGTTTTACCCATAGTTTCTGTATGAATGTCAACACAGTGGAAAGGTAAATAATATTTACTATCATTGAAAATAGTTTTGGTGCCGTGGAATCCCTGGAAAGGTTTCAGCAACTCTCAAAGTGTCATGGACCACAACCTGAAAACAACTATGTTAGGAGAATGAGGTAAGAGTTGCATCCTACAGCTTTTTCTTTTGCTTTTTTCTGAGACAGGGTGTCCCTTTGTCACCCAGGCCGGAGTGCAGTGGCATAATCTCGGCTGACTACAACATTTGCCCCCTGGGTTCAAGTGATCTTCCCACCTCATCCCCTTAATAGGTGGGACTACAAGCGAGTGCCACCACACCTGGCTAATTTTTGTATTTTAGTAGAGACAGGGTTCCCCGTGTTGGCCAGGCTGGTCTTGAACTCCTGACCTCAGGTGATCCACCTGCCTTGGCCTCCCAAAGTGCTGGGATTACAGGTGTGAGCCACTATGCCCAGCCCCATCCCACATTTTTATCTTGCTGCCTTTTTTATCCTTTTATCTTTCAGTGGGATTGCTAAAGACAATCCCAAGATCACTTCACAACTCTTCTAGGTCTGGCAAGGTGGCTAAAACCTGTAATCCCAACATTCTGGGAGGCTGAGGCAGGAGGATTGCTTGAGGCCAGGAGTTTGACACCAGCCTGGGCAATATGGCAAGACCCCATCTCTAAAAAAAAAAACAAAACAAAACCCCACTCTTTTGTTTTATTCACAGCATCTAATCACAAGGCAAAACAAATCACTTAAAGAAAAAGAAAATTGCAAAGTCTTTTAAATATAATAAATATAATAAAAATAGTAATGAGTAACCAAATGAGGATCTGACTGGCAGTCAGATCATGAAAGACAGTGCACTTTAGAACACACAGAAAAACATAGGCTTTACTTGCTGTAAATGTATAGAAACTTTTATGAGAAACTTAAAGAAAGAGAATGCAGTGATGTCCATCAATTGATGTCCATCCTCCAGAAACAACAGCTGCAGTTGTTTCAATTTGGTGGAAGCAGTGGGCAGAGCTGGGAATTCTGGGAACCCAGTGGTGCTGAGGAGCCGAGGTGCAGGGAATAAGCACAGAACTGGGACTTAGGGGAGCATCCTAGAACAGGGGCGGGTGCCAGGGAAGCTCAGGTGGGAGGAGCCCCGGCCGCTCTCCCTCCTGCTTAGCCAACCCCTGTGCCGTCTGTCCCCCCGCCAGCCACATGACACACCAACTGAACTGGGTCAGTCACTCCAGAGTCCTGAAAGATCTGAGAGCCCCAGAGCCTTGCTCCCTGGCCTCAGACTTGAATTGAGACCCAGCACTTCCTCGAGCTTGGCTTTTTTGACCAGATTTCCTGGACCGTGTGATATTTTGTTGTGGATATTCCATCAACTTCACAGGGTAGAGTATGTCCAGCAACCAATTCCTGGGGCCAGAGGGATTCCTATGGAGATTTAAGGTCCCCAGAGAACATGTTTGTGGTACAGGCATGGCCTGGATGCCTTATTCATTGCAGTCAGGGATCCCAAAACATGCTTTATTAAAAAGTCTCTGCTCAGAGAGCATATTGGCACCATCGGTGCTTTTGATGCTTAGAACTGAGGAAACTTGGCTGGGTGTGATGGCTCACACCTGTAATCCCAGCACTTTGGGAGACCCAGGCAGGAGGATCACCGGAGGTCAGGAGTTCAAGACCAGCCTGGCCAACATGGTGAAGCCCCATCTCTACTAAAAAATACAAAAATTAGCCAGGCATGGTGGCGCCTGCCTGTAATCCCAGCTACTTGGGAGGCTGAGGCATGAGTATCGCTTGAACATGGGAAGCAGAGGTTGCAGTGAGCCGAGATTGCGCTACTGCACTCCAGCCTGGGTAACAGAGCGAGACTTTGTCTCAAAAAATATATATAAATAAATAAAAAACTAAGGAAACTCAGGCCGTCCAGTGCAGTTGCCCATCATCCCCATCCCAGTAAAAATGGAAGCAGCCATCGGAGTCTTTTCTTAGGGTTAAACTCAGTGTTTGACACTTGGGGCAGAGACCAAAGCAAGTGGAAGAGAAATTTTCGTAAAAACATCAGAATCAGTTATGATAGAAGCAAGACTCTCTGGTGACTTGTGAAGGAACCCCAGAGACCACCAAACAAAGCTACTTCCCATGCAGCGGGAGGCAGAGATGTTGTTCCATCCCTTCATCTTCAGCCCGCACCCAAGTGTCCAGTACATAGTAAGTACTCAATAAATGTCAGATGAGTAAAGGAATGGATTGCTGGGTCATCAGAAGCAGAGCAAGGGAATCTTGGCTGTGAGGGAGAAGGCACATTCCTCTCTGCATCTGCTGTCCCTGAGTTTGGAGTCTGAGGTGTCTAGACCTGACTGATGATGTTTCCAGGCATTGCCAGACATTGCCAGGCATTGCAGATGGACTTGGCCCCTTCCAGGCAGGGAGCAGGATAAAGAATCAAGCATCCCAGAAAGGAGAGGATGGCATTTTGATGCCAGACTGCCTGATGGCATGTTGAGTTTCTTTGTTTCTTTCTCTTCCATGATTCATAAACATTTAGTTTAATGTTCCAGTGCTATCAGAATTGTCTTGTGGAAAATAAACAGGAGTTTATGTCCACACTGGGGCCAGAGCTTTAAAGAAGAGTAGATCCTTAGAGGCTGGCCTGAAAAAGCCTTAAAAGGAAGACGTTTCAGGAAGCCAGGTGTCAGGATTACAAGGGCCCAGCTGTCCCTCTTCAGAGATTGTTACTTATTTGATTCACCCTTTTTTTTTTTAAAGACGAAAGTCAAAATTTTGTCTGAGTGCAGTGGCTCATGCCTGTAGTCCCAGTGCTTTGGGATATGGGAGGATCACTTGAGCCCAGGAGTTAGAGACCAGCCTGGGCAACATAGCAAGACCTCCATCTCTACAAAATAAAAATTAAAAAATTAGCCAGGTGTGGTGTGTGGTCTGTGCCTATAGTCCCAGCTATTTGGGAGGCTGAGGCAGGAGGACTGCTTGAGCCCACTAGTTCAAGGCTTCAGTGAGCTATGATTGTACCACTGTACTCCAGTACTCCAGCCTGGGTGACAGAGCAAGACCCTGTTTCTTAAAAAAAAAAAAAAAAAAAAAAAAGGCCAGGTGCAGTGGCTCATGCCTGTAATGCCAGCACTTTGGGAGGCTGAGGTGGGTGGATCATTTGAGGTCAGGAGTTCAAGACCAGCCTGACCAATATGGTGCAACCCCTTCTTGTCTCTACTAAAAATACAAAAAATTAGCCAGGCATGGTGGCAGGCGCCTGTAATCCCAGCTACTAGGGAGGCTGAGACAGGAGAATCGCTTGAACCTAGGAGGTGGAGCTTGCAGTGAGCCGAGATCATGCCACTGCACACCAGCCTGGGTGACACAGTGAGACTCAGTCTCAAAAAAAAAAGAAAGAAAAAGATAAAAGTTCAAAGTTTTGCCTTGCCATGTTCTCCTTGAGCAACTTGATCCTGTTACTTCCTGTAGCTTAGCATGAACTGAAGTCCTGCAGGAAGCAGCATCTGTCAAACATGCATTTGGTATTGACCCAAGCCTCTACCTGTAACATCTGATTGCAGCACATCAGAGCATTGTCCCTACTGGGTCATCAGCCTCAAGACAGGCTGGAAGAGATGGAGCCACCCATGTGGCAGGAGCCGATGGTCCAGCTGCTTTGAGAACATGTCACGTAAGTGTGTGCTGCTGACGTCAATATCACACTAATAACACAGGGTATCAGTTAAGCGCAAAATATTTTCACAGGCAGCTTTCTGAGGGCCACTAGTTTTTATTTTATTTATTTATTTGTTTGAGACAGGGTCTCACTCTGTCACCCAGGCTGGAGTGCAGTGGCGCAGTCTTGGCTCACTGCAGCTTCAATCTCCTGGGCCCAAACCCTCCTCCCATTTCAGCTTCCCAGGTAGCTGAGACCACAGGTGCACACCACCATGCCCAGGTATTTATTTTTATTTTTTGTAGAGATGGGGTCTCACTATGTTGCCCAGGCTGGTCTCACACTCCTGGGCTCAAGTGGTCCTCCTGCCTCAGTCTCCCAAAGTGCTGGGATTACAGGCATGTGCCACCACGCCCTAACTACCCACTGGTTTTAAGTCAACTTAAAAACCCTTCAGTTGATCCTCCTGTCAGCAGATATTTTTCAGTAAGGGGCCTCCACAAGAAGAGAGTGGGCGAGCTCTCCTGGTTACTGACTGCAGCAGCCACGGGGAGTTCCAGGGCTAATTCAGTTCCGTAGCTGGCTTTCTACATTTAGATATCTGCAAAGGCAGTCTGTATTTTTATAATTCTCTGATTAATTGGTGGTTGTGGCTGACATTTGGATTTTTGGGGGGGGGGGTTGCAACTCTGTATATAATAATGTTTTAAAAGTTTGTGTCAGATTTAATTAGAAACAAATTTCACAGCACATTCATCTGCTTGGTCTCACTCCCCTGGACTCCCACTAGTAATTTTGTCATAGATCCTTTTCTCAATGGCAACCAAAATCTCCCAGCACAATAGAAGTATAGTTTCCAGGCAGAGAACTTGGGCTCTGGAGTTCGATGGACCCGCTCAAGCCCTGTTTGAACTCTGTAGCCACGCCTTTGGCCGGCTACTTAATTATGCTGGCCCTCATTTTCTGATCTATAAAATGGGCATGGTACTACCATAGCTCCAAGAGCAGCTGTGAGGACTAGTGGGTGGTCATCTATGCAGGGCATCTAGCAAAGTGCCTAGCCCAAAGTAGGGGCTCAACAAATAATAAAAACTACTTTTAAAAATAATTTTAACCTCCAGGCACGGTGACTCACACCTGTCATCCCAGCACTTTGGGAGGCCGAGGTGGGTGATCAACTGAGATCAGGAGTTCGAGACCAGCCTGGCCAACATGGTGAAACCCCACCTCTACTAAAAATACAAAAATTAGCTGGGCATGGTGGCGCCTGCCCGTAATACCAGCTACTTGGGAGGCTGAGGAAGGAGAATTGCTTGAACCCAGGAAGCAGAGGTTGCAGTGAGCGGAGATTGTGCCACTGTACTCCAGCCTGGGTGACACAGTAAGACTCCGTCTCAAAAAAAAAAACATAATAATAATATTAACCATTTTATTTAATGGTATATGTGTGTCTGAGGTATGGGATGTATATGTGTCAGTGGTGTGTGCATCTGATATGTGTGTGTGTTTCTGGGAAAAGAAAAAAATTGTGTGTGCATGCGTGTGTGTGTGTGTGTTCACATGCATGTGTGAAGTTCTTGGCTTTGTAAAGAAGGGGTCTTTCCTGACTTTCTCACCACGGGCCTGCATACAGCCATCTGTCCAACCCAGGTTGGTGTCCAGCTAGCCTCGTTTAAGTACTTCAGCCCCTCACACCTGTGCTTCCTGGACCTTAGATCCACATGTCGGGGAGAAGGAAGACCTTGCCCTGGGATGAGAAGAGACCAGCTGCATTCCTTGCTTCAAAGCAAACCAGCACTTCCTGAGCTCCACAATGACAGGCTCACCCTTTTCCTGGCCCGAGTGTTTATTACTCCTTTTTCTGGTGTCCAGGGACTTCGATTGAGCTCTCCCCACCTAACTCTCTTCAGCAGCAGCCTGGGTGGCACCATTATCCCCTGTCCTCACTGCACCCAGGGACCAGTGGGCCCTGCCATTCTTGCCTGCTCCCTTGCAGTCTCTAGAGTAAAAACCTCCCTGGGTCTGTGTGGGATCAACTGAGCCTTTTGTGAATAGCTCATTCACAATGTCATTTGCAGTGTGCAGGGCCTTACAGAGCACCTGCTAGAATATTCAGCGTCAAATATTCTCTAGCTGGGTGCTCAGCGTGACAATGCTGCATTGGCAAATGAACGGTCAACACCGGGACAGACATCTGTAATTAGACAAACTCAGCAGGGAGCTGCCTTTTGTCTCCTCTCCTTGGTGGGTTTGGATCTATGCCTTTTAAATCTCATGTAGCAGATTAAGAATGAGGACTCCAGAACGAAATGCATGTGTCCCATGAATTATAGCCCTACAGCCCCACTAATTCCAAGCCATACCTTTTATAATTTTATACTTCTACCTAAGTGTGGCCAGCATGTGTATATGCCACCAGCTGGAGACACCGTCTGAAGCAAGTTTGGCGCCGAATGGAGTTTGGCCTCATCCCACCCAGAAGACAACAGAGAGTAATGATTTGATCACTATGAGATACATTAATTTGGCTCCAGGCTGAAATTCTTTTATAGGTACTTATAGTTTGAGGATAGCACTGCTGAGTCTGGAACTAGAAAACCACAGGCAAAAAATCATAAGAACCCCTAAACCTAGTGAAAGAACATTCTAGACCAAGACTGCGAGGTAGAAGGGGTGCCTTTCCTCTGTCTCCCTCCTCACCTCTCAGGTCTCAATACCTCAGCCTATGACTGTCTTAGAAACAAAAAGAGCATGGGAGACATGCGGCCTGTGTTGATAGTGCTATCAAGGACATATTTTAAAACGGAATATGTTGGGTTGTGCCTATGGAAAAGGCCGTAACAGCATGAACTACAATTTCCTTGGTTCCTGAGGTTTTGTGATGATCCCTTTGGAGCTCTGGCAGTGTGGGATTCAGGGCACCCTCAGAGGGATGCAGTCACCAAAATGCGGCAAAGAATCTCATTACAGCACATTTTCCTTTTTAATTTGCTCTCCTGGCAGATTGCAAACTGGAGCCGCAATGCTGGTTCTTAGGTGTTTCTACCACATCAGTGTATGTTACTTTGACATGTAACTAAAAATTTTGTTGCTTTGATCTTTCTTTCTCTTTCTTTCCTTTCTTTCTTTCTCTCTCTCTTTCTTTCTCTTTCTTTCTTTCTTCTTTTTCCTTCCTTCCTTCTTTCCTTCTTTCTTTCTCTCTTCTTTCTTTCTTTCTACAGGGTCTTGCTCTTTGCCCAAGCTGGAGTGCCAGCCATGGCATGATCATAACTCACTGAAACTTCTGCTTCCCAGACTCAAGCAATTCTCCTGCCTCAGCCTCCTGAGTAGCTGGAATTACAGGTGCCCACCACCATGCCCGGCCAACTTTTGTATTTTTAGTAGAATGGAGTTTCGCCATGTTGGACAGGGTGGTCTCGAACTCCTGACCTCAAGTGATCTGCCCACCTCAGCCTCCCAAAGTGCTGGGATTACAGGCATGAGCCACTGCGCCTGGTGCTCTCATTGTTCAGTTGTGTAAAATTGCCCCAGAATTTGAGGTTTCCCTACACATTCTGTCTCATCAGAGGGTGGGTGCTTGTGGCTCACAAAAGCACCCACTCTTGCCATGCACAGAGGCTATGATTACCTGTCCTGAGAGTGAGATGACAGGGTTCCTGTCATCTTTGGGGTCTACCAATGACAGTGTCTCTCGATCTCAAGCCCTGACCATTGAACATCACTGTGTGGAGGGTGTGACTTATGCCTGGACCTGGAGCAGACAGGGCTGGCCCCAGCCCTCTGTCTGCCTCCACTGGGACGATGTGTCTGACCATATTGGGCAGTGATTATTTGCTGCTTTTGCCACGTCCATAGCCAGGCTTCAGGTTGCCAGCAAAACCCCCCTGAGACTGTGTACAAGATATTGTAGGTGTGTGTTGTGAGGTTTTTTCACAATGTGATCATGTCATTCAGGCATTCTTAAATGAACTAAAAACGATGTTTGTTTATTTATTTTAATAGAGACAGGGTCTTGCTCTGTTGCCCAGGCTGGTCTCAAATTCCTAGACTCAAGCTATCCACCTACCTCAGCCTCCTGAGTAACTGGGACTACAGGTGAGCACCAGCACACCCAGCTAATTAAAAAAAAAAAAAAAAAAATTGGAGAAACAGGATCTCCTTCTGTTACCCACGCTGGTCTCAAACTCCTGAGCTAAAGCGACCCTCCCTCCTCAACCTCTCAAAGTGCTGGAATTACAGGCATGAGCCACCATACCCAGATGATGACATTAAGAACTTCTGACATTGTGACTTTAGGTTGTGTCCGTTTACATCCCTGCCCTTCTTCTAGATTTTCTCTGGATGTCACTTCCCCCATCAATTCTGTCCACTCATTTTGTTAAATTCTTAGGACCCCGATCCTGGGCCTATTGGGTGGTCACATGAGGTGAATAGACCTCCGAGGCATCCACCCATGACTCTCCCAGGGCAGGTGTGTCTGGCGGCCGTGTTCCTTATGACATGCGCAGAAGCTCAGGGGGTGCTGGACCATCCCTGAGTGGAGAGTGGAGACACTGGGCTCCGAGCCTGAAGAGGTTCCTTGCTGTTCATCAAGAGATGGTTAACAGTAGGGCGTGAGGATCCGGTTTTACTAGTGGGCTCACGTGTCAGCTGAGTCAGGGGTCCCAGCTGCTCTCTGCTGGTCTCTCACTGGTAGCTTCATTTCCAGTCACAGTGTGTGTGCGGGTCAGGGGGTGGGGAGCGGGGTTTGCCCACCCTTCAGGCAGAGCCTTGGACTTGAGGGGCCTTCCAACAACAGGGCTAGCATTGCCCTGTTCAGCAGACAAAGGGAAGAGGGCAGGAGTGAGACTGGGCCTTGGTTTTTCTAACCCGTTTTCCTGAAATGAGAGCCAAAAGAGGCTGGGAGCGGTGGCTTATGCCTGTAATCCCAACACCTTGGGAGGCCAAGCCGGGCAGATCACGAGGTCAAGAGATCGAGACCATCCTAGCCAACATGTTGAAAGCCCATTTCTACTAAAAATGCAAAAATTAGCTGGGCGTGGTGGCACACGCCTATAGTCCCAACTATTCATTCGGGAGGCTGAGGCAAGAGAATCGCTTGAACCTGGGAGGCAGAGGTTGCAGTGAGCCAAGATCGTGCCACTGCACTCCAGCCCGGCAACAGAACGAGACTCTGTCTCAAAAAAAAAAAAAAAAAAGAGCCAAAAGTTGAATTCTCACACGGAGCTAACCTAAGCAGCAACACTTCAGGCAGACAAAGGGGTGCAGAGATGAAAACCCCCAACACCCAAATTTCCCAAGTTGTAAATAGTTTTCTTCTGAATACACTTTATGTCAGAAATAAAATCCTCTGGATTGCAGACAGTCACAAGCACTCTGGAACCAAGTTATTGTGGTCCAACTTAAGAGGCGCCTAGACTAAAACCTGGACATTCACTTCCCAAGATCTCTTTTCCAGAACTGTCCAGAAAGTCATGAAACCTATCATCAATTTTTCCATCAATCTTTGGTTGAGGAAAACTGGCCTAGTAAGTTAAGGAGAAAGTTCTTTTTTCTTTTTTATTTATTTATTTATTTTTGAGACGGAGTCTCGCTCTGTCGCCCAGGCTGAACTGCAGTGGTGCGATCTCAGCTCACTGCAAGCTCCGCCTCCTGGGTTCACGCCATTCTCCTGCCTCAGCCTCCTGAGTAGCTGGGACTACAGGCGCCCGCCACCATGCCTGGCTAATTTTTTTGTATTTTTAGTAGAGACGGGGTTTCACCGTGTTAGCCAGGATGGTCTCGATCTCCTGACCTCGTGATCCACCCACCTCGGCCTCCTAAAGTGCTGGGATTACAGGTGTGAGCTGCTGCGCCCGGCTGAGAAAGTTCTTTTTAATCATTTCTTGTTCTCCCATCCCCACTCCGACCTGAAAATAGCCTTCCCTTTGTTAGATCAAAGACACCTCTTGACAATTACTGAGATGAGGGTATATTATTCTTTTGCTTAACTTGTTTGATTGTACCCGAAACTGGAAGAGGGCTGTGTTTTCTGCAGCATCTGATTAACAATGAGTACATATATCCAAGGTCCTTTGGGGGCTCAGAGTAGCAGAGGTGTTGAAAATAAGAAGGGATTTTAGCCTTGAGCTGCCTTAAATCCTTGTCGGAACAGGGCAGTTGGGGAGGAAAATTAATAAAGGATTTGAAACCCGGTTCACAACCAGAAGTGGACCCTGAGTCGGGGCCAGGAAGAGAATCTGAGAACCCCAGCCTTACTTAGTGGCCCTACTCCCAAGCATCCTGGGGCACACCACTGTTGCCTGTTTACTGCTTGGCTAGAAGCAGAAAAAGATGCTGAAAAATGTTCTGGTCTTAAAAGAATTCCTTCCTTCGATCCCAAGTTTTAAAATTTATGAAGAACAGAATATAGTGATCTGTGACAATGTGGATGAACCTGGAGGACATCATGCTTAGCGAAATAAGCCAAGCACAGAGAGACAGAAGCTGCATGCTCTTTTTTATTTGTGGAATCTAAAACACTTGAGTTCATAGAAGCAGAGAGTAGAATGGTGGTTACCAGGAGCTCAGGGTGTGGATGGGGAGGGGAGGACTGGGAAGATGTGGTCAAAGGATACAAAATTTCTTTCAGACAGGAGGAATAAGTTCAAGAGCTCTACTGTACAATGTGGTGACTATAGTTCATCACAGTGTATTGAATACTTGAAAATTGCTAAGAGAATAGATTTAAATGTTCTCAATATAAAAAATAAGTGGGTGGGCGCAGTGGCTCACACCTGTAATCCCCGCACTTTGGGAGGCCAAGGCAGCTGGATCCCTTGAGGTCAGAAGTTCCAGACCAGCCTGGCCAACATGGTGAAACCCTGTCTCTACTAAAAATGCGAAAATTAGCTGGGCGTGGTGGCAGGTGCCTGTAGTCCCAGCTACTCCAGAAGCTGAGGCAGGAGAATTACTTGAGCCCAGGAAGCAGAGGTTACAGTGAGCCGAGATTGCGCCACCACACTCCAGCCTGGGTGACAGAGCGAGACTTTGTCTCAAAAAAAAAAAAAAAAAAAAGAGAAACGATGTATGTTAATTAGCTTGATGCAATCATTTCACAGTGCATATATGTATCAGAACATCACATTGTGCACCGTAAATATACACAATTTCTATTTGTCAATTAAACCTTAATAAAGCTGAAAAAATATAGTTCAAATAAAGTACTTCAACTTCTCTTGCACAGTAAGTTAGCTATAGGAAAGGAGATTGCCTGTCTAAAACCAAAATGCAGGTACCAGTTCTCATGGCAAATTCAGAGACCCACACTGAGCCCCGAACCTGGTTAAGCCTTCACTGATGTGTGACTTTGAACCGATGACTTAACCTCTGTGTGCCTCAGTTTCCTCACCTGTACTCTGTAGATAGTAACTTGCCTCAGGGTTGTCATGAGGATTAAAGGGGTTAATATATAGAATGGCTAGAGTACTAATTGGCTCATAGTAAGCACTAGATAGGGGCTAGCTATGATTACAGAAATCCCTTTCTTCATCTTATAGGATACCAGAGTTAGAAGTGCTAGACCTTTGAGGGTGCAATCCACCCCACCTCTACGTTTCCCTGCCAGAATTCTATTCCAGACAAAAGTCTGTTTCTCTTCATCTTAAAGGTCCCTAAGAAAAGAAAGTCCACCAACTCCTCAGTTATCTGATCAGTAATAATTCTTCCTTCCACTCAGAAAGTTTTCCTTATAAGTAAATTAACCTCTCTTCTGGAAATTAAAGCCATTTCCTCTCATGTAAGCCATGCTGAGATAGAGAAGTGCTTTTCTCCTTAAAACAACTCTCCTATATTTAAGTGCTCTATTAAACCCCATTTTCTGGTTTTTCTTCCCCTGGAAAGAATGGGAATCAGTTACCTTTTCTCTGGGGCGCATTTGTATTACCTACTTGACATGCCCTTGTTTCTTGCTTTCTTGTATTCCATAACATCACTCTTAAAAACCAAAGCCACAACTGAAACGAGTCAATTCTGACAATTTTTGTTGATGCCCCAGGTGAGGGAGAGATGCCTGCATAATTCTGGCCCATTTCACTGCTGCTTAATTTTGGTGTTGTATATACCGTTTTCACACCCATGACCAAAGATACCAATAAATGGCTCCCACATCCCAACTACAGGGTGAGTTCTTGACCTTTTCCCATGTTTTATTGTTTTATTCTACTTGTCACTCTCCATTTCTGGATCTTAGGATACATTTGGGTCTGTCTGATATGCTAGAATCACATGTAAATTTGGACTCATTCTTTTTTTCTTTTTTTTTTTTTTGAGATGGAGTCTCGCTCTGCCGCCCAGGCTGGAGTGCAGTGGCGCGATCTCGGCTCACTGCAACCTCCTCCTCCCGGGTTCAAGCGATTCTCCTGCCTCAGCCTCCAGAGTAACTGGGACTACAGGCATGTGCCACCACGCTGGGCTAATTTTTGTGTTTTTAGTAGAGACGGGGTTTCACCGTGTTGGGCAGGCTGCTCTCGAACTCCTGACCTCATGATCCACCCTCCTCAGCCTCCCAAAGTGCTGGGATTACAGGCGTGAGCCACCACACCTGGCTTGGACTCATTCTTAAATCTGAAGGGCAGGACGGTAAGTTTCTTGAGGCAGAACATTTTATTATTTATCTCGTACTCCTCACGGTGCCTGGCTCAGAGAAGAGCCTGTGAATACACCATTAGATACGTTTTCTAAGTCACCCCTAACAATTTTCAGTGTTAGGGATTATTAAGACTAGACCAGAGTAGGCCCCGTAGTAAGAGTCTTTGGTAGGCTTCCCCTCTGCCATCTCTCCAAATGGACATGGCTGTGGAGTGTGTCTGAATGGGAACTCAGGTGGTGCATGCCCACAGGGAAACATGGTGCTTAGATTTTCAGCCCATGTATTATTTTATCTTAGAGTTGGAAATTCTCAAGAAGCCTTTGCAAAGCCCCACAAAGGGAAAACTTGATATGTTCAGGACTCGGATGCCATTCTGATGAGCTCTTTGGAGAGATATGGAGGGGGAAAGTGGAACGTTGTGAAATCAAACCAACAATTACAGTGTCTCGGAACTTCAACGTGGTTGGAAATTATTGATTCAAGTCACGCTCTCCACCGGGCCACTGTCTGTGAGCAGTGTTCTTTAAAAAGAATTATACAGCCACTTGCTAAGTATCTATAAGTCAGATTTATTTCCAGCTACTCCCATATGTGTCCTCTCCGCCCCAAATGGCTGGCCGTCCTCCCTGCTCTCGGCTTAGCCTCATTTCTGTGGCTTTGCTGAAGCTGCTTTCTTGCCAAGTAGGCCGTGCCTGTTCTCCAGTCTAGGGACATCCGACACAGCATTCAAATCCTTCCTGAGTCGTCCTTTCTCACGTCTTGGTCTCTCCTTGTTCAGAGGTGCGAGTTTGGTCTTCCCAGTTACATATCACTGAAGGTGAACCACAGTCTCCCCTTTTCTTCCATCCCTTAATTCCCAGAAAAGTTTAACAAAGAAGAAAGAGCTTCAGATCAGTGTAGTCAAAACCCCACCAGTTTCCAGAATCACCCAATGACATTTTCAAAAAGATCTATTGAGGCCAGACACAGCAGCTCACACCTAGAATCCCAGTGCTTTGGAAAGCCAAGACAGGATGATCACTTGTGCCCACAGGTTAAAGACCAGCCTGGGCGATATGCGAGACCCTGCCTCTACAATAAAAAATATGTTTAAAAAAAACTAGCCATGTGTGGTGGTGCATTCCTATAGTCCCAGCTTCTCAGGAGTCAGAGGTGGGGGGATCGCTTAAACCCAAGAGTTGGAGGCTGGAATGAGCTATGATTGCACCACTGCACTCTAGCCTGGACAACGGAGCAAGACCATGCTTCTTTTTCTTTTCTTTTCTTTTTTTTTTTCAGGGGCGGTGGGGGGAACTGAGTTTCACTCTTGTTGCCCGGGCTGGAGTGCAATGGTGCCATCTCAGTTCACTGCAACCTCCACCTCCCAGGTTCAAGTGATTCTCCTGCCTCAGCCTCCTGAGTGCTGCGATTACAGGCGCCCACCAACACGCCTGGCTAATTTTTGTATTTTTAGAAGAGATGAGGTTTCACCATGTTGGCCAGGCTGGTCTCAAACTCCTGACCTCAGGTGATCCACCTGCCTCAGCCTCCCAAAGTGCTGGGATTACAGATGTGAGCCACCTTGCCCAGCCAAGACCATGTTTCTAAAAAAATTAAAAAATTAAAAAATTAAGAAAAGATCTACTGAATCAAAATTTCTAGAGATGAAACCCAGGAATCTGCTTTTTACAAAAGCTTTTCAGGGGTAAGTCTGAGAATAAGTCAAGTTTCAAGAACTACCAACAAGATCTGAGAGGAGTTTGTGTCAAGTCAAAATCTTGGTACCTAGATGGTGGAGCCCAAGAACCCTGGGTGTGGTCCCATGAATCCCAAAAAGCTTTCTTCCCAAGAAGCACTCTGCAAGGTCAAACCATTGGAGCCGTGAGCACATTTTGCTGCTATGATGCTGTATACACTGAAATAGTGGCTTTTTGCTCCCTGGAGATATTTACATTTTTATTTTTATAGCTACTGATTTTTATATCCTGCATTGCATCTACTTCCAAACTAAATGCCACTGCTCTTACGAAGAGCACTTACTACTGGTCACCAGTTTTGTATTGAGAAAAGCAGGCTTGGCTTGGCAACTCTTGTTCTTTATCCCTCCTACTCTGAAAGATGGTGCTTCCTTGGCCAACACAGGGGACAGATTCTATTCTGCTTAGTGCATAGCCATGGTTTTGTTCATGACAAGCTCATCAGTCCTCAGAAAGCACAACCTCCGACAACTGTCATTACCACATGCATCCTTCTTTCCCAGGCAGGGTCTATTCAAGGGTGGTGTTGGGCTGGGTGTCCATGCATTTATTCAGCCATTGTCTAGGCTGTGGGCTCCAGCCTTTAGATTTGCTGTGATGCTTGTCTGCAGCCTTCCTAATCTGTGGCTTGAACTGCCCCATCAGCCACTAATCTTGGGTCTTGGATATGCTTTAATATGTCCACATGACCATTTTTTTTTGTTGTTTGAAGGCACCAAATTTTACTTCCCATGCAATATCTTCTTGTTTTATTTCAAACTACTGGGATGATGTGATATCAATATCAATAAAACAGCTTATTGATAACCTAATATGTCTATGGCAATGTACTGGGGCACTGGGCCTTCAAAGATGAACAAGATAAGGATTTTGCTCTACAGGGGGCAATGTTCTGATGAAAGAGACAGAAAATCATTCAGAAAAAAAGCAGTTTACAAGGCCAAACAGCAGATAGCAAGTACAAAAATGAATGGCCCACCACTAGCCCCTGTTTGACTTTGGAGGAAGGCTTGACCATGGAGTACTTGAAAACGTCATGGGGAATCCACATAGCTCAGGGCCTGGTATACAGCAGGGGCAAAATAAGTACCTACCAAGTGAACACACAAATGACTAGATGATGCTAAGTTGTGTGAACCCCGAAAATTTGAGACAGGTCTCAGTTAATTTAGAAAGTTTATTTTGCCAAGGTTGAGAAGGCACACCTGTGGCACATCCTCAGGAAATCCTGATGACGTGTGCCCAAGGTGGTCAGGGAACAGCTTAGTTTTATACGTTTTACGGAGACATGAGACATCAATCAATATATGTAAGAAGTACATTGCTTCAGTCTGGAAAGGCAGGACAAACTTGAAGCAAAGGCAGGAAGACTCAAAGTGGAGAGACGCCTTCCAGGTCACAGATAGGTGACAGAAAAGTGGTTGCATTATTTTGAGTTTCTGATTAGTCTTTCCAAAGGAGGCCATCAGATATGCATCCATCTCAGTGAGCAGAGGGGTGACTTTGAATAGAATGGGAGGCAGGTTGGCCCTCAACAGTTCCCAGCTTGACTTTTCTCTTTAGCTTACTGATTTGGGGGCCCCCAGATTTATTTACCTTTCACAGTTTTAAACTGTGCCCTGAAATATAGTAATGTACACTCAGAAAAGAAACAAACCACATACCACACACAACACACACACAGACACACATATTCTTCACCAAGGAAGCCTGAGTCTATTTTCCCAGAGAATAACATAAGTGAGACATTTAGAAAAGCACACACTCTTGTGAAAGTTAATCTTTATGGTATTGGTGGGAGTCATTTATTGAACAGTAACTAAGTTAATAGGACCTACCAGATATTGTTTATACTCAGTATATGGATTAAACACTCGTGGTGTAAATTTATTGATTCACAATATAACAAGGAGACAAGGGAGATGACCCTTCTGTCAGCTGAGATATGCACAGTAACTACCTGATTTATTTCATAATCAACCAACTTGTATCCCACCTCCTTCCAAAACAGATTTAATGTCAAACTATTTACAACACCCAAGGTAGGAGGCAAGTTATAAAAAAGGTGAGAAATGGGGCATCAAAAAAATGACAAGGCTGGGTGCAGTGGCTCATGCCTGTAATCCCAGCACTTTGGGAGGCCAAGGTGGGTGGATCACCCTGAGGTCAGGAGTTTGAGATCAGCCTGGCCAACATGGTGAAACCCCATCTTTACTAAAAATACTAAAAATTACTAAAAATTAGCCAGGTGTGGTGGGATGTGCCTGTAATCCCAGCTACTCGGGAGGCTGAGGCAGGAGAATTGCTTGAACCCAGGAGGCAGAGGTTGCAATGAGCCAAGATCACACCACTGTACTCCAGCCTGGGCGACAGAGTGAGAGTCCATCTCAGAAAGAAAAAAAAAATGACAAGAAGCTGAATGAATTGAGTCTCTTTGCAACTTTGGCTAAAAAGAAGTCACATGGGGCCGGGCACGGTGGCTGACGCCCGTAATCCCAGCACTTTGGGAGGCAGAGGTGGGCGGATCACAAGGTCAGGAGATTGAGACCATCTTGGCTAATACGGTGAAACCCCACCTCTACCAAAAATACAAAAAATTAGCCAGGCGTGGTGGCAGGTGCCTGTAGTCCCAGCTACTCGGGAGGCTGAGGCGGGAGAATGGCATGAACCCGGGAGGTGGAGCTTGCAGTGAGCCCAGATCGTGCCATTGCACTCCAGCCTGGGCAACAGAGCAAGACTCCATCTCCAAAAAAAAAAAAAAAAAGTCACACGGGTTAGTTAGAATGTAAGTTTTGGAAAGAAAAAAGAAGAAAACTTTCTCCTAGTCCTAATTTCAGAAGGAAATTATGTCATGGGGCTATTTCTCTAACCCTAGCCCCTTAATGACTTGCTGCTATCCCTATTTTTATGACTAGTGGGACTCTTACTACCAGCTAGGTAGCTAACTTTCTATGTGGTAGGCATTGCATGAATTCCTATACACATACTTTAAAAACATTTAATCCTACACCTGTCCTGTGAGGGGTCCTGTTATCTCCTATTATCTTGCAAGCAGCCTTTTTTTTTTTTTTTTTTGAGATGGAGTCTCGCTTTGTCACCCAGGCTGGAGTGCAGTGGCGCGATCTCGGCTCACTACAAGCTCCGCCTCCCGGGTTCACGCCATTCTCCTGCCTCAGCCTCCCCAGTAGCTGGGACTACAGGCGTCCGCCACTACACCCGGCTAATTTTTTGTATTCTTAGTAGAGATGGGGTTTCACCATGTTGGCCAGGATGGTCTCGATCTCCTGAACTCG
This sequence comes from Pongo abelii, assembly GCF_028885655.2. NCBI lineage: Eukaryota > Metazoa > Chordata > Mammalia > Primates > Hominidae > Pongo > Pongo abelii. Next base: position 30,725,437 of record NC_071993.2, on the reverse strand, counting down.
TGATCCGCCCGCCTCGGCCTCCCAAAGTGCAAGCAGCCCTTTTTACCTGTAGCCTTCCTAAAGCAGCTGATGTTCTCCATGAGCAGGTTTTCTGCAGCCTGGGAATTAACATGTGGAGAGAGAGCTACTGCAAACAACCGGAAGCCTCCCCAGTAGCAGATAAGAAAATCCTGCTCCAGAGACAGCTTTTATCTAGAGAGAGAGGCAGGAACACACTGCTGTGTTCTGCCAAAGCAACTCAAGGACACTTAGAAGGATGTCTCAAGAGTGATCAAGGGGCAGTGCCACTTCTGACCATTGGGGACATTGATTTTGATCAACCACTACCTTAGTTGTTTAGAAGCAAACATGGTGTGGAAGCCAGTACCTTAGACTTGAAACCCAAGAAGTTGTTTCCAGGCCTAGCTCTGCCATTGCTAGTGGTATAAATTTGAGCAGGTCAGTTAACTTCTCTTAGCATCAGTTTCTTCACCTGGTCGTTGTGGCAAGAAATAGCTTCACCATCCTCTATGCTGATATCATGGAAACTGTAAAGTATTGAAAATGAGAGCTACAGTATGTTATTGACATGGTTTGGATTTGTGTCTGCACCCAAATCTCATGTTGAACTGTAATCCCTAATGTTGGAGGAGGAGCCTGGTGAGAGGTGATTGGATCATAGGGGTGGACTTGCCCCCTGCTGTTCTCTTGATAGTAAGTGAGTTCTCACAAGATCTGGTTGTTTAAAAGTGTGCAGCACCTCCCCCATTGCTCTCTCTTCTTCCTGCCCTGCACATGTAAGAAGCGTATCCTTCCCTTTCACCTTCTGCCATGATTATAAATTTCCTGAGGCTTCCCCAGCCATGCTTCCTGTACTGTCTGGGGAACTGTGAACAAATGAAACCTCTTTTCTTTTCTTTTCTTTTCTTTTTTTTAAATAAATCACCCAGTCTCTGGTATTTCTTTATAGCAATGCAAGAATGAACTAATACAGTTATTTAGCCCAAATTTTAAAATCCTACATGTTCTTCTTCCTATATAGGCCCTAAGAATCACTAAAATTTCATATTATCTAGTTCGTGCTATTTTAATTTTCTTCTTCTTAATACTCTTTGCTGCCTCCATGCCCTCTTCCCTGTGCCCTAAATCCTGGTGATTGGCTGCCTCTCAGCCCTGACTCTTTCCTTCTTGTTATCACTTAGTATTACAAGACCCTAGATAAGAAAGGAAAGGAAAAGGAAGGGAAGGCGTATTAGTCTGCTTTCATGCTGCTGATAAAGATATGCCCAAGACTGAGTCATTTATAAAGAAAGAAAGATTTAATGGACTCACATTTCCACGTGGCTGGGGATGCCTCACAATCATGGAGGAAGGCAAAAGGCACATCTTACATGGTGGCAGGCAAGAGAGAGTGAGAGCCAACCGAAAGAGGAAACCCCTTATAAAACCATCAGATCTTGTAAGACTTATTCACTACCATGAGAATAGTATGGGGGAAACTGCCCTCATGATTCAATTATCTCCCACCGGGTCCCTCCCACAACATGTAGGAATTACGGGAGCTACAATTCAAGATGAGATTTGGGTGAGGACACAGCCAAACGACATCAGAAGGGAATAGAAGAGTACTTATTGTTGTACAAACATCCTATACAAAAATTAGCCAGGCATGGCAGCGCACGCCTCTGGTCCCAGCTACTGGGGAGCCTGAGGCTGGAGAATCACTTGAACCCGGGAGACGGAGGTTGCAATGAGCCGAGATCATGCCATTGCACTCCAGGCTGGCTGACAGAGAGATTCCATCAAAAAAAAAAAAAACTTTACAAAAACAAAGGCACTTTCATAAAAACCAATACACCTACCATCACATCACCTTCACATATCAACTCATCCTTCTCCTACCCCATTTCCAGTTTCTCCATAGACATTTATGCTTCTAAATGGCTGTGATCACAGAGCCGACACATTGTCTGGTTCTGCTAGTTTTATTTATTTAACATTGCTATAACTATTTCCTCAGTTGCTACATCCCTTCATAATTAACCCTGCTATTGGTTGTAAACTATTCCATGGGGTAAAATGTATTATTTTGAAAATCATAATTTTCTTAGTGTTGGACATCGAGGTTTAATTTAATAAATAATGCCACAACAAATAATTTGCATACTTAGTCTTTTTCCCCTCTCATGAATTATATAGAAAAGTGCTTATAATTTTTTTTCTAAAAGCTGATGAAATTTTCTAAATTCCCTGCAGGCTGAATATTTATCACCCCTTTTTGGTCCCTCTTTTCTTTACCTTGCTTTATTTCTTGTGGGATCTTCTGGTCCTTGAGGCAAGGATTCAGCTAGCTGCTGTTTCTTTTTTTTGAGACGGAGTCTCACTCTGTCACCCAGGCTGGAGTGCAATGGCTCCATCTCAGCTCACTGCAACCTCCGCCTCCTGGGTTCAAGCAACTCTCCTGCCTTAGCCTCCTGAGTAGCTGGGATTATAGGTGCCCACCATTACACCCAGCTAATTTTTGTATTTATAGTAGAGATGGGGTTTTGCCATGTTGGCCAGGCTGGTCTCAAATTCCTGACCTCGGGTGATCCACCTGCCTGGTCCTCCTATAGTGTTGGGATTACAGGCGTGAGCCACCACACCTGGCCTTTTTTTTTTTTTTTTTTTTTTGATCAGCTGCTGTTTCTAATCATGACTTTTTCCATCAATAAATCTCTCTGAAAGCTGTTTCTTGTTCTCCAAAAAGGCCAGAAGAGTTATGTAGATGGCTTGTTAGCACTTGCCTCATTGTAGTCAACTCTGTAGAAGTGATCTTGTCCAAAGCAAGAAGGGGAATTCTATCAAACAGCACAAAGCTCTCCCCAGACAGTCTCGTCTCCAGCCGACAGGTGTATACCAGTTCTTTAACCTGGACCGGAGTGGTATAGAGAACTGTACCAATCAGGGTCCAACCAGGAAAATGAGATCTGCTCTAAACATTAAAATAGAGGAAATTTGGCTGGGTTCAGTGGCTCACACCTGTAATCCCAGCACTTTAGGAGGCCGAGGAGGGTGGATCACCTGAGGTCAGGAGTTTGAGACCAGCCTGGCCAACATGGTGAAACCCCGTCTCTACTAAAAATACAAAACATAGCCGGGCATGGTGGCAGGTGCCTGTAACCCCAGCTACTCAGGAGCCTGAGGCAGGAGAATTGCTAGAACCCAGGAGGCAGAGGTTACAGTGAGCTGAGATTGTGCCACTGCACTCCAGCCTGGGCTACAGAGTGAGACTTCGTCTCAAAAAATAAGTAAATAAATAAAGAAATAAAATGGAGAAATTTGGTAAGTGAATTGGTTACACAGATGCAGAAAAAGCAGAGAGGTGCACTGGGGATAGTGAGGCAAGGCAGAGATCAGACATAGCAGGAAGCCACTACCTCACCTCCCTTTGAGGCTGAAGGACAGAGCCAGAAACACTTGGCAGAAGCTGAGCCCAGGGGACCTGTCCCAGCAGAGCTCAAGTCCCAAAGGAGAGGACATAGCCCTGCTGGAGATACTAACTGAGGTTGGGTGGGGGAGAATACCCTGGCTTCTCCCTCCCTCCTGCCTTTCCCCCCCCCACCGTGTCTCCCATTGGTGGGACTCAAGTGGAAACCACAACACAGTCTACAATACCCAAGGAGCAGGGCCAGCCCACTGCCAGTCCCCAACACCATGACACAAGGCAAAGAGGAAGAGAGTGAAGAATAAGCCCAAAGGCAAACGAGCCAGGCATTAGTACAAAATCACTTTGACAAATATTCATTCAAAACTGCATCAAGGCCAGAAAGACGAATCCTGAGAGTTGGTCAAGAAGGCAAAAAGAAACTATACAGTTCTGTTTTCAGTACCCGTATCAACCATACACATTTACGTTCTTAGTTGCAAATGACACCACTAGCTTGTTGGAGAAAAAAAAACGTTCATCAAAGGGTATCACTAGGTCACAGAATCTCTGGGAGACCAGAGGCAGGCGTGGGAACTGCACAACCAGGAGCACTAAACAAGTGACACACTGAGTCCCCTGTGGCCACAGAGGTGGGGCCAGGCAGACACCAAACAGGACACCAGACTGGCCCTTTCTGAGACCAGCCAGAGAGTTGTGTCCCCCTGCCAGATGGCACTGGCCTCCCATAGCATAGATTCGCTCCCTTTTCTGCCTCCTCCTGTTTCTTACTAGTTCTCTTGCAGCGCACCTGCTGTGCAGCCTGTAGCACCTGCCTGCGCCCCAGCTGCAAATGAAGCTGGAAAATAGAGTCCTGGCTTCTACTGTGGCAAAGGGGAACTCAATGTGGGAAGTCCAAGTTTACCAAAGGGAAATCGTTCACTAGATGTGAGATGGCCATACGTGTGATAACTGTGCAATTTTTGTTCACTACAGAATGTTCCCAAGTTTGCCACAAGGTGACTATGAAAATGGATATGAATAAGGGGGGTAATGTCACCCACTGAAATAATGGCACAATGCTAATGACAACACCGTTTGCCATGCCCGGGCTGGGTCCTTTCATGCTCTGGGCCTGATGGGGACAAATCTGCATCCCGTGGCCATGTGATCGCTTTGTCTTCTGAGGGTGTCACATCAGAGAACCCAGGCTACTACCAAGCCTTAGAGTTAGTTATTATAGAACGGAACTCAGGGGACACCCAGCCTCCTTCCCACCAAACACGACCCTCTTCAGAGTCTCCTGACAGCTCTAGCTGTTAGAAAGATCCTTTTCCTAACTGCAGTTGATGTGTATTTCTGCAATGAGGCTCTTCTTTCAGAAATTCAAAATTCAATGAGCGACTGCCAAAAGAATGCATAAAAGTCAGCTCCACCCAGGGGCAAGAGTTAGAAGGATAAGTTCAGGTTCATCCCTGAGGAAGACCATTTTAAGAACCTCATCTTCAGAGACCGTCAGGCAACCCTTTTATTCACCACCCTTGAGATTACATTCTGGTGGAGTAAGACTGAGTTATTTTTGTCATAACCGTTAATAGAGTATCCTCTCTATGTCTTTGACTGTTTTAGATTCTAGGGATAAAAAGATGAATAAGACATGGTGTTTGCTGTCAGGAAACCCATAGTGTAGTAAGAAAGGCAAAGACAAAAATAGATAATGGGGGGTGTAACTAAGGTAAGAACTACAAAAAGAGAATTAGCAAAATATGATAAGAGAGGCTGGAGGAAGAAGCCTGAGGAGATCCATAGAGAGCTTGAAAGACAAGGTACCCTTGGGAATGACAAGGAGGAGGCCCTGACAGGGCTCCAAGGCTTCTATATGAGAGACCAGTTGAGAGACAGCCATGTTGAGTTCTTAGAGGTGAGGTCACGTACACTGTGTCTATCCATCAGTGTGGCTAGGCAGGAATGGGAGTACCTGTGTAAAAGACTTTCTCTGATGAGTGAATAAGGAAATTGGAGACTTAAGGCCTGAATATGGGTGGGTGGTGTAAGTAGATGTTCTCTCCATAGTATGATCTTTAGGAATTATTGCCAAAAAAAAACCTCCTTGTTCCTTTCTTCCACCCATTTAAAAATAAAAATGATGCAAAACAAAACAAAAAACCCTCTGTAGCAGAAATTCTTCTATGAAGAACCAGTTAACAAATAGTTTGGACCTTGCTGGGCCTCACAGTCTCTGCCACATCTATTCCACGCTGCTACTGTCATGCAGAAGCAGCCGGATACAGTGTGTAAATGAGTGTGTGGTTGTAGACCAATAAAACTTTATTGACAAAAATAGTCAGTGGGCTATTTTTTTTTTTTTTTTTTTTTTTGAGACAGAGTTTCACTCTTGTCACCCAGGCTGGAGTGCAATGGTGTGATCTCGGCTCACGGCAACCTCTGCCATCCGGGTTCAAGCGATTCTCCTGCCTCAGCCTCCTGAGTAGCTGGGATTACCACCATGCCCAGCTACTTTTTTTGTATTTTTAGTAGAGACGAGGTTTCACCATGTTGGTCAGGCTGGTCTCAAACTCCTGACCTCAGGTGATCCACCCTCCTCAGCCTCCTAAAGTGCTGGGATTACAGGCATGAGCCACCACACCTGGCCGGCCAACTCTTGATCTACAAAATCAAATTTGCAAACCATCGCTTACCACTTTGTTTGCCAGCTCTTTTCTGAGTGCACATTTTGAATTTGTGTGTGTAGGCAGGATGGAAAGAGTCCTCTGTGGGAGCGCATAGGGCGACTCTGGAAGAGAAGTGATGGGCAGAATGAAGAGGTCCCATTGAGCTGTGTGAAGAAAAGGATCTGCTACCATAAAGAAGGACAGGCCCACTCATTCCTCCTTGAGGAGTGCCTCCTGGCTGTGTGTCCTGCTGTCTAACCGTGGCTCCAAACTGACTGGTTGCATCTTGGCCAACTGCTCCTAGGCAGGGCTGCATTTCGTCCCTGAGGTGACAGTGCACATGATAATTTATATTTTGGTGCAAAAGCACCTCAAGCTCCTTTGAGATAAAAGACTCTATATAAAACTGAGTTATGACCTTGCTTAATAGAAGCACTGTTGCCTTTTTCCAAAAGTGGAGTTAAACCCCTCTGGCATCTGCAAAGGGCTGGCTGTAAAGGATCGTTGGCCCTTTCAGCCGCCCTCATTTTTGCTGTTGATTCTGTGTGCCATAAATCATTCTCCTCCAAGTCCAAAGGCGGCATTTGTATTTGCCAAAATACTAAGGAGGAGGATCTCCAACTGGTTGAAGCTAAGGTTGGATCTTTGCTTTCTAAGTTGTGTGGGAGGTGCGGAGCACGTGTGCGTGCTCACACACACACACACACATTAATCCTCCCTTAATAACATTCCAGAATAGCTATTCCCTTACCCTACAACTTCCTATGGATTCTCATGACACTGGTTTTGTTTTTGCACAAAAGATTTGACTTGGTCAGTCACACTCCTTTGTTATTTTGTACTTTTAACCCCCTTTCTCTGTGGAGAAAGGCTACCACGAGAAAGGTAACTTTCTCTTGTCCAAAGCCCAGGACCACATAGGCTCGGTACCAAGCTTCTTTTGGGACAGTAGTCGACAGGGCATATCAACACGTCTTTTTTTAGAAAAGACCATAAGTGTCTTATCTTACTCCTTTGGAATTTTCCGCAGTTATTTAATCTCTAGTTTAGGAAAAGTTGGTTTGAGGGTTCTTCAAATCTCCTTGAACCTCTTACATCAGATCTGTGAGCTCGATTCACTTGAGGTGGATGGGTGCTGTGTTTGCCAGCATACCTCATTTCCATCTCTCCTCCCTACTGACTAGAAACCTTGTGGTTAAAATAACACACAGCCTCTATTCAGAGCTCAAACTTAGAGCTGCTATCGGAGGAGGATTTTAGATTTAGGAAATTCTCAGCAGAGCATCCGAGGGGCTTTTGAAAAATTCAATTCTTTAGAAGCTCATGAAGAAATCAGGGATTTCCTCAGGTAAATATTTTCTTCCCTTTTCCATTGTTTTGTTGAAAGGATGATTAAGAAAATAGGGCCGGTAATCACTGAAAAACAGCAGCTGCTTTCTAGCTTTTTTGCTGGTGAACAGGGCTTGTGACGGTTTCTCTGAAAGGGGAATAAAGTGATAAAACAAGGATCTCCTGGAGAGAGAGCTGCAGAATCAATTCTCTGTTTGTGGAGAAAGGGCTGGGTGTTTGAGAAAGAGAGATGCTTCGTTGGAGTCACCGCATCGCATTTGGTCGTATATAGGTTACAAAGGTAGAAAACAGTCGGTTGGTCTTATTCACTGTCTGGGGCAGTGGCGCTGAGGTTGGTCACGTGACCAGCTCATACAGAAGCTGTTCTCAGCACTATCTTAGCATCATATGTTCTTATTGAATAAAACTAAACTGGTTCTCCTTCCTTGTGGCTGCTCTTCAAGTAATTAGGTGCCACTGTTTTTATCTGTTTATATTTCTATCTATCTATCATCTATTATGTATCTATCATCTATCTATTTATCTATATTCAGCTTTAAAATTTTTGTGAAATACAGTTCTATTATCTCATATTTTCATATTTTTTAAACTCATGACTTTCTAAGTGATACATCATTAGAGACTTGTCTTAAATCTAGTGCAAAATGTGTTAACATTTTCTTCAAATACCAGTAACTATGGTCTCCTGAACTAAAAGAACAGTTCATTTGCAGAATGAGTCATTTTTCTGAAAAACCTGCCACCACACCTCCTGGTCTTTTTTTTTTGTGTGCTGTTTTGTGTTTTTTGGTGAACATCTGTACCTATGAAAGCTTTCAATATACCTCATTGTGGCTGGACCAGGTATTTTCTAGTTTGCCAATCCGTAACTCTCCTGAGACATTATTATTTGTCCTTTACAGCTGCGTTTGAAGAAAATTTCCTACCTACTCGATGATAAAGCCAAATCAATCAATCAGTTGTCAGTCAAACATTTATTCATGTGCTTTATATATGCTCTACATCGAAATAGTTACCAGGGTTGGGGGAAGACAGTTTCAAAGAAGATACATATCATCCTTGGTGTTTATCCTGTATCTCCCACCCACATTTATCAAATAATTACAAAACATTATCAGATAGCACAAAATGAAGTGCCAAATTTCAAGCTTCAGATTACAGGTGAGGTTGAAGTGGCCATAGAGCTACCATTGAGGAGAGCCCACTGTGCACAGGGAACTAAGTCAACCACTTTGTAATCATCTTATTTTATTCTCTCAATAGCCCTTATTTTACATATGAAGAAAGAGAAACTTACAGAGGGGGCTAAGTGCCCAGTGTCATAATGCTGACGAGTCGTAGACACAATGCTCAAATCTTTAATGCACCCAACATTTACGAGGCCAAGGCTGGAGAATCATTTGAGGATAGGAATTCAAGACCATCCTGGGCAACATAGCAAGATCCCATCTATAAAAAAAATTATCTTAAAGGAAAATGCACCTAAGAAGAAGTGGTCCCTGGGCGGGGTGCCAAAGGGTGTTCAAGTATTCAAATGGCCAAGAGGAGCAGTGTGCAGGTGAGGAACAGGTTGGAAGAGTCCAGGGTGTCTGGGGGACAGTGCAACAGTGCATGCCCTGATGAGAGGTAAAAAGGCAAGTGCTAGGTAAAGAGAGGCGGAGGGGGGTGGGCCCAGAAGTCGCCCTGTGAGGAGGGTGGAGCCAGGTTCTAATGAATGCTGCTCTGAGCCATCTGTCTGTTTTGTGCTTCCTTCCTCTCTGCTGGGAGGCTTTTTTTTTTTTTTTTTTTTTGACAGAGTCTCGCTCTGTCGTCCAGGCTGGAGTGCAGTGGCATGATCTTGGCTCATTGCAACCTCCACCTACTGGGTTCAAGTGATTCTCCTCCCTCAGCCTCCCGAGTAGCTGGGATTACAGATGCCCGTCACCATGCCCAGCTGATTTTTGCATTTTTAGTAGAGACGGAATTTCACCATTTTGGCCAGGCTGGTCTTGAACTCCTGACCTCAGGTGATCCGCTGGCTTTGGCCTCCCAGAGTGCTGGGATTACAGGCATGAGCCACTGCGCCCGGCCCTGGGAGGCTTTTTGCCTACCTCACTGAGGTTTCATATCCTCCTGCCTCAGGTCTTTGCCCAAATCCCCACTCATTTGTGAGGCTTTCTTTGACCCTCCTATTCAAAGAGAACCCCATGACCACCTTCATTGACTCTCCTTAAAAATTGTGACAAAATACACATAATATATAATTTACTATTTTAACCATTTGTAAAGTGTATAGTGCAGTGATATTTCATACTGTACTTTCACGATGTCATGCAACCATTGCCACTGTCTAGATCTAGAGCATTTCATCACCCAGAAAGGAAACCTTTGCCCATTAAGCAGTCACGCCCCATTATCCTCTTTCCCAAGCTCCAGGGAATCCCTGAGTTGCATTTCATCTCTATGGTTTTTTTTTTTTTTTTTTTTTTGAGATGGAGTCTCGCTCTGTCACCCAGGCTGGAGTTCAGTGGTACAATCTTGGCTCACTGCAACTTCTGCTTCCCGGGTTCAAGCGATTCTCCTGCCTCAGCTTCCTGAGTAGCTGGGATTACAGGCATGTGCCACCACGCCCGGCTAATTTTTTGTATTTTTAGTAGAGACGGGGTTTCATCATGTTGGCCAGGCTGGTCTTGAACTCCTGACCTCAGGTGATCCACTCATCTCGGCCTCCCAAAGTGCTGGGATTACAGGCATGAGCCACTGTGCCCAGCCTGGATATTTCATATAAATGAAATCATACATTATGTGACTTTTTGTGTCTGGCTTATTTCACTTAGCATAATAATTTTTTCATTTGTTTAAATTTAATTTTTCTAAAGAGACAGAGTCTCACTGTGTGGCCGAAGCTGGAGTGCAGTGGCACAATCATAGCTCCCTGCAGGCAGCTTTGAACTCCTAGGCTCAATCGATCTTCCTGTCTCAGTCTCCTGAGTAGCTTGGATGACAGGTGCATGCTGTTGTACCCAGCTAATTTTTTTTTAAATTTTTTGTAGAGACAGGGTCTCGTTTTGTTGCCCAGGCTGGTCTTGAACTCCTGGCTTCAAGTGATCCTCCCACCTCAGCCTCCCAAAGTGCTGGGATTATAGGTGTGAGCCACTGCACCCAGCCTAGCATCATATTCTTAACGTTCATCCATGAGGTAGCCTGCATTGGTCCTCCATTCTGTTCTACGGCTGAATGACAGTCCATTGTGTGTATATATCACATTTTGTTTATGCTTTATCAGTTCATGGTGATTTGAGTTGTTTCCACCTTTCAGTCATTGTGAATAGTGCTGCCATGAGCATGGGTGGACAAGTTTTCACTTAAACCCATATTTTCAGCTCTTCGGGGGCATCTACCTGGGAGTGGAATTGCTGGATCATATGGTGAGTCTATGTTTAACTTTTTGAGGAACTGCCAAACTATTTTCCACGGCAGCTGCACTATTTCACATTCCCACCAGCACTGTAGGAAGGTTCCAATTTCTCCACATTCTTGCCAAAAGTTATTTTCCGGTTATTTTTATGATCGCCATCCTACTGGGTGTGAAGTGTGAGCTCACTGTGGATTTGAATCGCATTTCCCTCATGACTAATGACACGGAGCCTCTTTTTATTTGTTTGTTAGCCATTTATCCAGTCATTCACTTTGTATTTCCTTTATCTGGCTTTATTTTTCTTTATACATAGCTTTATGATTTATCATGTCATGTCACATTACATTTTTACTTATTTAAATGAATAAATAAAATGTTACCTATCTCCTCCTAGAACTATGAAAGCCTCATGAAGACAGGGATTCTGTCTACTATTGTATCTCAGTACTTAGGACTATGTTCATCACTGTGGGAACTCAGTATGTATTTGCAGAATAATTGAAGAGCAAATTATGGTTATTCCCCAGCCTTGGGCCTAAGGTCTCTCCCATCTTCAGATGGGTCAATGGTGGGACAGGATTGCTTGAGTCCAGGAGTTAGAGACCAGTCTGGGCAACATAGCAAGACCCCATCTCTACAAAAAAAATTTTTTGAAGAAAATGCACCCAAGAAGAAGTCACCCCTGGGCTGGGTCCCGAAGGGCTGTCAGGCACTCAAATGGCCAGGAGGAGCAGTGTGCAGGTGAGGAACAGGGTGGAAGGTCCAGAGTGAGTGGAGAGCCACAACTGGTCCAAACATCAGCAGGCCCATACATCAGGGGGTCCATACATCAACCAGTCCATATATCAGGTCCGGGGGAGAGGCATACATCAGGATGTTCACCCATTAGCTGGTCTATACATCAGGGGTCTATACATCAGCTGCCCCATACATCAGTTAGTCCATACCTGAGTGGGTGCATACATTAGCTGGTCCATACATCAGGGGGTCCATACATCAACCAGTCCATATATCAGGTCGGGGGAGAGGCACACATCAGGATGTTCACACATCAGCTGGTCTATACATTGGGGTCTATACATCAGCTGGCCCATGTATCAGTTAGTGCATACCTGAGTGGGTGCATACATCAGCTGGTCCATACATCAGTGGGTCCATACATCAACTGGTCCGTATATTGGTAGGTCACTCATCAGGAGGTTCACACATCAGTGGTCTATATACCAGGGGTCCACACATCAGCTGCTCCATACATCAGGGGGTCCATACCTCACCTGGCCCATACATCAGCTGGTTCCTATATCAGAGGAGGCATACATCAGGAGGTTCACACATCAGCTGGTCCATACATCAGTGTGTCCATACGTCAACTGGCCTATACATCAGCGGGTCCATACATCAGCTGTCCTATACATCAGGGAGTCCATACATCAGCTAGTCCATATATCAGGGAGGGCATACATCAGGAGGTTCACACATCAGCTGGTCCATACATCAGGAGTCCATACATCAACAGGTCCATACATTAGCCAGTCCATACACCAGCTGGTCCACACATCAGCCGGTCTATACATCAGCTGGCTCATATATCAGGGAGTCCATACATCATCTGGTCCATACATCAGTGAGCCAATACATCAATGAGTCCATACGTGAGCTGGTCTATACATCAGCTGGCCCATACCTCAGGGGTCCATACAGCAGGAGGTTCACACATCAGCTGGTCCATACATCAGCAGGTCCATACATCAGCGGGTTCATACATCAGCTGCTCCACACATCAGCTGGTCTATACATCAGCTGGGAGTCTATACATCATCTGGTCGACACATAAGTGGGTCCATACATCCATGGGTTTATATATCAATTGGTCCATATATTGGGGGGTCATATATCAGGAGCTTCACACATCAGTGGTCCATACATTGGGGTCCATACATCAGCTGGCCCATATATCAGGGGGTCCATATATCAGCTGGTCCATTCATAGGGGGGTCTACATATCAGCTGGTCCATGTATCAACTGGTCCATACATCCGCTGGTCTCTAGATCAGCTAGTTCATACACCAGGGGGTCCACACATCAGGTGGTTCATACATCAGCAGGTCCATACAATCAAGAAGTCCATATATCAGGGAGTCCATACATCAGGGGACCTATACCATATTATTTATCCTCCCCACATCCTGCTGATGCTGCCGTGGCAAATCATAGTATCCTTCCACCATCCACCCAACCCTTGAATTGTGGGGATGGAGGCTGGAGCAGCAAAACAATTATTTGGATAATCAAGGTTTGAGATAGTGAGAGCCAGAACTCAGGAAGCCACAAGGAGAGCAGAGTGACAGGGACAGACAGGAGAGAGACACTGAAGGAGAAAAAACAACAAGATTAGGTGACTGGCTGGTTGAAACAACAGGGGCTTGAGCTGAAGACAGGGCCACAGGCATCTATCAAAGAAAACTTCAAGTTTTGAACTTGGAAGTCTGGGGAAATGGTGGCACCATTAGCTAGATAGGGACATTAGGAGTAGGAAAAAGGGAAGGCTTGCTTTCTATTTGGAAGAAAACAAGAGATCTGACTTTACTCCCCCTGGGAGTGGAGGCAGATATGGCCCTGCAGTTGACAGGGGGCTAGGACTTAAGGAGACCAGAATGGAGACCCTGGTTAGAAAGTCAAAGTGAAGGATCAAGGTTATCAGTGAAGTTCAGGGAATGGGCAGGGTTTCCCAAAGAAAGATGAGAGGATGAGAGAGACAGAGACAGAGAGAGAGAGAGAGAGAGAGAGATTTGGCAACTGACTTGCCAGTCCACCTTCTCTCTCTGCTGTTTCCCTCCCTGCAGTCTCCTAAAACACCATGAAACTAGCCCTGCCCTGACTACCTGCTGTTCATGATGCTCTGAATGAAAGGTCCTTAATGAACCAAGCCTAGACATGCATTTCAGAGAGTCTGTGATGATGCCCCTGGTACAGGCAGCCTCAAGAATCTTCTGTGGCTTCTTTGTCCCATCAAGGCCAATTCCACTCTGCCAATCGTAGTCTCCCCGCTTGATTGAGGAGTGGACAGAATGGCCTCAATGCACACAGACAGATTATCAAGATAACCAAGCATGGGGGCTGGGGAGGGGCAGCCTGAGGACGAGGGCAGATGCTGGGTGCCAGGGCGTGCAGTGGAGAGCAGCTCTGTGGCCCTCTGTCTCCAACTCAAGCTCCCGTTGTTTCAACCAGCAAGTTGGGCCAAGGACTCCAAGCTCCACCTCCTCAAGATTCAGGACAGAGAAAAGTCTGCTCTTTAAATGTTCACTGTGGAACATACTTACAAAAACTTGCCAAAAGCATGTGAGAGCTACTTTTTCCTTTTTTTTTTTTAATCTTGAGCACATAGAAGGGGCCCTTATATTTCACAGGGATTTTCTCTTCCATGGATGTGTAGGCTGAAATGCGAGTTTACGAAGAAGGCATTTGTTACCTAGGCTGGAGAATTCTGACTTAAAGAAGAAGCATGTAGTGGCTGAAATCTCCTCCCACGCACTTAGTGAAAACTCTAGTGAGGGGATGATCACTGCCATCATTTCTTTCTGTCTTTGGACACTGCCAGGCTGCTCATGTGTGACAACTAAATGTTGGGATATCTTCAATGAATGAACAATGAACAATGAATGATGGGTTATCTTCTCCTTATAAACCCCTCACTTTGAGTGTGTACTATGGTTCTGTGCCTGCAGTCTTTCTGATAAAATTCTTGTCGCCCCATTGCAAAGCAGTGTTCCCAAACTCAAGACTATGTGAATGCCTATCCCTCTCCAATTCTGAGCTTGAATAAAGAGAAAGCCTCAGAGAGCCAAGTACACTTTCCTGACACCATGACAACCACCCCGATAACGCTGTCACTCTTTTTTTTTTTAAATATGGAGTTTTGCTCTTGTCACCCAGGTTGAAGTGTAATGGCATGATCTCAGCTCACTGCAACCTCCACCTCCCAGGTTCAAGTGATTCTCTTGCCTCAGCCTCCCGAGTAGCTGGGATTACAGGTGTGCACCACCACGCCCGGCTAATTTTGTATTTTTAGTAGAGACAGGGTTTCACCATGTTGGCCAGGCTGGTCTCGAACTCATGACCTCAAGTGATCCACCTGCCTGGGCCTCCCAAAGTGCTGGGATTACAGGAGTGAGCCACTGCACCCGGCCACCATCATTCTTAAGATAGGGCTCCTGACATATTTCTGGAACATAACCTACTGACTAAGGTATCCTAGACAGAAAAGGGGCATTCCAGGATAGGGGTGCATATTTTATTAGACACTATGGCCAATTTTTTTGAGTTTTAAGGTAGCTGTTCTTTAGGCAATTGAAAAGGAAGTAAGTTTCATCTTAATTCTGAAATGATGGGGCTTCAGGATTGACTTCCTTGGATAATGGTTTTCTGATTTCATTCAATCATGCATTAATTTAGATACCTCATCATGTTACTTGAAAGGGGTCCCAATCCAGACCCCAAGAGAGGGTTCTTGGACCTCATGCAAGGAAGACTTCAGGGCGAGTCCATAAAGTGAAAGCAAGTTTATTAAAGAAGTAAAGAAACAAAAGAATGGCTACTTCATAGGCAGAGCAGTGGCGTCGGCTGCTCAAATGATTGTACTTATCGTTACTTCTTGATTATTTGCTAAACAAAGGGTGGATTATTCACGAGTTTTCCAGGAAAGGGGTGGGAAATTTCCAGAACTGAAGTGTCCTCCCCTTTTTAGACCATATAGGGTAACTTCTGGACATTGCCATTGCATCTGAAAACTGTCATGGCACTGGTGGGAGTGTCTTCTAGCATGCTAATGCAGTATAATTAGCATATAATGAGCCGCGAAGATGAAGAGGGATCCCTTTCATCGCCATCTTGGTTTTGGTGGGTTCTGGCTAGCTTCTTTACCTCATGCTGTTTTATCAGCAAGGTCTTTGCGACCTGTATCATGTGACCTCCTATCTCGTCCTGTGACTTAGAGTGCCTGACCTACTGGAAATGCAACCCAGTAGGTCCCAGCCTTATTTTACCTAGCCCCTATTCAAGATGGAGTCGCTCTTGTTTAAACACCTCTGACAATCAAATGAGTATTTGTGTAAGCCCACGGAAAACTCATCAACAGTCCCACGGGGAGGGATGTGCAAGGCTCTGTCCCAATTCTCCAGTGTTAATAAAGAATCAGGACTGCCATGGGACAGTAAGTGACAAAAGAAGAGAAATGCACAGAAAGCAGTGCTGTGAGGACAGGCATGCAGGGCTGCCTGCACCCAGCTGTGGTCTCCCTACATTTGAGCTGGCAGCCTTCTTCTAAGCATGCCCAGTCAGGAGGATAATAATTGAGAAATCAAATGGGGAAATGGGCACTCTCCAAGGCATTTAAGCTCAAAGAACTACAACGGGCCAGGCATGGTGGCTCACTCCTGTAATCCCAGCACTTTAGGAGGCTGAGGTGGGCAGATCACCTGAGGTCAGGAGTTCAAGACCAGCCTGGCCAACATGGTGAAACTCTGTGTCTACTAAAAATACAAAAATTAGCTGGGCACAGTAGCACGCAGCTGTAATCCCAGCTACTCAGGAGGCTGAGGCAGGAGAATCGCTTGAACCCAGGAGGCAGAGGTTGTGGTAAGCCGAGATAGTGCCACTGCACTCCAGTCTGGGTGACAAAGCACTACAACGTTCATCCAAACTAATCTTCTGTGCTACTCTAGGCTTCACAGTGACAAAGTTCTACAGAGACACATCTGCCTTTTTGCATTGTACTTTTTTTTTTTACGAGACAAGATATTGCACTGTTGCCCAGTGCAGTGGTGCCATCATAACTCACTGCAGTCTCCAACTCCTGGGCTCAAGCAATCCTCCTGTCTTAGCCTCCCGAGTAGCAGGGACTACAGGCACACACCATCATGCCCAGCTAATTTTTTATATTTTTTATTTTTTGTAGAGATGGGGTCTTGCTGTGTTGCCCAGACTGATCTTGAACTCCCGGCATCAAGTGATCCTCCCATCTCAGCATCCCAAAGTGCTGGGATTACAGGTGTGAGCCAATGCCCCCAGCCTGCATCTCTTTAAAATAATAAATGATGTCTAAAGCATAATCTATAATCGTGGTTCTATGGCTCTAGAATTGTGAAGGAACAAAAATATTGGCTGGGATCTTAGAACTTGAAGATATTTTATCCTGAAGGGAGTGCTGTGTTCCTTCCTAGACATGATCACTAGGAAATAAATGCTTGGAAGAGTTAGCAGAGTTGCATTAATGCTGGGTCTTAACCAATTCAGAATATAGGATGCAAAATCACCATTTTAGATCTTTACACATAAATTGTAAAATCAGCTTTTGATGTTTTACACTTATCAAAAGCAGTCGTGTCAATTAATGTCAATGTTAATTTATCATAGCAGATGATAAAAAATAACACATTGGCATTAGGCTTTGACAAGCATTATGTGAATTATTTTACAATAGCCTTATTTTTCTGATTCTTAATTTTCTGAAACTAATATGAAATTTATGTTGCATTATTTCAGTACATGCAAACAAAAACTGAGGATTTGGACTAGAAAATAGGCAGAAAGGGTTAGGTTTGTGGTTCACACCTGTAATTCCAGCACTTTGGGAGGCCGAGGCAGATGAATCGTCTGAGGTCAGGAGTTCGAGACCAGGCTGGCCAACATGGTGAAACCGTGTCTCTACTAAAAATACAAAAATTAGCTGGGTGTGGTGGCATGTGCCTGTAATCCCAGCTACTCGGGAGGCTGAGGCAGGAGGATCACTTGAACCCAGGAAGCAGAGGTTGCAGTGAGCAAGAAAGCAATACTCCATCTCAAAAAAAAAAAAAAAAAGAAAAGAAAACAGACAGAGAGAAAGGAGCCCCTTAGGGATTGAATGTCACAGCTGCAGGGCTGGTGACAGCACAGTCAATCTCTGCCTTTGTCTTCTTTTCATCTTTTTAGATATCTGCCATTATAGGGATGTTGAAAAATTATTTTCACCTCTCTCATGCATACCGGTCTCAAAGAAATCATTGCCAACTGGATTCAGCAATACAGGGCAGGACAGCAGCTCAGTGAAGAGGGTGCATTTAGGAATGAAAGTGACCTAGATGTTCCTACAACCTGCCTCTTTCTAGCAAGTAACTCAAGCTTTCAAACTCATTTCCTGATCTGTAAAGTAAAAATAATAAAAGCTCCTAGCCTGCAGGAATGTTGTGACAATTAAGTGAGCTAATGTATGCAAAGCTCTTAGCACATTCAATCAATGCTAACTATTATTATCACAGGTAACACACGAATAACAGAATTGAGCTACCATTTTTCAGCCAACCCCCAACCCTCTGCTCTTCTCTCTTCTCTGAGTTTAATTGTAAAACACAGTTCATTTAAAAAAAACAAAAAAACAAAAAACTTTTGACAAGCATATGTTTTTAATTTTCAAATAATTTCAACTTTTTTTATTTTAGATTCGGGGGTACATGCACAGGTTTGTTATATGGGTATATTGTGGGATGCTGAGGTTTGGGGTGTGGATGGTCCAATCACCCAAGTAGTGAGCATAGTACCCAATAGGTAGTTGTTCAACCCTTGCCCTCCTCCCTGGATGCTCTAGTGGTCCTCAGTGTGTCTATTGTTCCTATGTTTATGTCCATGAGCACTCAATGTTTAGCTCCCACTTATAAGTGAAAACATATGGTATTTGGTTTTCTGTTCTTGCATTAATTTGTTTAGGACAATGACCTTCTGCTGCATCCATGCGGTTGCAAAGATGTGATTTCATTCTTTCTTATGGCTGCATAGTATTCCATGGTGTATATGTTCCACATTTTCTTTATCAATCCACTGTTGATGGGCACCTAGGTTGATTCCATGTATAAACCACAGCTCTAATAAAGTTACTCTTCTGCTCAAAAACCTGCTACTGAATCAAATCCAAACTCCCTTAACACAGCATGTAAAGCCCCTTGTGAAATTGCTTCACTCTCCCTCCCACCTGCAACCCTCTCAGGCCTTACGCTCCATGACCTCTGAAATCATTTTCCTTTTCCTGAATGAGCCACATGCCCCGAGGCCTCTGTAAGTTAACTTCTCAGTTTCCTCTTTCTAATATCCTTTTTCCTCCCTCCCTGCCTTCAGGCTAGTTCCAACCAGAACTATTCAAACTAGAGTTCATTTCTTTTGGTGTATCCCCATGATACTTTCTTTGTGCCTTTGCCATAGCACTTACCACTCTCCCATTGAACTGCATTTCCTGTGTTATGTGGCAAAATTAAAATAATACAAAACATTAGCCAAGCGTGATGGTGCATGCCTATAATCCCAGCTACTCGGGAGGCTGAGGCAGGAGAATCGCTTGAACCCAGGAGGCGGAGGTTGCAGTGAGCCAAGATTGCGTCATTGCACTCCAGCTTGGGCAACAAGAGCAAAACTCTGTCAAAAAAAAAAAAAAAAAGAAAGAAAAAGAAAAATTGACTCCCTAACTGTTTATTATCAGTAGGTTATTACAGTAGCAATAGAGAAAGGGCTTATTTGGGATCAAAAGAACTGGCTCTGTGTGTGTGTATGTGTGTGTGTGTGTGTGTGTGTGTATTTATACATAAATATACAGGCATTTCCTCATCTACTTTAACATTTGAACAGGTATTTTCTTATCTATTTTAACATCGATTTTAACATTTGACATATAACATTTGAAGTTCCTTCCAACTCTAAGTGTACGAATCTGAATTATTTGCCTTTATCTCCTTACATACATCTTTAAATATTATGGCAAAAGAATAACCAGGTTTGCTGGATCACATGATAATTCTACCTTTAATTTTTGAGGAACCACCATATTGGTTTTTGGTAATCCCATTTTTGGGTATATATCTCAAAGAATTGAAGTCAAGATCTTGAAGTGATAGCTTTACTCCCATGTTCACTGAAGCACTATTCACAATAGCTAAGATACAGAAACAACCTAAATGTCCATCGGGAGATGAATGGGTAAGGAAAATGTGGTCTATGCACACAGTGGAAAATTACCCAGCATTAAAAAGGAGAAAATCTTGCCATATGCAACAATATGAACTGGAAGGATGTTATGTTAAGTGAAATAAGTCATATGGTTTGGCTGTGTCCCCACCCAAATCTCATCTTGAATTGTAGGTCCCATAGTTCCCATGTATCATGGGAGGGACCTGGTAAGAGGTAATTGAATCATGGGGGTGGATCTTTTCCATGCTGCTCTCATGATAGTGAATAAGTCTCATGAGATCTGATGGTTTTATAAAGGGGAGTTCCCCTGCATATGCCCTCTTGCCTGCTGACATGTAAGACGTGACTTTGCTCTTCATTTGCCTTCTGCCATGATTATGAGGCCTCCCCAGCCATGTGGAACTGTGAGTCCATTAAACCTCTTTCCTTTATAAATTACCCAGTCTCAGGTATGTGTTTATTAGCAGTGTGAGAACAAACTAATACAATAAGCCAGGCACCGAAGGGCAAATACTGTATGATTCTGCTTATATAAGGAATCTAAAATAGTCAAACTCATAGAAGCAGAGAGTAGAATGGTGGTTGCCAGGGTTTGGGGTAGAAAGTGGAAGGTGTTGTTTAACAGGTATAAATGTTCAGTTTTGCAAGATGAGTAAGTTCTAGAGATCTGCTGTGCAACATTATACCTGTAAGTTAATATTGTAATGTGCACTTAAAAATGTAAGAGGGTAGGCTGGGTGCAGTGGCTCAAGCCTATAATCCCAGCACTTTGGGAGGCTGAGGCAGATGAATCATCTGAGGTCAGGATTTTGAGACCAGGCCAGCCAACATGGTGAACCCTCTCTCTACTAAAAATACAAAAATTAGCCGGACTTGGTGGTAAGCACCCCCTGTGATCCCAGCTAATCGGGAGGCTGAGGCAGGAGAATTGCTTGAACCCGGGAGGTGGAGGTTGCAGTAAGCCAAGATCATGCCACTGCACTCCAGCCTGGGCGACAGAGTGACAGTCTGTCTCAAAAAAAGAAAAAAAATTAAGAAGGTATGTTAAGATCTTACGTAAAGTGTTCTTACCACGATAAAATAATAATAAAAATCATAACCAGGATTCTGTCATCTAGAGCCACAGAAAATTGACTAGGTGGGAGATGAGTTGTGGAGTGGTCTGAAGGGTAAAGTACCAGCTTACCCTCTGGCCCTCACTGGCCTTTCCCAGGCAAAGGCCACGCTGGCATCTGCTCATTAGTTCAGTTCCACTCCTGAAGTCAGAAGGTTGAAGCTTTCCTGTTCTTCATTGCAACACTGTACATGTATGTTAGAATCTTGCCCACAGTAGACACCATGCAAATGTCTCTTGAGTGAATGAGTGGATAATCTCCCCTTTCACTGAAACACAGTAAAGTGAAGATAAGATTTCTTAAGATGTTTATGACAGGACTTTATGCTTAAAAGACTATGAACCAAAAATAAAATTCCAAGCCCCCCAACCATCTGAATGGACCCATCCTCTCAGCCACAGGCATTCTAAAGTTCGCCTGGGCTGGGCACGGTGGCTCAGGCCTGTAATCCCAGCACTTCGGGAGGCCAAGGCAGGCAGATCACTTGAGGTCACGAGTTCGAGATCAGCCTGGCCAACATAGTGAGACCTTGTCTCTAAAAAAATTAATAATAATAAAATAAATAAATAAGTTAGCCTGAAAAACTAGTTTCATGCCATGATAGGAAAGGAGGGTCGGACTTGCCTCATGATACCCTCCTCCCTTTTGGAATTACTAATAAAACAGACTCTTTTTTGGGACCAAGTCTCTCTCTGTCACTCAAGCTGGAGTGCAGTGGTGTGATCCCAGCTCACTGCAACCTCCACCTCCCAGTTTCAAGCAATTCTCCTGCTTCAGCCTCCCGAGTAGCTGGGACTACAAGAATGGGCCACCACACCCAGCTATTTTTTTTGTATTTTTAGTAGAGACAGGGTTTCACCATATTGGCCAGGCTGGTCTCAAACTCCGACCTTGTGATCCACCTGCCTTGGCCTCCCAAAGTGCTGGATTACAGGCGTGAGCCATTGCAACCAACCAGAACAGACTCTTTAAGTCTGATAAGAAACATTTATAATCTATTCTCCCTGAAGCTTGCTACCTGAAGGCTTCCTCTGCATGATAAAACATTGATCTCCACAACTCGTTATCTTAACCCAGACATTCCTTTTTATTGATAATAACTCTTTCAACCAATTGTCAGTTAGAAAATCTTTGAATCTGCCTGACTTGGAAGCCCCACTTCCAGTTATCCCACTTTTCTGGCTGAACCAATGCACATCTTACAAGTATTGACTGATGTCTCATGTCTCCCTAATATGTATAAACTAAGCTGCACCCTCACTACCTTGGGCACATGTTCTCAGGATCTCCTGAGGGCTGTGTCACGGGCCATTGGTCACTCATATTAGTCCTAATTACCCTCCCTAAATCCAATCAAGTCATTATGCCTCAGGCTTTGTTTAAGAATAAAGTAGAATAGGCCAGGGTGGGGTGGCTCACACCTGTAATCCCAGCACATTGGGAGGCGGAGGTGGGCAGATCACCTGAGGTCAGGAGTTCAAGACCAGCACGGCCAACATGGTGAAACCTCATCTCTACTACAAATACCAAAAAATTAGCTGGGTGTGGTGGTGGGCGCCTGTAATACCAGCTACTTGGGAGGCTGAGGCAGGAGAATTGCTTGAACCCAGGAGGTGGAAGTTGCAGTGAACAGAGATTGCACCACTGCACTCCAGCCTGGGCGACAGAGCGAGATCTGTCTCAAACAACTACAACAAAAACCCTCAAACAAAACAAGAACAACAAAAAGAATAATTCAGAATAAATAAATTTCTTCACATATTTTAGAGTTTGACTCTTTGTTAACAAAATAGTCATAATTGCCACCAAGAATATCAACCCTTCTCTGTGTTATAAATAAAGTTTTGGTGCCATAAAAGAAATAGCACTTGAATATAAATTTTTTTTTTTAATTCTCAGCAAGGCAAGCTACTTCTATAGAAAGGTGCACCTTTACAGATGGAGCAATGGTGAGCGCACACTTGGACAAGGGAGGGGAAGGGGTTCTTATCCCTGACTCATGTGGCCCCTGCTGCTGTGTCCTTCCCCTGTTGGCTAGGGTTAGACCACACAGGCTAAACTAATTCCAATTGGCTAATTTAAAGAGAGTGATGGGGTGAGTGATTTGGCGGGAAAAATGGTTATGCAGGATGGAGAATAAGCCAGGGCAGAGCAGGTAGCAGGTAATCGGAATGAGTTAGGGTGTAGCGGGTAATCGCAATGAGTCAGGGTGGAGCAAGTGATTGATATGAGTCAGGATGGAGTAGGTAATCGAAAATGGGTTACTTTACAAGGAAGTTAAGTTTAAAAGCAGAAGGCAAAGAATTGAACATACTGACATATTGATTCTTTGAAAAGAAATTTAGAACTCATATCTAACATCTATTTTAGTATAAATTCAGATTTTTTCATTGTATATGGCATTTAGCATAAAGATTGTTTGTAGATCCTATCATTATTTAAAATTATATTATATATATTCACATGTTTATTATACCCCTTCCCGTTAAATATAATCTCCATGAGGACAGGGATTTTTTTTTCATCTTATTATTCATGCTGTTTCCCTAGCACAGTGCCTGGAACATAATAAGTGCTTCATAAACACTTACTAAAGAGAAGTGTTATTTATATCAAGAAATTGGTACTAAATAAAGTCTATTAGAAAGAGAAAATTATTTAACTAGGTAAGAAACTCATTCTAAAGAAAACAAAGCCTGAGGCATAACGACTTGATTGGATTTACGGAGGGTAATTAGGACTAATGGGAGTTTTACCCCTGATTCTTTAGGAATGAGACAGAAAATAAGAAGTTAGGAATAAATCCCCTGAAGGCTTTGGAAATAATTAACTGTTTCTTTTGCAATGATGTTTTCTGTTTCAAAGATGAGGTGTAAGATGAGTTGGGATTAGGTTTACATTTCATTTTCCCCATTTTTAAATAATTTTCTTTTAAAGAGAAAGAATAAGAAATAGAAAAATTCACAGTTTAGAGAAAGTCTATGGAAAAAATAATAGAAAAATCCTGGGTGAAGGATAAACTACAAATCTCAAAAGATAATGCAGCTATCTAAGTAATAGATACCTAAGTAATTGGTAGCAAGTAAATAAGGAGCTCAGAGGCTATCAGATAAACCAAGTGAAGGAAACTAAAAAAACCAAGGCGAGTACATTGCTAAGAAAAGAATCACAGATGTGACTCAGCTTGCAACATGAGCTCCAAAGGTTTAAAAAAAATCAGGAAGTTTTTGGGGGACGATGTAGTAAGTGGAGCAAACAAAGGAGAAGTGGGTGGAATTTTAAGGTTGAAGATTTCATGATAATAAGTTATTGGACAGTAAGAACTTTGGAATGGCACTCAAAGAGAATATGAGTCATCCTAAAGCTTAAAGAGATTTTTTAGGAAGATGTGAAAGTGTTACGGATTGGAGGACACTTGTCATGTCGAAAATCTTAGAAATAAACTGGAGTTCATTCATTCTTTCATTTTGCATTTATTGAGCACAATCCAGGAACGGAGGACACAAAAGCAAATGAATCAGGCCAAACACAATCCCAGCTTTCTTGGAGTTTACAGATGAATAAATCAGTTCATCTCACTGATGCGCGAGTATATTCAAGTAGTTATTTACTGGGAAGAAATGCAGGGCGAAGAGTGACTAACAAAGAAACCAGGTCTAGATGTGGTGGCGATGGGTTGGGGATTCAGGGGGCCTTCCAAGGAACACACTTGAGCTGAGATCTGAGGGTGCCTAGGAGCCAGCTGTGGGAGAAACAGGGGTAGCATGGAAGAAACTTTCTAGATAGAAGTCCTGTGGAGGAAGGATCACGGCACCTTCAGGAAGCAGAAGGAAGATCAGCCTAGCTAGAGAACAAAGAGTCAGGAGAAGTCATATAAACTGAGGCAGGGGCTGTGGGAAAAGCTACTTTCGGCAGACCTGAGAGTCGCAGGAGTTATTTCTCCCAAGGACAATAGGACATCACGAGGTGCTATTACAGAGGGACTGAGATGTGACCAGCAGCTGGACTCTCCAGATAACCAAAACTCACCCATTTGTGCACCAATACCGTCCATATTTTACCACCTTTGATGGCCAGAAGTCTGGATTAGGGTTGCTCATTTTCCCTCTATCCCTTCCTGGAGCATCTGTCGTTGAACTCTTGACATTTCCTTGATGACTTTGAGGTATAAAGGCTGCTTGTCCTTGGGCTAAGGAATCCCAGACTGTTTTTCTCCTTTAAGTCTTGTTCCCTTTTCAAACTTTTTCATTTCTAGGGGGTGCTGCCATTGTACCTGCGTCTCTTTTCTTTCCTTTATTTATTTATTTATTTATTTTTTGAGACGGAGTTTCCATCTGTCACCCAGACTGGAGTGCAGTGGGGCAATCTCGGCTCACTGCAACCCTGCGACTTCCGCTTCCTAGGTTCAACCAATTCTCCTGTCTTAGTCTCTCGAGCAGCTGGAATTATAGGCCCACTACAGTGCACCACTATGCCCAGCTAATTTTGTATTTTTAGTAGAGGCAGGGTTTCACCATGTTGGTCAGGCTAGTCTTGAACTCCTGACTCAGGTATCTGCCTACCTCAACCTCTCAAAGTGCTGGGATTTTAGGCATGAGCCATCGCACCAGGCCCTGCGTCTCTTTTCTAATTGGATGCATCTGATATGTTATAGGATGAAAAATAGAGAACTCAGGAGGGGGGAGGGATAGCATTGGGAGATATACCTAATGCTAGATGACGAGTTAGTGGGTGCAGCGCACCAGCATGGCACATGTATACATATGTAACTAACCTGCACATTGCGCACATGTACCATAAAACCTAAAGTATAATAATAATAATAATAATAATAATAAAAGAAAAATAGAGAACTCAATGAATTGGCTTCCTTTGAGCTTTAGGGTGGGGGCTTTATGGTGCCTTGGGGGCCTTTGACGTTTCCTCCTTTGTCCCACTAATATCCCAGGCTGCAGGGGGCTTAGAGTAAGCACCAGGTGGTATCTGTGCTGCTCAATACGGTGGCCACTAGCCACATGTGGCTATTTAATTTTAATTACTTAAAATTAAATAAAGTTAAAATTCAGCCCTTAGTTAGGCTAGCTGCATGTGGCCAGTGCCCACCATATTAGACAGTGCAGATTTGGTTTGAACATTTCTATTACTGTAGGAAGTGCCATGGGCAGTACAGTCTTAGAGTACTGTGGATAGGATGGTCTACATTATTGTCATTGATGCTGTTGAGCATTATTTGACAGCAACTCCAGGCATGCTCCAAATGCAGAACTGGATGTGGCCTTTCTTATTCTGCTAAGCTTACAGAAATACATCCTGTAACTTATTCCTTTCAGAATTGTTATAATTACTGTAATGCTATTGAAGAAATGCTCAGAGATCTATTTCCAGCAGAGAAATGGACTCAAAGCTAATTAAAATTCTACATTTGCTCACTGGAAAATTTGAGCTCTTGCTGGATTCACCTTCCCACACTGTCTCCAAATAGAATACAAGTCACACACGTGTCGTGCAGCCTTAATCTATTTGAGACATTCCATGACACCACCTGAGCCTTCATCAATTTATACCTCAACCTCAGGAGAAGAGGTACATTCAGGGACCTGAGATGTTGGCACAAACAGATGCTCATTAAAAAAAAAAAAAAAATCCCAGCTCATTGAACTGATGAGCTAGTTATCCTATGTTCTGAACTCAGAATAGCAAATAAGAAGACACAGATCGAAGATACTTCAGCTGAATGTTATATAAAAGTCATGTCAAGGTGTGATGAATAATGCATTAGTGATTCCTTGATTTTCATTATGTGCCAGCTTGAGAATGTGATTCCTGCCTAGAGATTTCCATAATAATAACAATAGTAATAGCATTTTTGCATTACCACTGATCCCTGTAGCAACTTTGCAAGGTAGGTGACATTTTCCACATCTTACAGATGAGGAAACTGAGGCTCAGGGAGGTGGGGTTGGTGGTGCAGCAGGAGTTGAGCTCCAGGCTGATTTGGTGGGGCCGCCCATCATCAGTGTTGGTCTGGAATACACATGCCTCTGTCCCCAGCATCTGGGGCGGTGGGGCAGGTGAGTCAGGAAGACACAAAGAGGCAGGGTTACAGAGGAGACCTCAATGGCCCAGGCTGATGGCATCTTTCCTGGCAGCTTCTCCACACACTGGCCCCTCTGATGGCTGTGTGGATCCTGTGGACTGAACCTTGACTTTTACTGACAATAAAACAAAAAAAGTGAAATACTGCATTTTTTCCCTAACTTGTGGTCAGTGGACTTAACATGCCACAAGCTTCAAAGAGAAGTTCCGCCTTACTGAAAAACAAATGAGCAAATAGAAACACACAAAGAACCCCTGCAAAAAGTCTCTGGGATGAATAGGAACAGCCTGTCACTTACTAATGTGTTCATTTTTTTTATTACCACTGCTCCAGGAGTGAAGTACTGTCTATGGCAAGGCTGGGCTTATAGAAGGCTCTAAGGCTTCTCCTCTGGGGAACTCAGCTACTAACCTCATCAATATCTCCTGAGCATCTCTCATGAGCCAGGCACTCATGATTCTAAGATGAGCGAGACACAGCCCTTGACCATGAGGAGCTTGTGATCAGGACTGGGAGATCCACAGGTGAGCAAATAATTAAAACACAGCGGGATAAATGCTCCAATACTCAGATACATGAAGTGCAAATGAGAAAAGAACAAAATGCACAATTCCAGCCCCAAACTCAAAGTCAGAGCAGGTCAAATGGGGAGGCAAGCTCAGCAATGGGATGAGATGAAAAGTGGGCTATAGGTTGTTGGGTGGAGCTGAGAAAATACCTCCAAGGCACCTGGGACACTGGTGCCCATTGTTGAGGCCACAGGGCCATTGCAAGGCTGGCCCAGGAATTAATTTAGAACAATAGGTTAAAAAGCCATGACTCATTCCCCCCGGGGTAGAATCAATTTTAATGATCAGTAAATATCTATCAACAAAACTGAAAGAGAAGTGAAGAAATGGGTCAGGGATCAGAAAATAACGTTAAGAGACAAGAGCCATGAACTTGTCCATCATGGGCAAAATTGGGAACTGCAAGTTCTATGCAGGAAAGAAAAATAGAGGCATGAACCAGGGAAGGACCCAGAGTTCTAGGGCACAGAGGATAAACATAAAGTTCGTCCAAGGGCCAGAGGGATGCTAAGGAAAAGGATGAGGTGACCAAAGGGACTCAGAACTACACCCTAGCTGGAAGTGCACCGGCCAAGATCCACCCCGGGCTGAAATCTGAATCACTGGGCCCAACAACCTACTCAGACAATTAATAAAACTAATTTCTGGTGAGAACTAGATGTCCTCCTTTGCACTCCCAAATGGGGGACTTGGTGTGCTTGTTTCAGAGAGAGTGTAGGAGGAGGAAAAGAAGGGAAACGACTCCACATCTCAGCGAGATCAGGGAGACAGAAATTCGGGAGGAGGTGGGGGAATGAAAATGACGGGGAACAGGTGGGCTAAATCGGTGAGGTGTGTGGGGAAGAAGCTAAGTTAGGAGTGGGCGGCTGGTTTTTCCAAAGGCAAAGATGGTGTCTTAGTTGGGAGCAGGAAGAGAACTGATTTCTTTCCATAAGGCTGCCATGCAGTCCCCTCCAGACTGCATAAGGGAAAATGCAGGTAGAAGTAGCACTCGTCTGCTTTCAACAAAAGGTGACTATTGTATGCACTGTGGCAGCAGCCCCACGGCACCTGGGAGGCTTTGTTCCTTTGTATCTCCCGTATTTCATAATAGCCCTCTGTAAGCAGTTTTTTGTTGTTTTGTTTTTGTTGTGGTTTTTGTTTTTGTTTTGAGATGGAGTCTGTCTCTGTCACCCAGGCTGGAGTGCAATGGCATGATCTTGGCTCACCACAACCTCCACCTCCCGGGATCATGGGATTTTCCTGCCTTAGCCTCCGAGTAGCTGGAACTAAAGGCACCCACCACTATGCCCGGCTAATTTTTGTATTTTTTTTTTTTAGTAGAGACAGGGTTTTACCATGTTGGCCAGGTTGGTCTCGAACTCCTGACCTCAAGTGATCTGCCTGTCTTGGCCTCCCAAAATGCTGGGATTACAGGCATGAACCACTGTGCCCAGTCTGCAGTTGATGAACTTTCATCTTGACTTAACAAAGCAATGACAATGCAGGGAGGCAAGTTCCTAATGATTTTCCTTTATCAACCCCAAAAGAGAATCACACTCTTTTCCTTCCTGCGGCATCAACCATCTCATAGTAAGTCCTCATGAGCCGAGCAAAGTGTTATGTAACAAAGACAGAATCCCATGAAAGCCCCAACCTCTTTAGAACAAGATATGCAAGCTCTCAGGAGAGGACCCAATTAGTGTGGGCAATAGTCAGTCACCCAATATTCTATACAAGCAAGAAGTTTAGCGTTTAATTTGGAGACTCTTGCAAAAGGACTTGGATCTGCAAATACTTGCTGAATCTCTGAGCTAGACTCTATCCCCGGGATTCCCGTGGCTTTAGTGGTGCCAACCAGAGTTAAGTCCTGAAGATCAGAGTGCGGCTCTGATAATAAAAAAGAGCCACATGCGGGGGGCTAGAGCTCAGGACATATTTGGCAGGATCTCAGGAACAGAAGGCACCGAGCAGTCCCGTAAGAGACTCATCATTAATGCAGCGAGCCAGCAAGCCTCTTTCTCAGTTTGTTCTGCAGTCCTGCAGGGAGCCAGCTGTGAGTCTTATGTCTGTCTCGTACCTCTCCACAGGCAGCTTATGTGCACTGAAATGCCGATTTCAAATTATCCAAACTAATGTGGGTGCCTAGATGTGAACACTATCTTGTAAGCAACACGAATATGTGGACACCAAAAGTTATCATAGAATGAGTATGCCATTGGGATCTCCATGGAAAAACTAGGAGATTGCAGGTTTTATCAACATTTAAATCACACCCAGTGTGAATCAATTCCCTTGCTTATGGCTAAAGGTAGATTCCTTCCCTGGCATGGTCTCAGTATCTACCTCAAGAACACAGCTCTTTCCCATCTCAAAGTTGGAAAACACAATGGTAGACTCAATATCTAGAACCTTAGTGTATCTGCAAATTTTCAATTCCTTCCATAGTCTATTCTATTCTTTTTTCCAATTGTTTATTGTGGTAAATCCATTATTTTAAAATTTATCCCAAAGCTCTATTTTCTGGCTAAAACCCATGGCCTACTTAGAGCATTCTGCCGTCTTTTCACTTTCAGAATAAGCATAATTTATTTAGGGATCTTTTACTGTCACAGGATATTCTATTTTTCCATAACACCCCTCCAGAGGTACCAAGCAGAAAAATAGTGAATCCTGAGTTGGAGATGCTAAGCAGTAAGCGAGGTTCCTTCACTAGCTAAATGATTCACTCTCACCCTCAAACATTGCTCTTGTACCATTCTAGTCCATGCTCCGGTGGAAGTACAAATTATTACATGTCACAGGTTTGGGGGGTTGTTCAAAGATAGTCAAAGCTGGGAACGTTAAAGCTCCCAATGCCAAGCATCCAACGTGCTGGCTGGGTGCTGTTATTCATCCTGCCCACAGGAAGGAGAAAGCTTCTTTGTGGAAGACTGTAAACCACTCATCGTGTGGGCTGCCTGACATAAAACGCTGGGCTTGTGCTCCGTGGTGAGATTCTCTGTTGCCCTCTGTTTCCCAGGTTTGGTAAACTAAAAACAACGCATTGGCCTGCTAGCTTCTGTTCAGAGGGCTTGGGAACTAGATGAGAGAGTGGGAGTGGTTGTGATGGTTTTGACAACTATAGAATTTCCCAGCTACTTTGCTTTGTCTACCAGCATAAGCCAGGAGGAGCTGGAGTTCCACACCAATATGAGAATATTTGTCCTCAGTCCTTCCTGCGATTTATCACCTTCCTTGGGTCCCCGTGCACAGCAACTCACCGGACAAACCCCTCCCCTTCCTCTGCTTCCTTGGCCATTCTCCTTTCTCCTTCCAGAGGATCCCTAGTGTCGCAGAAAATCTACTCTTTGTTTTTAGACCTAAAGTAGATAAACTTGAAAGAACTTCTTGCAAAGAGTTAAAAAGTTATATATATATATATATATATTTTTAAGTAACTTTATATATATATATTTTTTTAAGTAACTTTATATATATATATATATATATTTTTTTTTTTTTTTTTTTTTTTGCGGTGGGGGATGGAGTCTTGCTCTGTCGCCCAGGGTGGAGTGCAATGGCATGATCTTGGCTCACTGCAACCTCTGCCTCCTGGATTTAAGAGATTCTCCTGCCTCAGCCTCCCAAGTAGCTGGGATTACAGGCACGTGCCACCAGGCCCAGCTAATTTTTGTATTTTTATTTAGCAGAGACAGGGTTTTGCCATTTTGGCCAGGCTGCTCTTGAACTCCTGACCTCAGGTGATCCACCCGCCTTGGCCTCCCAAAGTGCTAGGATTACAGGAGTGAGCCACCGCACCTGGCCTAAAAAAAAATATTTTAAAAACTTAGTCCAAAGTAGAAAAAAATTATAAACCACGTAAATGAAGAATTTCAACTATTTTTAGTATTTTGCCTGTCTTATTTACAACAATTCTCTAGCATCAAATTATTATGTCCATAGATAATTACGTATGTATCCCTAAATAGCCAAGGACTTAAATAATCATAAAATTATTTAAAATATAGTTATTGAGGCTAAGGTGGGAGGATTGCTTAAGCCCAGGAGTTCAAGACCAGTCTGGCCAACATAGTAAGACTTTGTTAAAAACTAAAAATAAAAAACAAAGAATAGTTATTGCTATTATGAGGAAATTCAAGTCGTTGATAAAGTTATGTTTTCACATCTTCCCACCTTCCTACCTCCTACGCCCCTCCAAGAAAAATCTGACGCCAGTTTGCATGTGTTGTTATAACCTATCTTTATCCTCTCAGCCTTGTTTTTGACAAGAGCTTCCTTTAAAGACAAGAGCTTCCTTTAAAGACAAATTTAGGAGAGATTCCATTATGTTATTAGAATCTCGTCCAGAATCACATCTATTTTCGAAAATTTTTTTCTTAGCTCTGTTTAGTGATCTCTTAATGATGCCAAACAACTGTCAGAAATCATATTGCAAAGCCTCTCATAAACGTACCAGTCAGTTGTCTTTAAGTTACCATGTTGTTACTCCTCCAGAGTTTTGATGATTTTATTTGGCCATGAAGATGACAACCAGTGTGTGCACCTGTGGTCTGAATAAGTCAGTGGGCCTGGAAGATTAATGAGCTTGGCCCAGGCTGGCTATGGGAGGCCCAGCCATGAACCCTGTTGTTTTCCAAGGCTTTGCCTGCATCCGGCTGGCATTTCTAATCCTGCCGTGGGGTTTGGCTCCAGTTCCCTCCCTTGCCCCCCAACTTATTTATCAATAGCATGTGAATTAGAGCAGAAGCTAACGGACAGACAATGAGCTGGAAGTGACCAATCCTTCCACCTTGGGAGGACAGCTGTGTCCCAGAGGCCTGGAGGCACCACGTTCCCTACAGTGACTTGATTTTCAGTTTTTAGGGTCCTGCACGTCATGGTCTGATAGGACTTTTGACTGAATATGGAATAAGAATAAGAAGTAGAATGTTCACATTTTTCCCTTTCCCCTCCCCTCTCCTCCCCTCCCCTCTCCTCTCCTTTCCTTTCCTTTCCTGAGACAGAGTCTCACTCTGTCACTAAGGCTGGAGCGTAGTGGCAAAATCTCAGCTCATTGCAACCTCTGGCTCTGGGTTGAAGTGATTCTCCTGCCTCAGCCTTCCAAGTGGCTGGGATCACAGGCACCCGCCACCATGCCTGGCTAATTTTTGCATTTTTAGTAGAGACAGCGTTTCACCATGTTGGCCAGGCTGGTCTCAAACTCCTGACGTCAAGTGATCCCACCCACCTCAGCCTCCCAAAGTGTTGGGATTACAGGCGTGAGCCTCTGCAACCGGCCTGTGCAACTATTTTCTTCTCAAAAGTTCTGGAAGCAATCTGCAAGTAACCAAATAGTGCTCATGATGGTTTGGGAGCTTGATGTCCTCTTAGGGTATTTTTTGTGTCATTAGCTTCAGAAACACACGAATATAAAGAACACCATTTATCATATTATTGAGCCCAGCAGCTGTTTGGGTAATAACCTCTAAACTAAAGATGATGGCACTTGGCTAAATAAGCACCCATCAGGTTGAGAAGGAAAATGACCACATAGTCTAGAGCTGTTGGTGAAGTTAACCAGGGACTGTATGGACACACATTCTTTTTGACCATTTTCACCAACATAATTGGGAACAAAACAAATCAGTCATTTTGAATTTATTTTGAAACAATCATGATTTCATGTATTGTGAATCACTTTTATACAGCAGAGCTGATGTGTATGTGTGTGTGTGTGTGTACTTTAAAAACCTTAAAATACAGAAAAGCCTTGCTGTTCATTAGACATCTGGCATCTGCTGCTCTATTCCAAGTGATTAACTCATCTGCAATGACTTCTTACCCTTTGAATAAATCAGACAGTGTCACTGGCTACAAGAATGGTGGTGGTAACCCTGTATTCTATGAAGCAATTATCTAATGAACTCTAGATATTTTTATGTATTTCAGAAGAGACTTTTGAAAAGGTCTTCCAACATTTCCAGCCCTGACAGCCATTAGTAGCAAAAAAAAAAAAAAAACCACCACACACACACGGAAGAAGCATCCACACTTCACACTCTCTATCCCTGATGTTCTGCTGGGATTTGACAGATGGAAACACAGCAGTCGTTTGCAAGTGACTGCCAAATGGGGCAGCCAGACTGAGCAGGGCGAGAAGAGGTGTTATTCAATTGCGGGAAGACAGATGCTCTTCTCTGAGCCTCTGCCTTCTCTCCAGTAGCCATTGGCTGACACCACTGTGGTGCAGTTGCACTCGCCAGGTAGAAGGAACCGGAGCCAGAAGCCCCACCCTCACCACCTAGGGAAGAAAGCTCTCAGCTTCTTCATCTTGCAGAGGACGAAATCTTGACGCATAGTGGGAAAATGACTTTACCAAGGACATGGTACATCCTCCACCCCCAGCACAGTGCTCAATCCATTATACTTCCAATGATTCACTGCCACCATGGAACCTAAGAGGGATTTAGGATCTGTAAGCCCTTCTGTCATCAATGGTTTCTAAAATTTGCACTAAAGAGGGAAAATAAAGCTCCATTTTGGTTAATGAGTATTATTTATTTATTTTTGGAGATGGCATCTCGCTCTGTCGCCCAGGCTGGACTGCAGTGGTGCTATCTTGGCTCACTGCAACCTCCACCTCCTGGGTTCAAGAGATTCTCCTGCCTCAGCCTCCCAAGTAGCTGGGATTACAGGCATGCGCCACCACCACCCCTGGCTAATTTTTGTATTTTTTTAGTAGAGATGGGGGTTTCACAATGTTGGCCAGGCTGGTCTCGAACTCCTGACCTCAGGTGATCCACCCCCTTCAGTCGCCCAAAGTGCTGGAATTACAGGTGTGAGCCACTGCACCCAGCCAATGAGCATTATTTTTGGACTTTGACTCTCTCCTTGGGATAGAGATAAATTATCTGTCCGTTGTTTTTTTTCTTTTCTTCCCGTGGACTTTATCCAGTTCCTGCCTTTGGGTTATTGTATTTCGGAATCTTATTATTTTTAAAAGAGAAAGAAACTGAAATTGAATCAGGGCCTTTTTCTTGCTATCTCCCAAACTATTTGATTTAAAACCTGAACACTAAGCTGACCAATCTCTCTGTTTGCTCTAAGTAAACAAAAGAATCCGGAGGCCTGCAGTGAGAACTCCTACAGCTTTGGCTGAGACCGTCAGGCTCTGGGAACAGGGGTGTGTTCTGGAACTCCTAGGGTGACTGTTTTAGCTCCAGCTTCCCATGGGGAAAATGATTGCCCTGTTTTCCATTCTAATGCTAATGACCTATCTTTGGGAGTTCTAAGCTGGATCAACCGTCAGACTGACTTCCTATTTCTAATTTTCACACTCAGCCTACTTTGCTTTTTCACCAGACCCACTCTCCACCTTCACTAATTTTAGGTAAAAATTTACAGAAGTCGGCTGGGCATGATGGCTCATGCCTGTAATCCTAGCACTTTGGGAGGCCAAGGCAGGTGGATCACGAGATCAAGAGATCAAGACCATTCTAGCCAACATGGTGAAACCCCGTCTCTACTAAAAATACAAAAATTAGCTGGGTGTGGTGGCACGCACCTGTAGTCCCAGCTACTCTGGAGGCTGAGGCAGGAGAATGGCTTCAACCCGGGAGGCAGAGGTTGCAGGGAGCTGAGATCATGCCACTGCACTCCAGCCTGGCGACAGAGTGAGACTCTGGCAAAAAAACAAACAAACAAACAAAAAATTACAGAAGTCCAATAAGGTTTCAGATACCATGCTAGACCTTTTCCAATAGGAATGAAAAAGTAATACCCACTTCCCCGCCTTGCTTTTTCTCTTCCCACATTCAGAATCAGTTGAGTTGGGCAATTGTATTACAGAAAAAATGGATAATTTTTTCTGGAGAATGATGCTTCAGTCTACTGGCCAAGTGGGCTTGTTAGTACCACGCCCCTAAATGAGATATACTTTCCCTGCCATGGACAGTGTTACTGCTAAACAACCACAGGCCACCCTCCTTGAGAACTGGCCAAGAGTGTGTACTAACTGGTACATTCCAAGAGATGGAGGAGTAAAGTGCTAGACTGTGTTCAGCTCCTTCTCCCAGACTTTTTTATTTTTTATTTTTACTTTTATTTTTAGTTTTGAGACGGAGTCTGTCTCTGTCACCCAGGCTGGAGTGCAATGGCGTGATCTCGGCTCATTGTAACCTCTACCTCCCAGGTTCAAGTGATTCTCCCTCCTCAGCCTCCTGAGTAGCTGGGATTACAGGCACCTACCACCATGCCCAGCTAATTTTTGTATTTTTGTAGAGACAGGGTTTCACCATGTTGGCCAGGCTAATATTGAACTGACCTCAGGTGATCCGCCCACCTCGGCCTCCCAAAGTCCTGGGATTACAGGCGTGAGCCACCGTGCCTGGCCTCCTCCCAGACTTGAAAATCGGATGCCACTTAGCCTCTTTGCCTGGGGTAGAGTTTATAAAAAAGTGGAGAGGAGTCTGCAGCAAGACTCTATCTCACTAGCAGGAATAAGGGTTCCCCTACCACACTGTGTGCTTAATTGGGAAAAGCCAAGAGTCCCCTCACCCCAAGCCTCTGGACCCTAAGTCTAGGGTTCGGTTTACTATATTTATCCCACTGTAACAGGTGACAGCAGGAGCTTTTTAGCAATAAATAAAAATCTATCAACACTAAGAAATCTGCTCTTCACTTTTAAAAAAGAGAAAAATATCTGTAACCCTTTTAGAAAACTATTTCTGACTTCTCAGGCTGATCTAAATTCTTCATTTATAAAAGATATAGGAGAATTTTCAAATCACATGCATCAGATTGGAAAGAGTTTGAATCTACAGTTTGAAAAGGCTTGGTGGACAGCCCCACCATTGCTTCATCCAGCATATGTGCTCTGGGAAGTATTGCAGTTAGCAAGGATGACTTTTGTTTGTTGGAACAAAGCATTGAACAACTTTTTTCATTAGTAGGATTGGATTTCCACCCAGGGTAGGTGGTAATTAATGATCAGAATTTGTGACATGGCTTTCAGCCTGCTGAATTCACTGCTGAAAGTCCAAAGCTGAAGAAACTGGTGCATTCAAACACGGAACTTTCCACCTTCTGTCAACTGACATCATCCTGTAGGCAGCTGCAAACCAAAAGAAGTAAGCTCTCAACTGGATTGATTGTCTGATGCAGCTCATTTAAAACTCAGTAGTAGCTTCTATCTTCTGCCCTGTCAGTGAATGCTCCCTTTGGGATAATGCCCTACATCGCTGACATGCTGGTTACACGAATTTGTCCACTAAGGGTGTGGAGGGGAAAAGTTCAATGCACAAAAGAGGCAGACAATAAGTAGACTTTGCTTCTAGATTTTTTTTAAGATAGTTAATCAATAGTGTACTTTGTATATGTTCCTTTTTTGGGAAAATCCTTTCTTTAAAAATATAATTTTTTAAATGTGATTGGTTTAAATTTAATTTTAAAAATTAAAATAATTTTAAAAATTATTTTAATTTTTAAAAATTAAAATTATTTTAATTTTTGGTGATAGTTTAATGCTGACAAAAGTCTAAATTTCCCATTTTCCAATGAGTTAACAGACATATACAGAGTTTTATACATTTTGCCTACAACTCACCCAATTTGTCATGTAATTTTGAATTTTAACATTTCAAAAGAGTTCATTAAACAAATAGACTTTCTAGGAGAAGGACTGGATTGGTGTTTGAAATTGGCTAAACAAACGCTCGGGGATGTCATACATTCCTGCTATGCAGAGGTGTAGGACATCATGTAGTTCATGGACTGGACATCACCTTAAACCCATGGGCACTATTAAATAGAATAGGTAACTGAGTCATGACGGATGCTAGAAATCAGGACTCTCTGCTCAGTTGCAAAGTGGCTGCAGGGCCACTTTTTTAGGCTCAACCTATCGCTCCCCATCTCCACTGCCCACCCCTACACGTGATTCCCAACATATGTCGTTGGTCTTGAAACCAATTGTCACTTTTTTGGCTCTTAACTCACATTGCCCTCTCTGGGAAGCTCTTCCTTCATCCCGTCATGTAAGGGCATCTCATCCTTGTCAAGGAGCTTTTCATGATCACACAGCTGTCCTTAATCTCTGTCTTCTCAAAGCGTCTGCAAAACCTTTGCCTGTATTACAATCCAGCATATCTTCTCTCTAGCTCAATGACAAATTTATTGGAAGCAGAAACCACGTCTTTTATTTATTACAGAATTCTTGAGCTAGAAGGAATCTTATGGTAAGAACGAACTTACCATAACACAAATAAAAAATAAATGTAGAAATACTAGAGAAATGTAAAGACCAATTCAAGGTCACAAAATCATTTTACGTAAGCCTGCTTTTCCCCTGATGTCCCAATTTGAAGCTTGCTGATACCAGTTGTATAAATCACACCAAAAGACAATCAGGTTACTCCTTTGAAATAGGAAAAATATAACACCAAACCTGAGTTCATAAAGAAACCAAAAGATTAAAACAAGAAAGGTTATATAACTGGAAGAAAAGAAACTGATGAATATCAGGATACCTACTGCTCTCATATCAGGATTGTTTCTTTATTTTATTAATGTGATGGCAAACCAGTTTGAAAACTGTGACTATATAAACAAGATGAACTTAGATCGAGTGACTACGATTATTTCCAGTGTGCAAATAATTGCTATCTCTATTCATCAGCGTGTTACAGAGAAGCAGAACCAACAGGATGTGTGTGAGTGGGTGGATAGATAGATGGATGGATAGATAGATAGATAGATAGATAGATAGATAGATAGATATAGATTTGATTTATTATAAGAAATTGGCTCATGCCATTGTGGAGGCTGACAAGTTGCAAGATCTTCAGCATGAGTTGAGAATCCTAAGACCCAGGAGAGCCGATGGTATACATTCCAATCTGATGGCCAGCAGGGTTGAGACCTGGAAGAGCCAGTGTTTCACTTTGAATCTGAAGGTGGAAAAAAGCCAGCTTCCCAGTTCAAAGGCAGTTAGGCGGGAGGAATTCTCCCTTACTTAGGACAAGGTCAGTCTTTTTGTTCTATTGAGTCCTTCAACTGATCAACTGAGGCCCATACCCACCTTAGGGAGGGTGATTTGCTGTACTCAAGTCTACCAATCTAAATATTCAGCTCATCCAAAAAACAGCCTCACAAAAACACACAGAAGAATGTTTGACCAAATACCTGGGCCACTCCTTGATTTAGTAAACTGACACATGAAATTAATCATCACACTATATTTTATATCAAGTCAAATTTATCTTTCTCACTTCTTGAATAATAGTGAAGTTTTCAGATTCTATAAAATTGTTTTGCCCATTTGCATGTTTTCCTTTCTTCCTTTCTTTCTTCCTTCCCTTTCTTTCTTTCCTTCTCTCCCTCCCTCTTCCCCTGGTCCCTCCCCCTTCCTTCTCTTTTCTTTTTTCTTTTCTCTTCCTTTTCTTCCTTCTCTCTTTCTTTTTCTTTCTCTTTCTCCCTTTCTTTCTCTCTCTCTTTCTTTTTTTCATTCACTCTGTCACCCAGGCTGGAGTGCAGCGCCAAGATCATACCTCACTGCAGCCTAGAATTCCTGGGCTCAAGCTACCCTCCCACCTCAACGTCTTCAGCTGGGACTACAGGTGTGTACCACTATGCCCAGCTCTTTGTATGTTTTTGTAGAGATGGGGTCTAACTATGTTGCCCAGGCTGATCTGCAGCTCATGGGCTCAAGTGATCCTTTTGCCTCGGCCTCTCAAACTTTTGGGATTACAAGCATGAGTATCGTGCCCAGCCACCTTTTCTTTCTTATGGCTTAAACACCTATGTTTCTGACTCATGCCTGACTTATGCTAGTGCTGATGGACAGAAGTTTCATTTCATTTCCATGTAAAACTATGAATTGCGTTATTTAAACACAGATTTGCTTACAGGCATTTTAGCTTAACTTTAGCAGTCTCTAGACCCTGTCTTCTATGGTATACAAAGAACTCTGCTGTCTCTGTTGAGTAGAACAGAACATCTGCAAATATATTTGTTTGCCCTGAGAACTGTTTGTGGCCATGCGATACGTTGTTTAAAGATCTTTTATCAAAACATTTTACTTAGTAGATCCACATGAACATACACGTACAGAAAATCTGACATAAGTGACTCTTTATAGAACCATTCCTTTAGAAAAGGACTGCTGAGCATTTGATGGAGGTGGTAGAAAGGATAAAGGAGAGGAGACTTGACTCCAGCTTCCGCTCTGACTCTAAATAGTTGTCTGACCTTGGACAAATCATTGCGTCATCTCTAGTGATTTCTCTGGTCCTAGAAATCCCTACTTCTATAAAATTAGAGATTATTTTTTCCTTCTTCTCATGGTTAAAAAAAAATTAGAGATTACACAAATGGGGATAGGAAAACTATGTGTATTTGGAAAACTCTGGCAATTTGCACCATTTAATTCCAAATCAATTGTATCATCTTTTTTTGTTTTTGTTTTTCTGTTTGTTTGCTTTTTGAGATGGAATCTTGCTCTGTCGCCAGGCTGGAGTGCAGTGGTGCAATCTTGGCTCACTGCAACCTCTGCCTCCTGGGTTCAAGTGATTCTTCTGTCTCAGCCTCCCAAGTAGCTGGGACTACAGGTGCATGTCACCACGCCCAGCTAATTTTTTTTTTTTTTTTTTTTTTTTTTGAGACGGAGTTTCGCTCTTGTTGCCCAGGCTAAAGTACAATGGTGTGATCTTGGCTCACTGCAACCTCCACATCCCAGGTTCAAGCAATTCTCCTGCCTCAGCCTCCCAAGTAGCTGGGATTACAGGCACGCACCACCACACTTGGCCAATTTTGTGTTTTTAGTAGAGACAGGGTTTCTCCATGTTGGTCAGGCTGGTCTCAAACTTCTGACCTCAGGTGATCCACCTGCCTCAGCCTCCCAAAGTGCTGGGATTACAGGCATGAGCCACCACACCTGGCCTAATTTTTTTATGTTTAGTAGAGATGGGGTTTCACCATGTTGGCCAGGATGGTCTTGATCTCTTGACCTAGTGATCCACCCACCTCAGCCTCTCAAAGTGCTGGGATTACAGGCGTGAGCAACCGCGCCCGGCCCATATCATCTTTTAAAATATACTTTCAATTAGGTTTTGTGTTGTTTGCTTACAGAATAATATAAATTTTTATTTTATTTTTTGCAGTTTGTGAGTTGTCACAGTTTTCCCATGCCAAATTTTTTACAAAATAATCCATAACCTAAGGTATTAGATTAAGTGAGAGCTTTTCTTAGTACTACTTGAGAACTAACTCTATTTTTCATCCTACGGGAAGCTGGATTTGACAGCTAATGGATCTGTTTTGTTCTAAAACTACCATCTGTTCCAAGGCACTTTTTAAGGTTTTAATCATCACCATTATGTGTGAGATATAAATATATATTCATAATAATTCATTTCAAAGAAAAAGGTAAAAGCACAATTACACTTAGACGTAAAAGATATATTTAAACAAGTGTAACTCAGTTTAAATATCAGCAAATGAGAAAATTTAATGTACCCACTGACCCTCTAGTTATAAACACATTTGATATCTCTAAACACTAAAAGACGTTCTTAGTGCAACAGAATTATAGGCCATACTGGAGGTTATAACACTACACACAGCTTCCAAACAAGTCTCTACTAATTTCAGGAGCTGCTATGCAGCAGACGTGAGTGATCCCTTTAGGGGCAGCTCTCAGGGACACAGTTTTCTTTTCTAGGCAGCGGCATGTTGGTACTGCTGCTGGTACCTGCTGGCATTCAAATCTTGGGATCAGGAGGCCAGGTGCGGTGGGTCAAACCTGTAATCCCAGCACTTTGGGAAGCTGAGGTGAGTGGATCACTAAAGGCCAAGAGTTCGAGACCAGCCTGGCGAACATGGTGAAACCCCGTCTCTACTAAAAATACAAAAATTAGCCAGGCATGGTGGCGTGTGCCTGTAGACCCAGCTACTCAGGAGGCTGAGGCATGAGAATCGCTCGAACCACGGAGGCGGAGATTGCAGTGAGCATAGATCATGCCACTGCACTCCAGCCTGGGTGACAGAGCAAGACTGTCTCAAAAATAAAATAAAAAATAAACGTTGGGCTCAGATTTAGCTCCATGCCTTCACTTACCCAACTTGTTTGTTCAAGCTTTCCTCCAATTCTGTCATTCAATTAAGTCTTCCAAGATAAATCGACCAAGATAGTTCAAACTGGGTTTCTGCCCTTTGTAACCAAAGAAATTCCAGACTGATATATAACATATCAAAATATAGCTTTGTTCTACTCCTTTACCTTTCATGCTCCAGCCAATCTGTTAAACTAATCCATGGTACAAATTCACTAGGTGTCAATAATGTCTTATCCCTTCCAAGTAACACAGATGCCTTTTAAGCTTAACCTCAGGAGGCATTTGCCTTCATCTGGGAAACCCCAGGTGGTTGGTAGTAAGGAGATTTGGGGCAGAGAAAAGATATGTTCCATTGTTCTTTAGTGATTTTGGTATAAGTACACCTGGTGCAAGTCTAAAACAGAGTTGCTTTGGTGAGAAGAGAGAAACTGTTTTCCTCTTTCCCTAAACTGAGAACAAGTCATGGAAGAGGCTTCGGGGGCCATCTGGGTAGCAGACATCATGGACAGGAAGATGCTGTTTGACCATAAGAGGGCAGTTCTTGGAAAGCATGCAGTATGCGCAGGCCCGTGGTTTAATGCTGGGGGATAGCTCCTGGACTTGAGTTGAACAGGGGCACAAGAGTGGGTAATGAGGGGATCATTCCAGAGGGGGAAATTGCCAGTAGAAAGGCTGATGGGACAGGGGGCCTGACTCAGTGGCCTGCAGAGTGGTGAGATTGGGGGCTGTCCTGATGACTGGGGGTGAGTTAATGAATCATGAGATTGGGAACTTAAATGTAGGAAGCATGTGATACAGGCATTTGAATTTGACACTGGCTTGAACATAGGTTTGTCAATGGAGAAATGTCATGATCGAAATGGGATTTATGTCAGATTGCTCTCTAGGCTGTGTAGGAAATCTAAGTCTGTAGAGTAAGGCCAACGGAAGAGCTCCAGACATAAGACTATTGCCAAAATTGCAGGAATATATTGGAAGGGATGGGTCAAGAGGACACAAATACAGGATTCAGCGATGATTCACTATTGGGGAAAGAGAGAGAAGGGTGGGATAGAAGTTGACTCAAAGTCATGAGCCTCAGGAACTGAGAGGAGAGTTCTCTGTGTTGCTGTTTGAAGATGGGAAGGAGGGAACAGGGAGTAAGAGAACCCAATACTAAATATTTAAGAAAAAAGATTCAAGTGGTGCTTTGAAACTTGGTAGTTCTTCTAAGATAAGAATTCCAAAAGGGAAAAGGAACTTTTAATTTTTTTTTTTCCTCACTCACTGACTATTCAACAAAACCACTGAACAGGAAGAGAATTGAATCTCCCTGGCCTTCTTCTAGGAAATATCTAAACTACTCGACTCAGGTAGCTCAGTAAGGAAATTATCTTATAGGAGTTTTTTTTTCTGCCAAGAGACTTATATAGATATTCTTTATCATTCTTGCTCTCTCTGTGGGAAGAGGGGTTGTTTGGAAAAGTTAAGTAAATGATGAATAATGATGATTAGGAACAATTGTAAAAGCAAGTGAGGCCTGACCTAAATTATTTTTATAACATATTCTCATGATCTGCAGAAACCATTCTAAGTTTTAGGCAAGGGAGAAAAATGTGAAGTCCAACTGTCTGGTTTTTGTAAGTGCAGAGTTGGGTATGAATGTATCAGACCCATCAATTATAGTTGTGATACACAGTCTCTGACCCCAAAAATTCTCTTTCCCACGGCCCTCTAGTCTTTCAGTAGGAGTGGCCATGTTGTGTGTCATGTGAGCAAGCCCCCTCAGCTGATTGGAGCCTGGTGAATCAGCTGACCCAAGGGCAGCCAATCCATGACCAGGAACCAGGAAGAGGTTTACAAAGACTCTCTGCCTAGACAGGGGCAATGGTGATTGAGTAGACCAATCAAATTATTTCTCTTGGAAGTTTTTCTCCTTAAAACTCAAGAGTCCATCTGAAAAAGTAACATCTCCATCACTTCAAGGTTCACTTCTACCTTTTTGCTCTCTGTTGCCAGTTCACCAGAAGCCCCTATGATGATTACTATTCTTTTTTTTTGTTTTTGAGACGGAGTCTTGCTCTATCGCCCAGGCTGGAGTGCAGTGGCGCATTCTCGGCTCACTGCAAGCTCTGCTTCCCGGATTCACGCCATTCTCTTGCCTCAGCCTCCCGAGTAGCTGGGACTACAGGCGCCGGCCACCACGCCCGGCTAATTTTTGTATTTTTAGTGGGGAGGGGGTTTCACCGTGATCTCATCTCCTGACCTCGTGATCCGCCCGCCTCG
Organism: Pongo abelii; assembly: GCF_028885655.2. NCBI lineage: Eukaryota > Metazoa > Chordata > Mammalia > Primates > Hominidae > Pongo > Pongo abelii. The sequence continues at coordinate 30,681,529 of NC_071993.2, read as the reverse complement.
GCCTCCCAAGATGATTACTATTCTTGACTTACTAACAAGTTCAGCCAGATTTCTAGGCTGGCATTACCAGCAGAGGTGGGTTTCCCTGCTGTTGATTGGAATAGTCTCACTAAAGTCTGAGCACTCGAGCTTAGAGCCAGATTTGTGGGACACTTACCTACCTACCTTCACTACTGTTATTCCCTCCACGCCCACAAATGAAGCTCCCAGCTTCAAGGGCACACAAAGAAGACCAGTGTGGCACATGATCTTCTTTTACTGGCGTGTACTTGAGAATGCCAGCCACAGCCTTTCTCTCCTGAATGTTGCCAGCATCAGTCCCAGAACCAGGGTCACCATCCTCCTAACTGTCATCAGAGAGATGCCTGCTGCAGCTCAGATACATCTACTTCTAAAAAGGAACATACGATTGTCCTGTGACTTTTTGTGTAGTAGTGTAAAGGGGACCTGTTGCCATTAGCTGATCATTAGAGGAGCGAGTCGTTCAAGATGCAGCTCTTTCTATTACAGGTATAATTTCATGGTCTTGGTATCAGATCAGAGCAATCATCGTTGTCCTCAAAAGCAGTGAGCCCCACAATGGCCGCTTTTGTCCAGCCATTCAGCCATTAGAGCAGCTACTTCAACTACCTTCACAGGCTTGATGGGTGAATTGCCTGCTTTGCACTAAATGGCAGTTCTCTGATGCTGTTGTATTAAAAAAAAGAAAGGAAGAAAGAAAAAGAAAGAAACCCTTCATCCTGCCCCGGAGAGAGTGCAAAGTGCCTTTCTTGATTCAGCTGTTTGCCTTCCTTCAATTCCAATCAGTCTGTGCTGTGTGGTATGACAGTGACAAGGTGAAATCCCTGCTGAGCAGCTCTGAAATCTGTGAAGAAATAGGCTTCATACACACATTGTTTGGTTGAACAAGAGAAGCTACTGGAATTTCAGAGGAAAAGCCATACCTATCTTTAGTGACTAAATTAGAAAAAGTATGGAACGCAAATAAAAACTACAATGAGATACCACTTCATGCCCATTAGGATGGCTGTGTAAAAAACAAAACAACAACAAATATTGGCAGGGATATGGAGAAATTGGAACCCTCCCTTCATTGCTGGTGGGAATGTGAAATGGTACAGTCCTTATGGAAAACAGTTTGCCAGTTCCTCAAAAAGTTAAACGTAGAACTGGCAGATGATCCAGCCATTCTACTTCTAGATATATAGCCCAAAGAACTGAAAATAGTGACTCAAACAGATATTTGTGCACCAGTGTTCCTAGCAGCATTATTCACAATGGCCAAAGGTGGAGAAAACTCTTGTCCATCAATAGATAAATGGATAAATGTCATATATGTACCATTGAAGATTATTCAGCCTTACGAAGGAGTGAAATTCTGTGTGTTGCAACATGAATGAACCTTGAAAACATGCTAGGTGATATAAGCGAGACATAAAATGAGAAATATTTTATGATACCACTTGTCTGAGGTATCCAGAAGAGGTATATTTGTAAATGGAAAATAGAGTAGAGGTTATCAGGGGCTGAAGGGAATGGGCAGTTATTGCTTAATGAATACAGCTTCTGTTTGGGATGATACAAAGTTTCTGGAAATGAATAGTCATGATGGTTGTACAACACCATCAATGTGCTTAATGCCACTGAAATGTATACTTTAAATGGTTAAACAAAAGTACAGAAAGGTCAGGCATGGTGGTATGTGCCTGTAGTTCCAGCTACTTGAGAGGCTGAGGCAGGAGAATCACTTGAACCCAGGAGGCAGAGGCTGCAGTGAGCTGAGATTGCACCACTGCACTCCAGCTTGGGCAACAGCATGAGACTCCATCTCAAAAAACAAACAACAAAAAAGGATAGAAAGGCCGATTCTATTTGATTCTATTTGCTCAATTCCTTGCCAAGAGCTTAGGCATCTCTGTTGCCAATACCGTCTTCTGGCCAGGGATTTGTAAACATATTACCTTGCGCCCAAGAAGACTAGACACTCAGACTCTGTGAAACTGGTTTCACTGATGCTGTGACTCTAGGAAGCAGGTTTCAGTGGCCCGCCCAGGCTGCCTTGCAGAGGCATTAATATACTCTGCAATTCCAAATGTCTTCATACGTTTTTCCAAGTTCAATCAAATATGTGTCCATTTTTCTGCCTTCCCTTCTGGGCAGGTCAGTTCTGCTGGGGAATGTGCCTTCTCGACTCCCCGAGAATTCCTTTTAAAATGAGCAAAACGTGGGCCTGAGCAATTCAGTCCTCCTAGCTGGTTCGCACCAGCTTAGAGTATGTCTTTTGTTTCTTTCTACCCTTGACAAGCGTGATGGCTTTGCTTTCATGCTGACTTTCATTCCTGTGAAGTTGAAGGTAACAGGCTGTCTGCTGGTCCCATCACAGCCGAGTTTTATTTTAAACTCTAACGGATACCAATGCTATATACTCACATGTGTCCTTATATATTGTTCTAGCTGCACATAGATAATCCTTCCTAATTTCACTCACAATTAAAAAAGGGGTAGCCAAACAGCCCTGGGACACCGCCCCTTCCTGAAAAGGGAAGCCCTGTTTCTATATCTAGCTGAGTGTGAACCGCAGTCTTGGGGAATTAAGATACTGAAAATCTTGAGGGATAATCCTAGTTCAAAGAAACATAAAATAAGAGAAAAAAAAAGACAACAAAATCAGTTTCACCTGTGGTTTCTACACTCAGCAAACACCTGTACATTGTAACTATTTCAATCAGATAAAAACTTTGATGTTCTGAAATAACTGTCAGATTTCTGTATAGGTACTAAATGCTCAAAAAGTCGCTGTTGGCTGGGCATGGTAGCTCACACTTGTAATCCCAGCACTTTGGGAGGCCGAGGCAGGTGGATCACCTGAGGTCAGGAGTTTGAGACCAGCCTGGCCAACATGATGAAACCATGCCTCTACTAAAAATACAAAAAAATTTAGCCGGGTGTGGTAGCAGGCGCCTGTAATCCCAGCTACTCGGGAGGCTGAGGCAGGAGAATTGCTTGAACCCAGGAGGTGGAGGTTGCAGTGAGCCCAGATCATGCCATTGCACTCCAGCCAGGGTGACAGAATGAGACTCTGTCTCAAAAAAAAAAAAAAAAAAAAATCCCTGTTTGAACCATATTTACAAGTTGGAAGTAAAACCACATATGCCTCAGGAAGCATCAGGCTAACACCATTTGTCATTTTGGTGTAGATGATTCAGAACAAATGACAATGCTTGGAAATAGTGCTATAATACAGTGAGGATACAGCCGTGTCAAGCAAACGGAGTAGACCCAAACGCATGGGAGCTCCTTTGCTTTTTGCCCTAATTCTTCCGAGGGGCTTCTTCCTCCCTTTCATGGATATTAGCAAAACAAGAACAACCCGCCCTCATTTCAAATGCATTTTTCCCCTTCCTGCTCATATCACATTTTTCTAGTGTGCTGCTCCAGAATCTGACAGCATGGATTCTGACAGGTTGGCATCTGCTGGTGTTTGATGTTTGGCATTTCTGATGTGACACTGGCTTCATTTTATGCAAGAATTTGTATTCAGCGTAGCTTCCCAGGGTGGGTTAAGAAAGGGTAGGGCTTTGGATTGAAATCTAACAGTGGGAGGAAACCTTGGGTACACTAGCTCTTTAGCTGACTGTTAGTCCATTTATTAAATAGCAGTTATCCTGTATCATTGGTACCAATGTGAATATTAAATCAATTGGGCCATTCCACAGAGTTGGACTAAAGCTACATGAAATGTCACCAGACCTACAGATTTAATGAGAAGAGCATGTTGTTCCTAAAGAACCCAACTAAACACATGTTGGAAGCAATGCGTAAGCTTATATGGGATGAGCTTCCTCATAATATCAGAGGGGAACTAGGATTGTATTGGATCCTCCATTCCTAAAGCTCATTTATTCTCTTCAGAGAGTAGGACAACTCCAACCTGTTTCGTTCAGATTCCAAGGCCTTTTTCTTCATAGAAGAATAAGACATTTCCTAGAATTCTATGTATATTTCTAGATTGTGCAATCAGAATTTAAACAAAATAATTAAACCCTTCAAAAACAAGTCTGGCCTGGTATGATGGCTCATGCCTGTAATCCCAAAACTTTGGGAGGCTGAGACAGGAGGATCACTTAAGACCAGGGTTGAAGATCAGCCTGGGCAACTTAGTGAGACCCTGCCTATACAAAAATTAAAAAATTAGTCATACATGGCAGCATGTGCCCATAGTCCTAGCAACTCTGGAGGCTGAGGCAAGAGGATCGCTTGAGCCCAGGAGGTTGAGGCTGCAGTGAGCTAAGATGGTGCCATGGCAGTCCAGCCTGGGTGACAGAGGGAGATCTTGTCTCTTATCAAAAAAAAACCAAAAAAAAAAACAGTAGTATAATTTGGGGGATGTAAAGGAGTTATTCCTTCCTATATCAGAAAGCAGTTGTGTATGGCATGGTGGCCATGCCATAGGAAACATAGGCCTCATGGTCTCCTTTACCACTACCCACCTCTGAGGATTGTAACCACGTCTTCCAGACCCTTTTTGAATTCTCCTTTCATCTATAGCCCTACCACACTGAAAGCACTCAATCTCCTCTGAATTCTCCTCCCATGAGGGGATCGCTGGCAGCTGGAGGTGAGCACAGCTGCAGGTCCTGTTGTCTCTGCCTGGAAGTCGTCATTGTGTGTTTAGGTGGGTGCAGAGCACATCAGCACCAACCCTCATGACCCCCGATCTGTGAGGGGGATATTATCAGCTTGGGAACATATGGAAGCCAGGCCCAGATAGCCAGGTTGGCTGAGGATTTGGCTCAAGGTACACAGAGAGTACTTGAAATCACTGAACCTTTCAGTGAGTTTATAATATGATCCCATTCCTCTCTGCTTGGCCAGTTGCCTTCTTGGCATCCTCCAATTAAACTTGGAAGAAGTGGTGAAAGGAAGTGAAGTAATGTCTTAGCCACAGGTACAATGTGTGTCAATATCCGATGGAGGAGATGTAAATGTATCCTGTATGCCTCAAAGAATACTCCGAATTTACTATCAGAGGGATATTTTGTCCATAGCATTTTTGCCAAGATTTCCAACACCAAGACTACTCTTCTACACTGTAAAAGCCAGCTTTTACTGCCCTCTTCACACACAGGTGTCACACACACATGCACATATGCACGCACGCACACTCACAGCCATATGCTCAGATTAAGCTCACATTTCCCATTACATAAGAATCTTCTCATTAAAGTGTTATCTCGCAGTCTTGTGCTATCTGGGTTCCCTGGCAGAATGGAAGTATCTCTAAATATTCTGCCTTTTAGGAAATCTTGACTAAACACTTCGTGTGTTTCAATAGTTTTAAGAAGTCTAAATGCTTTGTTTCAACCTGAAAATGCACATACTATTTGCAGTACTATTCAGGAAGGAAGGGAGGGAGAAAGGGAGGGAAGGAAGGAAGGAAGGACGGACGGACAATCTTGCTATCCTGTCCATTGTAAATGCTAAATGGAATGGTCCTTCTAAAATTTCTTAGTCACCTTCCATCTCTGTAATATTTTTCCCACAAAAACTAAATGAATATAGAAATAGTATCCTTCCATGTTCTCAGCAAATGAGCTCATTAGTTCTATTTAGTCCCCAGAAATGGAAGCCACCTCCCATTTGTAGAGTGCCATGATGTTCTAGGTGCTTTGCATTTCTCTTATTCATTCTCACACAAACTTCGTGGAGTGTGCAGCATAAGAAGAGCTAATGCTCATAGAATGTTGGCTCTGTACTAAATGGTTTCACCAAATATCTCATTCTCATAACCAGACTGTGGATCATTATCATAAGAAATTTTAGAAGGAACTGAGGCTCAGAGACATGAGGTCATTTGCCTGAAGACACACAATGAATGGCAGCATTGAGATCCAACCCAAATCTGTCTGACCCCAAAGCCTGCGTACTTCTTCCTCTTCTGGGTTATGTTACCTCCTGATAAACAGGGAAATTGGGAAGCACTTTACTGTGAATACATTCAGCTCCCCAAATGGGGCCATCAATCACTTTGTAGTTCATGAGATCTACAGGGCGAGTGACCAGGTGTTCCTAAGAGAGCCTGTCCCTGTAAAGTGAATGTTAGGACTGGTCATGCCCCATGGCTCTCAAACTTTGGTGCACATTAGAATCAAAGAAATTGTGGCTGGGTGCAGTGGTTCACACCTGTAATCCCAGCACTTCAGGAGACCGAGGTGGCACAGGAGTTTGAAATCAGCCTGGCCAACATAGTGAAACTCTGTCTCTACTAAAAATACAAAAACTAGCCAGGCGTGGTGGCAGGCACCTGTAATCACATCTACTCGGAGGCTGAGGCAGGAGAATCTCTTGAACCCAGGAGGTGAAGGTTGCAGTGAGCTTAGATTGCACCACTGCACTCCAGCCTGGTCGGCAGAGTGAGACTCTGTCTCAAAAAAAAAAAAAAAAAAGAAAAAAAGAAATTGTTTAAGATTTCTGGGCCCTACCTCTAGCTTCCTAACCAATAATAGCCAACCACTACTTCTTTTTCTTTTCAAATGATCCATAAATTTACTGATTTATAATTTCATAGATTCAGACTATGACATTTCCAGTCTTAATAGTTTATTTTGTGAGTGACTGTTGTCATCAGATGTCTTGCTATTAAGAACCTGCAATCTGGTGTGATGAATGAGATCTTTATGGATATACAAATGCTGCAGGAAGGCATAGACTTACATTGAGACAGAGTAGATGTAGTGCCTAATATAGCATAGAACATAAGATAAATCATGTAATCTGGAAAATGGGGATGTTACCTAAATACACATTACTGAGGAGCATAGAGAGTTAATTATGAACTAAAGGAGTTTCATGGCCTCTAATTTTTTTCTTTCATTTCTTAGCTTCAGATGGCTTCTAATTTACATGCTTCTAATTTACATCCCTCTCCCCTCCCATTCTCCCTCCCTCCCTCCTCCCTTCTTCCATTCCCTTCCCTGCCCTGCCCTCCCCTTCCTTCTTTCCTTCCTTCCAGAATAGTATTGCAAATAGCACGTGCCTTTTCAGGTTTTTTAAAAAAGCATTTAGACTTAAAACTATTGAAATACCATAAAGTGTTCCATCAAGACTTCCTGAGGTTAATATTATAATCTCAGGTGAACAGAGTATCGAGTGAGTGGAGTTTATAATATTAACCTCTGTTCACTTGCCTTTATGAGGAAGAGGAGCATATTTTATTTTCCCAAAGCAATAATGTATTAGTGTCAGAATTCCTTTTTATTTTGTTCATATAAATGTAGTTAGTGTTTCAAATCTACATGTAAAAAACTTGTCTTTTAACTTTTATTTATTTAGTTTTGAGACAGAGCCTCATTCTGTCTCCCAGGCTGGAGTTCAGTGGCGCGATCTTGGGTCACTGCAACCTCCGCCGCCCATGTTCAAGCAATTCTCCTGCCTCAGCCTCCAGAGTAGCTCGGCTAATTTTTGTATTTTTAGTAGAGACAGGATTTTACCATGTTGTTCAGGCTGGTCGTGAACTCCTGACCTTAGCTTATCTGCCCACCTCGGCCTCCAAAAGTGCTGGGATTACAGCCGTGAGCCACTGCACTCGGCCTTAACTTTTAAATATATTTTCTTAAACATAGTTATTAAGCCCTTAAAATTGTACATCACGTGGCTTGAAATCAGATTTACCATCCTGCAATGGCTTCAACATTAGAAGATTTTTGTCCTCACAGTCCTTAGTCTGTCACCATTTCCAAAGGTTTCCCACATGCTAGTGCCTCTTCGATACTACACTTCACTGGGAAGGAGAGCTGGGAAAAGTAAAAACAACAATAATGATGATATTAGGACAATTTGTCATGTGAAGCCACAGCAAAGAATTAGAAGAACTAGGAAATGTTTTTCTACATTTTTATTACTACTTTAGGCTGGGGCGTGGTGGCTCATGCCTGTAATCCCAGCACTTTGGAAGGCCGAGGCGGATGGATCACTTGAGGCCAGGAGTTCAAGACTAGCCTGGCCAATATGGTGAAACCCCATCTCTACTAAAAACACAAAAATTAGCCAGACGTGGTGGCGCATGCCTGTAATCCCAGCTACTCGGGAGGCTGAGCAGGATAATTGCTTGAACTCAGGAGGGGGAGGTTGCAGTGATCTGAGATCACACCACTGCACTTCAACCTGGGCGATAAAGTGAGACTCCGTCTCAAAACAAACAACAACAACAAAAAACAACAACAACACTGTATTAATACTTTAATATATAAAATCCACCGTAACCCCATATTTAGATGTGCCTACTGATAAACAGGCCCCTGGAAAATAAATAGGTAGCCCCTGACCCCAAATAAGGTAGTACTGCTTTTAAAAAGGTATTGGTTTTGTTTCTGAATAGCGTTTGTTCCAAGATGTATAAAACTATGGCTCTGGCATATGCTGTAGCTGGAGGGAAAAAAGTTGGGGTGGATTTAATGCTACATCTGTGACCAGTTAGTTATAGTAACCTCCAGGTATTTGGTGGTTTCAGCAAAAGTTCTAATACACATTCCAGGCATCCAGAACTATATGGAAGACTGTAAAAAGATGCGGACAAATAATTCATACATCCACTAATTTGCGAAAACTAAAAAGTGCACGTAGTTCCCTGCTGACTTGAAAACAGTGCTCAAATCATTCTTTTACAAGGAAGTTGCCGTGGGTACCCACGCAAGGATAGAGCCTCGAGGGATGGTATGTGCAGATGACACAGGACATCCTGCTGGATCTCATCAGCACTGACTGGGAAAAATGCACTAAATTATCAGGGCAGGGAGGGAGGGGGTCAGAGAAAGGAAACATTGCAACAGTTACCAGGGCCCCAGAGACACTGACCAATTGTTCCAGCTAGATAAGACACTGGCTTTGGATTTTCACAGTTATTTTTCAACTGTGGCTGATAAGCTGACTTTCATTTGATTTATTTTCTTTTCTCGGACTTATATTTCATGTTTATGGGTGGCCTTCCTACAAACCACTAATTATCCTCTGTAGTCGCTCTTATTTGCACGATTTGATTGACTTGCTTTAGAAGTTTTGATTTTTTTGGGATTAAACAAAACACAAATAGCATGCCATCTGCTTGATATACATGTCATTCAGGTCCATAAGAGGCTAACCAATGAGTTCTGGGGTGGTTAGCTGGGTTTAAGTTAGAACACAGAAAAAGCAAAAATAAAACTCCCAACTGATTTAAAACAAATTGACAAAGAATTCAAGAAAGCCTAGATATTTTCTAACATTTTCTGGACATTTTGTTTTTCTTCAGACAGGGTCTCACCCTGTTGCCCAGGCTGGAGTGCATTGGTGCAATCACAGTTCACTGCAACCTTGACTTCCCGGGCTCAAGTGATCCTCCTGCCTTGGACTCTTGAGTAGCTGAGACTACAGGTGCATGCCACCACACTTGCAGGCACATCTAAATATGGGGTTGTGGTGGATTTTATATATTAAAGAATTAATACACTGTTTTTTGGGGGTTTTTGTTGTTGTTGTTTATTTGAGACGGAGTCTCGCTCTGTCGCCCAGGCTGGAGTGCAGTGGCATGATCTCAGCTCACTGCAACCTCTGCCTCCCAGGTTGAAACCATTCTCCTGCTTCAAAATTAGCAGTGGCTAATTTTTTTTTTTTTTTTTTTTGTAAATTTTCTGTAGAGATGGGGGTCTTGCTATGTTGCCCAGACTGGTCTCGAACTCCTGGGCTCAAGCAATCCTCCTGCCTCATCCTCCCAAAATGTTGGGATTACAGGTATGAGCCACTGTGCCTGGCCATTCTGGTCATTTTGCCTCACTCCTTTGGTCAGCCCCAGTCCTCAGCTAATGCTTTGGCCCCCACTCCTATGGTGAAGATTCCCCACTCAGGATTTCCACAATGTGAACCAAAGCAACAATTTCCACTTCAGAGTTATTCAAAAATTCTATTCAATAGACATGTTTCATCTACCCGTCCAAAGGTGTGGTGCTAGGCTGTGGTCAACAGAGAAACTGATTTGTGCCTGGGTCATAATTTATAAAGGTGACTAAGTGACATCTGAGAGGCCGATGCTATTGAAAACAAAGATTAAAGTTACTCACAGTTGGCCTATAAACAAGAGGCACCTCAGGCCATGCAAAGCCTGGGGTAAGCACCAGTGCTGATCAGGAGGCAGAAAGGAGTGAGAAGGCCTTGGTCACAGCCATTACTGGGATTTTCACAGGAAAGGCAAGGAGAGACAAGGGAAAGAGCCTAGGACTGGCCAGTTGGAATAATTCCAGTGGCTCTGGGACACAGTTATCCCTAGTTGTCTGGGACCTAGCCCTGGGTTGATTCAGGGCTGGGAAAATATTGGCTTGCTGTGAAAGAGTCAGATAAGGAGGTGGTTGAGAGAGCAGGCTCTGGATCACAGGGGAGGTGTGAGTAACCTTGGCTGTTAGTTTGGCCCTGTGATTAATGAAGGCCAAATAAACAAACTAAGTCCAAACTAAGAAAACACAGTTAGGGCAGGGATGAACAGTGTCTTCTACCAGGTATTCGGAATCCAGTAGCTGAACCAAGTATCATGTAAGCAAATCCAAGATATACCCTGATAAAGGCAGTACTGAACCAGCAGCTTCCATCTGTGATGGGAGTTTGAGGGAGGCAGGTGACTAATGAAATGGAAAGTTTTCTTTCATGGGAGATTTACATCCTCTTTTTTTTTTTTTTTTTTCTTGAGACAGAGTTTTGCTCTTTCACCCAGGCTGGAGTGAAGTGGCACAATCTTGGCTCACTGCAACCTCCACTTCCTGGGTTCAAGAGATTCTCCTGCCTCAGCCTCCCAAGTAGCTGGGATTATAGGCACCTGCCACCATGCCTGGCTAATTTTTTGTATTTTCAGTAGAGATGGGGTTTTGCCATGTTGGCCAGGCTGGTCTCGAACTCCTGACCTCAGGTGATCCACCTGCCTCGGCCTCCCGAAGTGCTAGGATTACAGGCCTGAGCCACCACGCCCGGCCGTACATCCTTTTACACTTAACTAGAAGACCACTGTCATGCACTGCACAATACTTCAGCCAAACATGGACCACATCTATGATGGTGGTCTCATAAGATTATAATACTGTATCTATGTTTAGGTACACAAATAACACTGTGTTATAATTGCCTGCAGTATTGAGTAGAGTCACTTGCTGCATGGTTTGCGGCCTAGGAGTAATAGGCTATAGCATGTAGCCTAGCTAGTGTGTAGTAGGCTACACCACCTTGGTTTGTGTAAATGCACTCTAGGATGTTTGCACAACAATGAAATCACCTAACAACACAATTCTCAGAACGTATTCTCATCATTAAGTGATGCATGACTGTACTTCAAAACCATACAATCCTGCTAGTAAGTGCTACCCTTTTGTACATGGAAGGACATAAGTCAAGGCCTAGCCCAGTGCCTGGCACATAAGAAACATTAAAACAAAGATAGTTCTCGGCCAGTTGTGGTGGCTCACGCCTGTAATCCCAGCACTTTGGGAGGCCAAAGTGGGTGGATCACCTGAGGTCAGGAGTTCGAGACCAGCCTGGCCAAAATGGTGAAGCCCTGTCTCTACTAAAAATACAAAAAATTAGCTGGGCGTGGTGGCACACGCCTGGAGTCCCAGCTACTAGGGAGGCTGAGGCAGGAGGATTGCTTGATCCTGGGAGGCAGAGGTTTCAGTGAGCTGAGATCGTGCCACTGCACTCCAGCCTGGGCAACAGAGCAAGTCCCTGTCTCAAAAAAAAAAAAAGAAAAAAAAAGAAAAAAAAAGATAGTTCTCATCTCTCCCTCTCACCTTGATGTCATTTTTATATTGCTAGGCATCACTGACTTAATAAAAGCCTGATACACCATTCTCTTCCCAAATGGAGGCATTCTTTTTACAATTAATGTAGTTCATAGTTATTCGCATAGTTCTTTTTTTTTTTTGAGACAGGGTCTTGCTGTGTTTCCCAGGTTGGAGTGCAGTGGCATGATCATGGCTCACTGTAGCCTTGAACTCAGGCTTAAGCAATCCTCCCACCTCAGCCTCCTGAGTAACTGGAACCATAGGCATGTACCACTATACCTGGCCATTTATTGTTATTTTTTAGTTTTTTGGAAACAGGATCTCACTCCAGCTGCCCAGGCTGGATGCCATCTTGGCTTACTGCAACCTCTGCCCCCTGCGTTCAAGTGATTCTTGCACCTCAACCTCCTGAGTAGCTGGGACTACAAGCACATATTTTTTAGTAGAGCAGGGATTTCACCATGTTGGCCAGGCTGGTCTCAAACTCCTGACCTCAAGTGATCTGCCTGCCTCAGTCTCTCAAAGTGCTGGGATTACAGGTGTGAGCCACGGAGTCCAGGCTATTTTCCATTTTAAAAACCAAAAGTCATATGGGGTTAAAAAATGCTTGAGTTAATTTTGATTCATTCTGGATTCGCTGGTGTGGAATGGTGGGAGAGGCAGCCCAAGGGGTGCCAACGTCTGGACCACTCTGGTGCTTGCCACACCCCTGTCTGCTTGAAGCCACATTGGCATCCCCCCAGTACCAGCGGGATCCCTGACAGCCACTGCCATTCCCTGGAGGGCACCACCGCTCAAGAGGTCTCCTTATGTATTTGGCAAAGAATTTTATAAACTGCAGGCAGGGAGAAGCTTGGAATGTCTGTCCACCACCAGTAAACAGCAGCTCTTTGCTACGGTGAGCGTTAACAGAGTTGTTTTCCATTAATATGTGGCTTTATGTGAGAACAAGCTGACACGAGGAGAGCCAACAATTCGAAATGATTTTTCTTATGCAGTAACTATGCAGATTCAATCTCCTCACAGTGGAGGTATAGGATTGAAAAACTGTTTGTCACTCTCTTCTTGGTCCCCAGCATTGTAAGTTTTGTTTCAGTTAGCGTCAAATCTTCTAAGCCAACAGTAAACATCTAATGCACTTGATTAGTGAAGGACATTGCTATGTGACTCTCCATCATCATACAATGATGTTCACGGCTACTGTCTTTGTACTGTATGCTATGTGTCAATCAATCCATTCCTCTCTTGACACACATCATTTCTATTTATTGTGCTCCATCCCTGCTTCTCACACTTTACTGTATGTGAGAATCACCTGGGCATTTCCTTAAAGTACACATTCCAGGATCTCAAAGGTAGAACTTAGAAATTCTGATTGCATCGGTTTGATGAGGCCCAGGAATTTGGCCTTTAGTTAACTCTCCTTCCCCAAGTTGATCCTGGTGTAGGTGGTCCATGGAGCAGACTTTGAGAAACAGATTTCTAGTTCCTGGTTAAAAATAATTATGCAGGGCTGGGCATGGTGGCTCATGCCTCTAATCCCACCACTTTGGGAGGCCAAGGTGGGAACTTTGCTTGAGCCCAGGAGTTTAAGACCAGACTGGGCAACAAAGGGAGAGCCCGTCTCTACAGAAGATACAAAAATTAGCTGGGCATGGTTGTGTGTGTCTGTAGTCCAGTTACTTAGGAGGCTGAGGGAGGAAGATGGCTTGAGCCCAGGAGGTCAAGGCTGCAGTGAGCTGTGATCACACCACTGTCCTCCAGCCTCAATGACAGAGTGAGAGTTCATGTCAAAAAAAAAAAAAATTATGCAATATAGTCTGTGAATTAATACAAAGCATAGCAATAACTAAAAACAAGTTTTATTAGCACTTGTTGGCATAAAATCCTTTCTAGATTTTTTTCAATTTGGCATCTTTTTATTTATTTATTTAATACATATTAGATGTAGATATTTTCAGGATCCATGTAATAACTTGATAAATTCATATAATCAAATCAGGGTAATAGGGACATCCATCACCTTGAATATTTATCTTTTCTTTATGCTATGGACATTCAAAGTATTCTCTTCCAGCTATTTTGAAATGAACAATTGGTTAATGTTAACTACAGACACCCTACTGATGTATCAAATGCCGGGTCTTATTTCTTCTAAGTGTGTATTGTATGTATTAATCAGCTTCTTTTTATACAAACCCACCCTTCCCGGCCTCTGGTACCCACCAATCTACCCTCTATCCTCACGAGATCCTTGCCAGTTTCCGTGTAACCACTATTGCCTGACTTTCTAAAACAAGCCAACAAGAGAGACCTCAAGGTTTTATCGAGAATGTGGGGTTTTGGCCGGGCACAGTGGCTCACGCCTGAAATCCTCTGAAAGTGCTCACGCCCAAGCACTTTGGGAGGCCAAGGCGGGTGGATCACGAGGTCAGGAGTTCGAGACCAGCCTGACCAACATGGTGAAACCCCTTCTCTACTAAAAATACAAAAATTAACCGGGCGTGGTGGCACGCGCCTGTAATCCCAGCTACTCAGGAGGCTGAGGCAGGAGAACTGCTTGAACCCGGGAGGTGGAGGTTGCAGTGAGCCGAAATTACACCACTGCACTCCAGCCTGGGCGATAGAGCGAGACTCCGTCTCAAAAGAAAAAAAAAAAGAGAACATGGGGTTTTTTTTGGTCAATGGGTACAAAGTTTCATTTAGGAGGAATAAGTTCTGGTGTTCTATCTCACAGAAGGGTAACTGCAGCTAACAAGTGTATTGTATATTTCAAAATTGCTAGAAGAGAGGATTTTGAATGTTCTCAATGCAAAGAAATGGTAAATGTATAAGGTGATAGCGTATTAGTCCTTCCATTGCTTATAACAGAATACCTGCAGGTGGGTCATTTATAGAGAAAAGAAATTTACTTTTTACAGTTATAGAAATTTATTTCTTATAGCTGAGAAGTCCAAGGTCAAGGGGCTGCATCAGGTAAGAGCTTTCTTGCAGGTGGGGACTCTGCAGAGTCAACCTAAGGTGGTATAGGGCATCACATGGTGAGGGGCTGAGCATGCTCACATGCTAGCTCATGTCTCTCTTCTTCTTCTTATAAAGCCACCTGTTCCCCACAATGATAACCCATTAATCCATTAACCCATTAATCTATTAATCCATGAATAGATTAATCCATTCATGAGGGCAGAACCTTCAGGATCCAATGATCTCTTAAAGATCCCATCTCTCGGGCCGGGCGCAATGGCTTTCGCCTGTAATCCCACCACTTTGGGGGGCTGAGGCAGGCAGATCACAAGGTCAGGAGTTCGAGACCAGCCTGGCCAACATGGTGAAAACCCATCTCTACTAAAAATGCAAAAATTTTCTGGGCGCGATGGCACTTGCCTATAATCCCAGCTATTCAGGAAGCTGAGGCAGGAGAATTGCATGAACCCTGACTCGGAGGTTGCAGTAAGCCGAGATCGCGACACTGCACTCCAGGCTGGGCAACAGAGCAAGACTCCATCTTGAAAAAAAAAAAAAAGATCCCATCTCTCAACACTGCCACATTGGGGATTAAGTTTCAACATGAGTTTTGGAGGAAACAAATATTCAAACTATAGCAGATGGATATGCTAAACACCCTGATTTAACTATTACAGAATGTATACAAGCATCAAAACATCACACTGTACCCCATAAATATGTACAATTATTATGTGTCAATGAAGACAACAAATTTTTTTTTTTAAAAGAGCATTAATCTTTTAAAAAATGAGAACTGGTAGTGTCTTTACAGACTAAGAAAAACAAAATCAATATCTAAATCAGCTAAAGGAAACCTTATAGTCTACAGAGAAGGGCCCTAAAGCAGGGAGGGAGGAGGGTTGCTCTAGGTCCTTGAACAGGCAGTAAGTTAGAGAAACAAGATCTTGGCTTTTATTTTTTTTCTTTCTTTAAGCAGGCAGTTAAGCATTATTTCTCTGGTTACTGCACATCTGCCCAATGACTCAATAATCCAAGTTCCTTCCTGAGTCTGTGAAATCCCTTCTCCAGGACTCAAGAAAGGCGGGGACATTGGGCATCCGGGGCTGGATCCTGGCACATGCTCCCAGGGCTGTGCCAGACTTCTAACAGCTTCATGTTAAATGCTGTTTTCAATCATAGTTTATATTTTACATCACATAAGCGATAGTTTTTTTTTTCCTGTGTTTACATCTCCCAAGATCAAGTAGGTGGAAGCAAGAGACCCAAATTGCAGGAAAGTGGGAGTGGGTAGGGATAAGGGGATTAGGAGGTTAGGCTGGTTTCTCTCACGTCTTGCCCACCATCCCTTGTCCATGTACTGGTGACCGGTGTGGAAACTGGCCCAGTGGATTTTCCTCACTACCTTTTATCTTTATTATCTTCCTACATTTATGATTAATCACATGCTCATACTCATGCATCTTTTCAACCTTACTCTCTGATATGGTTTGGCTCTGTGTCCCCACCCAAATCTCACCTTGGGTTGTAATAGTCCTTACGTGTTGTGGGAGGGACCCAGTGGGAGGTAATTGAATCATGGACGCCGGTTTTTCCCATGCTGTTCTTGTGATAGTGAATAAGTCTCATGAGATCTGGTGGTTTTATAAAGGGTAGTTCTCCTGCACATGCCCTCTTGCCTGCTGCCACGTAAGATGTGCCTTTGCTTCTCCTTTGCCTTCCACCGTGATTGTGATGCCTCCCCAGCCATGTGGAACTGTGAGTCCATTAAACCTCTTTCCTTAATAAATTACCCAGTCTTGGGTATGTCTTCATTAGCAGCTTGGGAACAGAATAATACACCCTCTTTCCTCTTTGTTAATTCTATTCCCAGATCTTTAGAAAAGCTTTCCACCTTTCTGCTTGCCCCTCTCCCCACATCCACAGCCTCACCACCATCTTCTCTCCCCATCTTTTCATTCTGCTTCTTTGTTTGAAATGGCCTTAGTCATGCCAGGAAAACATTAGAGCAGGGCTAGGGATACATCAGTACTGAGGAAAGACGGAAGCCAAACATTTTGAAATGAGGATGTTAGGATAAAGAGCCAGGGTCAAGAAACCACAAGCGTCTTGAAATTGTGAAGTCATCTTCTCTAGAATCTCCAGTATTTCAATCCCATTACATTCCCCTAATTGAATCTGCCTTTGCCAGCCTTTCTGCTAAAATACAATTTCTTATTAAACTTGATTTGGTTTGGTTTAGCTTAGCTCCTAGCATTGAATCAGTGTTGTTTTCTGATTTACTGCAACTCTACTCTGTTTTTTTGCAACTCTACAGCACTTAGGTACATTATAAAACTTCCATGGGGTTGACCTAGAAACCCAACAATATGACATTGTTCTGTGGGGAAACACATCCTAATCTCAATTCACTGGCTGATAAATGTTCTAGCAGGAATACTTGGCTCCCTAGGTGTCTGCACCATGCTGGGCACATAGACGTGCTCCACCCCAGGCAAAGTTATTTCATTGAGTTGGCAAATTGAGGAGAAACAGGAATTCTATAAGTCATTGAAGCAATCCGTCATTGAATGATGCTTTTTTGACAAGAAGTAATATCACTGCTGTTAATAACTGTGACTCCCCAGAAAAAAAAAAAAAAAAAACTTCTGCATTTCCTTTTCTATCTTTTAAATTTTGTCGAATCCTATTTCCCCAGCCTTTGTGTCTCTCCCTAGCCACAATCCACTTGTCCTTCAAAGTCTTCCCTGGTGGCTCCAAGTCAAACAGCAGTAGCTGTGCAAGTGTTAACGGTAGTAGCTACTATTTTCTTTTGTTTCTTTTTTTTTTTCTTGAGACAGAGTCTCACTCTATTGCCCAGGCTGGAGTGCAGTGGCATGATCCTGGCTCACTGCAACCTCCACCTCCCAGGTTCATGTGATTCTCCTGCCTCGGCATCCTGAGTAGCTGGGATTACAGGCACCTGCCACCACGCCCGGCTAATTCTGTATTTTTAGTAGAGATGGGGTTTCACCATCTTACCCAGCCTGGTCTCGAACTCCTGACCTCTGGTGATCCGCCTGCCTTGTCCTCCCAAAGTGCTGGGATTACAGGCATGAGCCACCACGCCCGGCCACCATTTTCTTCACTATTACATGTACCTGAACTAAGTGATAAGAAGGCATCATCTCATTGAATTCTCATGACTCTCCTATGAGATGCAAACCATCATTACCCCCACTTTGTTAGAGAGGAAAGTGAGGTTAACAGAAGTAAAGTACCACATCTAGAAAGTGGCAGAGAAGCCAAGCCCAGGACCTGAGCTACCTGGTTCTTGAGCCCCTGATCATGCTGCCTGCTCCCATCGCCGCCATCTGGTTTCCTCCCACGCACCCCTGATAATGCACAATACAACACTCAATTACATTGTTCGTTCTTTTCCAGCAATAGTGTGTTTAGCTTTTATGCTGTGTTAGATTATACGTTGCTACTAACCATGAGACACACGATTCAAGAGAACAAAGAAACGACCTTGCTCTGGTGGTTCAGAGCAAGGGTCTTGGGCTAGATTCTGCAGCTTGCCATCTGTGCCCTTCCCTGAGCCCATCCTCATCTGTAAAGTGGTGCCCATATTGTCAAACTGTGATGAGGATTAAAAGAAATAATAGGAAGGGCTCAGACGTGGTGATAGAGCAAAAAAAGTTAGTTATTGGTGTTTTGACAGCAAATACAGTCCTAAAATCATGATGTGGCTAAGTAGTTTTCTGAAAACTCATTTGGCAAGGTCACCAGTCTGCTGTGCCATGCATGTTTTGTCTGGGTGGACTTAACTAACATTCCCTGTCTCTCCCCAATGCATCAGCAATATTTCACATTTTTTGTCTTCTGTCTGCCTTCCAAAATTATGAAAACGTTCGCCCTGAACAGACCCAGGCAGCAGTCTAATCTTTCTGCCCCTTCCCACTGTAAGAGAAATATGGAGTGGGTTTGGGGTCACCCAAATGACCCTAAATGTTCATTCTGGTCTGAACTCTCCCACTGACCTCCTCCTATCTCCCCTCCTACCCCTGCCCTGGAGGCAAATCCTACTCCTGGCATCAGTTTCCTCCTCTGCCACAGGAGAGGATGGGCCAGCTGATCTGAAGGTGGCTTCCAGACTCCTTCAGACTTTTTTTTTAAAGAAGTAAATCCCAAGCTGTTGTCACCATCACTGTTTTCTGCTTTTCATAATATCGATGTGTTACGTGGGTGCGTGTGTGTGTGTGTGTGTGTGTGTGTGTGTGTGTGTGTATAGCCATACTGTGTTCCCGTGTATGTGTGTATATGTGTCAGTGTGTTTGGCTGCATCTGTGCATGACTGTATATGGGTGTGTTTGTCTGCACCTGCGTGTGACTGTATTTGAGTGTGTGTGCACTTGTCTGTGACTGTGTGTGTGCACCTGTGTGTCCTGTATATGTGTTTGTGTGCGCCTGTTTCCTGTATGTGAGTGTGTTTGTGTGCATCTGTGTGTGGGTGTATGTGAGTGTGTTTGCATACATCTTTGTGTGTTTGTGTGATATGAATATGTTTGCCTTGTGTGTATCTGTGAGAGTGTGTGTGTCTTTGGACATTTCCACAGGGTTGACGTGGCCCAAACCCAAGTGACAAGAAAAGAGGGAATGGTGGTTAGCCCACTTGTACCTTCTGCGCGACCCACGCAGGCGGACCCCAAAAGCCTAGGAAGCTCGTGGCCTGGATACCGCCCTCAGCGCAGAGGAGGCACCCCCGGGCGGTGGGCGGGGCGGGCCCGGGCGGTGGGCGGGGCGGGCCCGGGCGGTGGGCGGGGCGGGCCCGGGCGGTGGGCGGGGCGGGCCCGGGCGGTGGGCGGGGCGGGCCCGGGCGGTGGGCGGGGCGGGCCCGGGCGGTGGGCGGGGCGGGCCCGGGCGGTGGGCGGGGCGGACGGCGGTTCTCCGGGCATGCTCGGCCTCAGCGGCTGCAGGCGGGGCGGGTCGCGCTGGTACCCGGCCGGCCGGAGCGGCGGCGGCGGCGGCGCGAGGCGGCATGAGGGAGCCGCTCGGTAAGTCCCGGCGTCTAACCCTCCTGGCTCCCACCGTCATTAGGGCCGCTCCCACGGCGCTTCGCGGGCGTCACCCGCAGCCTCCCGCACTCCCCCCAACTTCTCCAGCTGGGACGTCGCTCCGGTCCCAGCCACCCCGGCGGTGGGGGATGTCTGCACCCCTAGTCGCAGCCCCGCCTGGGCCCCCCGCGCGGTGCCTGGCCCGGCAGCCTCGGGGTGGAGGGCGCCTGCCATCCCGGTAGGGGCGTCCCCTCCCCTCAGGTGCCCTGCTTGGGGCGCGGGGGTCCCGGGGCGGGCACCGCGGGCCGCGGCTGGCGTTAGCGCTCGCGTCGCCCCTCGGCGCGCGGAGGGCCTAGGGGGCCGGGGTCACTCACTCCCCTCTCGAAGTCGCCCTCCCCAGCCTGTGTCCACCAACCCCTCCCGCGCCCTCGCGCCAAGACCTCGCGGAACTCACCCCAGAGCTGACAGCCGCCGCGCTGGGTCCCCGAGGTCCCAGTTCCCACGCTGCCCCGGCCGTCTGGACCGCCCGGGACGGTGGGGGCTCCCGCCGCGGCCCCGCTCCCGCTCCGGTCTCTGCGCGGTCTGCGCTGGGGATTAGGGCGCTAATCGCGGCTGCTTCCCAGCGAGTGCCCGGGGCCGCCCGGCTCCTGGCTGCGCGTGGGGTGGGAGAAGGGCAGGAGCCCCGCCTAGGAGTGCTGTAAATCCCGTTAATCAGCTCATTTATGGGATCTGGAACCCGCCCACCCAGGGTCTCTGCGCTCAGATCTCCGCGGGCACCCTCTGCTTCCCCCATCTCCAGTCGGGGTCCGTTCACCCCCAAAATGCCAGGGTTTGCCTCGATGCCCTGGCCACAGTGGGGCCCAGCACTAGCAGCTAAAAGCGCCCCTCTCGCTTCCCGTCAAGAAGCAGAGCGCCTGGGATTCTTCTGGGCGTTTGTAAAGAAGCTGTGATTTCACTACTGAAGAAAAAAATAAAAACGAGAACTTTGGGCCAGCGCTACCTGGGCATGCCCTGGTGTTTGGTCATCCACGCGCTTCAGGAGTAGAGAGGCCTTGGGGGAATTAGCTTGGGCACATCACCTCCCCACACCCACACCCACTCTCCCACTCCCGCACGCACTCCACCCGCCTCCCGTGTCCTCATTCCCTCCCCAAATCTAGTAGCTTGGTCTTAGTCTTGGGGAGAGGGGTGGGGCGGTGCAGACCACACAACTCCCAGGGTTTCCTGTCCTGACAGTTTAATGTGATGTTTCTCCCACAACTTGTTTTCCTTCTCCGGTCTTTTGTCTTTTCAGATTTACAAGGAATAGATATCCCAGAGATTGAGGGCTAGGGTTGCAAAATACAGGGATTTGGGGGAAGGGGACTGATGGGTAGGATTCAGGCAGTCAGAAATGCTCTGTCAAAAAAAAGGCAGTCTGCATGGTGTAGACTGAG
Organism: Pongo abelii; assembly: GCF_028885655.2. Classification (NCBI taxonomy): domain Eukaryota; kingdom Metazoa; phylum Chordata; class Mammalia; order Primates; family Hominidae; genus Pongo; species Pongo abelii. The sequence goes on along the minus strand of NC_071993.2, from coordinate 30,660,301 downwards.
GGTCATGGGCTGTACAGGTAAAACTTTGGGAATGTCAGTTCATTTTAGAATTTTAAGACCACCCAGCAAAGCAAGAATGCATACAGGCTTTTTTGGAAATCATATGCAGATTCTATTTCATGGGACTTGTGTTGGTTTTCATGTGAAATTGGGAGTTTGTTAAAGTGGTTTGCTTTTCCATAACGTCTGTGGATTGGGACTTAATTATTTACCTTGACATTAGGTGTCTAATTCTTAGTCACCAGCTTAACAAGCTTCCTGAAGTCTCTAAGTGTCACTGTGGGCATGCAGCATGTAAGAAACTGTTACTCCGCCTGGAGTGGGCGAGCAAATATTTGTTGAACAGAGGCCTTTAATCTGCTGGGCCTTCCTCCTGTAAAACTTCACCCTTTGCTGCAGAGACTGGAAGGTCAGGCCCTTGGCAGGCCCAGGAGAATTAGGGGATTTGGCTGGGTGGAGAAAGCCTGTTTCGGGAAAAAAGAAGTTTGGCCTGAGTGTCTACATGCTCTGGACGACTTGACAAAGTCATCAGGGTTATCAAATAGCTCATCGAGTGGCCACAGATTCCAGAAGCCTGTGGTCTATTGTTCGCCAGCTATAAAATGTAACGGGGTTGGAGGTACACAAGGAAAATAAATAAGGACCAATTTTTTCACTTAAAAAAAGTAAATATGAAAAGATTCTTGTAGTCTAATTTTTAACATGAAATTTAAAAATAAATCCTAGAAATGTTATCAGTACAGAAAGCCCAGAAGTCTGTGGCTCCCTCAAGTTCTCACTGGCCAGTTTGGGAGGACAGTAAACACCAGTCATCCTTAGGAGTCCTTAGTTTTTCTTTTAATGAGCTTGGCGAAACTCCATAATAATTAATCTGGAGAGAGTTTAGAACACAGAGCGTTGGAGTGAAACAATTGTTCTATTGTGGTTTTTATTTTGATAAGCAAAGACTATCTCTCTGAAGTCCTCTGGGCCTATTGCTGAACCCATTACTGCAGTTTACTTGGGTTTTTAACAGATGTTGTTTTTCCTCCTTTGGATGAGAAGGGTTATCTCTCTCATTAAAACCTTGCTCTTGTGCTTTGTTTCAAGGGCCTGCTGATGGAAGGAAGGAATGTTGAGGTCCACTGACTTGCAAACGCCAGCAGCCCAGGGAGGGGAGGTGTCGGGCTTTGATATATGCTTTAAACACTAAATGGTGTTTAGAAAAATATAGGAACCCCTCCCCCAGATACTAAAACCTCAATTATCTTGATTTGAATTGAAGGTGTCTTGTTAAAAATTTGGATTATCTATAACTAAATATCTTTCCCAAAAACTTTCTATAGATGTGCTTGGGAATAGCCTGGTTAAATCAATAGGCTGGCAGATTTGTTATCAGATCGTGAAGTATCCTTATAGTTTTGGGCTTATTGGTTGTCTTTATAGTTTACCTGTAAAGCTTGTTTTTTCTGTATGTAAATGAAAGAATTTAGATACTATTAGGAAGAAGCACCAAGATACATTCCAAAGAAGGAAAGAAAAAAAAAAAAAAAGCAAGCAACTTGTCTGTGTAGGAAGAATAGTTAGAGAAACAGAAACCAGATTGTTGCTACTGGTTATCTCTTGGCACAGTGGGGTTACTAGGAACTTTTCCTTTTTACTTAAGCACTGAGTTTTGCAGTGTTTACTTTTGAAATCACTTTACATGACTTTTGTACTTAGGAAATAAATAAAAATGTAAAGATTATATGAAATAATTTAAGTCAAACACTTTGATAAAGACTTGGCTTTTTTTTATTCTGAAGACATTTAAAAACAAAACCAAAAGAAGGATAAGTTTAATGGAATATTTAAGGTATCTTTACATATGGAGCTTGATATATATGATGATAAGGGAATAAAATTCTAACCTATGATGATGTTTTACAGCTATTTTTGCAAATAGCCAAAAATTCCAAAAGATTTAAAAATCTTATCCAGTTTGAGTCCTTTCTTAATGACTTCTAATCTTTCAGAAATGTTAATGAGGTACTTAAGGTCTCATAAAAATATTGCTAGCCAAAGCAATAATTGTGTGACACAGAATTTGGAGGTGAAAGAGAAGACAGGAGAAAGAGTGTGTGTTTGTAAGTGCATGTGTGTGTGTTCACATTAGTTGTGGAAAGAAAAAAAGAGGAGTCAGAAGAGATAATACTTAGGAAAAAAATTCAGTGCATAATGTTGGGGACTTTTTTCTTTTTCTTTCTCTTTTTTTGAACAAATGCCTTAATACCAATCCACCCCAGCAAGATTAATGTTCCAAGATCCTTTTGATCTTAGACCCAAGTTTTCCAACTCATTTGTTTTTTGTCACCTTAAAGAAACCTAAGGATGTCCTCCTAAAATGATTACTTCACAGATTAAGTATGATTTTTTACATCTTGTGAGATTTTAACAACTTGAGTGCCTTGGCGGAGTTGGTCATCACACGTGTGGTATCGTAACAGCAGTCTGTGAGAACTTGGTGTCCCAGGACTTCAACTGGAACTGTTGCGTTATTTAATAATTAAGACTGGAAAGGGAAATAGCAATTCTATTGTTCATAGTAAAATACACAATTCTACCCTTAGGAAAAGATCTGTGGAAAGCATTAAAAACCTACGTGTCAGTTAGCAACATACTCCATTCTGGTTTGTTTTATGTCTTGGCGATTTACCTCTTGTTTAAAGAAAGTACTTTGTTATATATTAATCATAGCATTAGACCTAAATGTTGTCAGTTGAAGAGATATTTACACTGAACTGCCAACAATTTGAGGGACCAATTACATCTTAAGCATGGAATGTCAGTGAATACAACTGAAAAGTTTTAGGTCTTTCAGAGGAGTAACAATGTCTAATTAAGACCTTTTTAGAATGCTGGTTGTAACCTTGTATTAGATTTCTTCAGCAGCACATGTGATTTTGGCTTCCTGAAAACAGATTAAGAGTCCCTCTGGCAGATAAGGCCCATGTACCATATACTAGAGCCTTATGTGATTTACTATTCATTTATTCTTTTCTTCAATGTTTCTTTTATTGTCATTGAGGCTTCCAAATACCTAACCTATTTTTAAAGATGCCTTTTCCTAATCTAACGTAAGCAGCATTTCATTTTTGAAAGTTTTTCTCTGATGATGAAATAGTTATATATAACTTAATTAAGTTATGTAACATGTTAATATATTAAGTTATGAATAATGATGATTGGTGATGAAACAATATTGTTATATTATTTATATAATAATAATGTGTATATTATATATGTTGTTATATATACTTAATATTAAGTATATGAAGTTAAGTATAGTAAGTATATGAAATTGCCAATATTTGACTATTTTTGACCTGCAAAATGACAATTTCATATGATTGGACCTAATACATTTCATGACAGAATATCATAAGATTCAGTAAAGTATAAATAAGGAAATTTTTCAAAAACTCAGAGTCCATCACCTCTGCTGACATTTTAGTATGTTTCCTTTCAGTGTTTTTTCACCTTTCAAGTACATATGTATATAAACAAATTTGGTATGACATTGAATCTAGGGTTCTGTATCCTGTCTTTATTATTTAGCATGGTATCACGAGCATTTCCCTGTGCTGTTGTATATCTGAAAACATAATTTTATGTATGTGTATACATATTATAGTCCACTATATGGATGCACCAGAATTTTTTTTCTTTTTTTTTTTTTTTTTGAGATGGAATATCATTCTCGCTCAGGGTGAGGTGCAATGGCACGATCTCGGCTCACTGCAACCTTCGCCTCCCAAGTTCAAGCGATTCTCCCATCTTAGCCTCCTGAGTAGCTGGGACTACAGGTGCACGCCACTACACCTAATTTTTCTTGTATTTTTAGTAGAAACAGGGTTTAACTGCGTTGATCAGGCTGGTCTCGAACTCCTAGCCTCGGGTGATCTGCCCACCTTAGCCTCCCGAAGTGCTGGGATTACAAGTGTGAGCCACTCACTGCACCCGGCCCAGATTTTTTTTTTTTTTTTTTTTTTTTTTTTTTTACTAAATTAGACATTTAGTCTAATTTTGTTATTATCGTAATTAAAACTTGGATAAATATCCTTATATAAAACAGTGTATATCTCTGATTATTTCATTAGGATGGATCCTAAGAAGTGAGATTATTCCATAGGGTTTCAGATGTTTAAAGATTTTGTTACATATTAATAATTCTTTTCTTTTTTTTTTTTTTTTTTTTTGAGACAGAGTATCCGCTCTGTCACCCAGGCTGGAGTGTAGTGGCACAATCTCCACTCACTGCAATTTCCACCTCGGGTTCAAAGGATCCTCCCACCTCAGCCTACTAGGTAGCTAGGACTACAGGTAAGCGCCACCACGCCTGGCTAATTTTTGTATTTTTAGTAGAGATGGGGTTTCACCATGTTGGCCAGGCTGGTCTCAAACTCCTGACCTCAAGTGATATGCCTGCCTTGGCCTCCCAAAATGCTGGGATCAAAGGTGTGAGCCAGCGAACCTGGCTAATCACTTTTAAGAAGGGAAATAGTAATTTTCATTTACATATAGCCTGCACCCCCCACCCCCCACCATTTATACACACACAAACAGGAGAACCCTTGTAGCTCCTCATGCCCTTACCAACAACAAGCATTGCTTTTTAAAAGCTGTAATCATCTCAAAAGTGAATAACGGCATTTTGGTTTAATTTGCATTTCTTTGATTACAGGTGAGGGTGACCATACTTTTCATCTTTTTAATAACATATTTGTCTCTCTTTTTAAAGTTAATTTTTAGTTTGTGTTCTAGGCCAATTTTAAAAAGGAAAAAAGTTCTGGTTGATTTAATGAGTTCGTTAATGTTTTGTTTCCTTTCACTGTCTTGAGCATTATAACTGTAAATATGAGAATTAAAATGCTTATTTTTATAAATGGAAAGGGAGGAGAAGATGGCACCTATTAAATGGCATTCATTTGCCAGTCCTAACCTTTAGTGATGAGAAGATCCATAATTGAAATAATACCACCTAGACCATAGCATCGCAAGGGAGGGTGCTGATGGGATCTTATTTGTCTTCATATTCTTCAGCCCAGTGCCTGGCACTTCCAACGTAAAACAAGTGCCCTGATGAATTTACATTGGCGTAAGTGTGCAGTGCCTGCACTCTGGGATGGCGAATTGCTGGATGTTTTGCTCCTGGCCTGCCTTCCCTAGCCCACTCCTTTCCTCAGTGGGTGGCCATTTATCTCTACTCTCTTGGGTGGCCCCTGCATGGGTGCTAATAAGGCCAAGGTCAGAGGTTCTGTCTTCATATGACCTATTTAGCCCTGTTCTGTGTCGTGGCCACAAGCTGTACTCTTTTTCCAGGGGCAGCTGACTTTGATGCCTGCTGCTCATCACAGGCAAGAATAGGCTAGAGAAAGGGGGCTGCTTCCTAGAGATAGACGGACTCTAAAGAACCTCTGGTTCAGCCTTCTCGTTTTACTCTTTCAGGAGAAGACTGAGACCCAAAGGGTTCTCTCCTTTCCTCCTGTGCAGTGACTCAGGCTTGATTCAGCTCACAGATAAATACTGTGCACCATGGAGAAACAGACACTCATCCCAACAGCGAAGCGGGAGGTAACCCAGCCCCATGCCCAATGTCAGTGGATCGTTAACAGCAACTTCCTAATTCTACAATCCCTTCCATTTGAATAGACACCATAGAGCTAATATTTAAAGAACTTTGAAAAGGTGCCATGCAATAAGATCACTGCAAGTGATCTTATTCAGGTTCTTTGGAAGGACAAATCATTAATCTTTGATGAAAATCCATTTGATGATGATTTGGGGAAAAGAGAATTTTGTGAGACTAGGTTGGTTAAATCAAAATAAAATGAGCTGTCATCTTCTCAAACCAACAATTATTTCCAGTTTCTATATTCTATTAATGGAATGATCATTATCCTCGTCACTGAGGCTAAAATCCATTGTACTTCTTCTCCTGAAAATTACTCTTATTATTCCTTTTTTTTCTTATCCCCTCTGCCAGCCCCCTGTGCATGTTACAATAGAAAGGACTTGTAACTACAGGTCCCCCATCTGTTCTCGCTCTGTCCACTTTAGTCCCCTGCTTTTCTGCCAGATTTCCCTTGCCCAAACCCATTTGTGGTTTGCTGTTGTCTATTCAAATTAAGTCCAAATTCTATTGATGTTGCAGATAAGAATGGCTATTTCTATGTAGGACTTTTTTTTTTCTTTAAGAATTTATTTTTTTAAAGTTACTCATCTCCCACTTATTGTAGATGTCGTTTGTATGCATTTCAGTTTCATACAGCAGGCTTTATGATAGCCCCATGTTATTTATGAAAAGCTCAAAACTCCACATGATGAAAGAGGTCTGTTAAGGTCACAAGGCAATTGCATGGTGTATTCGAGAATGAATCATATTACTGAGCATTTAAACATTAACACCAGCGTTGCTATCAAGACATTATAGTCAAGTGAGGCATCAACTCGTGTGTGTGTGTGCGTGTATGTGTGTGTGTGTGTGTGGTGTGTGAGAAGAGTCATCTAGAAGAGCCATCCTGCTCCTAGAGAATAAAGGAGAATTTTTTTCCTTTTAAATATATGGTTTTTAATTTTAATGCCACCATGCCTTCTCTCTTTCCTTATTTATGTGTATGGATTATTTGGTAAACTAGGAAACTTTTTTGATGTTAAGGAAGAAAATATAGATGAGTGAACCTAAATTAGTAGCCTGAACTTTGAAGCTAGACAGACCTAGTTCAAACCATGGATCTAACACAAGCTGTGTAACCTTGGACTGTCAGCCTCAGTTTTCTTGTGAAAATGGAGACATTCCTGTCTACATCGAGAATTTTGCTGGAAGCAGAGAATGAATGAAAGTGTGCCAGTACAGAACCTAGCACATTACAGATGGCCATGAATAGTTGATGTTATTAGATTTCATGTGTGCTGCAATGCTGGGTTTATAGTTCAGGTTTTTCCTTGGAGTTTGTAGAGGAAGAGTTTATTGGGCTGGGGGGGAGGGATGAATCAGTTAACTACGATTGAAAGATATTCTTGCTAAATATAATTACCATGCAAACACATAGCCATATTGGACCAACCTATCCAGCCCCAGGAAGAAAATGGCCCACATCTGTATTTTGTGAGGGTTATGTCTTCTCTGCCATTCTGACAAATGGACTGTAGCACAACCAGCTGTGTGCTGCACATGCCTGTTCCTCAGTGTATTCGGTGGCCACTTGGAGTACAATGCAATTTGCTTTTATTTTAAAGAGCCTGGCATAGTAAGAGAGAGAAACTGAGTGTCGTGAGACCTAATGCTAACTTTAACTGTGATGCTGACCCTATGTGTGATGTTGAACCAGTGAGCCTGGGGACTTTGTTCTAGGCTGCCAGGATTCTGTTACTAAGCCATTAATTTCTTTTCTTTCTTTCTTTTCTTTTCTTTTTTTTTTTTTTGAGACAGGGTCCTGCTGTGTCACTCAGGCTGGAGTGCAATGGCATGATTTCGGCTCATGGCCACCTCCGCCTCCCGGGTTCAAGCGATTGTCCTCCTTCAGGCTCTTGAGTAACTGGGATTACCGGTGTTTGCCATCATGCCTGGCTAATTTTTGTGTTTTTAGTAGAGACAGGCTCTCACCATGTTGGCCAAGCTTGTCTCAAACTCCTGGCCTCAAGTGATTCACCCACCTAGCCTCCTAAAGTGCTAGGATTATAGGCATGAGCCACCATGCCTGGCCCCATTTCTTTACCCTTGGGATAATTCTACTCATAATCTATTGTAAATGCCAGTTCCCCTTCTCATACACAAACGCATGCTCTTTGCCTAATGAACTCCTAACCATTCTTCAAAACCTAGCTCAAACACTTCTGTCTCTCATTTGTGCATTTTTTCAACAAGTATTTATTGAGTGCATACTGTGTGCAAGTTGCTGGGGATGAAGCATCAAACAAACCAAAGACCCTGCCCTAAAGCCTGACTCTGTGTTCCTAAAGCCCTTTGCTTGTGATGGGATCTCATTCCTCTGTAATCCCTCGCATGGTGGAACTTACTTTGTTGAATTAAAGAACAAACCCTTGCTTCTCTGGTCCTTCCTTGTCTGTTGAAGCAAATGACCCAAGTTGTACAACTCCTTGAAAGACATGCAGTAGGAGTGTCAGGAGTGGCAGAGTTGCTATGGAGATTTTTCTATTAGTACAGTAGCTGCCAGAGCTTGTCAGCTTCCACAAAATGTAGGGACAAATGGAAAATTATCAACTTCCAAAGTTTGATACTCTCCATTCTGACAGGCGAGACTTTCCCTACTGTAATCTAGCAGGTGACGAAGAGTGAAGACAGGCAAGCAGAATTGTGCGACAGACTGAGTAAGAGCTCCCAGTGACAGGAAGCACATGCCGCAGGCATCTTCCTTTCACCTGCACACGGGCCAGCAGGCGTTTCCTGGCCATTGTTCGCCATGGCTGCAGCGGCTCTATTTCCGTCCACCAGCGAAGTGGGGCTGGAGCTGGCTGAGCTTTTTGATGGAGCTGGCTTTTGTGGCTTTTGTGTGTCTCTCACCCAGGCCAGCATTACCATCAGCCCCCGTGGAAGCAGTGGTGGGTGTATCCGTCTGACCAATCTGTCTTACGCCTTATCATCAAAGGGAAGACTTAGGAAGAGAGATGTTCTCATGTAGGAATAAACAGGGCGGCTCTACCTCTTTTGCTCGTAGGTAGGTTTCTGCCCATTTTCATTCTTCTTTGTGGGTACTCTTGTTTTGTGCAGCTTACACTGGAGGAAGTTGCTGCTGTTGATTCAGGTACTATAGCAGGATTTGGGTGTGGACATCCTTGGCTGAGAGATGCAAAAACTTTTCCCCAAGATCTACTGGGAAGAAAATTGATTCATAAAAGTTTCATAAGGAGGCCGGGTGTGGTGGCTCATGCCTGTAATCCCAGCACTTTGGAAGGCAGAGGCGGGTGGATTACCTGAGTTTAGGAGTTCGAGACCAGCCTGGCCAACATGGTGAAACCCTGTCTCTACAAAAAATTAGCCAGGCGTGGTGGCACATGCCTGTATTCACAGCAACTCAAGAGGCTGAGGCAGGAGAATCACTTGAACCCAGGAGGTGGAGGTTGCAGGGAGTCGAGATCGTGCCACTGCACTCCGGCCTGGGCAACAAGAGCAAAACTCTATCTCAAAAAAAAAAAAAAAAAAAAAGACTTTCATAAGGAAAAGAGAACTCTGGGCTTGTGTAGTGAGTTGGGTGTGCGTGATTGATCAGTGTGTTGTTTTCTCGTCATGAACCCAAAGAGTTAAAATCTATTTTTGGTTGCTAGTTAACTGCCCCGGGGTGGCTGCCCTGGCAGTTGCTGTTTCGATCGCTTCCGCTGAATTGTATCATGACTGTGTTGATTAAAGATCTCACTCTCTCCTACAGCAAAAGGTATGTCTGCAAGATGAAAGCAGGGGCGTGTCCTAAGATTAAGCTGGATATTGGTGGTTTCTCTTTTTAGAAACATGAAGCAGTCATTGCAGCTCCCAGGTCTGTATTTTTTTTGTCCGCACTCCTTCCGCCTGCTGTTTGTAGGTGAGTGGGACAAGGGGAAGGTGGACAGTGTTAATCATGTCACTGCTTAAGCACCGTGCCACATGCTCTTCTACCAGAGGCAGCCATCCAACGGTGAGGTCCTCAGGGTTCCACCACATCCTCTAGAGCCAGAGCTACACCCACTTTCTAGGTGAATAGAATGGAGAGTAATTTCAGGCAGAGCCATCCCTGTGCCCCCTCTTTCTGTGCAGGTTCTGTGCTGTGTCCATCGCCATGGTCTGGTTTGGTGGGGGGACCACGGGAGGAGGAGGTGTCAGACTGACCTTCAGGGAGACCTAGTCACAAATAGAGCTCTCTGTTGTCCTGCAGTGCTGGGTCCTGCCACCACCATGGTTCCAGTGGTTGAGCTTTGCTGAAGCCCGGGCATCATGTACAGTGTAGAAGACCTCCTGATCTCTCATGGATACAAACTGTCAAGAGACCCCCCGGCATCACGTGAGGATAACCCCAAGGGGCGCCAGGCAGCGAGGACTGGGACACGAGCAGGCCAGGGCCTGCAGAACGGGCATGAGGATGGCCCTGCGGCCCTCGCACATCGTAAGACGTCCGCAGGGAAAGGACATGTGAGTGACTCCGAAAGCCGCCGCAGCACACCGAGAGGCCACGGGGAGCCCCAGATCACTTCTGCTTCCAGAACCTCGGAGGCCGGGTAAGTTTCACCGTGAACCCACCGTTTTCTTTTGACTCAGGAGTTTGGCAGTGGGTGATGTGTGGGTAAACGCTTTCAACTCTGTATTTGGCCAGGGTCGAGGAGGGAGAAATGGTATTAGACACAATAACACTTTTTTTGTTTTTTGTTTTGTTTTGTTTTTGAGACGGAGTCTCGCTCTGTCGTCCAGGCTGGAGTGCAATTGTGCAATCTCGGCTCACTGCAACCGCCTCCAGGGTTCAAGCGATTCTCCTGCCTCAGCCTTCTGAGTAGCTGGGATTACAGGCATGTGCTACCACACCTGGCTAATTTTTGTATTTTTAGTAGAGACGGGGTTTCACCATGTTAGTCAGGCTGGTCTCGAACTCCTGACCTCGTGATCTGCCCGCCTCGGCCTCCCAAAGTGCTGGGATTAGTGAGCCACTGCACCCGGCCACCTTTTTAAGAGACAAGGTCTCACTGTGTTGCCCAGGCTGGAGTGCAGTGGTGCAGTCATAGCTCACTGCAGCCTTGACCTGGGTTCAAGTGATTCTCCCACCTCAGCCTCTCGAATAGCTGGGCCAGGTGCACACAACCACACCTGGCTAATTTTTATTTTTTGTAGAGGCAGAGTCTCGCTGTGTTGCCCAGGCTGATCTCTAACTCCTGGCCTCATGCAGTCCTCCCACCTCAGCCTCCCAGAGCACTGAGATTAGAGGCATGAGCCACCACACCCAGCCCAAGATCACTTGTTTCCACTGTGATATTCAGGGTGTTCCAGCAGCACTTAGCACAGGGCTTGGCCATAATGGGCCTTCAATAAATAGCAGTGAGTAAACACATTCTGTCATGCTAAATGCCATGTGTTAGGACTCTGCTTCTTGGTTCCCTTGTAATCTCTTCATCTTGCCTCAGATAGGAGTCATTTTAGAACTTTGTAAAAGCTATTTCATAACCACGCACCCATTCACAGTATATTTGGCTTTCTTATTAACACAATTCAATATTTTGCAGGTTACAGAGAGTGAAAAGGGCTCTGTATTCCCCTCCATTTGTAAAACAAAACGTTTCTTCTGGTATATTCGTATCATTCCATTGGCTTCTGACCTATCTTTTCCTTGCACACACACTGGCCCTAATGTGGGCATCCTATCTGAATACAGCTGCATCTGTGGGTGTTTCCTTACAACAAAAAGAGAGGGCGGGTTAGCTAGGGGAACAGGATGGTGAAAAAGGAGAGAATTTCGGCAGCTTGCCACAGAGCCAGGCTGGGAGAGGAGCCCTGAAACCCTCTCCCAGGCGGTTTCCACCTGGAGGAAACCTTTGTCATCCCTTCCTAACACTGTGTTTGCCTTTAGTGCTGCACTGGGACCAGGCACAGATTCGGGAGGAAGAGCTCTGAGTCTACAGAGCGTGTTATGTAACTGCATGTCAGCAATTAGATATGGACAAAGGACACAGACGGAATCAGGGAACTTTCTTTAAGAAAAACAAACAAACACAAAACAGGCAAGTCTGATGGGAATGAACTCGCCTCCTATGGTTAGAGGTCACCCTTGCAGAGAAAGGACCTTCCTTGTTGGTTGACAGTTTTCAGGCAAAAATGGGAAGGATTTTGTTTTTAGAGTCAGAGCACTTAACACGTTATTAGAGAAAAGCAAAGGTGAGAGCCCTCGTTTTTGCCCAGTGTAGTAAAAGCAGGTTTAGGTTGCCAAGTCAGATGCTTCTCCAGCGAGGAGCAAGAGGAGTTAGCACTGATGGCGCCAGGCTCAGGGGGGAAATCACAATGAAGAAGGGGCTGGAAGCTGTTTCTCTTTCACCTTGTGCTTCAGAACTCACACTTCTGTCGCCTACTGTCAAGGCCTTCACTTTCTTGGCTGCCATTTTCCAGCATGGAGCTGGAAAAGGGGTCTTATGGGTGAGCTGGCTGAGGGTTCAGATAACCTTAATGACTACCACACAAACGGGTGCTTGTTTTTTTTTTTTTTTTCATTTAGTTTTCTGCTGAGTATATCTATACCTTCCAACTTGGATATCAAGGTACTGAGATTGTACCTTGTCTCCTATTTCTTTTGTTTCTTGTACAGAGTCTTACAGTACAGGGCATACATAGTTATTTAATACATGCTCATGTGTTCAATTTATTCTTTCCCCAATTGTAGCAACTATTGAAAAGCAGAACGGTCAGTTTCTAATGAAGTAAAGACAGGGCTATGGAATCCCTGCAGATGGACCATGTAGGTTACGTGGGGTCTCCCTCAAATTTGAGGGGCTGGATCAGAGTTGAGTCTCACGGTGGGAGGCAGGAGAATCCCCTTTAGAATTCTGTGTGGGCAGTGTGGCCGCCAACCTCATCCACAACTCACTCAGGACTTTCTAGCCCCTTGTGTGGTAACAGGTTCCTGAGGACTATGGCATAATCAGATCTGCAAGCTGCCTTTCTTTCCATCCTGAGTGAAGGGCTCAGATAAGTGGCTTTGTGTAGCCCTGGGATGTTTTCATACAGATGACAGAGTTCTCGACAGATCTGGCCTCTTGTCCATGTTGTTGAGATTGGCCGATTCACTTAGATGGTGTAGAGTGGCTTTTGGATTGAAGGTTGGCTCCTAGGGTAGAAACAGCAAATGCATACATGTTTGCAGACATCCCTGCCAGTGCCCCAAGCTTCAGAGACTGGCTGCAAGGTTCCCTGGGTTGAAATGAAAGACTTTTTTTTTTTAGGTGCCCAATAGAGAACTGAAAATTGGAGGGAAACAGAAAGGTAGGCATGAAGGAGAATTGTTTTTCCCCATCAGAAACAAAGTGCTTTGGGAAAAAGTAAATAGGTGTCAATAGTTAACAGCTTAAATTAAAAAAAAAAAAAGCCAATACTACTATGGCTTATGTGAATTCTGAATCTGATGAATAAATGGTGCTGTCAGATCCCAGTCTTTGGTTACTCAAAAGCACAGGTGTGGTCTTGCTGCCTCCTCCATCCCACACAGTGACCTCTGCTGGGCTGGCCTCCCGGTCTAGGGGTTACCTGGGGCCCAGGATAGCCCTGTCCAACTTGAAGCCATCAGCGTGATTGGGAAGGGTCACGAGGGTTCCTCTTCTGCAGTTTCTTGGTTGAGGGCTGCCTTAAAATGTGTCCTCACACTTTGAGCCAGTCCTCAACACCCCACTGATGTCCTGGGAAAGATGGAGATCAAGGTCATTTGGAAGGCCACAGGGGCTGAATGAAAATTTGTTTGTTTTATTCTGACAGGTTAGTGGAGACCTTGGCATGTTGGCAATATTATTATCTTAGAAATGAAGAACATTGCATTCATCCAATGTGTGCTGCTGTAACAGGCTGGGTAATTTATGATGAATGGAAATTTTTCAGTTCACAGTTCTAGAGGCTGGGAAATCCAGGGTCAAGGTGCTGGTATCTCATGAGGACCTTCTTGCTGTGTCATCTCATGGTAGAAGGTGAGAGAGTGAGATCAAACAAGAGAGGGCTGAACTCATCCTTTTATAAGGGCACCAATCCCACCTAGGAGGGTGGAACCCTCATGACCTCATCACCTCTTAAAGGTCCCACCTCTTAATACTGTTACAATGGCAATTAAATTTCAACAGGAGTTTTAGACGGAATAAACATTTAAACCATAGCCAACACAAAGCCCAGAGGATGTCACTGGCCATCAGTGGCTGCTCAGTGCAGCAATGGAGGGAGCCCAGCTTGGGCCACAACTCCCCCACCCCCCGGGCTGCCAGATGCTTTGGGGCTGCCACCCTGCAGCAGCACTGGGCCTGGCTGAGCTCTCCCCAGGTGAGGCCTGTTTTCGTTTGAAAGGAGCACTTGATTCTGTGAGCTCCTGGGGTTACCATCGCTGGATGGTCTTTTCTCAGTCCCTTGTCCTCCACCCTCCCCCTGGCATGCATGGACGTGTGACAGCTCTCAGAGCCCAGCTGTGTCCCTTTCCTGTCTGGAGAGGCCTATAAAGACTGCATCCTGACCTGTCTACACGAGATAATGCACATAACACTGCTCTTCTGTGGACGTTGTAAAGGGAGCATACATGGAAGGCAGGATTATCCATCATCTGGGGCTTAGCTGGAATATCAGCATTGTCTGGTGAGAATGGTCAGGACTGTTCCTTACCCTGTAATGATTAGTATCAGTTTAGAACAGAGTTTCTGATTTAAAGACCAGCTCTATCTAGTAAACCTTTTTTACTTTTTTTTTCTTTTTCCCTTTCTTACTCGAGGGACTTCCAGTAAAACTTAAAAAAAAAAAAAAAACACAAATATGAAGCTTTGATGAGATTTTCGAGCATGCAGGATACTTGTTTCCTAATGTGCTGAGGGGGCTGTTGCTTTGAGCTTTCACTATTAGCAGATCAAGTAGCACTGAGCATCTAGGACAGGAGAAGAATGGCAATTCTGTTGTGAAGAAAGGCAAAGGAGCATGTGAACTTGCTAAAAATCTCTTAGGTGCAAGTAGTGGAGAAGGACCAAGAGTTGTTTCTCCTTCGTACATAGTTTATCTAAGTTGATTAGTAGACAGTAATTGTATTTGGAAGCTACACGTTAATGTGTTGGGCCATCGTTTGTATGACTGGTAACTTTACCAGCGTTTAAAGCACAGCAGATGGACTGTGAAGCCTGACTGTGGGACCCCTGGCTCAGGGGCCCTCCTTGCCCCCGGGCTGAAGACTTCCTAGCAGTAAAGTTTCCCTCCTTCATAGATCCTTTGGGAGGCAGTAAGTGGAACCTACCTGAAAGGAAAGGGAGGGGTCGTTGTAAGGATTCATGGAGAGATTCACGGACCATTCATAGGAAATGGAGAAAGACTGGCTGGCCTCATTAGACATGGAATGAGAAGGTGTCCCCCTGGATTGTGGGTTATTCCCCTGGGGACTCATTCATCTCTGTCCCCCATTGCCACCCATCTCTGCATCTCCGGGTATTTGTTTTGCTCCTCTTCCCTTCCCTGACAGCTTCTGCTTCCCTGTACCTCTGGCTGGCAGAGACTTAGACTCCGCCCTTGCTCCCCTTGATGGCTTAGCTTCAGAACCCATTGCTGACAACTGCCCACAGCTCTTAGTTGAAACTTTTGAAAAAACTGAGTTTCAGACAGCCGGTGGATGCTTGAGTCTGGGTTAGGGTGTCTCCCTGCTCCGATCAGAGGGGAGGGGCTGGACAAGGGAGAGGGAGGTTGGATGGGGAGGAGGGAATGACCAGGCATGGGTGCCTGAGCTTTCCCCACTGCAGGGGCTGCGGGTGAGGACAGTTTCCAGGCCACAGGGACTGCCTGTGTACCCCAAAACATGTTCTCTTCACAGACCATTTGACAAATAACACTAAAGACTTGGCATTTTCCCCCTTTTAAGTCATTGACTCCACAGAGAGCTCATCTAGATGCTAGCCCGCTCCTAAATGGTCTCAGTTAACAGATTGTAGTCATGAAACTGGCTGTAGGCTTTGCATGAAAGTCACTTACGTGGTCCAGGAAAAGACTCACAGGCCATGTCCAAAGCTTGCCTGCTGAAGCACACACACACACACACAAACACACACACACAGATTAAGAGGAAGTGGGCAAAGAGGAAAAACTGTGTTATCTGCACATGGAGGAAACTGCATGCTTAAAATACAAGTAGCCAAAACTAAATAATACTTAACGACCATTAAAATATGTAAAAGGCTGTTATCAGGCACTCAGGGTTTCCTTAATGTGTTTCCTTTGAAATATTATAATCAGAGGAAGCTGTAAAATACACTTAACATAGCAGAGGTTTGAAGCTGAAAGTTATACCATAATTGGCTCTTCTCTGCATAGCCCCAGGAATTCTGGTAAGATTTTTTGTTAGTTACCCATGAGAATAACTTGTAATTATCTCCTGTCATCAGCGGCCGTTGTAACTAATGAGAGACTTAGCAACCTAGGGAGAGTCTCTGATGTGGTGGTCTGGGGCCCTCATCTTGGGAGGTTTCTATTTGATCAGTAAACATCCATTCTAGATAGTGCTACTGGATGTGGTAAACAGTTCATTTTCAGGGTCTTTTAAAGCTTCTCTTAAATCATATCCTGCTTATAAGGGTTTTCCAAAAACAGAGAATGCTTCAAGTTTAACATCTGTTTCTATGTTCCTCTTTCTTTTACAAACTTATAAATCCACAAACACGATTTGCCTTTTCAGTGCTTGTTTCCATCCTAAGCATTAGCTGTTGGTATTTTGACCTTGTTATGAGGCAAAGCCTGTCTTTCTTGAGGGCTGGCATGCTATGAACACCAGGAAGACGCAGGCCACCTCTTCCCCCACTGTCTTCTGTATGCCCTTCTCCTTGGTCTCGTTCGTAAGTGTGGAAACTTCCAGAAGGGCCTGGAAGCTGGTCTTCTCTCCTGCGTCTGCTCCATGTAGCTTTTACCTGCACCAGTTTCCCCACTAAGAAGCAGGTTGTGTCCTTTGAACATGAGGCTTATGGAGGTGCAGTGGTGTGGAGGTGCAGGCTTCTGGAGTGACAAGGAAGATCTAGCGGCAGCACCGCCGAGGGCCTCATGCATCTTGGTGGTTATGCCATCCCCAAGAGGAGAGTTGTTCATGTGGAACTCTGCCTTCAGCTAGAGAACTGGATGAGTCTGAGAGCTAGGAAATGCCCCACAGAGAGACACCCAGGGTAGGAATGTGAGATGGGGGTCCAAAAGAGACCTGAGTGGGTCTTCCGGTCCAGCCGCTTTGCCTCAAAGATGGCTGTGCCTCTGTGTTCTCGACAAAGGACAGGGTGTGGACTGGGGGTGTCACTGGTGGGCCGCTGTGCAGCTATGGGGCCTGGGGCCTTTAGGGGGCCTCCCCAGGGTGTCGTCATCAGAGACCCAGTTGCAGGGTCCTTCAGGCTCTCAGAAACCCATGACTAGTGACCACCTTTTCTGCTCCTCACAGTCCTCATCTTGGCTTCTGAAGAACCGTGGGTCAGAGGCACCGCGAATACTCCATAAATATTCGTTGAATAAATGAATAAGTAAATGAAAACGAGAGTGGTGCTAGAAAAAGGCAAATGAGAAACGAGGCTGGTCTTTCTCTGTGTCTATCATGGCACTCTGTGGTTCACACTGGTGAAGGCAGTTTAACATGGTAAAAATCTGACATGCCCTTATTAAAGAGAAAATATGAAAATACTGAAATAATCTGCCTTACCTATTAGATACGCATGACAGAGAATGGATTAGAGCTTCTCTTCCTGCCTTGTTTTAATAAATGAAATACTGGTTTGTTCTACATCCATATTGTGGAAATGGGTGTAGCTTCTTCGTCAGAGACCAGCCATCCCCAGGAGGAGCAGCATCTTGTGATGACAGTCAGCTACGTCACTCTTTCCTGGCATTGTGAAGGCCTGTTGATTACAACTTAGACAAAGACAATGCCGATCTGAAATAATCATCACCTTCAGACAGACACTCAGTTGTTCACCCTTTCTTGTGTGCCATCCGCACCCCCTTCCCCAGGCGATCAAGCAAACAGAGCTTCAAGATAACCTACTCCATTGAAAATGTATTTTAACTGAGTTAATACCAAATGAAACAAGGGCTTCTTATGTGTCAGGCACTGTGCTAAACACTCTCAATGTATCATCTCATTTAATTCCTCCCAGGATACAAAAAGGAAGGCTTAGTCCGTCCATGCAGTACAGATGAGGCATCAGAGGCAGGGGCAGTTAAGGACGCTGCCGACAGCGTTCCACTGGACAGCCGTGGTGTTGGCCTTTAAACCCGCACCGCCCCTCCAGTGCCCAGGGCAGCTGCTCACCACTCTCCTGGCAATGTTCCAACACTGCTCCCTGTTGGTGTGGTGAGAAGCCAGAGACCACCCCTCTGCAGGTGCCCCGAGCCTGGACTGTTCTGTTGACCCCGGGCAGCCGTCTTTGGGTGTCAACTGCAGGTTCATCTGGCTGCCCAAGGACCGGCCACAGACATTGTCCTCTCAGTCTATTTTTCTCCATCTGTACCTTTTCTTCCTCAAGTTAGGAATCCACAAGAAAGTGATGAATAACACTTTGAAGGTATTATCTCATTTCATCCCTCCCAGAAAACTCAAAAGGAAGGCTTCTGTCCCTGCAGTACAGATGAGGCATCAGAAGCCGAGGCCGGTCTGGCTGCCCAGCCGTCAGGTGGGAAGGACCTCACGTTGTGGGAGGGAACAGTGTCTGCCCTGCGTGCAGTGACCAGGACTTCTAGTCACTCGGGTGGGGAACCATTTCTCTAGTGCTTCCTGTCCCTGCCTGTGACACCCTCAGGGGTGGCTTCCTGTAGGCCCTGGGATGCTCCTGGGATGATCATTGATGTGGAGGGACAGGATCCTCTATCAGTGGGATCTCAGCATGGGAGGAGCGTCAGCATATGGCCCTGTAGGGAGTTTGCCTCCGAGTAAGGGCCACCCAGTGTGGCTTTTTGTCTTTACATTCATTAGAAGGCGTCAGTGTGTCCTTGCCATGTTAATCAGTAAAAGGAGTGGGCTCATTTAAATAGCTGGTGTGAGTCAGAGGTTAAGGGATTGTGACCCAGCTTTCTTCCCTCAGAAGTGCAGTTGTAGGAAGGATGTTGTTCAGAGATGCCCTGACTCCCAGTGAGAGGTTTTAGCACCTTCATCGGGGACACATTAGTACACGCAGCTGGCGGCTGCCCCAGGAGCCCTCACCAGCTCCACCTACCTTTTCTCCAGGTTATTGTTTGCCGTCTCCTTCCACGTGGACCTATGCCCTTCTTCCTTCCCTTTGCTCCATCCTGCTTCTCTCTTCTCTCTTCTCTTCTCCCTTTCTCTTTCTCTTTTTCTTTTTTCTTTCTTTTTTTTTTTTTTTTTTGGGACAGGGTCTCTCTCTGTCACCCAGGCTGGAGTGCAGTGGTGCGATCTCAGCTTGCTGCAGCCTTGACCTGCCAGGCTCAAGCAATCCTCCCGCCTTATCTCGAGTAGCTAGGACCACAGGCACTCACCACCACATCTAGCTAATTTTTCTTTTTAAATTTTTTGTAGAGACTAGGTCTCCTTATGTTTCCCAGGCTGGTCTCTAACTCCTGGGCTCAAGCGATCCTCCTACCTCAGCCTCTCAAAGTGCTGGGATTACAGGCATGAACCTCCGTGCCGGGTCTCTCTTTGTCTTCTCTACCTGTAGGTTGGTCAGTGGTCCATATCAATGAGGTGCCCCCTTGCATGAGTGGTCTCCCAGCCCCTGATTTTGTTACGTGCATTAAACACTACTAGAATTACCATGACAGTTTCCAAGCTGGCGCCATCCTTCACATCAGCGCCAGTTGTGAATTTACTAATTTATGAAAAGGAAGCAACAACCCCAAAACCCAGTCCCAGGGGCGGGGCCCATGGACCGTGGCCTCCGACTTACCTTGTGTGTATAAAAGTTCTTTACTAGACCTTGCAAAATCAAAAGTCTACTGAAGCCCTAACCCAAAGATGATTCAGAAACCTGCTGGCAACCACAAAAGAGCAATTTGTGTCCATTCCTAGCCGTCAGAGTTTAAAAAATATTATGGTCTTGTGGCTGGCCAGGTTGGCACTGTAGTGGCAATGGCTTCCAACTTTTTTTTTTTTTTTTTTTAATTTTTCCATTCTGAGCTCATCTTTGTGGAAGCCAGACCCAAGCGCAGGAGTTCAAAGCCCATGCTGTGGAGGAACTGTAACTTCAAGGGCTTCCATCCAGGTCGATATCAGTGGGTGCCTTTCCAAAATGCCTCCTACTTAATTTCCTCTGTGCACGTTGATAACTCAAGTGCCTTTGAATTGCTTTCCTGTGCCCCTTCTTCAAATGTCCAAATTTAGCATCACTTCTAAGTCCTCAAATTTATTATGCTTCCTCTTCCAGACCCATTATTTGTGTATTTTTTTTTTTTTAATAACAAAACTGTAACCTCCGGAAATAGTCCGCCAGGTACTTTATGTTTTAACTGAATCTGCACTGTCTGTCATCTAGAGTCATTCATTGTGACATCATAAAAAGCAGGCCTGACAATGCATTAGCAGTCTGACTGGGCATTTGTGGATTTTCTAGTTACAATTCTGCCAGCGCAACCTACAATTCTTGTTCAAATTGAACTTTGCCGGAGAGTGATATTCATCCATTATGTTTTCAGAGCAGTTTTCTCTTTTCTGACTGACCTTTAATTTTATGCTAACCTCTATACTTCAGTCTTCATCTTCTCCAGACCCCAGATTTCCCCTTTCCAAAATTAGCCCATTCGTTACCCTGTGTCAGAGGGATATTTGCACAGGGTGGTATACTGAATAGACCAAATCATGCTGAAAAAAGAAATTGCAGGCTTCCAGGCCCAGAGAGCTTTCAGAGCAAATTCTGGAGTGGAACGTGGCCGAGGCCATCACAGAAGCACGTTAGGCACCTGACAGCGGGGTTGGTGAATGTGAGTCACTCTAAAGAGATGTCCAAAGCCCCTTCTGCCAACCAGAGGAAAACGCTGCTCCTGGCTCTTTCAGTGAGACCCACAGCCTTGGAGCTCAGTTTCTGTATCTAGATACCAATGCCTAGATACAGACGCCTCCGGAAGGGGAGTGGCTTTTGAAGGAACAGGCTAGGCCAATGTGTCATGACCATCCACTGGTCCAGAACATGACACTAGGGTTGGAAAGCAAGGGAAAGCAGCAGGCATCTGCTAGACTGCAGATCTGGGAACCAGGAAGGGATCACTGGATAAAGGCATGGCTTTAATTGGGCCTCCCCAGCCCCACCCCAACAACCACAGCAAAGCACAGCTGACTGGACTATGAGGGTCCCCACGGGGGCACCGGGCTCAGGATTTTGTTCATGGAGAAGGGAAGGGTAACAACTGTCTGTCTCACTTCCCACAGAACCCCCAGTTCATTAGGCAGGCAGCAAGCCTCTGGCTGATTTCTTAAGTTAATCCACACATCTATCCTGTGCCCCTGGGTATCAGGCCCAGTGCCAGGCTGCAGCTGCCTGGGTGATAACAAGTCAGTGTGGCTCATGAGGACCTTGGAGGCCACTGAGAAGATGGGGAATGTGAGCCAGTGGTTACAGGCATTCCAAATGTTGCTATTTTTTTTGTTTTTTTTTTTTTTGAGACAGAGTCCTGCTCTGTACTGCCCAGGCTGGAGTGCAGTGGTGCAATCTCAGCTCACTGCAACCTCCACCTCCTGGGTTCAAGCCATTCTCCTGCCTCAGTTTCCCAAGTAGCTGGGATTACAGGCACCCACTACCACGCCTGGCTAATTTTTTGTATTTTTAGTAGAGACGAGGTTTCATTCACCATGTTGGTCAGGCTGGTCTCGAACTACTGACCTCAGGTGATCCGTCCGCCTCAGCCTCCCAAAGTGCTGGGATTATAGGCGTGAGCCGCTGTGCCCAGCCCAAATGTTGCTATTCTAAGGAGAATCACTTTTTAAAAGAAGGGTATCATTTTCCATTGTGGTTGAGAAGGACTCATGTGAATGAACAGAACTGTCTCCTAATTTTTCTCATAATTAGCTGCTGCATATGCAGTGAATAGACTTGCTCATTTTCTGTTAAACATGTTGTTTTTCACATGCTCATATTTCAGATGTTTCCCAAGCAGTTGCTAGTAGTTGTTTCGCTGGCCTCATCTCTCCTGAGATGAGAGATGGGGCTGTTGGCAAGTGTAACTTCTGTTTCATCTCTGTCCCGTTCACCCGGGAATTCTGTGTAAAGACCCTGCTTGTCCCATTGAACTCATGGACACAATTTGTCTGTGCGATCACATTCCACTTTGCTTTCCTTATCTTTTTCCCACCCTGTGTTAATGTGTTCAGCATGTTTTCTTAAAAGTGCCATTGTTAATGTCTTTTAAAATGTAAGATAATTAGTTTCATTTTTCTAAAAAGAAAAATTTGATCTCATTTCCTTAAATATATCAGAAAATATATTTTTGGCTTTGAAACCATATGCAGCAGTACACATTTTAGCTGGTAATGGGCATCCTATAGCGAAGCTACTAGAAGAGCCATTCTTGCTAACTTGTCTGAAGGAGAAATCTACCAGAGTGACCCCCATGGGGAGTCCACTTGCACCTGTCAGAGCCCGGCCCTTGCTAGGTACAAAATAGATGTTTATTAATTAAATGGTTTATAGTTTTCTATGTCATGTGGACTGCGTTGCAAAGTAGATAATTTACAATTTCCCGGATGACCTGTATTTTTATTAAATTGGAATTTTGGCACCTTGTGCAAACAGAAGGAAGTTTAACCCAAAATTCTTAGTTATTTTGGTTTGTTATATATGGCAGTTTTGACACAGTTAAAGTGATAGTGTAACATTTTTGGGTGGAGAAGAAAACCAACCACGCTCCCTCTGTAGGAAGTGACAGGCTGTTTGTATTCTTGTCCTATTTCTGTCATTTTTTATCTGTCTTCTGATTATGCTCGTGGCGTGTACTTGCACAAGTAGCACCTTAGGATTTTAGCCCCTTCTCTAAGCACACTGTGAAACCCGAATATCAATTGAGAAAACGCGTCAAAGCCACACAGTACGGTTTCCTACCTAAAGTCATGCAATCCAGGAAAGCGTTCACAGGACGGTCAGGAATGAGAACGGTGCTTCATAAAAGCCTACTCACCATCAGCCTAAGAGCAGAGGTAAGAGGGTAGATTGTTTCTGATGCAAAGCACCAACCACATACTTCCTAGTGATTTCCTTTAGCCTTTCACAGTGGGGTGTAACAATTGTAATGCCTTATTACATGGTAGTTTTTAAGTCTTGCCCTTGGATTTTCTACAGAGTCTGAGAGCCTATAGACAGTAGGTGCTGAAGACTTTTCAGTGGTTCATGTTCTACAGCGTTTCTTAGGCTACTGATGGGCAGTCACACAGGAGTCCCCAGGGGAGGACACTGTGGCTTCTGGAGCTGCAAGCCTGGCTCAGCTAAAGTGGGGAGGGAGGGAGGAAAGGGGCTATGCAGGGGGGCCAGTGGCGATGGCTTTCAAAATGACTAATCTGTATAGAACCTGACCAGGAAGCCCTCTTCTCAGCGTTCAAAACCCAAATGCTCAAAACATAATTTCAATGACAACAAAAGCAACACAGAAATTGTGACTTCCTACTGTGCCCGGTGTTAAGACAGCTTATACCACGTACAGGTCGTTAACACAGAAGCATTGAGGCTGCTCAGTGGCAAATGTCTTACCTCAGATTGATTTTGGATATTTTCTGGTTTTCCAGCCCATAACTAAGCTTTGCTGTAAATGACTGCCTAACAAGTTATCAGGGGGTAAAAGTAGATACAGAATTATTGTCATTATCATTATTATTATTATTATTATTATTGAGATGGAGTCTTGCTCTGTCGCCCAGGCTGGAGTGCAGTGGCACGGTCTCAGCTCACTGCAACCTCCTCCTCCCGGGTTCAAGCGATTCTCCCACCTCAGCCTCCCGGGTAGCTAGGATTACAGATGCCCGCCACCACACCTGGCTGATTTTTATATTTTTAGTAGAGACAGGGTTTCACTATGTTGGCCAGGCTGGTCTCATACTTCTGACCTCAAGTGATCCACTCATCTCAGCCTCCAAAGCGCTGGGATAACAGGCATGAGCCACTGCGCTCGGCCTTGGATACGGAGTTTAAGGGGCTATCCTTACCTTTTAAGGCAAAGAGGTAATTCCAAAATAAGAATAGTAGCAATAAAAATAGAAGTTTTTACCAGGGCTCCTGCCCACAGCCTTCTGCCTCTGTGATTGGAAGGGCTCTCCTGCAGCCCAGACCCAGCAGGGACTCTTCCCAGGCTTCACGCACTGTTGCTGCATAGAACTGGTGGACTTGCACCTCCCGGTTTCATGTTGTGTTCACTCTGCTGTGCTACCAGCTGAAAAGCAGACTGGGTTGCTGGAATCATTTGAAACCACAAAATGTATAATAACACCTAAGCACATGGGGAAAAAGAAATCGACCTCACTAGTAATCAAAGAAATGCAAATTAAAGTAGTGAGAAGTTACGGGGAAAAACAGTTGTAATAACTAGGGATGAAAAGGTTCAGTAAGACCGGCTCTCCTCTGCACGACAGGAGGGACTATAAACTGGATAGTTTATCTAAGGTCAGTTTGACAACATGCATCGCACAACACCCCATGATCTACTCACTTCTTTTCTAAGGACTTACTCTAAATGATCTGAGACCTACATCACGTGTTTGTGAACAATAGTGTTTTTCAAGGTGTTTTAGAATAGAATCCACATCAATGTCCAACACTGGTAAAGGGTTAAGTAAATCCCGTGTTTGTGAGGGAATACAATTCATCCATGAACATTAAGCACCTGAGGGGGTTTTCATTACACTGGAAGAAGTAAAATGCAGGGTTAATTGAGCACTTTAGGTTCACATTTCTTGGCTTAGAGCTCTTTCCCAAATCCTTGCAAGCTGTGTAACTTGGGGAAATCATTTAACCTACCTGTGCCTCAGTTTTCTTACCTGTAGAAGCGGGAAATAGTGGTAATTATAACGTTGAAATGAGATAATTCACTTGGCATGCTTAGCACCATGCATGGTACGGCATGGGTGCCCAGTAGATGTTAGTATTAAGCAAGTTACTTAACACCTGTGCCTCAGTTTCCTCCTCTGTAGAATGGTAATGACAGTAGCTTCTACCTCAGAAGGATGTTGGTAAAGCTTAAATGAGTTAGTTTGCAGAAAGCACGTGGCTTGGACCTAGCACACAGCAACCACCGTGTAAGCAGCTGCTGCTGTTTGTGCTACAAGTGTCAAGAAATGTTCACATAATACCAGATACCTAGTAGAATACTCAGGCTGTTCAAAAATTCACATCCTCACACACACACACACAGGTGAGAAGATATGTATCAAAGTAACCATCTCTGAATAGAAACAGTATAAGCAGATTTTGTTTTTTGTACTTTTTTAATATTCTTCCAACATTCATTTTCAACAATGAATCCATTACTGTAATAATTTAAAAAGCAAACAGCTATCCTAGACTTGAACCATTTTTCAATGTCCACCCAGCCCATGGTTAATCAAAACTGTTGAGTCCCCTGAACTTCCTTCCAGTTAATGGTTTTTCCCTATTACATGGCCCTAGTCTCTGATCATTCATGGGTAGTAGCTTAATATTTCTGCACATTATGTTCTTCAGATACTTTCCTTTGGTTGCATTAGAACTGTGATTCTGAATTCTCCACGCATGCTAGAGTCATTTGGGAGATTTTGAAATATACTGGCTCCTCATTAGACCAATTAAATCCAAATATTTGGAGATGGGCCCTGAGCTTTGGTATTTTTTAAAGGCTCACAAGGAAATCCTAATGTGTGGCCCAGTAGTGAACAACACCCTGCATTTGACACTACCATTTCCTGCCTTGCAGAGAGTTTTACCCCATGAACAGGGCTCCCCTCTTCCTCTAGTCAATCTCAGTGTAAGCCCTAGCAGTGTTTCCTAAAATTGAGGATAAGAATCCTCTGAAGTGCTTGTTAAAAATACAGATGGGGCTGGGCACGGTGGCTCACTCCTCTAATCCCAGCACTTTGGGAGGCCGAGGTGGGCGGAAGACTTGAGGTCAGGAGTTGGAGACCAGCCTGGCCAGCATGGTGAAACCTCGTCTCTACTAAAAATACAAAAATTAGCCAGGTGTGGTGGCAGGTGCCTGTAATCCCAGCTACTCGGGAGGCTGAGGCACAAGAATTGCTTGCACCCAGGAGGCGGAGGTTGCAGTGAGCCAAGATTGTGCCACTGCACTCCAGCCTGGGCGAAAGCGAGACTCAGTCTTAAAAAAAAAAAAAAAAAAAAAAAAAAAAAAAAAAAAAAGTACAGATGGGCCAGGCATGGTGCTTCATGTCTGTAATCCCAACACATGAGGAGGCTGAGGTGGGAGGATTTCTTGAGGCCAGGAGATCAAGTCCAGACTGGGCAACGCAGCAAAACGCCATCTCTACAAAAACATCTTAAAAGTTAGCAAGGCATGGTGGAGTGCCTGTAGTCAGTCCCAGCTACTTGGGAGGCTGAAGTGGAAGGATTGCTTGAGCCCAGGAGTTTGAGGCTGCAGTGAGCCATGATTACACCACTGCACCTAGCTTGGGTGATAGAGTGAGACCCTGTCTCAAAAATAAATATATAAATAAAAATATAAATACAAATGCCTGGGCCCTAACCCAGACCTACCAAGTCTGAACTTTCAGAGGGAGAGACTTGGTAATGTGTATGTTTTACAAGCCCACTGGGTGATGCTTACCATCAGAGAGATGAGGGGACTCTGCTAGAGACATCTTTCTCAATCTTGGCTGCACACTGGGAATCTCCGGGGACACTTGGAGAATCTCGGAAGCCTGATTGCCTCACCCTCCATTTACCACCCACACGTCTTAAGATTGTAATGTAATGTGTCTAGGATACTGCCTGGCATCTGGATTTTTGAAGTCTGGATTCTAATGTGCGGTCAGGGTGAACAACCACCAGCAATGATGGTTCTCAAAGTAAGGCCCTGGGACCAGCAGCATCAGCATCATCTGGGAACTTGCAGATTATAGAGCCCCTCTCCAGACCCACCAGATGAGAAGCTGGGGATGGGACCCAGCAATCTGTGTCTTAGCAATTCCAGGACTCAGTGATTCTGATTCTCACTAAAGTTTCAGAACTCTTGCTTAAAAGCAGTGTTTTTAAAAGTAGGTTCCCAGATTCCCTCCCAGAGATTGCACAGGAGGTCTGGACTGAGCCGGCAATATGCTGCAAGTGGTCCAAGACCACACCTTGAGAAATACTACTGAACAGTTAACCCTTGTTCCCTTGGGCATTTTTTTGTTTTCTTCTTATGAGGCAGGGTCTCACCGCTGCCAGGGCTGGAGTGCAGTGGCGCAATCACAGCTCACTGCAGCCTCGAACTCCTGGGCTCAAGCAATTCTTCTACCTCATCCTCTGGAGTTGCTGAGACAGGTGGGCACTACCATGCCTGGCTGATTTTTAAATTTTGTGTAGAGACAGGGTCTTACTATGTTGCACAGGCTGGTCTCAAACTCCTGGCCTCAAGAGGTTCTCCCACCTTGGCCTCCCAAAGTGTTGGGATTACAGGCATGAGCCACGGTGCCCGGCCTTCCACCAGACATTTTAATGTTTATAAGGACCTTGACATCTCTGGAGTACACCCAATACCCCTGTATTCTTGTGGGCTGCCCACTGCTGCCCCTTCTTGGTCCTTGATGCCAAAACACGTGGCTGTCTTCCAACCATAATTAATGGGATATGTTTTCTTTCAAGCTGGCAAGTACTGTGGCTGGGAACCAAGTTTTCAAAGTTGCTGACCTGAGTTTGACTTCAAACGCCAGTCACAGAAGCAGATGAAGACATGTTTCTTCTGTGCCTAAAGTCTGTGACTCTTTGTTTTGTAGGTTTTATAATCAACCCACCTCAGCATGGTCCTCTCATCCCCCGACTGGTAATGACCAAGCCTACCGGAGAAGAGGACGGCAAGAAGCCAGGAGCCAGAAGCCGAGGGAGCACGAAAACCTGGAGGCCAGAGGAATGGCCCAAGCCCACAGCCTGCCTGTCCACATGAGGGAGGGTCCATGGGAAGTTGGAGGAAGGTCAGAGCATGTGATGAAGAAGCCGGTTTGGGAAGAGGAATTGAGAATGTCAGGTCCTGCCAAGTGGCAGAACGTCAGCCTGGAAAGCTGGAACCAGCCAAGGAAATTAGGGAGGCAGATGTCTGATGGGGATGGGGAGAGACTGTTTCAAGACCTGTACCCATTCATTCAAGGAGAACATGTGCTGAATTCTCAAAACAAAGGGAAGTCTCGCTCACTGCCTAGAGTTCTTTCCCCCGAGAGCCTGAGTTGCACGGAAATTCCCATTCCATTAAATGAAAGACATTCACCTAAAATGCCACTGTATCCTCCCACTTGCGCACCAAATTTGGACTCCACGAGGAATTCTGAGAAGAGTGGCTGCTCAGCCCCATTTCCCCGGCCTAAGTTTGGGAGGCCTCTCAAGCCCCCATCTTACAGCTCGCACCAGCAGTCTAAGGGAGGAGCGGACAGCAGTGACTCTCAGGACAATCAGCAGATGGACGCCTATGTCCCCAGGCATGAGCTCTGCCTGTCAGACCCTGGATTGGAACCTCCAGTGTACGTGCCTCCGCCCTCGTACAGATCGCCCCCGCAGAACATCCCAAACCCCTACTTGGAAGACACGGTGCCCATAAATGTGTGTGGCGGTCACAGTCAACAGCAGTCTCCGACCGAGAAGGCTGGGGCCAGCGGTCAGCCTCCTTCAGGCCCCCCTGGAACTGGGAATGAGTATGGTGTGAGCCCCCGCTTGCCTCAGGGGCTTCCTGCACACCCCCGACCCGTCACTGCCTACGACGGCTTCGTTCAGTACATTCCCTTTGATGATCCACGGTTACGACATTTTAAACTAGCTCAGCCCCAGGGTTTCTGTGAAGACATAAAGCTTGACGATAAATCATATAACTCCAGTCCTGTCACTGCCCAAGAGCCGGCTCATGGAGGAATGCAGCCTGATGGTGCCATTTGGAATCCACAGAGCTTAATACCCCCATCGGGGGATGAGAGAGGCCCGGTCTTGGCCGATTCCAGCCCCCGGTGGCTGTGGGGCCAGCCCCCCGGGGATGGGGAAAACAGTGGCCTCCCTGACCAGAAAGACCGCTGTGTGCCGAGGGGACAGTGGCCTGATGTGAGAGGCAGCCAGCACGGGCACACTGGAAGACAAGTTCCCTCCCCATACTCACAGGGTGACAGCACCTGCGAAACTCAAACCAAGCTCAAAAAGTTCCAAACTGGGACTCGGACCAAGAAAAGTTCAAAGAAAAAAATGAACGAGACTATATTTTGCTTGGTTTCTATCCCAGTGAAATCAGAATCACATCTGCCAGATAGAGATATGGACAACAATGACTTAAAGCCCAGTGCTGATCAAAAGAATGGGTCTGATAAGACCCCGGCTCTGCAAGAACAGAGTCTGCTGAGCATGTCTTCCACCGACCTGGAGCTGCAGGCCCTCACAGGAAGCATGGGTGGGAGAATGGAGTTCCAAAAACAAGATCTAGGGGAACCAGAAGAAGACAGACAAACAAATGACCTCAGTTTCATCCACCTTACAAAGCACAGAGAACTCAAGCATTCTGGCTCTTGGCCAGGGCACCGGTACAGAGATCAGCAAACACAAACCAGTTTCTCCGAGGAGCCTCAAAGTTCGCAGCTGCTCCCTGGTGCAAAGCTGGGAGGGCCGAGTCGTGCAGCATTGAGTCCAAAATGTTCAGACCCTGATGCCTCCGAGGCTCAGACACACACAGCATTCCCTTCCGGTGATCACAAACAGAGGCCAAGTGCCCGTAACCTGAAAGGTCACAGGTCCCTCAGCCCATCCAGCAACAGTGCGTTCTCAAGGGCTTCCTTGTCCGTGGATCAGGCACCGACGCCAAAAGCAGGCCGAAGTCAGCCCTGCGTGGATGTCCACGGGCTTGGAGCCCACCCTGGGCCTAAGCGGGAGGTGGTGAAGGGGGAGCCCACAGGCCCGTGCAACAGTAAACAACTCTTTGGACAGTTTCTCCTGAAACCGGTCAGCCGTCGTCCCTGGGATTTGATCAGTCAGTTAGAAAGTTTTAACAAGGAGCTCCAGGAAGAGGAAGAAAGCAGCAGTAGCAGCAGCAGCAGCAGCAGCAGTGAGGAGAGTGAGGCGGAGCCGCAGCAGGAGAACCGTGCTCACTGCAGACAGGAGGATGTGGGCTTCCGCGGAAACAGCCCGGAAATGAGGGTTGAGCCACAGCCGAGGATGTGGGTGCCGGAGAGCCCTGTGTGTAGGTCGGGAAGAGGTGAGAGTAAGTCTGAGAGCTGGAGTGAGGAGCTGCAGCCTGGCCACCCACGTGCCTGGCCTCCATCCCCGGGCCGCTTTCGCGTGGAAGAAGGTGGCGGTGCACCTTTCTGCTCAGCAGATGGAAGCACGAGTGCAGAGAAGAAACACCTGGAGGTTAGCAATGGAATGGACGAGCTGGCAGGTAGCCCATTTCCTGTGACGAGAATGTCTTCAAGATCAAGTGACGCAAAACCACTGCCCGCGTCCCATCCAGCTGAACCTAGGGAGCCCCAGGAAAGTCAGAAAATCACCAGTGCTTTCAGCTCTGTGAAACCAAGTGAAGCGGTCCCTCGGAAGTTTGACAGTGGTGGAGAGAGGGGCGCAGGGCTCCCACTGTCCCTGTCTAACAAGAACCGAGGGCTCTCAGCTCCAGACTTACGGTCTGTGGGGCTCACCCCTGGGCAAGAGCAGGGTGCCAGTGAGCTAGAGGGATCTTTGGGTGAAGCGAGCACAGTAGAAATCCCCCCAGGTGAGTCCTTGCAAGCCAGGGCTGCAAGGATCCTGGGCATTGAGGTGGCGGTGGAGTCCCTCCTGCCGGGCACCCGGAGAGCAGGACAGAACCAGCCTGCTGAGCCAGATGCAAGTACCTGCACCCCAGAGTCCCCCCAGGAAGAGTTGCCATCTCGCCCAGCACCGGCAGATGTCCCCAGGGTGTCCACTGATGCCTTTTATGGCAGGAGGAAGTGCGGCTGGACCAAGAGCCCTCTCTTTGTAGGGGACAGGGACAGTGCCAGGCGGGCTTCTCAGGCTTTTGAGCACTCAGATGTGGATGGGGTTGTCACCAGCACAGACCCTGTCCCTGAGCCTGAGCCTAGCCCCTTGGAGTCCAAGTTCTTCGAACAAAAGGATGTGGAAACAAAACCACCCTTCAGGTCCACTTTGTTCCATTTTGTAGAAAGAACCCCAAGTGTGGCAGGCTCTGAAAAGAGACTCAGAAGCCCTTCCAAAGTGATTGAAAGTTTACAAGAGAAACTGGCCTCCCCGCCTAGGAGAGCAGACCCTGACCGCCTGATGAGAATGAAGGAGGTGAGCTCAGTGTCACGGATGAGATTCCTGAGCTTCAGGAATGCTGACTCCCAGGAGGAGGCCGAGGACTTGAAGGCCACCACGAGGGGCCAGGCCGGGCTCCCGGGAGGCCTTGTGTCTCCTGGCAGTGGGGACCGGGCCCGGAGATTGGGCCACTCACTCTCTGTCTCCAAGGACAGCATCTCCAGGGAAGAGAAGGAGCATCCAGCAGCACAAAAGGAGAAGAGCATGGATCAAGACTTCTGGTGCCCAGGTGAGGAATCAGGCAGACAGGCAGGTGCTCGGTATACATTTGGAGTTTTTAGTCAGTACAAAATACCAGGTTGGTGGATAATGTAAATCTGCATATTCAGAAAAGATCAAGTTGACCCTGGGAATTGTTTTATCAAAAGATTCCTCATTTTCGAAGAATTATCCAGAAGCCATCTTTAAAATTCAAGATCTTGCAGTATATTTTATTTTTTTGAGATAGTATCTCACTCTGTCGCCTGGCTGGAGTGTAGTTGTGCAATCTCTGCTCCCTGCAACCTCCGCTGCTTCCTGGGCTCAAGCGATCCTCCCACCTCAGCCTCCTGAGTAGCTGGGGCCACAGGCATGCGCCACCATTTCCAGCTAATTTTTTAACTTTTTTGTAGAGACAAGATCCCACTATGTTACTCAGGCTGGTCTCGAACTCCTGAGCTCAGGTGATCAGAAGAAGAGTTGAGATAAATGTCAAAAGATCCACATCATAAGCCATGGATTGGAAGGGACCTTCTGTCATTTAGTCTAAGCCTTTTCTCCCTCCCCTCCCCTCCTCTCCCCTTCCCATTTTTTTCTTTTTGAGACAGAGTCTCACTCTGTTCCCCAGGCTGGAGTACAGTGGCACGATCTCGGCTCACTGCAACCTCCGCCTCCTGGGTGCAAGCGATTCTCTTACTTTAGACTCCTGAGTAGCTGGGACTACAGGCGCATGTCACCAGGCCCAGTTTATTTTTGTATTTTTAGTAGAGATGGGGTTTCGCCATATTGGCCAAGCTGGTCTTGAACTCCTGACCTCAGGTGATCCGCCCGCCTTGGCCTCCCAAAGTGCCGGGATTACAGGCGTGAACCACTGAGCCCAGCCCAGTCCAAGCCTTTTTACAGTAAGGGGAAAAGAAAAACTTGGCCCCCACGAGTTGAGTTAGAGGAATGCCCTCTCCTGAGCTGGGCCCTTCCCTCTTCCTACCCAGTCTCCAACAGGTGGTTCCGCTCCTCCCACCCTTTTCTATTTTCTGTTTTGAAACCCAAGAATTTTGAAGCAGATAGAAAAGAGCCATTGTTTCAGTTGGAAGTAGTCAGAGATTTCTATTGAACAAAAAAAAGTACATGGGCACTCTCAAGTTTCCCCCAAATACAGTGGGATTCTTGGGGGTGTTAGCCAGTGTTGCTTCTCTGCTCCTTATGCAAAACACATGATTGAAATAATCCTTCGTCGGGGCCCCATTGGATCCTCTAGTTGGACAAGTTGGGCCTTTGCAGTGGTAGGGAATACTGAGAATGTGAAGGCTTTGCCATTATGGTGGAAAAAGGGTTACCTGCCGATTTTTTGAGCTGTCGGGATTTATTGTAGCCTTCAGCGTAATTCCTCTGCAGTCCCCCTTCCTCCTCAAAAAATATGCCCCCTAGATTTTAAGTCTAGTTAAAACTTGTCATAGACTTCTAAAGCAAGTTTTCTTCATCTATAAAATCAGGATGATTTTCTCAGTCCTACATCTTCCTGAAAATTGTAAGAGGTTTAAAATAAGACAAATAAATCCTGTTATAATACAATACCAGTTGGTAAATATTTCTGTGTCTCAGTTCATGGACACCTATTTCAGGGAGGTTTTTTGTTTTGTTTTGTTTGAGACAGAGTCTCACTCTGTTGCCCAGGCTGGAGTGCAGTGGCATGATTGTAGCTCCCTGTAGCTTGAACTCCTAGGCTCAAGTGATTGTCCTGCCTCAGCCTCCCAAGTAGCTGGGACTACAGGCATGCACCATCACACTCAGCTATTTTTTTTAGTTATTTGTAGAGATGAGGTCTTGCTACATTGCTCAGGCTGGTCTTGAATTCTTGGCCTCAAGCAATCCTTCTGCCTCAGTTATGGTGCCCAGTCCAGGGAGTATTTGATAACACAAAATTTCCAGTTCAGAAAAGCACTCTTTCAATTTTTAACTTGACTATTTAGCGTGAGAAGGTCCAGTAGGTATCTAAAAACACCCAGGTAAAGCAAATTTTAATTTTAGCCAGTTATTAACAACACCTCCCTCGTGACCTTTTTGGGTTTTTTTTTAACCACCTCTACTAACAAGCAGAAAATTTAATTATGTTTTTCTCCTCTCCATCTGATGCATTTGCTAATATACAATAAAATGGCCAAAGATCTGCAGGCAGAGAGCCACTCATGTTGACAGCTTCCTCGGGCATTTTCAAGTACAGTCATGCATCGCTTAATGGGGCTGCACTCTGAGAAATGCATCATTAGTAGTTTTGTTGTTGTGTGAACACCATAGAGAGTGCACTTCCACAAACCTAGATGGTAGAATCTACTACACACCTAGTCTTCATGGTAGAGCCTATTGGTCCCAGGCTGCAAACCTGTACAGCCTGTTACTGTGTGGAATACTGCAGGCAATTGTAACGCAATGGTAAGCATTTGTGTATCTAAACATATCTAAAGAAAAGGTACAGGCCAAGCATGGTGGCTCATGCCTGTAATCCCAGCACTTTGGGAGGCTGAGGTGGGTGGATCACTTGAGGTCAGGAGTTCAAGACTGGCGTGGCCAACATGGTGAAAACCTGTCTCTACTAAAAATACAAAAATTAGCCGGGCGTAATGGTGGGCACCTGTAATCCCAATTACTTGGGATGCTGAGGCAGGAGAATTGCTTAAACCCGGGAGGCAGAGGTTACAGTGAGCTGAGATCGCGCCATTGCACTCCAGCCTCAGCAACAAGAGTGAAACTCCATCTCAAAAAAAAAAAAAAAAAAAAGAAAAGGCACAGTAAAAATATGGCATAAAATAAAAAAAAGAAAGGACCACTTTTGTAGGGCACTTACCATGAATGGAGCTTGCAGGACTGGAAGTTGCTCTGGGCAAGTCAGTGAGTGAGTGGTGACTGACTGTGAAGGCCTAGAAAATTCCTCTACACTACTGTAGACTTCATAAACCCTGTACACTTAGGCTACACCACATTTGTTTAAAAATTGCTTGCACTATGACGTGATGTCACTAGATGACAGGAATGTTTCAGCTTCATTATTATCTTATGGGACCACTGTCATCTATGTGGCCTGTCATTGACCAAAATGTTGTTCTGTGGCGCATGACCATAATTGGAGGGGAGAGCACTATTAGGGATGATTTCTTACATTTGTTTTGCTCAGGTGGCCCCCTATGGGCCTTTCATGTGATGGTCACCAGGCCTCAATATTCAAAACCCCTCGTTTTGAGAGCAACTGAGGTCATATGATGGAGGTAGTAATACTTTTGACATAAGTCCACTTTTCTGCTCACTGTTGCTTCACAAGTTAGAGTAAAGCCTTGTTGTTACGTCACTGAGAAGCGCTTGGACTTTGCTTTCCTTTTGATGTATTTAATCATTTTAAGCATAAGAATCCTCATCTCTTCCCCACCGCACTGCTGCCCCCATGACCCCAGCATGCTAGAACTGCTTCATTGCTCCTAAATTTGTAGCCCACTTAAATTCAAGCGTCTGTTCTGGCACTGTAACACAAGGCCATGCCATGTCTATCCGCACCACCCCACCCTACACACACACCCTTGTGCCGTGCCTGTCGTATCATCAAGTGTCTTGACATTAAAGTTGGTCATTTCAGCTCACATGTCTTTCGTGGTCTTTCGTGCCTCTGGTTAAGAAATCAGCGGCCCAAAACCAATTCGAGTCACAGACTCCCATCTTTGCTGGATGACTGATGCTCCAATTCGGAAGTGTCATCCCAGGCATTGATCGTACACAGAACCTCCTGGTTCCATCATCCTCTGTTGCAAACCCTGTTAATATGAGTCCAGGGGAAGAATGAGAAGAGATATCTGTGTGAGGCCCAGAATGAGGGAAATTGGTGAAGGCTTCGTGATACCAGATCACGCCATGAGAAGGCTGGATGTTAGCACATCTCTGAGAGCGTTAATGTGTGAAATACCCACCAGGGCAGTCCTCAGTGAGTTGTCCTCAGCCGAAATGGAGCCCACAGGAAACAGGATTCTAAATTCTCCAGGTAACCACCCTACCCTCTAGACCTGTGCTGTCCAATATTGTAGCTGCTCATCACATACGGCTACTGGGCACTTGAAATATGGCTCATGCAAATTGAGATGTGCTGTAAGTGTAAGACACACACCAGATTCCAAAGACTTAGTACAAAAAAAGAATCTAAAATGTCTCAATAATTTTTATATTGGTTACATATTGAAATGATATTTTGAATATATTTGGTAAATACAGTATTAAAATTAATTTCACCTGTTTATTTTTATGTGTTTCAACATAGCTACTAGAAAATTTAAAATACTGATGGTTGGGCATGGCGGCTTATGATTGTAATCTCAGTACTTTGGGAGGCAGAGGTGGGAGGATCATCTGAGCCCAAAACCAGCCTGGGCAACATAGCGAGACCCCCATCTCTACAAAAACTGAAAAACAAAATTAGGCTTGGTAGTGCATGTCTGTAGTCCCAACTACTTGGGAGGCTGAGGAAGGAGGATCACTTGAGTCCAGGAGTTTGAGGCTGCAGTGAGCTGTGATTGTGCCACTGCACTCTAGCTTGGGTGACAGAGTGAGACCCTGTCTCTAAAAAATAAAGTAATGTTTTGTGGCCCACATTATAATTTTACTGGACCTGGATAGTCCATGAGCTGAAGAAAGAGCCCAGGGGACTGTGGGCAGCAGGTGTGTCCTGTGGAGGTGTCTCTAGTGTGCCTGGCACAAAAGACCACTAAAAAGATGTGAGCTGAAATGACCATCTGTAATCTAAAGACACTTGATGGTAGGTACAACACAGCACAGATAATAAGGGTCTTGAAGGGTGTGTGTGTTGGGTGGGGTGGTACAGACAGACATGGCATGGCCTGTTCAGTGCCTAGTGTTATGTAATGTGAGGCTTAGCCTGGAAGAAACTAAGCATCTTAATAACAGGTGCTCCCATTAGCCGGAAGTGTGACTTCCACATGATCTCATAATTTCATGACTGCACACCTTATTCTCAATGGAGAAAAAGACACCTTTGCTCACAGGAGGACCCTCTCAGAATGTGAACACTCTGAGGCTGATTGAGCACAGAAATGAAGCACCCAGCTATTAATGTCTTATATTGTTTCATGGATGTTGTTAAGCATCAACAGTCAGAAAGAACTTATGTGAACTCCCCTTCCTTTTAGCCAGATTATCCCTGCGTGCAGCTGATGATGTTTGAGCAAACTTCTTTTCCTAAATGCAGACACTGTCCCATCTGGTTAGTAATGTAGGGCTTAAAGTACTCTGAACGCTGTCTCAGTCATCACGGTCATGATACCTGTTGTATCATACATCTATCTCAGCCAGGTTGAAAAGGAGTGAGGAGGATGTGTAAGACATTTTGCTGCTGGAGAAATTGGAATGTCTATGGCTGTTTTGATGCACAATTGTCCAGATGGATTTCAGAAAAGATTGTTTTTCACTTTTCTTTTTTTCTTTTCTTTTCTTTTTTTTTTTTTGAGACCGAGTCTCACTCTGTTGCCCAAGCTGGAGTGCAGTGGTGCGATCTCAGCTCACTGCCACCTCCACCTTCCAGGTTCAAATGATTCTCTTGCCTCAGCCTCCCGAGTAGCTAGAACTACAGGCATGTACCACCACACCTGGCTAATTTTTGTATTTTTAATAGAGATGGGGTTTCACCACCATGTTGGCTGGTCTCCAACTCAACCTCAGGTGATTCACCTGTCTCGGCCTCCCAAGGTGTTGGGATTACAGGCATGAGCCACCTTGCCTAGCCAAAAGATTGTTTTTCTAACTTTTCAGATACTTCCAGATTTCCTTTTTTTTTTTTTTAAAGGAATCACCTTTTTTGACCATGCTGAGACTTGCTATTTTTTTTCCTTTTTCTTTTTTTCCCAGCTTTATTGAAGCATGATTGACAAAAATTGCATATATTTAAGGTATAGAACACGGTGTTTTGATTCATCTATAGATTGTGAAATGAGTACCCCAGTCAAGGCAGTTAACATAGTCATCTTCTCTCATAGTTGCCAGTTTTTTGAGTGTGTGCTGAGAACATTTGAGATGTACTCTATTAGCAAATTCCAAGTGGACATGATGGCATTGGTAACTAAAGTCACCATCCTATGCACTCAGTCTCCAGTACTTACTCATCTTATAGCTTAGAGTTTGTACCCGTTGGCCAGTATTTCCCCTTTTCCTTCACCCCAGGCCCTGGCAACCAGCCTTCTACTCTCTGTTACTGTGATTTCAACTTTGGTTTTTTTTTTTAAATGATTCCACATATAGGTGAGATCATGCAGTATTTGCCTTTCTGTGTCTGGCTTTTTTGACTACCATAATGTCCTTAAGTTTCATCCACGTTGTTGTAAAATGGCAGGATTTGCTTATCTTTTAGGGCCGAATAATATCCCATTGTGTGTGTATATACAATTTCTTTTTTTCTTTTCTTCCTTTTTTTTTTTATTTTTGAGACAGAGTTTCGCTCTTGTTGCCCAGGCTAGAGTGCAATGGCGCCATCTCGGCTCACAGCAACCTCTGCCTCCTGGATTCAAGCGATTCTCTTGCCTCAGCCTCCCGAGTAGCTGGGATTACAGGCATGTACTACCATGCCTGGTTAATTTTTTGTGTTTTTAGTATAGATGGGGTTTTTGCATGTTGGTCAGGCTGGTCTTGAACTCCCAACCTCAGGTGATCTGCCTGCCTCGGCCTCCCAAAGTGCTGGGATTAGAGGCGTGAGCCACTGTGCCAGGCTATACAATTTCTTTATCCATACATCCAGTGATGAAAACCTCGATGATTAGGTAGTTTCCTATCTTGGCCATTGTAAATAATGCTGCAGTGCAGATGTCTCTTCCATACTGATGTCCTTTCCTTTGGATACATACCCAGTCATGGGATTGCTGGATCATATGGTAGTTCTATTTTTAATTTTTTTGAGGAACTTCCATAATGTTTCCATAATGGCTGTACTCCTTCCAGATTGCTTAAACATTTTCTCTTTAAAAATTAAGAAGCCTTTGAGCTGCTATGGCAGGAAAATCTTACCACAGGAGGCGCACGCGTGAGCCTTAGGTTTGTCTGGATTCCAGACAGACATCTGTGAATTGGAGGTTGTGGGACTTGGCAGCACCCAGCAGCAGCAGTAGTGGCAGTTTAGGATGATTGCTCTTTTGTATGGTGTCCCGTTTTAGAAATCCAGGTCATCTGGGCACAGATTGGGATTTTTCCATTGACGGCAGTAGAATGGATCAGTGCATGAGGGCCCAGACTCTTACACACCTGTGTTAGAAGGCTCTAGAAGCCTTGCGCTGACAGGTGAGCATCCAGCCCTGGGGCTGCCTACTGGTCAGTGGTGATGAGACACAGAAAGCCTCTCTCTGCCAGCCAAGCAATCAGGATTTGAGGATCCTCACGCCTTCAAGGGACAGCGTTTGATCACAGAGATGTGTATTCTAAGGCAAGCTTTCTTTTGAGCTGTAATTTACCAAAAAAAAAAAAAAAAAAAGAAGAGGAAGAAGAAGAAAGAGAAGACATCTACCTTAATATCAGCCAAACACATCACTGCCAGTTTGGAAACATTGCGTTTAAAGTGAAGTATATTCCACGGTGAACAGGAAGGAGCCGCCGAAGTATTCAGCAGTTCATATTTTCCCATCTGTGTTTGGGTAATGACTATGCACATTCCTTGAAAACAGCCTTTTTGACAAATAGTTTTTTACTCCTTAGTGAAAACATGATTGTTAAAATGTCTAAAAATTAACCTTTATACACTTGTAGATTTTGTTCCCTAGACAAATTTGTGGTCTAAGGATTAAACAGAAGATAGAGCAGTTGAATATACCACTAATTTTCTTTTCTTTTCTTATTTTACAGATTCCTATGACCCTAGCAGAGTGGAGAGGGTGTGATGAAATGCCGGTGGAGCTTGCATTCCGTTGCGAATTGAGTATTCTCAAGTAGCTGATAGATTTAGTCTATCAGCCTTACTTCCCCATGTAGAAGCTGGAAGCTGCTGAGTTTTTAGCATCCTGATAACATTCTTTACCACTGCCACTAGGAAACTTGCCATCCTCTCAGAATTGCTTTGTGGCGATAAAGTGATCGTCCGTTGAAACCATCTGTTTTTATAGCATGAAGATTTAATGCCTATAATTAGGAAGGAGTTTTCACAGAAACCCTCCCTCATGACAGATTTGACCAAGCTGGTAAATAGTTTGGTGTTGCTCTCATTCTGGGTGAAGATTTCAATGTGGAAGATCTAGTAAATGCTTTGGAAAGGCCTGTGAATGGTGTGCTCCCCTCTGTGTCTCCATGGCCTGCAGTCCATGCTCTTGTGAAGGAGTTTGGGACACTGGCTGTTGCCCGGTGTTTCAGCACTTTCAGTTTAGGGGAAATATGAATCAATAGGTATGATCCATTTCTAATCAATTTGGCCTTCTGCTGCTGGAAGTAACTTTACTTATAAGTAACTTGCCATCAGAGAATAAAAGCAATATCTTTTAAGTTCCTGAAAAATTAAAACTTGTACTGTAATATACTAAGAGTATTATTTATCTGGCAGTGAAATATTTTGATCATTTGCAAACATGCTATTGTCTGCTTTGCACTCAGTATTATCTATTTTTATTTTCTGTATGGGTATTTAGAAATTCTTTATATGAAAAATAATTGCTGGTTTAAAATAGACCATTTTAACAAAGTGTCTATATTTCTTTTTACGAAAATGCTATTTTTCTATGATGTAAACAATTGTTAGGCGGCAGATTTTTAAGGAAGTATTATTTTATTTAAGAGTCTGTATCCCTTTGTGTGAGAGGAACCCAAAGAGGGTTCACCTTTGCTTTAAAGCTCTGTCCCTTACCCATTGACAACTCTGCTACTTTTATTTTATCTTAGAAAATGTCAATATAGACATATCACAGGGTTAATAAAAGAAACTTTTCACAAAGATTTTTGTACAAGTGTAGCTATCAGGTTATATTTGAAAATAACCCTCTCAAAACCAGCCAACATTGTCATGACAAGTTTTGCTGCCATATCAACTAGAATTACCAAAAAACATAGTTTTATCTTTGTATGTGTGTGGGGATCTGCCCTGAGACTATGCTTTTCTTCCCACCCCACCACCCCACCCCTTTAAAGAAATATGTATTTTTATCTAGAATGATCTTGAATTAGTCTCTGCATATTTTTAGAAAGTGCTTGGGGACGTTATATATATGCCATTACAAAAGTATTATGAGGCCTATGTATTCTACTGTGTTTAATACTGCATTAACCTGCACAAAGTTTATGCATTTTTTAATGCATTTTTTTCCTTCTTTCTAAGTAAGGTATTCTTGATAGCTAACATTCCCTAAATCATTTCGCCTCCCTCCCTCCCTTCCTTCCTTCCTTTCTTCCTTCCTTCTGTCCTCCCTCCCTCCCTTGCTACCTCTTGCCCTCCTTCCT
This sequence comes from Pongo abelii, assembly GCF_028885655.2. Classification (NCBI taxonomy): domain Eukaryota; kingdom Metazoa; phylum Chordata; class Mammalia; order Primates; family Hominidae; genus Pongo; species Pongo abelii. The sequence continues at coordinate 30,619,570 of NC_071993.2, read as the reverse complement.
TCACCCTGTCCTCCTTTTCCCTTTTATTTTTTCCCCTTCTCTTTCATTTTATTTTCTTTTAGAGAAACCACCTTATCTATTTTTAGACATTTCGAATTCCTAAAATGTGAACCGTTGGGTGATCTGTCCTTTGGCCCTAAAACGGCTGGCTGGGCTCTCCCGGCCTGTTCTCATCTGCACCGTATGATTTTATTTCATAATAACTTTATGTATTTGGACTGTAACAAACAAAACAGGATCTAAGTCGCCCCAAAAAATCTTTCCAAGTCTTTTCAAAACACTTATCTGCAGTCCAGAATTCAGCTCTTATGAAAAGTTAGAGTGCACTCCAGTTTTCACAGCAGCAATAAGTGGGGGAAACAAAAAGTTCCTCTTCCCAGGAAAAATTGAGTGGGGAAGAGTTCAGACACTGTTGTAGCTGGTGAATCATTGAAGTCACCTGGTAGTACCAAATAAGGGCTGAGGCGCCTGGAGGTCTTTGTGGGGTCTTACTTCCCTCTTTCAATGCAAACGTAAGAAGGTATAGGTGTATATACATTTATATACGTGCACATGTATACACGTACATGTATGCACACATACCCATACATGTATATGAACTCTGTTCTGATTTCCTCTGAAATTTTGTTGATACCGTCTAAATACCTCTTTGAATCAAAATAATTTTAGCTCATTCCTCAAGAGAAAGAGAAGGATCCCCAAGGAAAAAAAACTGTTGTACCTTCTGTGATTCTCAAACCAAAATGTGATGCGCTTCTGTTTTGTTATCTTAAATTGTTGTATCATATCTTTCTGAAACCATTCTGAATTAAGTTGAAATTTTCAACATTTATACTTTAACTGTTCTAAATTTAAGCCTACATGTAAATCTTTTTTGGGGGAAAGGTAACTTGAAAAGTTTAACTTGAAAATTTGACCTTTAAACTTTCGTATTCTAAGGTAAATAATAGCCTATAACCAACAACAGCTTTCCCAGAGGTCTTGAATTTAACACTAATTGTTCAGTTATTGTTTCCATTTCTCATACATACATAACTTCGTTGTTGTGGCTGGAAGAAAAAGTTTCTATATTTTGTATTTGTCTTTGTTCTTCTCATGCACACAATTTACTGTTGGTGTTTAATAATTTGGAGCTCATAAAATTAAAAGTTGTAATTTTGACCATTTGGACTAAAAATTATATGAGAGATTACATATGCAATGGATTAGTATTTCTTGATTTGCAAAAGAAGGGAAAATGATGGTAATTTAACTCAAATTGCCTTTCTTTGAAGAAAATTTCTGAATGACTGAAAACCAAATATCTATATTATCACTTTCAACCTCATGTTTCTGCAAACTACAGAAAAACTCCTCACTGACAGTGCACCCAGCCCCTGACTGGGTTTTCAGGATTATGTCCATGTGCATAACTGCTTGGATTTCTTCTTTTAAAGTCCTTAAAACATGAATCTGTTCTTTGAGATCGTGGTTTCCTTAGCAGAGTTGTAGGTTGCGGGTTTCATTCATGTGGAAATTCTAAGTAGAACTTTTGCTGCCCCATTTTACTGTTGGTGAAGGGCCGTTGTTAATGGAAGTTTACGTTTTAAAACTCAGATGACTCAGAAACCAGACCCTGATCACTTTTTGCAGCAGCAAAATGACTTATTCTGACAGCATCTCGGTTTAGGGCTTCTGAAGAAAAAGGATGAAGCTGATCTATTGAAACAACTACTTTCCCAACTCGGAGGCAAAAGGGGCTGATGGAAGATAACATTCACCTACCATTTCATCTTGTGACCCCCAAAGATCATGTTTGCGTGTTCTGGCTGAGTTTTTTTATTATTGTTTGTTTTAAATGATTAAATAATACACAATTAAATGTCAGGATAGCATCTCTTGCAAAGTGACCAGTGCAGCAGAATTGTCTCTCTGTCCATATTTGAGCTTAGAGAAACATTTCCCATGTCCTAAGTTCTTAGAAGCAATTACTTTAGCGTTGGGGAGCATTGTTCTACCAGACCCATTTGTGCAGGGGAGATGAAGCTTAAAAGACGGGATGTGGGGTGGGAGTGTGTTTCTTAAGCCAAAGCTGTTGCAGGCCGGGGGATTTTTGCATTTTCTTTCTGTTTTGTTTTTGACTGAAGATTCTGTACATCTGTCTGTGGGAGGAGAGTTGCTACTCAGGACAGGATTTAAGAGATACATTCCAGTGACCTTTAAGAATCTGCATGGTGGGAGGTCCTTCTCCAGGAGTGTGGGTTGGTCCACTCTGGGACCCAGCACACTAAGAAGGGGGAGATGATAAAATAACATTAAAGGAAGAATGGCCTCCAGCCTGCAGGTTTTGTTGGAAAGAAATAAAAAGGGAGTCATTAAGACCATAAATTCAGATTGAGGCCTCTTGAAAAGGTTGATGTGGGCTAGCAACCTGCCTGTCGAAACAGTCCTTGGTTCATCAGCAGTGTGGGGAGGCAGCCAAGGCTCCTGTAGATTCCTGGCATCAACCTTGGAAAGCCTCTGCGATACTTGTGTGTATGAATACGGCAGAGGACAGGGAGGTCCTTGTTCTGTGGTCTCTGTTTAGTGACTGAAACTTAAATCCAAAGGCAAGCCCGGATTGTCTGGCCGTTCATCCCCATGCCTTGATAGGGGTGAGGAGGAACCCTTTCTGTATGAAAGACAGGCCCTACTAGGGCTTACAACCAAGCCAAAGGACCATCTCTTCTTTCTTCCACCTCCCTTCACCCCTGCCCCGCAGCAGAGCCGAGATGTGAGACATTCATTGTCACGGAGCAAGGAGACAAAGGCAAGTTCAAGTTGAGAAGCATATGGCAGCAAACAAATGAAAACCATATGTCCCAGCAAGGGGAAAAGCAGTCATTTCCAGATTATAAAAATCAATGAAGTACTCTCCACCTAGGTCAGCTGAAATTTGAGCCCTCACAGTCAGGCCTGTCAGAGAAGTTAAGCAGAAACATCTCGGGGGGACTTCTAAAATTTAGTGAAGACAAGGCCTTACAACCCCAAAGAAACTTCCCCCCCCCCCCTTGAAACAGGGTCTCGCTCTGTTGCCCAGCCTGGAGTGCAGTGGTGCAGTCATGGCTCACTGCAGCCTCGAGCTCCTGGGCTCAAGCACTATCCCCACCTCAGCCTCCTTAGTAGCTGGGACTACAGGTGCACACCACCATGCCCAGCTAACCACAGAAACTTTCATCTCTTCATTTTTTCTCTGGGCACCATTAATACCTAAGACAGGTAGAAAGGGTCCCAGAAAGACACAATTGGTAATGGCCGATTGCCGGCTGCAGTCATCGCCCCCAGATCGGGCTGGTACAGGATGTCTTAAGGTGATGAGAGGTGAGGGTGCATGAAGAATAATGAGCACAAGGAAGAGAGAAGCAGGACAAAGTAGCAGATAAAATGCCGGCAAAGCACAGATGAATGTCTTCAAGAAGCTCTTGTATTTCTCTGCACAATGTAAATATCCTTGCTATTTCAGGATGGCGGCTGGCCTGCTCAGTAACATACATGTTCCAAATAAAGATTTTGCATGAAAGTACCTATGTCCATTGTCTTTTACTGTGGGTGCAAGAGCTGCCCTAGAGGCTGGTTCCTGAAGGGCAGCAGGCTGCACGGGGAGCAGCTCAGATGGTGTGGGTAATGCAGGGACAGGTAGCCTATGGGGTTCCAGCACCTTTGGTCTGCACCGGGATTTCTCGGGAGTTAAAGCTCCTGTTTACATCTCCCCCAAGGCTTACTGACATTGTGGAAAGAGGCCTAGAGTTAATTTGGGGACTGAGTGTGAATATTGACTCTATCAATAACCATGTGACATTGTACACATCACATCCCTGGCTTCCGTGTCCTCCCCAGCCTCTCCTACCAAAAGAACATAAGAATCCAATATAGAGAGATCCTCCAGCACATTGTGGGTGTTGAGTGCATGGAGAATGAAGCTAGAGCAGTGCCTTCTGGGGAAAATACTTGCCTGGAAGTGTAGGTTTTACCATCCAGGCCTCTGTCTTGTAGGGCAGTTCTGGAAGCAGAGGGAGACTCAGTGCAACATCATACTCTCCAATCGTTTCTATCGTCAGACCAAAAACCTCTAAGCTGTTGTTTCTGAGTTTTTAAAAACATGGTCCTTCTTTCCAATGTAGGCTTCCTCTCTCTCCTGTAAGCTTTTGTAAGCTGTTTTCCTCATTTCTTCCTTGGCTCCACATGTGCAGAGCCCCAAAGCTTGAGTATCCCAGGGCCCTCTAAGTAGTCTGAAATTTCAGATCACATTAAGATGTGGGTTTTAAAGTAAGGACTATCCCCTAGTTGATTGATAATTTAATCCACATATTAAAATGTAACTGAAAAAAAATCCCTTGACCACATTAATGCTAGAAGATGAAACACACAACCCAGGAATTGGGGGACTTATCCTGGGCCTGGTTCTGCCATTAACTAGCTGTGACATTGACCCCCTTTCCCTGGAACACTTCATCCTGTAAGTGGAGAGGGGGATTGAGCTAAGTTAGCTGGTTTCTTCCAACTCTAAGCTTATATAACTATTTTCTGGCAAACCTGAAAGTCCATAGGGTCTTTTGTCCTGCCAGAAGGGTTCAAGAGTAAAACAATTGGAAAACTACGACTGTACGAGACTGCGGACTGGGTCATGGCCAGGGTGGGCGTCCTGCCATTATTTCTCTCACCAGGGTGGTCCACTTCCCCCATTCCAGTAACTTATCATGCATCTCCCCATCACCGTCGCTATGGCCCAGCCAAGGGACTGACAATATTGAATTCTCCTGACATATTTTTCTTACGTTAGGGCAGGGCACTAGGGTGTTTATAAACTGGGCAGTCAGCCCAAGGCATTAATCTGCAGTCACCCACATAGACTGCTTTTCTCGCTATTTGGCTGCTGGGGTCCTTTTAAATGCACTTAGTTTTGGAGATATTTGTGTCTCACCGCTAAATCGCCTTTCTGCTTCTAACCCACACACCAGTGTTTCCCCAAGTGGTCAGCTTGCAATTGACTGGCTGGAAAAGCTGCCAGTCCTACATTGCTAAGGATTTTGGGGACCAAAACTCCATGGGAAACTGAGTGCTAGCCCATATGCCTCTGGTTTGGTTTCTGCTGGAAAGCCCAGCTTTTCTTGGAGTTAGACGAGATTTATTCTGGAGACCCCGGTCACTGTTTCTTCTCTTGACTTCCCCACTCTGTCCTGTACATTAACCATGGTTGTTTGTTTGTTTTAATTTTTTTAATTTTAGAGATGGGGTTTCGCCATGTTTCCCAGGCTGGTCTCAAACCCCTGGGCTCAGGGGATCTGCCTGCCTCAGCCTCCCAAAGTGCTGAAATTACAGACATGAGCCACCACACCGGCCAACCATGGGTATTTCTACCTAACCTAACTCCACTAGTGTGTGTGTGTATATATATATATATATATATATATATTTTTTTTTTTTTTTTTTTTTTTTTGAGATGAACCTTCAGTCTGTTGCCCAGGCTGGAGTGCCATGGCACAATCTCAGCTCACTGCAATCTCCACCTCCCAGGTTTAAGTGATTCTCCTGCCTCAGTCTCCCAAGTAGCTGGGATTACAGGCATGCGCCACCACACCCAGCTAATTTTGTATTTTTAGTAGAAACAGGGTTTCACCATGTTGGTCAGGCTGGTCTCGAACTCCTGATCTCAAGTGATCCATCTGCCTCAACCTCCCAAAGTGCTGGGATTAGAGGCATGACCACCGTGCCCAGCCCCACTGGCATATTTCTAAGCTTATGATAGCAGGCTCAGCTTGTGTGGAAATAAACTCATATCTGCATTTATGGGTTGAGTACCCCAATCCAATATGCTCCAGAATCCAAAACTTTTTTTTTTTTTTTTTGTTGGGACAGAGTCTCACTCTGTCGCCCAGGCTGGAGTGCAGTGGCGTGATCTCGGCTCACTGCAAGCTCCGCCTCCCAGGTTCATGCCATTCTCCTGCCTCAGCCTCCCGAGTATCTGGGACTACAGGTGCCCACCACCTCACCCGGCTAATTTTTTGTATATTTAGTAGAGATGGGGTTTCGCCATGTTAGCCAGGATGGCCTCGATCTCCTGACCTCATGATCTGCCTGCCTTGGCCTCCCAAAGTGCTGGGATTACAGACGTGAGCCACCTTGCCCGGCCAATCCAAAACTTTTTGAATGCCATGATGCCACAAGTGGAAAATTTCACACCTGACCACATGTGATGAGTGCACAAAATTATTTAAGATGTTATATAAAATTCCCTTTAGGCTACGTACCTAAGGTGTGTATTAAACATAGATGAATTTCACATTTTGGCCGGTTGCAGTGGCTCATGCCTATAATCCCAACACCTTGGGAGGCCAAGGTGGGCGGATCACTTGAGATCAGGAGTTCAAGACCAGCCTGGCCAACATGGTGAAACCCCCATCTCTACTAAAAATACAACAATTAGCTGGGTGTGGTGGTGCACACCTGTAATTCCAGCTACTCAGGAGCCTGAGGCAGGAGAACTGCTTGAACATGGGAGGTGGAGGTTGCAGTGAGCCAAGATTAGGCCACTGCACTCCAGTCTGCATGACGGAGTGAGACTCTATCTCAAAAAAAAAAAAAAAATTTTTTTTGTTCAGACTTGTGTTCCAAAATATCTCATTATGTGTATGCAGATATCCCAAAGTCCAAAAAACTCCAAAATCCAAAACTTTTCTGGTCCCAAACATTTTGGATAAGGGATACTCAACCTATACCTAGAATTTTTTAAGTATTTAAAATAAAATGCACAACATGAGGAAGAGGGGAAGACAATGAAACTAACATTGTTGGTTCCTTACTGTGGGCATTGCATACTATATGCTTAATTAATTTAGTGCACACCATTTTGTGGGAGACAAAACAGGTACAGAGAGGCTGAATTATTGCCTGCAGCACACAGCTAGCAGCCAAGCAGGGATTCAGACCTATTCACGTTAACCCCAACATCCATGCTGCTCCTTTTAGCTTGTTATATCCTAGGAGGATGACAGAATGATCCTCTATTTAGTCATGAAATTCAAAGGTAACATTCTTACAATACTAAATGCATTTGTTAGGATTGGGTTAAGCTGCCTATGCTGGAAAATTGAAAATAGCAGTGGTTTAAGTGAAGTGGAAGCTTATCTCTCTCACACTTCAAAGGAGCCCAGAGACAGGCAGTCCAGGGCTAGCACAGAAACTCCTTGGCAATCAGGGATCCGGACTCCTTGTATCTTTCTTTTCCAGCATCCTTGCAATGGCTTCCATCCTGAAGGCAAGTAACCTCGTGGTCCAAGATGGCTGCTATAGTGCCGGCTATCTTGGACACTTTCTAGGCAGCTGACAAGAGGAAGAATTATCCTCTCAGATGAGTTAGCTTCCTTTAAAGAGACTTCCAGGAAGTCCTACACACTTCTGCATATACAGTCAGCCCTCTATATTCACAGGTTCTGCATCCACAAATTCAACCAACTGCAGATCAAAAATATCAAGAAAAAGAAACAAAATAACAATACAACAACTTAAGAATACAACTATTACAGTATAATAACTACATAGCATTTACATTGTATTAACTATCATAAGTAATCTAGAGATGACTTAAAGTTTACAGAAGGACATATAAATGTTATATGCAAATACTACATCATTTTATATAAGGGACTTAAGCATCCATGGATTTTGGTGTCCTTCAGGGACCTGGAACCAATTGCCTGCATATCCCAGGAGGACTGTATTCCATTTGCAAGAGTTCAGTCGCATAGTCAAGCTTCAAGGGAGTCTTGGAAATGTAGTCCACTTAACTAGGCGCCTCTGTGGTTCTAAACAAAATCAAAGTTCTGTTGCTAAAAAAGAGTTACAGTAGTTATTGATTGGCAACTGGCAAGCCCTGACACAGTTAAACCACCAATGAGCTGAGCATTAGCCCCAGGGCAGATGGAAGCTCACTAGACTGCAATACCAAGCAGCTTGTGTGTGTCCCGTGTCTCTGTGACTAACTGATGTGACTGGAACCTCAAAGGCAGCACGGATGATTTTGTCTCACCAAAAAATGAAACATGCTGCCCCAAAGAAAAGGGGGATTCACATCTTTAATCCCCCCACTTTGGGAGACTCAGGAAGGAGGATCACTTGAGGCCGAGAGTTTGAGGCTGCAGTGAGCCAATATCGTGCCACTGCACTCCAGCCTGGGCAACGGGGAGACTTTGTCTCAAAAAAAAAAAAAAAAAAAGATTGGGGGCGGGTTAGTAGTGCCTTCAGTTTAACAAGGGAGCAACCACAAGGCCAAGAGGGTTATCTGTAAGCAGTTGCCTGTGTAATTTAGTTCCAGGGTCTGTCAAGTGCAAACTCTCACATTCCTGGGAAATGCCCCTTCCATAGAGGAAATGACTTTGCCCAGACAGTGGCCCTTGCTGTTCATAACAGGGATACTTGAGAAGAGGTGAATGGCAAACACAGGGGTCTAGATGCCAAGTTTCTGGGTTCTAGGAATAGCAGACCTCATCCATCATTGTGTGCTCTGCAGAGGAGGCTCTTCCCATTTTCTGCAGAGGCAGAGGCTGTACATGAGGGTCCTAACATCTTCAGGAGAAAACCATCAGGGCAACTGGGGCGGGGGCAGCTGGTGGGTGAGACTGGGGCCGGGGAAGAGGAAGGGTTAGGACTAGATGACACAGAGAGGGATGGAACCACACAGACCCCTGCATCCTACTAGAAAGTCCCCAGGAAGGGCCTTTTCACTGCCTTCCTGCCTGAGATGGAGCCCACAGCCTTGGAAATTCCAGAACAGACCTCTCTGTTCAGATATCAAGTTTCACTGCTGAATGCTCTGCCTTTCTGTTTCATTCTTTCAGCTGGTCTCAGTTGCGGAGGAAGCATTCTGAACTCACTTTCCTGGCTATTGAGATTTTTATTTATAGAGACACCTCTGTAAATCCAGAAGATGCACCCCAGGAACAGATTTCAATTTTTTTTTTAAATCAGACTCTGTGACTAAAGGCAAAAATGAAACAGGTGCCAGAAGAAAGTGATGAAAGATATCAGGGGCAAAATTGTGTCCAAGGAGAAAGTTCATGCAATACAAATTAACATGGCAGCAAATATTCTGAAGGATGTAGACTATCCCCTCGGTGGGTCTTCTAGATAAGGAAGGAGAGCCTGGGAGACTGTGGGGGAAGACAACTGCTGTATTTCATCACATACAGAAGACACGCCATTTTATTTGCTTCATTCCAAAAAAGGAAGACAAGGCTATTGATGAAATTACTACTTGCCATTGATTATAAGTGCATCCCAATTTCAGAGAAGTTAAAATGTGAGAGAAAAAAAAAAGTGCCCATGCAGTTGATGAAATATGGTAACTAACCTTCATTCATTTGCTTTTTGTGGTTCGGCAAATATGCCTGTCCCCCATGCCTCCCGTGGAGTCCCTTGCTGAGCTGGTTCTGGAAGACCCTGTAAGACTTGCACTGCAAGAGCTCCCCGGCCATCACACACAAGCAGTGGAGACTCTAGGGCTTTGGCTATCAAACTTCAACGTGTATCCCAGTGCCTGGAACGCATTAAAAGAGAAAAAAGATGCTGATTTAGTGCATCCGGCATGCGGGCCAGAACACTTCATTTTTAACTAGTACATACATGATTTTAATGCTAGCGGTCCCATAGCCAATTGAGGTGTCTTCAGACACAGTACAATAGACCGATCCACCAGCTCTTCTCTGGGTCCTTTATCTTGGCGCCTGTGTGTGCCAGTCATTTGTGCTGGTTGGCCTTTGCCTTCTCTTCTGTCAATTTCCATTCATCTGCCATGTCTGTTTCAGCCTCACGTTTGGCAGCAGCTCCCCTGACCTGGCCAGGTGAGGTTAGGCGGTTCTGGTTTAGGCTTCCCCTTCATACTACTGTAAAGACTGTAATGGAGAGTGCTGAAAGTATCAAATGTCACTGTCCCCTCCTCCTAGGCAACAGTGTCATGAGGGTTTGGACTGTGTCTGACTCGCAAATCCACAGGGGCTAACAAAATTCCTGGACACATCAATAACGTGACTTATCAATAAATATTTGTTTTGAAGCAAATTTGTGTCCAGGTATTAGACAAAACAGAGAGGCAGAGTACACCAGGTCCGCTATTTTATTTTGGTAGAGCAGGAAGTCCACACCATAGTACAACAAAAGTTTAGAACAAACCTGGATATGTTTTCACCAAAATGTTAACAATAATGACTTCTGGAATTGGGGTTATGGGTATATAGGTATGAATGGATTACTTATCTGTATTTACTATAAAAAAAGTATTGCATGAAAAAAATTGGACACGTGGGATCACAGCAAGTTAAAAAGCCTCTGCACAACAAAGGAAACAATCAACAAAGTGGAGGCAACCCACAGAATGGGAGAAAATATTTGCAAACTAACCATCTGACAAGGGATTAATAACCAGATTATATAAGGAGCTCAAACAACTCTATAGGAAAAAATCTAATGAGCTGATTTCAAAATGGGCAAAAGATCTGATCAGACATTTCTCAAAAGAAGGCATACGAATGGCAAACAAGTATATAAAAAGGTGCTCAATGTCACTGACCATTAGAGAAATGCAAATCAAAACTACAGTGAGATATTCTCATCTCAGTTAAAACAGCTTTTATCCAAAAGATAGGCAGTAACAAATGCTGGCAAGGATGTGGAGAAAGAGAATCCTCATACACTGTTGGTGGGAATGTAAATTAGTACAACCATTACGGAGAACAGTTTGGGGGTTCCTCAAAAAACTAAAAATAGAGCTACCATTTGATCCAGCAATCCCACTACTGGATATATACCCAAAAGAAAGGAAATCAGTGTATCAAAGAGATATCTGCACTCCCATGTTTATTGCAGCACTATTCACACTAGCCAAGATTTGGAAACAATCTAAGTATTCATCAGTAGACAAATGGATAAAGAAAACATGGTACATATACACAATGGAATACTATTCAGCCATAAAAAATAAAGAGATCTTTTCATTTGCAATAACATGGATGGAACTGGAGGTCATTATGTCAAGTGAAATAAGCCAGGCACAGAAAGAGAAACTTGGCATGTTCTCACATATTTCTGGGAGCTAAAAATAAAGATTGAACTCATGGAGATGGAGAGTAGAAGGATGGTTAACAGGCTGGGGATGATAGAAGGGAGGGGGGAGTGAGGATGGTTAATGGGTACAAAAAATAGGAAGCATGAATAAGAGCTAGAATTTGATGGCACAACCAGGTGACTATATTCAACAATAATTTAATTGTGCAATTAAAAATAACTAAAAGAGTATAATTGGATTGTTTATAACACAAAGGATAAATGTGGGCCAGGCGAGGTGGCTCATATCTGTAATCCAAGCACTTTGGGAGGCCACAGTGGGTAGTTCAGTTGAGGTCAGGAGTTTGTGACCAGCCTGGCCAACACGGTGAAACCGCCTCTCTACTAAAAATACAACAACAAAAAAATAGCCAGGCATGGTGGCTCATGCATGTAGTCCCAGCTACTTGGGAGGCGGAGGCACAAGAATCTCTTGAACCTGGGAGGTGGAGATTGCAGTGAGATCACACCGCTGCACTCCAGCCTGGGCAACAGAGCAGGACTCCATCTCAAAAAAAAAAAAAGATAAATGCTGAGGTGATGGATACTTCCTTTATCCTGATGTGATTATTACACATTGTATGCCTGTATCAAAATGTCTCATATACTCCATAAGTATACATAACTACTATGTACTCAAAAAGTTAAAAAGTTAAAAAAATTTTACAGTAAAAAAATATATAAATAAGGCTGAACTTTATAATCACCTAGCATATTGCAAAAATTATGGTGTGCCAATTCTGAATCTAGATCTTAAAATACACTATCACTTCCAACCTGTGCTCTTAGGGAAGCCAACTGCCATGTTGTAAAGGAATTCCAGCACTCCCGTGGGGAGACCCACCTCGTGAGGAATTGAGGCCTCCAGCCAACAGCCAACACCAGTTTGCCAGCCCTGTGAATGATCACCCATGGACATGGATCTTCAAGCCCAAGTGGAGCCTCCAAATGACAGCCACTGACATTTTGAATGCAACCTCCTGAGAGACCTCCAAACCCTCAAGTTCAGCTACTCCTCCGTGCTAGCCCATGGAAACAATGTGAGAGAGTAATTGTTTATTATTCTTTTAAACTGCTGAGTGTGGGCTGGGTGCTGTGGCTCACACCTGTAACGCAGCATTTTGGGAGGCTGAGGGGGGCAATCACTTGAGCTCAGGACTTCAAGACCAGCCTGGGCAACATTGCAAAACCCTGTGTCTACTAAAAACATAAACATTAGCCAGGTATGGTGGTATGCGCCTGTAATCCCAGCTACTTGGGAAGCTGAGATGGTGCCACTACACTGCACTCCAGCCTAGGTGACAGAGCCAGGCTCTGTCTCAAAAAAAAAAAAAAAAAAAAGAGAAAGAAAAACCCAAAAGAAAACCTGCTGTGTGTAGAAGCAATTTGTTTTGCAGAAATAGAAAACTTATTAGGAGGTTTGACCTTGAACCTGAGAAGGTTAGGAAACAAAAGAAAAACTTGTAATTGCTATGGAGAAAAGAAGAAATATGAAGAGTGGGGCTTGGAGCATTGATTTTGATGGCCACATAATTTTGCCATAGAGCCTGTCTTCTTTGTCTTCAACTATGGAAGGACAAGTAGAAGCCATCGGAAGAGTTATTTCTGCCTGTGGGAAACGCCACATGCGTGAACTTAGACAGCACACTATGCTTGAATTATGCCAGTCTTGTGCTGCATGATTTATACCAAAAATTTTAAATGACTATCTTTATTATAAAGGTAAGATCTGTTACTTTTAGGAGATTTCCTGCAGAGTTATAAATGTACCCATATTATATCTGGTTCAAATCCATCCCACATATATAAGGCTGTACCATGAAGAAAAATAAGCTAAACCCGGCAGAAAATGTATTACATTTACAATAGATCATCTTTATTAAGTTTGAGTGCTTCCAATGAATGATGCCTACAAAGGGTTTCATTTTTCTATTCATCCCGAGAAGTTTCAAGTTACAGAACCATTGCATAGACCCTGGAATCATATATTATACAATGGAGAGAAGATGCCTTCTGGTGAAAACAAAACGTGGTTATCAAAGGGCAGGTCTCTTTGATATGCCTTCCTCATGGCAGATCTAGGAATCTCGGGGCGGCAGGGAGGCACCCACTTCACAGACTGAGCTCTGCAATCAGGTGAATCTCTTTTGATGTAGTTTTGGTTTCTAAAGGAATAGTGACATGGGAGAGAATAGAAAATATACTTGAGGTTTGTGAAATCCAAGTTGAAAATCCTGTCAAGTATCAATACTTATCACTAGCCATTGAAATAAATGGCTTCAGAGATGACAGATCATAATAATTGGTGTACAGAAGTCACTTTCAGAGGAAAAAGCTCCTTGTAGAGTGAAGCCTGCTGAAAGTGGCCGGCTGCCCCAGGCAGCACAAAAATTCTCGGGACATTTTCATGTGGGGTCCCTTGCCCTTTGTGTAGGAGAAGCCACTCAGTGGGAAGTAGCCCGTTCTTCAGAGTGGGAAATGCCGGACTCTGTTCTCCTCCCCATGGGAAGGCGAGGGGCTGACCTCTTGTGCAAGCTGAGCAGAGGTAGCAGCCTGCTGGCATTTCAACGCTAGAGGGCAGCGTACGTGCACGCCAACGGAGGACATGTTCCCTGAGCCCCACATCCAGGCGGGTTGTGCTAATTGCTTGCTGTTTTTCCTACAAGCAGAACCTGCAGACCTGTCTACCTAAAGATCTAGTTGGAAGTACTTTGCTGCGACAGGCTGGCAGAAAAAAGAGAGACTTTCAGGGGCTCTGCTTCCTGGACCCCAACTTTATTTCTAAAAATGTGAAGATAACTCACAAGTCCTTTGTTGGAAGCATATCTGGGCCTCAGAGCCAGACAAGATCTGCAACAAGTTGGAGCTTTGTCACTTACCATGCGATGCAAGCATGTCACTCATAGAAAGGGTTGTTGTGAGGATTAAATAAGATGATGTGTGGGAAGGGCTTGGCATAGCACAGTGCCTGGAACTTGCTAAGTGTTCAGTGAGTGTCGATCAGCAGTCATACTGTGCACCAGGAAAGAGGTCCAAGCCAAGCTGGAGCCCCTTAGGAGAAGGTGTAGGAACTGGGGCTCCTACATGTCCCACTCCCACAGGAGCTCAGTGAGAGCCCCTCCAGGGCCAGAGACCCTTGCTGACACTTGTTGAGCAACAGGGAGACCTCAAGCCCCAGGCCACAGAACCTTTGAGCCTGTCCTTCTTCCTGGCACAAAAAGAACGGGTATGAACCCTCTTCTGCAAAGCAGAAGAGCAGCAACATCCATGCAGGTGTGAGGGTCAGTGACTTCCCACTCCCATACGCCTGAGTCCTGCTCACTACTCTGCAGGTCACGGGGTCTTGATTGCTTCCCAGTGCCCGCAAACTCCCTTGTAACCCCCCAACACCCATGTTGGCATGCTGGAGCAGACCGTGGGAGAATTTTGATAACCCAGAGCAAAGCCTGGTTATTTAACACACGCATCGCCTGCTTTCAAATGAGCTCAGCCTTGGAAGCTGCAGAAGTTTCTAATGGCGCTGACTTCTCACTGTTGATGGCCTGTCACAATTTGTAGATTCTAGTGGGAATGAGTGAGGCTTGAGGGGCATTAAAGATGATCTTGCCAGTGGTGTAGTAGAAATAGCAGAGGGCCTAGAGCCTAGATTTCTCAGTGCTAGACATGGTGATTCACCAAGTAGCTGGGTGGCTTTGGACACGTGCTGAACCTCTCATGCCTGACACTCTTTCTACATAAGCATCATGATAGGGTTATTTTTACCCCCTCCCACCTCACAGGGCAATTGTCAGGGTAAATGAGGTTAAAGTACTTTACACATGCATAGCATTTGCACTTTCTCAATAGTGCTTGGTGGGGAGAAAATTCTCCACGGGTCTCTTGCCTGGAAAGGCAGAAGCCTGTTTTGCCAAGAGAGACACGGACCGCTTTTGTTTCAGACTAGCTTTCCAAGGGTGTTTGTGCAGAGAGCAGCCTGGGAAGATACAGTCAGTGTCTCTGCCTCCAGAGGAAAGGGCAGGTTTGTTTACTGCCCAGTAGAATAAAGATAATGTCTCTCTCAGAGACAAAGGTCAGGCAGGCTTCCTACCCATTCTAAAAATAAGTGACTTTCCTAAACTCAGGTTCCTGCCTGGTGTGACCATCTCACCTGGCCTCTTCACGTCGCGCTCTGGGTATTGGAGTCTACGGATCCCACGCAAGAAAATGCCAAGACTCTGGCTACTGCTGTGGCAGTGAGTAATAAATTCCCTTGGCTCTGACCCAGGAGTCTTGTGTCTTCCATCCCCATTCAAGAAACTGGCAGGCCCACTTGTAACCTGACAAATGGGGTAAAAACCTCAGCCCTGTCACAGTCCTTGACAATTTTCAGCTGCTGTTTTCTTTCCGTTTTTACAACAACCCTGAGAGCCAGGCATATCAGGTATTCCTATTTTGCAGATGAAGTAACAGAGGGTTGGGAAGGTTAGGGACGCTTCCAAGGACAGCTAATACCATGGCAGAGTAGACACTTAGGTCTAGAAAATAAATGCTACATAACTAGAGACACTAGTGTCTCCAAACTTCTCTTCTCCAACCTGGATGGGGTAACTAGGAGTTACTTTGCTCATGAGTGTGTTTTTTTTGTTTTTTTGGGTTTTTTTACCATTAATCTGCAGCTCCCTACAGAGAGAAAGTGATGTCAATGGGATTTTGCACAATTATCCTCTTGTCCTGGGGTCCCAAAGTACATAGGGTTTTCCCTCAGCCCTTCATCCTGCATAGATTTTCCCCAGAAAGGCGGTGGCTGCTGCCAGAAAGGCGGTGGCTGCTGGAGCTGAAGCAGCCACACACCTGGGCACCTGTGTGTGGAGGCAGCTGGTGGCCTCCAGACATCCCCCTCGGGAAAGCTGTCAGCCCATGCCAATCAGCAGCTCCTGCCAACCAAAAGGACTGCAGGCAAGGAGCCCTGAGGGTCCTTGTCCCAGGCCTGTGAGTGGAAGGTGACAAGGAGGAGCAGAGAGAGGGAGGGCAGAGGCTGAGCTCCGTGTTCAGCCCAGAGAGGAAAAGGCCACTGCTCCTAGGATCACAGCTTCCTCACCGACAAAGGAACTGGCTCTGCCAGATCTGGAGGGACAGTGACAAGAGGAGGGGCCCTTCTGGGGCTTGGCATCTGCTGGGGGCAGGAGGACAAAGTAACAGAGCTTCTCTGAGGGACGTCAGCAAAGGTTGTGGGACCTACAGGGTCCAGCAACCAAGAGATGCAGAACAGCGCGACTGTCTCTTCTGTTTATCCCTCTGTTTTATGTTGTGGTTTGGATTTTTTGTTGTTGTTGTTGAGACAGAGTCTCACTCTGTTGCCCAGGCTGGAGTGCAGTGATGTGATCTTGGCTCACTGCAACCTCTGTCTCGTGGGCTCAAGTGATCCTCCTAATTTCAGACTCTGAACTCTGTGTGTGTGTGTGTGTGTGTGTGTGTGTGTGTGTGTGATGTGAAGGAAGGAGGTGCACACTGGAAAAGGGAAAGCAAATGGGCTAGGCTGACATTTGGTATTTGGGTGACAGCCTCAGGCTCTCAGACAGACTAGAATTAATGTAGTAGAGCCCGAGCACTGCATTTGTTTGTTGTTTGGGGCACAAGAAATTTTTTCATAGCCACTCCCCCGCCACCCAGGTGATTCTAACACCCTGCAAGGCCTGAAAACTCTAGTTGGATGGCTGTTCAATACTGCAAGCCCCGGCCACAGGTGGCAATTGAGTGCAGGGAGTGCAGGCGGTCCGAATTGAGATGTGCTGTGAACGTAGAATACACCCTGGATTTGCAGACTTCGTACAGAAAGTGAATGTAAATTAGCTCAATCTTTTTATATTACACAGTGAATATATATATTACTATTTTGTTTTGTTTTGTTTTGTTTTTTTGAGATGGAGTCCTGCCCTGTTGCCCAGGCTGGAGTGCAGTGGAGCAATCTCTGTTCACTGCAACCTCTGCCTCCCAGGTTCAAGCGATTCTTCTCCCTCAGCCTCCCTAGTAGCTGGAACTACAGATGCCCGCCACCATGCTTGGCTATTTTTTTTTTTTTTTTTTTTTTTGTATGTTTAGTAGATTTGTATTTTTAGTGGAGACGAGGTTTCACCATGTTGGCCAGGCTGGTCTCGAACTTCTGACCTCAGGTGATTCGTCCGCCTCGGCCTCCCAAAGTGCTGGGATCACAGGCGTGAGACACCGCGCCTGGCCCTATATATTACTATTTTTGATATGCTGGGTTAAATAAAACATATGAGTAAAATTAATTTCACCTGCTTCCTTCTCCCGTTTTTAATGGCATGATTAGAGAATTTAGTTTGGATCGCATGTGCAGCTCACACCGTATTTCTGCGAGACAGTGCTGCTGTAGCAGCCACTTCATGTTACAGTAAAGGGGCAGAGACTAAGTGGCAGAGCTAGATCCAAGGCAGTGACTCTCCTACCCAAGCCCAGCCTCGGAGCCAGGTGGCCACGTGGTGATTCTCAGTTGCAACCCTCACCCCCACACCATCTTCCACCTCTCGAGTTTTTGAAGGAAGCTTAGTCTTGAAGGAAGAGACATTTCCGTTTTTATCATGGCTGGAAGCACCTAGCAAAATGCCTGGCACATAGTAGGCACTGGATGTAGATTGTAAAGTTGATGAATCTTTGACACTTGTTGCCTCCTGAGGGAGCTCGCTTGCCTTGCAAAGCCTTTGCAATGCTGTCCCCTGCTGGCTGGTTATTGGAAGTGCTCAGTGAGGTCCCTAAGAAGCCGGCTTGGGTGTATGCTGCGTACACATGTACTGTGTTGCTTGTGTTGCATGTGTGTATGGTGTACGTGCATGTGTTGTGTGTGTTGTGTGAGCTTGCACTGAGTGCACATGTGTCCTGTGTGTTGCATGTGTGTGTGAAGCATATGCATGTGCTATGTGTGTTGTGTGAACTTGTGTTGGGTGCACATGTATGGTATGTCCTGTGTGTTGTATGTGTGTGGTGTGTATATACATGTGTTGAGTGAACATGTATTGTGAATTTTGTGTATTGCATGTGTGTGTGGTGTGCATGCATGTGTCATGTGTGTTGTGAGCTTTCATTGAGTGCACACTGAGTGTTGTGTGTGCTACATGTGTGTTGTGTATACAGGAGTTGTGTGAACTTGAATTATGTGCACATGCACTGTGAATTTTGTGTGTTGCACATGTGTGTTGCGTATGCAGGTGTCGTGTGAGCGTGTGTGGAGTGTACATATTCTGGGTGTCACATGTGTTGCATGTGTGTATACTACGTGTGCTGTACGTGGGAGGAATCATGCATGTTCACAACAGTTGCACTTCTGTTACCACACCAAAGGCAACAGTGTCCCTTAGCTTAACTCTTTCTCCCACACTGGGAGTCATGGATGCCCGCCCTAAACATCCTCAGGCAGCTGTGAGAAGAGCCCCCTGTTTACAAGTCAGGATCCCCAAACCTCATGAGGGTCTTGTTGCAGCGTTACAAATTTATTCTTCAATACAAAATTATTCTTGTACTAGTTCTCTGCAGACCTTAAGATGTCTCAAGCCAGAAATTCTAGTTCAAGCCTGTCTTTGAGATTCAGACGTTCCAGGCTCTGCACTAGACAGCTTGCTTTCAGGCCCTGGGGTGATATTTTCTCAAGGAAGGTGGTAGTGAGTGATCGAGGGTAGCCACGGGAGAGTAGAGTTCTCCAACGTGGAGGGAGCCCTTGTCTTGTGCCCGACAAGAAAAAACAAAATGAGACATGAATATCTGATGGCTGAGCTTCCTGGAGAGCCCAAAAACATGTGGAACAAATGTTCATGCATTGGAAACACACGTCAATCACTGGCTGAATGTTCCTTGCTCTCCCGCATCTGAGTACGGCACGTGGAGAATGCAGGTGGGGTCCCAGATACTCAGATGGCTTTCCTTCCCTCACTTTGTAAGAGTCAAATAAAATCACAGTATCTGTAGACACCACACAACCTATGAATCTACTTTTAAAAACATTATTTTTTTTTCCTCCAAGGGACAATTACATTGCGGTTTCTGGACAAGAGAATCTACTGACTTGTCTGCAGATAATCTTAAGCAAATCATCTCATTTTCTGACACTGTTTCCTTATCCATAAAATGTCCCCCTTTTCTCAATGGGGTAACTGGAAGATCACTTGAGATCCCATGTGTCAGTGGGTCTTAGTACTGGAGGCACATTCAGAAAGACTGCTGTTTGTGTTCCTCAAGACCAATGAAATCAGAATTTCTTGGTGTTTGGATGAGGCCACGGTGATTTCATAAAACTCTACCGTGCAGCCACATCTGCTACCCGCAAAAGCCCCTCTAAGAACAGAGAACCATGGCAAACTCTACAGGCATGAGAAATTCTGCATATCATTTGCACGTGGTAACCAGACACTCTCCCCAGATAGAGGATCCAGGGGTGTTCTGGCTGTGCCAGGCTTCCTGTGGTTAATCCACCCTTTCCCCACACCCTGGGCGTGTGACAAGTGTCACATGACCAGCAGAGTTCCCATGCAGCTGTCCCCTTGGGTACTTCCAACAGCAGATGACTGGGGAGTCGAGCTGGCTTTGTGTACATGTCAAATAGGCTGCTTGGCATCTTACTTCACCTGAGTTCAGGGAATCTTGGTGGTGGGTTGAACTGGGATCAAATTTCCCCATAGGAAAAATAAGCATCAGGAGCAGGGCATGCAGCCCTCGGTTACCCCTCCCTCCCTCTCACCTCTGACCTGTCTTCTGTCCCTTCCCAGTCTCTTTCCTTTGGTTAGCCCTTCCTGAGGTTGTCTAGGAGGTGGGAAAGGAAGGGGCTCATTTTTGTTCCCTTCCTAGTCCTGTCCAGGCACCGGTCCCAAGACTCTGCTCAAGAACCTGGACCAAAAACCAAGGGCAAGAGGAGGCTCTCTTGTTCCTTTTCAATTAGCTTTTTTTTTAAAGAGTTTCACTCTGCTGCCCAGGCTGGAGTGCAGTGGCGCAATCTCGGCTCACTGTAGCCTCCACCTCCTGGGTTCAAGCGATTCTCCTGCCTTACCCGCCCAAGTAGATGGGACTGCAGGCACCTGCCACCATGCCCGGCTAATTTTGTGTGTTTTTAATAGAGACAGGGTTTCACCATGTTGACCAGGCTGGTCTCAAACTCCTGACTTCAGATGATCCACCCTCCTTGGCCTCCCAAACTTTTTTTTTTTGTTTTTTTTGAGACAGAGTCTCACTCTGTCACCCAGGCTGGACTGCAGTGACACAATCTTATCTCACTGCAACCTCCACTTCCCAGGCTCAAGCGATTCTCCTGCCTCAGCCTCCTGAGTAGCAAGGATTACAGGCACACACCACCACACCCAGCTACTCTGTATTTTTAGTAGTGATGAAGTTTCACTACATCAGCCAGGCTGGTCTTGAACTCCTAACCTCAAGTGATCTGTCTGCCTTGGCCCCCCAAAGTGCTGGGATTATAGGCCTGAGCCACCTTACCTGACCCCTTTTGTTCTTTTTCTACTGTTTTCCATGAGCCTTTTGGTTATGCAGTTAGCTTTGCCCCCAGGCTGGGAGGGTAATTCCTCCAGCACAGAAATTCTTCAGGGAAGTAGGAAAATGTTGGTCTGCCCATTGCTGACAACCCCCAAAAGCCATAAGGTGATTTTGGCCACATCCCGGCATTGCAAGGGAGGCCCCTGAGGACCTACCAAAAATTCGGACCATCCCCCATCTGCTCTCAAGCAATCCCTATCCTGAGATGGCTTAACTGTCTCTCCCTCAGGAGTGTGTTTTGGGAGTGACAGAATGCCTGTCTTTAAACAGTCTTTGGCCCAAAATCCAGGGACATGCAGGGAGTTCGAGGAGATCAAATACAATCTAGACAGACTGTGAAAAATGGATTAGTCCTTTTCTGAAGGGTGCTTTACTTTAGGATTCGAACTTGAATTCCTTGTTTGGTAGACATTGCTTTCCTCTTCTGGCCTGTTCCCTACTTCCCGAGTACTTGACCACACAGCTAAAGTCTACCCTCCCCAGCCTTCCGTGTGACTGGGTGTGGCCGTATAACCAAGTTCTTTTCAGAGAGACAGATGCCACTTCTGCCCACTTGCTCAAGAGGAATTTGCTGTCCCAGACGCTCTCTCTTTTTCCCTTCAATGACATCTCACGACCTGGCCCCAGCCTTGCAGCCAAGGGCAACACCCTAGGAGATGATGAAATCACAAGACAGACACCTGGGTCCTTGCCAGTGAGGGTCAATGCTCTGATTTATTTAGCAGAAACAGTCCTCCAATGTGGAGACCATTACATGAGAGAGAAATAAACATCTATCTTCCTTCAGGCACCATGTTTTTGGTCCCTTGGCTACAGCAGCTGAGCCTTTATCTCGAGGCATTCATTGTCCACATGAGTTTCAGGGATCATAACCTCTATGCCACGCTTCCAATCTTAGCAGGACTGTTGACACCTCCCTTCTCAAGAACAGCAATTTGCCTGCCTCTATTTTCCAAATACTTTGCAATCCATCAGCCTTTCTTATGATCCCAGGAGTGGCCAAAGAATGATGGAGAGCACCCTACTTACAAATCAGGCTCTATAGTTAGAGGATAAGATGAAAGTCATACAGAGTCAAAGAGATCCTTGAAAAATGCTCCAGGGGGAGGGTGCAGTGGGTCACGCCTGTAATCCCAGCACTTAGGGAGGTCCAGGTGGGAGGATCACTTAAGGCCAGGAGTTCAAGACCAGCCTGGGTAATGTAGCCAGACCCCATCTCTACAAAAAAAAAAAAAAAAAAAAAGTGTTCTGGAAGTCTCCATGTAAGATCATCTCTCACCCCAGGATGTCTGGATTACATCCACAAGCTGTGCGGTAGAAGAAATATCTGTGAAACATGTTCAGTATGGCAAGACGCTCACAACATGTCAAAGCCTTGAGTTTCAAGACACACAGAACAGAGAGCAGATTCTCATGCTCAGCTCACCCAGGGCAGTGGTTCTCAACCAGAAGTGATTTTGCCCCCAAGGGGAACCTGTGGCAATGTCTGGAGACATTTTTATCATGACTGGTGTACAAGGCTCCTGGCATCTGGTGGGTAGAGGCAGAGATGCCGCAAAATATCCTCCAATGCACAGGACAGCCACCATAAAACAAAGAATGATCTGGCCCAAAATGTCCAGAACTCTGAAGCTGAAAAACCTTTCTCTAAGGCATAGGATTATTGAGAGGCATGTGTAAACACTCCAGAATTCTCCCCAGCCCTTTCCCTGACTTGTCCATGTTTATTTTCATTTGAGCAAGTTAAATATGCTCCCCTGGCTGCTCTTTGAGCCCAACAGAATGAGGATGACAAGATCATGGATCCTTGGCAATGTCTTGAGTGTCCTAGAGACCAAAGATATCCTATCCAGGCTGGTTCAGGGAGTTTCATCAATCACAGTTCACCGTGCTGGATCTTGTCTAATTTGTTGCTTTCTAAATAGTAGCCTCCCACTCTCCTGTGGAAAGAATGTTCTGCTGATGTGAGGCTTTCCTTGTCAGGGACACCTCCCGCCACAGCCAGTCTCAAAGCTTCTCTCCTTTGTTTCATCCTGGAATGTTTCAAGAAACACCCACCCCACGCCAGCCGCACACATCTCATAGTTGCTCTCCCAGGGTGTCTTCTGCTCTCAGAATCCCCCTCCAGCCTTGCCTCGTAAATCAGCCCCCGACCTCGCCTCCCCGGGGCTGCTGCGCTTCTCTGAACTCGCTCCAGTGGGTCCACATCCTTCTGATAATGACGTGCCAGACAGGAGCGGAGGGCCTGCTGCGATCCGTGGGAGCGTTCCAGCCCCGTCCTGGGGAGCGCTGGGGGTGGAGGCCGGTGTCATGGTAGGGAGGGGGCCCTCTGGAAGCTTCAGTGCCTGAAGGGCTCACATAAGGCACCTCACTTTTCTATTCTTGCAGAGGCCCTTGATGGTGGACAGACCCCAGCACGGCCCTGGACAGATTGTGAGGCACAGAGAAGTCACCTGCCACCTCCCCACCGCCAGAACAATGATGGCAGACACCACCAGGTCCTGAGGCTCTCCTGGCCTTTGGGTACTGTTCCCGCTGCCTTACAGACATGATCTCATTGAACACTCACAACATGATAAGCCTCACTCGGGCATCTATGCTAGACACTGAGGGGACAGCAGAGAGCCAAGCAGGCAAAAACCCTGGCTGTCCGAGAAAGAGGTTGCGTTCTAGTGGGGGAAATAGACAAAATAAGGAACACACATGGTACAGTTGTGTGTCACTTAACGGTAGGGATATGTTATAAGAAATGCGAAGGCAATTTCATCATCGTGTGAACATCATAATGTTATAGGAGTTATTAAGAAATTATTTTAGGCAGATAGAGAGGGAAAGGTGTCCTTGGAAAGTTTTTGTTTCTTTTAAAGCAGCTAAAGAACCGTTTCTTATCTAGCAGGAAAGCTCCGGCTCTTAGAGCTAAGCCGGCAACCTCTGATATGCAAATGTTGGCCATTAGAAAATGAGTCCACCCAAACATGGCGATTCTCACCCTCTTCTTTGCCCTCACATGTGCCTGGCAAAATGGCGGCACCCCCATATCCCCCTGTGTGTAGAATATCATGGCTCCCTGCATTTGCAAAAAAAAAAAAAAAAAAAAAGTATACATATATATATCTCTTCTGTTAATCAAAAGTCACAACTAAGAAAATAAAAATGCAAGCCACAAAGTGGGAGAAGTTACTTGCAATACGTTTCCTAACAAAGGATTCGTATCTAAAATATATAAAGAATTCCTACAAATTAATAAGGAAAGGGTAGATGACCGCAAAGAAACATTACAAAGTCTTGAATAGACACAGAAGACAATATCCAAATGGCCATTGACATAGGAAAAAGTATTCGACCCCATCAGTCATCAAGGAAATGCAAATTAAAATAACAATGAGGCTTGGCGTGGTGGCTCATGCCTGTAATTCCAGTACTTTGAGAGGCTGAGGCAGGCAGATCATGAGGTCAGGAGATTGAGACCATCCTGGCTAACATGGTGAAACCCCATCTCTACTAAAAAAATACAAAAAGTTAGCCGGATGTGGTGGCACATGCCTGTAGTCCCAGCTACTCAGGAGGCTAAGGCAGGAGAATCGCTTGAACCCGGGAGGCATAGGTTTCTGTGAGCTGAGATCGTGCCACTGGGCAACAGAGCGAGACTCCACTCAAAAAAAAAAAAAAACAAACAAACAAAAAAAAAACACCACAATGAGGTGTCTGTAGACACACACCAAAATGGTTCAAAATTATGAAAATATTGACCGCATAAAGCGTTAGTGTGATGGTTAATTTTAGGTGTCATCTAAACTGTGCCACAGAGTGCCTCATTAAATAATATTTCTGGATGTGGCTGCAAGGGTGTTTCTGGATGAGATTAGCATTTGAAGGAATGGACTCAGTAAGGCAGGTTTTCCTCCCCAATGTGGATGGGTACCATCCAATCCATTGAGGGGCTGAATGGAACAAAAAAAGCAGCGAAGAGTGAATTTGCCAAATTTTGCTTCCAGCCTGCCTGTTTGAGCTGGGACATCAGTCCTCTGCTGCCCTTGGGCTGGGATTCACATCGTTGGCTCAGGCCTTTGGACTTGGACTTAGACTGGAATCACAGCACTGGTTTTCCTGGGTCTCCAGCTTGCAGATGGCAGATTCACAGGATTTCTCAGCCTCTATAATCACATTAAGCCAATTAGTTATAATGAATCTCTTCCTATGGCCTATTTGTTCAATTTCTCTAGAGAACCCTGACTAATACAACCAGTGGGTTGTGGGGCAATGGGAACTACTTCCACTGCCTATTCAAGACTTTTGAATGATTCTTTCGGGTTGTCTACCTTTTCCTTATTGATTTGTAGGAATTCTTTATATATTTTAGATGTGAATCCTTTGTTAGGAAATATATTGCAAGTGTCTTTTCCCATTTTATGGCTTGCCTTTTCGTTTTCTTGGTTATGGTTGTAGCAGCATAAATTGGTACAGTCACTTTGGAAAACTGGTTGCAAGTATCTATTAAAACTGAACTTATGTGAATCCTAGGACCCAGTAATTCCATTCTTCAGTATATACGCAATGTGTTCACCAAAAGACATATACAACAATAGCCCCAAACTGGAAACAGTGCAAATGGATAATTAAATGATGGGATATCCATGCAGTGAAATATACACAACAACGAAAATGAATAAGCTACTATGTCCTACAACAGTAAGGATAAATCCCAAAAATAATATTGAGTGGAAAAAAAAAAAAACCGGACACCAAAAGAGTGACAATTTTACTGTCCCGTTTATATAAAGTTCAAAAACAAGCAAAGTGAATCTATAATAATAGAAGTTGAGGTGGTGGTCACATTTGGAGAGGCAGTGGTGAGTGTGGAGGGCTTCTGAGATGCTGGGAATGTCCCGTGTGGAGATGTGGTGGTTATGGAGCATGGACGTAGCAAAACCCATCAAGCCGTATGCTTCAGCAGAGCGCACTTTATGTACTTTACTGTGAGTATGTAGCACCTCATTTTAAAGAATCGATCCATTAAGCAAATTCATAGGGGTAAAAAAAATGTTTCGCCAAATTATTCTCCGTGTAAGTGGCATGCAGTGGGGTGACGCACGGTGCAGAAGCAAGAGGTGGAGGATGTGTATCTACAAGGTGAAGTGCAGGGTCTTTTGTAACTTTTGTAACTCCTCACAACCACCTCTTCTACTCCTTCCCAGTGGGAAGCGGGAAACGCCTGCTGATCACTTAAACTCGCTCTGCTCACCAACAATTGTACACTTTTTCATATCCAGAGTTATTTCTGGGGGAGATGGACACTTTCATACACAGCTGGTGACAGTGAAAATTGGAGGACAATTTGGCACTTATCAGTCACAGTTTTTCAGGTGCATGTCTCCTTATTCGACAATTACAGTTCTAGGTGTCTGTGTGTGTGCACAGAGATCCTTATACGAGGATGGAGGAGGCTTATTGCAGCACTGAGAGCAACAATAACAAAAAGCCAACAATCTAAACATCAACAGGAAATGATTAAATAAAACAGAAGCCGGGCACGGTGGCTCACGCCTGTAATCCCAGCACTGTAGGAGGCCAAGGCGGGTGGATCACAAGGTCAGGAGTTCGAGACCAGCCTGGCCAACACAGTGAAACCCCGTCTCTACTAAAAATACAATAATTAGCTGGGCGTGGTGGCATGCACCTGTAGTCCCAGCTACTGGGGAGGCTGAGGCAGAAGAATCAGTTGAACCCGGGAGGCGGAGGTTGCAGTGAGCCGAGATCATGCCATTGCACTCCAGCCTGGGCGACAGAGCAAGACTCCGCCTCAAAAAACAAACAAACAAACAAACAAACAAACAAAAACCAAAAACAAACAAAAAAACCTTAACTGGGCATGGTGGCACATGCCTGTAATCCCAGCTACTCGGAAGGTAGAAGTTGCTGTGAGCCGAGATCTCGCCACTACACTCCAGCCTGGGCGACAGAGAGAGACTCCGTCTCAAAAATAAAATAAAATAAAATAAAACATAGAGCACAACAGAATGAAATTATATGCATTATGCAGGCACTTAAAAGATAAGATGAACTAACATGGAAATATATCCGAAAATACATCTTTTAATGAAAAATAAAAATTAAGGTATAGAGTCAACATGAGAAAGAGTCTGACTTAGTGGTTACAAGCAAGAGTTTATGACCAGACCGCTGGGGCTCAAACCCTAGCTCTGCCACCTCCCAGCTATGTGAAATTGGAGAAGCCAATTAACACCTATGTGTGCCTCAGTTTCCTGTCTGTAAAATGGGGATACAAATAGTGCTTAGTAGGGTTATTGTGAGACTAAAATGAGATACTGCATGTAAAGGACTTATAACAGTACGTGGTGCCATGTAAGCACTCCTCAAAATGTTAGCCACTAACATACACATAGCACCATCCCATCTATGAAAATCAAGGAAATGAAAAATGGCCGGGTGCAGTGGCTCACACCTATAATGCTAGCACTTTGGGAAGCCAAGGCAAAAGGATTACTTGAACCCAAAAGTTAGAGACCAGCCTGGGCAACATACCAAGACCGCTTCTTTAAAAAATTTGTTTTAAAAAAACATTAGCCAGGCATGGTGGCACACACCTGTGGTCCCAACTAATCAGGAGGCTAAGGTGGAAGGATCACTTGAGCCCAGGAGTTCAAAGCTGCCATGAGCTATGATCGCAACACTGCACTCCAGCATGGGTGACAGAGCAAGACCCTGTCTTTAAAAACAAAAAAGAAAAAGAAAAGAAAAATGAATATGTGTCTTCATAAATATACATGCATATATTTAAAGGGGATGTACGTAATATTTTATCTCTATGTGTGTTACTGATGTAATCTTTTTAAACAGTACATTTTAAAAGGTCACCTTCTTTGCTGTATAAAGCAGAGAAAGAATCCCAAATGTCTTCAATCTGGCTTTGGGATGCAGTCACCTGACCCAGAGAAACTCTATGACATATCTGAAGACCTAGGCTCCTATCCTTCCTTCAGATCCACTTTCAGCGTCCCAAGACCTGTCCGGTCTGTGATTAGGGATATTACAGAGTGAGGGCTGGCACTGTTATGAAGCAGGAGTTTTGCCTTCCCTCTTCCTGGACTCTTCTTCCTGCAGTCTTTCCCCTCTATGTTTCCCTGCTGTAAAATTCCATTTCCTTACCCTTTAGAAAACCACCCTTAGTAAAGTTTCTAATCGGCTTATACATAATGAGTTCTGCATAAACGATGTTTTTTATTTGTTCTCCAGGAATTTTTACCTTTGCCCATGAACAAAAGCAAAGATTTACACCCAAAAGGAAGACTCTGTTATTGGGGATGAGCAAAGAGCCATAGTGTGAGTCTCTTTCTGATAAGAGGTTGAATAAATGTTTCTACATGTGATTTCTCCTCTATCACTACAGCTGTGTCTTCCACCATGGCCAGAGCCTACTGCTACTATTCATGTTTAAGTATCAAACCCCTGGTGTTAAGCCCCAAAGTCATGGGATTTGGAGTGAGTCCTGGATTCTAACATGAGTCCTTCTGGGATATCTGGAAATATGGTTTTAACTCTAGAGTTTAGAAAATAAAGATGATAATAGTTCTTGCATAGATGTATATGTTGTAGGTATTTATGACATTTTTATTTAGAAAGTACTTTGAACTCCTTAAGGGAATATCTCAATGTATTGAAATTCTTCAATACATGTTTTCCTTTTCATGCATATTTTTTAATCATATAAAATATATTGTGCACAAAGAATGAAAATCTTTGTTCCCTTAATTTTTCTTCTATTTCTAACCAAAGAAAATGTGTTGAATACAGTGAGAAAACAACTGATTTTCCAAACAAATTGATCAGTTCTTAATAGGTATAATCAAGCTGGAAAGGAACTTCAGACTTACTCAAATCATGCTAAAATTTTCCAGAAGTCTTTGGGGGTGGGGAATGTGAACTAGCATTGATGTCATTCCTCAGAGAGGACCATCAAAGTAACTCCCTTCGAGATAAATAACTCTCTCTCAAATGTTTATCGTTTGCACATACTTGTGGGAAATCTATTACTTGAGTTTTGACTTGCCTGTGCAAGGCCGTATTCTGAGAAACGAAGGCATGTGCCATCAATACCCTGTTGTCAAGGAGCTTAACAATCTAGCTGCCCATAAAAATTTTTAACAGGGGATCAGAAATGTGGCAGGAGATACTAGCAGTCAATTCTGCATGGACAGAAGAGAAAAGGATTAGGGAAAATCTCGGAGAAAAGGCACTTTAGATTTGTCTTGCAATATTTATAGCAGCACAATTTGCAACTGCAAAAATCTGGAACCAGCCCAAATGCCCATCAATCAATGAGTGGATAAAGAAAATGTGAGATATATGTATGTATATATATATACACACACACCATGGAATACTACTCAGCCATAAAAAAGAACAAAATAATGGCATTCGCAACAACCTGGATGGAATTAGAGACCATTATTCTAAGTGAAGTAACTCAGGAATGGAAAACCAAACATCATATGTTCTCAGTCATAAGTGGGAGCTAAGCTATGAGGATGCAAAGGCATAAGAATGATACATTGGACTTTGGGGCACTCAGGGGTAAGGTGGGAGGGGGTGAGGGATAAAAGACTACACATTGGGTACAGTGTACATTGTTCAGGTGATGGGTGGACCAAAATCTCAGAAATCACCACTAAAGAACTTATTCATGTAATCAAACACCACCTGCTCCCTAAAAACCAATTGAAATAAAAAATAAATTAAAGAAAAAAGATTGTCTTGCGAAATGGATAGAATTAGATAAACAAAAAGCTGTTAAGCAATGAGGGAAGGTGGAAAGTAGAACGGCACAGAATCTTCCAGGGCAGGTTTTCTCAAAGGGTTGTAGAACAGCTCATTGGAGTGATGGGAGGATTTCAGAGCCTAGGTTACAGAAGGAGAGAGTTGCCAGAAATATATTGAGAGCAAGGAGTTTTGCTGAGATCTGTCCCCAGCACACCGGTGTTTGTTTGTTTGTTTGTTTATTTGTTTGTTTTTTGAGACAAGGTCTCAGTCTGTCACCTAGGCTGGAATGCAGTGGCACAATCATGGCTCACTGAATCCTCAACCTCCAGGACTTAAGCTATCCTCCCACCTCAGCCTCCCAAGTAGCTGGGACTGCAGGCGTGCACCATCACACCCTACTAATTTTTTATTTTTTTGTAGAGATGGGTCTTGCTGTGTTGCCCAGGCTGGTGTCAAACTCCCGGGCTCAAGTGATCCTCCTGCCTTGGCCTCCCAAAGTGCTGGGATTATAGGCATGAGCCACTGCACTTGGCCCTGCACCAGGGTTTTATACTGAAGTAGCAAATATCCATGGAAGGTTTCCAAACAAGTGATTGACTAGATCAAAGTAAATTTAAAATATATGAGCCAAGCTGGGCATGGTGGCTCACACCTGTATTCCCAGCACTTTTGGAGGCTGAGGGGGGTGGATCATTTGAGGTCAGGAGTTCAAAACCAGCCTGGCCAACATGGTGAAACCCCATCTCTACTAAAAATACAAAAATTAGCCAGGCATGGTGGTGGGCACCTGTAATCCCAGCTACTCTGGAGGCTAAAGCAGGAGAATTACTTGAGCCTAGGAGGCGGAGGTTGCAGTGAGCCGAGATTGCGCCATTGCACTCCAGCCTGGGCGACAGAGCGAGACTCCATCTCAATAAATAAATAAATAAATAAATAAATAAAATAAAAACAATAAAATAAAATAAAATATATGAGTCAAGCAACAGGACTTCTTAATTGCTGGTGGAAAAATACAATGATTCAGCCTCTTTGGAAGATAATTCAGTGGTTTCTTACAAAACTAAACATAATTTTACCATACAATCTGGCAATTGCATTCCTTGGTATTTATCTAGATGAGTTGAAAACTCTCATCCTCACAGAAGTATGCACATGAATTCCTAATTGTCAAAACACAGAAGCAACCAAGATACCCTTCAATAGATGAATGGATGAGCAAACTGTGCTACATCCAGACAATGGGTTATTCAGCAATAAAAATAAATGAGTTATCAAGCCATGAAAAGACCTGGAGGAAACTTAAAAGTATATTGCTAAGTGAAAGAAACAGACCTCAAAAGCACTTTAATATGAATGTACTGGACGACTCTATATGACATTCTGAAGAAGACAAAACCGTGGAGACAGTGAAAATACCGGTAGTTGCCAGGGGTTGGGGTTGGAGCTGGAGGAAAGATGGAGATGGAAGTGGAGCAGAAAAAACTGGGAGAGACAGTAAAACTACTCTATATGATACCATAATGGTGGACACACGTCATTATGCATTTGTCAAAACGCATAGCATGTGCTACACAAAGAGTGAGCACTGATGTAAACTATGAGGCTTTAATAATCATGTATCAATATTGGCTCGTTTAAAAAGTTAACTAAAAGTACATATGTATATGAGTCAGACTGGATGGAAGAGAGCAACAGAGAGAGCCAGGAGGTAAGAGAACAGTGGAAACCAGTACCGCTGATGCCTGGGAATGAGGTTGAGAAGCCTTGAAATATGGTGTTGAAATAGGACTTAGTAGAGAAATGGGTGTAAGAGTAATCTGGTGGGCTTTTTAAAAAAAAATTTTTTTTGTAGAGATGGGGGTCTTACTATATTGCCCAGGCTGCTGTCGAACTTCTGATCTCAAGTGATCCTCCTGCCTTAGCCACTCAAAGTGCTGGGATTATATGCATGAGCCACTTATATGAATAAATATAGATTTATAGACTAGTAAATTAATCTATATTAATAAATGTAGATTCTCTGAGGATTAGGCCTTGGGACTTGTGTTTTTATTAAATTACTCCAGATGATTCAAATGACCAGCCCAAGTAGGAATTCCTGGTCTTGGGGTTCTTAAGATGCTCCTGACTTAGGATTCTTTGATTTTGCTATTCAGCCCTTACAGAAGTGGAGAAATCACTTCAAAGGCAATAATTCCTTGCTTGGACTTTTAAAAGCGCTTGCAAGCATGATCCCATTTCAACCAGATTTCTCCAATTTTTCAATAAGGAAATTGAGTAAATAAAGATTTGTCTAAAATCACTCTGAGTTAATTGTGAGTTGATGGGATCTACCCTTTTTTCTCACTCAAGTTTCTGCCTCTGGGTGATTAACTTACTGTTCACAAGACCTTTTCTTCCCTAGGTCTGGGAACCCCCATGCTCTGTGATGTGTGGAGTACATGAGGCCTCCAGGCTGAGGATGGCAATGACTGTTTCCAAGTCTCTTGCTACAGATACCCTTTGTTTAATGCCAAGACCTCTCACCTGTGGCCTCTAGACCGTTCTTACTCCAAGTGT
The DNA here is from genome assembly GCF_028885655.2 of Pongo abelii. Lineage (NCBI taxonomy): Eukaryota > Metazoa > Chordata > Mammalia > Primates > Hominidae > Pongo > Pongo abelii. The sequence continues at coordinate 30,587,593 of NC_071993.2, read as the reverse complement.
GGTCTGGTGACCAACAGCATCAATGGCACCTGGGAGCTTGTTATGAATTCTAATTCTCAGACCCCACCTCAGCCCTAATGGGTCTGCATTTTCATAAGATACCTAGACAATTCATTTGCATTATGGAGCTCTGAGGTCTCCCCTCCACCTGTTGGCTCACCTGCCTTTCTTTTTCAGCTTTGTTTTCACTGCCCACCCCACCTGTGAGCTCTGTTGCCATCAGAGACTTGGCACCAGTCTCTGAACGTCCATCTCTGAGTCACCAACCCCACCACCAGCAGCATTTTTCTCATCATCTGCCTATGGAGACCCCATGGTTAGTGAGCCAAAAACCAAGAATCATCACAGGAAAAAAGGGGTCTACTATTTGATGCATCTGGGGTTGTTTGAGCTCTTCCCTCCCTCCCTCCCTCCCTCCTTCCTTCCTTCCCTCCTTCCCTCCTTCCCTCCCTCCCTCCCTCCTTCCTTCTTTCCTTCCTTCCTTCCAAAACCAACCTTCCTTCCTTCCTTCCTTCCAAAACCATCCCTAGAAACTTTATAAAATTAATTAGGGAAGAAGGGAAGGAGAGAAACAAAAATAAACCAGGCTTGCACACACTCAGCATTAGTCCTGGGGTCAGCTTCTCTCTGACCCTTCCTCATAGTGGTTTGCTGCCTATTGCCCCAGAATCACACAGAACCTGTTACATATCCCCTTAACTGCTCTACAGATAACTACTTGAACGTTACAAAATGTTACATTTTCCATTTGAGATATTTTTTCAGTTCCTGGGCACCAGTGAAGCTACTGAGGTCACCTGGTCTGAAGGAATCTACCAGAAGCTGACTTACTGAAGAATGCAGTTTCACGTCCTGATGATTTCACCCTCTCTTACACTGACCAATCAACAACTCCAGTTTTCCAGCGCCTCACCCTCCATGATCTCCAGCCCAGAACTCCTGGGGGAGACAGATTTGAGGGTCTCTTCCCATCTCGTCAATCGGTGCCCTGTGAGCATTAAACTTTTTCTCTGTTGCAAACCTTGCTGTCTCAGCATAATGGTCTGTGACTGCACAGCAGGCATACAAACCTCTTGGTTCTATAACACTTCCTTCTTTCCTTCCTTTTCTCCCTCTCTCCCTCTATTCCTCCCTCCCTCCCTTTCTTTCTTCCTTCCTTCCTTTCTTCCTCTCTCCCTGTTTCCCTTCCTCTCTCCTTTTCTCCCTCTCTCCCTTTTTTCTTCCTTCTTTCCTCCCTCCCTTTTTCCCTTCTTCCTTCCTTCCTCCCTCGCTCCCCCCTCCCTCCCTCTCCCCTTCTTCTGTCCCTTCCTCACTCCTTCTTTCCTTCCTTCTTTCTGCTTTTCTTCATCAGTATTTCTCAAAGTGTGGTCTTAGACCAGCAGTATCCACGTCACCTGGAAGCTTGTGAGAAATGCAGATTCTCAGGCCTCAGCCCAGTCCCACTGAATCAGAAGCTCTGGGAGGGGAGGCCCAGTAGCATGTGTTTAACAAGCAAGTTCTTCTTTCTTGCTCTTCAGGAGCGGCTTTGTATTCAGGCCTCTCATTGAGCAAGACAGGCCATTTCAAGTGAGGCCACTAGTATTCTTAAAGCATCATAATTGGTATATTGATTCCAATCTGTTTCCATGTGTTTATTGATTTGGAAAACAAAATAAAAGATATACGACTGACTATTGAACTAGCAGTTCATAATGTCTCCAGTAGGTTGTTGTTTCTTTGGTACAACAAAAGGCGTTTTGACATCTGACCATTGATCTGAGAAGCTAAGGAGCAATTTCTTCCCATTGTGTGTGTCCAGCTCCCTTTGGCCTAAATAGGAGGCAATTCTGTCTTCCAGATAATTACAGACCCTCTTCCTCATGTACCCTGTATCCCACGTGATGAAAAAATGATCACTGGGCTGAATATTTTAAGGAAAAGAAATATCAGATTCAGAAGCATATTTCTGTGCAAAAGATTTCAGTTTCAAAGGTGCATTTTCTTCTAATAACTATAGGTATCATTTTTGAAAGTAAGAGACGTGGCGAATGAGAATTTTAAAAGCAGCACAGGAACACTTTAATGATATAATGTATTTCAGAAATTACTTTCCACCTTGATAATGCAGTCTAAGTTCATTGTCATAAGTAATGGGGAGAGATTGCTGGGCCCCTGAAATGAAACCCGGACTTCTGGGATAATTAAGGCCTCTTTTTGCAGACAAAAAGGTCCTAGAGGAAACAAATGACAAAGATATCAACAGAGGAAAGGAGTGGTGAGGCTCTTTTCTCTGAAACCAAGGCGCCCCATGGCTCTTCCTGCCTCATGCCCTATGGCCATTTAATCACCATGTCCTGTCTCTAGACTCCCAACCTGCTTCACCCCAAATATACCTTCCTCCATCCTGTGGTTAATTCTTACTCACCCTTCAAGTCTTAGTTTTTTTTAAATTTTTTCATTTTTATTTTTTAGAGATAGGGTCTGGCTCTCTTGCCCAGGCTGTAGTGCAGTGGGATGATCTCAGCTCACTGCAGCCTTGAACCCCTGAGTCCAAGCCATCCTCTTATCCTAGCCTCCCAAGTACCTGGGACTAAAGGCGTGTGCCACCATGACCAGCTAATTTTTAAACTTTTTTTTTTTTTTGTAGAGATGAGAGTCTTGCTATGTTGCCCAGGCTAGTCTCAAACTCCTGGCCTCAAGCAATCTTTCTGACTGGGCCTCCCAAAGTGTTGGGATTATAGGCATGAGACACTGCACCTGGCCTCAGGTCTTAGTTTAAATGTCACTTCATAGAAGAATTCTCGAACTCGAGAGCTCAAGTGATTCACCTGCCTCTGCCTCCTAAAGTGCTGGGCATGAGCCACTGCACCTGGCCCAGAGACGAATTCTGTTACTGTCTTGACTAGAGTCTATCCTTTTGCTCGGCTTCCCCATAGGACCCTATCCTCCTATTCCTAATACAGGGCTCTGTCTGTAGTCTACTTTAGAGTCCTTCAACAGCAACAGCATAAAATTACTAATTCCTTTTTTTTTTGAGACGGAGTCTCGCTGTAATGCCCAGGCTAGAGTGCAATGGCATGATCTCAGCTCACAGCAACCTCTGCTTCCTGAGTTCAAGCGATTTTCCTGTCTCAGCCTCCCAAGTAGCTGGGACTACGAGCTTGCGCCACTATGCCTGGCTGAGTTTTGTATTTTCAGTAAAGACGGGGTTTCACCATATTGGTCAGGCTGGTCTTGAATTCCTGACCTCAAGTGATCCGCCCAGCTCTGTCTCTGAAAGTGGCGGGATTACAGGCATGAGCCACTGCACCTGGCCCAGAAATTACTAACTCCTATTAGTTTAAGGATTGCCACCTAGGCCATGTTGCCATCAGCAAACAGAAGAAAGCCAAGCCCGAAGGCAGCCATGATAAGTGACCTATTATCTGTTCTTGATCAACCCTCCACCCTTTCAATTAGCTTATAGTATCGGAAATAGGGTTTTTAGGTTGAAAACAATGGATTGTTGACTGATGTGTTGAATTCCAGCGATAAGCCCTCATTAGTGAAATTAAAGGAAGTCAAGATGTATAGACAGGAGAAAATATTTTAGAAACACTTTTCACCCTTGTACAGTAAGTCATCACTTAACAGTGTCCATAGATTTCCGGAAACTGTGACTTTAAGTGAAACGAGATATAACAAAACCAATTTGACCACAGGCTAACTGATATAAATGAGAGTTCAGTTCCTACAATGTGTTTGTGTTCACAAAAAATCACCAAAATTCTAAAGACCAAAACACTTCTAATAGTAAACATTGAAATAAATGTAAACATTGAAATAAATAAATGTAAACATTGAAATAAATGTGAGCTATATAGACATTTACGAGAGATGAATAACAACAATAAGATAATTATTTACACACTTATTCCAGTTGAAGGTTGCTGATGGCCAGAGCCTGTCCCAGCAGCTTAGGGAGCCAGATAAGACCCAGCCGTGGGCAGGATGCCATCCCAGTGCAGAAGTCACTCACAGCCATACCCACACTCACTTAGACTGGACCAGCTGACACATCAGTTTGCCTAACCTGCACATCTTTGGGATTTGGGAGTAAATTTCAGTATCTGGGGAGATTTCACACAGACAAGGAGAGAAAGTACAGAATCCATGCAGACAGTGACCTTGGCCAAGAATTGATTTTTTTCTCATCAATATTATAACCTAAGGACAATGAACAAACCATGTTGTTCAAGGACTGGCTATATGAGAAAGCCTGTAGCCTTTATTCTTAGACATGGTCCTGATGCTTCACCCCACTGGTCTTGCTTCTGACATTTGTTTAAGGTGGATTTTTTTTTTTTTTTTTTTTTTGAGGCGGAGTCTTGCTCTGTCACCAAGGCTGGAATGCAGTGGCTCAGTCTCGGCTACTGCAACCTCCGCCTGCCAGGTTCAAGCAATTCTCCTGCCTCAGCTGCCCGAGAAGCTGGGACTACATGTGCCTGCCACCATGCCTGGCTAATTTTTGTATTTTTAGTGGAGATGGGGTTTCACCATATTGGTCAGGCTGGTCTCGAACTCCTGACCTCAGGTGATCCACCTGCCTTGGCCTCCCAAAGTACTGGGATTACAGGCAGGAGCCACTGTGCCCAGCCTCAAGGTGGATTTTTGTTGCCTGAGACCAGTAGAATTCAACCCATGGAATGTGCTCTTATCTGGAGTAGTCTTTTCATGCAAGGACACACTTGGACACCTAAACAGACAGAAAACTGGGCCTTTGTCAAACTTTCAAATTAGTTATCTAAACTTTTGGCCTGTAAGCTAATAAACATTTGTTTAACAAATGTCTCTGTTTGGGACAAATTTTAGTCTACAGCTTGCTTTTATTATAACCTGGTAGAGAAATGCAGGGAGTAGCCAACTCTCAGTCACCTTGAATTTCTTCCAGGCTGCAGTGGGCTAGCAAAATGAGCCCGAGTGCTTTGCAAGACCTAACTGTGATGAGTTGCCTTAAGTGTGCTTGTTCTTGGTCAGTTGTCAGCTCCAAAGAGGCAGGAACTGCTTATTCAACAAATCAGAGGAACAAAATCCATCTGCAACCTATGGCCAAAGTGTTCTTGCCCAAATAGCTACACAAAGATAGCCCAGGAGCATGCCAAAGAAAATATAAACGGACATGTGAAGCATAAGTATGAGAACACATTTGCCAAAAAAATATGTTTAATGAAATTTCACCGAAAAAAAAAGGATGGTGAGAAAGCAAAAATATTTATACATTGGCTTTTTTTTTTTTTTTTTTGAGATGGAGTCTTGCTCTGTCACCCAGGCTGGAGTCCAGTGGCATGATCTCAGCTCATTGCAACCTCTGCCTCCTGGGTTCAAGCAATTCTCCTCCTCAGCCTCCCGAGTAGCTGGAATTACAGGCATGCATCACCATGCCCAGCTAATTTTTGTATTTTTAGTAGAGACAGGGTTTTGCCATGTTGGCCAGGCTGGTCTCAAACTCCTGACCTCAGGTGATCCAAGTGCTGGGATTACAGGCTTGAGGCCACCAAGCCTGGCCAGTACACTGCTTTTTTATTGAAATGATTTTTCTTTGGACTTTTTAATCCTTATTTTCTGTAATTCAAAAATCTCTGTTTCCCTATTAATTAGAGATTATGTACTAATATGGGATGGGGCATGGTAATGTTTTCTTTTTTTGTTTTTGTTTTTGAGAGTGATGGAGTCTCACTCTGTCGCCCAGGCTGGAGTGCAGCTGTACAATCTTGGCTCACTGAAACCTCCACCTCTCAAGTTTAAGCAATTCTCATGCCTCAGCCTCCAGAGTAGCTGGGACTACAGGCGCTCACCACCATGCCCAGCTGATTTTTTTTTTTTTCTATTTTTAGTAGAGATGGGGTTTCATCATGTTGGCCAGGCTGGTCTCAAACTCCTGACCTCAAGTGATCCACCCGCCTCAGCCTCCCAAAGTGCTAGGATTACAGGCATGAGCCACCATGCCCGACTGGCTTTTTAATATTTTAATGTTATTGAATAAATCATGAAATTTTCCACATCTCGCTCAGTTCCTGTCAATTTTTTATGCTTATATGTCTACAGGGCATAAAATATAGTATGTTGAGGAGAAAACAATTTTAAAAACCAAACAAACAGGAAAAGAGGCTCCAGGTACAGATGTGCACTAATTATGTGTTAGATTGAACTGAGAGAAGACTAGAAATTCTTCTTCGGGTGTTTATTGTCTTCATCTGTTATCAGGAAAGAGATTGTAACAGCCAAAAGCTCACTACTCTCTGACTACTGATTATTCTAGGACCGTTGGCTTGTTCTATCCCGTGGCTCACTTTCTTTTGACTAAAAAGGAATTGAAGATTAATCAATGTTGCTAGAGATTCAGGTTGAAAGCTCTTCTATATGATGTGGCAGCCACTGGCCACATGGGGCTGTTGAGGTCTTGAAATGCGGCTAGTCTGAACTGAGATGTGCTCTAAGTATAAAAAACCACTGAGCTTCAAAGATTTAATAGAAAAAAGAATGTAAATGATCTATTACAATGTTGATATTGATCATGAGCTAAGATAATATTTCGATATTGTTCACGTGTTAAGATAATTTTTTACATCAAATAATAATGTTTCACATCAAATAAAATACATTTAAAATTAAGTTCATTCACTTCTTTTTACTGTTTTAATGTAGATACTAAGGAATAGTGTCTATATTAGGAATGGTATTTACAGTGAGCTCACATTTCTTTTTACTTTTTTAATGTAGATACTAAGGAATTTTAAATTACATGTGAGGTTTGCATTTGTGGCTTGCATAGTATTTCTGTTGGACAGTCTTCCTCTTAAAAAAAGATTCCATTGGAAACACAGCTGATGAGATGAAATGAGATTGTCCATGCTCTGGCACAGGTTGCTGGCACTTGGCCCCAGCCATCCAGGGTTCCTGCTAAGTTGAGCCATCTGGACCTGTCTAACTTAGGCCAGAGCTGATGCCCCTCCCTTCTGCTTAATTTCTGTTTAAGGCCTCTGCTCTCTACCAGGTGACCATCAGCTAACCTGATAAATTAATCCTTGTGAGTGAGTGGGAGATACTGGTGGACTAATGAGTTATCCCAAGTCTGCAATGCCACATGGTCCTTCTGGATATCCATGATGATTTCTGTTCATTCATTCAACAAGTATCTACTGACTACCTACCAAGGGCCAAATACTTCATTCATCCCTAGACCAGAGACACAAACTATCTTCTGGTCTTCAGAGAGAGAAAAGAGAGCAATATAATTTGAGTGCAGTGAGCAAGTTTCTGGTGTAGCAGAGTAGAGGTGGATAGAATGGATTTGGAATCTCTGACTTCATACTGGGAGAGGTCCCAGAAGCCTTCACAGAACAGCTACTCAAAATGGAAAAGCATTTTGAATAGCAAATAAATGATCTCTAGGGGGAGAAGTTAGAAAGAACCTCCTACACAAGGGTACACCATGGACAAAAGCACAGAACATGGAATGTCTTGACTCATTGAGGGAGGGAAATTTCAAGTATCCCAAAGCCTTCCTCAGTTATGGGCTTGTGTAAAGAATCTCTTCTAACTCTTGCTTCTGGGGATTAAAGAGATAGAGGCAGCATCACTGATAACTGATAAAGGGATCATTTCTGCCTCAGCCTTAGAATTGGGGGTGAATCATTGCTGAAAAAAGCTTCAAGGACTTCTTAACTTCCACGCTAATTAAGTCAGGGAACTCCAGGAGAGAGTGATGACTAACTTCATATGAGGTACTTAACGTGCCTGAATTAGAATTATCCTCTATTTCTGATTAAAACAGAGAGAATGAGAAAGAAAGAACCCCATTACTCTTATTGCACAAGTGCTATATTAAGCAGTAGTCTCTGCGTCCATATTGAGTCAGTTATGTCCTCACAGTACAACCCTATGGTTGTGTTTGGAGCCCCATGTACTTTCATCTTGAGGTCAGGACTTGTTGGCAGCTGTAGCCAGTGGGTTGGTAGTTGGCACTCATGCCCAGGGAAGCATGAGCTCTGTGCTCTTTCCCTCTGTGGATTGAGGGACAAGTGCCCACCAGGCATCCTCTGCTCCTTCCCTTCTGCTGGTGAGCTCTTTGTGGGATTGTTATTCCTTGGGATCCTACAGACTTACCTGGCCATGGTGTCAGCTTTATAAATAAAAAATGTCTTAGGAAAGAATATAATTTCTACCTTTCAACTTTTCATTTGGAAAAATTTTAATCTTACAGAAAAGTTGAAAGAATTGTATAATGAATACCAGGATATCCTTTTATCAATTGTTAACAATTTGCACATGTCCTCTCTTTTTCTCTTTCCCATTTAAAAATCAGAAACAACACAATACTTCACTGCTAGGTATGACAGGTATTCTAGGTATCTCCTAAGAACAAGAACATTCTCCTACATAATCAAAATCACGTAATCACACCCAAGAAATTTAATGTCAATATTATTTAATACAGAATCCATATTCAAAGTCCCCAGTAGTTTAAATAATGTCCTTTCTAGTGGTTTAATCAAAGTTTCTCATTTTGTTTCTTTTAATACACAGCAATCCCTTGCCTTTTTTTTTTGTTTTTTTGGTTTGTTGTTTTAATTGCTGTTGTTTTGTTTGTGTGTTTGCTTGTTTTGAAGGGGATCAGAACATGCCACCCTGAAAACTAGCCACTTTGGCATATTGATTATTTTGAGCTGAAGGGAATTGAGAAACAGCAGGTGCAACAAGTGCTCTCCACTCTCTTCCTTTCTATCTGAAAGTAGGACATAAAATTTCCAAAAGAAGGCTGAGTGTGGTAGCTCATGCCTATAATCCCAGCACCTTAGGAGGCTGAGGTTGGCAGATCACCCAAGGTCAGGAGTTCAAGACCAGACTGGCCAACTTGGTGAAACCCCATCTCTACTAAAAATACAAAAATTAGCCAGGTGTGGTGGCACATGCCTGTAATCCCAGCTACTTGGGAGGCTGAGGCATGAGAATCACTTGAACCCAGGAGGTAGAGGTTGCAGTGAACTGAGGTCATGCCACTGCATTCCAGCCTGGGCAACAAAGTGACACCCTGTCTCAGAAAAAAAAAAATCCCTTAAAAAATGTGCCCTTCCTGTATCATGAATAGGAGAACATTTATCGCCGGAGATGGGAAGCTGATGCTAAGATGAGTCTGTGCAAATCTTGCTAAAAAACCTTATGCAAATAATCCTTACCTTCCATCAGTTCCCTCCATATATTTCCTAGTCACTTTTTCCACAACTTTCCACCTCAACCCAAGCTCCCTTTTTTTGGTCTTGCAACATTACCACAATTTACCATTCTTTGTTAAAATGATATATAAGCCCTCATAGCTAACTGCTTCTTTGGGGAGTCTTTATTCCTTTCTACAAAGCCCCTGTGCCATGTAAGGGCATTAATACCAAATAAAATTTGTTTACTTTTTTCTCCTGTTAATCTGTCTTTTGTCATTCAATTTTTAGGTCCCAACCACAAAACCTAAAAGAGTAGAGGAAAAGTCTTTCCTCTCCTACAGTTTATTTTGGCCTCTTGTGACATTGAATGTCAGAACATGACATTTCTTTACAGAACCCAGCCCAGTTTTTTGGGGGAAGTGTCTACATTCTGGATTTTTCTGATGTTTTCTGATTTTAAGTCCAGGTTACACCTTTATATTATATAAGTTCTGTGTGTTCTCCCACTACATCTCATCAGGATATCCATGATGTCAGTTTATGAAGAGATTTTTATAAGTTATGGGCTTGAAATTTTCCCAGATGAGAGATAACCCTAAATAGCTTCACCTGCATGGTCCAGATGTAGTGAATAAGACATCTGAGAAATCTGCATTTGTCCAGTTATTTATTAATAAAACAGAACTTAGATGCACAAAGAAAAATGAAAAATAAAAGTTCTTCTGAGGATCCTGTCAGTGATAGAAAGAGGTTCACCCCTCTCTGTCTCTGTCCCCTTGGGCTGCTAATTTGATGTGAATATTATGTTAATTACCATCTTGCTGCCTCTCTCACTTGTATTTATGAAATATTCCACCTAGCACACAGCTCTGCCTGCACAACTCTGGCCAGGGCTTCCTCTCTCCCCCAGGGAGCCATTGGCTTCCTCTGCACATGTGGAGTTGAACTTTTCCTCTCCTCTTTCATTCTGCTTAGTAAGCAGACCCTGACTAACTCCACACCTGCATCCCATTCACTGTGCAACCCGAGCCAAAGGGTAAGGAAACAGGCCTGCGAGCACTGAGGGGCTGGGTGTGGCATGGAGCTCAGAGGATCCCTCAAGCCTTCCCTTCTCCTCATCAAGCAACATAACTGGAAGGTTCCATCGAGGTTAGCCTTGCATACCAATCAACAATGATGTTTATTGTTTATTGATGTATACATTCATTCCAGCCAATCCCCACTGAGGGTCAGTCTTTGCTTCCTTGTTACTTGCCTTTTAGTTGAACAAAAATCTGATCCAGGCTGGAGTGCAATGGTGCCATCTTGGCTCACTAGGGCCCTAGTAAGATAGACTTTGGAACAAAGGAGCAAACAAAAACACAGATTATTTCCTTCCCAAATTTAATATTTTGAAGATTTACATTCTAAAAGCACTATTACACCTCTGCTAAAGACAATAGCTGTAGTGTAAATAAAGTGTCAGTTTGAGAATAGAATCATCAACATAAACACCAAATGTCTGCATCCTTACTATCAGTGGACACTGGCTCAGCGTGTATGCATATAAACATTTGTCAGATAAGTGTACACCACAACGTCATTATCTCTGGTATCTCAAAACGCTGTCACCAGGGAGCTTATTAACATAAACATTAACATTACCAAACACATGGCCTTGATTATATTTGTTTTGCTATAAATTAACATTTAGGCTACATTTCCATCCCTTTCTCAAGCTGGGGGTGAACAATGACACATTTCTTTTTTTTTTTTTTTTGAGACAGAGTCTCGCTCCATCACCCAGGCTGGAATGCAATGGCACCATCTCAGCTCACTGTAACTTCCGCCTCCCGGATTCAAGCGATTCTCCTACCTCAGCCTCCTGAGTAGCTGGGACTACAGGTGTGAACCATCATACCCAGTGACTTTTTTGTATTTTTAGTAGAGACGGGGTTTCACCATGTTGGCCAGGCTGGTCTTGAACTCCTGACCTCAGGTGATCCGCCCACCTTGGCCTCCCAAAGTGCTGGGATTACAGGCGTGAGCCACCATGCCCGGCCAACAATGACATTTCTGATCAGGGCACCTGCTGACAGGCTGAATAGTGATGTCCTACCTAGCAGCTGAGCAGTTAGGCTGGGGTTACACATCCATATGTGAACATGCGTTTTCTTACTCAAGAGATACTGAATAATGCTAATATTTATCTACTGAGCACATATTGCATTCTGAGCACTGTGCTATGTGTTTTTGTTTTGTTTGTTTGTTTGAGATGGAGTCTTGCTCTGTCACCCAGGCTGAAGTGCAGTGGTGCTATCCCGGCTCACTGCAACCTCTGCCTCTCTGGTTCAAGCAATTCTCCTGCTTCAGCCTCCCAGGTGCCCGCCACCACGCCCTGCTAATTTTTGTATTTTTAGTAGAGATGGGGTTTCACCATGTTGGCCAGGTTGGTCTCGAACTCCCGACCTTAGGTGACCACATGACTTGGCCTCCCAAATTGCTGGGATTACAGGCATGAGCCACTGCATCTGGCCTGTGCTATGTGTTTTACAGATATCACCTTTTGAGGTAGTTAATAAATAGGAAACAGAAAGTAAAAATACTGTCCACTGACAGATGAATGAATACATAAAAAATGGTATACATATACAATGGAGTATTTTTCAGCCTTAAAAAGGAAGGACATTCTGGCACATACTACAACATAGATGAACCTTGAAACATTATGCTAAGTGAAATAAGCAAGTCGCAAAAGCATGTATTGTATAATTCCTCTTGTATGAGGTCCCTAGAGTGGTCAAATTCATAGAGACAGAAACTAGAATGGTGATTTCCAGGGGCTGAGAGATGCGGAAATGGGGGCTTAGTGTTTAATGGGTACAGATTTCAATTGGGGAAGATGGCAAAGTTGTGGAGATGGATGGTGGTGATGGCTGCACAACAATGTGAATGTACATTTAAAAATAGTTACGATGGCCGGGCACGGTGGCTCATGCCTGTAATCCTAGCACTTTGGGAGGCTGAGGTGGGTGGATCACCTGAGGTCAGGAATTTGAGAGCAGCTTGGCCAAGATGGTGGAACCCCATCTCTACTAAAAATACAAAAATTAGCCAGATGTAGTGTCATGCTCCTGTAATCCCAGCCACTTGGGAGGCTGAGGCAGGAGAATCGCTTGAACCTAGGAGGCAGAGGTAGCAGTAAGCTGAGATTGTGCCACTGCACTCCAGCCTGGGCGGCAGAGTGAGACTCTGTCTCAAATAATAATAATACAATAAAGGTTACAATGGTGACTTCTATGTTGTGTATATTTTACCACAGTAAAAAAGTAAAAATATTGTCCTGTGAGAAACTGACATTACCAAGTGACTTTTTTATTTGATAAGCTTGGGAATTTCTATCATAAAACTTTTTTTTTGATAGCTAACATGATGTGGATCTCTGTTCCTGCTAAATTTCATGTAGATTTGTTGTCCCCGGCACTGGATGTAGGGCCTGGCAGAAGGTGACTGGATTGACTGGATTGTGGCACAGATTTCTCGTGAATGGTTTAGTACCATCCTCTCAGTGTTGTCCTCGCAATAGTGGGTTCTTGTGAGATCTAGTCCTGATCGCCCCCTCTCTCTCGTGCTCCTGCTTTCACCATGTGATGTGCCTGCTCCCACTTCCCCTTCCGCCAAGATTGGAAGCTTCCTGAGACCCCCTTGGAAGCAGATGCCAACACCATGCTTCCTGCACACCCTGCATGACCATGAGCCAATTAAACCTCTTTTCTTATAAATTACCCAGTCTCAGATATTTCTGTATAGCAACTCAAGAACAGCTTAACACAATAGCCCATTATCTGTGGATTTAACTTAAAAAAATTTTGTTTTTATTATACTTTAAGTTCTGGGATACATGTGCAGAATGTGCAGGTTTGTTACATAGGTATACATGTGCCATGGTCGTTTGCTGTACCCATCAACCCGTCATCTACATTAGGTATTTCTCCTAATGCTATCCTTCCCCTAGCCCCCCCACCCCCCGACAGGCCCCGGTGTATGATGTTCTCTTCTCTGTGTCCATATGTTCTCATTGCTCAGCTCCCACTTATGAGTGAGAACATGTGGTGTTTTGGGTTTTTTAACGGTAGAGATGGTTTTCTCGGGACTATCTATGTAACCTTTATCCCAATGTCTTGAATAAAGGAAATTTCTGTCTCCTATTCACCATTGTATATTTGATTTGCCTCTGAAGTGAAGGGAAATGCTGTTCTCTCTCCTGAATGTTTATCTCCTGGTTTGACTTCCACTCCCTGTGAAGAAAAAGGTTCCAACTGGTCTGGCCTGAAGTCACCTGGCCTGATGCCCATGTGGGCTGGGCCATTACATCTGAAGATATGAATCTTTTCCACTAAAGATGCCACAGATGCTGCCTCACAGAATCAACCATGAGGGCAAGTGGGGTTTTCATCATGGTGTGGGAATTGAAAACATGGTCTTGAGTTGAAGGTGCTTCTTGGACATTTCCCTGAAGGAGACAATCCCTGAAATAGAACATCCTTGCAAATCATTGCCAAGAGTTTGCTGATCTCCTTCAGGGATGTTTTGTGCTTTGCACTGGTAATGTTTTATTATTATTAACTGATTATTTGTTATTGTCCTTTACTATGTCTTAAGTGCCTTGATTTCCCCATTTGATCTCCATAACTATAGCGTATGATTTTTACCATTTTGCAGAGAGTGAGGAACATAAGACCGAAGAGATGAAGGGATTTACTAAGACCACGGTTCTTAAATTTGAGCATGTTTCAGAATCACCTGGAGGGCTGGTAAAACTCAGATTGCTGGCCCCACTCCCAGGGCTTCTGATTCAGCAGAACTGGGCTGGGGCCTGAGAATCTGAATTTCTCACAAGCTCCCAAGTGATGTGGATGCTGCTGGTCCCAGGCACACGTGGAGAAGCACTGGCCTCTGGTCACAGAGCTGTCAGCAGCAGAGACACGCCCAGCCTTCCCTCCCCTCTGAGAGCTGTCTACCTAAAGATGAGAATGCATGCAGAAGGGGGATGTCAATTTGTAAAATGAGCTCACAAACCTTTCCTCAAAAAAGTGTGATTATTTTGTAACTAGACAACTACTCTATAAGCCCCTTAACCCATTTATGCCAGTGGTTACAATTTGTGTGTGTGTGTGTGTGTGTGTGTGTGTGTGAAAAATCAGACCTTGGCAATAACCTTGAGCAGTAGGGTATAAATAACTCCCACAAGCTTAGTGTCCCAATAATGGAACACTAGGCATAAACAGGTTAAAAACAAGAATCACGGACTTCACTCCTTCCCCTCAAAGCCTCTAGCCTAGTAGGCTACAAGTGGCTATTGGTTAACAAGAAAGATATCATTTACCCAGGTACATGGTTTGCCCAGTCAGTAGACTGATTTCTAAGGTGTACTTTTCAGTCTCTGGGGAAACTGACACGCCAAGTGTTCCTTCCATCGCACCCTAACCTGCTCTAATGTTCTTCAGTATCATGTAGCTCAACACAGACATGATGGATTAACTGCCACCCTTTCTCCTGCCTGGAACAGAAGGCTCTGCTCCAGGAAACAAAATCTGTAACAAAATGTGGTAACACCCATAAATCTCCTTGTAATGATGTGGGCCTGCAGGCTGAGTTAAATCAGAAGCCGAACAGCGCCTGCTGCTGTTAGCAATGCCAACAACAACATGTTACATGGAAGCCACTCACTGTCATGGGGCGTCAGAAGTGGCCTTGCGTGGCTCAGGCACTCTCTGCACGCCACATCTGCACTGCGTTAATGTCCAGGCCAGATGGCTTCAGCAGGATCTGCAGTGTGCCTGGGATGGGCAGGGGTGGCGTTTCTTTATGACACACACACACACACTCACACAGAAACACACACTGACACATACATGCCAACACACCGATACACACATATGCATACACAATTACACACAGTGGCACACTGACACACACACACTGACACACATACTCATTGACACACACTGACAAACACACTGACACACCCATGCTGACACACATACACACTAACATACACATACACAGTTATACACACTGAGAGCAAATATACATATATTGACATGCACACACACACGAACATACACATCACAATTGCACACAGTGACACACTGACAAACATACATACTGACACACATACAGATCCAGGCTGACCCATGCATACACTCTAACATACACACACATAACTATACATACTGACATATACATACACACTAACACATTCACACACACTGACACACAGACACTGGCACTCACATACACAAGCACACACACACACTCACACACACAGAGTAATGTATTTGTGCAATCCTCTACACAAATATATGTCCTTGTTTTGACATGAATCATTTTGATTTTTATTGTATTAACAGCCTGAAAGGAAGACTGCAATTTTCTGGCAAATACAGATGATTAAATACCCAATATGAGTGTGTGTATGTTTCAGAGGGGAGATAGAGATCTGGCTGAGGCCCTGGGCCTGATGGGAAAAGGGTCTGTTGCTTTAGATCTGAATTCTGGATTCATTTCGGCTCTGCTTTCGAGGTCCCTGAGTGCACCCTGCCCTGGCCCACAGAACTTCACCTCTGAGGCTGGGAATCTAGACCTTGATGGGGTGCTATTTTAATTATGTGTTTGTTTTTACTTCCCTATGTCCTTCCAATAACAATTGGGAGCTCTCTGCTTTATGTTCTGGTGAATGTTAAAAAGCAAAACAAAACAAAAACCCCATTTCTGAAGCATCTGAAGAGGCAAGAGGGAAAAGGCAGTTTCTGAACATGTGCTTAGCAAGTGGCATTTTCCCTAACAGTCCTGCTTCAGAAAGAAGAAAGAAAATGTGGCAGTGCTCCAGCAAAACACAATGTGTGCCCAGGAATAGAGATCGTGGACTTGGCCTTGTGGATTTGAGTTCGTGCAGCAAACTATCTTGGATTCTGAGGCAAAAGGAAACTTCAGTCATACTGAGCCTGTCTTTATTTAAACTTTTGATATTTTGTTCGTTATGGATTCTTTTGCATATGTTTATAATGTTGCATTGATATGGTTTGGCTCTGTGTCCCCACCCAAATCTCATCTTGAATTGTAATCCCCTCATGTCAAGGGAGGAGGGAGGAGGTGATTGCATCATGATAGGATTGAGTTCTCACGAGATCTGATGGTTTTATAAGTGACTGGCCTTTCCCTTGCTTGCACTTCTCTCTCCTGTCATCATGTGAAGAAGGTCCTTGCTTCACGTTCACCTTCCACCATGATTGTAAGTTTCCTGAGGCCTCTCTAGCTGTGTGGCACTGTGAGTCAATTAAATCTCTTTCCTTTAAAATACCCCAGTCTCAGGCAGTTCTTTATATCAGTGAGAGAACAGACACTGCTATAATATATGCATTAAGATATTATTTATCTTTTTTTTTCTTACAGACAGAATCTGACTCTGCTACCCAGGTTGGAGTGCAGTGGGCACAACCATACCTCACTGCAGCCTCAAACTCCTTGGCTCAAGTGATCCTCTCTCCTTAGCCTCCCAAGTAGGTGGGACAGCAGGTGCATGCACCAACACACCTGGCTAATTTTTTATTTTTTTGCAGAGACAGAAGTTTCACTTTAGTAGGAATTTGGTAATGGCCCAGATTCATGCAGCCAATGAGTGGAGGAGCCAGATCTTGAGTGCCTGGGCTGTCCACTCTAAATGCTCTGTTCTTCACAGGTGACCTTTCTACCCCTTCCGTTGTCACATAAAGCTGAGAATTCGGCCGTGTGCAGCGGTGGAGGTACCTGTAGTCCCAGCTACTCGGGAGGCTGAAGTAGGAGAATTACTTGGGTTCAGGGCTCTAAACTGTAGTGTTCTATGATTATTCCTGTAAATAGCCACCACACTCCACACTGGGCAGCCTAGCAAGACCCTTGTCTGTAAAATAAATACATAAACTTCTAAAATAATTTTTCATTCTAAAGCTGAGGATTCCATCCCTCAAAGTTTTCAATTGCCCATCAATGTTGATGGTTGTTACTTCTTATAACATTAAATAAAATAACTCTGTGATTGACTGCATTTGTAGTTTTCTTTTGTTTAAGCCTTGTGGGACATGTGGGGCCCCTGGGCTCAGAGGCCTCTGCTGAGCCCCCTGCATCCAGCCAGCAGGTGGAGGGAGAGAGTGAGGGGAGGATTCCTCAGGATGCGTTGACAGTCTAGGCTTGAATGGCGGGCATTTGGTGACTTTCCATGTTCTACTGGCCAGAACTCAGGGACATGGTCATGCCTATCTGCAAGGAAGGCTGGGATTCACTGTGTGCCTGGAAAGAAAAAAAAAAAACTGTTTTCTTTTCCCCAAGGACATTGTCCTTACGATGGTGGAGTTTGCAGTCCTACTGGTGCAGTTCTAGCCTTCAGGTTCATTACACTTTAAACAAGCATCTTCTCATTGCCAGGGGACCTAACTCCCACATATAAAATGAGTTAAGTCATAAAATGTGTCCTGATGAACAAAATAAAGACATAAAAAACTTTTTTGAAACATGACTCATTCATAAGTTGTGAACTCCTGTAAGAGTTTAATCCATTTTTTAATACTACGTAGCTGCCAATCTTTCCACTTTCTAGCTGGAATTTTTGGGCCACAGTTATTCAGCCTGCCTGGTACTAGGAACAAAGGTGTTCAGACTCATACACAGACAGGTAGGCTGCTGTTTTCACCTTTCAGGTAGCCAGAAGCTTCTGAGAGCTGTCACAGGACAGCACCCTCTGTTAAGTACCTGTCAGCAACTCTGACTTTTGTGGGGTCTGGTCAAAATATTTTAAGATATTTACTCAGAAAGTCAAACTAAAATAAAACACGAAGGCTAGTGGCCTTGCTGCTATATTCTATAAATAAGAATATATAAAATTATAGCTACTTGTATGAGCATAGCCACGGCACTCCTTTTACCTAGAAAGGTGGGCTATTGCCTTTGCCTCATGGGCAGAGGTGGGAGAGAATCCCATGTCTCAGGACTGGGAAAGCCAGAGAAAAAGGATGAAGGAATCCAGCTTTTGGCTGGGTGGCTCACGCCTATAACCCTAGCACTTTGGGAGGCCGAGGCACTTGAGGTCAGGAGTTCGAGACCAGCCTGGCCAACATGGCAAAACCCCATCTCTACTAAAAATACAAAAATGAGCCAGGCATGGTGGTGGACACCTGTAATCCCAGCTACTCGGGAGTCTGCGGCAGGAGAATCACGTGGACCTGGGAGGTGGAGGTTGCAGTGAGCTAAGATCATGCCACGGCACTCCAGCCTGGGTGACAAAGCGAGACTCCGTCTCAAAAAAGAATAGAATAAAATCCAGCTTTCACCAACACAAAGCATACTCATCTAGGACAAGGATCAACAAGCTTTTCCATAAAGGACCAATACAAATGGGCCTGACTGTATTCCAATAAAACTTTATTTACAAAAAATAGGCACGAGGCCAGCCTTGTCTCACAAGGCAAGCTGTGGTTTGCCAGTGTTTGATCTAGAATGTTGTTTCCCTTTACTTAATAACGTTACGCTAATTTATCTATGTATTTCCAAACCAAATACACGAACTAATAACAACAATGATGGAAGTTGGCACTTATAGGACACTTACTACTGACTGAGCATATATGCAAAGACTGTCTCTGGGTCTGCAGAAATTAGCATCCATACAGAGTCCTCCAGCTCCTTTGCCACCCCTAATCCAGGCCCATCATCTCTCACCTGGACTATCCCACTGAAGCCCTAGTTGCGTATCCCTTCCTCCACTCCTACCCTGTTCAATCTGTTTTCTACACTTAAGTGATCTTTTAAAAACATAAATTATATCAACCTTCTACTTACAACCCTCCAGGGACTTCCTACTGCTATTAGGATTAAAGCTCAAATGTGCCCTGTGACCCAGAGAACCCTGGATATCCTGGCTCAGCCCACCTTCCCTCTCTCACTGCCTCCTTGCTCTCTGACCTTGAGCCACAATGGCCTTTTCTTTTCTTTTTTTGAGACAGGGTCTCCTCTGTCACCCAGGCTGCAGTGCAGTTGCGTGATCTCAGCTCACTGCAGCTTTGACCTCCTGGGTTCAAGTGATTCTCACACTTCAGCCTTCCGAGTAGCTGGGATTACCATCCCTCTCTACTCTTGGCCAGTTCCTCAGCCTCCATCTCAAGCATCACTTCCTCAAAAGAGCCCCTTCCTGATGTCCAGAGGAGATCAGGACCCCCTGTTATTTCCTCACTCCAATCCCTAGAATTTTCATTCCTAGGGCTCACTTCCATTGATAAGTTATTGCTTATTCATTTTTCTGATGCTGGGCTCCTGTTTAAACCACAGACTCCATGAGGGCAATGCCCAGGCCTGTCTTATTCAAGTTGTGTACCCAGCACCTAGCAAACAGCCTGGCACAGAGTGGGTGCTCTGTAAATAGTTAAAGAGCATGGAAATCAATGAAGCCATGGATCTGATGGAATCAGCCCCCTTACCCAATGTGTCATCAGTTGACTGAGGTTGGCTGATAGCAAGGAGGGAGTCACAAGGAGATGAAGGTGACTGGGAACCTGAGAGTGTCATTCAGCCTGGAGAATGGTGAGGAAAAGGCAAGAGCTGTGTGCAAAGGGGAAAGAGAAGGACTATAGCTTCCAGGCCGAGGGAGCCAGCAGGACAGCCATGCAGAGAAACGGGGCAGGTGGTCTGTTCAGGTTTGGGAAGCAGACATCTGGGTCAGGACAGACAGTGCCTGTTTCATCACAGACCAGTGGAAAGCTTTCTTCTTATTATTTCCTGGCCAACCATGTTGAGATCAAAAGTTGGTCGCTCAGCCCCCTGGCTTCCCAGATATATAGCTTGCCAAAAAGCCATTTAGACTTTCTCGACCTTTTGGTCAAACCTTGAAATACCCACCTGATGGTATCACAATTAGACATGAGCCCAGAGTTAGAGGCTCTGAGAGAAGTTTATTGGATATGGAAGCACAAAGTTTAAGAACTTCAATTTCCTTTCTCTGACATATGGAGGCAACCTGGCTTAAGATTAATGGCGTGAAATCCAGATGCTGACTACCCAAGGATGAATCCCAATCCTGCTGCCTGCCAATGGCTGCTGACTTTGTGAAGATTGCTTAACCACTGTATTCTCATACTGCTATGAAGAAATACCCAAGACTGGGTAATTTATAAAGGAAAGAGTTTCAATTGACTCACAGTTCTGCATTGAAGAAATACCTGAGACTGGGTAATTTATAAAGGAAAGAGGTTTAATTGGCTCACAGTTCTGAATTGCTATGGAGGCCTCAGGAAACTTACAGTCACGGCAGAAGGCAAAGGGGGAAGCAGGCACCTTCTTCACAGGGCGGCAGGACGGAGGTGAGAGCAACCCGCGGAAATGGCAGACGCTTATAAAGCCATCAGATCTTGAGGGACGCATTCACTATCAGGAGAACTCCGTGGGGGAAACTGCCCCCGTGATCCAATTTCCTCCACCTGGTCCTGCCCATGACAAGTGTGGATTATGGGGATTACAATTCAAGATGAGACTTTCGGTGGGGCACAGCCAAACCATATCAATCACATTCTATCCCACTATCTTCACCTGTAAAATGGGGAAACCTGAGTGCCTACCTCAAAGAGGAGTTGTGTGGATTAAATGGCACAATCTATATACAGAGTAGGGTAGGGCCCAACACATTGTGAGTGCTCAGTAACCAGTGTCACTTTCATCATGTCAGAGTCACCCTGTGGAGGGGTCTTGGCCCAAGGATACTGGAATGACACAGAGGCCCCATCAGAATCTGAAATTTCTTTTCAAATTTGGGTGGGAGGTAGTCCGTGGAATCCTAGTGTGGGACTTATCTCTTGATCCACCCTGGTTCTAGGACCATGACCAGGCATGGGCTAGGGGAATGGGATTTGATGAATCTAAGACACCCATCTGCCTCTGCCATTGAATTGCCAGCTTCCACTGTCCAGAAGAAACCGCCCCAGGGCAGAATCATAGGTTTCCTTTCAGGCTCCAAAGCAACACACTGAGAAAGCATGGGGGCTGGAGATGCTCCTTTGATCTCTGTCCCATCCATTCTTCCCAAAATCACAGACCCAGAACCTCCTGCCAATTTCTGATCTTTTGTCCTAAGTCAATTCATGAGCAGTCATAAATTGCTTTGAAGATAAAAGCACCACGTCGGCACACTGTGATGTCACTATTATTTTAATAATAGAGCTTGCACATGTCTTCTTGACATATGAACTGTTCAAAATATTTGTCTTGCTTTTCCGCTCAGCTGCTTGGGAAAAGCACTTGCCCTGTCTCTTCTGTATGCTCCTCCATACCCCATGATGTGGAGTGAGCATTGTTTTCATAAAAATGTTTGCCTTTTCTCCAACAAAAGAAATTGATGTTCCTCTTGGGGATACCTCTGTGTTAGCCAAAACTCAAGTAATTATTTTTAGAGATATGCACTTTAAAAATGTCTAATTCATTGCAATGCTTACAAATGCTAACAAAATGCACTATAATAGTCACAAGGCCAATACAGTTCAATGCACATAGAAAAAAAAGAGAAGAAGTATATATGTGAACATAATAATGGATTCATAAATAAGCATAAGAATGGATTTGACCTGCAGAAGAGGAAAAGAATAGAACATTTTATTCTCTAGATCTACCACTAATGTCAGTTCTATACCTAGGCTAAGAAGAGCCTTTTTAAATTTTTATTTTGTTTATTTATTTATTTATTTTGCAATGAAGTCTCACTCTGTTGCTCAGGCTGGAGTGCTGTGGCAGGATCTTGGCTCACTGCAACCTCCGCCTCTTGGGTTCAAGCAATTCTCCCTGACTCAGCCTCCCGAGTAGCTGGAATTATAGGCACCCACCACCACACCTGACTAATTTTTAATTTTCGTGTTTTACAAATGGGGTTTTCGCCATGTTGGCCGGCTGTTCTTGAACTCCTGACCTCAGGTGATCTGCCCACCTCGACCTCCCAAAGTGCTGGAATTACAGGCATGAGCCACTGCGCCCCGCCTAGAAGAGCCTTTTAAAGGAGCTTCTCTGGAGAACATGTTCTACCATATCACGACACATGCCTTCTGCAAACATTGCCAGCATTACCTGCACTAACCACTAATTCCCCTACAGCCCTTCCCTAAACTCCCAAAACACCCCTGCCTGTTCCCCAGCTGGGATCCACTGTGCACTGCCTCGCGGCATCTCTTACATTGTGACGTCTATATTGTAATTACACTTTTTGCAGATGCCTTGTTTCCTCAACTATTTGTACCATTTCATCTGCTTGGCTTCATTGGCGGCTCCCCAGTGACATTCCAGACCTGGCCTATGTGCATAGGACTGGGAGGAGGCAGAGAATAAGGAAGGTTGCTGTCGCTGCCGGTGGAGGAGAGGCCATCAGCTGGGGCTTGACAGCCCAGAGTCAGTTTCTCAACCCTGGGCCTAGGACTTGCACCAGGAGGGTCCTCACATCTGCCCCAGGTTGCAGGCTTTGTCACTTGGTTGCCACTTCAGCCTGATCATCATGTCCATTTTAGCCTAATTTAGTCTCTCAGCCATTGATGAAGAGAGTGAGTCCACCGTGTGGTCCCACAGGGGTCATGTCTGGGGGAAGATACTACTCCATGAAGTGGAATATGCCCATTCTGAGCCTTCCCAGGAAGCCGGGCCTTCTCCTCTGTCTTAGGCTGAAACCCAAGGGGTTCTGGCTAGAACCATGTTCCTGATTCCCGCTTCCTTCAAACATTTTCTCAGAAGCAGATATGGCTTTCCACAGACCTGGCTCTCTGGGGTTAGCCAAGGGCGCCGACTGGGCTCTATCAACTGCTCCTGAGCCCCAGGAGCTTCACTGATCACTAATTTCCCCACAGCCCTTCTCTTCCCAAAACTCCCAAAGCACCCCTGTGTGTTTCCCCAGCTGGGATCCACCGGGCACTGCCTCAGGGCATCTCTAGAATCATTCTATCCATATTGTACTTAAGTTTGTTGCAATTGCCTTGTTTTCTTATTTTCTCAACTAATTTGTACCAAGCAGGCAAGGAAGGAGCAACTTGGTTAGATCCACAGAAAAGAACTTAAATCCCAGGATACGTGCCCCGGGCTGGCACCCATTCCCAGTCAGTCAGCGCCCCACTGGGCATGGTGGCTCCGACATATGCCAGACTAGACACATGCTGCAATACTTTAGCACCCCCACAGGCAGAAATATGTCTCCACTCATAGCAAAATAAATGAATGCATTCAAGGTCTTTGATCTCTCATAAGAGAAAATTGTCCCTGGCTATCAGGGATGGGAGCAGAGGTAGACCCTCTGCTCCTATCGCTCCCAGATTGCAATGTGGGCTGATGTATAAAACTGAAGCTGTGGGTATGGGCATGTGTGGGCTTCATTTGAGCCATGGCATTTCCAGGAGCAGTTCCAGGGAGTGACAGAAACGTTCTTCCCTGGCACTGAAGGTGTGCTGTGGTTTACTGACCATTTCCAGCAAGTGCCAGCCTCACTTTGGATGCCACTTACCCTTCAATATGGTCAGTATTACTGGGTCCGTAAGTACATTCCACTCCCTCTCCCCTGCCCACAGGCGTGGCTGGCTGCTGCCATCTGTATTTTCAGCTGTCGAGCTGCCGCATTGCCTTTTGTATTGATCTTCCAGGGATCAGTCTGTTTCCTACTGCGCCAAAACTTACAGAGGCCAGATGCCTTTTTTCTTATACATCTGGCTTTGCTGGAAGTTTTGAAAATGGAATGGGAAGTCTCTCACATTCACGGATCCAGCCAAGTGATCGGCATGTGGTCCAGTCCTCATCTGCTGCAGCCGAGACGTGACGGGGCTTCTTCTCCCAGATAGCTGAGATCTCAGCTGCAAGAACCCAAGAACCCAGACGTGTGTCCGTATGTAATTGATGATATCATAGAAGCTGCTCTGGCTACAGGGGGAAATGTGATACGGCATCAATCACCCTGCCAGAGAGAAAATGAAATTGAGATCCAAAATTTGAAAATGATGACTTCACTTTTGTTAGTTAAAGTCATCATCAAGTAAGGGATCCTTCCCATATCCCAAACCCTCCGAATGAGAAGGGGGAGAGCATTCTAATCTATACAGGGGCCTTGAACACTAGAGAAGAGGGAAAGAAATCATGGTTGATGGGGTACCCAGGCCAAACACATTGCTGGTGAATCCTGACTTAACAATCCCAGCAAGCCAATAGTACAGACCTTGTTTGACAAACTGGGAGACTGAGCGTCTTCATCTGCCAGGGAGGCTATAATGGAATGTCATAGACTGGGTGGCTTATTAACAACAGAAATTTATTTCTCGCAGTTCTGGAGGCTGGAATTCTGAGATCAGGGTGTCAGTGTGGTGGGTTCTGGTGAGGGCCTCTTCCTGGTTGATAGACAGCCGTCTTCTTGCTGTATCTTCACATGGCAGAAGGAGCCAGGGAGTTCTCTGGGGCCCCTTTTATAAGGGCACTAAACCCATTCATAAAGGCCCCACCCTCATGACCTAATCACCTCCCCCAGGTCCCACCTCCAAATACCATCATACTGTGGGATAGGATTCAACATACAAATTTTGAGGAAACACAAACATTCGATCTATAGCACTGAGAGTTGGAGAATTCAAGTTGTGTGGAGACACACAAGAAACATGTGATGCACACGGAATTCTAATCGGAATCTTTTAAATCCAGGGCCCCTTTGCAACACCACAAGGTCGAAGTAAGATGGGGAAGACTGGGGCCCAAAGTGCTGAGAAAAGAGGCTTTGGGGAGGCCCCAGTGAGAGCACAGAGGTGCTGAGAGGGAAACGAAGGCAGAATGGGTGGTGCCTGCATGGTCTGACAGGCAGGCAGGTGCTGTGGCATCAGGCTAAAAACCAGAATCTTATGCTTTTTGAGTGAATTGTGTAACTGCATCATAAAATGTGAATGCGTTCTTTCTGATACGACAACATGAATATTATGATAGCCAGAGATGGTCTTATCTATCTCCTTTTTCCTCCCAAAGTATAATCTAAGCAAGGCTTAGCACATAGTAGGTGCTCAGTAAACGTTTGTGCATGTCTTTATTGAGTCTAGGATAACCATCACGCTTTCCTTTGCTCTCAATACTATTTCGCCTTCTTCATTTCCGTGTGTTTACTGAGAAAAAGTTGTGTCCAAATGCACAGCTCATTTTACACTAAAAGCACCTAGGCAGACGATGTCACTGGCAAAAGTCTAAATCCTTATTTGAGTGTGCTGCTTCTAAGAAGTGTCTCTAGGGTGCTTCCAGAAAGGACACAAAAGCCATCCAAACTGTGTGGGTTGCACAATCAAAGAGTGCTCATTCTTTCACTGACTTTTTCCCCTTGCAGATACCTTGGGCTGTGTTCACCTCCTGCAAGATAGATTGCTGAGCCTGAGGAATTAGTTGGCAAATACCACCAACTGGTATTGACAACTGTTTTGCACAAAGTGAGAGAGAAGATTCCCTTTTTTGAAAGGCTGAAGGCAGGAGACATTCCCCTGAGACCAGGTATTGGGCCCTTGCCAGGCTGCCATGGGCCATTGCCCTGCGGCTCTCAGAGTGGCTGAGCCCTGCCTGACCCTGGCCTCCCTAGAGGACTGTGACCCTGGCAGGACACCAAGAAACAATACCAGCCTTCCCTGAGAGTGATGAGACTAAAAGGGCCAGGCAGACAAGGCAACAAGGGAGGGCAGGTCTTAGCATCAGAGGTGGGAACAAAGGGGCCCAGGTGTGGCAAAGATGAAGAGCAATCGGTCCCTAGGATACAACTCCTGCAGTGTCATCCCAGAGGTTCCCAGGCATTCAAAAGAGAAGTTTCCAATTTGAACAAAATATTTTCCTATTATTCAACAAGCCCAGGTATTCGTGTGTAGATCAACCCTAAGCATCTGCGCATTTCCAGTCTTAGTATCTGCTGGAAGGGATGGCAGGCCTTGCCCTGCTCTGTGCTAGGGGGAGTTTTCAGTGGACCCTTTCCCAGAAGCTGTGAGACAGGGAAGGCAGGAAGCCCAAGAGGAGGAGTGAGTGGAGCCCTAATAAAGGCAGGCTGGAGAAAAGAGAAGTTTCGCTGCTACAATATACTGAGCTTTCTGCATAGGGTGAAAAACAGGAACCGTGGTGAGCAGGCTGGCAGCAGAGCCTTCATTAAAGCACTCAGCCACTGAGTGTCTTCCAAGCCTCAGGCCTGTGTGAGATACTGTGAGGGAGACCAAAAGTGTAAGATGGGACTGTTTCAACCTCTAAAGAGGGACACCAAAATGCTAACAATGATTGTATTTGGATAGAAGAATTCTAGATGATTTCTTTTCTTCTTTCTTTGTCTCTATTTTTGGTTTATCCTCATTTTAAAAATGTTCTATAATAAATATAAATGACCTATATTACTAAAAGTTACTTAAACTATTATTTTGTAACTGTTTTCAAATTGAAAATCTTTTGTTTGCTTGTTTAAGATATGATGCCTGTAATTCCAGTGCTTTGGGAGGCCAAGGGGGGAGGATCGCTTGAGGCCAAGAGTTTGAGACCAACCTGGGTACATAGTAAGACCCAATCCTCTACAGAATTTTTTAAAACTTAACTGGGCATGGTGGCACACACCTGTAGTCCCAGCTACCTGGGAAGTTGAGGCAAGAGGATTGCTTAAGCCTAGGAAGTCTAGGCTGCAGTGAGCTATGATCATGCCACTGCACCCCAGCCAGGACAACAGACCCAGATCCTGTCTCTTGAAAAAAAAAAAATCTCTGCCCAGAGGAGCATAGTTGGAAACTGCTGAGGAAGACAGCACTGCCATTTAGACAACTAGAGTAAGCCATGTGAGTCCATGTGTGGCCGTGTTCCAAGGTGTGTGGCACACAGCCTGCATTTCAGGAGTTTAGAGAAGACGGGGCAAAGGATGGTCGTAGTGTGGTTACCTGAGAAGACTTCCCAGAACAAAATGCTTCCTATGGGCCACTCCCTTTCACAATCACCATTGTCCTTTTTTCCAATGCCTGGGTTAGTGTATAAACCACAGTAGATGTTTGATAAGGCCCTGTCCCATTGGAATGGAATTTGACCAGATGACATGGAAGAGGGCTGAACCCCTGCAAGCAGAGGCAGGACTGGAGCACAGGGTCAGGGGCACATTGTGCACACCCCTTTGGTCATTGAGTACGGCCACTCCTCCCCCAGTATGGGAGGAGGAATCATAATGGCTCAAGCTTTACAACCGTCTTCAAACTGGGCCACACCAACCTCTGGGGTTTAAGAAACTTCCCAAGGGACACGTGGGCACTACAGATTTAAGGAAATCAATTTCCAGATTCTTTTTTTTTTTTTTAGACAGAGTCTCGCACTATCGCCCTGGCTGGCGTGCAGTGGTGCGATCTCGGCACGCTGCAACCTCTGCCTCCCAGATTCAAGAGATTCTCCTGCCTCAGCCTCCCGAGTAGCTGGGACTACAGGCTCCCACCACCATGCCAGGCTAATTTTTTGTATTTTTAGTAGAGACAGGGTTTCACTATGTCGGCCAGGCTGCTCTTGAACTCCTGACCTCGTGATCTGCCCGCCTCAGCCTCCCAAAGTTCTAGGATTACAGGCGTGAGCCACTGCACCCGGCAATTTCCAGATTCTTAATCTTGGAATATACTGCTTTCTGAGATATTTGGAACAAAACATTCGTGATGGAAACATTATGAAAATACCTCCCCTTCACAGTCTTCTCCCACTTTATAGGGGAAGGTCAGACCCTTCCCCCATCCCAACTACTGCTATAGTGCTAACCTCTAGTGCATTGACCCCAGTGTGTTAAGTGGGTGATTTAGTGACTTAACACAACCCATATTTACTCTCTCGTGGTTTCTGTTGGTCAGAGGTCCAGGCCTAACTTAGCTGAGTCCTCTGCTTCAGGGCCTCATAAGAGGCTGCATTCAACGTGTCTGCCAGGCTGGGGTCTCATCTGAGGCTCCAGTGGGGAACAATCTACTTCCAAGCTCATGTGGTTTGGGCAGGATTCACTTCCTGGCAGGTTGTTGAGTCCCAGCTCCCTGCTGGCTGTTGCCGGAGGCTTCCCTGAGTTCCTGCCACAAGGGCTTTACCACATGGAGGCTTACATCAACAAAGTCAGTAAGGGTGAGAGTCGAGAGAGCCTGCTAGAAAGATAGAAAGTCCTATCTCCTGTTGCATAATCACAGACATAACATTCATCACACACCCTTGACATATTCTGATTCCCCCCTTTATTTATGTATGTATGTATTTATTTATTTTTATTGATACGTAATAGATGCACATATTTTGGGGTAAGTGTGATATTTTGATACATTCCTATAATGTGTAATGGTCAAATCCAAGTAATTGGGGTATCCATCATCTTAAACATTTATCCTTTCTTTGTGCTAGGAACATTTGAATTATTCTTTTTTGGCTATTGTGAAATATATAATAGATTATTATTAACTATGGTCACTCTACTGATCTATCAAACACCAGCTCTTATTTCTTCTATCTAACTGTATTTTTGTACCCACCCTTGCTGTTTCTGTTAACTAGAAGCAAGTTACAGTTCCAACCACACTTTGGCAGGGGACTCTACAAGCCCATGGACACCAGGAGGCGGGAATAATTTGGGACGATCTTAGAGTCTATCTGCCACACTGGGTTACCAAAGAAAGGGATCATTAGAAATACTGGCATCAACAAGATGTCCTTTCATGAAGGCACTGAGACACTCCTAGCCATCTTATCAGGGTACATTTCCAATGACGTTTTAGTAATTATTTTAATTAAAATTTATTTAATGTATAGTTTTGCTTCTTTTGAGACCTAGTCTTGCTCTGTTGCCTAGGCTGGAGTGCAGTGGCACAATCATGGTTCACTGCCATCTCAACCTCCTGGGCTCAAGCAAACTTCCCACCTCAGCCTCCCGAGTAGCTGGGACTACAGGCACAGGCATATACCACCATGCCCAACTAATTTTTAAAACAATTTTTATAGAGATGGGGTCTCACTATGTTGCCCTATGTTGCCCAGGCTTGTCTTGAACTCCTGGGCTCAAGTGATCCTCCCACTTCAGCCTCCGAAAATGCTGAGATTACAGGTATGAGCCACTGTGCATAGCCTTTAATGTATTTTTAATCAAAATGTAGATTAATATTAAAATCATAACTAAATTCAGGAGAAATAATTTCTTTTTTTTTTTTTTTTGAGACAGAGTCTCACTCTGTTGCCCAGACTGGAGTGCAGTGGCGCGATCTCGGCTCACTGCAATCTCCACCTCCCGTGTTCAAGCAATTCTCCTGCCTCACCGTCCCAAGTAGCAAGGACTACAGGCACATGCCTCCATGCCTGGCTAAGTATTTTTGTATTTTAGTAGAGAC
The DNA here is from genome assembly GCF_028885655.2 of Pongo abelii. Classification (NCBI taxonomy): domain Eukaryota; kingdom Metazoa; phylum Chordata; class Mammalia; order Primates; family Hominidae; genus Pongo; species Pongo abelii. The sequence continues at coordinate 30,558,042 of NC_071993.2, read as the reverse complement.
AGGGTTTCACCGTGTTGCCCAGGCTGGACTCGAACTCCTGAGCTCAGGCTCAGGCAATCTGCCCGCCTTGGCCTCCCAAAGTGTTCGGATTACAGGCATAAGCCACCACACCTGGCCGAAATAATTTCTTAAATGTCCATATTTATACATACTTCTGTGACAAGGAAGTAGGATGGGCAATTAATACAAATTTTAATTTATAAAATTATATTTTCTTGGAATAAAATTCAGTGTGAAAGAGGAGTGGAAATACAATATAAAGATATTAAATTGCCAACAGCTAAAGAATAGAATATTAATGTTTTTTAAATAGATGGTAGTGAGAGTATCAAATCACCCTTGTGTTTATATTCCATCAGACATATTTTAAAGAGTAATGAAGTCATTTTTTTTAAATGCCAGTGTTTACATTTTGCTGGAAATTCTATCTTTTTTAGTTATTTAAATATTTGAAGAAAAGGATTTAAATGTCAACTTAAAAATGTGCAAGGGGGAATGTAATTTTTCAAAATACTTTTAGGGTGTAGGCCACGGTGTTGGCAGACAGTTGCTTTACAAAATTCAAGGTCACCAAATCTGTGGTACTGAAGAACAAACTTTCATCATTGCCACGGTATCTTATAAAGAAAAATTCCGGTGGGGCTCAGGGGCTCACACCTGTAATCCCAGCACTTTAGGAGGCTGAGGCAGGCAGACGCAGGAGAATCACTTGAATCCAGGAGGTGGAGGTTGCAGTGAGCCAAGACTGCACCACTGCACTCCAGCCTGGGCAACAGAGTGAGACTCCATCTCAAAAAAAAAAAGGAATAATTCCCAAGATTTTCTATCAAATGAGCATGTATTTTTGCATGTCTTCGATCTACACATTGTGTATACTATTCCAAAACAAGATGAATCCCTCAGTTCTGCTTATGCTCCCTAACTTTTAAAACTCTTCTTTTGCTGTTTGGGATCTGGGCCGCCTGGGGTGGGAGTGGGGATATTAATTGGTGATATCCTTTGTAGATTTGTCCCCAACCAAGTCTCATGTTGAAATGTAATCCCCAGTGTTGGAAGTGAGGCCTGGTGGGAGGTGGTTGAGTAATGGGAGCAGATTTCTTTTTTCTTTTTCTTTTTTTTTTTTTTGTGACAGAGTATTGCTCTGTTGCCCAGGCTGGAGTGCAGTGCCATGATCTCGGCTCACTGATACCTCTGCCTCCCGGGTTCAAGCCACTCTTTTGCCTCAGCCTCCTGAGTAGCTGGGATTACAGGTGTGCACCACCACACCTGGCTAATTTTTTGTATTTTTAGTGGAGACGGAGTTTCACCATGTTGGCCAGCCTGAACTTGAACTCCTGACCTCAAGGGATCCACCTGTCTCGGCCTCCCGAAGTGCTGGGATTACAGGCGTGAGCCACCATGCCTGGCCTGGGAGCACATTTCTTATTAATGGTTTAGCACCATCTCCTTGGTGCTGTACTCGCAATAATGAGTGAATTCTCACAAGATCTGGTTGTTTAAAAGCGTGTGTTGCCTCCCCTCCTCTCTCCCTCTTGCTCCCGCTTTGCCATTGACTTGCCTGCTCCCTCTCCACCTTCCACCTGATTGTAAGTTTCCTGCGGCTTCCCTGGAAGCCAAGTAGATGCCAACACCATTCTTCCTGTCCAGCCTGCAGAATCATGAGCCTATCAAACCTCTTTTCTTTACAAATCACCCAATCTGTTTTTCTTTATAGCAATGCAAGGACCGACTAACATAGTTGGGTTCTGTGAAGTTCAGCCACCTTGAATATATGTGACTGAATACATATACCACTGAATATAACATACACTTCTTCACAGACAGAGACAACCAGTGTTTGTCCCCTTTAGAAATATTAATCATAATGTCATAATGTTGACTGTTCTGAAAGGGATTGTGACAAATTTTCTATTTATTACCTGTTTGTTGTTTGTTTTTGCTTTTTTTTTTTTTTTTTTTTGACAGGTCTCGCTATGTCACCCTGGCTGGAGTGCAATGGCTATTCATAGGCATGATCGTGAATACTACAACCTTAAACTTCTGGCCTCAAGTGATCCTCCTGCCTCAGCTGGGACTACAGGCACACACTACTGAACCTAGATTTGTTACCTGGTTTTTACTGGAAATAGGTAAGCTGGGGACACAAGCTATATGGATTGTAATATTAGATCGGGGGTGGGGCTTCTATAAAACTGGAGGAGAGACAAGGAGGCCAGAGTGACGGAGCCCACCTCTCTGCAGGCTGAGGCTGCCTGCTGGTCCTACAATTGTTATGGCTGTATTTGTTCTGAGAGAGCTGCAACAGCTGGCGAGTTCCTGGACTTGTCCACACCTTTGCAGGCATGGGAAACCTCTTTGGTCTAGACTGCCTTTGCATCTGCCCCTGGGCTTTTAGGCTGCAGGCCTGTGGAGTCACAACCGGCTGAACATCCTCTAAACAAAGGGCTATGGCAGGCCGATCTTGGTCCTTCCACCTCAAATGCATTGAAACTGCAGGGCTCGGAGAATCCCACACACCACTGGTCTTTTAGCATTTCAACATTCTCATCTGGTTATTTGTTTATTTAAATGTTTTTAACTTTTCGATAGACTTTCTTGGAGCAGCTTTAGGTTCACAGCAACATAATTCCCATCCTTTTCCTACACCGCCTGGCTGGCAGCCAAGCTCCTTCGTACTCATCACCTTTCAATATATTCATCTGCTAACAGGGCTCAGCGAGGGATGGCTTTAAGCCCACATGTCTGAGAGAAAGGAGGAAAAGAAGAGGAAATTAAACCCTATGACAAGCAGGACAAATGCTGAAGAAATTGCAAGTGGATAAAGCCTAAAAGAATAGAGTTCCCTGCTCTAGAAAACAAACAAAATCCATGGAACCTTGTGTTACTTATCCCTACGATGGGAGTCATGATCCTACTCAACCCTCAGGGATGGAAACTATAACAATTGCATAGCCTGGCGATGAATTAGAAAGCATTTGGGTAGGTGCTAAGATTTTAGATATAGTATTAAGAAGTAGTGAATTTTTTTTATTTTTAATTTTTGTGAGTACATAGTAGGTGTATATATTTATGGGGCACCTGAGATGTTTTGATACAGGCATGCAATGTGAAATAAGCACATCATGGAGAATGGGGTATCCATCCCCTCAAGCATTTATCCTTTGAGTTGCAAATGAAATATTACCATTAAAATCAACCATACACCTAGCTTAAAAAAAATCCTGAGCTATCATGACTCTCTAACCTTAGAAGTAGGTAACACACATGTACCCCAGAAACATGTCAAATATTATATATCAATAAAAGAAAAAAGGGGGAAACAAAAAGTGAGGAACAGCTCCGTTCGAGTTCACAGATTATTCTCCCACTGCCAACTGTTCCAACGCCATCATTACAGCTCTGCGTCTGCAAGAATAATACTGTGTTTAATTCCTCTCTCCCCTACTCAGCCTCCCAAGAAAGTGTGTGTGTGTGTATGTGTGCAAAGTACCGCCTCCTACCCAAATAAATCTAATTATTGATTCTGTCTAGACATGTCCTGACATCTGTAAAGGCCTGTGGGAAGAGGTGAACATTCCTGGCCACCACCCCTTCCCTGAAGTTCTGCATAGGCTGTGGAACCCCCTTCCCTGTCCTTTCTCTCATGGGGCTAGGATGACAGCTCAGGCACTACAGAGCTTCCCTGAAGAAGGCTCACAGAGCCGTGTGGGCCTCTGTTAGGAAAGAACACATCCCATCATTTGGATAGAGTCATTTTTTATCCAGCCGGTTGCTGCTTTGGGTTACGGGAGCGTGCACCAACTGTATTATACACAAGACCCACATTGCCAGGAGAATCCAACATCAAACCCTAAACAGGGATCTTGCTTTGGCTTAAATGCTCCTCACAATGGCTTGGTGGGGTTTCAAGGTGCCGTTACAGGGATTTCTCAAGAAATCAAAACCAGCCGGGCATGGTGGCTTGTGCATGTAATCCCAGCACTTTGGGGAGGCTGAGGTAGGCAGATTGCTTGAGGTCAGGAGTTCAAGACCAGCCTGGCCAACATGGTGAAACCCCATCTCTACTAAAAATGCAAAAATTAGCCAGGTGTGGTGGCGGGTGCCTGTAATCCTAGCTACTTGGGAGGCTCAGGCAGGAGAATCACTTGAACCTGGGAGGTGGAGGTTGCAGTGAGCCGAGAGTGCCCCACTGCACTGCAGCCTGGGTGACAGAGCAAGACTCCGTCTCAAAAAAAAAAAAGGAAACCACACAGCATGTTGAATATATCATATCTGGCACAAGTGTTCTAAACTGGACATAAACCTCATGCCTTGGCCAAGTTTTTCTGAACAAACCACAATGATTCATGAAAAAAATTGTATACTTTTGAGTGGGGCAAAGACCTCATGCTACAGTTTATAATAAAGGTCAAAGGTCAGGAATTGATTTTGGTGAAATCAGTTGAGATTCTTTTGCTATCCTTAAACCTGGAGATGGTAAAGGTTTCAGATTTCAAAATGAAAACTTTGCCAAGCAACAGGGTGTATTATGTATCATTTAGAAACTAGTCTTCATACCCTGAAGCTTCTTCGGCACGGCTATTGCTTGAAAATACTCTAGAAAACCACAGGGAACATTTTCCCAATGAATCATAATCTGTCTGGGAAGTTAGAGAAATCAATCAAGTAAGCTTGAATTTTTTTTTCCTGGACCATCTGGACAATTCAGATAACAATATATTGTGGTCACAGCTCACATTTTTTCAGACCTAAAGTTGAATTTGTTATTTGAATTTGTTATGAGACAGGAAGCGAAATGTCTGCAAAGATAAATGAAAAGAGGGAATGATTTTAGCAAACAGGCCTTGGATACATTTTCTAAGTGATTTTTCCAAGATTCACTGGTCCCAGGATTTGGTCCCATGGCCAGATCCTCCTAAATGAAAAATGTTTAAATTACCGTGCCGAATAGTGCCTGGATTCTTTCTACGAGTGCCAGAGAAAAAAATGAGTTAGCCCAGGAGTACCTCTCAGACTGAAAATCAAAACAGCCAAGGGCAAAGAACTGGGAATAGACAATGAAGCTCAGGCTCCTTCTCGAAGCCATATTGTGGCCTGTGAAATACACATGGCTGACACCTCATCAAAACCAGTGAAACAGTAGCTGTCATGCAAGCTAAATCTTGTTTTCACAGAGCCTGCCTGTGGCTGGTTTCATTTGGCTCAGCCCAAGCTACCTGAACACCTGGTTCTATGCTTAGATTTTCCTATGTGTGGAAAGCAATTATCTTTCAACTGGAGAGAAAACTGTGCAGAAAACTCAACCGCAATCATTTGGGGAAGCAGCCAGGCGCACGTTCGCCATTACACTGTGACGGAACAAATTGTTAAGCAGGTACAGAATTTGATCGTAATTTCAGCAAAGGCCTATACATGTTTCTAACGTTTTTAAAAATACCTCTGTTCATAACAACAGACACTAAGGATTAGTGATTTTTCCCCAAGTGCATGATCAGGTCTATTTTGTTACAATGGTGCCTCCTGGCCAAGGCCAGGGACACTCAAAGAAGGGTCTTGGGCAGATAGGAAAAATTTCGCTGCAGGAGGTTTGAGAGCGGCCTAATAATTTGTAGGTCTTTGAAATATAATTTGAAATGGTTACAAAGCTACAGCCAGTGATGTAAGAGAAGTTATGTTTTATAGTAAGTTTTAAAAGAAGACAAATAGATGCTAAGGAGAGATGGATTGGCTAAGAGAAAGATTAACAGACAAATTGCACCTACTCATTCCTATATATTCGTTAGGGAGAGGTACAAATTAGGCTCTGAAATTTCCAGCAGCCAGCCAGGCATGGTGGCTCATGCTTATAATCCCAGCACTTTGGAAGGCCAAAGTAGGAGGAATGCCTGAGGCCAGAAGTTCAAGATCAGCCTGGGCACCACAGAGAGACTCTGTCTCTATAAAAATTTTTTAAAAATTAGCCAGATGTGGTGGTGCATACCTGTAGTCCCAGCAACTATGGAGGCTAAGGCAGGAGGATCACTTGAGCTCAGGAGTTCAAAACCTGCCTGGGCAACATAGCAAGGCCCCATCTCTACCAAAATAATTTTTTTTTTAATTAGCCAGGCGTGGTGGCACACATCTGTAGTCTCAGCTATGCCATAGGCTAAGATAGGAAGATGGCTTGAACCCAGGAGTTTGAGGCTGCAGTGAGCTATGATTGCACCACTACACTCCAGCCTGGCAAGGGCCCAGTCTCAAAAATAAAATAAAATAAATTTTAAAATGAATTTTCTAGGAGCCAGCCAAAGAGGAAAGTGCCATCAGTTGCATTGAGCCACCCTGTCCACAAGGTGAATCATCAGCTCAGGATAAGTACAACTATTTGGGCAGGTCAGCAGGCACACCATTGCTGGGGATTAGAGAGTCAGGGGACAGGTTGTCCTCTTCTGTCTAGGACTAAGGAATTTCCTTTGATATGATTCTTTTAGTGCTAAAGGCAGTAAAGTCTTGGGACAACCAGGATGAGTTGGTCACCCTACCTGGGAATGTTTGCCAGTCAGCCCATCCTGGCCTGGACCCCCCCACCTCCACCCAGCAGGCAGACTGCTGTCTGAGGTCTCACTCATATCCCAAGACTTGCAGCTGCAGGTGGGTGACAGGTTCCACAGGCGCTGACCCTGGGGTTCTGGCAAGCTGTTGGCTCAGTGTTTGTGGAAGACAGTCGAAGCCACGGGGTATAGAGAACTGAAAGGACATTCCCGGGGAAGGGGGAAACTTTCCCATGCAAATCCCAGCAGAAGCTGTGGCTTTGATTTTCCTCAGTCTGCAGCTGCGTGGAGAGGAATCTGGGAGGGAAAACTGCCCATACAGAACCTTATGAAACACCAGCTCAAGTCACTAGCCTCCAACAGGCTCGGTGACTCATGCTGACTGCCTCCTGGACTCATATGAGGCTGCTCCCCTCAGCAGGGCAGCCTGTACTACAAACTAGCCCTGCTCCTATCCCTGGCTAGCTTGCCTTGCTCACCCTACCTTGGACCTTCCTGGTTCATTCACGAGAAAAATCCTGACTGGCAAGAGCCAGGAATTGTCGAAGCTCAGACTAAATAAGACGGCTTTCATGGTGGCCTTTTACCTAACGTGGCAGTCAAAGACTGCACTGCCCCCAACACAAGACACTCCCCTGCTTTCATAACTGGCACTGTAACATAGATATCCTGTGCTGGAACATTCTGTCCTGTGCCAGCAGAGACCTAAATCTCAGCAGAGTGCATAAACAGGGGGACTTCTGCTACACTATTCCAGGAATATGACGTAATGCTACCCTGTCCCTCCAGAGTCACCTTCTTGGAAGGTTGACAGTCTCAGAGGCTTCCAGGGAAGAGAGTGCTGCCCCCTGGTAGACCCTGAATAGGTTCTACTGCTCTCCCTCTCATTACAGTGACGACGAGGCAGAAGGATCAGGCTCCACCTTGACTTGTATACCTTTTCTTGCAAAGATCCCACTGACAGAATTTTCTGGACATCTTTAGAGAATGTGGAAGACCTTACAGGACTACGTTGTTCTGGGTATCTGAGACCAAGATCAATTGGGGCAAACTTGTTTTTAAATTTTGTTTCTTATATATCTTGTGTTTTTTAAAACTTGTTTTTTATATGTAAGCTTTTTAAAAACTAAAATTTCAACTTATATCTTTCTTGAATTAAACTACTTGCCAAATTCAACAAAGATTTCCTTTGGAAGATATCTTCAAAGGGTTGATTGTGTCCCAATCAACATTTCCATGAATTTCTAAATAAGTGGCCTAATCTGAATATTTTTTACAATGTGCCCCGGATATGGAAAATAGAGGAACAGTCTCCACCCTTGAGAAACTCACGATTTATTAAGAGAAAAAAATAGGCCAGGCACAGTGGCTCGCACCTGTAGTCCTAGCACTTTGGGAGGCTAAGGCGGATCAACTGAGGTCAGGGGTTTGAGACCAGCCTGGCCAACATGGTGAAACCCCGTCTCCACTAAATATACAAGATTAGCCGGGCATGGTGGCAGGCACCAGTACTTGTAGTCCCAGTTACTCGGGAGGCTGAGACAAGAGAATCACTTGAACCCAGGAGGTGGAGGTTGCAGTAAGCTGAGATCGCGCCACTGCACTCCAGCCTGGGCGACAGAGTGAAACTCGGTCTCAAAAAAAAAAAAAAAGAAAGAAAGAAAAAAATAAACATACATGATCACAATAATTGCCAGATCTTATAGGGCGTTGTGTGCCTGAGTGAGGAATTTAGGCTTTATCTTGTGGGCACTGGGGATTTATCATAAAGGACATTATACAGGAAGGTAGCATGGTTGAATTTGCATTCAGCGTAAAGAAAGGGTTGGCATGAGAAGAGTCGGGAGACAACTAAACCAGCTGAGAGCCTTCAGCAATGGTCCAGGTGAGAGAGGAGGAGAGCTGGTACTAAGGGGTAGGTGGAGAGAAGGCAGAAAAATCACATAATATTTAGGAAATAGAACTAACAGGATTTCATGAGTATTGGATATGAGAGGTGAGGAGGAGTGGATGTCTGGAAAAACAGCCCTCTCACAGAAGGCAGCATGTCCTGGAAGCGTGAATCCAGGAATGACTTTTTTTGTTGTTTGTGTAGGACTAAGACTAAAACCCATATGTGTTTCTGGAGAATCGGGGGGGTGTCCCATTGTGGCTCGAGGCTGGAGAGGTGAGTAGGGAAGAGGCTGGCGACGTAGGTAGGGGCTGCATTGTGGCGCACAAGGGTTCCATGTTCAAGTTCAAATATTGCTGGTGGTTCTCTCATGCACATGGGATTGAGGAAGTGGCCCAGTCGGGGTTCTGAGCACACTGATGTTCAAACCAAAACCCAGGAAAATTTGGGGCCACCTCCGTAACTAGTTTTCACCAGGACAGGTGCCAGGGAAGCATAATACCCTAGAGTCACTACAGAAAATTCTATGGGCTCCTTTCTGAGGATTGCCTGCCTACTCAGGATGCAAAACCAGGAGATCAGACCTAGCAAGACAAGAGGTGGAAGGGGCACAGAGAAACGTGCTAGTCGCTGCTGTGGATCATGAATGCTGTGCGGCCAACTTAACCTGAACCCAAGGAGGGTGGTGGGCTCCTCAATATTCCTACAGAAAATATCCTTATCAGAAAATTCATTTTATGGCAATAGTTCATAACTAACCTAGTGCACAGCTTGGGCAGTTTGGCGGAAAGGGAATCTCCAACCACATCCATTGTCTGCATGTGGGCTGAGGTTCAGCAGTCTTTCCTTCTGCACCTCTTTTTACTACTTTCCTTTTGCTCAGTTTACCATTATGGCAGGTGCTCTCTTCACCTAGTTCCACCCATGAATTACTAGATAAACCATAATCACCCTTTTCCCAGGAAAACACACATAAAGCTCATACTCCGTGGACCACGCAGGCTGGAGAGCAGCCCTCCAGGGCATATGCCCACATCTGCCCAGGTGAGTTGTTCAGGTACCTGAGTCAGGTGTGTTTACCTCCAGATCTGTGTCCATCAGTTACACTTATGTTAACAATTATGTAATTTAGTGAATAACATATAAACTGATGAAATATGAGTACAGAAAAGAGCAGTTTCTGTGATAACAAGGTTGAATGCCTTGGAAAACTTAACAGCAAGTCAATCGAAGTACAGCCCGCTGTTGAGCTGTTGAGTTACAGATTGGTGAGACAACTCAAAAATATGAAGGGAAGAAGTTAGCACGCCAGAAGGATACTGCATTCTGTTATCCTGCATATCCAATGGGATATCTGCATCCTGTTTTCCATATTTGAAAGTCATTCCTCCACGTTTGAGAAATCCACATTATGGGTTGAGGATTCTTCATTGTGGTTTACACCAAAAAGCCAAAGAAGCAGCTCTGTTAGAGGACCCAGACTTCGAGAGAAGACTTTAGCCTTGCCCCACACCTGCCAGATGAAGGTGCCTTTGCATTGAGTTAAAGTAAAACAATTAATGAATACATATTTAGTCATTATTTTATTTTTGATGATGATGATAATTTTATTTTATTTATTATCATTATTATTACCATTACTTTGAGATGGAGTCTTGCTCTGTCACCCAGGCTGGAGTGCAGTGGTGCTATCTCGTCTCACTGCAACCTCTGCCTCCTGGGTTCAAGCAACTCTCCCACTTCAGCCTCCCAGGTAGCTAGGATTACAGGCGCCCGCCACCATGCCTGGCTACTTTTTGTATTTTTGGTAGAGATGTATTTTGTATTTTGGTAGAGATGAGGTTTCACCATGTTGGCCAGGCTGGTCTCAAACTCTTGACCTCAGGTGATCCACCTACCTTGGCCTCCCAAAGTGCTAGGATTACAGGCGTGAGCTACTGCACCCGGCCTATTGTTATTATTATTATTATTTGAGGCAGAGCCACACTCTGTTGCCTAAGCTGGAGTGCAATGGCACAATCTCGGCTCACTGCAACCTCCACCTCCCTGGTTCAAGTGATTCTTCTGCCTCACCCTCCTAAGTAGTTGGAACTACAAGCATGCACCACCATGCCTGGCTAACTTTTTTTGTACTTTTAGTAGAGACGGGGTTTCACCATGTTGGTCAGGCTGATCTTGAACTCCTGACCTCAAATGATCCTCCTGCCTCAGCCTCCTAAAATGCTGGGATTACAGGCGTGAGCCACTAGGCCCGGCAATAATTTTATTGTTAAGAATTCCCTACTTAATCTCTTGATTAAAGGGAAACCCTGAGGCCTTGCTCTTCATTCCAACTTTCATCCCTGTCTTTCTTCTTCTGACCTTGAACGCTAATTCAGTTACCCCCCTCCAACTTTGGCTGACACTTCCTTGTCTTCCCAGAAACATCAGTGACCTGGGGGTTCTCTCTCAGATACTAGCTGTCTAGGACCCATCAGGATCCAGATTTCGGATCTAAAACTTATGCAATTGGGGAAATTCTTCAAGAAATATAATCCATTAAATAAAAGTTAAGTATGAAAGCAAGATTTATTAGAATGATTTTTAAAAGCCAAATTATAATTTTTAAATGCTGACAAATACATAGACATATACAATTCCAGAAAAAAAAAGCAACACTTTTTATTAATTAGGTGCCTGACATGACTCTGTAATGCTTTTTTCCAAATTTTTTTTGCAACATTCTCTTGGCCTATCTATAATACACTTTTATAATATCTTTCTATAGAAAAAAAGGAAAAATAATTTAGTATTGTCTCTGATATGGTTGATCTTTATTTTTATTTTTGAATCTTATTATTGATTGTTTATAAAAGTTTCTTTCAGCCTCATGATTCTTTGTTGGTAATGGCAAGTAAGTTGTTGGAATTCTTGCCAAATTTTGGGAAATCTGTATGTTTCTTTCATATAAGAGCTATAGGATTTGGGGCATTCAAGATTTTTTCACCATAACTAACCATAAAAACTGAAAAATTAATGTCACTTCTTAATCAGTTTGTCTTTGATATCCTTTTTTAGAGATATATTTATAAGTTGTGTGTTATCTCCACTAATGTCTGTATTTCAGGTCAAATCAGCAAGAAATTAGTGCAGATATGACTGGGCATGGTCATTTTAGTTGAAGGAAGAGCATGAAGAAAAACACTCTCCAGCAAAGGCAAAAAGTCTGAGCAGTGGTCTCAGACCAATGGACAGCAATAGACAGAGAGCAATGGACAAATAGACAGCAGTGGGCAAAAAGACCAGAGTCCATTAGGGAGATGCAAAAGGATGTCAAATGCTGGCAAGTGGCCAAGGATGGACCATCCTGTCCTTAATATGGGGAGTCAAAGACCTGATGAGGGGTCACTAAGCAATAAAAGGCAATAGAGGATCATTTTTAGATCAGCACCATCAGAGTCAGACAAATCTCAACCCTACTTCTGCCTGTGAACTTCTGCTAGCAATAGGTTAACTATTTACATACATGTCTGCAAACCACCTACACATATCCCCCAAAGTCTACCCTAACTGTAAGCCCAACTCAATAACCCTGAGCCAGATCCCCTAAATGCCATGGCCACTCCAGTGCCACCTGACCAGAGGGGAAGTGAGACAGAGAGACATCTGAATGGAAAGAAGCAGCATCTCAACTGCTAAAACATCTAACTTTTGCAAAGTTTACAGAAGCAAATGACCATGGGAACACATTGCTATGGCTCCTGTAGCCCTCTGCACATGGAATAGGTGACAACTATAGCCTGCAGCCTCCTGGCAGTAAGAACTGGAAAGATGTCCCTAGACCCCAGGCATTTAGGAGAAAGGAGACCTAAGTGCTTCTTAGGCTAACTCTAGGCAGCCTGGGGAAGGAGAAGACAATCACCAACTGGTGAAAGTGAAAGGAAAAGATGGGGGCTCCTGTGGATATGAGTCTATTAAACGCAACAAGCATGCATTGAGCAGCCTGATGTGCACATTCTGGACTCAAGCTTAAAAGACGAAAGGTAGTCCCTGCATTATAGTGGCTGATTCTAGAGCTTGCAAACTCAGACCCCACTGGAGGGCTGGAAAAAAACAGGACAAGTTAAAGAGGCAGGGACAATGGCAAGAGCTTTGTTGTCTCTGGCTCTTGTCAAGTGTTGCTAAGTGATGGGGCTGGTGTCATGGGCAAGCCACCAGTACAGTTGCACAGGGCTCTGGGCTAAGAAGGGTCCCTCAGTTGGGTTTTACTGCTCTTAATTTAATTTATTTTATTATTAAATTTTATCTTTGAGTTTGTGTTTTGTAAGTGAGATCTGTTGAGACAATAGAGCACGTATGGGGACTTGGAACCTCAGCTCCTCCATGACTGTCTTTCATCACCTCCCCAGTTCTTGGCCTCTTTCTTGTCACCCTCTGACTTCTCAGGCCCTATCTAGCCTTCGTTTTCCTGCTCCTGCCCAGGAACAACTGCTGCTGCCGTTCCCCCTGGGTGTCAATTAAGCCAAATCAATTAAGCAATAAAGGGGAACCAATGTTCTTCCATCCCTCTCTGCCTTCAGTGGGGATCCAGGAGCGGGCACCAGGAGGGTTGAGGTCTCAGAGCAGGGCAAGACAGTGACCATCCCCACCCTAATCTGGGTGACTCAGTGCAGGTGAGCCTCTCATTCACTCTCAATCCAGCTACTCAGTGTGATTCAGTGTGGAGGTTGCCATACCTCGGGGACTGCTATCAGCAGTGGGTTAGGGCTGCAGCATGGTGAGAATGGGGAGCAGAGTTTATGGGATGGATGACTCCACAGCTGGTGGGCTGTGCTCATGAGTGGACAAGTTCATTGAATCCCCCTGCACGAAGAGTCCCCTATACCTGTGAGGGGCTGCACCAGCCCCAGAGAAACTACACGCCCAAGAGGAGCATCGCTAGCGAATAGAAAGCACCATCATAGGTCCAGAGGCTGCAGAAGAAAGGACAATGCTTTACATGTTAGTACCTTAACAGCACTTTCCCCCTGCGTTTGGAACAGGGGTCCTTGCATTTTCATTGTGCACTGGACCTTGCAAATGATGGAACCAGCTCTGTTCAGTGGGTGTCTCAGTCCCATTATGCTGCTGTAACAGAACATCATAAACTGGGTGCCTTATTTTCTTAGTCCATTCTATGCTGCTATAACAGAACACCAGAGACTGAGTAGTTTATAATGAACAGCAATTTATTGGCTCAGGGTTCTGGAGCTAGGAATCCAAGATTGAGGGTCTGGCATCTGGTGAGGGCCTTCTTATCACATCATAACATGGTAGAAGGCATCACCTGGAAGAAAGGCAAAAGAGAGAGCATGAGAGACAGCAAAGGAGCCAAACTAGTCATTTTATGAGAAACTCACTTCCACAGTGACAAACTCACTCCCATAATAATGGCATTAATGCATTCATTCCACCTTCAAGGCTTAATCACCTCTCATTAGTCTCCATATCCCAGCACTGTTGTATTTGAGATTACATTACCAACACATGATTTTTTAGGGGACACACTCTAACCATAGCATCTATAAACAATAGAATTGGTTTTTCTCATGGTTCTGGAGGCTGAGAAGTCCAAGACCAAGGCAATGATAGATTCAGTGTCTGGTGAGAACCCACTTCTTGGTTCATGGACAGCTGTCTTCTTCTGAGCCCTCATATGGTAGAAGGGATGAAGGAGCTCTCTGGGGCCTCTTTTTTTTTTTTTTTTTTTTTTTCCCAAAGACAGAGTGTTGCTCTGTCGCCCAGAGTTGGAGTGCAATGGCGTGATCTTGGCTCACTGCAGCCTCCACCTCCTGAGTTCAAGCAATTCTCCTGCCTCAGCCTCTCAAGTAGCTGGGATTACAGGCACATGCCACCATCCCTGGCTAATTTTTGTATTTTTAGTAGAGACGGGGTTTCACCATGTTGGCCAGGATGGTCTCAAACTCCTTACCTAAGGGCGGTAATCCCACTTATTAGGGCTACATTGTCATGACCTAATCACCTCCCAAAGACCTCACCTCCTAATACCATCACCTTGAGGTTTAGAATTTCAGTGAATTCTGGGGAGACACAGACATTCAGATCATAGTAGTGGAAATGCAGATTGACTGTTAGATTTATGACCTACCAAACTAAAGGAGTGAAACTGAAATTCTTTGTAAATTTCCTTAATTCTAAATATCAGCAGTGGCTTTTTTGTTTTTGTAACATTGTACAAACTACAAATTCCAATGACTAGGTTGCACTGATAATTTTATGATACATATGTGTCAGTCAGCTTTACCTGTTGAAAAGGTGCCTATTCATATTTATTGTCCATTTTAATTGTTTTTGTCTTTTCAACTTGTAAGTCATTTTATCTATTCTATTACCAGCCTTTTACCTGTTAAATGCATTTAAAATCTTATTCTATTTATAATTTTTCTTTTGACTGTGTTCCTTATATCTCTAACAAATACAAAAAATGTCAAAAACCCTGTTAATTTTTCTGTAGTGAAACAGGTATTTCTTTTAAAGCCTCTGAGTTATCTGCTTTTAAAAGATCTCTACAACCCTAAGTTATAAAGATATTCTGCAATTTATTTTTCTAAGCTTATAGTTTTATTTTTACATTAAAATGTTTAATATACCCCAAATTTATTTTTGCATATGATGTGAAGTAATGCTGACTTTATTTTCTTTCAAAAGGAGAGTCAGTTTTTCCTATACCATTTCTAAAATAATTATTTTCCACTGAATTGGAGCTTTGCCTCTGTTATATATTAAATTTCCTTGTCTACTAGGATTTCTTTATGGACTCTGTTTTGGTCCACTAATTAAAACCCCAATGAGTCTCATGGCTTTAACCACCCTCTCTATTAAATTGACTGTATTCATGTATACACACACACACACACACACACACACACACACACACATATATATAATGTGTACATACATACATATATATAGGGTGTATATATAATTATTTATATATAATACACACACACACATCTGGAAGGAATCTCCAAATTGGCAATTCCAATGCCTTCTTTTTACAAACGAGACCTGAGGCCTGGAAATGGTACGTGATGTAGCCAGGAGGCAGAACTGAGATTCAGCCTAAAGACTTCTTCAGCAAGGCACTTGTTCTAAGACTTCACAGTGTCTCTCATCAGAGAGGTGTCCTTAAACACATAGAAGAATTAAGAACTTTCAACCTGTACTTAGCGATGACTTTTCTTGACAAGAGTATATAGAGCTACTTTTAGCTCTATATCTCTATATTCTACTTGGACACCAATAATTGGAAATTGATATAATTTCTCATTGTCCTGAACTGTATGTTTATGAATGCTAGGCTGGTTTAGGAAAAACAAATTGTTTTTCAACACATTGTACCCCTTCTTGTGTAAATAAAATAATGTGCTAATTACTTATCATCCTAATCTGTTTATTTATATAGAATCTCTATTCTATAAATTATGGTAATAAACATATATTATCAGGCTGGGTGTGGTGGCTCACACCTAAAATCTCAGCACTTTGGGAGGCCGAAGTGGGCAGATGGTCTGAGGTCAGGAGTTTGAGACCAGCCTGGTCAACATGGTGAAACCCTATCTCTACTAAAAATACAAAAAAAACAGCTGGGCATGGTGGCAAGTGCCTGTAGTCCCAGTTACTCGGGAGGCTGAGGCAGAATTGCTTGAGCCCAGGGAATGGAGGTTGCAGTGAGCCAAGATCACACCACTGCACTCCAGCCTGGGCAAAAGGGCAAGACTCCATCTCAAAAAAAAAAATGTTATCAGTAACTATATGTAAGAGAAGTAATAAAATTCTAACCTTAAAAGATTTCATGAGTCTGAATGTTTGTGCGTGCAAACGCAGGTACTGAATATTTTTGTGCATTTAATTTTTGTTGTTGTTTGTTGTATTTTTTTTGCTATTTCAATTTGGTCTTCCCTTCAATACATGTAAGTAATAGCCCCAAACTGTAAACAATAGGAAGATGAATAAACAAGCTGAGTTCTATTCATGCAAGGGACTGTCACCCAGCAATAAAAATAAAAGAACAGCATGGATAGATCTCACAGTCATTGTGCCGAGAGAATCTTTACATGATAGAGTAAAAATGATATTGTTGCATTGACCTGGCATTTTAGAAGAGAAAAAAAATAACCTATGGTAGGAAAAATTAGGAAACAGAATCTTCTGGGGGTGGAACATGATCAGGAATTGACGGAAGAAGGACACGGAAAGATTTCCTGGAGTGAAGAGAAAGTTCTCTAGGTCGATAGGGACTTAGGTTCCAAGGCTGTATGCATTTCCAAACCTCAGCTCATGTACATGAAAGATTTGTGCATTTCTTCACACATTTTACACCATCAAAAAATTGCTAACAAAGATTGAACTCTCATTAATAAAACACATGCTGAAGTATTTAGGGTGAAGTGCACTGATGACTATAATTTGCTTTGCAGTGTATCCTAAAAAATAAGAAAGATTAATGAGTGGATAGGGAGAGGGACAGATGAACAGATACATCATAAAGCAAGCACAGTCAAATGTTAATTCGAGAATCTAGGTGGTAGGTGTCCACTATAAGATTCTCTCAACTTTGCTGTATCTATGAATATTTTCATAATAAAATGTCATGGGGTAACATGACATTTTAAAGTCATGTTTGGCCGGGCGCAGTTGCTCACACCTGTAATCACAGCACTTTGGGAGGCCAAGGCAGGCAGATATCTTGAGGTCAGGAGTTCGAGACCAGCCTGGCCAAAATGGTGAAACCTCGTCTCTACTAAAAATATGAAAATTATCCAGGTGTGCTGGCGGGTGCCTGTAATCCCAGCTACTGGGAGGCTGAGGCATGAGAATTGCATGAACCTGGAAGGCAGAGGTTCCAGTGAGCCGAGATTGTGCCACTGCCCTCCAGCCTGGGTGACAGAGCAAGACTCCATCTCTAAATAAATAAATAAATAAATACATCAATAAAGTCATGTTCTGTGTGCTTAAACAGAACAAAAGAGAAAAAGCTGTCCTTATTCTCTTTTCAGAAACTTTTATTATTTTCTCTCACATATAATTACTGACAACATATCTTTATTAACACAATTGTAGAATAGACATTCTATATGGATACAGACTAAGATTATAAGTACTTAACAGATTATTTCTTTACATAAAAATAGGTACTATGCAGTAGAAAACAATTTGTTTTTCCTAAGCCAGGCTGGCATTTTTAAACAAGCAGTTTAAGACAACGAGATGGGAAAGTATCATCAATTTCTAATTATTGGGCATCATTGAGAGGCAAGGACACAGGGCTTGGTACCCACGCTTCTTGTGAACTATGTTATGATACCCAAAAATATTTCTTTTTTTTTTTTTTTTTTTTTTGTTGAGAAGGAGTCTCGCTTTGTCTCCCAGGCTGGAGTGCAGTGGCGTGATCTCGGCTCACTACAACCTCTGCTTCCTGGGTTGAAGTGATTCTCCTGCCTCAGCCTCCCGAGTAGCTGGGATTACAGGTGTGTGCCACCATGCCTCCCTAATTTTTCTGTGTATTTTTAGTAGAGACGGGGTTCCGCCATGTTGGCCAGGCTAGTCTCAAACTCCCGACTTTAGATGATCCGCCCGAGGCGGATCTGTAATCCCAAAATGCTGGGATTACAGGAGTGAGCCACCTCGCCCCACAAAAATATTTCTATGGCAATGACAGACAAAAAGACTACTGGAAACCAAAGAGCTGGTAGAGGGAGAGGGGAGGGACAAACAACTAAAAAAAAAAAAAGGCAACAAGAAAAAGGATAAAGGTACCTCAAGCCCCACACAAGATCAGCCTTCTTATCAGTGTGGACAAGCAGTGTTAGGGAAGTTGGTGTCTGAGCCAGGATTGGAGGCTAATCTCTCTAGTAATTAAAACTTCATTAGCTTGGTTTCAGCATTTCTCAGAAATAATCCACAGATTTTGAACTTTGATTGTTTGAATATTATTTCTTCTTATCGCTAAGAAAAACAGGGGGAAGAAAAAGAGCACTGTTCGCTCACACACCAGGGTTTGGTTTATAATGAAGACGTAATACTGACTGGTCCTTGGATTCTGTCACTTTTGGCCACTTGCCTCCGTTTGCGCCCCACTCAAGGTAGTCTCTATCCACACTCAGGGAAGAAATACTTTTTGCTACCTCATCTCTATGCCACAATGTCCCTCTTCCCCCTTCTTTCCTTTATTTGCTTTTTAAAGGGCTCATCAGTGAAGAGAGGAACCTCTTTCTCCTCTCTGATTCTCCTGTCTGGGATTGCCTGTCCCAGAACAGGGTGTGTGCCCCAAGGGATGAGAACCTTGGGGGCCATTGTAGAGTTGTTAGAATTCAGCCCACCACAGGGAGAAATAGGCTTAGAGGACAGGAACTTCCACGAAGATACCAGGGCTGCCTCCAATTAGCCTGAGGCCTTGATACCTTCCCAGCTTTTAGGAAACTCCATTAGAGTTGGAAGGATTTCAAAAGGGAAGGTGGGTTAAAACCAGAGTAGGGGGCCAGACTCAGTGGCTCACGCCTCTAATCCCAGCAACTTGGGAGGCTGAGGCAGCCAGATCACTTGAGGTCAGGAGTTCGAGACCAGTCTAGCCAACATGGCGAAACCCCATCTCCACTAAAAAGACAAAATTAGCTGGGCGTGGTGGCAGATACCTGTAGTCCCAGCTACTCAGGAGGCTGAGGCAGGAGAATCACTTAAATTCAGGAGGCAGAGTTTGCAGTGAGCCGAGATCGTGCCACTGCACTCTAGCCTGTGCGACAGAGCAAGACTGTCTCAAAACAACAACAACAAAAACAAACCAGAGTAGGCCAGCCATGTTTCTGAGTTTCCTGAATCAGGTGTTTTATTCATTTTTAAAGAAATATAGAATATTGAAGAAGAGATTGGGGGTAGCGGTTGTTTTTGCTGCTTCTTCTCTGAATAATGAGGGTCCAGGTCTATTTCAGAGACACATGGCATTATCAGGCAGAGAGGAATCCAGAAGTTGGACCCATATAGAAATCATGCCAGACAGCAGAGAAGTTGGGTTTTCTTTAAAGACCTCATTAGAAAGAGACCCTTCATGTTCCTTTAGGACTCTATTGCACTAGTTGGGATCTCTAACTGGCAGGGTGGACTCTTCTGTTTAACTGAGAGCCTTCCAGCTAAAGTTCTTCTTTTAGTAACCTCAGTGAAGGCAGAGATAATTATTCATTGATTCATAGATAATAAAAGAGAGAGAATGAGAAAGAGACAAAAAGAGACACAGAGGCAGAGAGAGAGACAGAGAAATTTGTAAATCATCTATTCCTCATCCTAAAGACTAAAAAAAGTTTCAAGTTTGGGCTTGGGCACCCCCAAAGACCAAGCCATGAGCCAGAATAGTTCTTCTGGTCCTGGGGAACAACTCAGGCAGAGTGAGACCTCCCCAATCATCTCTGAGGGAAGAAGAAATTAAGGCTAGAGAAGAGGCTGTTCAGCAAATGCCCAACCTCTTGTTGGAGGGTTACACCCACGGGGGCAACAGCCGTGTGCTTCAACTCCTCAAAATCATTGCACTTCTACCCAGGACTGTGGAGTCTTTCCTGTCCACTTTTTGTGAGGGTTGCTTAGAGCAAAACCATTCTGCAGGAGCTATTTATTACATGCTTACAATGCGCTCAGCTTTGTGGGAATCCAGTAAAAAGGCCAGACATAAACCTGTGAAAAATTAAATGGCAGGACCTAATACAAAGACAACAAGAGAAGAGACACCAGGGGGTAGCGAGTGATTAATTGCCAGATGCTGAGGATAGAAATCTCCCAGGAGTTCAGAAGAGGCAATGATTACCTGTTGCTGGCATGCTACCTAGGAGGCCGACTTGATTAAAATTTTTCAGCATGTGTTAAGCCCACACGGTTTTTTTTTCCTTTCATGACCCTCCATTCCCTTCCTCACAGATCTTCTGGATGTTTGGAAGTGATATGGTTTGGCTGTGTCCCCACCCAAATCTCGCTTGAATTGCAATAATCCTCAGGTGTCAAGGGCAAGGCCAGGTGGAGATAAGTGAATTATGGCAGCAGTTTCCCCCACACTGTTCTAGTGCTAGTGAATACATTTCATGCGATCTGATGGTTTTATAAAGGGCAGTTCCCCTGCACAAGCTCTCTTGCCTGCCCCATATAAGATGTGCCTTTGCTTCACCTTTGCCTTCTACCACTATTGTGAGGCCTCCCTAGTCATGTGGAACTGTGAGTTCATTAAAGCTCTTTCCTTTATAAATTACCCAGTCTGGGCATGTCCTTATTAGCAGTGTGAGAACAGACCAGTACAGAAAGTTAAGATATTTTCCAAATGTTTCTAAGAAAAGTTGTCATCTGGGGCTTAACTTCAACTGGCTTCCAAGGAATAGAAACAAAACTCAAAGAAGTAGCAATTTTCACAAGTACTGATTCTTTTTCACTTGATGTGGTATCTTAGTCACAGCAAGAATTACAGAAAGTCATGGTTTGCTACCTTTCCCTTTCCTTAATGACCTCTACACCAATAGAATCAAAATGTTTTGTCACTCTCTCTTTAATGCAAGCTGATTGTGAGTCAGCAATGCTGTTAAGTCTGACCTAACCTGAGAATACTTGAGAAGTCTTTCAAAAAGTATTTATTGAGCCTGTTGATATTGTTTGGCTGTGTCCCCACCCAAATCTCATCTTGAATTGTAGCTCCCAGAATCCCCACTTGTCATGGAAGCAACCAGATGGGAGGTAATTGAATCATGGGGGTGGGCTTTTCCCATGCTGTTCTCTTGATAGTGAATAAGCCTTACGAGATCTGATGGTTTTATAAAGGGGAGTTCCCACGCACATTCTCTCTTGCCTGCTGCCATGTAAGACTTGCCTTTGCTCCTCCTTCATCTTCCACCATGATAGGGAGGCCTCCCCAGCCATGTGGAACTGTGAGTCCATTAAACTTATTTTTCTTTATTAATTACCCAGTCTCAGGTATGTCTTTACAGCAGAGTGAGAAGGGACTAATACACCTCTACTTAGAATAGAGCAGATTCTGAACTTAAGTAGCAGATAATTATAACACAGTATGTTTTGGTTATCTATTTCTGTATTTAAGAAACCATCATATGCCTGTAATCCCAGCACTTTGGGAGGCCGAGGCAGGCAGATCATGAGGTCAGGAGTTTGAGACCAGCCTGACCAACATGGTGAAACCCTGTCTCTATTAAAAATACAAAAATTAGCCGGACGTGGTGGTGCACACCTGTAATCCCAGCTCCTCGGGAGGTTGAGGCAGGAGAATCATTTGAACCTGGGAGGCAGAGGTTGCAGTGAGCCAAGATCATGCCACTGCACTTCAGCCTGGGTGACAGAGCAAGAATCTGTCTCAAACAAACAAACAAACAAAACCATCCTAAAATTCTGGCTAGAAAAAAACCAATGATTTTTATTTCTCATAATTCTGTGAGTAGACCGGCCTCAGCAGGGAAGTTCTTCTGCTTCTCATGCTGTGAATGCAGCATGCAGCTGGGAGCCTGGTTGGGGCTGAAAGGTTTGAGATTGTCTTTCACACTATAGCAGCCAAGCATGGGCTTCTTGTTAGTGTGGTGGCTGGAATTCAAGGGGGAGTAGCCCACGAAAACAAGCCCCAGTGTGCAAGCCCTTATCAATCACTTGCTTTTAGCCCTTTGACTAATGTCCCAATGACCAAAGCAAGCCATACCACCAAGCCCACAGTCCATGTGGGAGGTGACCACCCGAGGTTGAGCAACCCCTATTGCTTGTTAGCAAAATCTTTCTTAAACTTCTAGGCCCCAATTGAACTTGTCCTTTTTCTCCAGGATAATGAAAAGTTACATTACTTGTGTTATTAGCCAGCCTATTCCTCAACAGGCAAAAGCTATAGATATTCCTGACATGCCTAGCAGTTTTTTCATGTCTGAGATTTGATCTCTGTGTCTCCAGGAAGTCATGGTTGATATTTAAGTCTGGGTTTGGTGCCACTCCAAGGTGCTCTGTTGGTACCACATTTGGGTACAACTTGTATGAAGACAACTGAAGAACATCTATCAAGATGACACTACCCTTTAATCCAGAAAATTTACTTCTGAGAATTTATTCCACATATGTACTTTTACTTATGCTTTTCATTGTAACATCCTATGGTAGTAAAAGATTGGAAACCTCACATTTGTTAATCAATACAGAAATGGTTAAATAGACTATGGTACATTCACACAGTGGAATACTCCACTTATATTTTAAAAATGAAATAAAATAAAAAATAATAAATACATGTTCTAGGATATACTGAGAAAGACAAAATGCAAAGAAAGTAGCAAACTACATTTACAAAATAGTAAACTATATTTTGTATATAAAAGGAGAAAATATATTTGTATATATCTTAGTATGTACACAAAAACACTTGAGAAACAAACATAAGAAACTAATAACAGTGATTGCCTGGCATTCATATAGATTTAGTAGAGTGGAGGGGCCCCTGAAGAGATGAGAATAAGAGTGGGAGGGAAAATTCTTACTGTACAGACATTCCCTGACTTACAATGGCTCAACTTACAATTTTCAACTTTACAATCATGTGAAACTATTGCAATTTCTATGCAATGTATAGTATTCAATAAATTATATGAGATATCCAACATCTTCTTGTAGCTTTCATGTTAGGTGATTTTGTCCAACTGCTGGTGAAGTAAGTGTTCAGAGTATGTTTAAGGTAGGCTAGGCTAAGCTATGATGTTCAGCAGGTTCATTGTATTACATGCATTTTAGACTTAAGATATTCTTCACTCATGATGGATTTATTGGGATGTAACCCTTTCATAAGTTGAGCAACATCTGTATATTACATGTATGTGTGTGTGCATATGCTTATATATGCATATATAAATTTGATTTATATACCTCTGTGAATATATTACCTTCTCAAAACACAAATTAAAACATTTTTTAATTCCCTTTCATGCTTCAGAAGAGTGGTTTAGTTTCTGTGGCTTACAATTAAGAATGCCAACTGATTTGATGGGATAGGCACCGTGCTGAATACGCTGCAAGGAGCGGTGAAAGTATATTTATGATCCCTGCCCTCTGTAGGGAGATACTTTTCTCATGTTCCTCTGTGTCTTGTCAGAAGAGGCACTATCTTTTCAAGGATGCTTCTATAGCACATAGCCTGGAAGATAGAGATAGTATCTTCCTCCAGAGAAATGGAAATTTTTGTTTGCTATCTGTGATGATTAATATTGAGTGTCAACTCGATTGGATTGGAGGACACAAAGTATTGTTCCTGGGTGTGTCTGTGAGGATATTGCCAAAGAAGATTAACATTTGAGTCGGTGGAATGGGAGAGGCAGACCCACCCTCAGTCTGGGTGGGCACCATTTGATCGGCTGTCGATGTGACTAGGATAAAAGTAGACAGAAGAACATGGAAAGACAAGACTGACTGAATCTTCCGGCCTCCATGTTTCTCCCATGCTGGATGCTTCCTGCCCTCGAATCCTGGACTCCAAGTTCTTCAGCTTTTGGATTCTTGGACTTATGTCAGTGGTTTGCCAGGGGCTCTCGGGCCTTTGGCCACAGACTGAAGGCTGCACTGTTGGCTTCTCTACTTTTGTGGTTTTGGGACTTGGACTGGCTTCCTTGCTCCTCAGATTGCAGACAGCCTACTGTGGAACTTCACCTTGTAATAGTGTGAGTCAATATTCCTTAATAAACTCCCCTTCATAGATACATCTATCCTATTAGTTCTGTCCCTCTAGAGAGCCATGACTAATACACTATCCAATGTAATAAAGATTTCTCCCTCCAGGGCCAAGGTCAGGCAGGTTTGCTTGCATCCCATTATAAAAGATTGGCCTTGCCTAAGCACAGGTTCCCTCATCCATGATGCCACCCACTGCATATGTGCCATCCATCTGGGCATCTCTGTTGTCCCTGTGAGACTTGAGGATCAACAGAAAACCAAAAAACATGAAGCTCATGCTGCTTTCTGTGCTGAGAGTAGTAAAGTTCTTTGTCTTTGATCCAGGAGTCTTGTGTCTTCTGCCAGCATTTATGAAATTGTGGTGGGCTAGCTAGTTATCTTGTAGGTAAAGTAAAATCTCAGATCCTTCCTACCTTGGAGACTCTCATGGAGGTATCATTCTAATGAGGGAAGGAAAAAACATGAAAACAAATAATGTAATTATAAATTGTCAAAGGTGCTGGAAACAATGATTAAATAGTGTGGAACAGGGCAGAGGGTGAAGACAAGATAATGAGGGAAGACCTCTCAGAAGTGGTACCATTTAAACCAAGGAGTAGCACTATTTAAATTGTCTGAAAGAGGAGTTCAGTTTAACCAGGCACGTGAAGATTGAAACCCAAAAACTCTGGGCAGAGGGAATAACACACACATCTGAGGCACAGACAAAGAACAGAGAAAGGCCAATGTAGGTCTAGAGGGACCTGAGGCCTGAGATGAGTGAAAGATTCTCCCCACAGCCTGAAAGCTTGAAGGGATGAGTAACTCCTCCCTTCTCAGGCCCAGTCCCAATGAGCAAGGCTACTTGCACCAGCAGCATGCACCAGCAAGAGAGCAGAAGCAGAAGAAAGCCGGCCAGAAGACACCTACCCTGGCCAGAAGACACGTACCCCTGAAGATCGAGAAAGAGGCTGTCCGGATAGTACATAGCAGTCATGTCAGACTGAGACACTTCTTGTTTACAGGAGACCATATAACCCCTGCCCCATCCTCATTTGGTGCTGAGGCCATTTTAGGCCTCATTAAAACAGCATGTTGCTCCACAGGGCCTCGTGTTGTCTGTTGGTGCGCTCTCAGACTTGGAACCGATACAAGAACCTTACAATGAGGTGGAAGAGAGAAGCACGGCAGTATTGTGCACAAAGTCTTGTCTGCTGTGGAATGGAGTTTGGACGTTTCTCACCACTTTCAAGGAAGGGAATGAATTGACCTGGTTCACTTCCTAAGAAGGCTACTGTCTGTGTGGTGCTCCTAGAGGCATGGGAGAGGAGTGAAGACAGAGATGACCAAAGAAACACTTGGGGAAAGAATGGAAGCAGCATGTGTTAGCTTGGGAAAGGGAAACATACCAGCATCCGAGATCTGGCCATCAGAGAGAATAACAAACACTGAGGGTAAGCCAGAAATACTGCAGGTTTTGGAGATGGATCTAATTCTTCAGAAGTTTGGGGTTGTAGGAAAACATCTGTAGATGTTATAAGAATGATATTTCCCTAATGACTTATTTCAGTGATGCCATTATCTGCATTGATTTTCTTTCCCCCCTTCCTCTCCCTCTCCCCCTCCCTCCCTTTCTTCCTTCCTTCCTTCCTTCCTTCTTTCTTCTTTTTCAGGGTCTCACTCTGTCATCCAGGCTGGCTGAAGTGCAGTGGTGGGATCTTGGCTCACTGCAACCTCAGCTTCCCGGATTCAAACGATTTTTGTGCCTCAGCCTCCTGAGTAACTGGGATTACAGGCATGCTCTACCACACCCAGCTAATTTTTGTAGTTTTAGTAGAGATGGGGTTTTGCCATGTTGGCCAGGCTGGTCTCAAACTCCTGACCTCAAGTGATCCACCCACCTTGGCCTCCCAAAGTGCTGGGAATACAGGTGCAACCCACCACACCCGGCCATCTGCATTGATTTTCTGTTGGCAATGCTTCCAAACACTTTCCCCTGATCATCCCTCTTTTCTATGTCAATTGCTAGTGACCTCTAGAGAAAAACTTTACTAGAGAAGTTGGTATTTAAAATAACTTACACAATGAAGAATTATCTTTATTTTGTTTGTTTTGTAAGTTGCAATAGTAGTGTTTTCCGGGTGAAAGCATGCGCATTAGTTAGTTGAAGACTAGGTGCAATAGTGATACATCCCAAACATGAGTCATGCAGGTTGACAGGGCACTCGACTCCACACAGGCATTCAGGGCAGGGCGGATGGAGGCTCTGTTCTTGCAGCTGCCCCATCTGGAACATGTGGTCTTTTTGGTTTTTAATTGCCTCAGTTAGAAGTGGCACATGTCACTTCCTCTCACCATCCACTAACCAAAATTAGTCCTGTCGCCTCAACCTAATGGCAAGAAAGGGTAAGAAACCTAGAAAGTGAGTTCTCACTTATCAATGGGAGCTAAACACTGGGTATGCATGGACATAAAGGTGACAACAAAAGAAACTGGGAACTATCAGATGGGGAAGACGAGGGAGGAAGGGAAGGAAGTTATGGAATGGAAGTTAGCTCATATGAAGTGCTAAAGAGGGCAGTAATGCAGTGGAGGGAGACGAGGATAGAGAAATGGACTTGCAGTTTGAGACAGGTGACTGGGGAGGCCTCGCTGAGAAGGGGGTATTTCGATATGGCCTGAGGAAATGTGACAAGGCACCTGACAGAGATCTGAGTGAAGAGTTTTCCAGAAAGAGGGGACAGCAAGAGCAAAGGCCCTGAGATGAGTGCATGCTTCACATTTGGGAACGGCAAGGAGACAGAGGGTCTAGGGCAGAGTGGACAATGGGATAACTGATGATGCTGTGGTCAGAGACACGAGGGGCCCAAGATTTTGCAGGCCATTGTGAGGACTTTGGCACTTAACCTAAGTGATATGGGGAACTCCATTAGAATTTGATCTTTGTGAATTAAAGATGTAGAAACTGGGAGAAAAAAGGATTCAAAAACGTAAGCATCAGTGGCAGCCTAAGGTTCTAGGACAGTTAAGGGAGCATTTGGGACTTTGCTTCTAAGACTGTTTTGTGATATTTCAGCATTTTTCCTTTCAGGAGATCATGTGGTGACCAGAACAATCACTGCATGTCAGTGCTTGCACAAACCAAAACAGCCCCCTGCTGGCTTTCAGCAGTGCAGCAGACCAGGCAATTTCCTTAGATCCAATTGCAGCCTTATGGGGTACCTCACTCACAGCAGGGTGGGAGGTAGACGGGTGTATCAGTCAGTGTTCTCTAGAGAAACAGAACTTGACATGGTTTGGGTATCCGTCTCCTCCAAATCTCATGTTGAAACGTGATCCCCATTGTTGGGAGTAGGGCCTGTTGGGAGGTGTTAGGGTCATGGGAGTGGATCCCTCATGAATGGCTAGATGCCATCTCCATGGTAATGAGTGAGTTCTCTCTCCATGAGTTCACATGAGAGCTGTTTGTTTAAAGGAGGCTGGCACCTCCTCCCCTTTCTCTTGCTCCTTCTCTCACCATGTGATATGGTTTGGGTTTGGGTCCCCACCCAAATCTCATGTTGAATTGTAATCCCCAGTGTTGTGGGAGGTGCCTGGTGGGAGGTGACTGGATCATGCGGCAGATTCCCCGCTTCCTGTTCTTGTGATTCTCCCAAGATCTGATTGTTTAAAAATGTGTAGCACTTCCCCCTTCACTCTCTTCCTCCTGCTCCTGCCATGTAAGACATACCTACTTCCCCTTTGCCTTCCACTATGATTGTAAGTTTCCGGAGGCCTCCCCAGCATCATGCTTCCTGTACATCCTGCACAACCATGAGACAATTAAACCTCCTTTCTTTAGAAATGACCCAGTCTCAGACATTTTTTTACAGCACTATGAGAACGAACTAACACACCATGTCACACACCTGCTCCCCTTTGCCTTCCGCCATGAGTAAGAGCTCCCTGAGGGCTCATCAGAAGCCAAGGCGATGCTGGTGCCAGGCTCATACAGCCTGCAGAACTATGAGCCTAATAAGCCCCTTTATAAACTACCCAGTCTCAGGTATTCCTTTATAACAACACAAAACCAATAAGAGAAATATATCTCCTTTTCCTGGTCCCCTGCTTGTAGACAGCAGGTCATGGGGCTTCTCAACCTCTATAATCATGTGAGCCAGTACCTTATAATTACCTTCTGTCTGGAGATTTGGACTCTGCAGGTTGGGAAGTCCCATGATCTGCCTTCTGCAAGCTGGAGACCCAGGAGAGCCAGTGATATAGTTGGGAGGCCTGAGAGCTAGAGAGCCAATGGTGTGATTTCCCCAAGTCTGAAGATGTGAGCACCGGGAGCACCAAGGGCCAGAGAATCCACATTCCAGCCCAAGCAGCCAGGCAGAGAGCAAATTCACCCTTCCTCCCCTTTTATGCTCCATTCAGACCCTCAGCAGATGAGGTGATGCCCACCCACCCTGGGGAGGGCCATCTGCTTTGTTCAACTCACCAATCCAAATGCCCTTCTGGAAACACCCACGGAGACACATCCAGGAACAACATTTAACCAGCTACCCATGGCCCAGTCAGGTTAACACACAATAGTAACCATCACAGCAGGGTTCTGTTTCTTTTCATTTTATTTCTTCCCCAAGGGTAGTAACCCTGCAGAGTGAGTCCAAGTGAATGTCTTTGACAACCACTGGGCAGCCTCTCACAGTGCCGCTCACTGGCTTCTGCCTCGATTTCCCATGAATGGCCCCTACTATACTGAGGGGATGAGGAAAAGCCCAGTGCCTGCCCCTCCTTAAGAGTCTTCCCAGGTAGCGATGGGGGTGCCCACATTGACGTGAGGCTGGTTGGGATATGTTTTCTCCCTCAAATGGGAGAGATCAAAGGGTTGGAATAGCCTGGCCTCTGCTCCTTCTTTTTCTTTTCCTCTTTCTTTCTTTCTCTTCTTTCTTTCTTTCTCTTTCTTTCTTCTTTTTCGTTTTTTTTTCTTTTCTTTTTTTTTTTTTTAAGAGAGACAGGGTCTCACTCTTTCACACAGGTTGGAGTGCAGTGGTGCAATCATAGCTCATTGCAGCCTTAAACTCCTAAACTCAAACAATCCTCCTCCTTCAGTCTACTGAGTAGCTGGAACTACAGGTTCGCACCACCTCACTTATCTAATTTTTTTTTTTTTTTTCGGTAGAGACAGCCTCTTGCTATGTTTCCCATGCTGGTCTGGAACTCATGGCCTCAAGCAATCTTGCTGCCTCATCCTCCCTTTAAATTGCTAGGATTACAAGCATGAACCACCATGCCAGGCCTTTGTCCGTTCCTGTCTCTGCTCTGTCCACCTCCAGGAATGTCTCCTCATTGCCCACTCCCCCTTCCTCCCATCCCACTACCATTCAAGGATCTAGTGAAGGGTCTAAAGTGTTTCTGGGTCCTGCCCAATGCTGGAGTTATTGGACTTCCTATCACGTGTCTCCCTCCACTCATCCATTTGGCCATGTGTAACTGTGGGGTCCATGACCATGATGCTGAGTGGCTCTGTCTTGACATGCTGTTGCTTCCATGTGCATGCACCCACATTTAAGCATTTACAGGTTGTGCTGTATCCGTGTGTGAGCTCAGGAATACCTGTATACCTATTCAAGAGCATCTTCCAGAGGTGGCTACTTCATGCTCCTGTGTTTTTAACAATGTGTTATTGACAACAAGGAACAAGAGATAAAGGCAGAGGTAGAGATGATAAAGACAGAGACAGAGAGAGACAGAGAGGCCTCCCCAGGCTTTCGGCTCTACTAAGACATTCTAACTTTTTGGTAAGACATGGGCTGAAGTCGGGTGGAGTTGGGAGGAAGAAACAAGAAACAGGACAGGGAGAAATGTTGTTCCACTTTGCCGTGATCTCACAGGATTTCCAACATGCCTTCTTCCTTTCCCTAATTATCAGGACCCTACAGCATGGCCAGATTTTCTTTCATGGTCTTCCATTTGCCAAGTGCAAATGTTTTCGGCTGGGAGTCTGTGCCACTCCCGCCACAGCTGGAACCCTCCCCAGGCCTTCGGCAAGTATTTATGGTTGAGCGCTGACTTTTCGCATTGTAGATGAAGATGTCAGCATCCCAGGCAGCCGTGCGTTAGGTTGGGACCAGCACAAATAGCTCTTAGCATTGTTCAACGACAGCACAGCCCCATGTGTCTTTTAAAAATAGCAATGCTGTATTTGAAGTTTTAAAAAGAAGACATGTTGGGTGTGTGTTGGCCACGCCCTCATCTGTCTTCATTCTAAGGAGATACAAAATTAGAACATTTAGGAAGAGAAAAGGGAAGGAACAATCATTAACACGCTCCCCCACGCCCACACACCCTCTTCACCTCATTTCACAGTGAGGCCCTTCTTGTGCACATCCCTGAGAGACAATACTCAGAAGAACTTGTCCTCTCTAAGCCACAGGATTAATCCATAGAGGATTTTGTCTGAAAATAAGTGAAGAGACCTAAAACTCAGCCTTACTAGTTGATATCAGTTAAAAAAAAAAAGTCTACTGGGTCAGAGTGAGAAAGAGGAAAACAGTGTGATGATTTTACTAATGTACCAGATGTGATTTTCAAAGGAAAAATTTCTCCTATCCAAACTACTTCAATGCCACAAAGCCACTTTCTTGGACGAGAGCAGGAAGAAAGTGTGCTGGTTGCTGGCAGCTGGCATAAGACTCTCCCTAGCACTGTCCCAGCAGGCCCAAGTCCTGCCCAGGACAGGGCCTCTGTGTAACTAGCACCTGAGGGTGTATACTCAAGGTGAAAGTGGACCCCAGGTGTTCTGACCCTTGTGAGCGAATATAGTGTTGCTTGGAGGTGGCAGCTGGGATAGTTGGAATTGTTATGAGAAATTCCAAGAGGGCCAGACGCTTCTGTGGGGATGCCTGCAAATTGAGATATGAAAGAATGTTCCATCTAGGGAAAGAAAAATGTTTAAAGAACACTGTTACTCCCAACCATCAACTTCAAGTTCCAAATAGGGAGAAATGCTGTATGCCTTGGAAAAATGAAGCTCAACTATAAACACCCTGTCTTCAGGGGGTGACTGGCACTCACTCCTACAAGGACCCTGAGATTTTTTTTTCTTTTTCCCCACAATAAGTCTTTTTTTAAAATTCTTTTTAAATTTATATATATTTAGGGGTCTGAGGCCTTTTTACACATCAAACTTTAGTCTTCCTGCCACTCTGGGCATCATGACAGCTGCTTTCAGAAACAGGTCTCTCCCAATACTCTCCACTGCTCCAAAAGAAAATTGCCCTCTGCTATAGATCGTTTGTGCAAACAGACATTTTACAGGTACTAAGGGTCAGTTTCTGTAACTATTCTGCCACATTTTTGCCTATTTGATTCCTCTTACTCATGCTTCACTGCTTCCTGCTGCTTTTTCCTTTCTGCTTTCTAATGAAATTCTTGGGCATTTATCGTAACTCAGCAGTCCCCAACCTTTTTGACACCAGGGACTGGTTTGGTGGAAGACAATTTTTCCACAGACCAGGGTTGGTTGGGGGGTGGTTTCAGGTGATTCAAGCACATTGTATTTATTGTGCATTTTCTTTTTCCTTCCTTCCTTCTTTCCTTCCTTCCTTCCTTCCTTCCTTCCTTCCCTCCTTCCTTTCTTTCTTTTCTTTTCTGTCTTTCTTTTTTTTCTTTGAGACATAGTCTCACTCTGTTGTCCAGGCTAGAGTGCAGTGGCACGATCTCGATTTCAGCTCACTGCAATCTCCGCCTCCCAGGTTCAAGCAATTCTCGTGCCTCAGCCTCCTGAGTAGCTGGGATTACAGCCACACCACCATACCTGGATAATTTTTGTATTTTTAGTAGAGATGGGGTTTCACCCTATTGGCCAGGCTGGTCTGAAACTCCTGACCTCAAGCGATCCGCCCGCCTCAGCCTCCCAAATTGCTGGGATTACAGGCATGAGCCACCAAGCCCAGCTTATTGTGCACTTTCTTTCTATTACTATTACATTGTAATATATGACAAAATAATTATATAACACACCATAATGTAGAATCAGCGGGAGTGTGAGCTTGTTTTCCTGCAACTAGAGGTCCCATCTGGGGACGGTTCATCAACATTAGGTTCTCATAAGGAACGTGCAACTAGATTCCTCGCATATGCAGTTCACAATAGAGTTCACCCTCCTGTGAGAATCAGATACTGTGGCTGACCTGTCAGGAGCCGGAGCTCCATGGGAATGTGAGAGATGAGGAACGGTGTGGATTCAGGTGAAGCTTCCCTCGCTGGCCCACCACTCACCTGCCATGCAGCCCGGTTCCTAACAGATCCCAGACTGGTACCAGTCCATGGCCTGGGGGTTGGGGACCCCTGCTCTAACCGTATACTAGGTCCTGGTTAGGAATTGTACAGACTTTCTCTCATTCCATCCTCACAATTACCCTGTGAAGGAGACAGTATTAACCTTAATTTGCAGAGAAATAAATGTGAGCACAGAGAGGTTGCTACCTTGACCGAGGCTGCACAGCTATGAGTGTTGAGTCGGGACTGGAGCCTGTGCTACCTGGCCTCACAGGCCCATGCTTGTCGAAGCTTATGCTGCCACCCACAGCCTCCCCAGGCTGCCCCTGCCATCAGGGACCATGCAGATGGCTTTGGCAGAGTGTTCTGTCATGGCCTTGTATGAGTCCCAGGCAAACCTCTGCTAGCCGACTTGAAACCCACCTTGTGTGGATTTCTAAGCCAGCTGCTGCTGCCCCTCCAGGATTTTGGGGATCCCACTATAGGCCGAGGGCCCTGCTGTCCGGGGGACTTCACAGCCAAGACCTCCACAAACTGCATGATTTGGGCAAAATGAAAAGTAACTCTTCTTATATAAAGGTTAGAAATCCACACTCAGTTACAAAAGAGAAAGTGGCCCAAGAAAGAAGGGGATGGCAACTTCTAATAAGATCAGACAGAAAGCTGACTAAGTACATCTAAAACCATCTCAGCAGAAACTGCCAGCTTCCATGTGGGAGGAAAAATGCAAGGAACTCACCCAAGGACAGGACACTGTCCTCATATCTGCACTGAACCCTTTCATCAACACCCCAGTCCCTTCCACCCTGGAGGGTCCCAGTCTTCTGGACACGGTAGGGCAGTGCTGGCTGTGACCCGTGAGAAGTTCTCTCCAGGAACCCTCAGCCAGGGCTATGCTCCAATGAATGATGGCGTGGAGCTAGAACTCAAATATGGCTCCAGTTCAGTGATGGGCCCTGAACAGAGGTGATGTATTAACCTTTGTACTACCGGCTCTCAAATGCAGCCACACTCTTTAATATTTAGCTCTCCAAAGGCACAGTGTGTTCCCGAAACTAATGTCTATTTGCACATATCCTTTACCCCCAGGTCATTCCCAATCTCGCCCACCATCTTCTCAAAACAGGTGAAAAGTAATTTCGGTAACTTCCCTAAGTAGATAGAAGAGGAATTAAGCCCAGGGAGGCAAGTCCAATTAAAGATCTGATTCATGTTACAATTCTGTCCTGTGGGAAAGAAATCGATTCTCTGCTCTCTGGTTGCCTCTCAGTTGCACATCAGTGAGGTTAGTGCTTTGCACAGCCATGGGCTCTGGGCGTTAAGAGTTGAGACCAAAAGAAATGTACAGATCAGAAAAGGTGACTCAGCTCCTAGGGGGTGAAGAATGAAGGAGATAAAACAGCTTAAAGACCTGGAGTGGCACCCTCCATCTGGAGGAGAAGAGGAAAAGGAGAGGAGGTGTGTGGAGTGAGAGGCAGAGAGAGAAAGAGGAGAGGTGCTGGCAAAATGAAGGCGGCAGGAGAGGCAGGGAGGAGGGAGAGGAGGAGGAAGAGGAGGAGGAGAAAGAGAAGAGGAGGAGAGAGAAAGGGGAGGAGGAGAGAGAAGGAGGAGGAGAAAGAGAAGAGGAGAGAGAAAGAGTTGGAGAAAGAGAAGAGGAAAGAGAAGGAGAGGAAAAGAAAGAGGAAGAGGCCAGGCGCGGTGGCTCATGCCTGTAATCCAGCACTTTGGGAGGCTGAGGTGAGTGGGTCACCTGAGGTCAGGAGCTCGAGACAAGTCTGGCCAACATGGTGAAACCTTTTCTCTACTAAAAATACAAAAATTAGCCAGGCGTGGTGGAAGGCGCCTGTAATCCCAACTACTTGGGAGGCTGAGGCAGGAGAATCACTTGAACCTGGGAGGCAGAGGTTGCAGTGAGCCGAGATCGCGCCACTGCACTCCAGCCTGGGCAGCAGAGTGAGATTCCATCTCAAAAAATAAAAAAGAAGGAGGAAGAGAGAATAGGAGGAGAGAGGAGGTGAAGAGGAGGAGAAAAGGGAAGAAGGAGGAGAAAAGAAAGAAGGTAAAGAGGAGGAGGGAGAAGGGGAGAAAAAAGAGGAGGAAGAGAGGGTAAGAGGAGGGAAGGTGGAAGAAGAGGTAAAGAGGAGGAGAGTGTAAGGAAGCAGGGGAGAGAGGAGGTAAGAAGGAGGAAGAGGAGGAGAGAGAAGGGAAGGAGGAAGAGGAGGAGGAGAAGAAAGCAGGAGTAGAGAGAAGGTGAAGATGAGGAGAGGAGAGAGAAGGGGAGGAAGAAAGAGGAGCAGACTGGGGGAAAGAAGGAGAAAGAAGAGGAGGAGAGAGGAGGGAGGAGGAAAAGAAGAAAGGAGTGGGAGAGAGCAGGTGAACAGGTGGAGGAGAGGGGAGGAAGAGGAAGAGAGGATGAGAAGAGGATGAGGCAGAAGAGAAGGGAGGAGGGAGGAGGTGGAGAGGAGGAGGAGGAGGAATAGGAGGCGGGAGGAGATGAGGAAGAAAAGGAGGAGGAGGAGAAGTGAAAAGAGGGGAGGGAAGGGAAGGAGAGATTGATCTGTGCTCCAGAAACCACTTGTTCTCAGCATTCCAAGAAGAGGGCCTTTCCCAGCCAGCAGGAGGAGTTCAACTTTTACAAGGCAGGAGGAGAATGTGGGCAGCACCAGCACCTGGAGGCTGTTTGTTCGGGTGGCTGCTGCCTCTCCGCAGCCAATGCCCGGGTCACACATGATTATCAGCTGGCTCAGGGATTTGCTCTGTGAAAGGTGGAAGCTGGTCCTGATTGGGCTTTGCTTGAGTCTTGAGGGGCAAGAAAGCTAGATGTTAACTTGAATGAAAGTCTTTCTGGCTCACCAGTTAAGACAGAAAATGTTGTGCTCTTTTTCTGAGGAACTGCCAATATGCTTGTGGGGGCAGAGGAAACTGATCAAAGCAAATCACCCTCTTTTTTTTTTTTCTGAGATGGAGTCCCACTCTGTCACCCAGGCTGGAGTGAAGTAGCACGATCTCAGCTCACTGCAACCTCTGCCTCCTGGGTTCAAGCAATTCAGCCTCCCGAGTAGCTGGGACTATAGGCACGCGCCACCACACCCAGCTAATTTTTGTATTTTTAGTAGAGACGTGGTTTCACCATGTTGGCCAGGATGGTCTTGATCTCCTGACCTCATGATCTGCCTGGCTCAACCTCCCAAAGTGCTGGGATTACAGGCATGAGCTATAGTGCCCGGACACCTCACTTCTTTAGGGAAGGCATCAGCTGAAGGGATGGCCCTGCTGTCTAGGTGAAAAGCAAACCTGCTTACTCCAATCTGGGCACTAAGGTTTGACCCCCTTGGGGTGTGACAGGGTCAGACATTTAGCCATGACACAGTCCACCTGATTTGCTGAAATGTGGTGACATGCATCAAAAAGCACTAAGACTGGCCAGGTGCAGTGGCTCATATGTGTAATCCCAGCACTTTGGAAGGCCGAGGCACTTTGGAAGGCCGAGGCACTTTGGAAGCGAAGCAGGTGGATCACCTGAGGTAGGAGTTCGAGACGAGCCTGGCCAACATGGCAAAACCCTGTCTCTACTAAAAACACAAAAATTAGCTGGGAGTGGTGGTGTGCGCCTATAATCCCAGCTACTCGGGAGGCTGAGGTGTGAGAACTGCTTGAGTCCAGGAGGCGGAGGTTGCAGTGAGCTGAGATCGCGCCACTGCACCCCAACCTGGGCTACAGAGTGACTCTGTCTCAAAAAAATAAAGCACTAAGACCCGTTTCTCTGGGGTCTTCAACAGTGCTTCTGACATGACGGTGTCTTGTAATATACTCTTAGAAGTTTAAAATTTTCTGGGCAATGAAAGAAAGGCCCTGCTTTAAAAATATTCCAAATATGGCTGTAAATCTGAGATATGAAGACTGATATCACAAAACTATGAAGAAAATAAGATTGCCTTATCTAAAGCTTCACTGCTTCCTTTCCAAGCCATTGTACTAAGACCACAAACGAAACCAGCTCCCAGTTACTTTAGCTGTCACATGTAAATTTGGCCAATCTGTCAAGTAAATAACATGTAGTTACTGT
The DNA here is from genome assembly GCF_028885655.2 of Pongo abelii. Lineage (NCBI taxonomy): Eukaryota > Metazoa > Chordata > Mammalia > Primates > Hominidae > Pongo > Pongo abelii. Next base: position 30,521,597 of record NC_071993.2, on the reverse strand, counting down.
GTGCCTTTGGCTGGGTGTTACTGGGCAAAATACCACAGAAATATGATACTTGCTCCTGGGACAAAGGACTTTTTTGCTAAAATCAAGATAGTCCTGGGCAAAGAGACGGTTGGTCACCCTAGGTATGACACGCAAATGGCCCAGCACAAGCATCCCTCTCCTGTCCACCTGATTAACTATGAAGACTTAAGGTTAAGTTTTTCTATCCTCAACACCTGGATCTCAGGGATATTTTGTTTTTCCTCTGAGAATCTCCATGGAACTTGATCTAGCTGGATGTCAGGTACGCAAGCACAGTACCATGGTGTTTGGTTAAGGGATATGTGGATATTTGCCATTTTTCCTGGCAACTTTGCATCTAAGCCCCTTCCTGTGGGAAGCAAATCCCTCATCCTGAGTCTTGGCGGGAGGCAGATGATTCCATATTTCTATTTTCATTCACACACCATACTTTGGGCAGTAACAACTTAGAAAAGAGCATGTCCCCAGGGGCTAATGAAGGGAGCAGGCATGCGTCCTTGGCTTCACACTTGAGAGGATCTCCACAACCCTTGAAGATAGAGCTGGCTGTGCAGAGAAACAGGGGCCCAGCCAACCAGTCTTGCTGGCAGTAGGGGTGGTTGAGCAAAAGTCCAGGGGCAGAGGAGGAATGAAGCCAGCCAACCGGGTTGGCAGAGCAACATGTAGGCTCCAGACCAGCAAGAGAGATGGTGGCCTCCTCCCTGGGCTCGTCCATGATGAGGTGTTTTGTGTGTGTGTGGTGTGTGGTAATGAAGTCTCTGAACTTGGTTCTCCAGTTCCCAATTCTGTGAGCCACTCAATATACTTTCAGCAAATTCCATTTCTGCTTATGAACTTTTTTTTTTTTTTGAGACGGAGTCTCGCTTTGTTGCCCAGGCTGGAGTGCAGTGGCGCCATCTTGGCTCACTGCAAGCTCTGCCTCCCAGGTTCACGCTATTCTCCTGCCTCAGCCTCCCGAGTAGCTGGGACTACAGGCGCCCGCCACCAAGCCCAGCTAATTTTCTGTATTTTTTAGTAGAGACAGGGTTTCACCGTGTGACCTGACCTTGTGATCCGCCCACCTCGGCCTCCCAAAGTGCTGGGATTACAGGTGTGAGCCACCATGCCCGGCTGCTTATGAGCTTATTTTAAGACCATTGATGTGGCCCTGGGTAGTGGCTCATGCCTGTAATTCCAGCACTTTGGGAGGGGTGGCGGAAGGATCACTTGAGGCCAGGAGTTCAAGACCAGCCTGGGCAAAACAATGAAACCTGTTCTCTACAAAAAATTTAAAAATAGCCAGGCATGGTGGCATGTGCCTGTAGTCCCAGCTACTCAGGAGGCTGAGGTTGAAGGATCCGTTGAGCCCAGCAGTTCAAAGCTGCAGTGAGCTATGATCTTGCCACTGCACTCCAACCTGGGCAACAGAGGGAGACCCTGTCTCAAAAATTTTTTAAAACCTGCTTACAAGGGGAGATAGGTGTCTATTTGTGAAGATAAGGACCTTCCCTTCTAGACAAAGCAGGCTACAGGTACCCAAAAGGCAGAAGAACCCATGGGATTTAGGGATACTAAATAGGGCCTGAGAGTCTAATGGAAAAGGTGATATATTCTGATTTCCCACTACATTTTCGAAGTGTGGACCAATCAAACATTTCACTGCACTGGAAGATATTCAAGCAAGTCCCAGGGACCTGTGGAGCAACGTACACACTGTACATTTTAGCACAGGAAAAGAAAAAGTCATAATTTTTTTTTTTTTGCTTTGGAAATTGCTTGATCTGGCACAACGAAACTCAGCCAATCCATCAAAAAGCTATTTATTGAACACCTACCATATGTGGACTTGGCTAAAACTTTGCCCAGTCTGCTTGGCAGAGAATATCCAAGCCTAGACTCACATCGTCCTACAACTGGAATCAGTTAGAGTGATTTGTAGTCTGCTTTAGAAAATTTTGAAAAACTAAATGTCTTGGAAAACCTTCCATTCACGCTGTAGTTCTTTTTCCTTCTTGTTGGGTGATGTGAGAAAGAGAAGGAAGAAAATAGTGTCCTCCAATGGGTTTATTGGTGGTGACCAGAGCTTCATTGTTAGAAACAAAACCAAAACCACAAAAAGAGGAAAACAAAATGATTCTCTCTTGCCCAGCAATCTGCTACCATCAGCTTTTCCAGTGGGAACCTGATCCTCATTTCTTAGAAGTATCTCACTTGTAAAGCCCACAATAGGAGAAATTCCCTCAGGGGAGCAGTGAATAAAGTGGTTCTCAAGCTTAGCTTGTTCAGGCCTGGAGCACACTTGGAAAAGCTCATGGGAACAAAATCAGCTAGTGCATGGAACAGATACCATGGCGGAAACTTAAAGGAGGTCAGTAGGACAACGTCTGTTCCACAGTGGAATCAAAGGACAGCTGGAGATCTGACAACAAAATGGGCCTGCTTCACTCCTTCCTGGATATAAACATGTCAGCTCAACTCCACAGACACATTCTGAGTACATTCTTTATACCCAGTTGAATGCTTCCATAAGCAGTGCAAGAGGTACATTCTTGTGTCTTTTTTACAATGGGGATTGGCTATTCACAGAGTTCACATCTCAGTGCTACTGAGATACTAGTTACTCATGGAGTGGTAAAATTTGATCTGTCAGAATGATTCTTTCTTGGGCGAACCCATGGGTAAGACAGAACTCATACATAATTTGAAAAGTTTTGCCAACCCTTGTATTTGCTGATAGTTGAAAAGCACCCCATGCTTTTTAGTCATCTTTGGAAGATATTCAATTTGGGGCTGCTTCTGTTTCCTGCATAGAAATTCTACTGTCATGTTTGAAGAACCAGCAGCCATGCCACAACCTTGAGGATGGAAGCCACGTGCTCAGGATGGTGGAGGAGGAAGGTAGAAGGGGATGGTGTTTCCAATGACTTCATAGTGCTGTCCCCATCTAGAGTTCCTTTACAGAAGAGAATAAACCCTGTTTGTTTAAGCCTCTGTAACCAGGTGATATGGTTTGGCTGTGTCCCCACCCAAATCTCATCTTGAATTGTAGCTCCCATAATTCCTATGTGTTTCGGGAGGGATCCGGTGGATTATAATTGAATCATGGGGGCAGTTTCCCCCATACTGTTCTCGTGGTAGTGAATAAGTCTAACAAGATCTGATGGTTTTATAAAGGGAAACCCCTTTTGCTTGGTTCTCATTCTCTCTTGCCTGTTGCCACGTAAGCCATGCCTTTTGCCTTCCGCCATGATTATGAGGCCTTCCCAGCCATGTGGGACTGAGAGTCCATTAAACCTCTTTTTCTTTATAAATTACCCAGTCTCAGGTATGTCTTTATTGGCAGTGTAAAAACAGACTAATACACCAGGTTTTTAGCTAAATGTAATTCCTGATAAATGTGGTTCCTGACAGTGTCATTCGAAGGAGATAAAAGAAAGATACTTAAATATCTAACTATAAAAGATGGACCAAATAAACTACTGTACCATACTGTTGGCTACCAGTTGGTTCTTTACTCAACACTCATTCATTCATTTACATGTTACTTATTAAGTTCCTACTATGTGCCGGACACAGTGTCAGACTTCGGGGATATAGTAACAAACAAGCAGATATGGTTCGTACCCTCAAGGAATTGTACAAGAAAGTGCACGGCACTGAAATCTATTCCACTGTAGGCTGTGATCATGTTAGATTGTGCTTCCAAGGCCAGTCCTTTGGGTAGGCAATGTTGAATGGCTATCCTGGAGCCTCAAGTGTGTGCATGTTTCATACCATTCATTTTTTTCAAAACTCATTAAAATTCAGTTTTGGGCCTGGACGTGTGGCTCATGCCCATAATCCCAGCACTTTGGGGGCCGAGGTGGGCGGATCACCTGAGGTCGAGAGTTCAAGACCAGCCTGACCAACATGGTGAAACCCTGTCTCTACTAAAAATACAAAAATTAGCCAGGCGTGGTAGAAGGTGCCTGTCATCCCGGCTACTTGGGAGGCTGGCAGGAGAATTGCTTAAACCCAGGAGGTGGAGGTTGCGGTGAGCTGAGATCGTGCCACTGCACTCCAGCCTGGGCAACAGAGCGAGACTCTGTCTCAAAAAAAAAACCAAAAAATTAGTTTTGGAATTTGTCTCTGAGTCTATCCCACGGCATCTGTGAAAGAGGCTGTCAATTCAGTGTCGTCTTTCAGCTATGATCATCTGGGGCACGTCCCACACTGGCTGAGCTGCACAGAGACCAGATCCTTCTAGAAACAGTGCCTCTATTGTTGTTTAAAAACATAGAAAAGAGGCTAAAAGGAAATACATGAACAATGTTAATAATGAGTATGGACTGCAGAGTTCAGATGATCTTTTTTTTCCATTTATTTACATTTTGTAAAATTTTATAAACATGCATTCCTTTGAAAAAAACTTTTCACTGTGGTATGATATATTAGGCTGTTCTCACATTGCTGTAAAGGAATACCTGAGACTGGGTAATTTTTACAGAAAAGAGGTTTAATTGGCTCACAGTTCCACAGGCTGTACAAGAAGCGTGATAGCTTCTGGGGAGTCCTCAGGAAACTTTCAGTCATGGTGGGAGATGAAGGAAAGCAGGCATGTCTTAAGTGGCTGGAGCAGGAGGAAGGGGCTGGGGGAGGTGTCACACACTTTTAAACAACCAGATCCTATGAGAACTCTCTCAGTTCTCATGAAGAGCACCAACGGGGGAACTCTGCCCCCACGACCCAGTCACCTCCCACCAGGCCCCACCTCCAACATTGGGGATTACAATTCCATGTGGGATTTGGGTGGGGCACAAATCCAAACCATATTTGTATGGTATACACATCTGTATAAGATGTGTATCACAAGCATATACAGACATGTATCATAAGCATATAGAACAATGAATTTTCACAAATTATGCACTTATGTATCCAGCATCTAGACCAAGAGGGAGAACATTAACAGCTCCCAGAGACCTTGTAGCTCCTTCACTGTTCACATCGAGAGCAATTACTCTCCTGACTTCTAACAAGCATGTATTAATTGTGCTAATTTTTGTAGTGCTATGGATAGAATCTTACTATTTTGTGTCTAGTCTTTTTTGTTCAACATTTGCTTGTGAGATTCATCCATGCTGTTGAACATAGTTCCATGTCATTCATTTCCATCATTGTATAGTACATTGGGTGATTAAACCACAACTAATTTATCCATTTTACTCTTTGTGGACTTTTAAAAAGATTCCCCCTTTAAGATATTACAAATAGAGCTTCTATGAACATTCTTGTGCATGTCTTCTAGTGAACATTCTTATGCATTCCTGTTGGGTGTATGCCTAGGAATGGAATAGCCAAGCCATAGGACAAACATGTTTAGTTTTAGTAGGACTGCAAGTTTTCCAAAGTAGTTATGAGATGTATTATTGTTAAAATTTAAAAAACATATTTACAAAGCATCCTGGCACAATGCTGTATTACCAGAACATTTTCCACATATATTTAAATCCATTCATGATAGAATTCTTTGAGGTCTTTTTTCTTGATAGAATTCTTTCAAGTCTGTTTCTTTTTTCTCAACCAATCATTATATGCAACTCACTTTCCTGGACACTATAGAGGGTAAAAAGATGTTCCAAATAGAGCCCCAGACTTCAAGGAGCTAATAATCTAGTGAGGGATGGTGAAACTATGGGAAATGCTAATGCATGCCCAGCATGACAGGTGACCCCGCACCCCACCCTGAGGAGCACAGAAAATGATACAGAGTACAGAAACTGGAGAAATTACTAGCACATGGCAGGAAAAGTCAAGAAAACCTTCTTCTAGATGATGATGTTTGGGGTAGGTATGGAGAGATGGGCAGATTTTAATTAGAAATGTAGAGGCTTCGGAAAAACTTTTTTTTTTTTTTTTTTTTTGAGACAGAGTTTCGCTCTTGTTGCCCAGGCTGGAGTGCAGTGGCGCAATCTCAGCTCACTGCAACCTCTGCCTCTCGAATTCAAGCGATTCTCTTGCTTCAGCCTCCTGAGTAGCTGGGACTATGGGTGCCCGCCACCATGTCTGGCTAATTCTTTTTATTTTTGGTACAGATGGGGTTTCACCACATTGGCCAGGCTGGTCTTGAACTCCTGACCTCGAGTGATCTGCCCACCTTGGCCTCCCAAAGTGCTGGGATTACAGGTTTGAGCCACTGTGCCCAGCCAGGAAAAACATTTTAAGACGAGGGCATCATGCAAGCAGAGGCATGGAGGTGGAGTCTGAGGCAATGATGACCAGCCAAAGTGAGGTGAGGTGCAGAGCTTGGAAGGGGACAGCCCAGGACAGCAGGCAGGAAAGGCAGATGGAGATCAAGATCCTTCAGTGCTGGGTTAAAGTGTTTGACCTTGAGCCTCAGGATAACCAGCAGTCTTTGAAGCCTTTGTGTAGGGGTGTTTTGGTCAGGATGGGCCATGTTATGCTACAGCAACAAACAATCACAAAATCCCAATGGATGAGAATCTCAACATTGACTTGTTGCATCTGTTATATTCACAAGTCACCTGTAAAGGTAATTCACAGTATCCTCACTCCAGAACTCAGGCTGATGGAGTTGACACCATCTGGGGGCATACCGGTCACTGTGGAAGAAGGGAAATAGAGCTCTGTAAGGTCTCATCCCAGCTATTCAGTGTGCGGGTCCAGAATTGACAGACACATATTTCCAACAATACGGCAGTCCAAAAGTGCACCCTGACCATGTTCCTGAGAGCTAGGGTGCTGGGTGCTCTTTGTGAACGCTACTAATGCCTTCCGCAGGGTAAGCAATGGCCAGAGCTGAACTCCAGGACAATTATTTTAGCACAGTGCGTAGGATGGAATGAATTGGAAAGAAAATGGGGACTCAGCAGCCATCTAGAAGGCAGCTGAAATCATCTGGGTGAAAAATGATTCCCTGATACAGTGGCAATGGGAACAAAGAGGAGGGAAGAGATACACAAAATGTTACAGAAAAGGAATTTATAGAATGCATAGGCCTCTTGGATGCAGGGGGCAAGATAAAGAGAAGATTCGAAGATGGCTCCAGGTCTCCAGCCAGGAAGACGCCGTGCCAGGAGTTGGAACAGGAAATGGAAGGTAAGGAATATTTCTATGGGATGAAGATGAATTACCCAGGGAGAAAGAAAAGTAGTTTTCCTTTTTTTGTTGTTGTGCAAATGCAAAGCAAAACAAAACTGATTCACCTGGCAAGCACCTGTGAGCACCTGCTCTGAGCTCAGTGTGGCATATTTTATAACCCCACATTGTTGAGAATTCAGCAGTCTACACACACACACCCCTCTACAAGTGATGGTTTTTATTTTCTTTTCGGGTTATTTTCGGAAACTTTGCTCATCTTAACTTCTTTTTTTTTTTTTTTTTTTTTTTTTTGGCGACAGAGCCTTACTCTGTTGCCCAGGCTGGAGTGCAGTGGCACAATCTTGGCTCACTGCAACTTCCGCTTCCCAGGTTCAAGCGATTCCCCTGCCTCAGCACCTGAGTAGCTGAGATTACAGGTGCGTGCCATTACGCCCAGCTAATTTTTGTATTTTTAGTAGAGACGGTGTTTCTCCATGTTGGCCATGCTGGTCTCAAACTCCCGACCTCAGGTGATCTGCCCGCCTCAGCCTCCCAAAGTGCTGGGATTACAGGTGTGACCCACCGCACTCGTCCTCATTTTAACTATTTTGGATAGAAAATTTCCAAATTGCCTTATAGACTAACTTGTCGCAACTGTTTAAAATGACTGCCTTATTCATCTGTATGATTTCCATATCTGTACAATCTCCATATCTTTCATAAAGCTTTGAATATGGAAGGGGTTCAGATTGAAGGAAGGAATTTAGCCTTTTCATACCAACGCAGGGCCACTGTTACGCACAGTGACCGTGACCCTATGCTCTAAGCCATCACCACGCGTGCAGTCTATTCCGTAGACACGCGTCTGCTCTGTTGTCACTTCTTCCCTTTGTTGGTCTTGCGTCAAGCATTTATGACTCCTAGAGACTCTTCCTATGATAATCTTCACATCCTTACCTTAGTATACCAAAGGCAAACAAGCAAAGTGATTAAAAATCTCATTCTGATAGCAAGTCAGCAGACTCGGAGTGAGAAAATAAGAACCTGTCTTTTGAGAAAAACTGAGGTCTAGCACCCGGCAAGCAGCACCTGCTCCCACTCGCTTCACCAGCAGGTAACACAGACTGGCCCGCCCACTGTGCCAGGCCACACCAAGCGCTTCCTGTATGTTTCATCCAGTCGCCTGCTAGAGCGGGCCTTGCTCATTTTGCACAGGAGGAAATGGGGCCTCAGCGAGGTCCCATACTTCACAAGTGCCAGGATCAAGATTCAAACCTCACTTGTCTCCTAAGCACATACTTTGTAATAGGGTTTCACAGAGGGTTTTTGCTTTGCCTCTGCCTCTTTTCTCTGTCCTTCTCCTCTTCTTCTTCCTCCTCCTCCTCCTTTTTCTTTTTCCCTTCTTTCTCTCTGTCTCTCTCCTCGCTTTCAGTTTCATTTATTTTGACATTTGAAGTTTCATTCCAGAGAGATAATGCTGCCAGGAGTCCAATCTTTCAATAAGTTAATTTATTTATGTATTTATTTTGAGATGGAGTCTCACTGTATTGCCCAGGGCTGGAGTATAGCAGCACGATCTCAGCTCACTGCAATTCCTGCTTCCCAGGTTCAGGCTATTCTTCTGCCTCAGGGTAGCAGGGATTACAGGCGCACGCCACCACACCCAGCTAATTTTTGTATTTTTAGTAGAGACAGGGTTTCACCATGCTGGCCAGGCTGGTCTCAAACTCCTGACCTCAGGTGATCCACCTGCCTCAGCCTCCCAAAGTGCTGAGATTACAGGTGGAGCCACCACGCCGAGCTATTTTCTGTATGTTTTTATAGTTACCCTCAAGGAGCTAAAAAGTTTGCAGAGGACCTAGGGCGTGAGATACAGTGTGAGAACTCTAGAAGGTAATTGATAATTCGGCGATCAGTTGGATGTAATAGCATGTTGATAAATCTCTAATTCCCATCACAATCTGATTTTATCCTCATTGCTCATCACTTTATATCCAGTCTCTCTCAGTTTCCAGGCTGGTTCTTTTTCTCCCCTGGAATGCCCTTCCCTCACCTCTTGGTCTATCAAATTATATTTAGTCTATAAGACACAATTCAGATGGTACAGCCATTATGAAATACAGTATAGAGGCTTGTCAAAAAATTCACCATAGAACTACCAAGTGTTCCAGTAATCCCACTTCTGCATGTATCCAAAGGACATGAAATCACTATCGCAAAGAGATGCCTGCACTGCCATGTTCATTGCAGCACAATTCACAATAGCCAAAATATAGAATCAACCTAAGTGTTCATCAGCGGACCCTTAGTGTAAAGTTTTATACATGTATATATAATATATAGCATATGTAAGTTATATATGATATATATAAATGTCATATATACACACACACATATATATATATAATGGAATATTATTCAGCAATAAAAAAGGAGGCTGGGCACAGTGGCTCACACTTGTAATCCCAGCACTTTGAGAGGCTGAAGCAAGCAGATTGCTTGAGCCCAGGAGTTTGAGACCAGTCTGAACAACATGGCAAAATCCCATCTTTACAAAAATACAAAAATTAGCCTGGCATGCAGGTACGCCTATGGTCCCAGCTCCTCTGGAGGCTGAGGCAGGAGGGTCACCTGAGCCCAGGGTAGTTGAGGCTGCAGTGAGCCATGATCATACCACTGCACTCAGCCTGGGCAACAACGCCAGACCCTGTCCCCTTGCCCCTCCAAAAAAGAAAGAAAGAAAGAGAGAGAGAGAGAAAGAAAGAAAGGAAAGAGAGAGAAAGAAAGAAAGAAAGAGAGAGGAAGGGAGAGAAAGAAGGAAATCCTAGGTGAACATGGAAGGCATTATGTCAAGTGAATTAAGAAAGACAATTGCTGTGTGGTGTCACTTATATGTGGAATCTTAAAAAAAGAAAAAGAAAAAAAATCGAAATCATAGAAACAGAGAGTAGAATGGTGGTTTCCAGGGGCTGGAGGTTGGGGAATGGAAGATGTTGGTGGAAAAGTGCAAACTTCCAATTATAAGATGACTAAGTTCTGGGGATCCAGTTATGGTGCTGACAGTTAACGATATTGTAGCATATACTTGAAATTTGATATGGGAATAGATCTTAAGTGTTCTCACCAAGAAAGAAAAAAGATAACCATGTGGGGTGATGGATGTGTCAATTAACTTGATTGTGGCAATCATTTCATAATGCATGCATGTATCAAATCATCATGTTGTATGCCTTAAATATATACAATTTTATTTGTCAGTTATACCTCAATAAATCTAAGGGGGAAAAAAAACACAATTCAGGTGACACCTTCTCCGAGGTGGCTTTCTGAGCTCTGGTGACAATCAGCAGCTTCCTCTTCTGTGTTCTGTCTCTGCTGGATTGGATCTCTCCATGTGGCTGTCTTCCCTGTTTATCTTCTTTGGAGTTGATGATGGTAGGTTTCTCTCCTGCTAGATTATGCCTGAGAAGTGAGAGCAATGTCCCCAAACCTTTGCTGAGTCTAGAAGGTGCTCGTGCTTCTGTTGTTGTCTGTGAGCTGAAATTTTCATAGAGAAAGAGACTATGTATTTTGGCAGATCATGCATAACATCCAACCCAAGCAATGCAGCCTTGGGTTGAGGGGTTGACTCTTGCTCTCCAGTGTTGCTACCAGTGGGAAATGGCTTCTTCCACCATAAGCCCTGAGATGTGCTAAATCACCTAGAATTTCTTTGTTCTGTTTATGCTACCATTGGAACTCAGAAACCAACACTCCAAGATGAAACCCTCAGAAGCAAAAATTTGTCTCTGACCTTCTCTTGCCCTCCCATCTGTCAGTCTTATTCTCCTCCCTTGGGAGCCAAAGAAACTAGAATCCCTTTTCCCCAAGGCAAGTCAGAGAAACCAGAGCCCCTTTTTTCCCAAAGCCAGCCATAAAACCAAAGACCCTCATTGCAGAGAGGGTCGTTCCCCAGAAGGAAGGGATGCATGCTCAGAGAGGCCAAGAAGAACCTAGACAGACAGGCCTTGCTGGGTTTTCCCCGCTCTGTCTACTAGCCTTAGATCTCTGGGTCTTCATTCTGAAGGCTCTCATATACACGTTAATAGATTTGTATGCCTTTTTACTAATGAGTCTACCTCTTGTGGGTGATTTTCAGTGAAACTTCAGAGGGCAAAGAAGAAGGTTTCCCTTGGCTTCTACACTACAACACGCAAAAAAAAAAAAAAAAATGCTGTGACATTTTGATTCTTCTCAATAGGTTCAAGACATCTTACCATTTAAGTCCACAATCCTTCAAAAATCATTTTATTGTGACTTTGTGAAGCTTGCTTTAATCTAATACAATAGCCAATGTAAGTGACTTTTTAGCTTATATTCTTAAGAATATGACCCACTTCAAAAATTACAAGAAAGGGCCAGCGTGGTGGCTCACACCTGTAATCCCAGCACTTTAGGAGGTTGAGGCGGGTGGATCACCTGATATCAGGAGTTCAAGACCAGCCTGACCAACACGGTGAAATCCCTTCTCTACTAAAATACAAAAATTATCTAGGTGTGGTGGCGGGCGCCTGTAGTCCCAACTACTGTGGGAGCTGAGGCAGGAGAATCACTTGAACATGGGAGGTGAGGTTGCAGTGAGCAGAGATCATGCCACTGCACTCCAGCCTGGGTGACACAGCGAGATTCCATCTCAGAAAAAAAAAAAAATTACGAGAAAGGTCAGCAAAATCAATTGTTGGCTCTACGTAAAGGTCTGTGGGACGTTGCCCAAAAAAACCTCCTTAGTAATGGTGCTGATATTTTCATGGCTGCCCAATTCATATAGAAAAGGTCAACAAGCAGCTCTTTCATAATTTATACTGAACTAATCCTCACTTATTCTGTTTCACAAATGACTATGTCCTATGGACTGAAAATATGCATCAAAGGCTTGATGTCTGCTATTTACTTTGTTAATTTAACAAATATTTATTAAATGCTTACTATATGCAAAAGACAATTCCAGGCATTTGGGATGTAGTAGTACATAAAACAGACAAAAATCCTGCCCCCATGGAGCTGTTTGTAATACATTACCTAATCACTGTGCTAGGCATGTTCACAATCCTGTGAGAGGATTTTCTGGTGTTTTTTATCGGTGAGAAACTAAAACTGAGGCAGAATAGGTGGCTAGATGAACATAAAATGGCTCGCCAACAAACACGTGTGAATTCACATCAGTTCTTCTGGTTGCAAGTTTTGTTCTACTGGAGTGCATTTTCAAAACTGGTATTTTGAAATACTTTTCCAAGAGGCAGATGTTTTCTAAAAATTACATTTCATATTTCAATCTGTTTGGGAAAGACTTTTTGCCTCAGGTTAGGTTCTAGAACTAGATGCTAAGATGCATTTTTGCATGAGGAAGTTCTTAGGGCATGCTCTTAAGATCAACACCTGGGGAAGGGAAGGAAGGGAAGAAAGCAGGATTAGAAAGGCGGAAAATTGAGAGACAATGCAGTCTTAGGGCAAGCCTCAACTGACACTGCAGGGAGTTCTGATGATCAGATGACCTTTCAAGGGTGTCCTGAGTTGGGTCGAGATGACCACGCCTTTATGTCTCCAAGCCAATCGGTTACTGGATGTGATCCATCCCTGGAAGTGGGCATGACCGTGGGCATGAACTTGGGCAAGGTAGCTCTTTTCAGCTGAGCAAATCCCCAAAGGAGAGGTAAAGAGATGTTTCCACGGGTACCACCAGCAGCTGGGGCAACAGATCCTTCATTCCTAAAGGGGTGTCTGGGATGTACATCCTAGCATCCACCAGACTGTGATATTTGTAAACACTAGATTAAATGAAATGAAACAGGCTTCTTTACTCCTATCCATTTAGAGCTTTTAATGAGCAGGTTTGTACTGTGAAGCTTCAAAAGGAAAATTTGCTATGCAGATTTTTCCCGAATTTATTCAAGCTCAGAATATTTTTGAGGGTCCGTATTTATTAACATTATCTGAAAAAATATACTTAGGATGCATGTGTACCAGAAATTATAGTGCAACTGGACAAGTGCAAAAAGATGGAGATGCAAAATGCAGTCAGATACAAAAATGAATTCAAAATGGTTCATAGACCTAAAACTATACAGCTCTTAGAAGAAAGCATAGGTGTAAGTCTTTGTATTGTGGATGAGGCAAAGCGTTCTTAGATAAAGCACCAAGAGCATAAGTGACAAAAGAAAAATAGCTAAATTGGTCTTCATCAAAATTAAAGACTTTTGTGCTCCAAGGAGCACCGTAAAGTAAAAAAAAAAAAAAAACCCTACAGAAAAGAAAAAACATATTTGAAAATCATATATCTGATAAGAGACTTGTATCCAGAATGATATATGAAGAACTCTTACAACCCAACAATAAAAGGAAAAATAGCCCAACTTAAAGCAGAGAGTTAAAATAGACATTTCTCAAAAAAGCCTTACAAATGGACAATAAGCACATGAAGGGGTGCTTGACATCATTAGCCATCAGGAAAATGCAAATCAAAACCACAGTGAGAGACCACTTTATGCCACTTCAAATGGCATAATCAAAAGACAGATAATGAGAAGTGATGGTGAGGATGTGAAAAAACGGAACGTTCATATATTCCTGGTGGGAATGTGAAATGGTGCACCCAACTTTGGAAGAGAGTCTGGCAGTTCCTGAAAAGGTGAAACACAGTTATCACATGATGCAGCAATTCCACTCCCAGGTATGGACCCAGGAGAACTGAAAACATATGCCCACACAAAAACTTGTACACAAATGTTTGTAGCAGCATTATTGAAAATAGTCAAAAAGTGCAAACAATGCTAATGTCCATCAATTGATGAACAGATAAGCAAAATGAGGAATAGGTGGGCATAAAAAGAAATGATGAAATAATACACACTTGTAGTGGTTAATATTAGGTGTCAACTTGATTGGGTTGAGAGATTTGTAGACAGCTGGTAAAGTATTGTTTCTGGGTGTTTCTGTGAGGGGGTTGCCAGAGGAGATTAATATTTGAGTCTGTGGACTGGGAGAGGAAGACCCACCCTCACCGTGGGTAGGCACCATCCAATCGGCTCCCAGTGCCGCTAGAACAAAGCGGGTGGGAGAAGGTGGGATGAACTTTCCTGCTGAGTCTTCTCACTTTCATCTTTATCCTTTGCTGGAGTCTTCCTCCTGCCCTTGGACATCAGACTCCAAGTTCTTTGGCCCTTGGACTCTTGGACTTACACCAGTGGTTTGCCAGAGGCTCTCAGGCCTTTGGCCACAGACTGAAGGCCGCACTGTGGGTTTCCCTACTTTGAGGCTTTTGAACTTGGACTGAGCCACTACTGGCTTCCTACCTTCTCAGCTTGCGGATGGCATTTTGTGGGACTTTGCCTTGTGATCATGTGAGCCAATTCTCCTTAATAATCTTCCTTTCATATATATATATATCATATTGGTTCTTTCCCTCTGGAGAACCCTGACTAATATACAATGCTACATGGATGAGCCTGGAAAGCACTGTGCTAAATGGAAGAAGCCAGACACAAAGGTCACATGTATAATTCCATTTGTACGAAATGTCCAGAATAGTCAAATCCATAGAGAAATAAATATTGCCAGGGGAGTGAGGACTAACTGCTAACAGGTATGGATGTGCTTTTTGGGATAATAAAATTTAAAAAAAAATAAATAACGGTAATGGTTGCACAGCTCTGTGAAAGTATTAAAACCACTAAATTGTACTTAAAGGATGAAGCACATGGTTTGTGAATGACACCTCAATATAGTAGTGGAGGCATCAATGCGAGGACCATTAACTTTGGAATAGGGAAGCTTTTCAGACTTCTTTTGCTCACAAGTAAAAAGAAAAACCTCAAGTTATATTGAGAAAATGTAAAAAGGAGGGGATGAAGAAATTTATTGGCTAACATAACCAGGAAATCAAGATATATCATTGGCTTCAAAGTCTTACCAAGGGGACATAATGGCACCAAGCAACCACAGACTCTTCTCTCAACGTGTAACAAGTCTAGCAGAAAGACAGCTGATATCCTTCAACCTCCTTAGAGCCATCAAAGGGAAGAATTTGATTGGTGCTGCTTGGAACACAAACTTATTCCTGAACCAATCACTGGGTGGGTACAACAGGGCTGGGGTATTTTCACTGGCTGTCCAATTAATAGTTTGTTAATTGTTCATGTGCCTATTCCTGTGGGATAAGTATTTTGGGGAAGCTTTAGTGATTTATAGTTTCCCAAGGAAGCTAGAATGCAAACTGAATCTAAAGGGAGGAGTGAGTTTGCAGTTGAAAAGAAAATAGAAAAAATGAAAAGGAAGAAGATGCCAGGCAGAATTAGGATGGCACCTTTTCTTTACCTGTCATTTTTAATGTCACTTTCTGCTACCATCAGGACTCCTTCCTAGGGGATTAAGAGCAAAGAACTGACAATGCTTTAACAGTGTCACAGTAATTTTTTTTTTTTTTGACAGGATCTCACTCTGTCTCTCAAGCTGGAGTGCAGTGGTGCTATCACGGCTCACTGCAGCCTCAACCTCCCCGGCTCAAGCGATCTCCCCCCACCTCAGCCTTTGGAGTAACTGGGACTAAAGCATGTGTCACCACACCCAGCTAATTTTTGTAGAAGTACTTTTATGTTCTATAGTGAAGATTTAGCAACTCTATTTTAATGGGCTATTGCTATTTGTATGAAAAAACATAACAGACTTCAAAATACAATAGACTACAATAGACTTTTAGGACTTACACCTTACTCAGAATTTCCTCCCTTCTGGATGTTTTGGTTTTGTTAACCTAGTCCAAACCCATCCCACAATCTTTTTTTCTACCTTGATTCTCATAGTCTCACCTTTTGGCCACCAAAGAGATAGACACGTTTCCCTACAAATCTGTTCTTTCCCGTCTCAGTGCATGGAATTAAAATTCTCCTAGTCACCCAAGCCAGAAATATGAGAGGACCTATGATTCGTCCCTCCCTCTCCCATCTCAACAGCCAATCTATCATCAGCTCCTAGAAATGGTGCATTTTAGTTGTCTTGAACGCAGCTCTCTCATCTCTGTTCCCCATGCCAATGGAGTAATTTAGCTCTTCATGAATTGTTTTGTGCTTGGATTATTGTAATAGCCTTTTCCGGTCTCCAACTGACATCCTCTCAATCCATCCTTAATCCAGTGACCTCAGTAAACTTTTAAATATGCAAATCTCATTTTGGCTTCACTCAGGCTTAAAATTCTGCCCTCTACATGGAACCCAGTATCAATCCCCTTGGATGCACATTCCCCAGTCATCTGGACTAAGGAAGTCACCCTGACCTTTAGTATGCAAATAAAAATGTCTCAAGCTCCCATCTCCCAGTGATGGAAAGCCAGTGTTCATCACCAGCTGATCCCACATTCTTCTCTCCAAGGCTTCCCAGAAGGCTGATGTCTCTCCTGGTCCCCAAGTGTTCTGATTTCCTGCTTCAACTGAGTCTCTATCTCATTTGTGTCTCTGTAGATCTCTCTCTTATCCCCACTGTAGATATCTCTCTTATCTCCATGGCCCTAGAGATTGGTGGAGAGAGAACAGTGCCTAAGAATTTGACCCAGATACAGAAAAGATAATTAATTTCAAGGTTTATATCACTGCTGTTACTAAAAGGTAGAGTCTCAAGTCAGAGACTATTTACATAGAGAGCCTCTTCCTGCCTTTTGGGGCACCTAAAGTCAGACCTAAAGTAGTTTGGGGAAGGGGTAGAGAGAAAAACCTCTATGCATAAAAGATACACAAAAATGTTATTATTGGAAGCCCTCTTCTAGTAAAAAGAACAAGAGTTCCAATAAAATCATGGGAAAATGGAGACCAGGGATAAACACAACTCAGGAACAATTCCCTTGGTGGGAATGGTGGGGACTTTTAAGTGCAGACACGCTCCAAGTACAGCCTGAAGTCATTGCTGAGTGTAAAACACACCCCCACTCTTTGACTTCTAGGTACCTCCAGCACAAGGCGTTAGTGTGTAGTAGAATTTTCCTGAAGGTTTGGGACAATGGAGGAAGATTGCATTACTCTTAAAGCAATGACTTCAATGATTCTTGTTCCTTCCCAGTGTGGTGAATAACTCCTAATGCACCGTTTCAGTCTTACTTCTGCACGGTGTTTTAAGGTCAGTTCAAACCCTCAAAGGGCGAAGTGCAGAAGTTAACATTTTAACAGCTTTGAGTTTTCAAGTTCCTGTTACTGAAGTTGGCAATGTGTGTTAATGTCCAAATTGCCGTGATAGACATACAAACATAGAATGATTTTTTGGATTTTATTTATTTTTTTTTTTAGACAAAGTTTTCTCTGTTACCCAGGCTAGAGTGCAGTGGTGCTATCTCACTGAAACCTCTGCTGCCTTTGATCAAGTGATCCTTCCACCTCAGCTTCTCCAGGAGCTGGGACTACAGGCACATACAGCCACACTCAGCTAATTGTTTTTGTATTTTTTGTAGAGATGGGGTTTCGCTATGTTGCCCACGCCAGTCTTGAACTCCTGGGCTCAAGAGATCCCCCCACCTTGGCCTTCCAAGTGCTGAGATTACAGACATGAGCTGTTAAAGTGCTGGGATTACAGGCATGAGCCACTATGCCCAACCTAGGATGATTTATATCATTCACTTTTATTTAAAAAACTAGGCATTTGAGCTGACAACATTTCACACAACATGGAAATTTTCCTATTATACATGTTTGAAAATGAAAAGTGAGAGCACTTTATACAATGTGGTTTTGACATACTTCAATGGAAGGCTCCATGTCCATTCTAAAAGCCTGGAAACATTTCTATTTTCCAGGCTTTTGTCATCCATGATCCTCCTGGATGGTTCCTTCGCTATTCTGGGAGCAGCTTGAGGACAAGTAGAACATCCTTGTCAGCTCTGGACTCCATAGGTAGTAAATTCCCTTCCCTGTCAGTGCCTCTCAACCTACGCATCTAGATTTTCCACAAATCTCCACCAACTTCTGAGCTTCAAACTCCAAACATCTTGTTCTTTATTTCCCTTCTATACCTCCTCTTCTTTCTTTTGTTCATCTTCTTCATCCTAGAAACATAACTCAGACCTGGATTCAATCTCACCTTAAATAATCTATTTCCTCTTTGGTCCAGATGCCTTTGGTCTAATTGTATATTATGTTAAATTGGAAATTTTGACTGAGGCGCCCAGAAACAATCAAGATCAAGTTCCGAGTGAAATAGATAACCTGGGAAGACTTGCAAAAATCATGAACCAAACTGGCTGCAGGACTCTCAAGTCCCTTCCTCACACCGAAGCCATAAAATAAGTCAGAAGTGGATTTGGAGAGGAAGGATTTGTGAGACCAGTTTCTCTGGAGAGAGCTGTTTTAGGAGGACCTCCCCGCCAAGCAAGAAAATGGGAGATGTACTTGCATCAGCTTGAGTCAAGAGAAGGTGGCTTCAGGTGACCCCTTGGAGGCTTTAAAAGGTGTCCCTGGATGTAGGAGGGTGGCATACATAGCCGACTAAACTAGTGTTTGACTCTCTATTGAGAAATCTAAATGGGAGTGACAGTCTGGCCAGCTACAGTTGGACAGATCAAAACAAAGGAAGAGGCCCTGGGACCTGCCTGCCTGTCTAGAGTTTGTTGGGGCAGATGAAACGACACACTTGCCAGGGCTCTGAGCCAGTGAAGTCACCTTAGAACATGTGAATCAAGCTGCCAGAGGGGTGCGCTGGTCTCGCTTTAGAGGCTATGGAAGGAGTAAATGACCAGTTAAGCCAGAGGACGACCCACCCAGGTGAGAGATCTCTGGAACTTGGGGGAGGTGGGGAAACAGGGCCTCCAAATAACTCACAAAAGTGTGCCACAAGATAAAGAGGTTTGAACAACTGCCCAAATTCAGAAAGCCCAAAGCTGTATGATGACCATGTCGGGAAAGTAATAACTTTCTTGCTTCTCTGACCTGTCCTCCACACTCCCACCTCTGACCCCACACCAACCCCAGAATGACAAAAACCAGAGTTAGCAAGCTGGGGAAGAAAGACAGAAGAAACCATTTCCCAAGAGGCAGGAAACAAGCAAGCCCTAGTTTTCAAGGGAGAAAGGAATTATGACTTGGAATGAAGTTGAAATTTTTTGCTATTAAATGAGTTTGGACTTCTAGAATGGAGACTGTATTTTATAAATTACAGTGAATGTAGGAGTTTCATTATTTAAGAATAATCTTTAAAAAGTCATGAGATAGCTCAAGTTTTAATCCAGCAATTGAACATATTTTAAAATTCTATGGTGGTTATATGCCATAATCCTGTTTGTTTTATATCTAGTTACATAATATGCCCATTACATAATCTTTCTCATAGAACCTCCCTAGAATAGGGGTTGGCAAAGTTTTTTGGTAAGAGGCCAAATCAAAAATATGTTAGGCTTTGGGGACCATAGACTGTCATTTGCTACTACTCAACTCTGCCATTTTAGTGCAAATACAGCCACAGACAGTAATTCAGTGAATGGGTGTGGCTGTGTTCTAATAAAACTTCATTTACAAAAACAGGTAGAGGGCCAGATGGGCCACAGCTTGCTGACACCTTCTCTAGACTCTAGGCTTCTGGAAGGCAGGAGCTCTGTGCTGTATCTGAAACATTCTACACATTGTAAAATAACGACTAGATAAAATAGAGTAGCTTCTCCCTCACCAGTAGTGCAAATTCAGTTCATTTCAAAAAATGCTTTTTGTTGTCTGAAGGGGGTGGGTCGCCCCTTCACAGCTGTGGGTGTTTCTCGTTGGGTGGAACGAGAGACTTGGAAAAGGAAAAGACACAAAGTGAAGAGAAAGAAATAAGGGGACCGAGGGGACCAGCGTTCAGCAGATGGAGGATCCCCCTGGCTTCTGAGTTCCCTCAGTATTTATTGATTACTTATCGGTGTTTTTTAGAGAGGGGGATGTGTCATGGTCACAAGACAATAGTGGGGAGAGGGTCAGCAGACAAACACGTGAACAAAGGCCTTTGCATCATAGACAAGGTAAAGAATCAAGTGCTGTGCTTTAGAAATGCATACACATAAACATTTCAGTGCTTTGTTAAGCAGTACTGCCGCCCACATGTCTCACCTCCAGCCCTAAGGCAGTTTTTCCTTATCTCAGTAGATGGAACGTACAATCGGGTTTTATACCGAGACATTCCATTGCCCAGGGACAGGCAGGAGACAGATGCCTTTGTCTTGTCTCAACTGCAAGAGGTATGCCTTCCTCTTATACTAATCCTCCTCAGCACAGACCCTTTACGGGTGTCGGGCTGGGGGACGGTCAGGTCTTTCCCTTCCCACGAGGCCATATTTCAGACTATCACATGGGGAGAAACCTTGGACAATACCTGGCTTTCCTAGGCTGAGGTCCCTGCGGCCTTCCGCAGTTTTTGTGTCCCTGGGTACTTGAGATTAGGGAGTGGTGATGACTCTTAAGGAGCATGCTGCCTTCAAGCATTTGTTTAACAAAGCACATCTTGCACAACCCTTAATCCATTTAACTTTGAGTTTGACACAGCACATGTTTTAGAGAGCACGGGGTTGGGGGTAAGGTCACAGATTAACAGCATCTCAAGGTGGAAGAATTTTTTTCTTAATACAGAACAAAATGGAGTCTCTTATGTCTACTTCTTTCTATACAGACATATTAACAATCTGATCTCTCTTGCTTTTCCCCACATTGTCTTGTCATAAACTCCCAAGAGAAAAGAACTGGTATCCTTAGGGAGAATAACCTGAACAAAAAGGCATTTGATTGAAGTTAGAGGAGCTAATTTCTACATGAGTGAGCTGCGGAGAACAGTAGCACCTCAGAGTATCTAAGCTTATATAGGTTGCAAAGAAGGTATATTCCAGTACATTAAATTCTATGCATATGCTTTGGAACTAGATCATTAAAATGCAAGTTTTGATTGGATATGCCTTCTCTTCTTTATCATTTTATGATTGATTTGATATGATGTCCTGAACATAGGGGATATAGTTAAATGTTTCTTAAATAAAGGAAGGGCAATTTTATTCAGTAAACAGCTAAGGGGATACTCAAAAATGCATATTTAATGGAAGACATATCTTTACTCTGAAGATTCTGTTAATTAGATGATATACGATAGGGGGCCAAGGGATACAGAAGTTGTGATCAAACTAGGAGAAAGAAACCCCTGATGCTCAAAAAGCAGTTTTATCATTGATAGTTTATCGTGAATTTATTTTCGTCTAGGTGTGACAGCATGACATTTTGTCAATGTTGTGTACATTTTATTGCAATTTTGTTGAATGACCATCTTAACAGCACAGATATTACTGGTATTGAGCTGCTAAGGCCTCAGGGCTATACAGAAATGCTGGGTTTGTGCTTGAATTGGACAGAACCAGTGAAAACTAATCAAATACCTACTATGTGCCAAGCATTGTGTCAGATGCTCTCACATGCATTATCTTGGAAGAGAGTACATGATAGTGAATTGGAGCACAGTCCTGAAGCCACACTGCCCAGATCTGGCCATTGGTTCCATCACTCGCTAACTATGAGATCTTGAGCAAGAAACTTACCTCGCTATACCTCAGTCTCTGTATCTGTAAGATGATGAAGAGTAATAGTTCCTACATTAGAGGATTGTTTAATCCCTCAACACAGTGCCTAGCACATACTAAGCTCTCAAAAAATATTAGCTATTATAATAATCCTATTGAATGTATCCTTACAGCACTTTGGTGAGTTTGGCCTGATTACCTTCTCCTACCAAAGAGAAAACTCATGTCATAACTTCCCCCAGGTCACTCAGGGCCAGAACTCAAGTGAGCCAAGCTCTTGGCTGTAAATCCAATGTTCTGTTCATCTCACCATGAGGCCTTCTCATGGAGGACTGGGTCGAGGTGCCTTCCTTCAAGCACTTACTCGTAGCTTTAGCTCCAAATTTGCTTTAGAAAAAAAAAAAATCTAATCCTTAGACTGCACCATTTCCACTTCCAAAAGCTAAAATTATGTTTATGATGAGAACCTCTGAGTAGAGTTTCCATAAAAATATTACATTTTTCTTCATCATAAAAAAGGTGTTTTTTAAAAATAGTATTACTTTGTTAGGAAGTGTAATAATAGCTTTTTGTATAGTGTCCCTGGCTATTATTCAAAGCCAAGCCCACGATCCCTTCATTGTTTTTTTTTTTTTTCTTTAAATCAGGAAAGACCTAAAATTTGGCTCTGAAAATGTCCTTAATTTGGAAGAAGAAATAATCCCCTGGAAGTCCAGTTGGTATGACCAGAGGAAAAACAAAGCTCTAACAAGAAATGAGCAAAATTGAAACCACGGGGTTTTCAGAATTAAATTGTTGAATTTATGTCACATCCTTTCTTGGCTGTCCTCTAGATATATCTGCCAAAAGTAACAAAAATTGTTGCTGCAAGCAGAAATCTTCTTAGGTAGTGACACTGATCATACCTCCCCCTGCGGAGCCTCGGGGAAGCATCTGGAGGGAGCTTAGGGGCAGGCATGCACTGAGTCATTCCCCGGGGGAGCGAGATTTCTTTAAAGCCATTTCAGACAGAAGAATGGTCACTCTCTGACCGCTGAACAGCTTTCTCTGGCAATTTCCAGAAAATCTGCTTCCAGAAACAATTTTTTCTTTGTTTCATCTCCACCACCAAGCATTTATAGGACATCTACTCACCTCTGGGGAGGCATCCAAGATGGTGGGGAAAAATAATACATAAGATACCTATAGCCTTGAGAATTTACAATCTAAGATGCGGACATGCAGAAAAGGTGCATAGGGCCCGGCGTGGTGGCTCACTCCTGTAATCCCAGCACTTTGGGAGGCCGAGGCGGGGGATCAGGAGTTTGAGACCAGCCTGGCCAATATGGTGAAACCCTGTCTCTACTAAAAATACAAAAATTAGCCGGGCGTGATGGCGCGCACCTATAATCCCAGCTACTCAGGAGGCTGAGGTAAGGGAATCACTTGAACCCAGGACGCAGAGGTTGCAGTGAGCCAAGACTGCATCACTGCACTCCAGCCTGGGCGACACAGTGAGACTCTGTCTCAAAAATAAATAAATGAATAAAAAAATAAAAAAATAAAAGGTACATAGATAGGAAGAGGCATTATGTCAATACATGGCCAGACATAAGTGACAATATTTTTATCATCGCTGCCTAAATCACTTACACTCTTCCAGCCTCAGTTTCCTCTTTATTACTGAGCAGAAATAAATAAAATAGAAACTAAAAAAAAATACAAAAGACGACAAAACTAAGAATTGTTTTAAAATCTGAATAAAATGGACAAACCCGTAGCTACACTAACAAGAAAAAGAGATGACTCAAATAAATAAAATCAAAACCAAAAGAGGAGACATTACAGCCGACAGCACAAAATACGATACTATGAACAACTGTATGCTAACAAATTGGATAACCTAGAAAAAGTAAATAAATTCTTGGACACATACAACCTACCAAGACTGAATCAGGAAGAAATCGAAAATCTAAGCAGATCAAAAATGAGTTAAGGAGATTGAATCAGCAATAAGAAGTCTCCCATCAAGGAAAAGTCCAAGACCAGATGAATTCACTGCTGAATTCTATCAAACACTTAAGGAAGAGCAAATACCAATTCTTCTAAAACTCTTCTAAAAATGTGAAGGGAGGAAATACTTTCAAACTAATTTTATGAGGCTGGCATTACCCTGATGCCAAAGTAAGACAATGACACTACAAGATAAGAAAATTACAGGCCAATATTCCTGATGAACATAGACACAAAAATCCTCAACAAAACACTAGCAAACTTTATTGAAAAGTACATTAAAAGGTTCATTCACAATGATCAAGTTGGATTTATTCCAACTCAAGGATGATTCAACACATGTAAATCAATAAATGTGATACACCACATTAACAGAAAGAAAGACAAAAACTTATGATCATCTCAATAGATGCAGAAAAAGCACTTGACAAAATTCAACACTCTTTCATGATAAAAACTTCAACAAATTAGGAATAGAAGAAATTATTCCCCAACACAAAACATCCATGTGTGACAAGTCCATAGCTAACATTACACTCAACAGTCAGCAAAAAGTTGAAGGTCCTTCCTCTAAGATCAGGAATAAGATAAGAATCCCTACTCTCACCATTTCTATTCAATATTATACAGGAAGTCCTGTCCAAAGCAATTCGAGAAGAAAAAGAAATAAAAGACATTCAAATAGGAAAGGAAGAAGTGAAATTTTCTCTGCTTCCTGAAAACATGATCTTACATGTAGAAAACCCTATAGATTTTACCCAAAATTGTTCAAATTTATAAATAAATTCCGTAAAATTATAGCATACAAAATTAACACAAAAATTATAGTGTATCTACACAATAGCACCAAACTATCTGAAAAAGAAATTAAGGAAACAATACCTTTTACAAAAACATTTTAAAAGTAGGATAAATTTAATCTCTTTATAACTGAGGAAGATGGGGATTCCACTGAGCTCTAAGGTTGTATGAGAGGAGGCTGAGTGAATCTCGAAATTGGTGCAAGCCACATAAACTGAAGTTTTCTCTGTCCAGGCAGGTAAAGGAAATCTACAACCTTCGCTGATCATGGAAGAGGCAAGGCTGTCCAAATTGTCAAAATGATATGGGAAGAAGATGACCTCTGGACTTGAAATAAGAGACAGAGAAAAAATTTTTTCAAAATATCACAGTAAATGGCCAGGTGCAGTAGCTCACACCTGTAATCCCAGCACTTTGGGAGGCTGAGGCAGAAAGATTGCTTGACCCCAGGAGTTTGAGACCAGCCTAAGGAACAGAGCAAGACCCCATATCTACCAAAAGATTTTAAAAATTAGCCAGGTGTGGTGGCATGCACCTGTAGTCTCAGCTACTCAGGAGGCTGAGGTAGGAGGATCGCTTGAGTCCAGGGGGTTGAAGTTGCAGTGAGCTGTGATAGCACCACTGCACTCCAGGCTGGGCAACAGAGCAAGGCCCTGTCTCAAGAAAAAAATAAATTTACAATAAACATATGTCAAAGCTTTGCTTAATTCATTAATGAGGGAACCAATAAGAAAGTAAAAGTTAGTTCAAATAATATTTAAGGAACTGAGTATAGAACTGAAGGAAGAAGTTTGGAATCAGATTACTTAGATTAGATTCAAAAGTGGTTTTTCCTATAAGGCAATCAATTTATGACATTTAGACTTATTTTTCCTATTGTATAAAAATAATTTACATCTTTATCAAGGAAAAATCTGCAAGTTAACACTTCAGAATTTAGGCTCAAATCAATAATAAATAGTGAACCAAACATAGGGAAACCCCACAGGAAATTAATCTTTGAGTGATGTCTTAGTCCATCTGGGCTGCTGTAACAGAATGCCGTAGACTAGATGGCTTTGAGATACCATAGATCTCAAAGTTCAGGAGGCTGGAAAGTCCAAAATCATGATGCTGGCAGATTCAGTGTCTGGTGAGGACCCACTTTCTGGTTTCATAGAAAGCCATCTTCCTCACATGATGGAAGAGGAAACGGAGGTCCCCAGGGCTTCTTATGAGCAGTCATCCCATCCATGAGGGCTTTGCCCTCATGATCTAATCATCTCCCAGCGGCCCCCAGCTCCAAATACCATCACACTGGGGATTAGGATTTCAACATATGAATCTTGGAGGGACGCAATGGAAGCACATGTGGCCTTTCTTTGCTCATTCCCAAGTTTTGGCTAGAGCTGGTAATCACAAATAATCTGTAAGGATGATTTTTGATCACCCTTACCAAAAAACCCCAAAACCTTCTGTCCTTATATTTTTGGTTTGATTAATTTACGTAAGTGCAATAAGAGATGTCAATTAAATTTATTGAGTATGGTCAGCAAATATAGTTAGAGTGTTGAGCAATTACTACAGACAAAAAGTAGCATATGTCTAGCAATGCCATACAGAAGCTAGAATTGCATTGTGAATAGCCTCTAGTATTCCAGTAATTTTCTTTTGTTCTTTTTCGTCTTATGGGTTATTCTATTCCAAGCTAGGAAATCAAACTTAAGAAATTGATCTCTGCCAGTTTCACATGCAGTGCCTCCACATTTGGGTGAAATCCTCTCTCTAGATCTGTCAGATCTCTTAATGTTTCTGGCTGCCATGCAGTGACTTTCTTTACAGGTGACGACCTTACAGTCTGTAGTACAGGTACCAGCGAGAGTCCTAGAAAGGTATTGTGTGGGATCTCCTGGCTGGAGGCTAGCTGGCTAGAGTGTCAGGAAGAGCCTAAAGATTAGATTGTAAGAAAGAAAATAGAGGCCAGGTGTGGTGGCTCATGCCTGTAATCCCAGCACTTTGGGAGGCTAAGGTGGGTGGATCACTTGAGGTCAGGAGTTCGAGACCAGCCCGGCCAACATGGTGAAACCCCATCTCTACTGAAAATACAAAAATTAGCCAGACATGGTGGTGCACGCCAGTAGTCCCAGCTACTCTACTCGGGAGGCTGAGGCAGAAGAATCGCTTGAACCAGGAGGTGGAGGTTGCAGCGACCTGAGATCATGCCACTGCGCTCCAAGCCTGGGCGACAGAGCAAGACTCTGTCTCCAAAAAAAAAAGAAAAAGAAAAGAAAAATAGAAGCCATTTTCAAAGACCCATAGGTTTAGAAGACCTGGTGGGTCTGAAACAGCTAGCAGTTTGGTTCTTGAAAGATCCCTGAATCATGTGCAGTTACTTGGGCAAGTGGGTCAGGACCCTGTTATGAGGCAGGTGAAAGGAAAAAATCCACTCACAATATTTTCTCTAGCAACAAGCCAGATATGGCGATCAGGGGACTGTGAACTTTACCAAATGGGGGATGTCAGTCAAAAGACAACATGGCATAGATTATCAGTATTCTGGCCAGGCCTCAGAGATGTGGCATAGCAGTATGTGAAAAAGGGATCTCAAGTTTATGTGGAAGGGCAAGTAGACTATGGTGAATACATGGATAAAAATAATGTGAGGTGGCAAGCAATGACTATGATAGCTGATAATATTATACTTCTAAGAGACCAGGCAAAAGAGAAGGCGTGGAATGGATGATTCCTCTTTGGCCATCATTTGGTACAGCCTCATTTCCAAATCATATGTAATCTTCATAGTTCCCAAGGACAACAATTAAAATACTCTTATACATTAAAAAAAAAAAAAAGATTTGTGTGCGTTAGTACCCACGTGAGAAGCACAATCCTTATTCCTTAACGGTGAATTTGGCATACTTGATTAAATGACATTTATTTTTAAAGATGATAGTCTAGGTATGACTTTAGTTGTATAATTATTTTGTCTGATTATATTCTGGTTAAAAAAAGAAGTCAGGTTCTTATTGAACCTATGTAAACCAAACAAGCTCAATAAACTTAGGGGTAACTAATTGAAAACTCTGTCATATCCAGATATTATAGCAGGTCAGGTCAGCAAACCTTGTAAGCACAAATAATAGAATCCCCTATAGCCACATACATCCCTCTCACACTCTTATAAACAGCAGAAAGTGAACATGTTTGATAACAAAACCCAAAGGAATAGCTTCTCTATAATGTATAATAATAAGCAAAGATATGTCTACACATACACATACATTTAGGACTGGCTGCATAGTTTGCAGGACTCATCGCAAAATAAAAATGCTAGCCCCTTGCTTAAAAGTTACATATATATGATTAAATAAAATATATTTTTAAAAATGACATTTCATGTAAAGCCTTGGCTAAATAATTATTTTGTCTCATTATATCCTAGTAAAAAATGTCATTCTAAAATATAGTTGGATGAATATTTCAGCAGACTACTTTTTTTAATCTAAAAATTGTTGAGGTATCTGAAAATTGTCCATTAATTGCCATGATTTAATATTAATTTTAAGTGAACTCAGATTTTGGGAAATTATATTTAAGCTGATACACTACAAAGAATTATTGTTGATATAAAAATTATCAGGACTATATAGAATACAAAACAGTTGAAGACAATTTTACATTTTCTTAGTTTTAAACATTACATAGAAGTAATGTTATTTTGTCTGATTAGTAAATGAGTAAAAAATATATATAGCTTGGAAAGTTTAGATTATAATTAGCCTATGAGAAAAAAAATTCTAGTCTTCAAATAAGGTAAAATGTATGTTTGTATTATAATGTATTCCACTCTTATAAAATCTGGGAGAAGACATGTAGCTGTTTTTTTTAGACCAATTTGATTTGTTAAACAAATCTCCTTGCTTATATGAACTTGGATTCTTGTTTGTTTGTTTGTTTGTTGAGACAGAGTCTGGCTCTGTCGCCCAGGCTGGAATGCAGTGGTGTAATCATGGCTCGCTGCAATCTCCACCTCCCAGGCTCAAGCAATCCTCCCACCTCAGCCTCCTGAGTAGCTGGAATTATAGGCATGCACCACCACACCTGGCTAATTTTTGTATTTTTAGTAGAGACAGGGTTTCGCCATGTTGGCCAAGCTGGTCTCGAACTCGAGGCCTTCAGCCATCTGCCCAGTGTGGCCTCCCGAAATGCTGGGATTACAGGTGTGAGCCACTGCCCGGCCTGAAATTGGATTCTTAATTAAAGACTTCTGAACTTGCAGTTTCTGTAAGATGGCCTTTTAGTTTCTTTTTTATGCTTTGATTTAACTTTTCTTTTTTTATGTATATAAATTTATGGAGTACAAGTAAATTTTGTTATATGTGCTGTGGCCAATTCAGGGCTTTTCGGAAGTCGATCACCTGAATAATGTACATTGTAGCCATTAAGTAATTTTTCATCGTCCTTCGCCCCAACCCCTTCACCCTTCCCAATTTCCATTGTTCTTTTCCTTAGAAGACAAGCAAAGTATTAAAATTTCCGTTTATTTATTATCTAGAATTTCAGGGAATGTTAGGTATAGCTAAGCACTTAAAATTCTCTATAAACCCAGTGGAATAAATTCTGTAAGATAATTTATCATCTAAATTATTCATATCCTCCAGAATACATTTCACATGGACACAATGAAAGAGGTTGGTCTCGTTTCCAGACTCACAGACCCACTGAGATCTTTTAATTGCTATTCTGCAGTCTGAGCTGAAGGTCCTAAGTAAGCACAGAAATAATAAAACTCAGTCTTCGAGATTTCAAAGAGCTATTCTCCTCTCCAGCAGGCATGAAATACTTTCTTAATCTATGTGACTCCAAATAAACAAACAACAAAAAAGACTAACAATCAGATTCTTGCCTCATCCACCTAACTCAACAGACATCACTAAGTAGTTAAACCATAAAGCCAGACTCCCAGTCCCTGCTCTCAGTGAGGGGCGTTCACTCAGCAAGCTGTGCACAAACTAGATGCACAAACTAGATTCACATCTAGTTTACATAGGGGGCTCCCTCAACTGTGCAGTAAAGACCAGACCAGTGGCCAGATACCTATTCTTCCTGGACACAGCATGGCCCACACCACGAGTTTCTGATACACAGGAGGAATCTCAACTGTCAGTCAAGGCGGCTTTCCATCCAAGATGAGAAACAGACCCTTCAATCCCTGGAACCAGCTGCAGAAAGAGACTGCAAGTTATATGGACTGATGGACTTGGCCATGGACCAGAAACAAGAGCAAAAACACAGCATTAGAATTTGAAACAGACCAACCCACAAAAAACCCAGAGAAACCAAGAGACAGCAAAGGTAGTGTTCTGTTAATGCTTGGGACTCATTTTGGAACCAGGAAATGTTGTACCTGGATATCTGTAGTACGTGGGGCTGTTCTTGGGCAACACAATTTAATCAGCTCCGACAGGTGAGCCTTTTTGGATCTTTCTGTGAGACAACAAGTTTCCAAAGTGTTAAAAACACGAATGCAGAAAAACAGAGAATGAACATCTGCCAAAGATTTATTTAACCCATTAATGAGGGAACAGCAGATGGAAAAGCCCAATCAGGAGCACTGAAAGTGCAAGTATTGGCAGCCATTGAGGAAAGAATATAGAATGAGACAGCTACCAGGTTACATGTGAAAAGTTGGTTTATGTCCTGCCATAATCATACCTTTTGAAGTTATCTTTTTCTCCCAAACAGAAGTAATGTACATCTCTCTCTCCAGCACAAATCTCCAAGTAACTTCTGACTCTAGGTCCTTTTTTTGTTATTTTCATTATTTTTTTAATTGACACATAATAATTGTTCATATTTACAGGGCACAATGTGATATTTTGAAATGTATTGTCGTAGTCTGTTTTGCATTGCTATAAAGGACTACCTGAGGCTGGGCAATTAGTAAAGAAACGAGGTTTATTTGGCTCATGCTTCTTCTGGCTGTACAAGAATCATGGGGTCAGCATCTGCTCCTGGGGAGGCCTCAGGAAGCTTCCATTCATAGTGGAAGGTGAAGGGGAGCAGGCATCACACGGCAACCCAGAGAGGAAGCAAGAGAAAGAAGGAGGTGCTAAAGCTCTTCTCAACAACCAGTTCTTGTGGGACTGCGTGAGAACTCACTCACTCCCAGGAGAATGGCACCGAACCATTCATAAGGCATCTGCCCCCATGACCCAAACACCTCCACCAGGCCCTACCTCCAACATAGGGATCAAATTTCGACATGATATTTGGAGGGGACAGACATCCAAACCGCATCACATGTGTACAGTGTGTAATAATCAAATTAGGATCCTTAGCACATCCAGAACCTCAAAACATGTGTCATATTTTTGTGCTGGGAACATTCAGATCAGCTCTTCTAGCTATTTGAAAATATGCAATATGTTGTTAACCCCACTATGTACTGCTGTAGAACACTAGAACTTATTACTCCAGGTCCTGAGCAGTAGTAAATGGTGAGTCAAACAAAGGCACAGATAATGGAAGAATCCTTGGATGAGCGTTTTAGATCAAACTCCAGCATGACATTGAAGGGACATACATTTCTTCTTTTGCCTTGTTTTTGCATTTTTGGATAGCTACTCTTAGCAACATAGGCAGATAGTACAATTGGGAAAACGGGGGATTTGAGCAGGTGAGTTTCTTATGGGAAGCAAGATGGCCAAGAAGGTACAGAAAGAATACTGGTGTCCTCATGTGAGTTCACATGGAAAAGGGGATCTGCACGGCCAAGAGCAATGTGGATTCCTTGAAGAGGAGTTGGGCTGTCAGTACTGGTGGAAAAGGTCGTAGCTGATTGGCACAGGGTTCCTCAATCAGGTCATTCTGAACTGCCTGTGGAGTTTTCCTACACCCATCTCCTTCCTCTCTGGTCTGAGCCATTGGTTCAGCTCCCCGCTCTTGGTGGAGACCCTGTGAGCCTTCCCACCTTCGAGGAGTGCTGTCCCCAGGCTCTTTTCCCTGTGCATCTCTGCTTCCTGATTCTGTCCACACCTCTACCCTCACTGCAGTACCTGGCCCCACCAACACAAGGTGACCATTCTGCAGTTCAAATTCACCAGCTCTGCAATGGAGAGGCGACTCTCTCTCCTCCCCGACCCCAAACCAGCTCACCCCCTGGCCTCCACTATGCTATCTGCCTGCCTGTCTAACACTTTCTGTCTCAACTCAGGCCACAGCTCCCCATAAGGCTCTCTTTCTAACAATGCAAGGTCTGTTTCTTCCTCTTCCGAGCAAGGCCAGCTGCATTCCTCCATCAGCTGAGGCCTCTGGGCTGTGGGTACCTCCCCTCTCAATAACTCCCCACATGGTGTGACCTTGTCCCATCTCTTCTCAGCTGCATCCCACTGCCCTGAAGTACTTTGCTTCCAGCTTCCCTGGGTTCTAAATCTTCCTTGGCTCTAAGCCTTGAGGCTGCCCCTCCACTCTACTTTAAGACCACATCCCACTTTCTCAGAGCATTCTGACACATCCCAGGTGGCCTGTGGATTAGACCCCTTGTTCCCTGGGGTTATCTAGGACTTTGGACCACAGTGAGATTATCTTTGCAGCTGTAGCCTCCCCAGGTTTACTTCAAGGTCCCCCATGGCCCAAGGCCGGGGTGAGATTAAATGTAGAACACCCCCTCCATGGGCCCCACATCCACCTGCATCTCAGGGCCCTCAGTCTTGATCCCTGGAATCAGCTCCTCCTTGGAGAGTCTCCGAATCCCAGAACAGCCCCACATGAGCCTCAAAACAGCCTTAAAATAAATCCAGGGTTTTTTCAATTTGCCTTTGCGATTTTTGGAATAGCCTGAGATATACTTAGCGGAGGTATTTGTGCCTATCCTTCAAAGCCTTTAGAAGAACCTATGTGAGCCAGAGCTCTGTTACCTGCTTTAACTGGCTTAGCAGGAACCAAAGAGGCAAATGTGAGAAGAAAGAGATGCCCTGTGGTTCCCTTCTGCCCTCCCAGTCATCCCCAGCTCTGCGGGCTCCTAGGGGCATTCTCAAGGACTGAGCTCTCACCAGCCTCATTAGCTCTAGCTCTGGGCAACATGGAAAGCCCAAGTGCCTAGGCAAGGACCTGTGAGTCTTTCCTCTGACCTTTCCCTAAAGAATCCAGAGGCCCTGACCCTCTTCTTCCAGACATAGAACCATGGAGCTGCTGCCTCCTCCTAAAGATAGAGCCAAAGACATAGAGCCAGGTACCCAGGGTTTGAGTCCGGGGCCCATTATCTACTGGTTGTAGGAATTTGAGCAAGTCACTCTCTTAGCTTTTTATCTCATCTACAGTTGTTAATACTACTATTCACTAGCAAAGACATGGAATCAACCTAAATGCCCATCAGTGATAGACTGGATAAAGAAAATGTGGTACACACACATCATGGAATACTATGCACCCATGAAAAAGAACAAGATCATGTCCTTTACAGGGACATGGATGGAGCTGGAGGCCATTATCCTTAGGGAACTAATACAGGAACAGAAAACCAAATACCACATGTTCTCACTTATAAGTGGGAGCTAAATGATGAGAACACATGGACACACAGAGGAGAACAACACACACTGGGGTTTACTGGAGGGTGGAGGGCAGGAGGAGGGAGAGAATCAGGAAAAATAACTAATGGGTACTAGACTTAATACCTGGGTGAGGAAATAATCTGTACAACAAACTCCCATGACACAAGTTTACCTAGGTAACAAACCTGCACATGTGCCCTTGAACTTAAAATAAAAGTCAGAAAAGATCCGTCATCTCACAGAGCTTTTCCGAGGACCAAAGGAGATCTAAATAATTTTCCCAACAATGAAACATCAAATAAATGAATGAATGTTGCTGTTACCATCTATAGTAATAATATAGCAAAAAGTAATATTAAAATTTCGGATGTGTGATTAATACACCTAACCATAATAACACCTGTCATCATACACCTATCATAATAATAGATCTTTCTTAATGGCGTTTCCCAGTCTCCCTATAGACTATCTTTTCTTAACCTCATGGAGTAGGACACCATTTCCCCCACTTCTCTTGCCCAGGCAACACACACATTACTACCCAAGGATTTTTTTTTTACCCTGTCTTTTTCACCTTCTTCCAAAATTTCCTCCAAAGACTCACACCTTGAATTGCAGGGCAGTGTTGTGTACAACGGAGGCACACTTCACCCTCTGTCCATCCGTTCTTTCCAGCAAGGGGCAGACTAGCTAATCCTGCAGCTTTGATAGCTCCTTCCTAAGCCAGCTGGGCATTAATTCAGTTCCATAAACACCAGTGGCACATCCGGGGACACAGGCATTCTATGAGCTGTGGTTTCTCTGACGTTTACTAAGTGCTTGACAAAATTAAAATGATTTTGTTTACGTTTTTCTTTCTTTTTTTTTTTTTTTTTTTTTTGACAGGGTCTCATTCTGCCACCCAGGCTGGAGTACAGTGGTGCCATCCCAGCTAATTGCAACCTCTGCCTCCTGGGTTCAAGCAATTCTTGTGCCTCAGCCTCCCTAATAGCTGGGATTACAGGCGCCCACCACCACACCTGGCTCATTTTTTTTGTATTTTTAGTAGAGACTGGGTTTCACCATGTTGGCCAGGCTGGTCTCCAATTCCTGACCTCAAATGATCTGCCTGCCTCTGCTTCCCAAAGTGCTGGGATTAGAGGCGTGAGCCACCGTGCCCAGCCAGTTCCCTTTTTCAAGTGTAAGACTTTTCAGACTTTATTCCTCTAACATGCATTATAAATTTCCAAGTGGTGGATGTAGCATGCTGTTTCCCAAATTTAGCTGGCCACGGAACCCTTACTTCCCGCATGGCACCTCCTTGGGTTAGTGCCCTGTAGAGTGCCTTGTCTTCACCTAGCATGTGGAATCTGCACACAAAAACCCTTTCTCAAGGCATCCCAGCCCTGGGACAAGAGAAGAGCCCTTCCTGAAGCTTCTGTTATGGACAGCTCCTTCACTCCCTTCTCAGCCTTCTCCACATCAATCTGAAGCACTTTTCTGATCTTCTACTGGACAGCATTTCATCCCATAGAGGTTTCCTTCTACACGCTGACTCCCTAGAGCCACTCAGCCTGGTGGTGCTGTTAGCTCATAGAACCAAGACCTTTGTCTTTCTCCCTCTCAGCATGGAACATACCTGGTCTACACGCAAGAGTGAGGGACTCAGCATAGGAGAGGCCTTCTTGGCCAATTTCAGCAAAACAGCTACGGACGATGTCGCTAGAGCAGACGAATGGCCATGATTAAACCTGGCTGGGTGTGGTGGCTCACATCTGTCATCTCGGCATTTGGGAGGCTGAGGCTGGAGAATTGCTTGAGGCCAGGAGTGTGAAACCAGCTGGGTAATGTAGCAAGACCTTGTCTCTATTTTCAAAAAAAAAAAAGAAAAAAGATTAAGTCTACAAGTCTCTTCAGTACAAACTTCTCTAGAGAGAAAGAGTCCAGACCTCCAGGCCAGAGGCCCCCAAGTAACTCCCGAGACCAATCCAGAGGGGCTCCTCTTTGTTGACAAAAAGGGAGTGACTTGGACCTCAGGTGATCCACCCACCTTAGTCTCCCAAAGTGCTGGGATTACAGGCATGAGCCCCCATGCCCGGCTGGCTCCCTCTTTTTAAAATTTTTCTAGAGGCTCTCCCTCTCCCTCTCCCTCTCCCTCTCCCTCTCCCTCTCCCTCTCCCTCTTCCCCTCCCCCTCCCCCTCCCCCTCCCCCTCCATCTCCCTCTCCCTCCCCCCCTTTCTTCCGTCTCCCTCTCTTTCTTTTTTTGGTCTCCCTCTGTTGCCGAAGCTTGACTGTACTGCCGTGATCTCGGCTCACTGCAACCTCCCTGCCTTGGCCTGCCCAGTGCCTGGGATTGCAGGCACGCGCCGCCACGCCTGACTGGTTTTTGTGTTTTTGGTGGAGACGAGGTTTCGCCGTGTTGACCGGGCTGGTCTCCAGCTCCTGGCCTGGAGTGATCTGCCCACCTCGGCCTCCAGAGGTGCTGGGATTGCAGACGGAGTCTCGCTCACTCAATGCTCAATGTTGCTCAGGCTGGAGTGCAGTGGCGTGATCTCGGCTCGCTACAACCTCCACCTCCCAGCCGCCTGCCTTGGCTTCCTAAAGTGCTAAGATTACAGCCTCTGCCCCGCCACCACCCCGTCTGGGAAGTGAGGAGCATCTCTGCCTGGCCACTCATCGTCTGGGATGTGAGGAGCCCCTCTGCTCGGCCGCCCCGTCTGGGAAGTGAGGAGCGCCTCTGCCCGGTCGCCCCATCTGGGAAGTGAGGAGCACCTCTGCCCGGCCGCCCGGTCTGGGAGGTGAGGAGCGCCTCTACCCAGCCGCCACCCCGTCTGGGAGGAAGTGAGGAGCGCCTCTGCCCGGCCGCCCTGTCTGGGATGTGAGGAGCACCTCTGCCCGGCCGCCCTGTCTGGGAGGTGTACCTAACAGCTCCAAGGAGACAGCGACCATCGGGAGCGGGCCATGAGGACGATGGTGGTTTTGTTGAAAAGAAGGGGGGAAGTGTGGGGAAAGGAAGGAGAGATCAGATTGTTGCTGTGTCTGTGTAGAAAGGGGTGGGCATAGGAGACTCCATTTTGTTCTGACTAGGAGAAATTCTTCTGCCTTGGGATGCTGTTGATCTATGGCCTTTCCTCCAGCCCCGTGCTCTCTGAAACATGTGCTGTGTCAACTCAGGGTTAAATGGATTAAGGGCGGTGCAAGATGTGCTTTGTTAAACAGATGCTTGAAGGCAGCATGCTCTTTAAGAGTCATCACCACTCCCTAATCTCAAGTACCCAGGGACACAAACACTGCAGAAGGCCGCAGGGTCCTCTGCCTAGAAAACCAGAGACCTTTGTTCATGTGTTTATCTGCTGATCTTCTCTCCACTATTATCCTATGACCCTGCCATATCCCCCTCTCCGAGAAACACCCAAGAATCATCAATAAATACTTCATAAAAAAAAAAAAAGGAGTGACTTATTATTCCTACTCCAGGCAAAGCAGGAATATACTCATGTCCTAGGTACAGGAAGGGAATTCCCCCTTGCCTTTGAGCCTACTTTAGTAATTTCAGATTCACTTGGGGTTCTTCACTTCAATTTCATTCTTCACTTCAGCATTCATTTCAGCATGGGCTGGCTGTGGGCCAGGAGCTTCACCAGAACCTGAGGAAGGCAAGGCTGTGAGAAAAATGTCCCTGGGGGAGCATGGTCGCGTGCTTGGAGGACCATGCTTGGAGGACTGTTGGAGGACATGGGACACATGCCTTCTTTGTTTTGTTCCCTGTAGCACACGTTCTAGGAGGACTGTTAGTTGGTGGGGAAACCAAAGCCCACTCAGGCCACCAAGGGCCCGTTGTCCCTTCCTGAAGTATGCTAGGACCCCCATGCCCAAAGGGCAAGCTTGCTGTGAACAGCCTGACTACCCTCTGCTGATAACCTGTGGTGGGGACAGAGACAATTCACTACTGTGAAGTTAAAAAGCTTAAGTTTCAAGGCCTCTGCCCTGCACAGCGTCCTTCCTGTGCAGGGCCCTGTCCCTGATTTCGCACTTGTAATTTAGTATTCTTTTCCGGATTCTCAAGTGGAATAAGATTTGGCCCCAGAAATCCTGGATCCAGCCTTGGTGGATAAGAGGCACATGCCTCTCCAATGACATCACATTCCATGGAAATTTACAGGACCAGAAGTGGGTTCTGAACTCAATGGAGTGTAAGAAAAGCACCTAAGACCAGCTCTCAGGCTTGGTGCATTTGCAGAGAAAATGGCTTCCTGGGCAGATGCTGGAGTTTCTGGATCTGAATTGCTGAGATGGCCTCAGAGCAACTCTTGTAGACATCTGACAATGCCCAGAGCCCAGGGGCCTTGAACCAAGCTGGGGAACGGGCCATTCTTTTTCTACTATGGTTCCTTTTCAGGAAAACTCTAGGGAACATCACGAGGCTTCTAGCCTTCTCAGTTTGTTACTAGATTGGCTACCTCCCCACCATGCTTGATTAATTTTTGTCTTTAAATCAGAGCAACTCCTCGTGGAGCTACTACATCAAGGCAAGTAGCAGATCGAGATGGAAGTCGTAACCAATGGTCCCAACAACAAGACTTCCCAGCCCAGCAGCTGCTCTGTCTCAGGGCCGACTCATGCCCTTCGGTTCCAACATTCTCATCAGTTTCAGGACCCCTTCTGTGTCCTGAAACTTCAAAGCAAAATGCTTCCTTTTCTCAGGACTGTCAGAAGTCACTGGATTCCCTTTAAAGTCCCCTAGAATCCCATTCCCCCACTTATTGCTTCTAAGATAAAACAGTGTTCCATTCTTTTGCTGTAAAGCATGTTGGGCAAGAAAGTCCGACTGAGGGCTTCATGGCTGTAATTTATTTGTGCTTTTTTTCTATCCCCTTGAGAAAAAAAAAAAAAGCACAGGCATTGCCCAACAGTGGACACAGCCTCTTAAGAGAGTGATGTGTGTGCAGAGTAACTGTGCCCGGGAGACAGGCTGCTCACAGATAAGCCAAGCCAACACCCATAAAATAAAAGGGAGCCCTAATAAAAGGGCAGGCTTTGAAAGAGAAACCCTGAGGCCAAGCCCACTTGGTGGGAAACAGATGTGCCTATGACCTAAGATGAGATTTGTGAGCCTGACATTCCCCCCCGCAGTTGCTGGCCACGTTCAAGGTAAGCCCCTTGTGGAGCCAGACAGCCGTGGGCTCACTGCAACGGAGGGCTGTTCAGTCCAGCTTTCAGTCATCACTGGTTGATCAGAAATTCCCTGCACTTGAGACACTAATACAAATGTTCTTCATTAAAAAAAAATACTAAACAGGGAATATGGAAGTGACCTCAGAGCCAGAACTTTGAGGGAACATTAAGATAAAGTATCTTACAAATGGGTCCTCCTCTGCTTTCAAGAAAAAGGAATTGATAACGTTCTCATTACCATTCAAATTCTCTCCTTACAGAAAAGTACAAGGTTTATTGTATGACTTCTTCCCACACCCATCTGTCTCCTGTCCACTCCTTATCTAAGCAATGGGCCGCGTTCATCCCTCAGCTGTTCTCAGGCCACTAAGAGATGTAGGCTTCTTACTAAGTCAGTCCTGAAGGGTCTGGGACCTCCCTGCACACTGGTGAATGCGTGCCACTGCTGGCAGCTGTGACTGTATTTGAAAAGCGTAATTCTGGTTCATGTTCTTTTTATGACAGATTTTGTTTCCTTTTTTATTCCTTTTTTTTTAGAGATAAGGTCTCACTCGGTCACCTAAGCTGAAGTGCAGTGGCACAATCACAGCTCACTGCAGCCTCGAACTCCTGGGCTCCATTGATCCTCTTGCTTCAGCCTCCCAAGTAGCTGGGACTACAGGCATGAGTCACAATGCCCAGTTAATTTTTTCATTTTTTGTAGAGATGGGGGGTCTCACTATGCTGCCCAGGCTGACCTTGAACTTCTGAGCTCAAGCAACCCTCCCATGTCAGCCAAAGTGCTAGGATTACAGGCAAGAGACACCGCACTGGGCCCAAATTATCTTTTGATAAGAATGCTGACATTTGCCTTGCTTTCTCCCGATATTGCATCACTGAGATAAAGTCT
This sequence comes from Pongo abelii, assembly GCF_028885655.2. Classification (NCBI taxonomy): domain Eukaryota; kingdom Metazoa; phylum Chordata; class Mammalia; order Primates; family Hominidae; genus Pongo; species Pongo abelii. Next base: position 30,482,613 of record NC_071993.2, on the reverse strand, counting down.
GGGTCTCCATCTTGTCTCTATCCGTGAGACAACAACATGTATGCTGAGTCTGCTGAAGTGGGGCTTGGTACATAGTCTGGGGTTGGCCTAAGCCCCCTTCCCTTTTTTCCTACTTTTTACCTTTGACCTTTTGTTTCCTTTGGACTAACATATTGTGGGTGCATGCTGTGAGGGAAGCACTGTGCTAAGTATGTCACATGCATTAGCTCATTGGATGCTCCCACTGCCTTCCATGAGAAAAGCAGCCCTCTGAGGTCAGAGCGGGCCGAAGATGTGCAGCCTGGCTTCTCACCCAGGTCTTTCCAAAGTCTAGGGCAAAGCTCTAAGTACTTCCTGCCCCTTGCTCAGCAATCGCCCTGCTTACAGCAGAAGAGAATAGAGTGTCTAGGAAGCATCACACAAGTCTCTTCTCTGGAGAGAATCTCACAATGTGAGTCCTGGAAGAGATTGCCAAGCCCCCAGATGAGCACCACCCTCATTACACAACTGGAAAGAGTGAGCGCCAAATTGTCTCACTCAAGGTCAGCCAACTCATTAATTGAAGACAGAAAGGTAATGTGGAAATCAAGCAATGTCACCATTTCGTGATGGCTTCAGACAAAGATTTTACGAGGAAGATGTTGGAAACCGTGAGTGAAGTTTGGGACTGGGCATTATATATGAATTGAGTTTTTCCCTGCATTCGACAGGGTGGAGCACTTGACAGGTGACTATGGGTAAGCGAGAAATACCAAGAATAAAATAATTTACACATTTGGAATGCAAGAGGCTTCATAAAGGGACCACAGAACATCATCCATTCCAGACCTTTGGGATGAAGTGGAGCCAGCCACTGTATAGGAGGCTTTGGAGTGGGGGTGTAGACATAAATGTAACCTTTCAGGTCCAGGCTGACGGACATAAAGAGTCTCGTACTTTGTGTCTTAAAATAGAATCAACAGGCCTAGTAGAAGGAAGTAGGGCTCTTGGAAGGAATGGCTGCTTCCAAATCTAGGTGATTCCTGCCGTGATGGTGAATCAGGAGGGAAGGCTGCTATTTGTTAGCCCAGTGGCTTTTCCCATCTTGTCTCCTGTCCCACCTCATGAACAGCTGAGGTGACAGTAGTCCCATTTTAACTCAAGGTTTGGACGCTTATTCACAGGACCTGACCTTTGACTTCTGGGTAACCCCATAGCATGGGTGACTGTGGCCAGAAATCAAAGGTATGTGTTGAGACCAGAATCAGTCTGGATCCTTTCTGTGGCATCATCAGATGGGGGCACTCAGATCCCATCTTCTGTAATCCTGACACCTCACAGCAAGGTTGCTTAAAGGCAAAGGAAGTTCTCTAGACACCCACAGAAGAAATCCATCAAGTCTAGAAGCCAGTTAGGTCACTGTCCTAATTCTGAGTATGGTGTCTTGATTTCAATCAGGACTCCTCTCCCTCCTAGCTGATCCATGGATGGATCATTCCTTAAGGTCAAGCTCAGGTTCTTCCCATCCTGGCTCCTGGACCCTTTGCCGATAAGCCAGCCACATACATCTGCCAGTCTTCAGCTCCTACAACAAACACTGTCTCCCTGAATTGCACTGGCCTCTAGCCTGAGCTAGCTGAAAACATTACTTACTTATTTATTATTATTATTATTATTTTATTATTATTATTATTATTTTCTGGCCAATCCCATTCCTCTGCTTAAACTTGGAGCTCCCTGAGGACTGGAACTTGATGCATGTAATTCCTGGTGTGTCTTATGTTGATACCTAGCAATGCTGTGAAAGGTCCCTGAGGACGATTTTTCAATGACAACGAAGCCATCTGTGCCGTGATTCCTGTGTCTTGCAAGAGGAAGTTCATGAAACGGGTTGCAAAGTGTCTGTCTCTCCCTAGAACGTGCCTTAGCACCTGCAAGGCAAAGAAGGCTTTTTATAGATGATGTGGCATCTGTGAGAAGAGCCACGACTTGGTGGCAGTGCTGTTTGGGGCTGGCAAGTGGGGCCTGGGCTAAGGGAGGAACAGGAAGCGCTTTGACTCTACCGCAGGTCCCGAAATTCCTCTTGTCCTTCTTGCCTGTGGTTAGGAGAAGTCATTTACAGCCATGTCAGGCCATCTCCTTCTGGCTTCTGACTGGAAGACGCAGGCCGACTGTCCCCAGGGGAAACCGAGATCGCTGCTGGGGCTGTCAGGGCAAAGCTTTTGTTTCTTTAATAAACCGTGTGGTGGATCTCAATCCTGCTGACATTTGTCGGGAAAACATTTCATAAAAAGTCCCAGTCAAGAAGGAATGCCGACTGGACTCGAGCCACTTCTTAAAACACAAGCATCTACACAAAGCCCTTGTGTTGTTCCTGTCCTGTGACCTCATGGGTTGGTCACAGGCTGGTCTGGGGAGACCAGGCACTGAGGGAATGGACTGGGCAGGTCACCAGTGGCCTCTGGCCTTGAAGGATGGCCTAAGTGGGTGCTCCAGTTTAGGAGTAAAAACATCTGAGATGTTCCCAGTACAGCTACATTAACATTATTTGGGTTTGTGGATGTGCAGTGAGCTCAGCGCTATGTTAGGTGACACAACTAAAAAAAATACTGATTAGTGCCAGGATAAGTATTTATGTGGCAGGGTTCCTTGGAGCATTCCTATGGAAAGAGACAGATATAACCAAACATGGTCAAAAAAGGCTTGCGGAGTGTGTGAAGCCCACTAGGATAGTAAACTAAGTACAGGTGTGTGTGTGGTGGGGGAGAGGATGCATCCTAGGACCCGAGGATGGCATGAAATGTCCAGGAGAAAATAGAGGCACTGTGTTGGGAGTACTGAGTCCTGTAAGAAGGTTTCACCAGCTGGGAACAGATGTGAGACTGGTAGCAGATGGGACTAGGAAGGCAGATTGTCTTCATAATGGGGCCTTGAATGCTAAGCAAAAGAGTGTGGTTTATAATCCCACAACCAAAAATGAACCGCTAGAGGTTTTGGCAAGTGGGCCGGAATGACAAGATTGGGGTGCTGACCCCCATGGAGGGGCCAGAGTTTCACAGCAGAGGGTTAGGGGCCTGCTGCCATGGTTCAGGCAGGATATCGGGAGAGCAGAGACACGCTGCTGGCCATGAGGAGGCTTAGCAAGGGAGAGGGACTGTAGAGGGGATCCATCTCGTAGTGGCCCTTCCTGCCTGGCGAATGTGTTTGCTCCTCATTCCAGGCAACTACACACCCCATCGCCAAATGAACTATCAGAAGAATGGTTCTAACAAAGCGTCACTTTAGTCTTGTTACTTTTCCATCAGGATCTGCCCCCACCCCCGGCTTCCCCGCTGCTGGCCGTAGAAAGCTCATATGCCTCGGCTTGCCTTCAAGGCCCACACGACAATGCTTATGCTTTGATAAAGCAGCAGAACTCTTGCTTCAAAAGAGATCTCACACAGAAACCCGAGATGTGGAGCAGATCGCAGGAGAGCCACTATGCTCGCCTCTAAACACAGCCCAGCGATCCTCCCTCTCCAATCAGCCCACCCTGCACACTTTGGTCTCCAATCCTTCACCCACCCTACCTCAGCCCCACCCGAGTAGTCTTAGAGACCCGTTGAAGAAAACCCCATGGCCTTAAGGAGCACAGTTTGAACCATTTCCCTACCAGGTCAGTTTCAGTCCACCTTCTCTCCTGCTATTTTTCATCCCTATCAGAGCTCTCAACCCTCCACCCCAAACACACCTTGAACCTTGGCCTTCTGTTGTTATTGCTTGTCCTGAAGCCCTGACAAGATGTCCTGATAGCATCTCAAGGGCTTCCAGATGTCACTGGTCACCAGGCCAGCCCATGCCGCTCCACTGCCACCATGTGCAGCAGCAGCAACCATGATTTACTGAACACTTAATATATCCATTTTATAGAGATCATCTCATTTAATCCTCAAGTCAACGCACCCAGATAAGTATTATTATTTTCTCACTTTACAGAGCAAGAACTTAAGTATCAAGAGGTTAAGTAACATACTCCAGGTCACGCAAGTAGGTAGCTGCTGAACCAAGATCCAAACCCAGGCAGTCTGACTCAAGAAGCTCCACTCTCAGTCAGTTCCCTTTACAGCCTCCCCAAACATATACTTGTAGATTGGCTGATGGATTCATGAACTTTATGCCTGAGGGAATGCGGGTAACGAAAGAGAACCTTCACTCGTTCATCCAGCATACACGTATTGCGTTCTTAGTATGCAATAAGCCCTGGGCCAGGCCCTGCAGAGATGGTGGTTGAGAGAGGTGGACACTACCCCTGTTCCTTTGGACCTTGAAGTTCAGGAAAAGAGGTCAAAGATGACTCTGAGTTTGCCAGTGTGAGTAATTCAGAGATGAAACGATAGCTCCATGGGGACAGAAGTCAGGAGAGGGAGTCAACGTGGAGGCAGGAAATTGATCTTGGCAGGTGGTCTGCAGAGCTTCAGGTGCCAGGTTGAAGCAAATTTAACAAGTGGAATTGTTCAGAAGGTGATGGAAATACTGGCTGGGAACTGAGAGAGAGACAGTGTGGGAGATGTGGACTGGGGAATTGCATAAATAATGTTGACAGCTGAAGATAGGCGAATAAGCCAAGATTAACATGGAGAAAATTAAGTCTAGAGACAAGAGCCAAGCCTTGGAGAACACCCCAGAGAGAATGGACCCCCCTCGAGAGAAGACATGGCCACAGGGAGTGCAGGAAGCCCAAGCACTCGGGGGTCTGAAAGAGAGAAGGCGCTAACAGGGCCAGGGGTCTTGAGGAGAGCAACGAAAAAGAATACTGGAGAAGTTTCTTTGGTTGGCCTAAAAGAAGTTCTTGTGATTTCCAAGAGCACAGTTTCAGTACAGGGGTGAGGGTAAATGACAGATTATAGGAGATTTAGGGAGAAAACGGGTGATGAGGAAAAGCCATTTACTAAATACACTTCACATGGAAAAGCTGGCATGACTAGGGAGCGAGCATGGGCAGTTAATGGAAAAAAAATGCTGAACAAAACCAGTTTTACGGATTATGTGACCTGGACCAAATATAAATATGTTCAAATGCGACAGACCCTGGACTTAAAATAGAGTGGTAAAGCCAAGCCAGCTGAAAGAAGACCTCCAGAGCTGACCTCCCTGAATCCCAGAAGATCCACCCCAAATGAATGGTGGTCTCGTCTCTCTGTTTCCTGTTTGGGATCACGACTTCATTTGGTTCAGCAGATTCTTTCTTATTTTTATAATTAAAATTTTTTGAAATAAAAGAAACTACCCAGTTAATCCCCCAAATGTATTTTTTTCCTTGGGGAAACATTTACATTCTTAGGACCCCAAATGCTAAGCCAATAAAAGCAGAAGCAGAAACCATTTTTCATTATTATCCACAAAAAAGCAGAAGGAAATGAAAGCCTCAAAGAATTTCAGTGTTTCGGGGGGAGAAAAATGACTTTTTTGCCTTTGGATTTTTATCTTTTCTGCCACCATAATTTAGATAGACAAAGAACAGGCCTGGCAGTGAGGCCAGTCTCCATAAGGCCAAATAGCTGATTTCCCAGAGGACTTGAAGAAAAGATTATCAAGAGTATCTTTGTAAAAGCACAGCGAGCTCAGATCTGAGATCATGGGAGATCATAGGAGTGAGCTGTTTCTTGTTGAAAGCAATTGTTAAATTCAGCACCAGAGCGCATTAATTTGTGAATCATAGAGATACCATTCTTCCTAGAAAACTCATCACCTACTGACCTCGGGTGCAATTCAAGCCCAAATACTAAAGCAAAGGGCAAATCAGAAGTAATGAAATAAGAAAAGCCTCAGGTCACAGCTACCCCAAGGAGAGGCTAAGGCAACTGGGTCACGCTGGCTTGAGAAAGAGGAAATGGAGAAAAGATAGGAATCACAGGAGTTAACTGCCGGTTCTTTGTGTTAGGAACAAGACAAGAAGGAATGGTTTAAACTCCCACATGAGGACTTTAGTTTGAGAATAAGAATGAACTGTTGACCAATTGGTTTGTAAACCATGAAGTGTGTTCCTAAGGATGGTTGAGATTATTTAGTTCAAATCCTACATCCTCCTACCTGAGTTTCAGCAAGTTACTTAACTTTTCTGTGCCTGTGGGTTGGCTCATATCTATAATCCCAGCATTTTGGGAGGCAGAGGCAGGAAGATCACTTGAGCCTAGCAGCTCAAGTCTAGCCAGGGCAACATAGTGAGATCCCATCTCTACCAAAAATATAAAAAATTAGCAAGCATAGTAGTGCATGCCTGTGGTCCCAGCTACTCAGGAAGCTGAGGTGGGAGGATTACTTGAGCCCGTGAAGTTGAGGATGCAGTGAGCTTTGATCATGCTACTGCACTCCAGCCTGGGTGACAGAGCAAGACCCTTTCTTAAAAAAAAAAAAAAAAAAAAAAAAAAAGATTTAGTAGTATCTCTCTGTTGTAAGAATTTTGAGTTTGTTCATATAAAGTGCTTAGCAGAGAAGCAGACATGACAAATGCTCAATGAATGAGAGCTCTCATCATCTGCATTGTGGTCACTGGTGGCATCATTACACCCAACAAGCACTCACCTCAACCCACACAGCCAAGTGTGAAAGAAATGTCACATACTTATTCTAAAACTGCATTCATTGTCTGTTTTGAGCCCCCCATTTGGAGGCATATTTATCCCAAGCAATTCAGAGTCACTTCCTTTCCTTGGGTCAGGGAGAGTTGGCTTCTGTAAGCCAAGGTGGTGGAGACGAGGAGAGTGGGAAGGTCTGGTCCTGGGGATATTGTTAGTCCATGTCAGCATCCTCTAAGAGCTGAATGCAGCCTCAGGCCTCAGTCTGCACAGATAGCTACCACTCTCAAGGGCTCCTCAGCCAAGCTCTCTCTCCTCTGCTTTCAGAGCCGGCTTGGGTTATGGCCCTGGGACCCATGGGAGGCTGGATAAACCCTGATGCGACTCAGGGCCTGAACAGCCATTTCTGTACAGGGATCTTGTCACTGCCGAGAGCTGGGCCCAGGAGTGGGAGACCCAGGATTCCTCTGTTGATTAATTTCCCCAGAACTTTTATCCCCCTGCCGGAGGCTTTGGCTCAGAGAGAGCAACACATGGGACCTCCCTTGGTTGAATCCCCAAAATCTAAGTATACTCCTGATTTCTTTTCGGACTGTCTATCCACTGTCGATTACAAGGACAGATGGGGGCTAAATATTCGGTTAGTTCACAACATTATCCCACTGCACCCCGAAGAAGTTACTCTTCCACTTCAGCCCCCGATGGAAGGCTCCTATTGGGCATGGTGGTCTTGCTGCTTCTCTCAAATAACTTCCTTCTGCCCGCACAGAAAAGCTGCAAGAGCTCCTCAAAAGAGCCTGTGGCTGTCATCTACGTCCTTCTGCAAGGGCCCGCACAAAGGTTTGTGAAGCCAGCCATTCACCTTCGAGAGAGGGAATTTTGAGAAGCTTCCACAGGCAAACAAGCAAAGCATTCCACCCCCATCAAGTCTCACGACTAGGGTAACTTAGGGCCCAAAACATAGCTTAGATTCATTCTAATATGTCTAAATAGCTTACAGAAAATACGGGTAGGAAAATAAGACCAAGCAGGAAGAGTTTACTCCACGTGCCAGGGATCCATACTTGCTACGGGACATCTCCAAAGGGGACCCACCTTTCTAATAGCCCAGGCAAAGGAAGTCACATCTCTCCCCAGCAGGGAGAGAAATTCCCACCATGGGTCTCAGGAGGGGGACACAGTGTAAGACAGTGAATGAAATTTCAACCATATCCTTCCAGGAACTGATACAGTGAACTTCCCACATGTAACACCCTGGGGGGAGTTGGACAGCAGGGAGAGGGGGTTAAAAAACCACCTGGGTACAGACTGAGAGCATCTTGACAAAGGGAATTCCAGTAAAAATCATTACACAAGGGTCGATATTGTGAATCCTGGCACACATCTTGCTGCTATTTAAATACACACAAATAATCTAAATACACCTAAAAGAAAGTTTAGTAGATAGAGAAGAGAATAGACTACATATTATTCCGGCAGTTCTTCCCAGATTGTTCCTTTCCAGTATCCAGTGACAGTAAGTTCAGGTCAGGGTGACCAACTGTCCTGCTTGCCTGGGACTGAGGACTTTCCCAGAATGTGGAATTTTCAGAGTTAAAGCCAGGATAGTCCCAGGAACACCAGGATGGTTGTTCACCCTAATTCAGGATGACAATGCATGGTACCTGGATCATAGCTCTGTGTTGCTGGGTTTTTGTTTGTTTTGTTTGTTTGTTTGTTTGTTTGTTTTTAAGAGACTGGTGTTACTCTGTAGCCCAGGCTGGAGTGCAGTGGTACAATCACAGCTCACTGCAGCCTCCAACTCCTGGGCTCAAGTGTTCCTCCTGCCTCAGCCTCCTGAGTAGCTGGGACCACAGGCATTCACCACCACAACAGGTAGAGAAGGAGTCTTGCTATATTGCCCAGGCTGGTCTTGAACTCCTGGCTTCAAGTGATCCTCCCACCTCCTCCTGAAGTGCTAGGATTACAGGGATAAATCACCACGGCCAGCCCTGTGTTGCTGACTTTAAAAGTCGGACAAACCGAGGTAGGGAGGAACCCAAGAGGAAGTAGAGAGCTGCCAGATTTGTACAGGGAAGGGGACTGAGAGAGTACGTGGCAGGGCCTGGATTCTCCTCCTGAAGTCTTCTCTCCTATAATGCACAGGTCAAGGCCCACAATATGTCCGGCTTGGTGCTTTGTCTGTTTTAGGTGCTCAGTCAAAGCTAGGGCTCCAGTTGAACGGAAGTGACTTAGGGGAAAGAATTCCTCAGCCTCTCCCAGCTCCTTTTGCTTCATCTTCCCTTGAATCTTCAGCCTCCATTCAGGGCTGAGCTGTGTGTCCTGGAGGCTGGGCCCCTAGAGATGGAGAATCACAGTCCTCTTCTACAGGGACTGATGCTCTTCACCTGGCTGCCCCGATACTGAACTAAGTAACCTTCCGCCCCGGATCCTGCTCTGGGAAATGTTCTCACTCTGGTTCCCCTTTCCTGAGAAGAGACTGTGACCGGCATCTGGGGGCTCTTTTCTTCTTAACATTATCACCTATTTCACATCTCAGCCACCTCAAGGACCCAGGGTGCTAGACTTATGGCATTGGGATTTTAGACAGAAATAAAATCATCTTTGCCCATGGGGGTCTTATGATGTAGTTGATCAAACAAATAGGTAAATTAGGAAATGCAGTCTTGTCAACTTTATTTTGGAGGCTTTAGAATTGATATACAAATTAAAGCAAAAATAAACAAACAAACCCACTCCCAGAACTCAGCTCTTAGACCAAAATTAAATCAAAATAATTTAGGCCTCTGAAAATTATCTCCCACTTCCTACCTCTGGCTCTCCTCCTTCACTTTCTGGAAAAAAGAAGCAAACGATCAAAGAAGTAGATTCTCTAACTCCTGATTTATTTATCCTAAATCTATAGGTGAATCACTTGTCTTTTCTGGGGCTTGTTACTTTATTGATAAATACAAATAGTAATAACAATAGCAATCATATGAATCATGTTAGTTATGTGCCAGGTATCATTCTGTTCACTTTGTTTATATTAATTTACTTAATATCCACAGTAATATTGTGAGGTACGTGCTATCGTGATCTTCATTTTACAGATGAAAAAATCAGGGTGCAGAGAATTGAAATAACTTGCTCCAGATCACATAGCTGGCCAGTGAGAGAGCCAAGATTCAATCCAATCTGGCTTCAGAATGCATGAACTTTAACCATTAACTTAATGTTGGATGGATGGATAGATGGATGGATGAATGGTGGATGGACGGATGAATAGATGGATGGATAGTGACTGAATAGTGGATGGTGGATGATGGATGGTGGATGGATGGTGGATAAATGGATGCATTTATGGATGCATGGGTGAATGCATGGTGGATGGATGGATGAATGAATGTATGGATGCATGGATGAATGGTGAGTGAAGATGGATGGATGGATGGATGGATGGACGGGTGGATGGTAGATGGGTGGATAGGTGGTGGATGGATGGATGAATGAATGAATGGATGAATGAGTGTAGATGGATTGATGAATGGATGGATGGGTGGTGGATGGATGAATGATAATAGATAAATGGATGGATGGTAGATGGGTAGATGGATGGTGGTACATGGATGGATGAATAAATGGATGAATGGTAGGTGGATAGATTGTTATGGATGGATGTGTGGTGAATGGATGATTGGATAGTAGATGAAAGGATGTATGGTAGATGGGTGGATAGATGAATGGATGAATGATGGATGAATGAATGAATAGATGGAGGAATGGGTGGTAGATGGATGGGTGGTGAATGGATGAAAGATGAATGGATGGATGGTAAATGGGAGGACAGATGTGAATGGATGAATGATGGACAGATGGATGAATGGGTGATGGATGGCGGATGGTAGATGGATGGACGAATAGATGGATTGGTGGTGGATGGTAGTTGGGTAGATAGATGGTTGGATGGGAGGTGGGTGGATGAGGATGGTAGATTAATGGATCAATGGTAGATGAGTGGATGGGTGGTGGATGGATGAATGATGGACAGATGGATGAATGGGTGGATGGTAGATGGATGGACAGATGGATGGATGGTAGTGGATGGTAACTGGGTAGGTAGATGGTGGTCAGATGGGTGGTGGATGGATGTAGATGGTAGATGAATGGATGGATGGGAGCTGGGTGGATGGATAGTGGATCAATGATGAATAGATGTATGAATGGGTGGTGGGTGGATGATGGATGGATGGACGGATGGATGGATGGATGGATGGATGGATGAATAGATGGTGGATGGTAGATGGTTAGACAGATGGTGGTTGGATGGGTGGTGGATAGATGAATGGGTGATGGATGGTCAGATGAAGACACTGGGCCCAGCTATTTCTCAGATACCTCTCTGAGGCAGATACAGCACTAACATTTAAAATCCATGCTATTGGCATAAATTGTGGTTGCTGTTCTTCCAAATTAAATAGAGGGGTATCCACTGGGAGTAAAACAGACAAAAAATGGGTCCTCCAGGACCGATTTAAATATCTGTGGAATGGAAGCAATGAAGTTATGTTTCTCCAAAATGAATTAATCTGTGAAGAGTTCCTTGAGAATCTTGGATTAAAATTGCTCTTTTAGAGCCAAGACTAACATATCTTACATAAAAGTGAAAAGAATCTTTTTAGCTCCCCCCTCCCCAAATAGATTACTGTATCCAGTCAACAAAATCTTATCTTAAACCTCCAAAGAATTACATGAGCTCTCCTTAAATTTTACTCTTTAATTAAGAGACCAGTTTGAGGTTAGCCAGATCTGGGGCTTTGACGTAGCAGTCGCCAAACCTCAGCGACAGGCCTGGTTTCCATCTCTGTGATATTAATCTTTTGACGGCCAAACATTTTCCTTAATAAAAGCATTTCATGTGCCTTACTCTTAGCAGATGCCTAACGACTGCTTAGAGAAGGAAAGAAGGAAAACCCAATGAATCTAAAGAATCGAGATAGACTGAGTTCCCTACACCAGATGGCTCACGTACGAAAGGAACCATTGTCTTCTAAAAACTCACCCTTGGTAAGATTTTGAAAGATGAGTTTTTCTTGTGATTTTGCTCAGGAGATGATTGTCTTATTTTCTTTTTAGTTGTTCAATTGGCAGGTCTAATTAATGCCATTCACTTTTTCCATGAGATCTGGAATTTAAATGTGCCTATGTGAATTTCATCCTTATGCCTCCATTTGAGTTAGTTCATGTTGTTGAGAATTCTGCAAAGTGAAAATCTCTGGACAGGAGATTGGTGTGTTACTTGGGCTCTACTATTCTGAGCCATGAAACTCTGTGCAAGACACGGAACTCTTCTTGGCCTCAGTTTCTCAGCCTCATCTCCCTTACCTGTAAAATGGAGATAATTCTATCCACCATACCCTCTAGGCATTGTAAAGAATGCATCATGACCAAAGCTAATTGCAAGTGTAGCAGTCAATATAGTTGGGGAAACAATAAGAAAAGTTATCCTGTTAAGAAGAAGAAATCATGATAAAGTAACAGTTGCATTATAATATGAACACGGCTTTGAATGTCCAAGGTTAGTTTATAACCAAACTTCCCTTACTTAACAAATCCCTCTGATATTACCAGTGAGGCAAACAACAAGATAACTTACCCTCATATAAATGATAAGACCAAAGCGGGGATAGAGAGTTTGATAGAGAGTTTGTCTAAGGGGTGGACTCAGAGACCTTTGAGGTCCTTTTGAATGAGGACACTGAGATTCCAAGTGTTTTTTTTTGTTTGTTTTGTTTTGTTTTTTGAGACAGAGTCTCGCTGTCTCCCAGGCTGGAGTTCAGTGGCGCAATCTTGGCTCACTGCAAGCTCCACCTCCCGGGTTCTCGCCATTCTCCTGCCTCAGCCTCCCGGGTAGCTGGGACTACAGGAACCCGCCACCATGCCTGGCTAATTTTTTGTATTTTTAGTAGAGACGGGGTTTCACCATGTTAGCCAGGATGGTTTTCATCTCCTGACCTCGTGATACGCCCACCTCGGCCTCCCAAAGTGCTGGGATTACGGGCGTGAGCCACCACGCCTGGCCTGCGATTCCAAGTTTATTAATGAGTTTCCTCAGATCTGGGAATTCCTCATAATTTTTCAGGGCCCTACCTCTCCCTTTGGTCTTTGGTCTTTTTAGCATTATTTATATTATAAATTTAGCATTATTTATGTTATAAATAATGCTAAAAGTATAAGTTTCCAGTAATAGAACTGCTAGGGTCGCATTAGTGGTCTTCTCTCAGTTTCAGTTCTTTACAAAATATAGGGAAAAAAATAATTTATGACAATGAATGAACTAAGATATATGGTGGTGGTTTTCATGAGAGTTGAGAGCATTAAAAAATCCATAAGCTTTGCAGCGGGAATGGTGGCTCACACCTGTAATCTCAGCACATTGGGAGGCCAAGGTGGGAGGATCGTTTGAGGCCAGGAGTTTGAGGTCAGTTTGGGCAACATAGTGAGATCCTATCTCTACCAAAAAAAAGAAAAGAAAACAAAATTTATGTAGGTTCCAAAAAACAAGCTACTTTTGGGGAACATGAATGGAGCTGGAGGCCATTCTCCTTAACAAACTAAATGCAGAAACAGAAAACCAAATCCCACATGTTCTCATTTGTAAGTGAGAGCTGAACGATGAGAACTCATGAATACAAAGAAGGGAACAGCAGAAACTGGGGCTTACTTGAGGGTAGAGGATGGGAGGAAGGAGAGGAGCAGAAAAAAATAACTACTGGGTACTACACTTAGTACCTGTACCTGGGAAATGAAATAATCTGTACAGCAAATCCCAGTGACACGAGTTTACCTATATAACAAACTTCACATGTCCCCCGAACCTAAAATAAAAGCTGAAAATAAATTAATTAATAAAATAAAACAAAATAAAATGAAAAGGGAGCTTGCTGCTTTGAAAAAACACCATGATAACCTCGAAGTCTATGTTCAGATTTAGAATTCTCGACTGTCTGGAATTCCGCAGTGGAGTATGGTGGTGTGGGGAGAGCAGGCCCTGGCTCCAGGCCTTTGTACCATAGCTCACCCTCTGTTCTCGCCTTCCTTCCATGCTGTGGGGAGACTCATACTCACCTATGTGGACATCCCAGCACACACATCCAAACTCCACTCGCCAGCACATGCAGGGGTGTGATCCAGAAAGAGGAAAGCTATGGTCCCTTAGCTCTGGGGACACCTTGTCCCAGGGGGAGGCACAAAATTGGATAAAGAGGCTTGGTGCAATGGCTCACACCTGTAATCCCAGCACTCTGGGAGGCTGAGGCAGGTGGATCATTTGAGGTCAGGAGTTCAAGACCAGTCTGGCCAACATGGTGAAACCCCATCTCTACTAAAAATACAAAAATTAGCTGGGTGTGGTGGTGGCTGCCTGTAATCCCAGCTACTCAGGAGGCTGAGGCAGGAGAATCACTTGAACCCGAGAAGCGGAGGTTGCAGTGAGCCGAGATCATGACACTGCACTCCAGCCTGGGTGATAGACCAAGACTCCATATCAAAAACAAAAAAACAAAAAAACACCTCAATAAAGAGTCAGAGTTTATTTCCCTAGAGTGAGGGGCTGTAACAGAGTGTAGCAAACTGCAAAGTCTAATGGAACAGTCCCTTACTTCAGACAATTGTTGCAAGTTTGGGGGTCTTCAGGATCACCCTCAGATTCCATAAATCAGCCAGGTATGGTGGTGTGCAACTGTAGTTTCAGCTACTTGAGAGGCTAAGGTGGGAGGATCACTTGAGCCTGGGAGGTCGAGGCTTCAATGAGCTGTGATTGCACCACTGCACTCCAGCCTGAGCAACAGAGCAAAACTCTGTCTCAAATTAAAAAAATGAAATTCTCCCCAGAGATGGCTGTGTACATTGCCTAGGTCAAGCATGTTACTTAGAGCAATTATATTTGCTTCCCAGGTACTTCTTCAGACACTGCAGCCTGGCCTTAAAAAGACTGTTCTGAGTGTCACAAGCGCTATGTAGGGACTCAAATACCAGCCAGATGATCCCTGACCCCAGAAACCTCTTCCATTCCAAAGACGCTTTGTCCACATCCCAATGGCCATAGGAGAGGCCCCAGCCCCTCTTTCAAAGTTTCTTGTTACTTCAGTGTGTGTTTATTAATAATGGCTCCTCTGAGCAAGCCTCCAGTGTGTCCAGCTCATTCATTCACAGTTCCCCTTGCTCCAGCTAGGATAGTAAAGCATTTCGAATCATGACATGTGAGGGAAGCTGAAGGAGCAAGACAAGAAAGTCTTAGAGGAAACAAGGTTTCTGATTTTAGAGATGAATGCTCCTATGAAAGAAATACCAGATTTATTGTTCATGACTTATTATTCCTGATCGGATTAGTATTCATGACATCCAAGAACTGATCTGGGACCCGTGAGTGGATATAGAGGTAGATTCCTGGCTTGGTATGAGGAAGAACAGTCTGTTTAGCACCAGAATGGGCTGCCTCTTGAGAGAGAGAGTTCCCCAGCATTCAAAGTGTGTGCAGGCAGAAGTAGTCTGTTTCACAAATTAACATTTGTTAATAGGGCATCTTGCTTCCAATAGAGAGCTTGTCTAAGGGATGGACCCAGAGACATCCAAGGCCCTTTCAAATGGGGGCACCAGGATTCCAAGTTTATTAACGAGTTTTCTCAGATCTGGGAATTCCCCATCATTTTTCAGGCCCTATCTCTCCCTTTGGTCTTTGCAGAAAGCCTGCAGTAAAAACACTTCACATTCCCCAGATATCATTCTCCCCACCCAGTTGAAAAGGTGAAAGTGACATACTTCAACCTGAGAGACTGCATTCTTATCAACAGTGCTCAGGGCAGAAGTGTGTGAAGCCAGTGAAGTCTGAAGTTCACATTTCCCTCTTTTCTCAGAAGCCCCTGCTTTTACAGAAACTTCTTTCTTCTCTTAGAACAAAGGGGTTTATTGAGCTCATGACATCTTCATCAATATACGAGAATATATAAAGATTAAGTAGGACCTGGGACATAGTAAGTGCTCAATAAATCTTTGTTGAAAGAATCAATAAATACATTTTAAAAGCAAGAGAAGAAAGAAGACAACGCTCAACCCAAAAGGCAACTATCTTAGCTGTTCCAGGCCCATCTGTACAATAGGATGAATATACTAATGGTGCTTTGCTCTTCGAGAATTAAAGCAATTCTCCTGTCTCAGCCTCCTGAGTCTGTGGATTGGATAATATAATGAATGTAACATGCTTAGCAGAGTGTCTGGCACATATTCAAGGCTTACCAAATGCTGAGGCTGGGTGTGGTGGCTCACACCAGTAATCCCAGCATTTTGGGAGGCCGAGGCAGGGACATAGCTTGAGCCTAGGCAGGCACATAGCTTGAGCTCAGGAGTTCAAGACCAGCATGGGCAACACGGCGAAACTCTGTCTTTACAAAAAAATTTTAAAAAATTAGCCAGGTGTGGTGGCAGATGCCTGTGGTCCTAGCTGCTCAGGAGGCTAAGGTGGGAGGATCACCTGAGCCCAGGAGGAAGAGGTTGCGGTGAGCTGTGATCACGTCACTACATTCCAGCCAGGGTGACAGAGCAAGATACTGTCTTAGAAAAAATAAAATAAAAGTAAATTCATGCAAGTTCTCTTCCTCTGTTGTTGTAATTATTATTATTACTGTTGCTTTAAACAATGTGATCTGAAACATGGTGGACAAGGGAAAGAGTTGTTCGGGATTAGAATAGGGCTTCTTCCTGGCTATCCCCTCCGCCGCCTTTTTTTTTTTTTTTTTGAAATGGAGTTTTTCTCTTGTTGCCCAGGCTGGAGTACAACGGAATAATCTCAGCTCACTGCAACCTCCACCTCCCTGGTTCAAGTGATTCTCCTGCCTCAGCCTCCCAAGTAGCTGGGATTACAGGTGGCCGCCACCATGCCCAGCTAATTTTTGTATTTTTGTGTTGGCCAGGCTGGCCTTGAACTCCTGACCTCAGGTGATCCGCCTGCCTCGGCCTCCCAAAATGCTGGTTACCCCTTTTGTCGCATCACACCACGTCATCTTATCACATCATCTGGGAATGGCAAACTATTTCATGCAGATTTTAAGGAGATAAAACCAGACCCTCACTTGGCAGAGGGGTGCATTTTCTTGCTTCAGAGGGTTGGATTGCCGAGAGAACCAGGGACTTGTGCTCATTGCCTTGGTAATTACAGAACCCTCTGTAAGATGGTAGATGTCAGAATTACAGATGGAAATGAGCCCTGGGCTTCAGAGGAAGTTAAGGGTAGTCTGAGAAGATTTTATATAGGGAATGTATATTGGAAAATGTCGTAAAAGAATGAGTCTATGATTTAAGTTTTCAAAAGTACTTACCAACAGGTGGGAGAATTTGTGAAAACCAAAACATATATGTTTTTTAAAATCTTGTCGATTCAGGCTGTGTGTGCTGCCAGTCACTGCTGGGGGCGGGGGCAGACCAGGCCCACTGCTACCTCATCTTCCTTCTAGCCTGAGCTTCTGTTGATGTCATCCCTGTTGGACCCTGGATGAGAAAGCAAACGGGAACAACACGAGGAAGACGAGACATCTTCCCCAGTGAGAAATCTGCAAGTGTGCCGTTTTAGAGTTCATGGTAACATCTTTTCTTTGTTCTTTTTTTTAATTTAATTTAATTAATTTTTTTTTTTTTTTTTTTTTGAGACGGAATCTCACTCTTGTTGCCCAGACCGGAGTGCAATGGCACGATCTCGGCTCACTGCAACCTCTGCCTCCTGGATTAAAGCAATTCTCCTGTCTCAGCTTCCTGAATAGCTGGGATTACAGGCACCCACCACTACGCCTGGCTAATTTTGTATTTTTAGTAGAGACAGGGTTTGACCATATTGGCCAGGCTGGTCTTGAACTCCTGACCTCAGATGATCTGCCCATCTCAGACTCCCAAAGTGCTGGGATTACAGGCATGAGCCACAACACCCAGCCATCTTTTCTTTGTTCTAACAGTTCTAGCAAAGCACTGTTCCTCTCTGCAAGCAGGGAAAATCCCAGAGTACTAGGCTAGGTTTGGGAGGCCAAGGTGGGAGGATCGCTCAGGGTCAGGAGTTTGAGACCAGTCTGAGCAACAGAGGGAGATCCTCCTCATCTCTTCAAAAAATACAAAATCATCTGGGCATGGTGTTGCACACCTGTAGTGCCAGCTGAAGGAGAGACTAAGGCAGGAGGCAGGAGGATCACCTGAGCCCAGGAGCTCAAGACTGCAGTGAGCCACGATTGCACCACACTCCAGCCTGGGCAACAGAGCAAGACCCTGTCGAGAAGGAAAGGAGAGCAGAGGAGAGGAGAGGAGAGGAGAGGAGAAGACTTAATGTAGGGTCGAATGATTTATTATCATTTAATTTTAAAAAAGACAAAGGTTCAAAGAGATTCTATTGTTCAGTATGATTCACTTGCTAAGTGTCATGAGGGGCCTATAATCCAGGCCACTAATGACCCATGAAACCAAATGCCCTGGTGAGTCAACCTCAAAAATTACCTAGTCATACTAATAAGTATTAAGCACAAACAAAAAACACTTGTTAAAAGCTGCAGACAGTATCAATGTGTATTATTAGCCAGTTATAACTCAAGCCTTTAAAACCAGGCAGGTCACAATAGGCTCTTCAAACACCTTTCTGACATAACTAAGGCAATCAGCCCATTGCACCGTAACCGGAAGACAATAACTAATGGCAATTGCCACGTATAGTGTGAAGGCCTCTCCTTGTGGATTCAGAATGGAGCATGGACCACAATTCTCAGAAGCAACTTCTAGAGAGGTAAACTGTATTCTTCCCATTCCTCAGATAGAGAAAGATCAAAGCATGTATATAAGTAATTTGCTTATTTTCAGACTATGTTATGTAATTAAACTATATCCCAGGGCAGATCCTGCATGGTAACTTTTGTGGGGGGGCGGAGGACAGAGTCTCACTGTCATCTAGGCTTCAGTGCAGTGGCGCGATCTCTGCTCACTGCAACTTCCACCTCCCGGGTTCAAGCGATTCTCATTCCTCAGCCTTCCGAGTAGCTGGAATTACAGGCATGTGCCACCACGCCTGGTTATATAGTCACCTTTTATTAGGTGTAGGCAGTCATAACATTATTGTTCCAGAAGACAGAAGTTGTCTTTTTTTACCTGAATTTCCCAAAGATTGCTTCTCAGAAATAACTGCTTTAATGGTCCCCAACTGGTGTGAATGGAATAGTTAATTAAAATTCTATGATGAAGTGCATTAGAATTTGCAATAAGCCTCTTGCCTTTTATTCACTCTAGATGACTGCCCTCTGACATCATTGTTTTTTTCTTCTAGATGTTGGGTGTAATGCCAGCCATTGTTACAATACGACATTGCATTTTATACCTGAGATCACTGACTGGTTGTCAACAGATAGAATCATGTAGTCCCCTGTTGTACAAACAGAACATTCTGACGACTATTCATTAAGTGAAATATAATGGAACACTTAAAGTGACCCCAAGATTAAACTCTTATTTGGGGTTTGTCTAATGACTAATGGTCACTACCACCAGTTTGGAGACATTACAACAAAACTCTGCTGCTGACAAAAATATTAACCATAAATGATGAGAAATTTTCAGTTGGGACCAAAAGAACATCTGGAGGCCATTAAAGCAGGAGAATTTTCCCTCTATGTCCTGATTGCCAAACTTAGAACCAACCACCCAGAAACTGTGGCCCTCATGCTAACTCAATGTTTATATTTCATTAAAAATGATTTCAAGGGTTTGCGTCTTGCACTTCGTGGCCCAACTCCCATGCATACAGCTTTTCATCTCACTGAGCATGTCCTGGAGCAGACGAGCATTCCTCACCTCTTGGTTTCAGAAGAAGGAGCTTCTTGGGGAATAATTCCAGGTTCTTTTTTTGCATCTAGAATCTAACCAAGAATCTGTAGGTCCTGCCATCCTAGGATAAATGAGAAGAAAACAAGGATGCAAGACCCAACAATAAAAATATTAGAATTTTAAAAATACTATACTAGGGTTTGCTTTTAAATACCTAGTAAAGCTACAATAAGTCATGAAATTGATGAATGGAAAGTTATATAATTTCAGCTGTGTATTAGTTGCTTTTTGCTGCTATAACAAATCGCCACAAACTTTGTGACTTAAGACAGATGTAGCCAGGCATGGTGGCTCATGCCTGTAATCCCAGCACTTTAGGAGGCTGAGGCAGGAGAATCAGTGAGCCAAGATCACACCACTCCACTCCATCCTGGGCAATAGAGCAAGATTCCATCTCAAAAAAGAAAAAAACAAAACAAGACGGATATATTACCTTACAGTTCTTGAAGTTAGAAGTCCAACACAGGTTGCACTGGACTAAAATCAGGGCATCAGCCGGGCTGCATTCCTTTCTGGAGGTTCTAGGGGGAAATCTCTTTCTCTGTCTTTTAGCTTCTTGCAGCTGCTCCATTCCTTTGTTTATGGCCTATTCTCCATTTTCAAAGCCAGCAAAGTTGCATCTTTCTAACTTTTCTTCTGCAGGAATATCGCCTTCCAACTATGGCAAGAAAAGGTTGTCTGAGTTTAAAGATTTGTGTGATTCATTTAGGCCCACTAAAATAATCCAAGATAATCTTCCCATCTCAAGATTCTTAATTTAATCACATCTGCAAAGTTCCTTACAAAAGCAACATATTCACGAATTGCAGGGATTAGGATGTGGACATCTTTGGGGGATCCATATTCTGCCTATCATGAGCTATTTCCAGACTCCAAGTAGTAAAGAGAGTTGAAACTCAAAAGCTCATCAGTCACCTTTTTTCATTGTCATTCCTTTTAGCATTGAGTTTTACCGTAGGAAATAGGACAGATGTTTTCAATACCTAAAACCTTAAACATAGAACAATTTCACAAATGTCATGAAACCAGAATGAATCTCTTGGCTGAAAGTTTTTCAATTTTCAAAGAACTAATTTTAATTTTACTAGTAAATTTGAAATGGATCCAGCTTGACTGTTGTACTTTTATATGAGACACTAAATCATGGTTCTTTGGAAATGGCAACATTGAAAGCATAAACTGTCATTTTCCCAGAATGTGTGGAACGGCAGATGTGGTTGATATAATGTGTTTCTTAACACATCTTTTCACCCTGAACTCACTCCCACCATGTGATTATATGCATTGCAGGGCATACAGCAGCCTTGGTCGGTGCACGTGTTCGCAAGTAGTTTCGCCTATTTCTCAAGCATATATTCCTATGGGTGCCTGGCAAATGCCTTAGCTGAAGACAAGGTGTCCAAGGAATAAGTACTTGCTGCTGTTTTCCAGCACACACCACAGTTTCAGCTGATTCTCAGCAAAGGGCATTTCTTCTACTCCGGGATCTGTGAATTTGCTCATAGTTTTTAACAACCTGCAGCCCGGCTCAAGTCATAGCCTGGATCCCAATTTGAAATTAGCTACATTTTATTAGTAAGTGTCCAGAAGTGGCTTGGCGGGTCATTTTCTGTCCTGTAAAATGTGGTTCTTATTGGCAGTAACATGCTTTTTGGGCACTGACTCATGTTCTCTCTTCAAGCAATGATTCCTTCAGGAGGCACACGCTATATCTAGGTTTGCTGTGTGCAACACATCAGACCCTGGCCATAGGGTGACTTAGCAAAGGTACAGGCAGTTTATTGCACTCCTATGTACACTTCAGGTCCTGTGCTAAGAATTTTAAGGGCATTATCTCATTTAACTTTACAAAACCCTATAAGATAGAATCTATTAATCATCCCATTTTCAGATGATGAAAGCAAGATTTAAAGTGCACAACCTCATGAAACTGACATGCTTGGGCTGGACTATATTGAGACTAGGTGAGGTGAGTGAGCACTCAGTTTGGTGCAAAATGTAAAGGAAAGCCAAAAGGCTCAGTAAGCAAGGTAAAGGATATTTCAGTGCAATTTTAAAAAAATGCAAAATTAGTGAAAACATTCCATAGTAAAATATTAAAATGTGAAAAAAAGACAAGACTCTGACCTTATACTTGTAGGACTCAGCCTTAATCACCTGACTCTAATCCTGGCCCTGCTGAATCTTGTCCCTTCCCTGGCTGGAATTTGAACCCAAGGCTGGTTGAGACTGAAGCCCATATTTGTACCCACTACTCTATAGGATGCGTCTGCCTCCTCTGCCAGCGGGGCAGCTGGGAGGTACTTAAATTGCTTTTCAACAATGATGACAGGCTGGGTGCAGTGGTTCATGCCTGTAATCCCAGCACTTTGGGAGGCCGAGGTGGGAGGATTATTTCAGGCCAGAAGTTTGAGAGCAGCCTGGGCAACATAGCAAGACCCAGTTTCTAAAAAAAAAAAAAAAAAAAATGTAGTTAGCCAGGCATGGTGGCATGCACCAGTAGTCCCAGCTACTCAGGAGGCTGAGGTGGGAGGATACTTGGAGCTCAAGAGCTGGAGGCTCCAGTGAGCTCCACTGCACTCCAGCCTGGGCAACACAGCAAGACCCTGTCTCTAAAAGAAAACAAACAAAAAAAACAAAACCAAATAAAAAAAAATAATGATGAAAACAGAGCTGATCCTCTCTGCTACCCATCCCTGTGAAAGTTACATTGCAGCAGGACTAAGAGTGGCATCAGTGATGGTGAGAAGTCATGTGAAGTAGCCTCTGATCCTTATATCAGCCAAGGAAACTCTTGGTAGAGTGAGTCCCAGTTTAGGGAGAGGGACTTTTCGCTGAGCAAATCAGTAGTAATCAGTCTGTGAGTAGATTTGCTTTAGTGCAAGTGCCGTGACTCAGTTCAGATGGACCCAGGGCCGCCTGGCAACTAATCTATTCCCGAGTGATTTTGTGACCTCTTCCTCCCTGCCCAGCCGGCCCCCTGCAGGTGGCACTGTGGACTCAAGGCCTCTATTCCTCCTAAAATAGAAATTCCTTTGCACAAGTCGATTGGAAAGCCAGCGCCCTCTTTAACTTCTCGTCTCCTGCAATTCGAGCAGCTGTTGAGCCACTGCCAAACAATGCCCACAGCTCTTTTGAGTGCATCCCTCACTGCAGCCCCGCCTGTCCAGCTTCCACGGCTGTGGAGGGGACGCACGAACCACACTTCTGTCAAAGAGGGTACTCCATAAAATTGTCATTCCTCCTGCCTCTTTCTCCTTTCCCAGCCAGATCTGAACTTCGTATTACATTACTTCTGGTAGCATCTTCTTGTATATCTCAGTTTAAACTTTTGGCCATAACTTCAGTACCCAAGCTTTAAAAAACATGTTGCTTTCTTTAAATGTCATCATGAAATTGAGCAGGATGCTTTGCTCTGAGGAAGCCATCCTTTTCCTGGGATCCACAGTGATATCTCTCTACCCTCAGAGCTCTCCCTGGGCTCAGGGTACTTGCTCTATTTCATGTTCAACTCAAAGTCACTTTCTCTGTTGGACACTTTAGTTGTTCCAGTTCACAAATGGATTATGCAATTTTTTTATTTTTTTAAGAATTCTTGCTCCTTCTTCCTCTACTTTTTAAAAATTTTCTGTAGAGACTAGGTCTTGCTATATTGCCCAGGCTGGTCTTGAACTCCTGGCTTCAAGCGATCCTCCCACCTTAGCCTCCCAAAGGGCTGGGGTTACAGGTGTGAGCCACTGAGCCTGGCCTTCCTCTTTCTTCTTAAGACACAAACATAATTTTCTCTATGTTTTCTTCTGCTAAGAGTATTAACAAATATATTCTTCCTTTGTCAACAACAAATACATGTCTGTTACAGGCCAGGCTCAATATCATCTCATGGATTTTCCTTATTCTCTGAGAGTTTGGCTGAGGCTCTTCTCAAAAATTCCTCTGAACTTAGCTATTTGCTCTAGTCAAGGGGGATCTGGGTAGTTGAAAAAAAGAATGTCTTAATCTGTCCTGGAGACAGCTGAGTTTAATAACAACAATCAAAAAGGAGAATATTCTTCTCTGAAGACAGCTGAACAATTGTTCCAGCAAATACCGTTATATTTTATTAAAAAATAATACATGAAAGGTAGGTAAGTAATGGAGGTACTCATATTTCCAGACTGCATTTTCAATCAGCGTTTTCTTTTTTTCCTTTTCTTTTTTTTTTTTTTTTTTGTAACAGAGTCTTGCTCTGTCACCCAGGCTAGAGTGCAGTGGCACAATCTCAGCTCACTGCAACCTCTGCCTTCCAGGTTCAAGCAATTCTCCTGTCTCAGCCTCCCAAGTAGCTGGGACTATAAGTGCATGCCACCACATCCAGTTAAGTTTTATATTTTCAGTAGAGACGGGATTTCACCTTATTAGTCAGGCTGGTCTTGAACTCCTGCCTTGGCCTCCCAAAGTGCTGGGATTATAGGCATGAGCCACGGCGCCTGGCCTCAATTAGCATTTTCTGAAGACGACTTTATTGTTGTTTCTAATTAAACAATAATAATACTCAAACAGAACATTTGAAAAACTCAGAAGAGCATTTTAAAAAACCAGTTACAAAACCAACCATCCAAGGTAACAACTGACAACATATGTTTTTGGTTTGTTTTTTTTTTTGAGATGGAGTCTTGCTCTGTCACCTAGGCAGTGGTGCGATCTCGGCTCACTGCAAGCTCCACCTCCCACATTTAAGCAATTCTCCTGCCTCAGCCTCCTGAGTAGCTGAAACTATAGGCACGTACCACCACACCCGGCTAATTTTTGTATTTTTAGTAGAGACTGGATTTCACCATGTTGGCCAGGATGATCTCGATCTCTTGACCTCGTGATCCACCTGCCTCGGCCTCCTGAAGTGCTGGGATTATAGGCGTGAGCCACCGCGCCCAGCCGACAACATATGTTTTAAAGTAAACTCTTTCAGTATTTTTCCCTACACATCTGAAAAATGTGTGTATTTTTAATCTGAAATTAATTCTTACTATTCCTACTACAGTATTTTCTGTGCTGGTTAACATGAACCTAAATGTAAGTATGATTACATTCTTTCATAT
Source organism: Pongo abelii (assembly GCF_028885655.2). Taxonomy (NCBI): domain Eukaryota; kingdom Metazoa; phylum Chordata; class Mammalia; order Primates; family Hominidae; genus Pongo; species Pongo abelii. Next base: position 30,458,144 of record NC_071993.2, on the reverse strand, counting down.
GAATACACTTTCTCAAATATTTGCCACGTTGCCTCCAAATTTTGCTGTCATAAGCAATGCTTTCATGAACTTCCATATACACGTCTTTGAGCACAGTTTTTAATTCTTCTGGAATAAAGTCCTAAGAATCAAAATGCTGGCCAAATAAATAAGCAGTTTATAAAGTTTTTAATAATGTAGTAACAAGTTGTCCTAAAAAGAAAATTATTCTAATCAATGCTTTCACACTATGGTATAAAATCACCAGAGAAATGAGCCTTCCACCAAAGGAACCTCAGTTAAGAATGAGAAAATTTGGCCAGGCACAGTGCTTCATGGCTATAATCCTAGTACTTTGAGAGACCAAGGTGGGCAGACTACTTGAGCTCAGGAGTTTGAGACCGGCCTGGGCAACATGGTGAAACCCAGTCTCTACAAAAAATACAAAAAATTAGCCGGGTGTGGTGACATGCACCTGTAGTCCCAGCTACTCAGGAGGCTGAGGCAGGAGAAGTGCTTGAACCTGGGAGGTGGAGGTTGCAGTGAGCTGAGATTGTGCCACTGCACTCCAGCCTGGGCGACAGATTGAGACTCAGTCTCAAAAAAAAAAAAAAAATTACCCAGGCATGGGGCACATGCTTGTGGTCCCAGCTACTTGGGAGGCTGAGGTGGGAGGATCACTTGAGCCCAGCAAAAGGTGGAGTCTTCAGTGAGCAGTGATCACGCCACTGCACTCCAGCCTGGGCAACAGAGTGAGACCTTGCCTCAAAAAAAAAAAAAAAAAAAAAAAAAGTCCAGTCACAGTGGCTCATGTTTGCAATCCCAGCACTTTAGGAGGCCAAGGGAGGAGGATCACCTGAAGTCAGGAGTTTGAGAACAGCCTTGCCAACATGGTGAAACCCCATCTCTACTAAAAATACAGAAACATTAGCCAGGCATGGTGGTGCACGCCTGTAGTCTCAGCTACTTGGAAGGCTGAGACATGAGAATCACTTGAATCCAGGCGACGGAGGTTTCAGTGAGCCGAGATCATGCCACTGCACTCCAGCCTGGGTGACAGAGCAAAACTATGTCTCAATTAAAAAAAAAAGAGAGAGAGAAAGAGAGAAATTTTTTTCTGAGAGCATCAGAAGAAATTCATCAGTGAAAAGGATTATTGAGAAAGGCCATCTAATCTTTATCTTGATCTAGCCTCAGCGATTATACACCAGGATCCTCTGGTGAGCTTTTAAAACCCCCCACCCCTGGAGATTCTGATTTTATTAGTCTTGGGTGTGGCCTGAGCATGGTACTATCTTAGAGCTTCCCAGGTAGTTTTAATGTCAGCCAAGGTTGAAAGCCACCAAGCGAAAGCATGTTTTAAGTGGAAGAAATTTCCAGAAGTTTGGTTAGGTTCAGGTGTGTGTCTGCTCAAGGGATGACCTGAACAAGTTCTTGTTTTTTCCCTTAATTCTTTGACTTTATGAAAAACATTTCTGAGAAAACTGTGACAATTTATACACCTCTGAAAATAAATCATAAAAATGTCCAAGATAAGTTCTTTTCGTGGTGTTCAGGTGACCAAAACATGATAGACTTAGAGGCATCAGAAAGTTTGCAGTCAGAGAGAAGAAAGTCACCCTGCAGTGATGACTTCGCAGTTGTAACTTGGCCAAAAGTGGAGAAAGTCCCTTTCTGGACACGGACAAAGACAGGGCAGTGTGGAAGAAGGAGAAAGAGCGTGGCTTTGGGGTCACACAGATCTATGGTTGAATTCAAGTTCTGTTATTTATTAATGTGTGGCCCGGAGCAAATTCTTAACTTTTCTGGGTCTCAGTATTTTAGTTTTTTTAATCTATAAAATAGCAACTATATAGCAACTTTCTCATAGGGTGGTCATGGAGGTTATAGTGGGATAATGTATGTATGATTCCTAAACACTGGTCAAAGATAACTGCATTTTTTAAAACTGATACCAGCAGTTCTTTGTACATGGCCTTTGCAGCATACTTACTTCTTGATTTGCTTTCACTATAAGGGACCCACCTGTCCTAACTATACTCCAAGCTAGGGCAGGTGGATTCTAAGACCAGCCCTGCCACTCCCCAGAGGCATGACTTTGGGCAAGTCACAGCTTTGCAGAGCCACAATTTAAGCCTTGTTTAAACACTTGGAAGCCTCTCCTAACTTCAAAAATCTCTAAAGGAGATCTTTTTCCTTGCTTGGAATTTTTGATATTCAAATTAAATACATCACGAGAACATCTCATATCATGATTTTTAAGAGCTGTAATTTATAGTGCCTGTTATGTGCATATGCATGTGATAGCATTTAAAGTTCCCAACAACTATGGGTAGTACGGGGTAGTTGATATTCCTATCCTCAGTAATGCGTGAGGGAAGAGATTCAAAGGAAAATAATTTATCCAAAGGTACACAGTTGATACATTGCACAACTGAAATTTGAACTTGATTCCAAAGCTCTTGGTCTCAACATGCCTGATTCCAGAGCACTGCTGGTTATTAAAACAGCCCCGATTATGCAAAGGTAAACCCTTCCATTTGAGGACCATTCAGGCTTTTTCATTTTCCTCTTCTTTCCTACTTCCCAAATTCTCGCAATTGTTTTGACTCAATAACTCCCCAACCAGAGTTTTGGCAGGAATGGGAAAATCCTACACTCTTAATTTTCTAGAGTCCTTTGAGTGAACCACATCAATATAAGCTACCAAACCCAAAGTAAATGCATCCCCAACTCATCTTTTATTAACTGGATCTTATAAACACCCACAATCATCCCAACATTACCCAAGAGAATGGGAAACATGGATGAAAGGAGATGGCAATCATAACAGATTACAGCTACAATAGCATACTTTTTAAGATTATGAAATATATGAACATATAACCGTATTGCTAAAGTCCATCCCAGGCCCTTGGAAGGGGCACATTCTTGAGGGATACCAAAGTGTTAACTTCATCAGTTACAGGTAAATTCACCTCTAGCCCTGCCTCGCTCAATGGTATTTTTTTAAATGAGACTTGTTTACAAATAGCTACAGAGGCATTATGAGTTTTAAAGAAAAATAATGAAGGCTGTTAAATATGGTCTAGTTTTTCTATTGCTATCATACATGATGGATTTCCCTTTTTAACCTTAAAATAGAGAATTATTTGATTCTAATTATTTTCATCCATCACATAATCACAGAACTTCAGAGCTGGAAAGAACAGAGTTAGAAAGATACAGAGTTCATCTATCCACAGATATCTGGGTTTTCAGGGTGAGAAAACAGGCCTGCAAAGGCTGCATGACCCAGGCAAACTCTACAAACAGAGACAGGCTCTTGTTCATAAAACAGCAGCGACAATCACTCCAGCCTGCATCTGTTGAGAGTTTATTCTGCCCAAGACAGGTAGAAGCACAAGGCACACTCTGTTCCCAGAGAATTTTGCTCTAGTTGGGAAATTTATATATAATTAATAATGAGATAGTAGCTGATAATAATAAATAATGATAATATTATTAATATCATAAATAATAATGATAGTATCCGATAAAGTGAGATTATTGTCAGAGGCAAGAAGTGTGATCTCAACCCATTTAACACTTTTAACGCTCAATATGAGAAGTTTAGCAGCTTCGATCAAATGTGGGGTTCTATCACCTTGCCAGTCAGCCTCTCCTGAACCAATGGGGTTGTCACTTCTGTCAAAAAGCACTTTGGGGGCTGGGGATTCTACGGCCGAAAGAAACTACCAAAGACTCCATTTTTATCCAAATTTTATTGGTTTTGGCTAGATGCACCATAAAACTCTCTGCAATAGACAGGTACAGTGTATTCTATAAAGTACAAATGTGTGTGGGTGGGTGTGGGTGTGGTGTGTATGTTTCAACGGAAAAGAATACAATGTTTCTGGGAATATAAATACAAAGTAGTTGAGTTAATCCTAAACCTAATATACTATGTTTCAAATTAACTGCTTCCTCTGAAATAATATTTGGATCAAGTTTTTGAAGAAATCTTCACAAATACAGAAACTCCAGATGGTAAGTCCAGGTCAATATTCAAGCACAAATGACTTCTTGCTTCTAGTTGTGGTCTTAAGTGAGAAGGAATCTTGTCCAAATGACTTCCAGGAGATGTGCTTCCCTCACCCCCCCATATTTTTGTTCCTGTAGCCCCTAAAGTACAGTTAATCCCTAGGAGCCCCTAAAGTACAGTTTTTGAAACCTAGCTAATGAGTACAGCAAGTAAATACAAGTTCCAGAGCTAAAAGGGTCCAGTAATACCCTCCTGCACTCATAGCCATGGCCAACATGTGGGACAATATTTTGCAAAAGCTTATTTAAAATTAGGAAAGGAACCAAGCATGGTGGCTCATACCTGTAATCCAACACTTTGGGAGGCTAAGGCAGGAGGATTGCTTGAGGCCAGGAGTTCAAGACCAGGATTGGCAACCAATCAAGACCACATCTCAAAAAAAAAACTAATTAATTAGCTAGATGTGGTGGTGCATACCTGTAGTTCCAGCTACTCAGGAGACTGAGGTGGGAGGATTCCTTGAGCCTAGGAGCTCAAGGCTGCAGCTCAAGTCTGATCACACCACTGCCCTCCAGCCTGGGCAACAGAGCAAGACCCAAATGCTAAAAAAAAAAAAAAAAAAAGTAGGAAAGATCAAAGACTACTGCAGCAATATCTAATAGAACTTTTTTTAAGGGTGGAAATTTCCTATATCTGGGCTGCTCAATGCATTAGCCACTCACCTTGTTGGCTATGGAGCCCTTGGAAAGTGACTGGTGAGACTGGGAACTGAATTTTTAATTTGAAATAGTTTTGATTCCTTATATGGCTACTGGCACCATTCTAGAGCATTTTGCTTCTGCAAGTAAAAATACAAGTACAGAATCTGCAATGAAATGGATGTCTACCCTTTTGGTGGAAACATCTAAGGAAGCAGACCATCCCCTCCTCTTACTCTTATCCCTCTTCCACCAAAAAGAAAGTTCAAACAAGAACGCTTTTGTATTAACTTCCTGTTCCTGCTGTAACAAATTACCATAGACTCAGTGGCCTAAAACAACACACATGTATTATCTGACAGTTCCGGAGCTCTGAAGTCGAGAATAGGTCAGCCGGGCTGTGTTATTTCTGGTGATTCTCAGGGTGATTCTGTGGTCTTGACTTTTCCAGCTTCTAGGGCTTGGCTGTATTCCTTGGCTCATGGCCCCTTCCTCCATCTGACTCCTGTCTCTCTTTTATGAAAATCCTTCCTGATTAACTGGAGCCCAACTGGATAATCCAGGTTAATATCCCACCTCAAGATACTTAACTTAATCACATCTGCAAAGTCCCTTTTGTCATGTAAGGTGACATAGTCAAAGGTTTCTGGGATTAGGACATGGACATTGTGGGGGAGTGGGAGATCATTCTGCCTATACGTTTGCTATGGATTAACTTGAAGTAAGGCCATTATCTCTCAGTGGATTCATGAAAACTCAGCTTCTAGATTCTAGAAGGTAGCCCTGGCTGGTAAGCCTTCACTACAAGTGAGCTGAGGTTTTCTTAGTGTTCTTTTGTCCAACCTGGTCGTTCCCCAACTTTAGCCAGCACCAAAATCACCCAGAAGGCTTGTGAAAACAGACTGATGGACCAAGCCCCACAGCGTCTGATTCAGTAGGTCTGGAGTGTGGCCCAAGAAAGTGCATTTCTTGGCCAGGTGTGTTATTTTTAGAATATGTTCACAAACTTTTTGACATTCCTGCCTTCAAAAGGTGGAGCCTTCTTTTCCTCCCCTTAAGTGTGATCTAGATTAAATGACTTGTTTCTAACCATGTTCGATGTTAACAGATGGCTGTGTGATTTTAAGACAAGGCTCTAAAAGGCACAGCAGTTTCCACGCCTTCTCTCTTGGATCACACCCTCTGGGAAAGGCCGACCTTCGTGTCTGGAGGACATGTGAGCAACCTAGGGAGGAAATGAGGCATCTCACCAACACCTGGCACAAATTTGCCAGCAGCCTGTGTGTGCCATCTTGGAAATTGATTTCATAGAGCCTTCAGATGAGACCACAGCTCTGGGTAACATCTTGTCTGTAATCTCATGGGACCCCAGCCAGTTAAGCTAAATTCCTGACCCACAGAAACTGTGAGAAATAATAAATGTTGACTGGTGTTTAACACCACTGAGTTTTGGGATACATGCGATGCAGCAATAGATAACAATATGCCAGGTGACACTGATGCCACCGTCTAAGGATTGCATTTTGAGAACCGCTGGTCTAGACTTTATACTGTGTAAGGCAAAGGATATTTCCCTGCCACCTGCCCTACATACTCCAGGAAGCCAGAGGAGGGAAAATGTTCTCATATTGAAATGTACTGCGTATTTATTTTCTTTTTTTCAGCAGACATATTCAGTTACCACCAGTTGCTCTTTTGTGGAAGTGTTTTTACTGGGAAGAATAACAACAATATGTCAAATGATAGCTGGGCTCCAGAAGCCCATTTCTGTCTACTCAGTCACAAAAAATGTTCCGCATATGGATGAAGAACCAGACAGGTTTAGCAAGAAGAGGAAATAATGAAAAGACTAGACCATCATTCTCTCTCACACTTTCTTAAATCTGAAGGTGAACAAGATGAAGAAAGAAAACAAAACCCTTGACAAAAGAGGGAAAGATAGCCCTAGGATCCAAGAGAGCAAGAGGGTGTCCAACTGTTAAATAATGAGAAACTGAAGCTTCCTTCATTGTGTCAGGAAGGCCAATTCCTGAGCCAGCTGTACAGGAAGTGGGGAGTTTACATTATCTGGGATGTCAGTGAGAACTGAGGGGACATGCTTCCTGTCTGGTTCTCCACAAAGATTAGCAGACTCTCCAGCAAAGATACCTTTCCAGGGGTTTCATTTTTTGTTTTCTTTTCCAGTTGGTAGATGTGGGCCAAGAAGGGAAAGGCAGCTTCAAAAGCAAGGGAGAAATGGCCGTGAGTACAGAGTGCCACAGAGAGAAGCCTGAGCTAGAGTGTGGTGGGACCGTGAGCCAGGGAGGAGCAAGAGCTGTGCCTATAGGATAGTCTGCCTCCAATTTGAGCAGTGCCAAGAAAAGCTGGCCAAGCAGATCCAGATCCACACTGGTAGACCCCATTCCAATGGATGGGGTTTCTCTGGCTTTTCCATTTGTTTTATGGAAGCTTAAAATATGACATATGATTCCATTTATAGGAAATTCTTGAAAAGGCAAAACTAATCTGGAGTGACAGAAAACAGAAAAGTGGTTGCCTGGGGCCAATATGGGTGGGGGAGGTGATTGCAGAGGGACGTGTGAGTGTTCTGCTTTATTTATTATTTATTTATTTTTTGAGACGGAGTTTTGCTCTTGTTGCCCAGGCTGGAGTGCAATGGTGCGATCTCAGCTCACTGCAACCTCCACCTCCCAGGTTCAAACAATTCTCCTGCCTCAGCCTCCCAAGTAGCAGGGATTACAGGCGCCCGCCACCACACCTGCCTTTTTTTTTTTTTTTCCGAGATGGAGTTTCACTCTTGTTGCCCAGACTGGAGTGCAATGGCTCGATCTCAGCTCACCGCAACCTCTGCCTCCTGGGTTCAAGTGATTCTCCTGCCTCAGCCTCCTGAGTAGCTGGGATTACAGGCATGTGCCACCACACCCGGGTAAATTTTTTTTTGTATTTTTTTTTTTTTAGTAGAGACAGGGTTTCTCCTTGTTGTCAGGCTGGTCTTGAACTGCTGACCTCAGGTGATCCACCCGTGTCCACCTCCCAAAGTGCTGGGATTACAGGGGTGAGCCACTTCACCTGGCCTAATTTTTGTATTTTTAGTAGAGACAGGGTTTTGCCATGTTGGCCAGGCTGGTCTCGAACTCCTGACCTCAGGTGATCCGCCCGTGTCCACCTCCCAAAGTGCTGGGACTAGAGGCGTGAGCCACCGTGCCCAGCCATGTTCTGCATTTTGATTGTGGTAGCGGTTACACAAGTGGAGATGTTTGCCAAGATTCATTGAACTGTACACTTATAATGGGTACATGTTATTGTATGTGAATTATATCTCAGTGCAGTTGATCTTCAGAAAATATACATGACATATGAGGAGCCCTTCGATGGGGTTGTCAATGACTGGTTTGCAAAAAAAAATAAGAGTTATCTGGTAGAAAAAGGATCCGACTTATTCATTGCAGCCCAAGAAGTGGAACTAGAACAAACGCACACACACTATAGGAAGTGGATTTCTACTCAATGGATTTTTTTATGAATAGTCTTGCTCTGTCTGCCCTTGAATTTGTTTCGAGCCAGTGATCTGAAGGTTTTTTGTCTTTGTTTTTGTTTTTCTGCTGTCCTGGAAATTTTGCAAAGGTGTAGCCTTCAGCCTGATAGCAGCAGGAACTCTGTCTGCTTCCATGTGAGCTCCTTGGTGAATTATAATATCTCAAACAATTCAGAGAGGAAAGTGATCTTATTCTGAGTGTCCTTTACCGATGAGGAGACTAAGATTAAAAAGTTGATAGTTTTGACTCTTCCTGAAAGGTAGATGGGGTATATCAGGTACCAATTAAGATGCTTTCGGTTGGAAATAATAGAAATTCTAACTCAAAAATGGCCTAAAATGGGAGGCTGAGGCAGGAGGATCACTTGATGCCAGGAGTTCGAGACCAGCCTGGGCAACATAGCAAGACTCTGTCCCTGCAAATAATAAAAAAAATAGCCAGGCATGGTGGTTTGCACCTGTAGTCCCAGCTACTGGGGAGGCTGAAGCGGGAGGATTGTTTGAGCCCAGGAGTTCAAGCCTGCAGTGAGCTATGATCACATCACAGGACTCCAGCCTGGGTGACAGAGGAAGATCCTAACTCTATTTTTTTTTTTAAATGTTTGAGAAAATGAAAGCGCTTATCAAGCTCAGAGGTCCAGTGGGCTTCCAGTTTGTATTGATCAAGGCTCTGGCCCCATTTTTCTGCAATTCTCTGGTCCTCTTCTCTTCCATATGTTGCCTTATCCCTTAGGTTGGTTTCCTTTCTGGTAGCAAATGGCTGCAGTTAACCTAAGTCTCATCTCCTTATACTTACCACACCACACAGAAGAAGAAAAATCCTTTTTTACCCCAAGAACTAGAAAAGAGTTCTGAGTTGCAGTCTGATTGGAACAATTCAAGCCACATGTCTTCCCCTGAACTGATTGGTAGGATTATCCTAACTAGCATTAGATCGGTCAAGGCCCACCCTGGAGCACAGATGGGCTCCAACCACCAAACTAAACGTGGCTCCACCCAACAGGGGAGAGATGGAATTTTTGCAGAGGAGGCCACCATGTCTCACTACTACCCCCTCAACCAAAGAAGCCGATGTTCCTCCTTGGTGAGAATTTCTTCCTCTATGTGTGCATGAGTATTTTTACTATCTTCAAAGGTATGAAAGGAAAATAAATATTGGGCCCTCAAATCACTAAGCTAAAGGGAGAAGTCAAGCTGGGAACTGCTTAGGGCAAACGTGCCTCCCATTCTTCAAAGTCACCCCTCTGCTCACTGAGATAAACCTATATCTGATTACCTCCTTTGGAAAGGCTAATCAGAAACTCAAAAGAATGCAACTATTTATCTCTTATCTACCTATGACCTGGAAGCTCCCTCCCTCTTGGAGTCTTCCTGCCTTTGCTACCAGTTGTCCCGCCTTTCCAGACAGAAACAGTGCTCATCTTGCATATGTTGATTGATGTCTCATGTCTCCCTAGAATGTGTAAAAGCAAACTGTGCTCTGACCACTTTGGCCCCATGTCATCAGGACCTCCTGGGACTGTGTCATTGGGCACGTGTCCTCAACTTTGGCCAAATAAACTTTCTAAATTAACTGAGATGTGTCTCGGATTTTTGGGGTTCACAATAGATATTTACTTAAGGAGTCTACATGAAAATTACGTAGTCACACAGTAAATGTCATAAGAATTTACTGTTGAAATTTTTAAAAATTACGTGATCCAATAACCCGTGATCCTTTCAAAATTACTTTCCTCTGATCTGTGGCACACAACAATGAAGTCCCAGAGCCTCAGGGTGTTTAAGAACATGCTTTTGGTTTCTGTGAACTTTGCGCATTAGAGTAAACATCTTGCTAAAGTTGGTTGTAAGAGGTAATAAGGTGAAAGAACAACACAAAATTAAACAAAATTAAAACTAACCCAGTGGGAAAAACTGAGGCTCAGAGGAATTAGGTTGGCTGATGATGATGGTAGTGGCAGTAGCTGGATTAAAATGCAAGTCTCTTTATTCTCTAGTCTGGTTCTCTCTTCAAAAATCACATACTGACTTCTGGGTGAAATCAAAGAAAACCTATTTTCTGCCAATGGATGGTGTGAAGGTTAATTTTATATCCACTTGGCTGGGCCGCAGTGCCCAGATATGTAGTCCAAACATTGTTCTGGATGCTTCTGTGAGGGTGTTTTTGGATGAGATTTGCATTTAAATCTGTGAACTTTTAGTAACGTACATTGTCCACACTATGGGTGGGCCTCCTCCTATCAATTAAAGTCTAGAACAAAAGGCTGACCTCCAGAGTTTGAGACCAGCCTGGGCAACAAAGCAAGACCCCCATGTCTACAAAAAAAAAAAATTAAAAATTAGCCAAGTAGCACAAGCCTATATTCCCAGTTACTTGGGAGGCAGAGGCAGGAGGGTCACTCGAGTCCAGGAGTTTGATTGCGCCACTGCACTCCAACCTGGGCAACAGAGGAGACCCTGTCTCAAAAAAAAAAAAAAAAAATGCTGAACTTTCTCAAGCAAGAGGGAATTCCCCATCAGACTGCCTGCCTTCAGACTTCGTCTGCAACACTGGCCCTTCCTGGTTTATCACCAGACTGCTCTTGGACTCAAACTGTAATTTTTTCCTGAGCCCCCAGCCTGATGGCCTCCCCCATCAGATGTTGGACTCACCAAGCCTCCACAATTATATAAGCCCATTCTCTAAAATAAGTATCTTTTATACACACACACACATTCTATTGTTTCTCTTTCTCTGGAAAACTCAGACTTATACAGATGGTCATATATGCAAATGTCCACGTTAGAGGTGAAGCTACAATATTTGTCCTGAGAACAAGGTTGTTTTGGTCATAATAAACTACACCAAAAGTCAGTGACTTAAAATAACAATTCTGTTACTATTTCTTGTAATTCTTCCATTGTGGCTGGGCTTAGCTGAATGGTTGTTCTGCTGATCTTACCAGAGGTCACTTGTATCGGTGCATTCAGCTAAACAGTCTGCTAGGGCCTGGGCTCAGTTGGGGTGCTAGGATGGTTGGTCTTTCCATCCATTTTGTCTCAGGGCCTCTCCCTTCCTTCTGACCCCCCTGAGTGCCCCTCTAGGGGTCTTTCCATGTGATCCCTTCATCAGGGTAGGTGAACTTCTTACATAGAAGCTCAGGGTATCAAAGTGCAAAAGCAGAAGCTGCAAGGCTTTCTTAAGGCTAAAGCCCGAATTGGTATAGTGTAACTTCCATCACAGTTTATTGGTTAAAACAAATCACAGAACCAGCCCAGATTCAGTATGCATCCAAGAACATGCATACTGCAAGGCATGGTTTATTGAGGGCTGTGGCCTTATTTAACAACACCACAGCCTGAGTGTACCCTTATGCAATGGCATCCTTCAGTTCTATCACCATAGAAGATAAATTGAGGTCCACTGACTTTAAAATGATGCCACATGGTAGCCAATGGAAAACCAGTGTGGTGAGATGGATTTCCTCACAGGACCACAGACTCAGTCTCACAAAATCCTAGTGGCATTGCGAATGGTGTTTTCTCATTAGCTCTCATCAGCACCTAGCATCTGTGTATTTATCATTTTACTCTCCCTGCTCAGACTGTTCTGTTGACTCTTATTTCATGATTGACGATAACCAGCTTCTCACCCATAATGGGGCATAGAGGATTAAAGCAATTAACCTAATAGCTCATTCCAACAGGGTATTTCCTATAGTATGTATTAATGTCTTCATTTTATCACTCAAATAATCAAGTGCAAGTTGGAACTCTGGATAACTTATCCTAAGACAGCCTTGATGCTCCGTTGGCTTTAGTAACCAGCTTCCCTTGCCTGGTCTTGTCTGTGGAACCCCATGTACTTTGCAATTTCCAAAAAGGTGAAGCACTTTTGAGCCACTGTGAATGTCATCAGTAGTCCCTAAGAAGAGCATCTGGGAGCTGCTGAAGGCAAGAACAGGGCAGGACAGCCAGGTGGGGGAGCACATAGCATGGAGCATCCCAGGCCAGGCTGTGGGATGTTTCAGGCACTAGACCCTCTGGGTAGCTGGCTTGGCAAGGCAAGAAACATGGCAACCAGAACCTTCTCCAAGACTCGAAGCCAAAACCTGCGCCAGACTTGGCTACTTGGTTGTACCTGTAAGAGCCCAGGAGTACATTTGATATGGTTTGGATTTGTGTCCCCACCCAAATTTCATGTTGAGATATAATCCCCAGTGTTGGTGGTGGGGCCTGGTGGGAGGTTACTGGATCATGGGGGTGAATTTTCCGCTTTGGTGCTATTCTCATAATAGAGTTCTCACAAGATCCAGTTGTTTAGAGGTGTGTGGGACCTGCCCCCTCACTCCCTTCCTCCTGCTCCAGGCATGTGATGTGCATGTGCTTCCCCTTCACATTCCACCACGATTATAAGTTTCCTGAGGCCTCCCTAGAAGCAGAAGCTATCGTGCTTCCTGTTAAGCCTGTGGAACCATTTGCCAATTAAACCTCTTTTTTTATTACCCAGTCTCAGGTATTTCTTTATTGCAGTGTGAGAACTGACTAATACAACATCTCTTTTTTTTTTTTTTTTTTAATTTGAGACAGGGTCTTGCTGTCCACTCCAGGCTGGAGTGCAGTGGTGCAATCTCAGCTTACTGCGGCCTCCACCTCCTGGGCTCAAGCAATCCTCCCACCTCAGCCTCCTGAGTAGCTGAGACTACAGACACGTCCTGCCATACCCAGCTTTTTTTTTTTTTTTTTTTTTTTCATTTTTTGTAGGGACAGGATCTTGCTATGTTTCCCAAACTTGTCTAGAACACCTGGGCTGAAGCAACCCTCCCTCCTCAGCCTCCCAAAGCACTTGGATTACAGGCTTGAGCCACTGTGCCTGGCCAGGAATAAATTTCTAACCCATCCCATGACTCCCAGCAGAAGGAAAGTCTAAATTTAGCCATAGTTTCAGAAACAATGCCCTTACATGACATGAAATAAACAGGTCTTCAAGAGAGAGGTGCCAGCTCCTCGTTTATGGATGCATTTGTCCACCTAGGAATAGACACACGCTGCACATTTCCTGCATGCTGGGCTCTGTAAAGAGGAAGGGAGAGGCCCCTGCTTGGAGAAGCTTTCCATCCAACAGATGTGGATGCTACCTATGCCACCAGTGTCAAACATAACTTCAGGATCACAGAAGAGGCCGAGCGTGCTAAAAGGTCACACTGGAATGAAGCATACAAGGTAATATTAAGAGAAGTAGTGAGAGTCGGTGCTAGGATCTGAATGTCTGTGTCTCCCCCGAAATTCAGACATTGAAACCTAATCCTCAAGGTGATGGTATTAGGAAGTGGGGAATTTGGGAGGTGATTAGGTCATGAGGGCAGGGGTCTTGTGAATGGGATGAGCATCCTTATAAAAGAGACCCCAGAGAGCTGCCTGGTCCCTTCCACCAGGTGAGAACATAGCAAGAAGCTACCATCTGTGCACCAGGAAATGGGCCCCCACAAGACATCAAATCTGCCAGCCACCTCAGTGGTGGGCTTTCCAGCCTCCAGAACTGTGAGAAATAAATTTCTGTTGTTTATAAGCCACCTGGTTTATGGTATTTTGTTACAGCAACCTAAACAGACGAAGACAATTGGCAAGATCAGATGTATTTGGCAAAGATTTACACAGACTAGAGTCCCGCTGTGTAGCTGGAGAAAGGGAAGCTTGCGCTGTGCCTCACGTTGATCCAGTCCTTACCTTGTGGCCTTGCCCGATCCTCACAGCACCCCTCGGTGGTGAGAATGATTATGTCCATTCTATGGATGAGGATATGGATAACCAGAGAGGTTAAGTGACCAGCCTCAGGTCACACAGCCAATTCAAGGCAGGGCTGCTGCAGAGAGCCTGAAACAGGGGCATCCTGGGAGGGAAGGAAGAGCATGCATCCTCTCACCCAAAACAGACATCCGGCTGAGTCCCAAAAGGAAAAGTACTCTGAGTGGGTGCTACCCCTGATGGGGAAGGCAGCCCCCTGGCCACCAGCCTGGGGAGGCCACACAGTTGCTGCTGTCCCATGGGCAGCTGGCCCATTCCTCCCACAGACAGCAGCACCTGCTCACCGGATCACCAGGCAGAGGCAAGAAGAATGTTCGCAGCACCACGTCCTACACAAACACAGCACCCATGGCAACCAAACAAAGGGCAAACACAGGAGCAGGAATGCCGCTGTGAGAACAAGGCCCAGGAGTGACAGCCACGAGCCACCCACTTTATGGGCACTTACTAAGTGCCAGGCGCCACATCAAGGATTAAATACCTTATTTAATCATCGATGCAGCCTGATGAGGAATGTGCCATTGCTGCCCCCTTTAACAAGGAAACAGACATGAGCAGAGTTGATGGAAGCTGTGTAAGGAGAGGACCAAAGGCTCTGTCTGAGCCCGGGTGTCCGATGCCACAACCCAGCCACAATCTCCATGCTACCATTTCCCCTGACAGACACCCAAGTAACACAGCCCCTCAGGAGAGCTGGGCCCCCAAGTTAGGGACAAGTAAATGACGACACAGAATATAAGCTCCTCCAAGGCAGGAATTTTGTGTTTTGCTCATTGATGGGAAGCAAGCTTCTACAATAGTGCCAGGCAGGTGGATGACTTTGAATAAGCATTTGTTGGCCAGGGGCGGTGGCTCACACTTGAAATCCTAGCACTTTGGGAGGCTGAGGCAGGTGGGTTGCTTGAGCCCAGGGGTTTGAGACCAGCCTGGGCAGCATGGCGAAACCCCGTCTCTACAAAAAATACACACAAAAAAATTAACCAAGCATGGTGGCGGTTGCCTGTAGTCCCAGCTACTCGGGAGTCTGAGGTGGGAGATCTCCTGAGCCCGGGAGGTCATGGATGTGGTGAGCCATGATCACGTCACTGCACTCTTAGGTGACAAAGACCCTGTCTTAAAAAAAAAAATTGTATTTGCTAAGGAAAATCAAGAACCAGAAAGCCACCCTGAGATGTAAATGCTGAATTGGTCAAGTGACTGGATGTCACACATTAGCCTCGCAGTTTGAAATTCAGATTTTTCCTTACTAAGGCCTAATAGTAAAGTCCCTTAAAAATGTCATTTTAAATATAGTATAATTGGTCAAGGAACCACATCTTTAGGTCTGTTCTTGTTCCACATGGGAGAAGGTTAGGGGAGGAAAGTGACACATTTATTGTCCTAGAAAGCCGCTGGCCCGAGAAGGACTTTGACCCCAGCACCTTCCTCAGCCAGCCACACAGGCTCACCACCTGGGTCGTCTCATTTAATCTTCAATAATGCAACCCCTGCTTTCATGACATGGAATTTTGGGTTCTCATTTACTGTATGATGGTGGGATTTTCCATGTCGCCATGTGTTGCAGATGTTTCGTTTCCATGTAAACAATCACCCACATATCGCATCTACTCATGACAAAGCCAGTGGCCCTCAGAGGCTTTCCATGGTTTCTGCCTACAGCCCCAGGGGTCAGCCCTGACCTCCCCTGCTCGAGTATGACCTGGTGACAGCAAGTGTAGAATCTGCTGGAAATAATAAATACCATCAAGCAGCAGAGAGGGTTTCTGCCACGTTGACGTTTTATTATACCTGCAGGATCTGTCAAGTGCGTTTGTTTTGCTCTCTAGATAAATGTGGAGCCAAAGGGTGTTTTTCTGACCGTGAATTCTTGGCATTTGTTCAGGCTTCTAAATAAGCAAAGTGAACACTGCCAGTCTCCTCTGGCACTGCTCGGGACCATTTAATGAATAATAGGATCATGGATGGGACCTGATGCAGGGGTTTCCAAACTTTGCAGGCAGTGGAACCCTTCTTTCCCTTACCCTGAAGTCCATCATTGTATTATAGTATCACATCGTATGTATTATATCATCTTATAGAGCTGGCAGTTCTGTGGATGAAGCCAGATGGCATCTGGAGACTCTCCGTCTGAGCCCTCCTTAGCCTTCCTCTAGCCCTGGGCCACGGCTTCTCTGGAATATCTGGGGCCTCAATGAGCACATTTCCAGAAAACTGGACTAATCCAACCCCTTCATTACAACGGTGGTAAACAAAGGGCCCCAGAGGCCAAGAAACTCAGCCAGAATCACACAGTGAATTCATGACCAAGCTGGGGCCAGCACCACGTCCCTGACTCAGGAGACAGTGCTCTCTGTGTAGTCCATCACCAGTCCAAACCTGCTTTGTTTCTAACCTGCGGCGCTGGGAAACACACCTGCCTGGGACAAGTGCCTGGAAAGAATGCAGCTCACCCTGGCCAGAAGGCTCCTGGCAGGTCTTGTGCAAGTGGGTACACGCAAATGATCGCACCTGGCTTACCTGTGAAATGTGTAGATTGTAAGAAAGACAGCTTCCGTGTAAAATCTGAACTCCAGGGTTGACTGCCCCACCCCCAAACCCATCCTAAGTTTAGATGTAAGAACCTCTCACAGGCAACAAAGCTCTCCCTGGCTGGCCTGACTTCCTACCTCTCAGTGAACATTTTTTCTTCGAAATGTGTTCTTTAACGCTCTCCTTCCTTTCCTCCGCAAAAAACAAACTCAAAACCTTCTGTTTCAGCCATTTATTTACTGGAGGCAGATCAGAGACGCACCTCAAAAAAATGACACCATGCAAGTCGAGTTAGAACCGGGAAGGGCTTATTCAGTACCAGGGCCTGTGTTCACCAGGGTAGCCCCTCATGGAGGCCCTGGCGTCCTCATCATCTTGAAGCTCCCTCCCAGCTTCAGCATGCTAAGAGCCTAAAAGAAATTGGAAACAAACCAGTTGCCCTCTGTCCAGGTGGAGGAGTCCCTCTCTGGCCAGGAAACAGGTGCCACCCATGAGCCCCCAGCCCTGCTGCAGGGGCAAATGAGCTCTTGGAAGAATAAGTGCTGTGACTGATACAAAAACACGACAGAAATGCCTCCAATCCCCACAGAGTTTGTGGTTTATCCTCTGCCTCCTACATTAAAATGTCAACTCTTTGAGGAAGGCATTGTGTCCCACAGAGCACACCTATTTCAGTAGTCTTTGATTTTCTTCACCTTCTCAGTTACCTTTCTTCTTAGCTTTAACTACTTTAGGAAAGCTGGCCAGATACAGCTGGGCCTTAGCATTTGTTCTGATCCCCCTCTCCTGTCCACCTTGTCTCAGCTGATAGCCTGGTGCCAAGGCCTGAAATGGGAAGCTCCTTCTCCGTCCCTACACCCTCCTTTCTCCCTTCCTTGCCACACCCCTCCCGTTCTCTCCCTGCATCCCTTCTCTTCCCTTTTGCAATCTTCTCCCTCCTGCATGCCTCTCCCTCCCTCCCTCACCCCTACCCCCTCCCCATTCCTCCAGCACCATTACCTCTCCCCCTTCCTCCTTGCACCCTTCTTCTCCCTCCAGCACCCCTCCCCTCCTCCCTCCTGCACTCCTCCCCATCTCTGTATCTCCCCCTTCCCTCCCCCCTTCCCCCTTCACCCCTCTCCCTCCCTTCCTCCCTGCACCCCTCACCCATGCTTGGAGGAAAGTCACATGGGGTCTTTGGCTGGAACACTCAGTTGCGCTCAGAAATCCTAAACACTGTGGGCTCTGCAGCGCCTGCCAGAGAGAACAGGGAGTCCTCTTGGAGGCCAGACTCAAAGCAGGCAAGATGGAAGAAGCCTTATTAGGTCATCCAGCTAGAGCAAGGGGTGAGCCTCTTTCTTCTGCTCCCCAGCCCACAAGAAACGCCTGATCTGGCCATCTCTGTCCCTCTATTTGCTACTAACTCCCCTTTGGGAATGTGCCCTCCTCCCAGTGACCCACAGTCCTTCTCTGGCTGCATCTTGTCCTTCTCCAGACCTGGAAAGGAAACCCAGGGAATGACTTCTGCCCCAGAGCCTGAATCCTCTTTGTTCCCATCCTCCTGACCTCCCTTGCGTTATCTCCAGCACTTAGCACCTTTTACCTTCCATGTGGCTGCTTTATTTGTTAGGTTTGTGGTTTATCCCCTGCCTCCTATGCTAGAAAGTAAACTCCTTGAGGAAGGCATTGTGTCCATTTGGGTCAGGCGTATATCTTAAGTGCAGTTTCCATAAATATTTATTGAATGAACTTCTTAGGCACTAAGACAACCTTCAATGCATATTCTCTCACCCCCTACCCTGTGCTGCTGCTTCTCAGCTCTTCCCGCACATAGAGCCATTTATATCACATGCCATGTGGAAGGATGGTATCCTTGTCATTTCCTAACTCATTCTATCTGGAGGGCAACAGCTCCCTTCATCTTCTTGGAGCAGGTGAACCGATCTGAGCAAACCCTGCACTCAATTTCTCCATGCCATGAGCAGGTGAATTTCCAAAGGCTACTAACAACTGTCAGAACTCAAGGGGCTAAGAAAGCATCAGCAAGCCAGCAATGAACAATACAGCCCAGCAACCCTGACAGCCCCCAGTGCCACTTGACCCTGGCATTGCCTTGACCTCTGCACCCAGCTTCCTTGACCCATCACCTCCCATCTACTATAATTGCTCTCAAGGAAGAATTTTCCAACCCCTGCCACACTCATGCATGAACACTCAGTTAGACTTGGCATGCTCCCTCTGTGAGAGCAGTTGTACTTTCAACAGTCAAGCTCAAGGTCAAGAATGGACCCCTGCCAGTAAAATGTGAACATCTATAGGTGGGCTGGATCTGGCTGATCAGACAGCTTAGATTTTTGGTCCTTGAGTCCACAAACCTCCAGGGAATGAACCTACTCTTTCAAAATATTAATTTGTGATTTCTTATTATGAAAATAATGTATCCTTATTGAAAGTGAAAGTGTTGTTACAATTTTTTTTTAATTTAGAGTCTCTGCCAGTAACTATTCATCGATAACCCTGTGTATTAGTTCGTTTTCATGCTGCTGATAAAGACATACTTGAGAATGGGCAATTTACAAAAGAAAGAGGCTTAATGACTCACAGTTCCACATGGCTGGGGAGGCCTCACAATCATGGCGGAAGGTGAAAGGAAAGGCACATCTCACATGGTAGCAGACAAGAGAAGAGAACTTGTATGGGGAAACTCCCCATTATAAAACGAACAGATCTCATGAGACTTATTCACTATCATGAGAATAGCATGAGAAAGACCCGCCCCCATGATTCAATTATCTCTCACTGGGTCCCTCCCATGACATGTGGGAATTATGGGAGCTACAATTCAAAATGAGATTTGGATGGGGACACAGCCAAATCATATCACCCTGTAACATTTTATAATTTTTTTTTCTCCCTGTTGCACAATCATTACCATTTTTCTTGTTTTCTCCTTCAGGGAAAAAGAAATTTTTTAGCCTATATTTTTTAATGGTGGTGGCTCACAGCTAACTCTGATTCCTAGGAAGTGTGGAAGAGCTTATAATGGTGGAATAGCCTGAAGGCTAGCATGAACCCCTGAGGACAGGGCCTTGATGTGGCTTCCTTAATGACACAGAACGGGCCCTAAATCAATGCTGCGGACTAAACACATCTTTGGGCAAGTCCACAGCAAAGTGCAGCAACATGGGTCACTCTGTATGATTTCAAGGGATATGAAAGTTATCTTCCTTGGGTTAGAATTCCTCCTCTATCCATTTGCTAATACCTACGATTCCACTGTGAGAACTGTATTTTGGAAAGGCAAACTCTATTTACAAGTGATAAGACTGAAATCCCAGAAAGGTGAAGTGACTTGATAAGCTTTGACATATGTTTAAATATCCAGGGAAGGGAAGTACTTGAAGCTGTCATTCATTAGTCAACACAGTAGTCACAGTGATGGTGAATGGGTCTTTCTTAAACACTAAAGGGCAACGGGAAGAGGAGGAACCTGGAGGGCTCAGCACTGGAAGATTAGGGTGGGAGTGGGAATTCAACCAAAGAAGTAAATGTGGATGAGTGGAAAGGTAGGTGACACCAACAACTAACTTTATCCTCTTCCCTTCTGAGTTAGTTGTATTTAAAGAGGACACACCTGAAGATTCTACCTCCAATCTGGTCCTAGTTAACTAGTCGACCTCAATACGTAAGATAAAGGGATTGGACCAGAGCAGTGATTCTTTGATCTTAATGTACAATAGCATTACCTGGGTAGCTTAGAAAATACAGATGCGTGGACCCTCCTCCCAGAAATTCATATTCAAATGGTCTGGTTTACAGCTCAGGTATTATTTTTTGTTTGTTTTTTGTAATGCTCCCTGGCAGATTCTGACATGTAACAAGGTCATTTCTGAAGTTGCTTTTTAATTCTAAATTCAGATGACATAGAATTTGAGAACCAAAAAGCCTTGTGTTTGGTTAATTTGCACTGCCAGGGGGGCCACCCAGTCCACCTACACACATCTCTAGCCTTCACAGATGCATACATGTACACACACATGTATCTGCACACAGTGGGGCTGTGCTCATAGAGAGCTGGAAGTTTCTGTGATGCCATATCACAAGACAACTTCCAATGGCAATACCTGCATGCTATCCTTATTCTCTCTTCATCTAAGGGTTGAACAAACAAAGTGGAGACAAGGGAGTCCCTCATGGGTAAACTCTTGATTGACCTTTGGAGAAGATAGAGTACATTTCCCTACTGGTACCCACCAAGAGTTCATTGATTTAGTAAAACACTCTATGTGTCATCTATGAGGTTGTCTCTTTCTCAGACTACTAGAAATCTGTAAAACATTGAAAGGACATTTTTAAATGTAAAAAATAAAACAAAAAAAGAGTTGGAGGGGGAGATAACAGTAAATGCAATCATAATTTACCATATTGCCAAACACCATAAACCTCATTTTGATGCAGTAATGTCAGCTAATGAAGACAGCAGGCTCTGTCTTCATCTGAGTTTGGAAACAGCATTATCAGCAAGAGCATAATCTACTGATTTTTCTGTTAACCTCTGAGGATTTTCTGTGCATATGTCTACCAGAACCTTAACAGAGCACATGCATTTACACAGTTAGGGAAAAATGAGTCGCATTCTCAGAGAAGTCAGCCTTGTAAGTATTTGGGAAATACTTTATCCATCCCTGCAGGCCCTAAAACACCCAAGAGTTTTCTTAAGTTTATGCAAATTTATATATTCTCATGTTGCCTCTGAAAGTGTCCATTTCACAATAATTAGCATCTTAGCCTGAAGGCACAGGCATCTATTGTTGTTATTTTCCCATCTCTTAAGTAAAACTCTATTGGCAAACTACCACTTATGACCTCAAACTCCATCTGATTCTCATCAAATGTACTCTTTGCAGTGAAAAGAAAAGCCAAGTTGAACTTTTACAAGGTCAGTACAGATATATCTTTGCAGGTGCCACATCTTGTATATGGAAAATAATAGAGGCACAATTTCTAGAAAATAACTGGTTTTTATAGCTGCTGTGAGTTTTATAGACGAATGAGTAAAAGAAGGCAGCCCCTGGGCCATCTCAACATCTCATCAGCCACAAATAGGAGACCATGAGCAGTGCAGATGTTTGAAACATACAAAAAAATTCCAATCCAGGAAAAAGGAAGAAGGACGTGGGCTTTCTGCACACCTGACCATATGGAAAGTGAGTTAATTTTATTCCAATTGCATTACAGTCAAATGAGAGTGTGTTTTTGCCAATGTGAAAAGCCAGAATCTCAGTCTGGGTGCAACAAAGCTATTGATTTATTACAAACCTTGAAGACTAAAGGGGAAAAGTAATCTAGTTCTGGGACCAGAGCCATCCCTTCGTTACTGCAGGGGCAGCCGACAGCTGCCTTCGTGGTCTAGTTTGATGAGCACTGCAGCCTGCCATCGTGCTTGAAGCTTCCACCATTAGGAATCCTCCATTGTATTCAGATATTGTATCTCCCTGGATTCCAAAAACCTTCTCTGCAATATCCCTGGTGGACACTTCCAGGGATGGGAAGCTAACAGCTATATAAGGCATGAATTTTGGAAACTTCTTCCCTGTATTGAGTTGAACTCTTCCTGTAATCTTCATTCATACTTCCTAATCTTGCCACTCCAGAGTTCCATAGAATAAATCTACTACCTTTCCCCTTGACAGCCCTTCAAATATTACAGGGCAGCCCACAGGTCTCCTCTAAGCCTTCTCTTTCCAGACTCAAAACCATGAGTGTTTTCAGTCCTAAATGATGCCATTTCCAAAGTCATTATCATTTGGACCACCTCTCTCTGGACCTGATGGTTAAAATACAAAGCCAAAACGCTAGTCTTCCAGAAGGTGTCTGACTAAAGCAGGACTGCTAGTACTTTCATTGATTTATTGGCTTTATTTCTCTCAATGCATTCTAAGGTCCTGTTTATAGTTTGGAGTAACTATATTGTGGGTTCACACAGAGCTTAAAGTTAACTAAAAACCCCTCAAGTTTCTTCACATGAATTCGTATTAAGCCAGGTCTCCCTGCTTGCATGTATAACCTAAACTTGTATGTACATAACATATATATATGTTTATGCAAATTTATATATTCTCATGTTGCCTCTGAATGTGCCCATTTCACAATAATTAGCATCTTATTTTAAAATCCATTTTAAATTAGCCATTTGAATTTAGAATTTTATATTTTTTATATATATACATATATATGTATATATATACATACATACACTAATGACAATTAAATTCCCTTTGTTGTTGTGTTACATTCTGCCAAGATCCATTTTTGTTTTCCTTTTTTGAGACGGGGATCTCACTCTGTTACCCAGGCTGGAGTGCAGTGGCACATGCCATCACGGCTCACTGCAGCCTCCAATTCCTGGGCTCAAGAGATTCTCTCGCCTCAGCCTCCAAAGTAGCTGGGACTACAATTGCATGCCAACACACCCGGCTAAATTTTTAAAATTTTTTGTAGAAATGGGGTCTTGCTATGTTGCCCAGGTTAGTCTCAAACTCTTGGGCTCAAGTGATCCTCCCACCTCGGCCTCCCAAAGTGCTGGGGTTCCAGATGTGAGCCACTGAACTCAGCCTATGATCTTCTGAACTTCAGCCTATAAGAATCTTGATTCTTCTACCCGGGTATCAGTGATCCTTCCCAGCTTCATGTCATCTGTGCAGTGATAAGGATAGTTTCAATTTCTTGATCCAAGTTGACAATAAAATAAGGAATTTAAACAATCAACGGAGGAGCCCTCCGGGTGGACACCTTTGAGCATGGTGCTCTACAACCAGATGTGACTCTCCTGCCAATTCTGTCTCCTACTTTACGTTTCCCCTTCTTACTCTGAAAAGATGCAATAAGGGAGCTTTGCAGATTCCCAGCCAAATTCACATGGACTGCAAACATTTGACCTTCCCTCCTTAGCCTCTTGCTCTCTTTGACTCTGATTTTCTCATAGCTTTGTTGCTTTTCTAACTGGGTAAGTGACCAGATACCTCTATTTCATGGAGCTTTCTGGGGCAAGAGAGCCAATTTCCCACACTGCTGCATCACACCATCACCCAGAGAAGACCTTTCTTGGTGTTTCTTCTTGGAATGTTGCTAAAAAGCCCATTTTGGGCCAGGCCTGGTGGCTCACACCTGTAATCCCAGCACTTTGGGAGGCCAAGGCAAGAGGATCACTTGAGTCCAGGAGTTCGAGACCAGCCTAGACAACATAGCAAGACCCCATCTGTACAAAAATTGAAATTAAAAAAATTAGCTTGGCATGGTGGCATGCACTTGTAATCCCAGCTTGTAGTCCCAGTTACTCAGGAGTCTGAGGTAGGAGGATCACTTGAGCCTGGGAAGTTGAGGCTGCAGTGAGCCATGATCATGTGACTGCACTCTAGCCTGGGTGACAGAGCCAGACACTGTCTTTCCCCCTCCCCCCTAACAGAAGCCCATTTGGGCTGGTGCTTTTCACAAGCCTTAGCTCATTCTGGTTTTCCCAATATTCTTCCTGCTAAGCACTGCCATTTTTTGCATCTCTTCTTGGACTGGGGTTCTCCTTCCATTTCTTCCATCTATTTACATGTAGACTCCTTAGAGAGTTCAATATGCAGCCATATCATTTCTTCTGTTGTCTTGCTCACTTTGGGTTTATGTCACTCATTGAGAGTCTTTCTGATCAATATCATTCTAGAGCTAGGCAGGAGGGGCCCAACCCTGGGCCCTGGGGAAGTGAAGGATTAGCCTTCCTGAAAGAGAAGTTTGGTCTTTGCTCTTGGCCCGCTGAGTAGTGATCTCCAAGCCCCTGGAATGTCCTGCCCAATAAGAGGGTCTTTGTTTGCCTGGGGACTTTAGCCACTGGATAGTCTAATGATATGATTTATGATGGGGTTTTGGAGACACATCATATCAGTTCCAACTTCCAGAATTATTAGCCTGAGCCTCTTAAAAGGGGTTGCAGACTGAAGGTCATCCACATGAGCAGTATGTGATAGACCCCAAGCAAAAACTGTGGACAGCCAAGGCTCAGGTGAGCATCCTCGGTTGGCTGTACCCTGTGTACATTGTCCTGGCCAGGAGGAGACAATGCCATCTGATATGGTGTGGAGCTGCCCAATTACAATTCATGTCAAATTGTAATTCCCAGTGTTGGAGGTGAGGCCTGGTGGGGGGTGATTAGTTCATAGGAGTGGTTTCTCATAGTTTAACGCCATGCTCCTTGGTGTTATTGTGGCAATAGTGAGTGAATTCCTGTGAGATCTGGTTGTTTAAAAGTGTGTTGTACCTCCCCTCTCTCTCTTCCTCCTGCTCTGGCCATGTGAAGTGCTGGCTCCTTCTTTGCCTTCCGCCATGACTGTAAGTTTCCTGAGGCCTTCTCAGAAGCCAAGCAGAAGCCAGCATCATGCTTCCTGTACAGCCTGCAGAACTGTGAGCTAATTAAACCTCTTGCCCTTATAAATTACCCAGTCTCAGATATTTCTTTATAGCAATGTGAGAATGGACCAATACACTGATCATAAATGCATGGGAAGAGAACCAAAGGATCTTCTTCCTTTGGATCCCAGCTGGACTTTGTCCTGTGTGTCTCTTCCCTTGACTGATTTTCTTGTGTAACTTTCAACTGTTAAAACAAACACACACACACACTCTCATGCTATGTATAGTGCTTTCTTGGGTTCTCTGAACCATTCTAGAGAATTATTGAACTTGAGGGTGGTCCTGGGGACCCCTAAACTGGCAACTATTGTCTGAAGTAAGGGACTGTTCCATCAGACTTTGCAGTTTGCTAAACTGTACTACAGCCCCTAACTCTAGGGAAATAAATGCTGACTCTTATCCAGTTTTGTGCTTCCCTCTGGGACAAGGCATCCCCAGAGCTAAGGGGACATAGCTTTCCTCTTTCTGCTGGTGACTGGAGTTTGGATGTGTGTGCTGGGGTGTCCACGTGGGTGAGAATGAGTCCTCCCACAGCACGGAAGGAATGAGAGAAGAGAGGGTGAGCTATGGAACAAAGGCCTGGAGCCAGGGTTAGCTCTCCCCACACCACCATATTCCAGTGTGGAATTCCAGACAGTTGAGAATTCTAAATTTCAACTTGGACTTCAAGGTCATCATGACAGTATTTTTTTCAAAGCAGCAAGCTACAGCATATTTTATTTAACAGGTTGTTAGCTTGATTTACAGCCTTTAAGTATCTAAACATGTGGTATGTAGGTCTCTATTCGTACTCTTGCCTCAGCCCCCGAAGTGTCAGGAGCCAGCCTGTTGCTGATTGTAAAGATTCTGTTTTTAGAGGCTTCTGCTCGATGATAGTGTCTTTTAAGACAGGCTGTTAAAGGTTAACAAAGCATCACATCTACATTTTCACAGATGATCTTGAAATGTATGTAACAGGATGTTAAAATGGGATTTTACTTGTCTCATTTTCTGCTGAGGTTTCAAAAGGCTAAGAATAAAACAGTAAACTAAGTACTCCTACATTCCAAAATGAAGCACTAGACCACTGCTCTAGGTTATCTATTGCTGCATAACAGGATGCACCAAAACTTCACAGTATAAAATAGGTCTTTTATTTTCTCAAAATTCTTTGGCTCAGAAATTTGTACAAGGCACAGAGCGAATGGCTCACCTCCATGACTAAAGTCTGGGACCTTACCTGGAATACCACATAGCTAAGGTGGCTTAACTGGGTCATACGGCTGGGGACTTGATGCTTCTGTTGGTTTGGTTCCTTAGCTTTCCTTTGTGTGCCCTTTCCATGTGGCTAGCTTGGGCTTCCTCACAATATGGTGGTCTGATTCATCAGCCTCCTTACATGCCTGCTGCATTCTCTTCTGAGAGAGAGCTGAAGATGCCAGGCCTCTCAAAGGCCAGGCTAAGCACCGGCACAGTATCACTTCCTCCATGTCCAATTGGTCAAGGCAAATCACAGGGCTGGCCCAAGTTCAAAGAAGAAGAGCAGGAATCGCCTCTACTTCTTGATGAATGGAGCCAATAGAGAAGGAAATCACATGTAGGGAGAGAAGGAAATGATGGTGGCCACCTTGGAGATAATACACAACTATCCACACAGACTTGCAAAGGAGGGAAGTGACAATGTTTTTCAACCCTTAGCTCTATGCCAATCAAAGTTTTAAAAGGTTTAAAGTTGGAAATGAGAAAGAGGGCTTCTTTGGAAAAAGTTGTTGGAGCACTGAGGCACTTTTCTTCCTGTGCTTCTCCTTCACCTCAAGCCTAGTAGGAGGGGCTTCAGGGAGACATCATACTTTGATCATCTTTCCAATTTTGACTTTACTGTTTCTCATAATGCAGCTTTTGGCATTTTCCCTCCAGGTACATACACCATGATTGAGGAGAATTAGCCTTTTGTACACCCATGTTTGTAGCAGTGTTGATGTTATCCACAACACCCTAAAGGTGGAAGCAATCCAAGTGTCTGTCAATGGGTGAATGGATAAATCAGTTAGGATAAGAATCTCTCCAGCCCATGTGAAGAGTGTGAATCTTGAAAGGCTGGCTCTCTCAAGGTTCACACTCTGGCTAACGGGGCCCAAATTCAATTTAGAGACAAGCAGCAACTTGCTGACTAGAAGTCACACATGTTTTTGAGTTCCCGGAAAACCCACATCTGCTTAACTTTGGGACTTTCATAGCTTCCTGTTCCTGTTTATGTTGCCGGAACCAACCAATAGACTATGACCTGTGTCAACAAATCAGAACTCAGCAAGAATCAACCAATCAGATTAAGCAAGTTTGAATCTTTTATTTGCATAAGTGGACCTGAGTGGGAACAGGGCAGGAACTTTCTCTATAAAAGCCCAGCCCCTCCTTTGTTGTCTGGAAAGCACCTTCATTTTACTCTGAAAGCTGCGTTCCACTAGTTTGAAAACTGTTTACAGGAATAAAGTCTCTTTCCTCCGTATCCTTTCAGAGAACTATTGTTCACAAGGGTTATCCACCAAATCAGAGGATCCCAGAGCTGTGTGCTCAGAGCCTTCAGTACTAACAAGACTGGGAGCTGGGGCACTCCCCTACGCACTCCAGGTCTTATTTATGTAACATGAATTTCCTGCTGGACCTCAGTTCTCTAACTGTGTTTTTATTTCTTGTTGCACAATTAGGCCTCTGGGAAATATCAGTGTAAAAAGTTGGGTTTTCATGAGGGTTCTGAGTCAGACAACAGTAGGAAGTGGGGAGGTTAGGGACAAAGGAGAGAAAGGACCCGTCCTCCCCCATTTCACTTTTGGCCCAGGCCCAGCACAGTCTGGATCCCTTCCCACTGGGGCTCCCCCAGGCCTTGGAGAGCACAGAATGGCATCCTTCTTTAGGTTACGATACTTATCAAGTCCAACAAGGTATGGATGACCCAGCATCGCAGTCTTGAGAACACCGCATTCTGCCCTGGCTGGCTGCAAGGAAACACAAGGCAGTCTTTGTTTTTTTGGTTTGTTTGTTTTGTTTTTTGTTTCGTTTTTTTGAGATGGAGTCTCACTCTGTCACCCAGGCTGGAATGCAGTGGTGGTGATCTCTGCTGACTGCAACCTCTGTCTCCTGAGTTCAAGCAATTCTCCTGCCTCAGCCTCCCAAGTAGCTGGAATTACAGGTGTGTGCCACCACACCCAGCTAATTTTTGTATTTTTAGTAGAGATGGGGTTTCACCATTTTTGCCAGGCTGGTCTCGAACTCCTGACCTCAGCTGTTCCATCCGCCTCAGCTTCTCAAAGTGCTAGGATTATAGGTATGAGCCACTGTGCCCAGCCTCATGAACAGCAGTCATCTGAGAGCTGTATTTGAAAGCCAGATGATAGATCCATTTGTGACAAATGCTTAGAATGACTGAATCTGGGCTTCTTCAAGACTCTCCTCCTCCCTTCACCCATAAATCTCCAAGAAAGCCATTCACTAGCCTGTCAATGGTTTTAAATGTGGCCCACAGTTCCTTGTTACTGACCCCACCTTGGGAGGTGAGGTCTATACCTCTCCCTTGAATCTGGGACGGCTAGGGACTGCTCCCTCCAATAACATATAGCAGAAAGTAAGTCAAGGTGATGGTAGGGATAGGGTCTATAAGGCAGGCAGTGGGCACCGCCTCCCCCAAGGACTGCCCCTCTGAGCTCTTTAGCTGTCAGTTTGAGCTTGGCCCTCTGGCTGTCCCTGTTCCTGCCTGGTGCATAACCACATGCATGAACAAGCCATCTGGAAGTGTGTCCTCCTTCCTCCACTCTCTCAGCCCCCAGCCCCTTGAGTTATCCAAGAACGATAGAGCAGAGACAAGCCACCCTTGCCTTGGCACTTCCAAATTCCCCAGCTCCGATCAGCCAGCATCTTAAGATAGTTGTTTCACCCACAACCTTCTGGGGTGCTTTCTCACACAGCATTAGCACTAGAACACTGTCTCTGCATCTCCCCTTCAACTAGAATTAATAGAGCACTTTGTTGGTTAAATAAATGTTTAAAATCGAGAACAAGGACTTACCCCTAGTGAAGATCCAGGTACAAGTATTCTTCTGAGAGAGAGCTGAAGATGCCAGGCCTCTCAAAGGCCAGGCTAAGCACCGGCACAGTATCACTTCCTCCATGACCAGTTGGTCAAGGCAAATCACAGGGCTGGCCCAAGTTCAAAGAGGAAGAGCAGGAATCGCCTCTACTTCTTGATGAATGGAGCCAATAGAGAAGGAAATCACATATAGGGAGAAAAGGAAATGACGGTGGCCACCTTTGGAGATAATATACCACCTTTGGAGACAGGCCAGGTACAAAGGCAGCATCCCTTGTTTTGTTTTGGGGTTTGTTTGCATGAGAACACGTGTTTCTCCAGTCCTTACATAGCTTACACAAAGGCAGCCTGGCCCTGAAAAATTTCCTGAGCCTGGTTTGGATGGGGATGATGGCAGCAAATTCCCCCACCTTTTTTTTGTTGTTGTTGCTTCCTGGAGCTGCCGGGAGATGAAAGAGTCAGCAAAGAGTCAGGTCCGACAGGCTTCCTGCTACTAGGACACGGATCACAGCCCATCATTTTTTTCAAAGGCATGGGGCGGGAGAGGGGAAGGAAAGCAACAATATGAGGAAATTTATATGGCAGCCTTGGGATTCACCTCGGATTTCCTTTACAGGAAGGAGGGGACAATATTATTACGGATTCATTGATTTTTCCAATGGGAGAGAGTTGAAGACACACGGGCAGGAACTGGTGGTGCCCTTCAGCATTCATTCTGCAGTTGGAATTGATTCTTTATACAACATACATCTTTAAGGAGTCTCCAGAGAGTGTGTGAAGCTGCGTAAACTCAATCCATATTGCTCACCAGATTGGGGATTTCCTATTTGCCAATTTGTGTGATCAACTCCATAGGACAGGTTGTGTCCTGTTTGTTTTAGGGTTGAGTGAAGTGAGTTGTTCAAGACCACTCAGCTATGACGTGGCAGCCCCAGGGTTTAGGCTTCAAGTTCTTTGATGGCAAGTAATAGACAGAGAGTCTAGCTAAGTTAACCACAAAGTCACCGGGGAATTTATTGGAAGAGTTTGAGGGGGCTCCTAGGATTTTAGAACCAGGCTTACAGAGGACAGGGACCAGGTGCTTTCTCGGGGTTTTAGGATTTGGGGGCAGTCTTATCCAAGAACCACCACTCGAATGAATGAACTCTGATGGCTTTCTGTCTTTTCATCACTCTGTTTCTTGTCTTCCTCTGGACAAGGAGGGATTGTGATTCAAATCCCGGAGACGCTCCTGGGTTAGGAAGAGCTCACTTGGTCTTGCTTGTGTCAAGTGAATATCCCTTAACCAGAGAAAGGCATGGAGCCTTGAGTAACAATCTCCCCCAAACTCATCTCATAAGAGAGGAGTAATTCTATCCTCCATCCCCTAAATTGGAATGCAACTACCAAAGAAGGAGGAGTGGATGCTGAATGACCACAAGAACAAAACCTGCCCACTCCATCAGCACTACCCAATACCCAGTCCAGAGTCTTCTCACTGCCTTAGCTCCATAGGGGACTTTGTACTCCTACAGAGCTCTGTACCTAAGATGATATTACCCTGCCCCTCCATGAAAGGTATTCCAAGAGGGAAGAATGCTTAAGGGAACAAACAGAGGGGCTTCTCCTCTGGGTTACGTGTGGACTCAGCTGGAATAAACTTTCGAACCCCAGGCAGATTAGAAGTGCATCTTATTCATTACCTTCTAGGCTGCTCTCTATAAGGCATTTTTGCCTGAGCCACAGGCTTGACAACAAATGCAGTAAAAGTGGGGAAAATCCTGATTTAATGTAACAATATGGGATGGTGATGTAATCTATGTAGTAAACAAGAATAGCTATTGAGTTATAAATAATCATTTTATAGCAATCTTGAATATCTCTGATACCAGATGTGTAGTAAATATAATCACTTTATAGAAATTCCTTTCCTTTGAAAAGATGAGGAAATGATTTATAATGTAAAGTTACATGTGTGCTGTGTGCCGCTCACATGGGCTTTATTTTGTGCTTTTGGTTGGATTTGTTTAACTCTTCTTTGATCACCCCAGTAGAATAGGCCTGGCCTGGTTAAGTGTTCCCTGGTTTTGTGTCCCTAAACCATGGTATAGAAAATTGGGGTCATTTTGCTACATCTAGTCAGTCCCAACGCTGGCCTATTGCTTTGGGAATCTAAGTTGCATATCCACGGAATAAAGTGTCACCCTAAAAACTAGCTTTGTGAATCTAGATTGCATACTCAGTGAATGAAGTATACGAAGCATATTGTCCAAAAAGTTCATTTTTTTTTTTTGAGACAGAGTCTTGCCTTATCACCCTGGCTGGAGAGCAGTGATGCCATCTCGGCTAACTGCAACTTCCACCTCCCGGGTTCAAATGATTCTCCTGCCTCAGCCTCCCAAGTAGCTGTGATTACAGGCGTGCGCCACAGCCCCCAGCTAATTATTGTATTTTTAGTAGAGACAGGGTTTCACCATGTTGCACAGGCTGGTCTCGAACTCCTGACCTCAGGTGATCTGCCCGTCTTGGCCTCCCAAAGTGCTGGGATTACAGGCATGACCCACTGTGCCCGGCCTCATTGTCTTTTCTTAGACCTGTGATTTTTGAAGAGCTCAAGAATTTTCTCTCACTTGGGCTTTGAGTCTTTTAGAGGAAGACTTCATAGAATTTTGAAGGCAGAATTTCTAACAGATTTTGATTCATGACACCCGCTAAGAAGGCTAAATCCTGGGCATTTCCTCTAGCTCTGTGATCCTTTTTTGTTTCCTTGCTTTTCCACTCAACATAACCACCATCCTGAAGTCTGTGTTCAGGATTCTCTTACTTTCCTTTTTATGTATTGTTATTTCATCAATATGCCTTCAGGAATTTTTTTTTTTTTTTTTTTGAGACAGGGTTTCACTCTGCTGCCCAGCCTGGAGTGCGGTGGAGCAATCAATCATGGCTCACTGCAGCCTCTACCTCCTGAGTGCAGGCCATCTTCCCACCTGAGCCTCCCAACTAGCTGGGACTGCAGGTGTCTGCCACCACACCTGGCAACTTCTAAATTTTTTGTAGAGATGGGGTCTCCCTATGTCACCCGCTGGTCTTGAACTCCTGGACTCAAGTGATCTGCCTGCCTTGGCCTCCCAAAGTGTTGGGATTACAGGCATAAACCACCTCGCCCAGCCTGAAAAGTATTTTTATATTATTGTTTTAATAAAATTAAACTGATTAACAGATACATGGGTGTATTCATTACATTATTTTGGCTCCTTTTGAGTATCTTAAATATTTGATACATTTTTATGATTTGCATATTTCTAAACAAATTGTTTCTAAAAATTCTTCTAAATATTTCTATGGTATAAGAAAGAGAAACAGTGGTTTTGAAAGTTGATGTCCAGGAATATCTGTGGACATATGTTTTTCAAGATAGCATCACATGGTGAAAATTTGGCTCCTTGTAAAACTGGGATTTCCACTGAGATCATTTAGAAAATCTTTATAAAGTATAACGGCCAGTGTGGGAAGAGATTGCACTATAAATGTATCAGGTTTATCATCCACCAAATAAATGGTGTGACATCAGGGAACAAAGCCACGCCAATTTTCTGAGGCCTATGCCTCGCTTTTCTGACTTCTTGTCTTTCCCCATCTCCTCTCTCATCCATCAGTATTTTATCCCCAGCCCCGCTCAGTCTTCTCAGGAAGTCAGGCACTTCCAGGGATTAGAAAAGCACATCCCAGACGTGCATCCCTATGTGGCGCCGGGAACTCAGCAGCATTCTTTTTCTCCTAGGAGAATTTGCACTTCTGAAAGAAGACCTAATTCCATTAGGGAGGTTAGTGCTCATAGCCATGATTTTCACAAACCTGGATAAAGACTTGGGAAAGCATGTCTCATTACCCGGCTTGAGGCACTTGAGAAGTTGGGAGGACGGTTAGGTAGGTTTAAAAAAAAGTCATTGCAAAAGGCCGGGCGCAGTAGCTCACACCTGTAATCCTAGCACTGTGGGAGGCCGAGGTGGGCAGATCGCTTGAGGTCAGGAGTTTGAGACCAGCCTGCCCAACATGGTGAAACTCTGTCTCTACCAAAAAATACAAAAAAAAGTTAGCTGGGAATTGTGGTGTGCACCTGTAATCCCAGCTACTCAGGACGCTGAGGCACGGGAATCACTTGAACCCTGGAGGTGGAGGTTGCAGTGAGCCGAAATTGGGCCATTGCACTCCAGCCTGGATGACAGAATGAGACCTTGTCTCAAAAAAAATGGAGAAGCCCCACTTTCTCTCGCACATCTCCAGGGAGAATCTTTGATGCCAATAAAGAGAGAATACTTCCCAGCACCCAACACCACGGCAGGCACAGAATTAGGAGCTTTTCGGATGTTCCCACATGAAATCAACAAACTTTTGCAGTGGACTTTGCTATTTCCATTTTACAACTACAGAGGCTGGCACTCAGAAAGGATAACTTCCTTACCCAATCTCACAGCTTGCAGGTGGCAGCATTAAAATACCCTGTCTCCCAAGCCCATGTCCCTGCCAGTATGCTGGGACATACTGTATTTCTTTTGTCCAGAGGTTGCGTGAAAAACCCCTTGCTTCTGCTTCCAAAATAAAGACAGAGATGCTTTTTGCTTCTGGCCAGAATAGCCTTCTCAACAGTGAGGAGCAGAGTAATCTTTGCTTTGCCCTTTAGAGAATCATTGAGTTCAGTTTTTGCCAATTATCAAGGTTCTGCCAGCAGGTGAGTGAATGACAGGTAGCAAGTTGAAATACTTAGCGGCTCAAGCCAGTAGCTTCTGGGCCCATTAATCTTTCTTGGTCTGGACCTGGAATGATGTGTCCACACTTTGTAGGACCCTTTCTTCAAGAAAGCAGCTAGAGGCCGGGCGCGGTGGCTCACACCTGTAATCCCAGCACTTTGGGAGGCTGAGGCAGGTGGATCACTTGAGGTGAGGAGTTCAAGACCAGCCTGGCTAACATGGTGAAACCCTGTCTCTACTAAAAAATACAAAAATCACCCAGACATGGTGGCGCATGCCTGTAGTCCCAGGTACTTGGGAGGCTGAGGCATGAGAATTGCTAGAACCAGGGAGGCGAGGTTGCAGTGAGTTGAGATCATGCCACTGCACTCCAGCCTGGGCTACAGAGCAAAAGAAAAGAGAAAAAGAAAGAAAGAGGAGTGGGGGGGAGAGAGAGAGAGAGAGAGAAAACTAGAACTTGCCTATGATTCATTTAGAATACACCTCTGAACCTCCAGAAATGTTTCCCTCGTTGCAATAGTATTTTACCTCTTCATCAAGTCCAACTTTACTCAACAACCTTGGATACAATTAAAATTGGATGACAACAAGGGAGTTCAGGAAATGCCACCCCAAAACATGATGCTTTGGTATGCTGAGTACTTTGAACTGAGGGCTCTTGGGGAACAGCAGATGCCGGCAGATGTTTCCCTGAGCTCCCCTTATCTGCCAAGAGACAGATCCTCCCAAAGGAACTCGAAGGTCATGAATCCCCTCTGGGAATCTTACCAACCAGAGAAGAAGAACTCAGATCATGAGAAAGGAGAATGAAGGTTGTGTTACCACCACCCTTAAGAAGCCCCAAGCCCCTATTCCTTTCAGTCGCTCAGGATGCTAAATAAAAGCTTCAATCATCTGACCCTTTTTGGAAGCTCCTAATTTTGGGGACTCCCATGCATAATTAACTATGGTTTTTCCCTGTTCATCTGGCTTATGTCAATTGAACTCATAGCCCAGCCAGGGAAACTAAAAGGGTAGAGAAAGGCATTTTCTGCTGTTCTGCAATACTTACCTCTGTTATTTCAGACAGACTGGCAGAAGTCTGTTGGATAAATTTAAGGTGTTGGAGAGGCTGTATCCTTGGAAGCTTTATCTTGACAGCACTGTCTGTCCCAGTCAAAGAGTCAAGTTTCTGCAGCTCAAGACAGACGCACTGTAGCCCAGCTCGGCCCTGCTTCAGACTAGATGGGATGAGAACTGCAGAAGTAGGGGGTGGAGAGACAAGGAGAGCGGAGCTACTCCTTGAGCCCTTCAAGTGACAGAGCCGTCGTGCCCCTATGACTCACTGGCCCTGCCTCCCTGTGGGCATTTGGGGCACCACCCCAAGGAGACACTGCCCTGGGCCCTGCCCAGGAAGGTTGGCCCAGCTCAGAACCCTGGCTGAGGACAGTGTGCATTCGCGCTCCATTGGAAAGCGGCAAGGAGCTTACAAGCATGACTCGGGCTTGGAATCAAGGCCTTGTTTTCCACTCCTCCCTGCCAGGGCCCCTCAATCATGATCCTGGACACCCCTGCAGAGCCCATCCCAGCCCGTCTGTGAAGGGCTGGCAGGCAGTGGCCGATTTCATGGGGCTCTAGGAGTGCAGCCAGCAGAGAGGAGGGAGAGATGGCAGCCTTCTTTGTCCCTGGAAGCCGAACTGGGCTCTAAGCTACTTCCCAAATGGAAAACACCCCCAACCAGGTGGCTTCTCAGGGCCACCCAGCCTTATTCAGGTGCAGGGTATGAAGGCTTAACAGCCTAAAGAGGGGGCCTTCTTGCATTAATCCTGACCATCCCAGTAGAGGCTGAAACCAGGCAAAGCAAAAGGAGAAAACGGAGGATCAGTCACAACATGAAAACTCAGATATTTTATCCTTGATTTAAAAAAAAAAAAAAAAAAAAGACAGCAAAAACCCTCCAAAAAATCTCTCCTTGCTGGCAAAATTTTGCTGTTGCTCAGAACGTCCTCTTCTGGTCCATTCTCAAGCAAAACCTCGAAATCCTGTAATTAGGTACCAGAGAGGTAGAAAAAAGCATTGAACCCAGAAGTTAAAAAAAAAATAGCAAGGCCGGGCACGGTGGCTCACTCCTGTAATCCTAGCACTTTGGGAGGCCAAGGCGGGCAGATCACTTGAGGTCAGGAGTTCGAGACCAGCCTGGCCAACATGGTGAAACCCCATCTCTACTAAAAATACAAAAATTAGCCAGGTGTGGCGGCGTGTGCTTGTAATCCCAGGTACTTGGGAGACTGAGGCAGGAGAATCGCTTGAATCCGGGAAGTGGAGGTTGCAGCAAGCCGAGATCATGCAACTGCACTCCAGCCTGGGCAATAAAGTGAGACTCCATTTAAAAAAAAAAAAAAAAATGGCAGCCAAGTACTTCCCTCTGAAGCAGTGCTTCTCACACTTTCCCATGAATAAGAATTCCTGGGGGTCAGAGACTAGTACTGATCTGATTCAGCAGCTGGGGCTGAGGGTGACATGGGTATAGTCATAACAAGATCCTGCCTTTCTAAGGAGCTCTTTCATGAAACCATTGCTGCTGGTCCTCAGACCACACTTGGATAGAAGGGTCTAACATATGATGGTTTTGAATGTAGAACATTTTAGCAAACACAAATGTTTTGAAAGATATATGGATATTTACTCATTAGTTCATTCATCCATTCATCCAATATTTACTGACTATGTGCAACATGACTTCTGTGCTAAGCACCAAGGAAATAGATGACCCAAATATAGACCTCAAGATGCCCAGAGTTCTGCTGTGAATCCTTCCACTAATTTACCTTGAGCACTCAGGTGTCTTAAGCTCCCCTAATTAATAGGTAAAGTGGGCACAGAACAAGTGTTGTTAATCAAACAAATGGCACAGTCCAAAGCAGGTGTGTTAGCAAGCATCGTTGAAGCAACTTCTCAGTCAGTTAACTGCTATTTGATACTTACTCCATTCTTGATGTTACACTGGGAACTCTGCAGCATAAACAATACCTATGGGGCAGACACAATGGCTCACATCTGTAATCCCAGCACTTTGGGAGGCCAGGGTGGGAGGATCATTTGAGGCCAGGAGTTTGAGATCAGCCTGGGCAATGGAGCAAGACTCCATCTCTATAAAAAATAAAAAATTAGCTAAGCATGGTGGTATATGCATGTAGTCCTAGCTACTTGGGAGGCTGAGGCAGGAGGTCTCTTAATTTTAATTATATGAAATTTTATTTTACATTTTTATTTATTTTATGACTATAAAAATAAAATACATTCAGTGCAAAATAACTTAAATAATGGTACATAGAAAATAAAAGTAAAAGCCCCCCAAAATCCCATATACCAAAGAACAGTGTTTTGTGTATATTATTCTATAATTTTTATATACATATGTGTATATATGTGTATATTATAGATGCTAAATACTCTACATACTGAGTGAACTTATGTTATTCTCTAAACAAGATACAGTAGACTTTTTCAAAGTCAGTTCTCTTGCTTCTTATATCTTAGTCCATTTGTGCTTCTTTAACAAAATGCCTGAACTGGGTAATTTGTAAATAATAAAAATGTATTTATCACAGTTCTGGAGGCTGGGAAGTCCAAGGTCAACGGCCAATAGGCTTGGTGTCTGGCGAGGGCTGCTCTCCACTTCCGAGATGGCACCTTGAACGCTGTGTGTTCTCACTTGGTGGAAGGGACAGAAAGACAAAGAGGCCTATCTGGTTCTCTCCAGCCATTTATAAGTGACCAATCCCATCCTGAGGACAGAGTCCTCATGGTCTAACCACCTCCTAAAGGCTCTACCTCTTAAAACTATCACACTGGCCATTATATTTCAATATATGAATTTTGGGCACACATTCAGACACACAGCAGTCTCAATATGTTTAACATTTTGCGTTGAGTTTCATTTTGTAGTTTATATAATTTGTCACCAGTGCCTTATTGGTGGACATTTGGACAGTTTCCTTTTTTCTATAATAAAGAATGTGATAACAAAACCTTTGAATGTATATCTTTGCATGTTTCATTTCCATTAAATACATTTTAAAGAGGAATTATTGGGTAAAAGGAGATGACCTCAAATATTGCCAAATTGCTCATTGCAAAAGCTACAGCAGTTTTAGCTAGGCATGGTGGTGGGCACCTGTAGTCCCAGCTACTCAGGAGGCTGAGGCAGGAGAATCGCTTGAACCCAGGGGGCAGAGGTTTCAGTGAGCAAAGATCAGATAGTGCCACTGCACTCCAGCCTGGGCAACAGAGCAAGACTCAGTCAGAAAAAAAAAAAGGTGTACCAATTTAAACTCTGACAAAATGTATGACAGCAGCAACTCTCAGTATGTTTTTAATCTTCATGAATCAAATAGGATTTTATTATTTTTGTAATTTGCATTTCTTACATCCTAGTGATGCTGAGAATCATAGTTCTAGCCATTTGTATTTCCTTCTTTTGCGCCTTCCCTGTTTGTAGCTTCTTGCTTATTTTTCTGTTAGGTTCTTCCTTTTCTTATTGATTTATAGGAGCTTTTAATAATCCCTGCATATTCAGTCTTTTAAAATTGCCATATATGTTGTAAATATTCTTTCCAAGTTGGAAGAAGCATTATAACTTAGTTAAAAACATGAACTTTTAAGTTCAAATCTTGTACCTATAGTAAAGTACTATACAGAGGATTAAATCAAAATAATGCTTATAAATTTCTTACTGCGGGGCTTGACCTTAGTAAGTGCTTTAAAAAGTCATTTATAAAAT
Organism: Pongo abelii; assembly: GCF_028885655.2. NCBI lineage: Eukaryota > Metazoa > Chordata > Mammalia > Primates > Hominidae > Pongo > Pongo abelii. Next base: position 30,419,613 of record NC_071993.2, on the reverse strand, counting down.
AAGCGTTTGCTTGCAATTTCCTTACAGTATCTTTGGTGTGTGTGCATATACATATATATATTTAGTTTAGCTGAACAGCTCTCTTAATACTTCCTCCCACTGTGACTTAGTTAAGAAAGGTTCTGTTTGCCCAAAAATTATAATTATACTCTGGTATGTTTACATCAGACTTTTCCCTTTTTTGTTTTGTTTTGTTTGTTTTTGTTTTTAAGAGTCTATGTCCTTTGCTCTAATTATTTCCCTACATATTCCATGCAGTCCCTTGCCTTCTCGGCCTCCTTTCTAGCTGGGTCAGCTCTGTGTCTGCAGCTGCAGGTGGTTGGGGACACACGCCACCCTGCAGTGGCTGCAGATCTGCAGGGAGCCCGCACCAGCCCGCACAATCCCACATTTCACTTCCCACTCTATAGAGCGCTACGTCATCCTTTCTCTTCTTTCCCACCTCACGCTTCCCACTCTCAACTAACAACCTGGCTCTACAAGAGGCAAGCGGTGGAGAGCCACGCCCTTCCCACCATTCACCAGCCTCCTGGCCGGTGACCCTCTCCTCTCCTTCCCGGCAACTCGGCACCTGGGATCTGCCATCCCTCCTGAGCCATCGATTTCTCCCTCACTACTGGATCATTTCCGCATATAAGAAGCTGTATCTTTTTCAAGATTGCCTGTCCCAACGAGGGACAGCTAACCCAGATCCACCTCCTCTTTTTCTCTCTTACCCTTTTGATCCCAACATCTGAAAACGGCTGCCTCTGTTTTCTTCTCTCTCCCCAGCCCTCTCTGCTCAGCCACCCCCTCCATTTCCAGCACCCTGCGCCCCACTATCTCTGTCTTGCCAAAAGCTCTGCGCATCCTCATCTTACTCCAGCTCTCACCAACATCCCACGGAGCCCATCTCTACTGCTTAACACATTTTCTCCACTGATTTCTAGGTTGTTACTTTCCAGGTTATCCTCCTATTTCACCAACAGCTCTTTCGGGGTCTCTGTAGCATTTTCTGCCTCCTCCTACTTACTAAATAGCGAAGTGTCCCAAGCTTCATTGTCAGCTCCCCATGCTTCCTCATCCACACTCACACAAAGAGCACCTCCACCGGGCGCGGTGGCTCACGCCTGTAATTCCAGCACTTTGGGAGGCCGAGGCTGGTGGATCATGAGGTCAAGAAATCAAGACCATCCTGGCCAACATGGTGAAACCCTGTCTCTACTAAAAATACAAAAATTAGCCTGGCATGGTGGCATGGGCCTGTAGTCCCAGCTACTCAGGAGGCTGAGGCAGGAGAATCGCTTGAACCCAGGAGGCAGCAGCTACAGTGAGCCAAGATTACACCACTGCACTCCAGCCTGGGTGACAGAGCAAGACTCTGTCTCAAAAAAAAAAAACCAAAGAGTTCCTCATCCAGTCACCTATGTTAAGCACCACATGCTGTTAGGATTCTTAAATTTATATCTCTAGCCCCATTTCTCCCTGATATCCAGACCCATATACTCAGCTATCTAATTAACATCCTCATGTGAATGCCGAGTAGGCATCTCAGACTTAATATAGCCCAGACCAGGGGCACCATGTCTTGTTGTCCAACCTGTGCACTGCCTAAAGGCAGCCATCCATGGAAGGAAGAAGGGCTGAGATCCAGCCCATATTAGGTTTGCAAAGCCATGAGCTCCGGTGTGGGGCTTTATCCACACTGTGGAAAAGGTACCTTTTGATATAGGGAGTGCCTTCTCTAATTTTCAGGAAGGTGCCATAGAGACTTGCTGTAGTCCTGGCCAAAATACATCTTTTGGTTTTCTTTTTTCCCTACCCTATATCTGCTACGGTCAGAATATGGCATCATTCTATTGTGAGGAGGAAAAGAGACAGAAAAGGAGAAGAAGAAAGAGGAGAGAAAGCGGAGGCGAAGGGGGACATGGGGGAAGAGAAGAAGGGAGAAGGGAAGGGAAGGGGAGGGAGGGGTGGAAGAAGGGACAGGAAGGAAATTTAGCTTCTTTATTTTCATTACACCCAATGTGATTCTCAAAGGTAGACTGGGTCTGACCCCTTCTTCCCCCATCTTCTGCTACACTAATGGTTTAAGCCACCCTCACCTCTCCCCTGCAAAGTCTCTCTGCAATTCTTCTTCCACTACACAGAGAGATGCTTACCATTTTTTTTTTTTTTCTTTTTTGAGATGGAGTCTTGCTCTGTCGCCCAGGCTGGAATGCAGTGGCATGATCTTGGCTCACTGCAACCTCCACTTCTTGAGTTCAAGTGATTCTCCTTCCTCAGTCTCCCAAGCAGCTGGGTTTACAGGCATGTGCCACCACACCCAGCTAATTTTTCACAATGTTGGCCAGGCTGGACTCAAACTCCTGACCTCAGGTGATCCACCCACCTCGGCCTCCCAAAGTGCTGGTATTACAAGTGTGAGCCACAGCACCTGGCCTTTTTTTTTTTCTTTGTTTTTGAAACAGGGGTCTGCTGTGTCACCCAGGCTGGAGTGCAGTGGTATAATCATAGCTCGCTGCAGCCTCAACCTTCTGGGCTCAAGCAATCTTCCCATCTCAGCCTCTCTAATAGCTGGAACTGTAGGTGCTTGCCATCATGCCCTGCTAATTTTTGAATATTTTTTGTAGAGACAGGGTCTCTTGGTTGCACAGGTTGGTCGAGTCTCGAACTGCTGGCCTCAAGCAGTCCTCTCACCTTGGCCTCCCAAAGTGCTGGGATGACAGGCATGAACCACCATGTCTGTCTCACATGCTTTCTTAGACGCAAATAATAGCTTACCATTCATCTGCTTGAAACCTCCCAATGTCTTCCATTTAAACCAAACCAAACCCAAGCCCTTTCCTACAAATTATAACTTATCCAACTGAATCTTCTACCACTGTACCCTAGGCCAACTGAGCTCCAGCCACACCAGCCTCCTTTCTGTCTCAAATGTGACAAGCCGTCACTGTCTCAGGACCTTTGCACTTGCCACACCTTCTCCCACATCTTCACAGCCACCTTCTTTTCAATATTCAAGTCTGAAGTTAAAAATAAAGGCTTTGGCAGGGCATGATGGCTCACGCCTGTGATCCCAGCACTTTGGGAGGCCAAGGCGGGTGGATTGTCCGAGGTCAGGAGTTCGAGACCAGTCTGGCCAACATGGTGAAATCCCGTATCTACTAAAAATACAAACAAATTAGCTGGGCGTGGTGCCATGTGCCTATAATCCCAGCTGCTCGGTAGGCTGAGGCAGAGGAATTGCTTGAACTAGGGAGATGGAGGTTGCAGTGAGCCGAGATCTTGCCACTGCACTCCAGCCTGGGAGACAGAGCAAGACTCCGTCAAAAAAAAGAAAAAAAAAAAGGCTTATTGACCAAACTGGCTAAAATAGGGATTCCCTCTCCACCATCACTTTCTGCCTCATTTCTCCATTTTATCTTCCCTACTGCACTACCCAGCTCTGAAATTACTGTATCTACCTCTTTGCCTCCTTATGAGCAGTCTGTCCCAACATCTCACCACATCAGTGGAAGTCCAGGATCTCTTTGCCCTGTTCCCATTCCGTCCTCCAATGTTGGGAACAGGGTCTGGAGCTAGGTGAGTTGATTGAGTCAGTGGCCTGGGAGGCAGAGATGGTGCTGGCTGGAATGATCCCAAGTGCACAGAGGGAAGGAGGAAAGAGAAGGGGAAGGGAAGGAGACAGGAAAATGTAGACATGGAGCAGATTGCAAGCAGAAGCAGCCTGTGGTGGAGCAGGACCAGAAGACAGAAAACACAAGCAGAGGAAATGAGCTTGTACCTTGGCACCAGACGGTGAGATCCACTGAGCCCACGTCTGATGCCCTTCTGCCAAGGCCCTGCCACCCCTGTTTACAGAGCTAGGGGCTCTTGGCTCTACTGCTATGGGGTACAGTCTTAAAGCCCTGGAAGGCAAGTGGTTGGATGCACCTATGATCACTAATTCTTTTATTTATTTATTTATTTATTTATTTATTTATTTATTTATTTCTGAGATGGAGCCTCACTCTGTCACCTAGGCTAGAGTGCAGTGGCACGATCTCGGCTCACTGCAACCTCCACCTCCTGGGTTCAAGCAATTCTTGTGCCTCAGCCTCCCAAGTAGCTGAGATTACATGCACATGCCACCACACTCGGCTAAGTTTTGTATTTTAGTAGAGACGGGGTTTCACCATATTGGCCAGGCTGGTCTCGAATTTCTGACCTCAGGTGATCCGCCCACCTCGGCCTCCCAAAGTGCTGGGATTACAGGCGTGAGTCACTGCACCCAGCCCTATGACCACTAATTCTTAATGCTGCCTCCAGTCCAGGTGAGGGGCTCCTAACAAGCTGAATGAAGTCAGCAGAAAGCAAGCTGTGAAGGGCTGAGTTGCTGCTGGGCCTCATGATCTCACCCCACCTGACACTCTAGGGGTGTTGGAAGCAAGCCTCAGTCTCTCCTTCCTTTCATGTTTCCCTGGGCCCCTGAGACCTACCAAGAGCTTGGATAATAGATGTCAATGGCAATTTGAGCATTTGCGATGCAAGACGATTGTGAAGGCTGCCACAGCTAGAGCTTGCCTCTGGCAGGAGGACAAAGGTAGGGCAAAAAGTCTAACTGTGAAGTCTCCTGACAGCTGTTTTTCTCAATATTTTCATACCTTCTTCTTATCAGTTCAGGAGTGGAGGCTTTTTGCCGGCTGAATGTGCTTTCAAAACAAAAACCCTTTCCCAGTAATCTTCAAAAGTATTATATTCCCGACTGGACAAAGGAGGGGATGGGGCCTCTCCCTAAAGAGACCCCCAAGGCCTGGTGTGGTGGCTCATGCCTGTAATCCCAGCACTTTGGGAAGCCAAGGCAGGTGGATCACCTGAGGTCAGGAGTTTGAGTCCAGCCTGACCAATATGATGAAACTCCGTCTCTACTAAAAAAATAAAAATAATAAAAAAATAAAAAAATTAGCTGGGCGTGGTGTCATGTGCCTATAATTCCAGCTACTCGGGAGGCTGAGACAGGAGAACCGCTTGAACCCAGGAGGCACAGGTTGCAGTGAGCTGAGATCGCACCATTGCACTCCAGCCTGGGCAACAAGAGAAAAACTCTGTCTCAAAAAACAAAACAAAACAAAAAAAGATACCACCGAGGTAAGGTCTGTGCCACCCTGGCTATCTCTGCTATCTCTGCAGTGACTTCAGCTCTGACATTTGACCAGTAATAACCTATTCCACCCTGCCAGTGCTCACATTTGGGCATTTATTTTGATGAAGGGGGACCCAGAAGGGAAGGAGAAAAGAGACAGATACAGGTTGCAGAAACAAAACTGCTCGAGTGATGCTCAAAATTCATCCTACCCCCACCCAGGCAACTTTTCGAGGTGCTGTTTTCTCCTTGGGTTTCCACACACCCCTCCCCATCTCTGTGGCGTTATGATCACACACACACACACTGCTTGCAAGTCAGCACGCCCTGAATGTGCTTATCTTCAAAGCCATCTCAGACTTGTTTTTGCACCCTCAGAAGATAGATGGTTATGGCAGGTGTAAAATGACATCAGCAGCACAGTCATTCAGGGAGGCTCCCAGCCAACTTTCTGTCTGTTTAAAATATCGGGGCTTGGCCTGAACACAGGATTTCAGAGCAAAGTATGTTGTAAAGCCCACCTGGGTAAACTCACAGAGATTCTCACTGTTTGTCTCTTCTGCACGTCAACCAGGGGTTTTATTTCCCCACATTTCTTCTCCTGGGAACATCAGAACTCTGGGTTCCTTTGAATTGTCTGTGAAATCCTGCAGCAATAAGTTAGCTGAACCTTGAAAAGAAGTAGACAAAACTCTAACCTTGTATGGTCTTAAGCAAGAGGAATGACTTGCAGAACACTGAGCAGTGACAGCCCATATAAAATTATTTTGTTGGCAGAGACTCAAACAAACTGTGCAGTCAACCACATGGTTTACAAAGGAAAGATCTGCTAATTGAACAGCATTGCTCAGCACATGGATGACAGCCCAGAGCTTAAATTTAGCTAGATGCTCAATCCTCAGTCTACACTAGTGCCCAGCTGCATAGTGGAGGATTCTTTCCATCCCAGTAGGAAGATGAGGAGAAGACGAGATGAAAGTTGCATGAAAGGTAATCTGCTGTGCTGAGTGAGGGTCTGAACGGTGAAATCAAACCTTCATCTTCCCTTACCCATCTAGAAAGTCCATGTCGCATCTCAGAAGAGCTCTGCTTCCCTGGATTCCTAGTATTCATTGATTCAAAAACTCCATTGGCAATTGGTTTATTGACATTTATGGTTTGTACGGATTTCTCCTTGCTCACGTTCCGGGGAACTTGGCGTGAACATTTCCTGGTTCATTCATTGAACCAGTTCATCTGTCTTTCCAAAGGGCATGAGATTGAAGTCACAGACATGAGGGGACCTATCTGTGGTGTCTGCCCCCACATTGATGGTGCGGGTGTTCTCAGCTGATCTTAGCCAGGGGTTCCCCTCCTCTCTCTCTGCTGAGATTCCTTCTAGAAGCTGTGTTCTCCTCTAAGAGGGTGACATTCCCAGAGAAAGAGGGTCAGTCTTTCGAGGTTGACACCCACATTTTGATCCTTGCCTGTAAGTCTCACTGCTCCTTGGCCTCTGCGCCCTGTGAGCTTGCACTCCTGCATCTCTCTGACTAGCTCATGCCTTGGTTTACATCTCACTGCATCTGTCATTTCTCAGACTCACAGCTGTGTTAGGAAATACTAAGAATAAAATAATTTACACATTTGGAATGCAAGAGGCTTTATAAGGGGACCACGGAACCTCATCCATTCCAGACCTTTGGGATGAAGTGGAGACAGCCACCATGTAGAAGGCTTTGGAGTGGAGTTGTAGACATAAGTGTCACCTTTCAGGTCCAGGCTGATGCACATAAAGAGACATGTACTTCATATTTTAAAATATTATCAACAGGCCTAGTAGAAGGAATCAGGGCTCTTGGAAGGAATGACTGCTTTCAAGTCTAGGAAAAAAGAATACAAGAGGAGCTGAGATATCTTGTTGGGCCGTGAAGCAAGGAAGCCACTGGAGACTGATGGGTCATGTGGAACCGACACAGACACCAACATGAAAGGACCCCCATGGGTCAAAGAAGGAACACTGTAAGCATGAAAAGGATTGTGAACGCAATTGACTGAAACACACTGAGGACGTAAAAACCATGAGTTCATCATTGTATTAGTCTGTTCTCACATTGCTATTGGGAAATACCTGAGACTGGGTAATTCATAAAGGAAAGAGGTTTAATTGACTCACAGTTTAGCATGGCTAGGGAGGCCTCAGGAAACTTACAATCATGGCGGAAGTCGAAGGGGAAGCAAGGCGCCTTCTTCACAAGGTGGCAGGAAGAAGAAGTGCTGAGAAAAGGAGGGGAAAGTCCCTTATAAAACCGTCAGATCTCGTGAGAACTCACTCACTATCACGAGAAGAGCATGGGAGAAACTGCCCCTGTGATCAAATTACCTTCACCTGGTGTCTCCCTTGACACTTGGGGATTACAATTATAATTCAAGGATTATAACTCAAGATGAGATTTGGGTGGAGACACAAAGCCCAACCATGTCAGTCATCATCATCATCATCATTTGAGAGATAGTCTTTATCCCCCACCAAAAAAAAAGCAAAAAATAAAAGCAAATAAACAAGAAACCTCTCTGGACACTACTGCAATTAACTAGGGCCTGAATCCCTACTCTGAAAATGAGCAGTTAAGAGGAAAGAATTAAGCACCTCCCTGGTCTTTCCTGGATGAACTGTATTTGAGAGTATCCAAATAGCCCTCACTGATGTGGACACATTCACTGTATGGGAGGCATCTAACCTAATAAATGTGAAAGGGTAATGAATCTCTAAAAGCAACCTTTTACAACCTCTAATAAAATAATTGGTTCGAGCCACATCATCAATGATAGACAGGTAAGGAATTTTACAACAGAAGACTCAGGCCGTCACTAACTGTCCCCGAAGCCTGATTGAGCTTCGAGCTTTGTGGGTGACAGGACGTTGTGCACGTGTTCATGGAATGGGATAGGAAGGATTCTGTACCACCCGTGAAATCTCTTTGCTAAAACAGTTGAATCTAAACTAAATCAAGCATCTAGAGCTAACTTCTGTGGACAGGAAAGACAGAGGGAAAGGAGAATGTAAATGCCACAGCAAATAAGGAAACAGACCAGTTAAGAATGTGGGACATTCTCTAGAGCAAATGACCCAGTTTCTGCTATCAATCAAGGCGTAGGGGAGATATGGGGCTTCTCTAGTTTGAATGAGAATTAAGAGACACAACAACCAAAAGCAATTTGTAGACCTTATTTGGATCCTGCTTAGAACAAACCAACTTCAAAAAAATTTTTTAACACAATTGAGCAAATTTTATAACAGACTGGGTATCAAAGGACAACAAGCCCCACACGTATAGTTTTTAGAGCATCAAACAGCTAGTAAGTGGCACAGCTGGGATTCATACTCAAGCAGTCTGGCTTCAGAGCCTGAGCTCTGACCTCCACTACATCGTCTCTCCTCCTGGCTGAAAAATGGAAAGAATAATAGTACCAGAGAGGGCTGCTGTGAGAATTAAATTATTATTAATAGTCCTCCGGAGTAGGGTAATCATTTTCTGACCAGTGAGCTGTGTGGAGAGTGCCTTTTGCAAAGTAAGTTCCAGACATGATCGTCAAGCTGAAACAAGCATTTCCACTTATTTTAATACATTCAAAGTGAAGATCTACATACACAGAGTGCCCTAATAATGCATTTCAGTGGAAAGAAGCTCTGTTAACGTGGTTACATTTAATGAAACACAAGAAGGGTCACTCTGACCTCATTTCCATAGCTGATTCCTAAATGGGACCTATAGACTCTCAGCAAAGCTTACGGATTCACCTAATAGCATTTGGAAAAGGTTTATGCACTCGAATGTGTGTGTACCTTGTTCCAAGTGCCCTTCACCCTTCTTTAGTGGGGTCAGTATTAGCCAACGCAGCTTTGCTGGCTGATTGTTCTCTAAGGCGTGTTGGTCTGCCATGTTCCATCTCAACTCAGTAGGCTCTATGTGGGAGAGAAGAAATCTAGGGGAACCAATTCACTGCAATAAGCAGTGTTCTCCTACACAATGCCAGGAGCATGGAGTTATCAGAAGAGCTGCAGTAAGTTCCGGCCATCTTGTTTTATGGGAATCGATGCTGCCCAAATAAACGTTCTACCCACTCACACAAGAAAGATGACAACAGAAATTATTATGTGTGATAACAGCATTGTGGCTATGTAAGAAAATATCCATACTTTTTAGAGATGGATAAAGAAGAATGCAGCAGTGAAATATCAAGGCTTCATAAAAAGGGATTTCACTGTACTATCATCTCTGCTTTTCAGTATGTTTGATATATTCATTCTATTAAAAAATTTAAAGCTGCTCATGTTGGCTCACACCTGTAACCCAGCACTTTGGAAGGCTGAGGTAGGAGGATTGCTTGAGCACAGAAATTCGAGAACAGCCTTGGCAGCATGGAAGACCTTATCCCTACTAAAAGTAATTTTAAAATTAACTAGGCTTGGTGGTGGCCACCTGTAGTTCTAGCTACTTGGGAGGGTGAGACAGGAGGATTGCTTGAGCTCAGGAAGTTGAGGCTGCAGTGAGCTATGATCACTTCACTGCATTTCAGTTTCGGTGATAGAGCAAGACCCTGTCTAAAAAAAAAAAAATTAAAAATTGAGGGGATTTAAGATGAATCTTAAAAGGTAAAAATTAGCGAACCCTGGTTATTAGAGTGCCTAGCTTTTCATTTGCTTTAAATGCTACATTAGAAATTGTTGATCAACTCCTCAGCATTTCTTCTATGAATTCTAATGGTGAGGACCTTATTGCGGTCAAAATTACAGCAAAAAATTAGAATTCAAGAATATCACTAAACATACTGCTTATTGAACAGTATTACTGTATAGTCATCAGTAACTTAAAAAAATTCTTCCAAAACCACCCAGATTACAGGCAGGACAGAAAATAGGGATGGCCCTGAGAGGTCATTAATAGAGGGTGTGTCCTTCGTCTGAGGGGGAGACTCACTTCTCACTTATGTGCTGAGACGCAAAAATTGCCTGAGGAAATTCCAGAGAGGTTGATCTGTGTTTCTGGGTGTGTGCTTCTCATTGTTACTGTCCAATGTCTGATTCCCATACTTCCAGGCAGAGAGTGAATTTCATATCCCCACTTCCCTGAAGTTTGACACGACCATATGACTTGTTCTGGCTTGTGCACTACAAACAGAAGCAATGTGTTTTTCTACCTCCTTTTTCCTCTCTGCAACTGTGGCTGGAGAAGATAACCCGTGTCCACCCAGCAATGTGTGCTCGACATGGTTTATGAAGGAGAAATCTTTCTCTCTCTCTCATTCTCTCTCTCTGTCTCTATCTCTTCTCCTTTCTCTCTCTCTCTCCATCTCTTTTCTATCTCTTCTCCTTTCTCTCTCTCTCTTCTCTCTATCTCTATCTCTTTATCTCTCCTCCCTTCTATCTCTTCTCTTTTCTCTCTCTTCTCCTCTCTCTCTTTCTTTCTCTTTCTCTCTATAACTCTTCTCCTTTCTCTCTCTCTCTCTTTGTCTCTCTATGTCTCTGTCTCACATAAACCTCTGAGATTTGGAGGGTTTTGTAAGTGAAGCATAGCCTACCTAATAGTTTCTACTGTAGGGTGCAAATGCAGTGAGCACTGTGTGTGTGTGTGTGTGTGTGTGCACACATGCTTTCTTCATCATACCTTATATTTTACTCTGCATTCTATGTATTACTATATAGTACTAATTAATGAGGGTTTGCTGTGACTTTACCTACATTATCTGCTTCCAGTCTCACCATAAGTCATGTGTAAAGTTCTAGTATTATCATCTCCATTTCATATTTGAGACAAACAGAGGCTCGGAGAGGTTAAGTAACTCGCCCAAGATCACACAGCTGGTGTGAGGCAGAGCTAGGACCAGAACCCAGGTAGTTGGATTCTGGTGAACAGCGTTAACTATTAAGCTAGGCTATCTTTGTACTGCAGGAGTGTCCCACCTCTGACATTTCAGGAGTTCTATTCCCACTTAAATTGGTTTACTAAACATTGCTTAAAAATAACCTTTGTTTCAGAGGGCAATTCAATAAAACAGGAATTTCAAGGCTGAGTCTGTGAGGTTTACAAATTAGTGTGTTGATTCAGAGTATGGGTCATTGTTTCTCTGTAGCATTAATAACAATATTGATGTTTTAGAGTTTTTTCCCCAGAACCAAAAACCCTTCACAAATTGCTCTGTTTATTAGAGTAAAATTTGCCTTCTGAATCACTTCTAATTGGCCAAACAATTACATAGAACCATCTGAGAACTTCCCAGAATGTTTCTGTTTGAAGCTGAACCCATGAGCAGCTCTCTTCCAATGAAGTTGGCTCCGTAGGGAAGGGACTGGCCTTGTCTCAACCCCCAGACTCAGGGGATCCTTCCTTCTTGCTCCCATTCTTGCAGCCACAGCTTCTGAGTGCAGTGTGGGTCAGGTCCTCTTCAAGGGATTCATTTGAGTTCATCCTGGTAGGAGCCCTCTGAGGTTGGTACTATCAATCCTAATTTCTCAGATGGGGAAACTGAGGCATGGAACAATTAAGGAACTTTCCCACAACTGCAGACCTCATGGGCAGCAAGGCCAGGGGTTGACTGAGTGGTCTGGCCTGGGATCCAGGGCTCCCCACCCTGCCTCACCCCTGTCCCCTGCCCCTGTTTCCAGGGACCTGCCGGAGGTCTCCTGGGATAAGGTGACATCGCCTCTCTCTTCTATGGCCCCCGATCATCTTCCTTCTTGTGTTTCACACAGACCTTCCTCCCCTGAGGCTGAATATGGGATTCCTGTGAGATTTTCTCAGCATGAGGGCCTCGGAGAAGATATGGACCAAGAAAAGTGTGGACAGTAAACTGATGTCCCTGCAGAATGCACCCAGCAAGCTTCTTCCCCTCCTGGACCTTTCAGAGAGTCCCAAAATGTTTCTTTTGGCATTATGCTTAATTTGGGGTCAAAATTGAGAGACACTAGGGTAAAAGTGGCTTTCTCTGATTATCATGGTTAGGCAATGCCTATGGCATTGACAGCAGGGTGATTTTTTATCCTGCCCCTCAAATCTTGGCATGCTGTAGAACTCTGATGAAATTTAATATCAAGGGAAGCCTTGAAGCAGAAAACTAGGTTATTAAAGGGCAGCCTTGGAGTGGTGTGGCAGACACTGTGACATGCCTTCTATATCTCCCTTCATGGACAGACTTGTTGCCCCCACCACTGGGCATGCTGGTGGCTGGGTGTCAGCTGTCAGCTGCCCCAACTCAGGACTCAGCTGAAGAGCAGCTTTACCCCTAAACCACAGGAGGATACAGGACTGACCAGCTTAGTCCAACTCTGGAGAACATTCTAGTTCCAGGGCTCCCCATGGGGCTGCCCAAGGCCATCATAAGATTTCATCACAGTTTGACTTCTCCCTCACACTCTCCTGCCTCCTCTCTCCCTGCCACAGGAGTTGATCTCAAGCACATGCCTCAGACATGTGCTACACACTAAACTCTGCTTCAGAGGCCGCCACTCCGAGGGCATGAGGCATTGGGACAGTCCCAATGGTGACAGGCAGTGTATTAGTCCGTTTTCATGCTGCTGATAAAGACATACCTGAGAGTGGGTAATTTATAAAGAAAAAGGGCTTTAATGGACTCACAGTTCCACATGGCTGGGGAGGCCTCACAATCACGGCAGAAGGCGAAAGGCATGTCTTACATGGTGGCAGACAAGGGAGAAAATGAGACCCAAGCAAAAGGGGGAACCTCTTATAAAAACATCAGATCTCAAGAGACTTACTCACTACCACAAGAACAGTATGGAGGAAACTGCCCCCATATTCAATTATCTCCCACTGGGTCCCTCCCACAACACATGGAAATTATGGGAGTTACAACTCAAGGTGAGATTTGGGTGAGGACACAGCCAAACCTTATCAGGCAGGATGTGTGAAGTAGGTAGCAGCCAGGGCTACCACAGGTGGGTGTGTGGGTTATTCTCTGTGCAGGGATGCTCTGCTGAGAGGGAGGATGGGGACCTAAATCCAGCCTGTTCTCCACTAACCACATGCTGAGACCTGTGTGGGGGCTGCACCTGCCAGGAGAAAGCACGCCTTTTGCAATTGCACCACAATACTGTACAAACTGTCACTGTCCTGGCAGCAGCCCTCCTGTCTTTGCTTTGGAGAAATAGTGAGAAGCTTAAGAGAAGTGAATTTTCTCAGATTCCCTGTGGCCTTTCTGGTTCCAGCCCCTGCAGCACAGGAAAGTGCAGCTGTAGCCTAGTTGTTTTTGCTTCACTGGATACCCTGGGCCCCAGGGCAAAGAGCCAACATATTATGCCCTCTGAGTCACAGAATCAAAACAGGATTCTCTGTTTCCAGAACTTAGTCATGGTGGCAATGAGGACATTTAAGGAAGACAAACATTAAGCGTCAGATTGTATATCCTCAAAAGCTGTCTGCTTCTTGCATTTTTCTTTGACTCCAGAGTCAAAGAAATACAGAAATACAGAAATACAGAAAATTTCCTCACTTTTCTGTATCCAACTGTACCCTCTGGCACCAACCAGAGCCTTTGAAACCCTCAGTTTCAGCCATCATCAGTGAGGACAGAGGAGGTCTGAAACCCAGACCAGTTCCTGAGCTGCAATCACAAAGTTCTTTATATAATTACATATGTGGCACTGACTTCAGTTTCTATCATTGAGAGCTTCTTCCATGAGACACAAACCACTGGTCACAGGTAAGCAAAAAGAAATGCATTTCCTTTGCCAACAACAGCTGCCTATGCCCACCTAATAATCACTTCTAGTTGAAGATTACCTTCTGGTAACTCTCCAGACAGACCCCAGGAAGCAGTTGGTTGGAGAGGAACTCTTCAAGTTGAACCTGGGTTTCAGCGTGTCCAGATGACTCATGTAAATACACAAGCTCTGAGGCATCTCCCTGACCCCCAACAAAAATCTCCGCAATCACTCAGTTTGCTTTCCACTCGTTTCCTGCCCCTTCCCTTCCTCTACTTCCTCTTTTTCTACTTCTTTTGTCTTCTTTCCCCATTCTGACAGAGGAAGACTGATCAAAGCTTTGTTTGTTATTTATTTATACACAGTCGTGTTCTAGAAAGGCTTCTTGAAAGAGTGCATAAAACTCAACTAGGTTGTATAAGGGTAAAGTAGGTCAAAAGGAAAAGGACAAACACGGGTTATAAAAATGCATGGCCCAGGAATAAGACAAAGAATGACCAATACAAGCCAAGCTGAGCCAAGCCAAGCTCTGGTGGTCCATATTTCTGTGAGCCAGAGGCACATTATAGCTGTGGATGCGTACCTCTGTGATTGGTTTCCCTTCCTCTGCTGACCACGTCATCGTCCAACACCATGGCTGTAAATACTGTTTGCACTGGTGACTCTTATAGCCAAGACTGTACCCATTATCTAGAAATCTAGTGACAGATGTTATTAAGAGCTGCAAGGCACCCTATGAAAAGGCTACACTTACCACATCCCCTTGCAACCGTGTAATTAAGTTCTGAACAATGACATGTCAGACAGGATGTAAAGAAGGCTCCTCACTCACATCTGTAAGCCCTGCACTTTGGGAGGCCAAGGCAGTCAAATCGCTTGAACTCAGGAGTTCGAGACCAGCCTGGGCAGCATAGCAAAACCTTATCTCTACAAAAAATACAAGAATTAGCCAGGTGTGGTGGTGTGCACCTGTAGTCTTGGCTACTTAGGGGGCTGAGGCAGCAGGATCACTTGAGCCCATAAGGTCAAGGCTACAGTGAGCTGTGTTCACAACACTGCACTCCAGCCTGGGCAACAGAGCAAAACCTTGTCTTCAAGAAAAAAAGAAAAAAAAAGAAGACTCCTCAAAGGGACCTGCAGCTGCAGCTTTGATCCTTGCCACAGTCTTCCTACTACCTGGGATGTGGAATTAATGGTAAAAGCTCCATAGTCCCTACTGGACCGTGGGTGACCTTAAGGGTGGCAGACACATGCTGAGGATGATAAAGCTAAAAGACAAGTGCCTGCTTCCTTGCCAATACTGGACCCCCCATATCAGCTCCTACTTACCTAGCTCCAGATTATTATTAAATGGAAAAGAAGAAAAACCTGGGCTTATGTAAATCACTGATATTTAGGATTGTTTGTTATGTGTAGCCATCTGTATTAATCTGTTTTCACCCTGCTGGTAAAGACAAACCCGAGACTGGGAAGAAAAAGAGGTTTAATTGGACTTACAGTTCCACATGGCTGGGGAGGCCTCAGAATCATGATGGGAGACAAAAGGCACTTCTTACATGGCAGCGGCAAGAGAAAATGAGGAAGCAAAAGCAGAAAGCCCTGATACACCCATCAGATCTCATGAGACTTATTCACTATCGTGAGAATAGCATGGGAAAGACCAGCCCCCACGATTTAATTTTCTCCTCCTGGGTCCCTACTAAAACACGTGAGAATTTAGAGATACACTACAATTCAAGTTGAGATTTGGGTGGGGACACAGCCAAACCATGTCACCATCTAATTCTAAATCATTCTTTCTCAAATTTTCATCTGTAACAATAACCTTTTCAGCTACATATTTGAAGTTTCTAATTGAGTGTTGAATTGGAGTCTTAAACTGAACAGGATCCAGACAGAATGCTTGATCTTTTTCTCCCCTTTCTTCCCCAAACTTGGTCCTTCCAGAATCTTCCCCCTCTGAACTAAATGGTACCCTCATATGCCCAGTTGCTCAGGACAAACACCAAAGAGTCATTCTTGATTCTGTTTTACTTCATTCCCACACATCAGCAAGTCCTATGGGCTCCACCTCCAAAATACACCCCACACCCATCACTTCTCACCATTTCCCAGGATCTCACCATTGTAGCCACTGTCATCTTTCACCTGGTGTATCTCAGCAGCCTTCCAGCTGCTCTGATTACACTCATCTCACTGAAGTCCTCCCTCCACAGTGGCCAGAGTGACCTTCTAGAAAATGTAAATCAGATCATATCACTCGTCTGCTTAAATCCTCCAATGCCTTCCACTGAAGTGAGGATAAAATCCAAACTACTATGGCTCACAAAACTCCAAGTGAGCCAGTCCCTACTACCCATTACCCTACTTTTTCATGAGCTAGACTCCTAGCCCTTCTTGCCTTTCTTACTTGATATAGTTTGGATGTTTGTCCCCTCCAAATCTCATGTTGAAATGTAATCCCTGGCCACATGTGGTGGCTCATGCCTGTAATCCTAGCACTTTGGGAGGCAGTAGTGGAAGGATCCCTTGAGCCCAGGAGTTTGAGACCAGCCTGGGCAACATGGCAAAATCCCATATCTACAAAAAAAATTATCCAGGTGTGGTGATGCAAGCCTATAGTCCCAGTTACTCAAGGGGCTAAGGTGGGAGGATTGCTTGAGCCCAGGAGTTCCAGGATACAGTGAGCTTTGATCACTGTATTTGATCATTGCACTCCAGTATGGGTGACAGAGTAAGACCGTATCTCAAAAAAAGAAAAAAAAAAGAATATAATCCCCAGCTTGGAGGTGGGGCCTAATGGGAGGTTTGGGGGAAGATGCCTAGTGAATGTCTTGGTGTTGGTGCTGTCCTCATGATAGTGAGTGAGTTCTCATGAGATCTGGTTATCTAAAATGGTGTGGCACCTTCTGCCTCTCTCTTGCTCCTGCTCTTGCCATGTGATTTTCCTGCTCCAGTTTCACCTTCTGCCATGATTGTAAGGTTCCTGAGGGCCTCCCCAGAAGCTAAGCAGATGCTGGTGCCATGCTAGCACAGCATGCAAAACCAAGAGCCAATGAAACCTCCTTTCTTCACAAATTACCCAGCCTCAGATACTTCTTTTTAGCAATGCAAAATGATCTAACAAAGAAAATCGGTACCAAGAAGTGGGGCGTTGCTAGAAAGATACCTGGAAATGTCGAAGCAACCTTGGAACTGGGTAATGATCAGAGAGAGGCTAGAAGAGTTTGCAGGGCTCAGGAGAAGATAGGAAGATGAGGGAAAGTTTGGAACTTCTTAGAGACTAGTTAAAATGATTGTGACCAAAATACTGACAGAAATATGGCCAGCGAAGGCCAGGCTGACAAGGCCTCAGATGGAAATGAGAAACTTACGGGAAACTGGAATAAAGGTCCCCAACATATGGACATTTAGGTTATTTCCATTATTTTGTAATTATAAAAAAAATTACAATACATCCTTTTACATGTATTTGGTACATACTTGCGAACATATCAGTTGGACAAATTCCTTGGAGCTGAATTGCTGCACCAAGGCTGTGTGCATTTTACATTTTGATAGATATGATGGAACTACCCTTTGTTCCATTTTCCATAGGGTCACCCCTTAGGACAGTTGAGATGGATCATCTAGTGACACAAGCAAAGACTTCCCACGCAGGGAGCTGTTCATCTCCTATCAGGCCAGGGCCTTCCAGAGAGTCCTTAAAATCACACTTTACGCTCCTGGTAAGCGAGACTTCTAATTTCTGCCTTATCTTACCTGGAGCAGGTATCTTCTTGCCTTTTCTGCCCATTTGTGTATAATTCATTTCTAATTCTTTTCAACACTTCCATTGTAACAGGAGACTTAAACCTATGCTATTCGGGTCTAGCACGAACATTCTTTACCTACCTTGCATCTATTTTCAAATTTCATCCTTCCCAACCAACTTTATGCTGTATTTATTTGGCCAGTTTTGTATAATTTATAAGGCTTAGAGATCCTGTCATCTTTTTTCATCAATGGATGACTTAAAAAACAAACAAACAAAACCATGATTTAAATTAGTATTCCAAAAAGTCCCTATAAGAGTTTTTTTGTTTTTTGAAAAAAAGTCTTGCTCTATCACCCAGGCTGGACTGCAGTGGTGTGATCTCCACTCACTGCAACCTCCACCTCCCGGGTTCAAGCGCTTCTCTCCTGCCTCAGCCTCCTGAGTAGGTGGGATTACAGGCGCGTGCCACCATGCCCAGCTAATGTTTCTCTATTTTTTTTTTTTTTTTGGTAGAAACAGAGCTTCACTGTGTTGGCCAGGCTGGTCTTGAGCTCCCAAACTCAGGTGATCCACCTGCCTCAGCCTCCTAAAGTGCTGGGATTACAGGTGTGAGCCACCATATCCAGCCAAGAGTTATTTATTTATTTATTTTTTAGCTCATGTGCTCTCCCATTCCTGGCTTCACTTCTGTGCCTCTTCCTCTCCATTTCCTGCCATTCAACAACGCACATGCTTATAAAGTAGATTTATTATCTAGGATATTTTTTGACAAAGAATCTCCATAGTGGAGGAGTTTTCCTAAACCAATGATTTCCTTCAAAGTCACAGTAAACAAGCAGAGCTATTCTGCGAGGCCACGGCACTGTGAGCAGGACAACTGGACTGAGCACTGGGAAACCTGGACGGGATCCCCCACTCCGCCTGCATCTGGCATCTCCTCTGCAAGACCCCTGAGAGGTCTCAGTTTCCTCATCTGAAAAGATCGGACCAGACCATCAACCCCTGTCAAGACAAAAAGTCCATGATTCTTAAACACTTTTCCAGATGGACTCTATCTGCCAGTAATATTCTTGACCATTCTTTAGCAAAAAAATAATGTCCCTTTCCAGAAACACATACAGAAACAATTACGAAAATATTTAAAGCACACATTGGATTTGCTCATCTCTTCTCCTCCAGGACTGTATCTTTTGAAGTAAATGAGAAATAAATAAATGGGCCACAGAGTCATTTCCACCTAAAAGCAACAGCAACAACAAACTCCCACCCAAATTTTGAGACCATCTCTGGGGAGTGAGGGGTTTCTAAGGAGTAACAGATTAAGTTGGGGCCCTATAAGAAAATCTTACTCTGAAGTCTCCTTTTAAATGACATTAAGTGGAAAATAAGAATTACTTTAAATAAATTTTTAAGCCCTTAAAAAAAGAAAATAAGGAATCTATTATTGTTTAAACATTTCCTCTGTGGTTTTGCCTAACTTTTCAAGATTTTTATCTGTAGATTGTGAAAAGTTTTTTTTCATGGCCAGAAATCTCAACACATTGCATTCTGTAGAACTATTTGAAAGTAACTGGACAAAGAGACAATAAAGAAACTACATTTATCTTTGTAGACTGTTGGAAGCATTTTCTTTCTTGATTTTTTTTTCTTTCTTTTTTTTTTTTTTTTTTTTGAGATGAGATCTTGCTATGTTGCCCAACCTGGTCTTGAACTACCACACCTGGCTATCTTTCTTGAAATTTAGCAGAAAAAATAGTCAATGGCATGAATGCATCAAAGTGGTTTTGGCTTAATGTAAACAGTACAACCTCAAGAGGAAAATAAAATTTAGAGACAGATTTCTCATTGCATGAAACATCAATTAATGCTACACTCATAAATCTCTTCTCCTAATCTAAAGGACAGTATTCCAGACTGGCACGGTGGCTCACACCGGTAATCCCAGCACTTTGGGAGGCTGAGGCAGGTGGATCACGAGGTCAGGCGTTCAAGACCAGCCTGGCCAACATGGTGAAACCCTGTCTCTACTAAAAATACAAGAATTAGCTGGGCATGGTGGCAGGCGCCTGTAATCCCAGCTACTCAGGAGGCTGAGGCAGAGAATTGCTTGAACCCAAGAGGCGGAGGTTGCAGTGAGCTGAGATCGTGCCACTGCACTCCAGCCTGGGTGAAAAAGCGAGACTCTGTCTCAAAAAAAAACCACAATATTCCTTGTGCAACATTTTAGTGGCTCTTTGTTCCTGAAACAATGTCCTCATTTTTCACTATCCACCGTTTCAAGCTCATTGGTTACCTCTGTGGATATTATCCCCCAAATTGGGTGATTCTCCTGATAACTGGAACAAAGTTTCCATTTTACTTATTTTATGTCAAAGCCTTTCCAGAAAGTACTTGTTTATTTACTCAACCACCTAATAAATATTTACTTAACATCAGCAATACTCCCAGCTCTAGGACATGTACTGTAGAGGATTTATGTTTGCCTTCCAAGGATTTATGATCTAAAATTTGCCTTGGGAAGGCATGTAAATCCAAGACTACATAGTAATATAATTCAATTCGGCAAATATTTATTGAAAGCCCACTGTGCTCAAGACACTGGGAAGACAAAAATATATAAGATCCAGCGCAGCTCCCAGTCCAGTGGGGAAACAGATAGGATACAAGCAGGCAGTTCTAGTACTATGAGGTCAGACCTGTAACAGAGAGGTGGTTGAATGGAGAGAATGTGGGGAAACATGGGAAGAAGTGCTTCCTTCTGCCCGGAAGAATCCGAAAAGTCTACCTAGAAGGGTGTCTGGCTCCATTCCTGCTGCTATAACAAAATACCACCAACTGGATAATTTATAAATAATGGAAATTTATTTCTCACAGTTCTGAAAGCTGAGAAGTCCAAGATGAAGGCACTGACAGATTTTGTGTCTGGTAAGGGCTCATTCTGTGTTTCCAAGATGGTGCTTTGTTGCCGTGTCCCCCAGAGGGGACAAATGCTATGTCCTCACACACCGAAATGGACAGAAGGCAAAGTGGCAAAAAAGGGGTAAATGCTCTTCCTCAAGCCCCAGCATAAGGGCACTAATCCTTCCCATGAGGGCAGAGCTCTCGTAGTTTAATCACCTCCAAGGGCTCCACTGCTAATATCATGACCTTGGGAGTTAATTTCCAACATGCAAATTTGGAGGGACACATGTATTCAAACCATAGCAAAGACCTGTGCGGGACCCAAAGACTGAGCAGGGATTTGCCAGATGGACCTGGAGGTGGGTTGGTTACTAGGCAAGAAAAGCAGGGCAGGGAGGGAGCATGATCCAGTCAGAGGATGCTCCTTACCAAGGGGCTGGCTTTTATCTTTTAATCGAGGTGACATGGAGCCACTGAAGAGTTGAAGCAGAGATGCAATACAAGACGACAAAAAGAGATGTCACAAAATAGTATATAAAAAGGAGTGGTGTGGACTGCAATTGCTTGATGGAGAGCAAATTACAGCCCCACAGCTGAATAGCTGCCTGACCTAACTCAAGTTACCCAAGCTTTTTATGTCTTGAGGTCTTCATCTGTAAAACTGAAGACAAAAGTTGTAGAGAGGATAAATGACTTAATACCTGTAAAGTGCTTAGAAAGAGGCCATCACATAGTAAGTGTTCATCAAGTGTTATCTCTGGCTATCAGTAGTAATATTATCATCATCACCATCATTATCACCATCATTTTAATAGTTACATCACTTCAGCATGGCATTGCTAAGCAAGTGGGATAGGGGTTGGAGCTCACACCACAGAAGAAGAGCCTGTCTCTTCCATCTGGGCTTTCAATGCAAAAGTCAAAGCCAAGGCTGCTATTGAGCCTTGACCTCCTGCAGCATCAGTTGGGTTTCATGATGTCTGGAAGAACCTCAATGTCTCCCATTTCACAGCAGTGGGACCTGGTCCTTGAGCAGGATTCTGGGAGGAACAGCACCTTCCTTTTGCTGGGCTGGGTCTTCACCATGACCAGAGTCATGGAATGTGGATTCAAGAAGAATCCTAGATCGTTGGGTACAACTCCCTCATTTTACAGGTGGAGAAACTGAGTCACAGAGTCCTCAAATGATTTTTCTGTGGCCACAACACCAGTTTATCTCAAAACTCAACTCTCAGTGGTCCCCATGCCCAAGTCAGTTTCCTTCGTGACATTCCATGCTGATCAGATCACAGAGATTTCTTAGTCTCCGTTAACAAGTTTATTACTTCCTTCTGGGAGATCTTCCACCTGGCCTAACAAATGAATATTCTTTGTGTGATTGAGAATTAGCAAAAGACTTTATTCCCAGACCAGAGTCTTCCTAAGACACCTATCTCTTTTAAGGAAAAGAAAGACAGATGTATTCTTTGCCCAGAATCTTTGGATCAGAAAAATCTCTCTCAAATCTTTCCAGTAACTCCTATGGAAAGACATTCCCTGCCTGCTGCCTTCTCCAGCATTAATGTCTTACCTTTTCTTCTCTCTTCCCATCTCCAACTACTTTTCCCCTCTCTTGCTCCCTGAGTTCTCCGAGAGAGTTGTTCCTTGAGAATT